>NC_051316.1:67816567-69066567 GCF_015220235.1 Choloepus didactylus
AAAGGAGCAGAAAGAATATCTGAGGAAATAATGGCCAAGAAGTTCCCAAGTCTTCTGAAAGGCATTGACATCCAGGTCCAAGAAGAGCAACATAACCCAAACTGAATAAATCCCAATAGACCTACTCCAAGACACATACTAATCAGAATGTCAAAACCAAAGATAGAGAATTCTGAAAGCAGCAAGAGAAAAGTGATTCATATCATAAAAGGGGCGCTAAATGAGACTAAGCACAGATTTCTCATCAGAAAGCATGGAGGCAAGAAGGCAATGGTATGACATGTTGAAGAAAAAACCGCCAGTCTACAAGTTCCTAGATTATAAACTCTTACAGCAGTTATATCTATTCCTGAGTTGTAACGCTTATTTCTGAATTCGGAGATGCTGAGCTCTTTGTGTATAACCTGATCGGTCCCTGGAACTGTGGGTATCTGTTTGACACCTGAGATTCGAAGCCAGAGTTCAGCAGCTATGAATTACCCCATACAGCAAATGTTAAAGAGGCTGAAAAAGAGATTAGACTTCAATTAGAGATATGAATGAAATGGACTTGGTTAGGACTAAGGTAAATTAGACTAAAGGGTAAAGGACGATATTTGACAGTGTTATAAAACTTCAGCTTCTGTGTGTGACCAAAGAAAGAGATCTTTATTTGGTGCAAAATCTATATTTTCTGGAGCACACTATATAATTTACTTGTACAGTCAGTTTATTCAAACTATAAATAGTTACATGAAACTTTGAACAGGAGTTGGTTTCTATAGGTAAGTGTGATGCCCCAATACATCCCAGAGTAATCTGGGCAGAGAATAAAAATGTATTTGCCAAGCCCCCTTGAAGGCCTAGGGAAAATGTGGAAACACTAAACTTCCTTACCTGGGGAATCCTGATATTCTCTCAAGCATTAGGGACTACAAATTTAGAAGGCCAAGCCCTCGATCTTAGGGCTTGCCCTTATGAACCTTGACAAAGAAGAGGCTAAGTAAATTGTGCTTAAGAGTCACCCCCAGAGAACTCCTTTTGTTGCTCAGATGTGGCACCTCTCTGTAAGCCAACTCTGCTCTCTCTGTAAGCCAAATCTGCAGGTAAACTCACTGCCCTCCCCACTACGTGGGACATGACTCCTGGGATTGAACCTGGACCTGGCACCATGAGATTGAGCAAGCCTTCTGGACCAAAAAGAGGAAGAGAAATAAAGTTTCAGTGGCTGAGAGATTTCAAATGGAGTTGAGAGGTCATTCTGGAGGTTATTCTTATAAGTTATATAGATATCCCTTTGTAGTTTTTAGTGTATTGAAATAGAAGGAAATACCTGAAACTGTTGCACTCCAACAGTTGCCTTGATTCTTGAAGACAACTGTGTAACTATATAGCTTACACGGTGTAACTGTGTGATGTGAAAACCTTGTGGCTCCCACTCCCTTTATCCAGTGCATGGACAGATGAGTAAAAACTGGGGACAAAAATTAAATGAATAATAGGGGGCACAGTTAGATAGGGTGTTTTGGGTGTTCTTTTTTACTTTAATTTTTATTCTTATTTTTATTTGTTTTTGGAGTAATGAAAATGTTCAAAAATTGACTGTGGTGATGAATGTACAACCATATGATGGTACCTGGAACAACTGACTGTACACTTTGGATGATTGTACAGTATGTAAATATATTTAAACAAAACTGAATTAACAAACAAACAAACAAAAACCTGCCAGCTAATAATTCTCTATCCAGCAAAACTGTCCCTCAAAAATGAGAGGGAGTTGAAGATATTCACAAATAAGCAGAAGCTGAGAGAATCTAACAAGAGACCTGCCTCACAAGAAATACTAAAGGGAGTCCTACAGGCCAAAAGGAAAGGAGAGAAAGGCCTGAAGGACAGTGTAGAAATCAAGATTATCAGTAAGGCTAATTAAAAGGGTAAAAAGAGAGACAAAAATAAGATATGAAATATAAACAACAAAGGATATAATCACTGAAGTACTGCCTTTACAGTAATAACACAGAATGTTAATGGATTAAACCCCTTAATCAAAAGACAGACTGGCAGAATGCATAAAAAATTATCAGCCATCTATACACTGTCTATAAGAGACTCATCTCAGACCCAAGGATACAAATAAGTTGAAAGTGAAAGGCTAGAAAAAGATACTGCAGGCAAGCCCAGTATACAAACAACAACAAAAAACAAAACTGGAGTAGCTATGCTAATATTGGACAAAATATACCATAAATGCAAAGCTGTTATACAAAAAAAACAAAAAAACCCACACCATTATATATTAATAAAAGGGGCAATCCACCAAAAAGAAATTAGAATCAACAATATATATGCATCTAACCAGAGTGCCCCAAAATACAAAGCAAACACTAGCAAAACTGAAGGGAGAAATAGATCCATATACAACAATAGTTGGAGATTTCAATATACCCCTCACATCAATAGACAGAATATCTAGACAAAGGATCAATAAGGAACTAGAGAACTTGAATAATTTGATGCATGAACTAGACCTAATAGACATAAACAGTACAATGCACCCCATGACAGCAGGATATATATTCTTTTCAAGTTCTCATGGATTATTCTCCACTATAGACCAGATGCTGGTTCATAAAACAAGTCTTATTTAATTTAAAAAGATACAAATTATACAAAGTCCTTTCTCTGATCATAATGGAATGAAGTTAGAAGTCACAAGAGGCAGAGAATGCAAAAATTTATGGAGGTAAAACAATGCACACTTAAATAGTGGATCAAAGAAGAAAATGCAAGAGAAATCAGTAAACATCTCAAGACAAATAAAAACAAGAACACAACATACCAAAGCATATGGGATACAGTGAAGGCAGTGTTAAAAGGGAAATTTATAGCCCTAAATGCCTACATTAAAAAAAGAAGAAAGAACTAAAATCAAAGATCTTCCTACACACCTGGGTGAACTTGAAAAAGAACAGGAAACTAACACCAAAGCAAGCAGAAGGAAAGAAATAACAGATTAGAGCAGAAGTAAATGAAATTGAGGATAAACAACAACAACAACAACAAATTGACAAGCCCTTCACTAGACTGACAAAGGAGAAAAGACGCAAATAAATAAAATCAGAAATGAGAGGGGAGCCATTACTACTGGCCCCATAGAAATAAAAAAAGGTCACAAGATCATACTATGGACAACTGTACACCAACAAGCTAGACAACTTAGATGAAATGGACAATTTCCTACACACACATGAACAACCCACAGTGACTCTAGAAGAAATGGAAGCTCTCAACAAACCAATCACAAGAGACTGAAACAGCCATCAAAAATCTCCCAAAAAAGGAATTCCAAGGACCAGATGGCATCACAGGTGAATTCTACCAAACATTCAAGAGAGAACTAGTACCAAGCCTCCTCAAACTCTGCCAGAAAATTGAAAAGGAACACAACTTAACTCATTCTATGAAGCCAACATCATCTTAATACCAAAACCAGATAAAGATAACCACAAGAAAGGGAAATTACAGACCAATCTCTCTAATGAATACACATGCAGAAGTCCTGAACAAAATACCTGCAAATTGAATCCAATGGCACATTAAAAGTGTTATACACTGTGATCAAGTGGGTTTTATTCCAGGTTTGTAAGGGTGCTTCAACAAAAGGAAAACTATTAATGTAATACACCACATTAATAAATTGAAGGGAAGAACCACATCATCTTCTTGATTAATGCATAAAGACATTTAACAAAATCCAGCATCCCTTCTTGATAAAAACACCAGGAGAAATAGGAATTGAAGAGAACTTTCTTGACATGATAAAGGGCATATATGAAAAATCCAGAGCTAACATCATACTCAATGGTGAAAGACTAAAAGCTTTCCTCTTGGGATCAGGAAAAAGACAAGGATGCCCACTGTTACCACTGTTATTCAACACTGTACTAGACATTCCAGTTAGAGAAATTAGGCAAGAAAAATAAATAAAAGGCATCCAATTTGGAAAGGAAGAAGGAAAACTTTCACTCTTTTCATATGATAAGATCTTATACCCAGAAAGTCCCAAAAAATCTACAATAAAGCTAAGAAACCTAATAAATGAGTTCAGCATTTGTGGCGAGGTACAAGATTAACACATAAAAATCAGTGGTGCTTTTACACACTAGTCAAGAGCAACATGAGGAGGAAATCGGGAAAAAAAATTCCATTTACAATAGCAACTAAAAGAATCAGATACCTAGAAATAAACTTAACCAAGAATGTAAAGGACCTGTATTCAGAAAACTACAAAGCATTACTAAAAGAAATCAAAGAAGACATAAATAAATGAAGGCCATTCTGTGTTCATGGACTGGAAAACTAAATATCATTAAGATGTCAGTTCTACCCAAATTGATTTACAGTTTCAAAACAATCCAATCAAAATTCTAATGAGTTACTTTAAAGAATTGGAAAAGCCAATTACCAAATTTATTTGGAAGGGTAAGGGGCCCCAAATAGCCAAAAACATCTTGAGAAAGAAAAATGAAGTTGGATGACTTACTCCCTAACTTTAAAGCATATTACAAGGTTGCAGTGATAAAAACAGCATGGTATTGGTATAAAAATAGACATACTGACCAACAGAATTGAATTGAGAGCTTAGAAACAGACCCTCACATCCATGGCCAACTAATTTTTGACAAGGCTGCCAAGGCCACCCAACCGGGACAGAGCTTTCTCTTCAGCAAACGGTGCTGGGAGAACTGGATATCCATATCCAAAAAAATGAAGGAGGACCCCAATCTTACACCTTATACAAAAATTAACTCAAAATGGATCAAAGACCTAAATAAAAATCCAGAACCATAAACTCCTAGATGAAAATGTAGGGAAGCATCTTTTAAGATCTTGTGGTAGGAGGTGGTTCCTTAGACCTTACACCCAAAGCACAAACAACAAAAGAAAAAATAGATACATGAACCTCCTAAAACTGAATACTTCTGCACTTCAAAGGACTTTGTCAAGAGGGTGAAAAGGCAGTCTACTCGATGAGAGAAAATATTTGGAAACCATATATCTGAAAAGGGTTTAATATCCAGGATATAAAAGAGATCCTACAACTCAATAAGAAAATAAACCAATTTAAAAATGGGCAAAAGACATGAAGAGACATTTTTCCAAAGAGGATATACAAATGGCTAAAAAGCACATGAAAAAAAGCTCAGCTTCACTAGCTATTAGAGAAATACAAATTAAAACTACAATGAGATGTCATTTCACACCTACTAGAATGGACACTACAAAACAGAAAACTGAAAGTGTTGGAGAAGATGTGGAGAAATAGGAACACTTATCCACTGTTGGTGGGAATGCAGAATGGTGTAGTTGCTGTGGAAGACAGTTTAACAGTTCCTCAGGAAGATAAGTAAGGAACTACCACATGATACGGCCATCCTGCAAACAAACAGACATTTTCACAGTGATGTTAATAGCAGCATTATTTACAATTGCCAAAAGATGGAAACAACCCAGGTGGCCAATGAATGGATAAACAAAATGGGGTATCACCCATACAATGGAATATTATTCAGCCTTAAGAAGAAATGAAGTCATGACACACTACTACATGGATGAACCTTGAGAACATTATGGAGAATGAAATAAGTCAGACACAAAGGGCCAAAATTGCATAACTTCCTTCACAAATATGAACTAAATATAACCAGAAACCTTGTGATGTTAATATCTAGAACACAGGTCACCAGAAGACAGAATCAGAGCAGAGAATAGGGTAATAAGGTTGATTGTAAATGTTTGGAAATGGATGGACATGATGAGAGCACATTATAGTGAGTTTAACTAACAGTGATGATATGGGTGCAACTGCAGGTGAAAGGGAAAGTTTAGGATCTTGTATGTCACTAGAAGGCAAGAGGATGAAACATGGGACTGTATAACATAGTGAACCCTCTTCAGGGTGAAAATGTTCTAGAATTGATTGTAGTGATATATGTATAATACATCAGTAAAACTCCTTTAAAAAAAAAAAAGAAGAAATGCCCAAAATAATAAATAAAAACCATCATACGCCAGAATCAAATATGGAAAGCATAATGAAAATGGTTTGCTCAAACTAAGAAACTAGGGCACAATAAGGCAGGTTCCATGGGAGGCTGGACATGGATATTTAATACCTACATAATAACAATAAACACCATCTCAGGCCACTTAGGCTGGGATCTAAAACTATGAGGCTGCCATAAGGTCACAACACTGTAAAGGCTGCCTTAACCCTGAAAAGGGAATTATAAAACTTCTGCCAATTGGACCAGTGAAGCAGTTAGGAAACTTGCTGTCTACCTGAAGTCCTGGGTGAAAAAAGAAAGGAAGGAACAAAGTTAGGAAGGAAGACAGGAAGTTAGGAAGGAAGGAAAGAGAGGGACGGAGGGAAGAAATTTAAGTCCAGGCATACTAAAAGGAGGTATAAAATCCAAAATTATACTGGCTACTTGTTGGAGGAATCCCAAACCAAAGACATGAAAAATAACAGGTAGTTTTAAGAAAGAAACAAATAAGACTCCTAGAAATGAAACTACATATGTGAAAATTAAATACTAAAAGGACAGATCAAAACACAGATAAAACACAGGAAAAAGAAATAATTAGTGAACTATAAGAGAGATCCGAGGAAAATATATACAACTTTGCTCAGAGACACCAAGAGATTGTTAATATGAATGAAAAATAAAGTGACATGGAGGACTAAATTAGAGGTCCCAACAACAGGAGTTCCAGAAGAGAAGGATCAAGAGAATAAGAGAGTCAATATCAGAAGATATATTAGTGAATTATTTTACAGAACTAAAGAGAGACATGAGCATTCAGATTAAATAATCACCCTCAAATCCTAAACAGACAAAATACAAACAAATCTACACTTAGACATATCTCAATGAACCTACATAATACAAAAAAAGAAAAATCTTAGAAGCAACCAGAAATCAAAAATTAATTACCTATAGAGACAGAAGAAGATGTTGGCATAGAGAGGAGTGGAAGCCAGTTTCTCCCCCTGGAACAACTAATAAACAAGCAGGAACAATGAGTAAATAATCTGGAATAACTGCGGGGGGACAAACATGACTTTCCACTCATCATATACCAACCTGAATTGAGAGGAATGCCCGAGATCACAGTATAAAATCTGTAAGTAAAAACTGCAGATCCAAGCCGGGAGCCCCCTCCTCCCATGGCCCGAACTGCAAAGCCTCGCAGTGCTAGAGAGCAGCACTCTCCCAGCAAGCAAATATAGCTCAGCTGAGCTCCAACTGGGGTTTTAATTAACAAACATGGACTGCTCAATACAAGCTACGAATCCCCAACAAGCAGACAGAGGCTTTGGGTGAAGACTGATCTTGGAGAGCTGGACAGTGGCCACGGACTGGCCCTGAAGGGGGCTTTTTGTCCCTTTTTCGGCTCAGTGGAGAAAGTCTCAGCCATTTTCAGTTCCCAGTGCTCTGACAGAGACAAGGGTGAAGACAGCACAGGCAGAGAGACTATTCAAATGTAAATGACCTCTCCCTAGGGGGTGTTATCTTCCCTAAGAGAAAAAAGGTAGTGCCAAGTTCTACTACCCGCCTTCCATTCAGAACCAGACTCCAGAGCTAGAACCTGCGGGAAAACAGCTGTGGGCTTTTTGTGTGTGTGTGTGGGGGGGGTGGCTTGCAAATAGAATTCTCTTTACGACATTGAGAAAAATGATGTGAAGTACACCAGTCTGGAGCTACAGGCTAACAGGTGCCACTTGCTGGGCAGAAAAGAACAGTGACTTGAAGCCTCACAGGGTGTACCAATCTTCTAAGACACACCCTCAGGCAGACATAATACTATTGCCTCCTTCCAAGACCTGAGCCCATTCTGGTCTGGGAAAATCTGATTGGGGTAACCAAGGAAACCAGATGCCTAGACAACAGAAAACTACAACCTACACTAAGAAAAATGAGATTATGGTCCAGTCAAAGGAACAGACTTACACCTCAACTGAGATACAGGAATTTAAACAAGTAATGCTAAGTCAATTCAAAAAGCTGAGGGAAGATATGGCAAAAGAGATGAAGTGTATAATGTGAACATTGGGCATACATAAGGTAGAAATCGAAAGTTCAAAAAAACAACTGGCAGAATCTATGGAAATGAAAGGCACAGCACAAGAGATGAAAGACACAATGGAAACATGCAGCAGATCTCAAGAGGCAGAAGAAAACACTCAGGAACTGGAGAACAAGACACCTGAAAGCCTACACACAAAAGAACAGATACAGAAAAGAATGGAAAAATATGAGCAACATCTCAGGGAACTTAAGAACAAAACAAAATGCAGGAATGTACATGTCACTGGTGTCCCAGAAGGAGAAGAGAAGGGAAAGGGAGCAGAAGCAATAATAGAGGAAATAATCAATGAAAATTTCCCATCTCTTATGAAAGACATAAAATTACAGATCCAAGAAGCTCAGCATACCCCAAACAGAACAGATCTGAACAGGCCTACACCAAGACACTTAATAATCAGATTATCAAATGTCAAAGATAAAGAGAGAATCCTGAAAGCAGCAAGAGAAAAGTGATCCATCACATACAAAGGAAGCTTGATAAGACTATGTGCGGATTTCTCAATAGAATCCATGGAGGCAAGAAGGAAGTGGGGTGATATATTTAAGATACTGAAAGAGAAAAACCACCAACCAAGAATCCTATACCTGGCAAAACTGTACTTCAAATATGAGGGAGAGCTTAAAATAGTCTCTGACAAACAGACAGTGACAGAGTTTGTGAATAAGATACCTGCTCTAACAGAAACACTAAAGGAAGCACTGCAGACAGAAAGGAAAAGACAGGAGTGAGAGGTTTGGAAAACAATTTTGGGAGATAGTAGCACAGCAATGTAAGAACACTGAACAAAAATGACTGTGAGTATGGTTGAAAGAGGAAGGTTAGGACCATGTGGGACACCAGAAAGAAAGACGAAAGATAAAGACTGGGACTGTATAACTCAGTGAAACCTAGAGTACTCAATGATTGTAATAAAAGGTACAAATATGTTTTTACATGAGGTAGAACAAATGATGCGAGGTGTTAAAAATAGGGTAGGATTCGGGGGGGGGGAATACAATCAATGCAAACTAGAGAGTATAATTAACAGAAACACTGTATTATGCTTCCTTTAATATAACAAAGGCAATATACCAAAGCTAAATGCATATGGGGGGGAGGGAATAGGGGAAGGGTATGGGACTCCTGGCATTGGTGATGTTGTATGACTCTTTACTCTACTTTAGGTTAATGCTATCTTTGCTTTTGTTGCTTTCTAGCTGTCATGTTTGGGTTTCTTTTCCCCTCTCTTTTTTTTCTTTTTCTTTTGTCTCTCTGCCTTCTTTGACTCTTCCTCCTTTGTGGAAGAAATGGAGATGTCCTTATATAGATAGTGGTGATGGTGGTGAACACATAAATATGCGACTATACAGAGAACCAGCAATTGTTTACTTAGGATGGAATATATGGTGTGTGAACAAAACCGTAGTAAAAAGAAAAACAGGTTGATGAAGAAACCTTGAGGGCACTATATTGAGTGAAATAAGACACATAAGGACAAATATTGCAGGGACTCACTGATAGCAACTAATTATAATATGTAAATTCATAGACATGAAATATAAGTTACCAGGATATAGAAAGAGGCTAAAGAATGGGGAGTGGTTGCTTATAATGAGCAGAATGTTCAACTAGGGTGAACTTAAACATCTGGAAATGGACAGAAGTGATGGTAGCACATTGTGAGAATAACTAACAGTGATGAATGGTGTATGAAGGTGGTAGAAAGGGTAAGCTCAAAGTCACGTATGTCACCAGAAGGAAAGTTAGAGGTTAAAAGATGGGAATGTATAAAACAGTGAATCTTGTGGACAATGTCCATGATTAACTGTACAAATATTAGAAATCTCTCTCATGAATGAGAACAAATGTATGACACTATAACTGGAAGTTAATAATAGAGGGGCATATAGGAAAAAATACATATACCTATTGCAAACTATATACTACAGCTAGTAGTATTTTAACAGTCTTTCATCAACAGTAACAAATGTACTATACCAAAACTATGAATCAATAATGGAGGAGGGGTGGTTAGGGGTATGGGAAGATTTGAGTTTCCTTTTTTTACCTTTACTTCTTTTCTGGAGTAATGAAAATGTTCTAAAAATTGAAAAAAAAAATTGTGGTGATGAATGCACAGCTGTATGATGGTACTATGGGCAACTGATTATACACTTTGGATCTGTGGATAGTTGTATGGTATATGAATAATCTCAATAAAAAAATTAATTACCTACAAATGAATGACAATTAGACTGAGAGCAAATGTCTCAGAAACAACAGAAGGTAGAAGACAATAAAAACATTATCTTCAAAATCCTAAAGAAAAATAATTGTCAATCTAGAATTCTATATTCATCTACACTTCATTCAAGAGTGAGTGAAAATAAAGACATTTTCAGAGAAAGACTAAGAGTTTTTATTACTAGATGCCCATCGCTAAAAGAACTAAAGGATGTACTTCAGGATATAGTCCTCATTGGGAAGGAGTAGAATACAAGAAGCAAAATTGACCAGGAGAATTCAGTAAACATGCTGGTAAATCTAAATACATATGATTGTTAAAAACAAATTCTATCCGTGTCATAAAAAAAAAAAGGTAAGGGCATTATTCTAGAATAAAAGTCACTAAAAGGCAAAATAACCAAATGCAATATGTGAAACCTCCTTGGATCCTGATTCAAGAAATAAACAAATATTTACAAAGCACATTTTGAGGACAGAGAAAATTTATATGTAAACTTTAAAAACAAGCAGAGCAATACCATGTACTGTTTATAGATCCATACATATTTCTATAAACATACATCAGAATAAACAAAATTCAGGACAGTGGTTGCTTCTGCAAATGCAGGAGTAGTGAGTAATATTTTATTACTTAAAAAAAAACACCTGAAGCAAATATAGCAAAGCTTTGGACCAAAAAAAAGAGTGCTCAGTAAACAGGTATTAATAATATTATTCTCTGTACTTTCCTATATTTTGAAAAATAATTTTTAAAAATATTTTAAAAGTAAATTACTTTAAATAAGATGTCATTTGCAAGGTGTCAGAGGAAATCATTCTACCACAAAAAAAAACAGAAAAGAATGATGAGACCGCTCCAGCTCAGTCCAAGGCTCTACCCCAGGAAAAAAAAGGAATCCCAAGAGTACAAATTATGCACTGCTTGGATGACAGAGTTCCAAAGAACCCATGGTGGACAGAATTGCATACCCAGTTTGGACAGGTTCTCAGTCTTGGTTTGAATTGGGTTTGTGTGTGGACCCGCTGTAAAATAAGATCTCTTCAAGATGTTACTTCAGTTAAGGTGTGTCTCAACTGAATCACGCTGGGCATTAACGCGGATGACTGGAATCCTTCACAAGTGGAGTAAAAGTCAGACACACAGAGAAAGCCACTGGGAAATCAAGAAGGTGAAAGTCAACAGAACTCAGAAAAAAAAGAAGACGCCACCATGTACACTGCCATGTGACACAAAGCCAAGGAACCCCAAAGACTGCCTGTCAGCCAGAAGATACTGACCCTGGGAGAAAGCAAGCCTTCCAGCCTCTAAAACGGTGAGCCAATAAATTCCTGTTGTTAAGCCAACCCATTGTATTGGTATTTGTTTTAGCAACTGGGAAACTAAAACAGAGTCTATCAAACATTTCTAAAATTTGGAGTTCCCACTGGATTTCATAAACAGATTCAGATACACTCACACTTTCAATGCAGATACAGAAATCTCCAAATGGACATAAGGAAAATTCCATGGTTTCACAGGGCCTGTGCCAGTTTGAATGTATTATGTCCCCCCAGACGCCATTATCTTTGATGTAATCTTGTGTGGGCAGACCTATCAGCATTAATTAACTGTAATTCTTTGAGTGTTTCTATGGAGATGCGCCCCACCCAAATGTGGGTGATGACTCTCATTGGATAATTTCCATGGAGGTGTTGGCCCGCCCATTCAGGGTGGGTCTGATTTAAATTACCGGAGCACTATATAAGATCAGACAGAAGGAGCGAGCTTGCTATAGACAAGAGGGACACTTTGAAGAATGCACAGGAGCTGCAGATGAGAGATATTTTGAAGACGGCCATTGAAAGCAGACTTGCTCCGGAGAAGCTAAGAGAGGACAAACACTCCAAGAGCAACTAAGAGTGACATTTTTGAGAACTGCAGCTTAGAGAGGAACATCCTGGGAGAAAGCTATTTTGAAACCGGAACTCTGGAGCAGACGCCAGCCAAGTGCTTTCCCAGCTAATAGAGGTTTTCCGGACACCACTGGCCATCCTCCAGTGAAGGTACCCAATTGCTGATGTGTTACTTTGGACATTTTATGGCCTTAAGACTGTAATTGTGTAACCAAATAAACCCCCTTTTATAAAGGCCAATCCATCTCTGGTGTTCTGCATTCCGGCAGCATCAGCAAACTAGAACAAGGCCCTAACTACTCCTGGCAAGTGTGCAAAAGCCCTTTCCCAGCTAAAGTGAGAACAAAATTCCAACCAAATATGCCAAGGACTATTAAAGTCATTTTATCATCATAGGTAAGCTGCCATTGATACCACAATGCTCTCTCTGAAAACTCTTTCACCAGACTGTGTAGCATTCTCTGTGCTTACTCTTTGGCTAGCGCCTATCCTGAGCCTTACTTGTCTGGTTTATGATCTTTTCTAACCAGTGACATTCCTGAATATAACTGATTCCCAAATCAATCATCTTTCCCAGCTGCATTCACCCTTTCCTTCCTAAGTCCTGTGCTAAATGCTGTCTCGACTTTTGATCTGCCTGACCTCAACTCTAGCCGATAAGTATAACCTGCTCCAGCTTAGCTATATAATTCATTTGGTTTCTATTCTTTCATTACTCCAACTATCTATCTAATATTTACTATCTAACATCTATCTACTTAACATTTACTAAATCCAATAACAGTTTCTCATACATGAGTACTAGACAATTGGGGAAATTGAATACAAAATGGATATTAGAAGATATTAGGGAGATTAATTTTTAGGTATGATAATGGTATAGCAGTTGAGGAGACTGAGTATGAAATGGACATGAGACGATATTACAGAATTATTGTTTATTTTTTAAGTGTGATAATACTTTGGTGGTTATACAGGAGAATACCCTTATTTTTACAGGAATACAAGCTGGAATATTTAGAGTGAAGTGTCACAATGTCTAGAATTTACCTGGTTTAACAAAAGTACCCAAGTACACACAAAAAGCAAATACAGAAAAATGTTAATTGTTTAAGCAGGTTATGAGTATTCAGGTAATTTTTTTTTAATTCATTTTTACTGAGATATATTCACATACCATGAAGTCATACAAAACAAAGCATACATTCAATTGTTTTCAGGTAATTATTATACTATTCTTTCATGCTATGGATGAATCTTGAAACCACTATGCTAAGTGAAAGCTAGACACAAAAGGTCACACACCGTATGGTTCCAGAATAAGCTAGTCCATAGAGACAGAAAGCAGATTAGTGGTTTCCAGGTGCTGGAGAGCTGGGCTAAAGTGTAGTGCCTGCTTACAGGGTTTCCTATTGGGGTGATGAACTGTTACGGAACTAGAGAGTGGCAATAGTTGCATGATATCGTGACTTTACTAAATGCCACTGAATTTTTCACTTGCAGTATTTAAAATGATGAATTTTATGTTTTTTATTTTACTACAATTAAAAAAATGGGGAAATAAAACAAGAAAGAATGTAAAGGAACTATTATAACAAGAATATTGAAGGGAGAGCGGTTTAAAAGAGAAAAAGATAAATAACCAACCTGGAAGTGAGGCAGGATACTGAAAAAGAATACTCCTTGCATATACTTCTTCTGAGGCAGGATCAAACGAAAGGGGAGACATAGGTGGTAAAAGATCCACAGCCTTAAAAAACAGAATTTGCAATTTTGAAGGATATGCATTTTAACCACTACCATAATAGCACTGCTAAGTTAATCTACAAGTGGATGAATTTTTTCCCTACTAAAAACAGAATGAGTAAGCACGTAAATTATCATACCACTATTTTTTAAACCAAGGAACCAAGGAACTAGTTTGTCCTCCAACTACGTCTCAAATGTAATAGTGCCTAATATCAAGAGGAATGTCTCATTTTCTTGTTATTTCTTTGAATCTAAAAACATTAACTTAAATCACAACAGCAGTTTAAAGCATATTCAAATATATATTTAGAACTATTACAGAAACCAAAGTATTGGAACTTTAGCCTTAGAGGCAAAGATGACAAATGTACATACACGCAGCATTTCTAGGTCATCTGTGACATGATAAATCAAGAAATTGCCTCACATTAAACCACTCTTTAAAAATAAAGTCGACATTACTTACTGGAGTCCAACATTTAATTAGACTGAAAGGAGACAGACCAAGAAATTCTTTCCACTTGTTATACCATTCTCCTTGTTTTTCAACAATAGAATGCCTTATAGTTAAGAGATCTTCTTTTACTTTATTCCTGTGACAGCATAAAAAAAATTTTACTCAAAATAGATACACAAATGGATGAGTAGAAAAATGGGGATAAAAACTAAAGGACAAATGGGGTGGGATGGGGGGATGATTTGGGTGTTCTTTTTTCACTTTTATTTTTTATTCTTGTTCTGGTTCTTTCTGATATAAGGAAAATGTTCAGAGATAGATTGTGGTGATGAACGCATAACTATGTTATCATACTGTGGACAGTGGACTGTATACCATGGATGATTGTATGGTGTGAATGTATTTCAATAAAACTGAATTTAATTAAAAAAATATGATACACAAAACTGTACTGAGCAATATTTAAGAAAACAATGATAGTTATAGGGCAGGGAAAATAAATATAAATGAAAATTTAAACAATACAGCATACATAAATGAATAAACTCTTGCAAATGAATATTCAGAACCTAAAGTATCTTTTTTCCTTTTAAGACAAGAAAGCAATCAGACATCTATTATCTACTACTCCATTTATCATTATAACTCAATTGTTTTTCCTGGTTCTAAACTTCAATCAGAACTCTATTTTCCCACTCTCTGTCCATTCCTTATGGCATCCCATACCTCCCCCTCTTTCTACTCAGAAAAAAACAAAACAAAAACACTTCTGCACAAAAGAAGAGCAAGACAAAGATTAAAATTATTTCATGAAAAATTACCATGCAGGGCAAAAATTTATTCCAAAGAGAAAACTTCATTAATTTTCCTTTCTAGGTTTCTCCTGGGAGTTGATTAGATAATAAGGTTTTTGAGTGTCAGTAATATTTTCTCACTTGTTTGCCAAAGCCAGTAACTATATAAGAGTTTTGCAGAGAAATTATCAAAATCACCCTACTCCTCCCACAATAAATAAGAGAAGATCTTTCTAGTGTACCTCATATGCTTCAGATCTGATAATCTTTCTCTCTGAAATTTGGTCTCTTTTTCAAGGTAGTGAAGGTCTACTGTTAATCTTGCTTGGTCAGCCTGACAACGTTCATATTTCATTATTTTCAAGACTTCATTTAGTAACTGAATAACTGTTAAGAGGTTCAATTTTCCAGCCTCATAAACATTTCCTATGTGCAACTAAGGATTCAGAGAGAAAAAAAGTAGTGAACTATAGGTTCTTAAGTTACTAGAATGCTACATAATATAGTTATATGTTTTACTATTACATAAAAGTTTACTTTAAAGAAGAGTAAAAAAAAAAATCAAATATCCTCTACCGAAACAACTACAATAAACAATTTTGGTCCAATTCAAACAAATATTATGCAAAAATTAACATTCCAGACTACATTTTTATATTATGCAAAAAAGTTGAAAACTAGAATTAAAGAAATACAAAGAAATACAAATAGATTGAAGACAAGATAAATACTGAGGAGAAACAACAGGTTTGGGAAAGACCATGAATTCACATTTTAACAAATGTTACAAACTGATAGCCCCTAAAGGCTGCATTTAAATGTGTACATGTTTATTTGGCCTACACAGTGTCACTATTTCAAAAACATTTTAATTAATTGCCAATATTTTTTAAAAACTCGTAGATTTCATATGAAAATTACTTCCCAGTTCTCCAAAGTCCTCATCCCTTCCTACTTTCTCTCTACCATTAAACCATAATTAGTGTACTTCATTTATATATATCACCTGTCTATACTCTGTAGGAAACCAAGTTTGCAGACCCTGATTTTTATGTACTCTGAATCTGATGTATCTATCACATTACCTATTAAACTGAAAGCTTTTCAGGATTAGGAACAGTATTTTACCTTTGTACTCCCTATATTACAATCAATATCTGATATATAGTAGATGCTTAATAAATTGTGTACTTATTAAGAGAAGAAAACGTACACTATCCAGATGGAAATGTCCCCAAAGCAAGTGGAAATAAATATTTGGAGTTTGGGTTTAAGGAGAGAGAATGGAAATACCAATTTGGAAATATTATGGTATGGGAAGCCATTGAATCCATGGGATTAGGCAAGAAATAACAACGAATTTGTAGCACGGAAAAAAAGGGGCATTAAAGAAACTGTGGAAAGCACCTGCATTTAAACGTTAGACGAAAAAGGAACCAGTGGAAAAAAACTGACAACAGAAATCTGAAAACCCACAGGAGAGCAGACACTGAAATCATAAAAGCTAAAGAAAAGACTTAAAAAGGAATACTGAACAGCGTCAAGAGAGAGAAACCAAAAGGATGGAGTCTGTAAAAAAAAGGACACTTGGCAATTAGGAAATCACTGGTGCCCTCTTTGAGAATTTATAACAAACTAGTATTTCATCATCTTCCTACAAAGTAACTTCCTACTTCCCACACTATATGATATACCACTGTACACAGCACAATTAATAAACATTGATGGATATAAATACATACTTTTAATAGTACCCCTCTTTATGAAGATTTTACTAGATATACTTAAAACAATGAATTTTGAAAGCAGTAGAAAAACATTAAACCAATAAATAATACATACAATACTTATATGAAGAGAGTTTTCTCAGAAGCTTTCTTAATATCAAATGCTTACCTGACACATCTGTTTTTCAATTCTGTCAAGTAAGAGCCTTGGAATATTAATAGCAACATTAGTTCCATCTAAAGTATACTGGTTAACAAGACTAAGGACTGAACTAACAATGTCTCTCTCTTTTTCCAAAAACGTGAGTGTTTCATTCACTGAAGTCCACAGTGACCGAACCTTTAAATACAGAGACAAACAGAAAATGTTAAAGTCTATATGTAATCTGTACATATCCTAGACATGTAAAACATAAATACATGCTAACTTGTAAGAAAAAATGAAGTGTTCCTGGAATTGTTTCTGATAAGAAAACTAAACAACTGTATTTTCATAGTCTAAAAGCACTGACATTACTTCCAAAAGGGCTTTAAAAAAGAAAGAATTTCTTAGGAGAATCTAGCTCACTATGATATTCCAAACAAACCTAAGGAATCTTATCCCACCGTGATGCAATGAGCGGAACTTCTGGGGCAGATGGTGAAGTACAGAGCTCCAAGACTCAGTCCTTCCACCAAAACATCAGTTACACAGACAGGAACTGTCTGAAACAACTCTTCTGGGGTTCCAGAGGCCAGAAGAACACTGTACAGAATCCAGGGTAAAGCGGGAGGAAGATGATGATAAACTATGGTAAAAAACAGTGAGTAGCTCTCTCCACGTGGCAGCTGCCTGTGCCCATTCCCCACTCTCATGGGAAGTCACGTTGGGGTCCAAGTCCCTGGCTAGCTCACTGGGGAAAGAAAGGGACATAAAAATTCCCCAAGAACAGGCAATCACTGATCATAGCTTTCTATTAGTGAATTTGGATCTCTGGGTCCCAGCTCAAGCTAGTGTTTCAACCCGCTGAGGACACAGGCAGTGGCAGCCATTGTTTCAATGCTGCACCAAAAAGGGTTGGAGCCAGTGAAGATTTAAAGACCCAGAGCTTTCTCAGGGCTCCAGGGGACAGTTAGCTGAAGGGCTGCCTTTGCTGGGCAGGCCAGGAAAGCACAGATCTGGGGAGCCATCAAAGAGGCTTTTGACATCCTTCCTGATACCCTCCCCCAAGGGAACTTTGAGAGATGGTCTGTGCCCCCTTTGTGGGTGCTTGAACCTGCCTTGGCTGGGAAATGCTGACTTGAGAAAGTCCCATCCTGGGTGACTCTCCTCCCAGAATTTGCTCTCCATGCAAAAGCAGCTAGAGACAAGGAAAGGAGTGTAAGAAACTATAGACGCAAAACAAAAACAGAAGAGATCAAGATTCCCAGAGAAGAAACAGAGGAAAGGAAGATTTCTCCTGGAGGTGAAACTACACAAAAAGTGCAGTATTAAAAACTTTAACAAATATCCAGGGCAAGAATCAGATGAAGAAGAGATGAAAAAATTTGGTCATTTAAACATGGCCTATTCTAAAGTTATAGAGTAAGGCAGACAAGTGTCAAAGAAGCCCTTAACAAAAGCCAATCAAAAATAAAACCCTAGACAAGAGAGAAAAACTGACCTTCAGAGTAAGCTCTTCAAGATTATCAGATGCCTAGGCATGAGCAAAAAATTACAAACCATACTAAGAAACAGGGAGATACGGCCCAGTCAAGGGAACAAATTAAAACTTCAGAAGAGAAACAGAATTTGGAAGAACTAATCAAAGATGTTCCAACAAATCTCCTAAATCTATTCAAAGAAATGAAGGAAAATATGCACAAAGAGATAAAGCATATTAAGAAAACAATGTGTGAGCATAAAGAAGAATCTGGAAGTATAAAAAGAAACATAACAGGTGATGTCATCAACATGGTGATGTAAACAGCTAATGAAAACCTCTCCCTAGAGATTCAGCAAAAAAAAAGGACAATTCTCACTTGTTCAGAACTCTGGAGAAAGGTATAGACTGGAGAGGATCCCACAAATAATGAACCAAAAAAAGAGAGAAATATCAGGATAGGAAACTTCCATCCTGGACCAGCCAGTCCTCTCCCCTCTAGCTCACTTGGTCTCATACAGCTTGGGAAGCACACAAAGGCAGTAGCCAGTATCCCTCCCAATGCTCACCGGGACACAGACTATAAAATCCCTCCCAGCAGGGAGACAGATCCCCACCTACATCCAGACACAGAGACCCAAGACCACGGGGACCCAAAAACAGGATTTAAGCTGCAGGGCAGGGAGGATTACAAAAGGCAGCAAGGAAGAGATGCCATAATGGAGGATCAGGGAGAGAACTGCAAAATCTTCCCTAAAAGCAGCAAGTAGCCACAGAGAACTATACAAATCAATTGCATGAGGACCTGGGGGACATGGCCAGGTCTGTGAGGGACAAAGAGTCTGAGAAAACGTAGACAAAGACTGTGTTTCCAGCCCATGGGTCCTGGTGCCCATCCCCCACCCTTGAGGGAAACAGCAGCAAGCAGCCTGAATCTTGCCTGGGGGATAGCTGCAGACTGGGACAAACGGGGGAATTCTCCACCACAAGAAAAGTGGGAGACAAGCCCCATATTGAGCCAGATACTGGCCGGCAAAGTGAGGGCACAGGAAACCAGCAGTTTCAGCCCCACCCATTCAGATGCTGCCTGGGCTCAGGACATAAACAGCTTCCAAGAATGATTAAGTCACCGAATAGCACCATCTGCCAGGCAGGCCAGAAAGTGCAGGAAAACAGCAGGGCTTTTCAGAGCCTCTCCAGACACTATCCCAGACCCATTGGAGCTGGTCAACATACCCTGCACAGGTACGTGGCCCTATTTTGGCTGATAAATACAGACAACCTGACTTTCAAAGCAGTGCTCTAATACAAACCCAGGTAACAACTAAATCCTAGACAAGAGAGAGAAATCGACCTTCAGAATAGACCCATCAAGAGAATCAGATGACCAGGTACCAGCAAAAAAATCACAAGCATACTAAAACACAAGAAGAAATGGCCCAGTCAAAGGAACAGATCAAAAAGTCGGAGGAGATACAAAATCTGGAAAAACTAATCAAAGACATGCAATCTCCTGAATCAATTCAAAGAAATGAAGTAAAATTTGTAGAAAGAAATAAAGGATATAAAGAAGACACCAGAAGAGCAGAAAGAAGACTTTAAAAGAATACATAGAGGGCGGAGCAAGATGGCGGCATAGAGAAGTGTGGAATTTAGTTAGTCCTCTAGAGCAACTAGTAAATAACCAGGAACAATTAGTAAATAATCTGGAACAACTGTTGGGAGACATCCGTGAATGTACACACATCGTATACCACCCTGGCACAGGTGCAGCAGCTGAAACTGTAGCACAGAATCGTAAATAAAGCTTGCAAACCCAGAGCCGGCGGACAGGGAAGGCCGATCTGAAACACTGCCATGTGAAAAGAAAGAAACCAGTTACTGGGAAAGTAACACAACCAAGCTCCAACTGCAATTTCAATTGACACATTTGGACTACTGAGTACGAGCTACAAGCACAGGGCAGGAAGGGAAGCAGATCCCTTCCAGTGGGGAGGAGGCAGGGCTGACGTGAAAAAAATACATAAATAAATAAAAACAGACTTTTCAGAATACTAGAAGACGGCTGGGTCCTAAGAAAACTGAGGGACTGGGGACTGGCTCTGAAAAGGCACTTTTGCTCTTTTCCCATTTTTTTTCTCTCATTCTAAGCAGCCCATTAGAGAAAGCTTCAGGCATCTTCAATTCCTTCCTGCCCCAGGCAAGTGTGGAGTTAACAGAGCCAGAAAGACAAAGGAGGAATTTAAATGGAGAAGATAACTCCCTAGGGGGTATGTCTTCCCTAAGAAAAGAGGGGAACCAGCTCCCTCAGAGAAGTGGCTCAAGAGAAGTGGCTGCCTTCCCTCAGAGAATTCAGACCCTGGGCCTGGGGGAAAATAAACAAACAAACTGGAAACAACTTAAGCTTGGCTTCTTATACCCTTGGCCCCTCCCAGGTTAGGGTCTACTGTGAATTAAAGAGACCGTACCTCTTTACGCTAGTGGGGAGCTGACGGCTGACAAGCGCCACCTGCCAGACTAGATAGGGAAAGCAGAGAGTCTAAAGGCCTCACAGGAAAGTCTGCCAATCTTCTAGGACCCACTCTCAGGGAAACCTAATACTGAATACAGCCTCCTCCTGAGACCTGAGCCCCTCTGGTCTGGGAAAATCTGATTGGGACATTCAAGGAAATCAGATGCCTATGGAAAAAAAACCACACTAGGAAAAACAATATGGCCCATTCAAAGGAATAAACTTACACTTCAACTTAGATACAGGAATTGAAACAACTAATTATTAATCAAACAAAATCTCCTAAATCAATTAAAAAATCAATTCAACAAGTTTAGGGAAGATATGGCAAAAGAGATGAAGGATATAAAGAAGACACTGGGTGAACACAAAGAAGAATTGTAAGTTTGAAAAGACAATTGGCAGAACTTATGGGAATGGAAAGGACAACAGGAGATGAAGGACATAATGGTGACATACAGCAGCAGATTTCAAGAGACAGAAGAAAAGATTCATGAACTGGAGAACAGAGCATCTGAGAGGCAGAAGAAAAGATTCACGAAATGGAGGACAGGACATCTGAAACTACACACAAAAGAATAGATGGGGAAAAGAATGGAGACATATAAGCGAAGTCTCAGGGAACTGGATGACAACATGAAGCACATGAATGTACATGTCATGGATGTCCCAGAAGGGGAAAAGAGGCAGGGGCAATAATGGAAGAAATAGTCACTGATACTTTTCCATTCCTTATGAAAGACATAAAATTACAGATCCAAGAAGCGCAGCGAACTCCCAACAGAACAGATCTGAACAGACCTACGCCAAGACACTTAATAATCAGATTATCAAATGTCAAAGACAAAGAGAGAATTCTGGAAGCAGAAAGAGAAAAGCGATCCATCACATACAAGGAAGATCAGTAAGACTATGTGCAGATTTCTCAGTAGAAACCATGGAGGCAAGAAGGCAGTGGTATGATACATTTAAGATACTGAAAGAGAAAAACCACCAAGAATTTTATATCCAGCAAAGCTATCCTTTAAATATGAAGGAGAGTTTAAAATATTCTCAAACAGACAACGACAAGAGTTTCTGAACAAGATACCTGCTCTACAGGAAATACCAAAGGGAGCACCACAGACAGACAGGAAAAGATAGGAGAGAGAGGTTTTAGAGCACAATGTTGGGAGATGGTAGCACATTAACATAGGTACACTGCACAAAGATGACTGTGAGTACGGTTGAAAGAGAAAGGTTAGGGCATGTAGAACACCAGAAGGAAAGGTAGAAGATAAAGACTGGGACTCTGTGGCTTAGCGAAACCTAGAGCAGTCAATGATTGTGATAAAATGTACAAATATGTTTTTGCATGAGGGAGAACAAATGAGTGTCAACTATGCAAGGTGTTAAAAGGGAGTGGTACTGGGGGAAAAACAATCAATGTGGACTAGAGTCTATAGTTAAGAGTAACATTGCAATATGCTTTCTTTAATTGTAACAAGGGCAGTACACCAAGGCTAAATGCATACAGGAGGGGGACATAAGGGAGGGGTGTGGGATTCTTGGCATTAGTGTTGTATGACTTTTTCATGGTATTTTATTTTATTTTAACCTTTTCTTTTGTGGCTTTTTAGTTGCCATTTTTTTTCCTTTCTTTTTCTCTTTATTTTGCGTTTTTTACTTTTTTCACCTCCTCCTCTCTGTGACTGTATTTTATCTTATTTTTACTTTTCCTTTTATCCTTTTTTACTATTCTTTTGTTTCAATTCTTTCCCTAAGTAATGAATATATGTTAGTGCTAACTGTGCTGATGAAGGCACAACTATATGATGATTCTGTAAACAATTCATTGTACACTGTGGATGATTGTATGGCATTTGAATATATACTTATAAAATTGCAGGGAAAAAAGAAACAGGGACACAAGTGCTGGAGAGAACTTGGAGAGAGAGATGTATGTATTCACTGCTGGTGGTGAAGTACAATGATGTAGACTATCTGGAGGACAGTGTGGTGGTTCCACAGGAAGCTAGGTATGTGGGTGTCACAAGGTCCTGCAACCCCACTATGAGGTATATGCTTGGAAGGTGTGAGAGCAGACACAAATGGACATTTGCCCACTGGTGTTTACAGCAACAGTACGCATGATTTGCAATGGACAGAGGTCGTCTAGGAGTACATTGACTGATGAACAGAATGGGGAACTGTGGTGTATGTATACAATAGAACACTGAAAGGCTACAAAAAGGAATGAAGCTGTGAGACACGCAACTAGGTGAATGGATCTTGAGTACAGCATTTTGAGTGAAGAAAGCCAGAAACGAGAGGACAAACATTATAATGCCTCACTAATATGGACTAATAATGGGTAACTGAATCAGGGGAATGCTTATTGTAATGGTCCCTAGACTGTAAGCTCTTATAGGAGTCACATCTATTCCTGAGTTGTAATGGTTATCTCTAAATCCTGAGATGCTGAGCTCCTTGCATATAACCTGGTCAATCTCTGTAACTTCGGGTATCTGTGTGATATCTGAGGCTTGGAGCTAGAGCTGGGCAGCTATGAATGTCAATATTACCCCATACCACTGCTGAGAGAGCTAAAAGAGTTTAGACTTCAGTCAGAGATATACACTAAGCAGATATGGTTAGGACTAAGGCAAATCAGGCCCAAGGGCAAAGGACGATACTGACTGGGTTTTAAAACTATAACTTTTGTGCATGACCAAGGGAGGAGATATTTTATTTGGTGCAGGTTCTATATTTTCTGTAGCACACTAGATAATTTACCCTGTGTGATCAGTTTGCTTGAACACCATAGGTGCATGGAGCTGTGAAAGGGGAGTGAGTTTGTACAGGCTGGAGTGAAATCCCAATACATCCAGAGTGATATGGGCAGAAAGTAAAAGTATATTTGCAAGGCCCCCTAGGAACTGGGGAGAAATGCAGAAACATTGGACTTCCCCTCCTGGGTTATTGCAGATTTTACCACAAACACTGAAGACTGCCAATTTAGTGGGCTGAGCCCTTGATCTGAGGGCTCTCCCTTGTAAGGCTAGCTGCTGCAAGGGAGAAGCTAAGCCTACTTATAATTAAGCATAGGAATCCCCCCACCCCCCAGAGAGCCTCTGTTTTGCTCTCTGTGGCCCCTTCTCTCTAAGCCCACTTGTCAGGTGAACTCACTACCGTCCCCCTACATGGGACATGACACCCAGGGGTGCAAATCCCCTGGCAACACAGGAAACGACTCCTGGGGATGAGTCTGGACCCAGCACTGTGGGATTGAGAGGATCTTGACCAAAAGTGGGTAGAGAGATGAAACAAAATAAGGTTCCAGTAGCTGAGAGATTTCAAATGGAGTTGAGAGGTTACTCTGGAGGGTATTCTTATGCACTATATAGATATCATCTTTTAGTTTTTAGTGTGTTGGAATGGCTATAGGGAAATACCTGAAGCTGTCAAACTGCAACCCAGTGACACTGATTCTTGAAGACAATTATATAACTTTGTAGCTTACACAGTGTGACTGTGTGACTGTGAAAACCTTGTGGCTTGCAATCCCTTTATCCAGTGTACAGACAGATGAGTAGAAAAATGGGGACAAAAATTAGATGAAGAATAGGGTGGGATGGAGGGGATGGAGAGATCTAGGTGTTCTTTTTTGCTTTTAGTTTTATCTTCGAAAAAGGAGAAGGCTCAAAAATTGATTCTGGTAATGAAGGCACAAATGTATGAAGGTGCTAGGATTAACTGACTGTACACTGTGGATGACTTAGGGTGGGTGAATATATCTCAATAAAACTGTACTAAAAAAAGTAAATGAAAATGGGGGGAAGGAGGGGAGGGGGATGTGTTGGAAACTTTTTATTTTAATTTCTAGTTTATTTTTTGGAGTAATGAATATGTTCAAAGATTGTGGCAATGAATGCACAAGTATATGATACTGCGAAAAATTGCACACATTGAATGATTGTATGGTGTGTGAATATATCAATAAAATTGCATTAAAAAAGAATACACAGAAAAATAACAGATATTATGGAAATAAAGATACCGTAGATGAAATTAAAATATACTGGAAGTGCACAACAGCAGATTTGAACAGAAAGAAGAAAGAATCTGCAAGCTACAAGATAGATAATCGAATTTGAACAAATGAAGAAAAAAAGGGAGAAATCTAAGCAGGGTTTCAAGGAAATGACTGACAACACAAAGTGTACAAATATACACTTCATGGGTGTCCCAGAAGGAGAAGGGAAAAGGATCAGAAAGAATATTCAAAGAAATATGGCTGAAAATTTTGCAACTCTTATAAAAGACATAAACAAGCAAATCCAAGAAGCCCAGCATACTCCAAACAGAATAAATCCTAATAGACCCACTCCAAGATACATAGAAATCAGACTTCAAATGCCAAAGAGTAGGAGAAAATTCTAAAAGCAGTAAGAAAAAGCGATTCACCATATACAAGGGACGCCAAATAAGACTAAGTGCTGATTTCTCAAAAGACACCATGGAGGCAAGGAGGCAGTGGTACAATATATTTAAGACAATATGCCAGCCAAGAATTCTCTATCTAGCAAAGCTGAACTTTCAAAATGAGGGCGAGTTTAAACTATAGAGAGATAAACAGAAGCTGAGAGAGTTCACTAATAAGATACCAGATGTACAAGAACTGCTAAAGGGAGTCTTACCAGCTGAAAAAACAAAGACACCAGAAAGAGGTCTGGAGGAGGGTTCAGAATTTAAGAATATTAGTAAGGAGAACTTAAAGGATAAAAAGAGAGAAAAAATAGAGCTGACAAAAACAAAAGGGTAAGACGGTTGAATCGAGAACTGTTTTACAGTAATAAATTTGATGTTAATGGATTAAACACCCCAATTGCAAGACACATGTTGGCAGAATGAATTAGAAAATATGATCTCTCTACATGCTGTTTACAAGAGACTCATCTTAGACCCAAAGATGCAAACAGGTTGAAAGAGAAAGGAAAGAAAAAGATAGTCTATGCAAATAGTAACCAAAAGAAAGCTGGGGTAGCTATGCTAGTATCAGATGAAATAGACTTCAAATGCAAAATGTTATGAGATAAAGAAAGAAACCATATAGTAATGACAGGGGCAATTCAACAAAAAGAGATAACAATCATAAATACCTATGCTCCTCTCCAAAATACATGAGACAAACACTGGCTGAACTGAAGGGAACAATAGACACATTTATGAGTGGGAGACTTCAATACACCACTCTTTTATATAGATAGAACAACTAGACAGAAGACAAATAAGGAAATTGAGAATGTAAACAATATGATAAATGAAATAGACTTAACAGACATACATAGATCATTACATTCTAAAGTACCAGCATATACATTCTTCTCTAGAGTCCATGGAATGCTTTCCAGGATAGATCATATGCTGGGGCAAAAAAGTCATCTTAATAAATTTAAAAAGATTAAAATTATTCAAAGCGCATTCTCTGACCACAATGGAATGCAAAAGAAATCAACAACCACAAAAGAACCAGATCTTCCACAAATATAGAGAGGTTAAACAACACACTCCTAAACAACCAGTGGATCAAAGAGGAAATTACAAGAGAAATTGGTAAATACCTAGAGATGAATGAAAATGAGAACACAACATATCAAAACCTGTGGGATGCAGTTAAGGCAGTGCTGAGAGGGAAATTTATAGCTGTAAATGCATATATCAAAAAGCAAGAAAGAGTTAAAACTAAAGACCTAACTGAACAACTGAAGAGGCTACAAAATGATCAGCAAACTAACCCTAAAGCAAGTAGACAAAAAGAAATAACAGAGTAAAGCAGAAATAAATGAGTTGGAGAATAAAAAAACAAGAGATAATAAATAAAACCAAAAGTTGGTTCTTTGGGACGATCAACAAAATTGACACACCATTATAGCTAGAATGACAAAGTAAAAAAGAGAAAAGACCCAAATAAACAGAATCAGAAATGAAAAGGGGATAATTACAACAGATCCCAAAGAAATAAAAAGAAAATCATAAGAGGATACTACGAACAACTGTATGCCAACAAGCTAGACAATTTAGAGGAAATGGACAATTTCCTGGAAACACATGAACAACCTAGATGACCCAAGAAGAAATAGAAGACCTCAACAAAGCAATCACAAGTAAAGAAATCCAATCAGTCATCAAAAATCTACATACAAATAAAAGCCCAGGGCCACATGGCTTCACAGGGGAATTTTACCAAACTTTCTAAAAAAAAATTGACACCATTCCTGCTCAAACGCTTCCAAAAAATTGAAGAAAAAGGAATACTATCTACTTCATTTTATGAAATTAGTAACACTCTGATACCAAAACCAGATAAAGATAAAATAAAAAAGGGAAAACTATAGCCAATCTCCCTAATGCAAAAATCCTAAAAATACTTGCAAATGGAATCCAAAGGCACATTAAAAGAATTATACACCACAACCAAGTGGGATTCATTCCTGGCATGCAAGGGTGGTTCAACATAAGAAAATCAATTAATGTAATTCAACACATTAACAAATCAAAAGGAAAAAAATCAAATGATCATCTCAATAGACATTGAAAAAGGATTTGACAAAATTAAACACCCCTTTTTGATAAAAACACTTCAAAAGGCAGGAATTGAACAAATCTTCCTCAATAAGACTAAGAGCATATATGAAAAACCCACAGCTAGTACTCAACAGTGAGCAGCTGAAAGCCTACCCCTAAGATCAGGAACAAGACAAGGATGCCCACTGTCACTTCTATTATTCAACACCGTGCTAGAAGTTCTAGCCAGAGCAATTCGCCAAGACAAAGATACAAAAGGTATGCAACTTGGAAAGGACAAAGTAGAAGTCTCATTATTTGCAGATGATATGGTCTTACATTTGCAAAATCCCGAGAACTTGACCACAAAGCTACTTGAGCTAATAAACAAATTCAGCCAAGTGGTGGGATATAAGATTAATGCACATAAATCAGTAATGTGCCTATACACTAGTAATGACATAAGTGAAGAGGCAATAAAAAAAAAAATTCCATTCACAATAGCAACTAAAAACATTAAGTACCTAGGAATAAACTTAACCAAAGACATAAAGGACCTCTACACAGAAAGTTACAAAATTTTACTAAAAGAAATAAAAAAGGAACTAAATAGGTGGAAAAATATCCCATGCCCATGGATAGGAAGACCAAATTTTGTTAAGATGTCAATTCTACCCAAACTGATCTATATATTCAATGCAATCCCAATCCAAATTCCAAAAACCTACTTTGCAGACTTGGAAAAGCTAGTTACCAAATTTATTTGGAAAGGAAAGGGGACTTGAATTGCCAAAAACATCCTAAAAAAGAATTATAAAATGGGAAGACTTACACTTCCAGACTTTGAAGCCTAGTATAAAGCTACAGTGGTCAAAACAGCATGGTACTGGCATAAAGACAGACATATTTATCAATGGAATTGAATTGAGAGTTCAGAAATATACCCCCCGATATATGGTCGACTGATTTTTGATAATGTCCCCAAATCCACTGAACTGGGACAGAACAGTCTGATCAACTATTGGGGCTAGGTGAACTGGAAAACCATAACAAAAAGAATGAAAGAGAACCCCTTCCTCACACCCTACACTAAAATTAACTCAAAGTGGATCAAAGACCTTAATATATGAAAGAGTACCATAAAACTCCCAGAAGATAATGTAGGGAAACATCTTCAAGACCTAGTATTAGGAGATTGCTTCTTAGATGTTACACTCAAAGCATAAGCAATGAAAGAAAAAAAACGATAAATGGGAACTCTTCAAAGTTAAAAGCTTCTGTACCTCAGAGGAATTTGTCAAAAAGGTGAAGAGGCAGCCAACTCAATGGGAGAAAATACTTGGAAACCATGTATCTGATAAGAGACTAATATCTTGCATATATAAAGAAATTCTACAACTCAACGACAATAGTACAAACAGCCCAATTAGAAAATGAGCAAAAGATATGAAAAGACATTTCTCCAAAGAGGAAATACAAATGACTAAAAAACACATGAAAAACTTCACTAGCTATTAAAGAGATGCAAACCAAGACCACAATAAGATATCATCTCACACCAATAAGAATGGCTGCCATCAAACAAACAGGAAACTATATATGTCAGAGAGGATGCAATAGCTCAGACACAAAAGGAGAGATATTTTATGTTACCACTCCTATGAACTATCTGAACAATGTAAAATCAATGTCTTATAATATAGGAATATTGGGGACCTAGTGATAGTAGCTAGTGAGGGGAACAATAATCTAATATGTTCGGATATGTTAATGATGGTGAATTCAAAGATGTGGTAATGGATGGGGTGATGATTGTTTGTTAATGTGATTGTAAGTATCAGAGCTGTATTAAAGGCAAATAGAAATGAAAGGAGTTGTTTAAAGGCATGTTTCCCACAGATAAGAACCAAAAATATAGATAGGGGCTTGCATGATATACTTCTAAGATATGACACTGGCACAGAGTTGACAACAGAAGGGCACATGGGAAAAATCTACACATTGCATACTAAGGACTATAATTAATAGGAATACCATACTAGTATTACACAAATGCTAGGGACAAATAATTGAGAGCTGACAAGAGCTGTGAGATGTTTTGGGTCATGAGAATTGTTTAAAATGGAGAGTGATGAAGATTGTACAACTGAGTGACAATAGTGTGAGATATGGACGGATTATCGTGGATATAACATATGCTAAGTGAACTTAGGAACACCCTACACGGATTATCGTGGATATAACATATGCTAAGTGAACTTAGGAACACCCTACTTTATAAATCAGGCTCTTGATATTGAGGCTTGCTTGGGTAAAACCTATGGCTGTAAAGAGGAGGCTGAGCCCACCTATAATTATGCCTAGGAGTCACCTCCAGATGTCCTCTTTTGTTGTTCAAATGTGGACTTTCTCTCTCTAAGCCTAACTCTGCAAATAAATTCATTACCCTCCCTCCGATGTGGGACAGGATCCCCAATACGAATGAGTCTTCCTGGTGACATGGTACATGGATTCCTGGAATGAGCCTGACCCTGACATTGAGGGATTGAGAATGCCTTTTTGACCAAAAGGGGGGAAAGGCAGGCAACAAAATAAGGTTTTAGTGGCTAAGAGAATTCAAACACTCAGGAGGTTGTCCTGGAGGTTCCTCCTATGCAAGCTTCACCTAGATAGGCCAAATGACCACAATATGATAAGCCCAAGTCAACAGTAGTCCCAAAAACCTTAAAGAATACCCAGATCCCTATCTGAGACTAAAAAGTTTCACTCACTAAGTTTATTTATCAGAAACTTAAATCCTTCAGAGTGCTCCTATGCCTGCTAAGTCCTGAAACCCAGAGGCAATAGCCTCTTCAAGAACATCAACTAGATGTGTCCCCTTTGTTCATAAAGTTGACATCCCTTTTCAACATGAACAGGCTAGGGTGGTCACTGCCTAGACATCCCTGAAGATCAGGAAAGTGATTAAACTAGAGGAAGGGGTAGCAACAGACAAAATGGAATTTAACAAAGGATTACGAATATTGAGTCTTGATATAACTTTCTTTTTCTTAGTTGCTAAGTATTAGAATAGCTAGAAGGAAAGAATTGAAATGGTGGAACTGTAACCCATAGCATCCTTTGAAATTTGTTCTATAGCTACTTGTTAAATTGTAATTTGAAAGCTGTACCTTTTTGTATAAATGTTGTATTTCACAATAAGGAAATAACTGAAACTATGGTACTATAAATCATAATAGTACTCATAATACCTTTGGAAATTTCCTATATATACCTGTTAAATCATACTTTGAAAGGTATTACCTTTTTGTATATATGTTATATTGCATAATAAGGAAATAACCGAAACTGTGGAATTGTAACCTATGCTATCCTTTGAAATTTGCTAACTATTCATTAATTTGGAAAGCTATCACTTTTATGTATATATGTTATATTCTACAATAAAAAATATAGTAAAAAAATCAGAAGAGGGAGACAGAAAAATGTATCAGAGAGATGAAAAGCTGGAAGGACTCAGCCTGGCATTGCTGGCTGTGAAGATGGAAGAAGGGGCCAAGAGCAAGGAATGCAGCAGCTTCCAGAAGCATCGAAAGGTCCTCAGTTTACAATCAGCAAGAAAACAGGGACCACAGTCCTAAATCACAAGGAAATAAATTCTGCCAACAACTCAAATGAGTAGGAAAAGGAAAGTTCCCTAGAGCTTTCAAAAAGGAACTCAGCCTATCAACATCTTGATGTTATCCCAGTGAGACTATATTGGATTTCTGACCTCCAAAAACATAAGATAATAAATCTGCATTTTATTAAGCCTCTTATTTGTGATAATTTGTTATGGCAGCAAAAGAAAACTATTACACAGGGCATATACACACTCCTCAGTACCACAAAGAAGATAAATGAAACGTTAATAAACACATGAAAAGTTGCTCAACATCATTAGCCTTTAAGGAAATGAGAAATGCAAATGAAAACCACAGTGAAATAGTAGTTCACAACCACTAGGATGGCGATAATAACAAAAATAGACAATTACAAGTGTTGGTGATGATGTGGAGAAACTAGAACCCTCATACATGGAAGGAAGGTAAAATGGTGCAGCTACTTTGGAACATAGTTGGCTCTTTCTTAACAAGTTAAACAAAATGTACCATAAAACCCAGCAATTCCACTTCTAGGTACACAGAATCAAGAGAAGTGAAAACATATGTCCGCACAAAAATTTGTATATGGATGTTCATAGCAATATGATTTACAATAGTCCCAAATGGAAACTACCCAAATGTCCATCACCTGATGAAAGGATGAACAAAATTTGGTTTATCTATACAGTGGAATATTATGGAGCCATAAAATGAAGGAAGTACAGCCACTTGTTACAAAATGGATGAACCTTGGAAACATTATGCTAACTGAAAGAAGCCAGTCATAAGGGACCACATATTGCATGACTTCATTTATATGACATGTCCAGAAAAGGCAAATCTATAGAGATTAGTGGTTACATGGAGTTGGGAGAAATGGAGGTTTAGGGGTGATGGTTAAAAGGTGCTGAGTTTCTTTTTGGGGTAATGAAATGTTCTAAAACTGATCATGGTGATGGATGCACAACTCTGAATATACTAAAAATATATTAAAAGACACTGAATTGTACACTTCAAATGGTTAAATTGTATGGTATGTAAATTATATTTCAATAAAACTGTTACATTTTTTTAAAAAGACTGGATTGTAGTGATGGGTACATAATTTCATAAAGTTACTAAAAACACTGAATTGTACACTTACAATGGGTAAATTTTAGGGTATGTAAGTTATACCTCAATAAAGACAAAAAAAAATAGTTTTAACTTCATTTAACCCTTTCGGAGTGATTCAGCGTCAACTTTGTGACTACTAATTATCTTGCACAAAAATTAGTCGGCATGCCTTCAGTATAAATATTGCAGGGCCCTACGGACCTAAGGAAATGGGGAGAGCTTAGACTGCCTTTCCTGAACTTTCCCAGGCTGCATGGCTTCCCTCTCTTCCCTTGTTTCTGTCACCATTCTTTAAAACACTTCTTGTCAATGGAGTGTCTCAAGTTACTGCCATTACCTCTTTAATCACTCAACTGAAGTTGATAATTCTTTAGAAGAACAGCAATAAGCAGTGCTGTCTTAATTTCTTTTGCATGTTCCACTGCAGAGTCCTAGACCAGGGGCCCCCTACCCAGGACAGCCAAGTGATGCTGCGGTCTCTCCCAAAAACTAACCAAGAATATGGTACATCCTACCACCTGCCCAACCATTCATTCTTCCATCATTCCATTGGACATACATGGGAATTACCTTTTTGGGACTGGAAATGGGCTACCTTGGACCATTTGTACTTCTTAATTTGTTTCCTCCAGTCTACCGGGGAGCAGAATAAATTGGACTCTCTTGCTATAGTGTCATTCATTTAAATAAGTTTTATAAAAGCTAGGGGTCTTGAGTGGGCAATCTGCACATCTATATGTACTGAGGAAAACTTGAGGGCTTTAGCCACTAAGTATTGTACCAGAAAATGAGGTCCCTTGATGGCAACTTGAATTAGTCAATGGCCATTATCGAGTTGTTCAGAGAACCATCAGGAACACAGGCTAACTTGCCTACCTTTCCATCTAGTGCACTGAAGCAAATCCTCCTTTGCTAGCCTCTGCCAACAATGACAAGGTCCTCTCTGAGTCTAGCTCTCTAGGAAGCAAAATCCTTCTCTGGTTAACAAAACTGCTGGATGAAAACTTCAGAAATACCAATCTGAAGTAACTTAAATAATGAAATGCTTAGGAAATTGCTTATATTTTATTACAGCTACTAAATTAAGATGGAGAAGGGCAGAGAAAGAAGAATTTCAAGGAACAAGTGCCTTTTATATTTATTTTCCCAGGGAGGATTCTGTGATCTCTTTATTAGAAACAATATGTGTCAACTATTCAACTCATAAAAAAAAGCAGCGAAACATGCCAGGAAAGGAGAAATATTTTCTGTCTCTCCCTTCCTGTGAAAACTTCAGATGAGCTCATCTGTGTTCTCTCCTTTCGATGAAAGATACACTCATCCCTCAGCCCTCATTTTCTTATTTTCCACTGAAGATGTCAGGGAGGCCTTACAGTATCTCTTTTGTAATCTTATAAAAATCAATGACAACCAAAAACATTTCCCTTATGGCTATGACCTCATCAGTAGTATACACCTGGAGAGGCCCTCATCTGCATTAGGAAATAGAGCTGAGCCTCATGGTCCAGACTGAAGCAATTTACCAGGAAACTACTGCTTTCCTTCAAAATTCTGCCTGTACTATTCAGATCTGGAAGACTTTTTAGCAAGTTGGCTGAGTGCTGAATCTGACCAACAAAAATGGGCTCTCTAATCTTTGTGCCTACCTCTGTGCACACCAGAAACTTTCCTTTGAGTAAACCCTGTTTATACCCCAACAAAAAGTAACCAGTACTTCAAACTTTAGGTATGTGACATTTTGATGGCATCCTGTACTCCCTCCTGCTACCCTCCTCTCCACTGTATGCTAGTCTCATCCACTCTCATGCCATCCTGAGAAGTAAAATGGGCACCATTAAGTAAATTCAGGTCAGAGAGGAATTTTGTGTCACTTTGTCCACAAGGCTGTGAGTTTTCTGAGCTGTCCCTGGGAGGTGGCTAGCTTCACTAGCTATTAGAGAAATACAAATCAAAACCACAATGAGATATCATCTCACAACTACTAGAAGGGCCACTATTCAACAAATAGGCAACTACAAGTATTGGAGAGGATGTGGAGCAACTGGAACACTTACTCACTGCTTGTGGGAATGTAAAATGGTACAGCCACTGTGGAGGATAGTCTGGCAGTTCCTCAAGAAGCTAAGTATAGAGTTGTCTTAAGACTCAACAATCCCACTACTCAGGATATACCTGGAAGATCTGAAACCAGGAACGTGAACAGACAACTGCACACCAATGCTCACTGTGGCATTATTCACGATTGCCAAAGATGGAAACAACCCAATTGTCCATGAACAGATGAATGGATAAACAAAATCTGGTATATATATATATATGATGGAGTATTATTCAGTAGTAAGAAGGAATGAAGTCCTGAAGCATGCGACAACATGGATGAACTTTAAGGACATTATTGAAATAAGTCACACACAAAAGGACAAATATTTTAGGATCTCACTGATATGAATTAATTATAAAATGTAAACTCACAGATATAAAGTATAGAATATAGGATACAGAATTAGGCTAAAGAATGGGGAACGGTTGCTTACTATGTACAGAATGTTTAACTAGGTTGAATGTAAATGTTTGCAGATGGATAGAGGTGACAGTAGCATGTTATTGTGAGAATAATTAACAGTGCTGAATGGTGTGTAGATGTGGTGGAAAGGGGAAGTTTAGAGTCATGCATGTCACCAGAAGGAAAGTTGGAGGTTAAAACATGGGAATATATAACACAGGGAATCTTGTGTACTATGTCTGTGATTAACTGTACAAATATAAAAAAGTCTTTTATGAACTAGAGCAGATGTTTGACACTATTATAAGGAGTTAATAATAGAGGGGTATATGTGGAAATGTACATATTGCAAATTATGGACTATAGTTAACAGTAATATTTTAATACTTTCATCAGCAGTAACAAATGTATCACACCATTACTAAAGGTCAATAATATGGGGAGACAAGAATATGGGAGGATTAGGGTTTTCTTTTTTCTTTTTATTTCTTGTCTGGAGTAATGAAAATGTTCTAAACTTGATAATGGAGCTGTATGCACAAGTATGTGGTACTGTGAATCAGTGACTGTACACTCCAGATAGTTTCCAAGTAGTGTGAAAATATCTCAAGAAAACTGCATTTCAAAAAATTTTTTAAAAAGCACATGAAAAGTCATAAGAGTCAAGGCTACTGTGTTGCAGACTGACTCTTCAAGAAGGCTATATAGCAATGTAGCTTACAAGAGGTGACAGTGTAATTGTGAAAGCCTGGTAGATCACACTCCCTTTATCTAGCATATGGATGGATGACTAGAAAAACGGGGACAAAAACTAAATGAAAAATAGGGTGGGATGGGGGGGGCGGTGATCTGGATGTTCTTTTTTACTTTTATTTTTTATTCTTTTTATTTTTTCTGGTATAAGGAAAATGTTCAAAAAATAGATTGGGGTGATGAATGCACAACTATATGATGGTACTGTGAACAGCTGATTGTACACCATGGATGACTGTATGGTATATGAATATATCTCAGTAATACTGAATTTGTAAAAAAAAAAAAAAATGTTGAAAATATGATCAACATTACTAATGTTTAGGAAAATGCAAATTAAAACTACAATGAGATACCACTGCACACCCACTAGTATGACAACTATTGAAAAAACAGAAAACTACAGGTGTTAGAGAGGTTGTGGAGAAATAGGAACACTCATTCATCGCTGGTGGTATAAAATGGTGAAGCCACCTGTGGAAGACTACAGGCAGTTCTTCAGGAAGCAAAATATAGAATTACGATATGATCTGGCATTCCCACTACTAGGTATATACCCAGAAGAATTGAAAGCTGGGACTCAAACAGATATTTGCTCCCTGATGTTCATAGCAGCATTATTCACAATTGCCAAAAGACTAAGCAACACAAGTGTCCATCAACTGATGAAAAGATAAACAAAATGTGATATATACATACACTGGAATATTATTCACCCTCAAAAAGGAATGAAGTACTGATACATGCAACAACATGAATGAACCTTGAGGACATTATGTTGACTGACAAAAAAAGGACAAATATTGTATACTTTCACTGTTATGAACTAATTATAACAAGGAAACTCAGAGAGTTGGAATCTAGAATGTTATCAAGAGATAGATTAGGGTTAGAGAATGGGGAATTGATGCTTAACTGTTACATAATTTCTACTTAGGTTGATGGTAAAGTTGTGGAAATGAATGGTGGTAATGGTAGCACATTAATATGAGTATAATCCACACCACTGAATTATAGAGGGTAATGTGGTTAAAAGGGGAAACTTTAGGATGTATATTTTACCAGACTAAAAATTAAAAGATGAAACATACAACCATACAACAGTGAACCCTACTGTAGACAGACTATAGTTAATAGTGCAATTATAACAATGTTCTTTCTTAATAAAGTTAAAAAATTTGAAAAAAAAATTGTTCTTTCATTAATTATAACAAATGTACCACACTAAAACATGGTGTCAATAATACAATAGTATACGGGGAAAAACATACCTAACATAAACTATGGATGACAGATAATAGTATGATTTTAATAACCTCTCATAAATTGTAACTGTTAAAAAAATAGAAATTATTTTTTAAAATGCTGTCATCAATTGTAACAAATGTTCCACATCAATGCAAGGTGTTTGGGGTGGAGGAGTGTTTGGAAATCCTATATTTTATGCATGATTGTTTCAAGAACCCACACCTTCTCTAATTAAAAAAAAAAAAAAGAAGAAGATGCAATTAGCATTTCCTCTACTTTGACATGCCATCAATCTAATGGAGAGTTTTCAGGGAGAAATAATAAAAGATTTTCAGAGGGACAAAGAAAACACTACACATCAATATTAAAAGTCATTTGAGTTGCAGAAAAGTTAAAATGTTAAAAAGCCCATTTCTTAAAAAGCAAAGAATTTTAGGCATATACTAACATGTTCAATTAAACATTTACAAGAATGTTCACAGCACATCTATTTGTAACAATCAAAAACTGGAAACAACTCAGAAGTTCATCTAAATTACAAAGGATAGATTGTGCTATGTTCATACAACAGAACACTATACAGCACTAAGAATGAACACATTAAAACTACACACAGGACATCATCAACATGGTGATATAAACAGCTACTGAAAACTTCTCTCCAGAGAGTCAATGAAAAGAAGGACAATTCTAAATTGTTTGAAACTCTGGAGGAGGATATAGGTTGGAGAATGACCCTACAGATGCCGAAGTGAAGAAAAAGAAGAAACATGAGGTAGGAATCTTCTGTCCCAGACCAGCTGGTCCTCTCCCCTCCCCCTCACTCAGGCTCAGTGAGGGAAAAGCACAGAATCAGCAGACGGAACCCTCCCACCAGGGACACAGATTTTAAAATCTCTCACAGCAGTGAGACATACCTCCCACTGTTTGAAGTTCCGGGGGACAGGGGAGGATGCTTCAAGGCCCAGGTCAGTGAGGGTCAAAGAGACTGAGAAAATGTGGACAGAGACTGCATTTCCAGCCCTGGGTCTGAAAACCCTTCCCCGACCCTTGAGGGAAGCAGCAGCCAGTGGCCGTTTCTTCGCCTTTGAGATGGCTGGAGAACTGGGTCAGCTGAAAGTGTCCTCTGCCACAGGTGTAGCCCCACTTCGAACCAGATTTTGACTGACAAAGTGAGGGCACAGGAATCCCTCAGTTTCAGCTCCCCTGTGTAGATGCAGCCTGTGCTTGGAGGCAAAGTAGCCTCTGAGGACGATTAAGTTATCGAACACTGCCATTTGCTGGACAGTCTGGAAAGTGCAAGGGAATAGAAACCTTTTTAAAAAGATGCTTCAGACCCTTTATTAGGACCCCAGTCCTAATAAAGGTCTTCATGCCCTGCACAGAAACCTAGCCCAGTTTTGGCTGAGAAATACGGGCAATCCAACTGTCAAAGCAGGGATCTAAAACAAACCCAGGTCTTGTTGACCAGCAGAAAATAAAGCACCACTGGAAGCCAGGAGATCTGTATTACTACAAACAGTGAACTTGCTGGGGTGCCCAGTGCCTACCTCCCATCTCTGTGGTAGGCCATAATGGATGCCTGATTTGGGGGGAAGACTGTGGGGCGAAGCCAATCTGACAACTGGCCAGCAAGAGAAAACAAAGAAATATAGAGATAAACGAAATCAACAAGAAAACCCAAGGCAAAAGAGAGAAAACAACCTCCAGAATAAACTAATCAAGAAAATCAGATGCCTAGATGGCAAAAAATCATGAACTATAGAAGGAAACACAAAGATATGGCCCAGTCAAAGGAACAAACTAACAATTCAACTGAGATTCAAGGGTTGTAACAACTAATTAAAGATGTTCAAACAAATCCTCTAGATCAGATCAACAAATTGAAAGAAAATGTGACAAAAGAGATGGAGGATATAAAGAAGACAATGGGTGACCATAAGGAAGAATTAGTAAGCTTGAAAAAAGCAAATGTCAGCACTTATGGCAATGAAAGGCACAACAGAAGAGATGAAAAACACAACGGAGACATACAACAGCAGATTTGGAGAGGCAGAAGAAAGTATTACTGAACTAGAGGACAGGAAATCTGAAATCCTACATACAAAAGAACAGATAGGTAAAAGTATGGAAAAATATGAGCAAGGGCTCAGTGAACTGAATGACACAAATTACACAAATATACATGTTATAGGTGTCCCAGAAGGAGAAGAGAAGGGAAAAGGGGCAGAAAGAATAATAGAGGAAATAATCAAGGGAAATTTCCCAGCTCTTATGAAACACATAAAATTACAGATCAAGAAGCACAGCATACCCTAAACAGAGGTGATCCAAAAAGACCTACTCCAAAACATTACTAATCAGATTTTCAAATGTCAAAAACAAAGAGAGAATACTGAAAGCAGCAAGAGAAAAGCAATCCATCACATACAAAGGAAGCTCAAAAAGACTAAGTGCAGATTCTGCCAACCAAGAATCCTACATCCGGCAAAACTGTCCTTCAAAAATGAGGGAGAGTTTAAAATATTTACAGATAAAGACACTGAAACAGTTTGTGAACAGGAGACCTCCTCTACAAGAAATACTAAAGGGAGTGCTACAGACAGATAGGAAAAAATAGGAGAGAAATTTAGAGTAGAGTGTAGAAATGAAGATACCAGGAGATAGAAAGAGGGTAAAGATCAGGCATTTGATGCTGAAGGAGTACAGAATGTTCTGAAGGACTGACTGTATAGATCCAGAAATGAATAGCACAATACTGTGTGAGGCTGCACAATATGGTAAGTACACTGAACAAAGATGACTTGAGTATGGTTGAAAGAGGAAGGTTAGAGGTGTGTACGATACCAGAAGGAAAGATAGCAGATAAAGAGTGGGACTGTATAACTTAGTGAAACCTAGAATGGCTAAAGACTGTGATTAAATGTACAAATACAAGAATGTTTTTACATGAGGGAGAACAAACGAATGTGAACTTTGCAAGGTATTAAAAAATGGGATGGTCTTGGGGAAATAATACAATCAATGCAAACTACAGTCTATAGTTAACAGTAATATTGTAATATGCCTCCACTAACTGCAACAAAGGCAATATGCCAAAGCTAAATGTCTATAAGAGGGGGATATAAGGGAGGGGAATGGGATTCTTGGCATTAGTGTTATTGTCTGGCTTTTTTATTGTATTTAATTTTAATTTTATTGTTTCTTTTGTTCTTTTTTTTCTTTTTCTTTTTTCTTTTTTGTTTTCCCTATTCCTTTCTTTGCGGAAGAAATGCAAATGTCTTCATATAGATAGTGGCGGTGAATGCATAACTATGTGATTATACAGGGAACCATTGATTGCTTACTTAGGATGGAAATATGGTATGTGAATAAAACCATCTAAAAAATAAACAGAGGGATACAAGTGCTGGAGAAAATGTGAAGAAAGGGATGTACCTAATCACCGTTGGTGGGGAAGTAGAATGGTGCAGCTAATCTAGACGGCAGTGTGGTGGTTCCACAGGAAGCTAAGCATGGGGTGGTCATATGGTCCTGCAATCCTGTTACTGGGTATATACTTGGAAAGACTGAAAAGAGGAATACTAATGGACATTTGCACAGCAGGGTTTATGGTGGCAGTACGCATGATTCACAGTGGATAGAGGTGGCCTAAGGGTACATCGACTGATGAACGGAATGGCGAACTGTGGTGTATACATACAATGGAACACTGAGCTCTACAAGGAGCAATGAAGTTGTGACGTGAATGGACATTGAGGACAGTATGTTGAGTGAAATAAACCAGAAATATAAAGAAAAGCATTATAATGCCTCACTAAAATGGACTAACTATAATGAACAATCTCTTGAGAATTGAATCTAAGATCACAGGTTATCAGGGGTAGGTTTATTGTAAAGTTTCCTATACTGTAAGCTCTTACAGCAGTTACATCTATTCCTGAACTGTAATGGCTATTTCTAAATTCTGAAATACTGAGCTCTTTTTGTATAACCTGGTCAGTCCCTGGAAGTTTGGCTATTTATGTGACACCTAAGACTCAAAGCCAGAGTCCAGCAGCTATGAATGTCAGCATTACTCCATACAGCAAATGTTAAAGGATCTTAAAAAAGAGATCAGACTTCAATTAGACATATGAATGAAATGACATGGTTAGGACTAAGGTAAATCAGACTAAAGGATAAAGGACGATATTGATGATGTTTTAAAACTTCAACTTCTGTGGGAGACCAAAGGAAGAGATGTTTATTAGGTGCAAAATTTATATTTTTTGTAACACACTATATAATTTAATTTGTATGGTCGGTTTATTTGAACACCATAATTACACGGAACTATCAACAGGCAGTGAAATCTGGTTGGTTTGTACAGGTTAGTGTGAAGCCCCAACACATCCCAGAGTAATCTGGGCAGAGAATAAAAATGTATTTGCAAAGCCCCCTTGAGGGACTGGGGGGAAATATGGAAATACTAAACTTCACCACTTGGGGAATTAATGATATTCTCACAAGCACTGGGACTACCAATTTAGAAGGCCGAGCCCTCAATCTTGGGGCTTGTCTACATGAAGTTTGTCACTGCAAATGAGAGCTAAGTCTACTTCAAATTGTGCCTAAGAGTCAGCCCCAGAGAACCTCTTTTGTTGCTCAGATGTGGCCTCTTTCTCTAAGCCAACTACACAGGTAAACTCAATGCCCTCCCCTCTACTTGGGACAAGATTCCAGGGGGTGTATACCTGGCAACATGGGACATGACTCACAGGGAAGAGCTTGGCATTGTGTAATTGTAAAAGCCTTCTTGGACCAAAAGAGGGAAGAGAAATGAAAAATAAAGTTTCAGTGGCTGAGAGATTTCAAATAGAGTTGAGAGGTCATTCTGGAGGTTATTCTTATGTATTATACAGATATCCTTTTTTAGTTTTTAATGTTTTGGAATAGCTAGAAGGAAATACCTTAAACAGCTGAACTGCAACCCAGTAACCTTTATTCTTGAAGACTGTATAACTATATAGCTTACACCATGTGACCATGTGATTGTGAAAAACTTGTGGCTCCCATTTCCTTTAACCAGTATAAAGACAGATGAGTAGAAAAATGAGGACAAAATTTAAATGAATGATAGAAAGGGACATGGGGTATGGGATGTTTTGGGTGTTCTTTTTTACTTTAATTTTTATTCCTATTCTTTTTTGTGTGTGGTAATGAAAATGTTCAAAAATTGATTGTGGTGATGAATGCACAACTATATGATGGTACTAAGAACTGATTGTACAATGCGGATGACTGTATTGTTTGTGAATATATCTCAATGAAACTGAATTTTTAAAAATAATTACACACAACAGCATGGATAGGTATAAACATCATGTTGAATAAAAGAATCTGGACACAAAAGCGTATATTCTGTACACTTCCATTCATATAAAGTTCAAAAACAGGCAAAAATAATCTTTGGTTTAAGAGGTAGGATAGTGTTTACCCTTGGGGAGAAAGGGTTGTGAATGAATGGGAGCTAAAGGGGCTTCTGAAGTACTGATAATACTGTTTCTTAAGCTGGATGCTGGTTTACATGGGGGTGTTTACTTTGTGAAAATTCATCAATCTATATCCTTATGATTTGGACATGTTTTCCTATGTTATGTTTCAATAGAATTTACGCAAGTGGGAGCAAGATGGGGAAATATAATATATACCCAAGTCAGTGTCTGTGGTTTCCAATGGTACTCATAAGATACTAACTATCTCTAACTGAAGTGCTGCATGGCAAGGTGAAGTTGTCCCCAAAGAAAGACTCACTTTCTGGAAGTCTAGAGTTCCCACAGGATGGCATTTCCCTGGTGAACTTACAATGTTCCTGGATTTGGTTCTCAGATTTTCCAAATCCAGAAATTTGATCTTGTCAATGCCTCAAAGTTGACTAGACTCAGGGAAACTGAATATTAGCTTGAGAGACCAATATGAAAACTTTAATAGGTTTAATACCAACCTATTAAATTTACAATAAGAGCTATTCAAAGTTCTGTGAAAGGAAGGACTGCCTGTTTTCTTCACTACTGTAAACTCTAATATCTAGAAGAATGCCTAGCTTGTGGCAGTGATCAAGAAATATTTACTGAATGAATATTTCCTGAGGAGGACACTCACCTTTTCCAGTGACAGGTACCTCTGAAGCCAATTTAATACCCAAAGAAGCTTGGTGATCATAGAATTAGTAAAAAAAGCTGCAGAGAATTTCATTCAAACAAAAGGCACCCTCCCCCAAAAATACACTCCTATACCACATGAAACCCTACCTCTGGAGGCCTCAGATTATTTATATCCCTCAGATTCCTCCCTCTGCCAAGTCTGCCTCAATGTGACTCATTTTTCTTCCATGCTTACTCTCTCCTTTCAGTTAGCATATATTATTTAGATAAATACCACTGATTAAGTTACTATCAAGGTAAACTTTTCTTGTTGGCTTGAAAAATTTTATACCAAACATATTTTAAGATGTCTTTGTGCACATTTAATCTGATAAATTATAATTTAGTTGTTTCCATTATATTCAAGTGTTTCAGAGTATGTATCAACTATACAAGTAGAGCAGAAAATAAATAAAAATAAAAAAGCAGCTGTCCTACAAAAGAAATGGCAAATGAGAAATGACAAAAAGAGAGAACACAGGAATCCAACTAATTGTGCAAATACTGCATATCACAAAAGAGAGATTAAATTTCTCCCCCCAAAACTCCTCTTACCTTTTGAATTTTCTCTTGTATATTACTTTGGTCATCATAGGGTTCCATTCTAGTCAAAAATTAAATAATCTAATTAGCCATAAAAAAATCACATGGTAATTTAACACAAAGAACTGATTGATCTGTAAGCCCACCCACTAACAACCATTCCAATTAAAAACAGAAATTCTACCTTAAGCAACAATAATATATTACAAAGAAAATATACTAAGAGTCAGAACTATGTTCCAGTCATATCAATATCTAGCTAAAATTTATATATTATTTTAATTGTTTCTGGGACTCTCAGGTTCCTCACCTGAAAATTCCAGGACTGAACTATATCTAAGGCAACGTTCAGCTCCAAAAGTCACTTACTTTTTAATTTGGTTTTGCAGTCCTACGCATTCTAATCTCAAATCTCGTACTTGCTTAACTGACAATCTGAAAGATAATGAGTAAAATTACATATATAATTCCATTACAACTAACTAGTATGGCCTACTTTGATCTGTCCCCCTTTTTGCACCTTTGTTCAAGGCCTCTGAGAATACTCTTCCAAATACACCCAGCAGCAACTAAAGGACTCTAGCCTCTCTCCTAAGGACCCTGCTTTAACAGTCACAGCTGTGGTCTAACACACAGGCTGCCACTGAGATGGACCAAGACTTCTGACTTCTTTCGAGTAACAACATTAGAGGTCAGTAATACTACCTTACTCTCCTATCCTTGTCTCAGATACCTAGGGGGCAAATTTAAGTGTTATCTAGGCAGTCAGGCCACATTTCAGTTTTAGGGCCACTGCAAAGGATCTTGTAGGTTTAGTAATAGATAATACAATATTTTAAAACTTATCTTACTGTAGTTATTTATAATTGTAAAAATTAGAGCCAACCTAAACAATATCTGGCACATAGTAGTCACATCCAAAAAAGCTTGTTGCATAAATGAACCTGAATATAAAATAGAATGAAATGGTTAAATAAATTATAGAATACCTACTTGATAGAATTTCTATTTAATGGAACAGCAACTCAACAGACCACTAAAAAGACATTAAAAGTAACATACTGTGTAGGGGGGCTGATAGCTAGAGGTTATGGGTTTTCTTTTTTAGGTGATGAAAATGTTCCAAAACTGGTGGTAGTTGCACATACTAAAAACCATTGAACTGTACACTTTAAATGGATGGATTGCATGGTATGTGAACTGTATCTCTATAAAGCTGTAAAAAAATAAAAAAATAAAAAAAGTAATATACTATGGCAATTTGAAAAAATGTACAGAATGAAATATCAAGAGGAAAAAGTATACAATTACAGCTAAAAAATATATTTCCATATTATAAAAAGAAAAAGGACATATGAATATTGAATTTTTTTAACTAAAGCAATATTTTCCTATTCTCTAAACTTTCATTTACAGTTTAAAGTTTAAAAATATATTATTCAGAACTTATCTGGCTTTAGATGAATAAATAGAATGCGGTATATACATAAAATGGAATCTTATTCAGCCCTAAAAAGTAATCAAGTCCTGATACATGCTACCACATGGATGAAACATGAAGATATCGTGCTGAATGAATTAAGTCAGACATAAAAGGGCAGATATTTTATGATTCCACTTAGATGAAATAACTAGAATATGCATATTCATAGAGACAGAAATTAGACTACAGGTTAAGGATTAGGGGTTGGGGGGGAAGAAAGGGTAGTTAATGCATTATGGGTAAAGGGTTTCTGTTTGGGATTATGGGAAAGTTCTGGTAATGGATAGTGGTGAGGTAGCACAACATTGTGAATGTGATTAATCCCAATGAGTTGTGTGCTTGGAAGCAGCTGAGACAGGAAAGTTTATGTTGCAAATATTCCCATAATTTAAAAAGAGAAAAGTGTCTAAAGAGACAATAACAACTAAGTGCAATACGTGATCCTAGACTGGATCTAATATGGAGGGAAAATCCTCAAAAGGACATTACTAGAACATATGAGAAACTCTGAATACAGACTCTAAGCTTCATATCACTGTTAAATTTCCTGAACTTAATAACTGTACCTAAGGTTGTTATATAATTGAATATCCTTGTTCTTAGGAAAAGTATATGGAAATACTAAGTGCTCAAGGAGCACAATGTATACAACCTACTCTCGAATGTTCAGAAAATGGATGAACGGATGGATAAGAAAGAAGAAAGGAAGGAAGGAAGGCAGAAGGGAGGGAAAGGGAGGAAGGAGAGTAAGAAGAAGAAGGAAGGAAAGAAATGGCAAATGTGACAAAAATGTTAAAAGTTGGTGGGTCTAGGTATCTGGGTGGGGGGGTCTGCTAGAGATCTCTGTATGGGTTTTGTATTAGTTTTGCAACTGTCTCGTAAGTTTGAAATTATTTCAAAATATAAAGTTTACTTAAAAAAAAAAAGTTATCGAGTTTTAAAATGAAAAGATAATAGCCAGGGTTTTGAGGTAGGCATGAATTATTTCTCACTGAAACTATACTAAGGATATTTGTTTAAAAAGAAAGGAATTTTAATTTTCTCACTATCAAAGTATTACTTACTGTGCATTTTCCTGATATTTTTGGATAATACAATCTTCTCTTTGCAAAATTTGCAAAAATCTGTTACGTGCTACATGGCATCTGGCAATGCATTTATGCAAATCAGGTGGCTTTACATTAGATGCCTCTGTGAAATGTGCAGAAGAATCTACATGGAACACAAATAAGATCATAGAAAACTTGAACTTAAAAACTAATATCAAAAATGTTGAATGTTTGTTAATTTTAAGAAATCAAATGAGCAACCTTATGAAACCAACATCTCCCTAAAAACTGGTAAGCCACACACATGCACAAAGATACAACTGTTAAAAGCAAAGAAGACTAAAAAAGGATATTTGAAGTTGTTTTTACATAATTAAAAACTTTTAGAATCTATTTCTCCCAAATAAACAGTCCATTCATAATTTGATATATACATGAACAAATAAATGGCTATATATGAGCAACTATTCTTTTTCACAAAATCTTTTAACAACAAAGGAAAAAGGCAATTAAAAGAGATGAGGTGAGAGCAAATCATCTCCATTGCTGCCATCAACTTACTTTTCCTTCTAGTAAGGCTAACAGGGCAAGACAGCCAAATAAAAACATTCTCCATTTCTCAAGAAATTCTTATGTCACTCATGATCAAAGCAGATCTGAAAACAAGCCACCCAGACATTTCAGAGTCCAAGCTTTTTCTTGTCATATATGTAAAAAATCCTAGTTTAACATGGCTCAGTACAACGAAGATATGGATATGCTGGAAATCAGGGACCCTGGAATGCACTTAACTACTAATTCATGTCCTACCATTACTCCAACGAAACCACCATAATTTCTAAATATTTAATAGGCAATGAGTTCATTGAATTTTGAAGTTATGTAGAGACTCACTATGTTGACTGGTATTACTTTAAATCAGAAATAAGATAATCCATGCTTAGAAGCCTTGTTTTTAGTACGTGACACACAATAAACCCTTGTAAAATCAAAACGCACACATTTCATATAAAATTAGTTTGGGTTACACATAATATGGGCAGATTACTATAGAAAGACTGGCAAAATGCCTATGTTATATTAAATTAAAAATACATAAATGTTTATAAAGCAGGATCACATACATGTTAAAAAGAAAAAAAATGCATGAAAGACAAACTAGGAAAAAAAAAAAGGTTTACAAGTCAATCACAGAGAAGGGATAATAAGTAAGAGCTCTTACAAATGAAAAACTACAAATAACCTGAGAGAAAAATGAAAAAAGGATATGAACACAGAGTACCAAGAAAGTACAAACTGCTCTTAAACATATGGAACAATTTTCAACCTCACTCATAATAAGACAAATACAAATTAAAACCCTGAGATTCCAGTTTTAACCCATCAGACTGAAATGATAAAAGCGTCTGATCACACCCTATATTGGTGAACATTTGGGAAAACAGGCACTCCATACAATGGTGGTAGAAATATAAATTGTCCATCCTCTAGGGAAAATAATCTGGTAATATGATCAAACAATTCATCTTTCAGGAATTATTCATACACACTCACACACACACACACACACATACACACAAACACATTTGAACATACACAAATTGAAAAGACTGGGGAAAAAAGCCAAACATCTATCAGCAGAAGACTGAGTAAATAAATTATGGTACATCCATTCAATGTAATATTATACAGCTGTAAAGAGAGAAAATAAGAATAAGGAAGCGCTCTATGAACTGATATAGGATAATCTCTAAGCTTTACAGTTAAGTGAAAACAGCAAGCTGCAAAACTGTACATGTTACCATTTATGGTTTAAAAAAAAGAAAATATACACATATTTGCTTATATCATTTATTACACTGATTGCCCCTAGAAAGGGAAACTAGGTAGTTAGGGAATAGAGGTGGAAGGAAGACTTTTCACCTTTTGATTTTTGAGCCATGAGAACGTACTATCTAAAATAAATAAAATGGGTAGTTATAACATATGCCCTAAAAACCAAAATGTCAGCAATAGTTATCTCTGGGAACTGAAAGATGGATGGAGTTTATTACTTCAAAATTTCTGTATTTTTCAAGTCTTAAAGCATAAACCAATTACAGAGCAGGATACTTAATACGCTACAAATAGCATTCTTTTAAGTATTAGTTTGAGAAATCCAATTTTTGTTTCTATGAATTAGCAAAGAAGATCAAATCCCCTTAAAATGAAATTTTCAACATAAAAATTTCAACATATTGCCAGTAATCAAAGTAAATCTCACACTGAACACAACATTCAAGACAATGTATTAGAGCAGGAGTCAGCAAACTATGACCTGCAGGCCAAATACAGACCACTGCTTATTTTGTGACGTCAGCAAACTAAGACAGGTTTTTATATCTTTAAAGGGTTGCATAAAACAAAACAAAACAAAACAAAACAAAAAAACAAAGAGGAATATGCATGTACCAGAGACCCTGTGTGGTCCACAAAGCCTAAAATATTTACCATCTTTTTGCAGAAAAAGTTTCTTGACCCCTATATTAGAACATAATAAAATAATCTGGCTAGTTACTTATTACTTATATTCAAATTACAGTTCCAGTAGAATATTAAGTATTTGCTTTTTGAAGTAAATTAATATTTTTAACTCATCTTTGCTCTATTAAAATTCCTTGATAGTTTACAAACTGTAGATAATAAAAATTGAAGAATCAAAACAAAAAATTCTTACTATAAGCTTAACTTACTTTTAGAGTTGGCCTTAATATATTTTATTGCCACAAATTTTGCAAAATGATACATCAGATGAATGAACTTAGGACCACCAGGAGAAAGAAATAGTGAACCAACAACTTGAGGAAAGCTACTTCCACATTCAGCCTATGGAAAAAAGAAATAAGATGATTTGAAGACCTTCTCAACAATATCCCCTTATATTTACATCATACTGTTTTGAGGCAATTAAACAGATGTAGATAAGGGTTAAACTAATTTTAAAATAATTTTTAAATGATATACTGAACTAAGTCCACTGCAACAGAAACTGTAGGTACCCATCCTAATTCCCTTAGCACTGACCATCCCTTGCACACCAACCCAAAAGCTTCCAACTCTAAGCACCCGTGACTCTACCTGAAGGCCCTCTCTGGCTCACTGGAATCCCTTTCAGCCTTTCTCCACAAGGCAGACATAAAGTGTCAAGGAGTTAGCAGCCCACAGACCAAGGCCTGATGTGAAAGGTGAGTAAATATCCCAGCTTCCTCTTCCCTAAGAGAGAAATAACTAACTCTAAGGAGTGTTTTATGGTCTTCCAGCATTCTCCAGCAGGATTGATCCCCAGTTGCTGAGAGCAGTTTCCTGCTCAAAAACACACTGTATTGGCTTCCTTCCTGTCTCATTTCCTCACTCCTCTACCTCTGCTTCCTAGGATCATCTTCCAAATAAACTAAAACTCACATCCTTGTCTCAGGGTCTGCTTCTAGGAGAACCCAACCCAAGATAATCATCTATCCACATTCTATTTTCCTACCAGAAGCAGGAGACAAATCTAGCAAGATCACCATATTAACAGACTTCTCTAAGTTAATGGCTATCCTAAAGGCACAGATGCATACAGCAAAACTGGTAAGATAAATCCCCTCTCTTCCTCAATTTTTTCAGAAATTAGTAAGCCTGGTCTCTAGTTTAATCCTTATTTTTTTCGAATGTAACAGAATAACATTTTGCATCATACAATTCTAAATGTTTTAACATATAAAAAAAGATTTAACCCATTACTTGGCCCACAATACATGATCAATAAATGTCAGTTGCCTTCCTTCTGGAGCAGTTGTTGAAAGAGCAGCAACTTGCAACCATCAAGGAACACAGCCTGAGAAAAAGAATAATAAGCTGAAGATGGCAGAGAGGAAAGATGAGAAGAATCTGGGTCCTCAATGCCATGGTTGAGCCCAGTGTTAACTAATCCTTTAGCCATCTTACTTTTGCATGAATTATTGTGTACAATAATAAAGGTCCTTATTATTTCAACAAAAAAACAAACAAACAGAAAAAGAATCTGAGCCAAACATTTTCCTTATTTTGTTTGATACAGCTTCAAAGAAAACACCCAGCATAGCAAATTACTGTTGAGGCTTCGAAGACCTAGTATAACACTTACACATATGTTTGAATCTAACTCATCTTTGTATACCCAGCATCTAACAAAATGCCAGGCATACCATATTTAACATGTGTTTATTGGTTTCAATAACCCAGAATAAATGAAAACTGAATTTTGCCCCAGTGAAATTCTAACTTAATCTATTTTTAAACCTACATAAAGAGGTGTTCATGTGGTCCTATAGCATATATAGATCTACAGTACATCCAAAATTATTAAAAATTATAGTCTTTCAAAATGCTTAACAATTTTGTGGAAATAAATGAAAAGGCAGCAGGTTCAAGAACATTCAGCAAGTAAGCACAGAGCCCCAACATACTCTATAAGTACAAAGATAGAAAAAAAAGTATACTTAATGAAGACTGCAAAGGTTTCTAAAAGTGAATAAGTGATAAAGAAAGTAGATCAATCTAAAGCTCTACAACACAGGGGTTATAATTCAGCTTAACATTTCCAGGTATTCCATAACTCTAGCATAAAGGACCAATCAGGATTATTCTACCCCAAGCATTAACTTTTGAATTTTTCTAAACTCTAGGAGGACTTAGTCACAAAAAAATAATTCTACCAATAAAGTCACAATTATTGACATTATTTGGGGAAGTAAGCTAAAATAGTCTATGATAGAAAAGTTTTCTTTAAACAAAAAACATTTAATATAAACTCCCAGGATCTCTAAAACCTATTTCCAGTGCACTTAGTCAGCAAAGCTGGTTTCTTAGAAATTTACAGAATCCCAACCAAAGCCTATCCAAAAGTACTATTCCAAATAATATTAACTTGCTTACACCATTAGCATTAAAAAGGCTTCACCTCTATGAATGCACAACTGTATGATGGTGCTGTGAATAACTGATTGTATAATGTGGATGACTATAGGGTACATGACTATATCTCAATTAAACTGTATTAAAAAAAAGTAAATGAACAGTGGGGTGAGGAGGGGAATAGGATGTTTTGGATGTTCTTTTTCATTTTTATTTTTATTTTATTTTTTGGAATAATGAAAATGTTCAAAGTTTGTGGTGATGAAAGCACAACTATATGACTATACTGTGAACAACTGATTGTACACTTTGAATGACTGTATGTTATGTGATTATATCTCAATAAACTTTGCATTTTAAAAAAAAGACTTCGCATCTAAAAAATCAATGAATTAATGTAGTTTTTAACTGCTTAAAATCTGCATCTTTCAGAAAGAAAATACTTACAGAAATCTTTTTTAACCATTCATAGCAATGTTTCCGAAATTCAGTATCACTTTTTTGGTCAAATGGAGGCCAACAAAATCTTAAAAACAAAAACAGGAGCATTACAATTATGAACAAACTCAGCAAAATTAAACACCAAACTTATTTCCTAAACTAGTAACATTACTTCTAAATGGATCAAGGCTAACATTCTTAGATTTCAGCTAAAAAGAAACATTAACCTCTGAGAAATTGGTTTTTATTTTCTTTATAAACATCTATAGAGTTTTCAGTTTAGTACAAATATTAATAAATACGAATATTAAATGAAGGAAAGAATAGCTATTTAAATGACTGAAAACCAGCTAAAAAGGACAACATGCACAATGGATCCAAAGAACTAATGCGTAAAGAAGGTATAAATAAATTAGTATATTAAGCCTAAAAAAAAAATCTTGCAATAGAGAAACATCAATGGTTACATATGAGGATCACTGGGGAAGGAACGGCATGAGATTAGATCTCCAAGAGATGACCCATATCATAGTCAGTGGTTGCTACTGTTTTGTAGCTACACAAGATAGAAAAATATGAAACGATAAGTTTTGCTTCAGTTTTAGTCAAACCAACATGTTACAATTCACCTAATTACTTTCAGCTGATGAGTTTTGTCAAAAATTTTTTTCTAAGGCATAATAATTTAAGGCTTTTTTACTTATATAATATATAATACATTATATATGCACAGAAAAAATTAAATATGCATAGAAAAAGACTGAAAGGCTGGTATATCAACATTGATACTCTGGTGGGTTTTAGAATGATTTTCACTTCCTTCTTTACATTTTTCTGTATTTTCTGAATTGTCTAAAATGAGCAGTATTATGTTTATAATCAGGAAAAAAAATCAGAAAAGCTACTTTAATACAGGCAGAGGACATCCTATACCTCATTGATAGAAATTTCCAAAAAATGTTTCAAATGTACCTGCTCTCCTACACACTTATAACTTTAAATGAAGGCAAAATATTAGAAATAAATGATCAAAAATGAAAATAATGCCCTAAAGGATGGATTTGCTTGTGGCTTTTCCATGTAAGAGGCTGATGACACAATATAAATAACAAAACAAATTTGAACACTTTTTCAGAAAGAAGAAACAAGTCACAAGCAAAATAACTTGCAACTAAGATTAGTAGGCGCTCATATTTTTATTTGCTTCTTAAACTATTTAATACTCAACAGTATGCAACAACAGGTTAAACTTAATAGGAATGATTTTTGCCCACAGCAAATATGTATATATATCACTGACAAAACTAATGAGGATTTACAGAGAACTGGAAAATGAAAAAGCATTAAACAACTAGACTTACAAAAAAAGGAGTAAGTACTTAGCAAAAAGTAGGGCAAAATTGAGTGTACCAGTTAATTGCTTTGCCTTATAACTAAGACCATGCAAAATGTTAGGAATTAATTCTGTAAAACAAAACCTAGCTTATCTAAGAAATATACAATGATTTTAAGCTAAGTAACAAAGAAAAATTACTCAGTTTATAAAGATCAAGCACCAAATTTATCAGACTCAAACCTGAGTTTTGTGACATTTACTCAAAAGAATAGTCAAAGGTCAAATTTGAAATTCTGGCTTAAATTGAGACATAAACTATTTTCAAATTTGAGGACTATTTAAGAAAAGAAAATGAAGTAACTTTTCCTTACTTGAAAACTTCTTTGGTGAGAGACTGATCCAGAGTTTGAAACAAAAAATAAGAAACTATGTGAAAGGCATCACGGTTCAGCTTGTCAAACATATTCCTAGTAGTTTAAGAAAACAGAAGTAGGGAAAAGGTAAATCGTTAATAAAACTAAGCATCATCAAAAGTTGTGTGAGTTTTACACAAATTAATATTTTGCATTCTCAAGACATCAAGTTAAATTAATTCCTCATTCATGTACATCTTATAATCAAAGAAAAACATAAACAAGCTTCTATTTTGATTCCTAGAAAATAGATTAAATAGAAGAAAAATGGTAGAACTTACTTTATTACAATGAAAACATTCTACAGAAAGGGAATGAAAGCCTAATTAAACAGAGAGAGAACCATGGCCTATAATATGATGACAATTACACCAATCAATATATATTGAATAAACACAATAAAAATAGATAACATTTACTGAAAGTGTACTATCTGTGAGACATTATTTTAAGCCTTCACAGGTAGTAACTCATCTAATCTTCAGGACAATCAAATGAGGCTAAGTGCTGTGTTAAATGCTTTAACATAGTTTATTTCTGTCCTAATGACACTAGAAAGTAGTTCTATGATCCTCATTTTACACATGAGGAAACTGAAATTTACAAAGGTTTGATAATTTACCCAAAAATCACATAACCAGGAAGTAGAAAAACAGTAACTTGAAATAGATCATCTGACCCCAGAGTCCAAGTCTTTACCACTAAATTTTATTCCCAGATTATTCTCACAGTTTAATTCTACCAAATCCCTTGGAGTTTTATTGTCCCAATTTCCCTAACTAATCAAGATAAAACCTAAAACAATGTTGAAGAAAAAACAAAACCTGAAGACTATAAAAATTGTTATGCAGCTATCAAGGAATCAAGAATTAACATGAAAGGCAAAGCATCAAATTTGATTCCAAGGAATTAGGGATCAAATCAAGAAATAGTGTTCGTGACTTAGCATTATTGATGCCTTGGCTTGTGTTCCCATGCCTATTCACATGTCAAACTACCATGCTGTCCTCAGACTGTCTCTGTTCCTCAAAGAACACAAATAAAAGTCTATCCATTTTACCTCTTCTTAAACCTATTCCTTTCTCTTTGGCATTTATTATAACTTGTAGAAAGATATGTATTGGTTTCTTCACCCACTAAATTGAAATTCTATAAAGGAAAAATTCATGTCTATTCTGTTCACCACTGTATACCCAGGTCCAATACTGTGTTCAATAAACATTTGTTGAATTAACAAATGAATAAAATCACCTCTTCTTTCCATTACCACTGCCACCTTAGTTCAGGCCTAGGTAACTGCAAAGCCCTACTTCTCCCTCTAATTCATTCTTGGTAATGCAACCAGAATGATTTTTCCAAAATGCATATCTTTCAGATAAATACCTTGGAGTGGTATTGCTGGGTCAAATGTTAAGTTTATGTTTAACCTTATAAGAAAAACAGTTACCTGACTACATGCATTCATCCAAACTCATAGAACAATACACCAAAAAGAATTAATTTTACCAAAAGTCAATAAAAAATAAAAATAATTTTTTTAAAGTGCTTAAAACACTTTAAAGGGAACATCTCTTCCAACATGGTGGACCTCTTGTCTAAAGACAAAGGAGGGCAAAATCAATGACAGTGTTGAAAAACTGCCATCACTAGCCCAGAATTTGATACATTTTAACAAATTCTTAAAGGCAGAAAACAGACTACAGTTGTTTTGATGGATAAATCAGAGCAAAGAAAACTAAGATTTCCAAAACACTGGGGAGAAGGATAAAGTGACAGTGGGAACCTTTCTCAGGAGAACCTTGGAAAAGCTTCAAGCTTGAAGTCTGCCAGCTCAGAGGAAATGAGGCTGTGCTGAGGAGTTTCAAATCATGAGCTAAATGGAGTATATATTAATACATAATTAACTCAATAAAGGCTACCCACTGGCTGTTAAGTTTTAGAACAGTCTTCTAGACAAAGCACTTTTTTATGAAATAGTAGTACCTTTTAAACAAATAGTTACAAAACAAAATTTACTTACAGTTCTAAACTTTGACAGTAAAAAAAGCTATAATTCTGCAAAATGTCAAGAAGAGATGGAAGGCAGAAGAGAGGTAGGGAAGTGTACATAAGCTAATTTAATTATCCTATAAATAACTATCTTCATTGTGAAATTACATAGTGGGGAATCAAGAGATACTTTCGATTAACAGATCAAGTAATAAAGGTCTAAGCACATTATTAAAACACAGCCATCAGAACTAAAAATAACAATTTACAAAAATAAAAAATCAGAGAATAGGAGATGGCTTATGCATCCCAAATTTCTCTTAGCCTATAATGGGGATGATAACACTGCCTAAAATTGATGTTATGACACAAATATAAACAAAGCCTTTAGATTTATGATCATAACCGTAATAGAAGAGGCACTTTAATAGCCTTTTCAACTGTTTTTTTTGTTAACTGTGGCACGTCTCAAGTTCTTTGATTCAAAAAGCAAAAACGTTAAACTAAGGCAACAATTACTTTCAAAGCCTCCCTTGAATCTTACAAACGTTTGCAAATATTGTTCCCACGTCCTTCCCCTAGCAACTCGCCACCCTTTCCTCTACCTCAGAGACCACCCATCTCCGCCACCAAGGTGGGGTTATTTACTGCCCCAGTTTTGCCCCCACTACAGACTCTACCCCCAACAAAACACTCTCGCACTGTTCCATAATCGGTACTTATGTCTCTACCTCCAGGGTGGCAGCTCTCAGGACAGGGGCTTTGTAGACAGTGCCTGGCACACAGTAACTGCTCAATCACTTCTGATTAATCGACCGACCGTGTTGGCCAAAGAAAGGGTCCACCCGGGGTCTCCCGGCACAGGCTCCCCCGCCCCGCGAGCCCCGGCCCCCTTACACTCCGAGGTGCGTGTGCGATACGATCTTTCCGCAGGCGACGGTCGCCGGGCCAGGTTCAAAGCCGAGTGCTTGCAGATACATCCAGAGATGCTGCTTCTCGAAAGAGGGAACCCCGGCCGAGCTCATCCTCGCGGTAGGCAGTGATGGAAAGAAAGAAAGGACAGGCCCAGGGACTTTAAGGGCCCTCAGTTTCCTCCCTACAGAGAGGCTGAGGTCGCGGCGGCCCTTCCATTGCCACTGCTTCCTTCCCATCGGCCCGGAACCATTTTGCCTCAAACTGCCTGAAAGTCTCCGGGAAGTGAGGACTCTAACGGCAGCGCCGCCACAGCTGCCCAAAAGGAGCCAGTACCAACCAAGACTCCCGCGCTTCCGACAGAGCGGTGTGCGTCCGCGCCACGGACTTCCCGGGGAGGAGGGGTTTCTCAGCGGACTATATCTCCCGCCGTGCCATGCGCCCTTCTCTTCCTCCTGTGCCTCTTGGCCTGGAGCGAAACTACAAGACCCACAGCGCATTGCGGGCCAGCGAGCTTTTGGGCGCTTGCCCAATCGCAAGCAGCGTCTTGCAGTTACCCTTCGATAAACAATGTGTGGTATGTAAGTAAAATGGTCTATTATCCAGCCATAAAAAAGAGATCAGGTTCTATTACATGCCACTACGTGGATGAACCTTGAGGACATAATGTTGACTGAAATAAGCCAGACACGACATGACAAATACTGCATGATTCCATTTATACAAAATAGCTGGAATACACAAGTTAGTAGAACAGAAAGTAGATTAGAGATTATCAGGGGCCAGGGGAAAGGGGATGGAGAGTTATTTTTTAATGAGTACAGAGTATCTGCTTAGGATGCTGGAAGAGTTTTGGAAATGGATGGTTGGTGATGGTAACACAACATTGTAAATGTAATTAATGCCACTGAATTGTACATGTAAAAATGTTTAAAATGACACAGTTTTTAATATATATGATACCATAGTAAAAATTTTTAAAAGCTAAAAAATTTAAAACTTAAGTTCAGTGTGAGATACTGGATTGGATCATGGAACAGAAAAAAAACAGTGGAAAAATACAAATAAAAACTGTAGATTGGTTAAAAAAAAAAAAAAGATAATGTGGTAGAAAGTGGCCGGAAGGGGAAGGAATGGCTACTTTTGATAGGGCTGTCTGGGAAAGCGTATTGACTTTTGAGTTGAGACCTCAATAATGAGAAGGACCCAGCTATGTGAAGAATCTCTGTGGGAAGAAAGTTGCAGAAAAATATGAGAATGAGCTTGACGTATTTATTCAAAAAACAGAGAAAAGGCCATATGGCTGGAGAATAAAGAAGACTATAGTCTGAGATGAAGTCACAGACATCCTAGACCCCAAATCATTTAGACAAGGGTAAGGACCTTTGATGTTTTTTATTATTATTGTTATTTTATTTGCTTAGGACCTTTGATCTTATTCTAAATCCAATGAGAAAACATTGGGAGGATTCTTAAGAGAGGAAGTGATTTGATATACATTTTTGAAAGCCTTCGTGACTGTTACGTAAAGAATAGACTGTATGGGACAGGGGAGGGAGAATTGAGGAGAAGCAGAAAGCCAGAGAAAAGACTATTGTAGTAGCTGACAGGAGAGAAACTGGTGGCTTGGAGTAGATGGTAGCAGTGAAGGTAGTGAGAAGTGGTTGGATTCAGGATATATTTTGGAGGAAACTTGGAGGGGACAAATGTTGATCGAGAGCCAGTCACAGAATCTTAAAGCACTGTGCTAAGGCACTAGAGACACAGGCTTTAGTAGGACAAGTGATCAGTATAAAAGTATAAAAGATATGCAGATTTTAAAGGGCTTATTAGATGACTAGATAAAGGTGGGACTTTTGATATGTCCATTCGATTTATATTTCTAGCCTTTCCTATCACAATTAAAGGTATAGCAGTATAAAAAAATACCATGGAAGAACTTTGCACAAGTATCAGGACTCAATTCAGTGCTACACTGTGCTAGGTGCTGCAGGACAAGAAAGACCCAAGAGGAACCCCGCCTTGAGGAGCTAAGGGGAGAACGCATTTATAGAGCCCGGGAGGAAATGTTAAGGGGGAACAAATCCAAAGCCTTCATGGCTGTTTATTCTCAACAACCACTAGGGGGTGCATGATCCCACTTGTTTACTGGGTAGTTGCTAAGGGAAAGAACTTCATGGTCCAGCTCCAATGCCCTACCCTTTGAAAAATTCACCTCCGCTACCCCCATCTAAGAATAATCACCTACCTAGTGTACTTTAAGATTAACTATGTCAATCCAAAAAAGTTCATGCCTACAAGGCCAAAGATTTTACTTCTAAATTAGCAAATTACAAATAGTGACCCCAAATATTATTTGGAATAAAGCTCCATGGCAATAAATAAAATCAGTTTTTTTGTTTGTTTGTTTTGTTTTGTTTTTTAAATTCAGTTTTATTGAGATATATTCACATATCATACAATCATCCATGGTGTACAATCAACTATTCACAGTACCATAATATAGTTATACATTCATCACACCAAAATCTATTTTTTGAACATTTTCCTTATACTAGAAAAAGCAAAAATAAGAATAAAAAATAAAAGTAAAAAAGAACACCCAAATCATCCCCCCTCCCACCCTATTTTTCACCAAGTTTTTGTCCCCATTTTTCTACTTATTCATGCAGTCATCCCTTTATTTTTTTATCTTCATTTTATTGAGATATATTCACATACCACGCAGTCATACAAAACAAATCGTACATTCGATTGTTCACAGTACCATTACATAATTGTACATTCATCACCTAAATCAATCCCTGACACCTTCATTAGCACACACACAAAAATAACAAGAATAATAATTAAAATGAAAAAGAACAATTAAAGTTAAAAAGAACACTGGGTACCTTTATCTGTTTGTTTGTTTCCTTCCCCTATTTTTCTACTCATCCATCCATAAACTAGACAAAGTGGAGTGTGGTCCTTATGGCTTTCCCAATCCCATTGTCACCCCTCATAAGCTACATTTTTATACAATTGTCTTCGAGATTCATGGGTTCTGGGTTGTAGTTTGATAGTTTCAGGTATCCACCACCAGCTACCCCAATTCTTTAGAACCTAAAAAGGGTTGTCTAAAGTGTGCGTAAGAGTGCCCAACAGAGTGACCTCTCGGCTCCTTTTGGAATCTCTCTGCCACTGAAGCTTATTTCATTTCCTTTCACATCCCCCTTTTGGTCAAGAAGATGTTCTCCGTCCCACGATGCCAGGTCTACATTCCTACCTGGGAGTCATATTCCACGTTGCCAGGGAGATTCACTCCCCTGGGTGTCTAATCCCACGTAGGGGGGAGGGCAGTGATTTCACCTTTCAAGTTAGCTTAGCTAGAGAGAGAGGGCCACATCTGAGCAACAAAGAGGCATTCGGGAGGAGGCTCTTAGGCACAGATATAGGGAGGCCTAGCCTCTCCTTTACAGCAACCGTCTTCCCAAGGGTAAAACCTACAGTAGAGGGCTCAACCCATCAAACCACCAGTCCCCTATGTCTGTGGTCATGTTAGCAACCATCAAGGTGGGGTAGGCCAATACTCCTGCATTCTCCACAGGCTCCTCAAGGGGGCACTACGTATTTTTTTTCCCTTTTTTTTTTTAACTTTTTTTTCTTTTTTAAATCAACTGTATGAAAAAAAAAAATACAATAAAAGAATATTTCAAAGAGACCATAACAAGGGAGTAAGAAAAAGACAACTAACTTAAGATAACTGCTTTACTTCCAACCTGTTCCTACTTTCCCCCAAGAAAGTTACCTAATATAACAACATTTCTGTGAACTTCCTACTATATCCATCAGAAATTAACAGACCATAGTCATTCCTGGGCATCTCCAGAACGTTAAATAGCTTATCTGTTCTTCTTGGATTATTGTTCCCCCTGCCTTAATTGCTCTCTATCGCTAGTTCCCCTACATTCTACATTATAAACCATTTGTTTTACATTTTTCAAAGCTCACATTAGTGGTAGCATATAATATTTCTCTTTTTGTGCCTGGCTTATTTTGCTCAGCATTATGTCTTCAAGGTTCATCCATGTTGTCATATGTTTCACGAGATCGTTCCTTCTTACTGCCGTGTAGTATTCCACCGTGTGTATATACCACATTTTATTTATCCGCTCATCTGTTGAAGGACATTTGGGTTGTTTCCATCTCTTGGCAATTGTGAATAATGCTGCTATGAACATTGGTGTGCAGATATCTGTTCGTGTCACTGCTTTCCGATCTTCCGGGTATATACCGAGAAGTGCAATCGCTGGATCGAATGGTAACTCTATATCTAGTTTTCTAAGGAACTGCCAGACTGACTTCCAAAGTGGCTGAACCATTATACAGTCCCACCAACAATGAATAAGAGTTCCAATTTCTCCACATCCTCTCCAGCATTTGTAGTTTCCTGTTTGTTTAATGGCAGCCACTCTAATAGGTGTTAGATGGTATCTCATTGTGGTCTTAATTTGCATCTCTCTAATAGCTAGTGAAGCTGACCATTTTTTCATGTGTTTCTTGGCCATCTGTATTTCCTCTTCAGAGAACTGTCTTTTCATATCTTTTACCCATTTTATAATTGGGCTGTCTGTACTATTGTCATTGAGTTGTAGGATTTCTTTATATATGCAAGATATCAGTCTTTTGTCAGATACATGGTTTCCAAAAATTTTTTCCCATTGAGTTGGCTGCCTCTTTACCTTTCTGAGAAATTCCTTTGAGGTGCAGAAACTTCTAAGCTTGAGGAGTTCCCATTTATCTATTTTTTCTTTTGTTGCTTGTGCTTTGGGTGTAAAGTCTAGGAAGTGGCCACCTAATACAAGGTCTTGAAGATGTTTTCCTACATTATCTTCTAGGAGTTTTATGGTACTTTCTTTTATATTGAGATCTTTCGTCCATTTTGAGTTAATTTTTGTGTAGGGGGTGAGGTAGGGGTCCTCTTTCATTCTTTTGGATATGGATATCCAACTCTCCCAGCCCCATTTGTTGAAAAGACCATTATGGCTGAGTTCAGTGACTTTGGGGGCCTTATCAAAGATCAGTCGGCCATAGATCTGAGGCTCTATCTCTGAATTCTCAATTCGATTCCATTGATCTATATGTCTATCTTTGTGCCAGTACCATGCTGTTTTGACAACTGTGGCTTTATAATAAGCTTCAAAGTCAGGGAGTGTAAGTCCTCCCACTTCGTTTTTCTTTTTTAGAGTGTCTTTAGCAATTCGAGGCATCTTCCCTTTCCAAATAAATTTGATGACTAGCTTTTCCAAGTCTGCAAAGTAGGTTGTTGGAATTTTGATTGGGATTGCATTGAATCTGTAGATGAGTTTGGGTAGAATTGACATCTTAATGACATTTAGCCTTCCTATCCATGAACATGGAATATTTTTCCATCTTTTGAGGTCCTCTTCTATTTCTTTTAGTAGAGTTATGTAGTTTTCTTTGTATAGGTCTTTTACATCTTTGGTTAAGTTTATTCCTAGGTACTTGATTTTTTTAGTTGCTATTGAAAATGGTATCTTTTTCTTGAGTGTCTCTTCAGTTTGTTCATTTCTAGCATATAGAAACATTACTGACTTATGTGCATTAATCTTGTATCCCGCTACTTTGCTAAATTTGTTTATTAGCTCTAGTAGCCGTATTGCCGATTTCTCAGGGTTTTCCAGATGTAAGATCATATCATCTGCAAACAATGACAGTTTTACTTCTTCTTTTCCAATTTGGATGCCTTTTATTTCTTTGTCTTGCCAAATTGCCCTGGCTAGCACTTCCAGCACAATGTTGAATAACAGTGGTGACAGCGGGCATCCTTGTCTTGTTCCTGACCTTAGAGGGAAGGCTTTCAGTCTCTCACCATTGAATACTATGCTGGCTGTGAGTTTTTCATATATGCTCTTTATCATATTGAGGAAGTTTCCTTCAATTCCTACCTTTTGAAGTGTTTTTATCAAAAACGGATGTTGGATTTTGTCAGATGCTTTTTCAGCATCTATTGAGATGATCATTTGATTTTTCCCTTTCGAGTTTTTAATGTGTTGTAATACATTGATTGATTTTCTTATGTTGAAGCATCCTTGCATGCCTGGAATGAACCCCACTTGGTCATGGTGTATGATTTTTTTAATGTGTCTTTGGATTCGATTTGCAAGTATTTTGTTGAGGATTTTTGCATCTATATTCATTAGGGAGATTGGCCGGTAGTTTTCCTTTTTTGTAGCATCTTTGCCTGGTTTTGGTATTAGATTGATGTTAGCTTCATAAAATGAGTTAGGTAGTGTTCCATTTTCTTCGATGTTTTGAAAGAGTTTGAGTAAGATTGGTGTCAGTTCTTTCTGGAAAGTTTGGTAGAATTCCCCTGTGAAGCCATCTGGCCCTGGGCATTTATTTGTGGGAAGATTTCTGATGATTGATTGGATCTCTTTGCTTGTGATGGGTTGATTGAGGTCTTCTATTTCTTCTCTGGTCAGTCTAGGTTGTTCATATGTTTCCAGGAAATTGTCCATTTCCTCTACATTATCCAGTTTGTTGCCATACAGTTGTTCATAGTATCCTCTTATAATTTTTTTAATTTCTTCAGGATCTGCAGTTGTGTCACCTTTTTCATTCATTATTTTGTTTATATGGGTCTTCTCTCTTTTTTATTTTGTCAGTCTAGCTAGGGGCTTGTCAATCTTGTTGATCTTCTCAAAGAACCAACTTTTGGTGATATTTGTCCTCTCTATTGTTTTTTTGTTCTCTATGTCATTTATTTCTGCTTTAATCCTTGTTATTTCTTTTCTTGTACTTGGTTTAGGATTGGTTTGCTGTTCATTTTCTAGCTTCTGCAGTTGATCCATTAGTTCTTTGATTTTGGCTCTTTCTTCCTTTTTAATATATGCGTTTAGCGCTATAAATTTCCCCCTCAGCACTGCTTTTGCTGCATCCCATAGGTTTTGGTATGTTGTGTTCTCATTTTCATTCGTCTCTATATATTTAGCAATTTCTCTTGCTATTTCTTCTTTAACCCACTGATTGTTTAGGAGTGTGTTGTTTAACCTCCAGGTATTTGTGAATTTTCTAAGTCTCTGATGGTTATTGACTTGTAATTGTATTCCATTGTGGTCAGAGAATGTGCTTTGAATAATTTCAATCTTTTTAAATTTATTGAGGCTTGTTTTATGTCCCAGCATATGATCTGTTCTGGAGAAAGTTCCGTGAGCACTAGAGAAGTATGTGTATCCTGGTGATTTGGGATGTAATGTTCTGTATATGTCTGTTAAATCTAATTCATTTATCAGATTGTTTAGGTTTTCAATTTCCTTATTGGTCTTCTGTCTGGTTGATCTATCTATAGGAGAGAGTGATGTGTTGAAGTCTCCCACAATTATTGTGGAAACATCAATTGCTTCCTTTAGTTTTGCCAGTGTTTCTCTCATGTATTTTGTGGCACCTTGATTGGGTGCATAGACATTTACGATTGTTATTTCTTCTTGTTGAATTGCCCCTTTTATTGGCCTTCTTTGTCTCTCAAAACATCCCTGCATTTAAAGTCTATTTTATCTGAGATTAATATTGCTACACCTGCTTTCTTTTGGCTGTAGCTTGCATGAAATATTTTTTTCCATCCTTTCACTTTCTTTGTGTCCCTGTGTCTAAGATGAGTCTCTTGTATGCAACATGTTGATGGTTCATTTTTTTTGATCCATTCTGCGTATCTATATCTTTTAATTGGGGAGTTTAATCCATTTACATTCAATTTTATAACCATGAAGGCATTTCTTGAATCAGCCGTCTTATCCTTTGGTTTATGTTTGTCATATATATTTTTCCCCTCTCTCTAGTAATATCCTTGATTGTACCCATACCAAATCTCTTTAGTACTGATCCTTTCTCCAACTCTCTCTGTCCTTTCTTTGTTTCTCTGTCTGTAGGGCTCCCTTTAGTATCTCCAGTAGGGCAGGTCTCTTGTTAGCAAATTCTCTCAGCATTTGTTTGTCTGTGAAAAATTTAAGCTCTCCCTAAAATTTGAAGGAGAGCTTTGCTGGATAAAGTATTCTTGGTTGGAAATTTTTCTCTCTCAGAATTTTAAATATATCATGCCACTGCCTTCTCGCCTCCATGGTGGCTGCTGAGTAGTCACTACTTAGTCTTATGCTGTTTCCTTTGTATGTGGTGAATTGCTTTTCTCTTGCTGCTTTCAGAACTTGCTCCTTCTCTTCCGTGTTTGACAGTGTGATCAGAATATGTCTTGGAGTGGGTTTATTTGGATTTATTCTATTTGGAGTTCGCTGGGCATTTATGATTTGTGTATTTATGTTGTTTAGAAGATTTGGGAAGTTTTCCCCAACAATTTCTTTGAATACTCTTCCTAGACCTTTACCCTTTTCTTCCCCTTCTGGAACACCAATGAGTGTTATATTAGGACGTTTTATATTATCTATCATATCCCTGAGGTCCGTTTCTATTTTTTCAATTTTTTTCCCCATTCTTTCTTTTATGCTTTCATTTTCCATTCTGTCATCTTCCAGGTCACTGATTCGTTATTCAGCTTCCTCTAGTCTTGTACTATGAGTGTCCATAATCTTTTTAATTTGGTCAACAGTTTCTTTAATTTCCATAAGATCATCCATTTTTTTATTTAGTCTTGCAATGTCTTCTTTATGCTCTTCTAGGGTCTTCTTGATCTCCTTTGTATCCCGTACTATGATCTCATTGTTCATCTTTAGTTCTTTGAGTAGCTGCTCTAGGTGCTGTGTCTCTTCTGATCTTTTGATTTGGGTGTTTGGGCTTGGGTTATCCATATCGTCTGGCTTTTTTCATATGCTTTATAATTTTCTGTTGTTTTTGGCCTCTTGGCATTTGCTGAACTTGATAGGGTTCTTTTAGGATTTGCAGACCAATTGAAGTCCTTATCTCTAATTTATCAGATCTACAGCTTCGTGGAGTACACTTTCTCTAACTAACCAGCAGGTGGCATCCACGAGCCACCTGTTCCCCACAAGCCAGTTCTCCCCTGCTTTGCCTTTGTGGTGAGTGGGGGAGTGAGTCTTGTGGGATCCAATTGGTGTACCAAGCTTGCGTGTGTAGTTGGTGTTGCCCGCCCTGTATATGGGGCGTGTTTCTGGGCAGTCAGGGAGGGGGGGTGGCTCTAACAATCAAATCTCCCTGGTGAGCCTGGAGTTTTAAAGCTGCTGCAATAGTCTAATCCTTCAGTTCAGTCCTGCCACAGTTTGTCTCTGCCACTGACCCACAAGTCCTTGGTATTGGAGTATGGCTTCTGAGACTTGCAAGTGGGTCCCTCTTCCAGGCTGTGCACCCCCTGGTCCTCTGTTGAGGGATTACTGTGCTATGTCACAGGTGAGTGCCATCCCCCCAGGGCAGTTCTGGGCTGCTGGGCTGTGTAGGGAGGCTCCCAGTCTGCTCAAATGATGGCTGAATGGGGCTTTGTTAATTCACACTGCTCCACCTTCCCAGCTCTGGGACAATCAGCTGAGGTTGCAGGGAAGGCTAATGTCCACGCCCAGTTTTGTGGTGTGTGCCTGTTTTTTGAAGCACTTCCGTCACACTGGGTTGTCTGGGGCAGCTCTGGGCTATGGGGCTGGTGATGGGCAGGAGTGTTTCCTGTCCACCAGGATGATGGCTGTGAGTGGACACCCCCCTTTTCTTGGGAAGTTGTGGTGTTTAGTGAATTTTCTCAGCCACTGGATTATTGCCTTTTGTCTCAGAGCTCTCTTAGTTCTGCTCTTGTCTTGACCTGCCCAAATTGCAAGTCTTTGAAGCTTTCTGTATTGAGCTTCTTAGAGTAATTGTTTTAGAAAAAGAAAAAAGGATTAAAAAAAAAAAAGGGCACTCCTCACAGATCTAATGGGTTATTGAAATGCTAAGAGACAAAGCAATTAGGGCCATTAAGGAAAGGTCCACAGGGCAGAGAGATCAGCTTTTCTTCGGGATTTGCATATGAGCCTCAGGGCCTGAGCTCTGCCCTTCCCCTTTCTATGTTCACCAGAACTCCAAAAATCCTCCGCTTTTATTTTGGAGTTTTTCGTGTTGTTTTTTTTCTATGCCTGTCTCCTCTCTGCTGGGCTGGCTGCTCTCAGATTCTCTGGTGTCTGGTCTCAGTCTATCAATGGTTGGAGTTTGGATCAGTAGAATGAGTTTCCGATAAGAGCTGCCACTGCAGTTCTCCCTTCTCCTTCCTGGAGGTGACAGCCCCTCCTCCCACGGGACTGAGCCTGGCAGGGAGGGGTGCGGGTCCCCTGGCCACAAAAACTTACAGATTTCACTGATCTCAGCATTTCCACATTTTCATGAGTGTTGTATGAAGTATGCCCAAAGTCAGATTGCTCTGTGGTGTCCAGTCCACGCAGTTCCTGACTTTCTACCTACTTTCCTGGAGGAGTAACTAAAACATACAGCTCACCAGTCCGCCATCTTTCCCCGCCTCCAAAATCAGTTTTTTTAAAACTCCAGATTTGATGGACGATCATCAGTAAGTTATTAGTATGTGTTTAGGGAAAAGTAATTAATCTGCTGGTGGCCTGTTTTAGTAAGTCACTACAAGAAAGTCAAGATTCTCAGGTCATCCCTGAACCCATCCTCTCATCCCTTTAAGGCTCTTTGTACATCCTAAACTGACCCAATATCAGACTCCTCGCGTACCTCAAACTATACCCTGCTCACTCTGGAACTCACAGTCTATCACTAGCAAAATCTGCTCTGCCCTCAAATTGTTGAGTGTTCATCTTCTTGCTTAAACTGAAATCTGTTTCTGCCCTAAGCACACAGCTTCCCCCGGCAGCCCTCTCAGTTGAGGACGGCTTTCTCTCCCAAACCCCAGGTCCAGTAGGGCCTGGAAGTGGGTTTAGGTATCCTACTCATTCCTCATTGCCACCTCTGACAATTATTGCCTCCTGCCTCACTAAACCACCAGCACCCTTGAGGCATATGCTATTAGACTGCACCACCCACAGATCTTCCTTTGTAGAGGTCATCTAGAAGATCTCCGGATCAAGGCACCTCATTCTGAGAAGATAGCTCTTAACTCACTGTCTCTCTAACATTACTTCTTTGATTATTTTTAGTGATTTCAATATCCATGTAGGTGACCTTTCTAATACCTGACCTTGTCTTCCATTCCACGTAGTCACCCAATCTCATACATCATAACCCCAGACATTGTCATTATCAATTACTGCAACTCCTCCATAATCTCAGTTTCAACTGCTGCACTCATCGACCACCACCTTTTAACTTTTCAGCTCAATCTCTCTAAATCTCCTTATTCCAACAGTCCTTGGACCACCAGAACTTCCAGTACTTTTGTCTTTCATTGTCTCTTACTCCCTTCCTATTATTTTAATCATTGACTTACACATGCCCTCAGTCCCCTGTCCTCTTTCTCTCTTTGTCAGATTTGTCTGGCAGAAATCCCAATCCCTATTAAATCCAGTTCTCTGCCTACACCATACCCGCACCTTAGCAGCTAAACACAATTATATCTTCTCTTGTAATTCATGGCCATTCAAGTGAGCTCTTAGGCCTGCCCTCTCCATCCTACTGTTTCTCCCAAATTTCACTCTCTACACAATTATTCTTTTCTCCACCCCCTTAGACCTCCAGTATCTCCTTTCCCTTCCTCAGACACAGATCATGTCTTTGTTTCACAATTAGATGCTTCCAGAAAATAACTTCCATCAACAAGTTTACCAACTACCTGTAAATTTGCCCATATATTTTCTGTCATCTCTTATTAATTTGGATTAACAAAGGTGTGTTTCCTAAAACAAGTCCTTCAACTTACACCATGGATGACATACCTCTTTTCCTATTCAAGGATTTTGCTCTGGCGTGTTTGTCCTCTACTCTTTCCTGCGTCAACAATTCCCCTCTACTGGATCATTTCTATCATTATACAAACATGTTGTTATATCTTCCATTAAAAAAAAAACAAACTGTTTCGACCCCAATGCTCTTCTAGCTACCACCCATTTCATTTTACAGCAAAACTTCTCCAAAAAGTTGTCTTTACTCACTTCACCACTGCTGATAATTTGTCAAGGCTACTTGTATCAATTTACGTTCTTCCATGACATGCAGAAAACTGACTCTGATAAACCCAAGCAGAAAAGGAGGTTTTTTTGGTGGATATTGATAGTGTATAGAAGGGATGAGAAGGCCAGAGAATAAGGTTCAGGAAAGGACAGGCCCCTATGTCACTCACTCAGGATTTATTTCCCAAGTGGACCAATTTACTTTTTTTAATAGCTTAATGAATTATTATAAGGTGAACATCACTGTAATCACTACACGGGGCAAGAAATAAAACTTTGCCAGCCATCCCAGAAGCACCTCCTTCCCCTAAAAATAACCACTATTCTCACCTTTATAGTAATCACTTCCTTGCCTATCCTATAGTTGGAACATCCAAGAGTGTCTGTAGTTTTAGTCTTGCCTTTTTTTTTTTTTAATTTGTATTGCCTTTTTTAAGTCCTGCCCTGTTGTTGTTTTTTAAATAATATAATTTAATTCACAGGTTCTCGTCCATCCCCCTTTTTCCCTTTACAATTTATCTGTTGACGAACTAGGGCTATTTGAACTGAATAGTTCTCCATAGTCTGGATTTTACTGATTACATTCTCATGGTGCAGTTTACCATGTTCCACTGTTCCTATCCTCTGTATTTCCTTCAAACTGGCACCTGGATTAAAAGAATTTTTCAGACTCAAGTATGACTCCTTTGACAAGATTAGAAATGGTGATGTGTGCACATAATGTCTCTATATATGCTATGGGCAGGCATCGATGCTCAGTGCCAAGATCCATTAATTCATTGGGGATTGATATTCTAATTCTGTTATCTCTTTTTCATTTACTAGTTGGAATATTTTTATGAAGAGAAGTTTTCCCTCATTTACTGTTTGGTTACCCAGTGGTAATCATATAGGAAAAGGCAAGTTAAGTCTTGATTCAGTTCTTTTATTTACCAGTTTTCAAGATAGTGAATAGATTTGCTATCACCCCCTGCAGGTGACTATTAGGTTTTATGTATGTAATGATATTTATAAATAGCATTATGAATACATGGACTTAAACATATTTGATAGGGTTCAATCAATTGCAATTATTATCCTTATTGAAGCTCAAATTTGTCCCATCTTTGACCAGTGCGAGCCTATTCAAACTGGTTTCCTTACTATCTGGGATGGCAAGAAATTCGAGGCTTATTTTGAACATTTCCTGCCTGAGACCTGGAATAAGCCATTTGTCCAAGAATCCCTGGCCTCTTGAAATGGCATTTCAAGACCACAGTCTAGGCACTAGGGGTGCTCGTAACTCCTGGGTTGGCATTGTTTCTACGATTTACGTATTTAACTAATACTTATGCAACGCTGCTTTGTGCCAGGCCCTGCTCTAAACATTTTACAAATCTTAATGTATTTAATCTTCATAACAAGCCTATTATTATCCTTATTTTACAGATGAGGAAACTGAGGCACAGAGAAATTAAGTAACTTGCTCAAAGCTACACAGATAGTAAGTGGCAGAGCCAAAATCAGCACCTAGAGTGTGAGCCCTTACCGCACCATGCTGTGCTCCCTCCTGGCTGACCTAGTTGGGTCACATGCCCACTCCTTGGCTGAGAGAAAGCAGAAAATGTTGACTGGCAGATCCACTGAGACCCGTACACCCCACCCCCCTCAAAAAGAAAAGAAGAAAACCACAAAAAAAAAAACCCACACACAAAGGAGCTGCTACCAAAAAGAAACAGGAATGAATCCCGAGAAGCCACTAAACAAATATCTACTATTTCAGTAAGACAAACAAAGGAACAAACACTCTGATTCAAGATTATATAGCCCAATCTTTATTATAGCCATTTCAGTGATTAAACTTTGAAGAATAAAATAAAATGGTATGATATAGAACTGGAATCTCTTACAAAAGTTTAAATCAATTAGAGTTTCATTACAATTAATGAAAATGATTAATTAATTGGCCAAGTGGCCAAAAGACAAAGACTTCCCAAAGCCAGTAATAAACACATGAGCAAACATGATGTTTAATGTGACACTAACTGCATATTCAAGCAAAAGGAGTATTTTTTTTTTGTTATTCAGCATTTTGCCGTGAGAGGACGGGGCCATTAGAATGTGAATGATCTGGTCCATCTTCTTCTTCCAAAGCTATAATATCTGGAATTTCATCAGTCTCAGAAGTCAAGTCTATGGTAGTAAAATCAAACACCTGTAAAAGAAGAATCTTCTAAATTAAAACAAACACTAATGGAGTGAGCCATTGGGTCTAAGTGAAATATCAGTTATGGCATGTGGGTGAACCTTGCTTTATCTACAGCTATGCTTTTTGTAAAGATTTTTTTGTAGTCTTATTCCTATACTCATATTATAAAAGCACAACAGTAACTTCTCTCTAAACGATACCTAGTGGTAGAGCCTATTAAATGAAGGCTCTTTCAAATATACAAGATATAAAACATTTCTGGTTATTAATCTACCATCTATTAATCTCTTAAAAACAACAATACTTCACTTATCCATAAGCCTGACTTTCAATAGTATAAACCCTTTGGGAAATGTCCAGGAAGCAAAAGATCTTTTTTTTTTCAAATTTTGAAATAAATTCAAAGTTATAGAAACAGTTGCAAAAACAATACAAACCCCATACACAGAACTCCAGCATACCCTAACCCCCCTTCCCTGATACCCCACTCCACCAACTTTAACATGCTGTCACACCACTATTTCTTTCCCTCCCTCCCTATCATCCATCATCTATTGCTCTGTCTTCTGAACATATGAGAGCTAGCTGCACACATCCTTGAACAAACACTATAATTCACATATACAATTCCCATGAACAAGAACATTCTTTCATGCAATCCCATTAAATGCAGCTAAGAAGCACAAGAGATTCAACATTGATACAAAGCTTACATTCTATATTTCCTTTTTTTTTTTTTCTTATGTCTCAACTTTGTCCCTTTGAGCCTCCTCGCTTCCATCCTCAGATCCCATCCAGGATCATCTTTGGCATTCAATTGTCATCTATTTAGAATGTCTTTTTTTTTTTTTTCAATTGTGGAAACATATATACAGCCTAAATCTTCCCATTCCACCCCCTGCCTAGCATTCCATTAGTGGGATTAATCACATTTAGAATGTTGTAATGTGATGACCTTCCCACCGTCCATTACTAGAAATTTCCCTTCATGTCAAACAGCAACCCTACATTCATTTGCAAAAGATCTTTTAACAGTTGAAATAGCCATCACAAAGCTACGGCAAATTTTAGGGGAAAAAAATCCAATTGATTCTTACTTTACATTCAATTTTTACAAGCTAAGTGGTATGTCTTTGCCAATAGCAGACTAACATCAAAAAAAAAAAAAAAAAAAGTATATTACTAAGGACTGGACTCTGATTGGTAGAGAAAAAAAGTAGCTGATTGCCTAAAAGAGACCAAAAAAAAAAAAAAAATCCCTCAAAAACAGACAAGAATAGAATCTTGCCTTGTTCATTTGGCCTGTTATCTGGCTGTTTTGTAGCCCTTATTGGATTTTTCCCTAAGAACCGAGGTGCTCAGAGGACTGTGTGGTCTGAAATACAAACTTCTACCATTTCTTCCTGAGGCTTTCAGTTTGAGTAAACTGCATTCTAGCTCTTCAAGAACATTCACTGTATAAACAACATATCCAACCTAACATCACAAAAGCCAGCAATGCTCATACAAATTGATTCAGGGCACCAGGCAGACAAACCAATTATTGCAATTTTAGCCTTTTTTTTAAATGTTAAAAGATGTGCCTACCTGGCTCTCTCTGAACTATTTCTATTAAATATATATTTTAACATTCAATACCGCCCTATTTGTTTTTAACAAATGTAAAATAGTACAGAAACCTACAACACAGAAAGATACAGGCAGAGGGATTTTCTGGGTATCAAACAAGGAAGCAAGCTATAGTTTTCTCCTATCGGAAGGCTAGAGTGCTACAATGAGGAAAATATCAGCTTTGACATCAGGAAGACAATGGGTTGAATCCCTACCCTGCCACTAATTCCTTCTCAATTTCAGTTTCCTTATCTTTCAAGTGAGGAAAATACCTAATTGATTAGGTTGTGGATAAAGAATTGCAGTAATATGACCCTAATTTGTAAAAGATGCTCAATAAACACTAGCTTTATTCCTTAAATACTCCCTACACACACACACAAGACCTCCAGAGTCATCTATAGACCAAGTAGTTGTTGCATAAAGGATAGTTCTTTGCAGGAAGTTGGAGTCCCTATACTTTTTGGAAAGAAAGAGAAAAGTGCCCCTACCACCACCGAAAAAAAACACTAGTCCCTGAGATGGTTTAGGAGAACCATATGAATAAGTCATCTGCATGTTCAGAATGATCTCGTTTCTTTCATTCCTGGCAATTATGATAGCCTCCTTGGAGGCTGTGAAGGACCTAGGGCATGATGGGCCAGCTAACAGTTAGTTACAGTCTATCAAGTTACCACGGTGATTTAAAAACCTGGTAGTCTTGCCTGATCATCATCATGAGGTTATTTTAAAATGTAGCACAAGAAGATTCATGCCACAGGCTTCTAAAATAAATTCCTTTTTTATTAACATGAACAAGTATAATTATGAACCATTGAAGCAGGAATGTAAGGAATCTCTTGCTGAGAATGCCCGTCAAGGATGGAGGCTGAACTTGTTAGTTCAATACTAGTTAGGTAACCATAGTCTCTCTTTGCAAGTATAGGAAACAAGCAATCCAGTCTTTTCAAGAAAACCAAATGACCATGCTAGGCTTCCTAGGACACTGCATTTTTTGGAGTTTGTGCACCACACAACCATAGGGGGCACATTTCATATCATATCACATTTCATATCATAGATTCACATATTTATTAGGACAGTTTTCTAGAGGGTGGCACTACAGCATGTTAGGGATACGGTGCCTTTTCCTAATTTGCATAAAGGTGGGCTAGTGGTGGCTCACAGCACAGGATGGGTGGAGCTACTACTTATAGAAATAGAAACAGCCAGTGTAGGGGTTTAACTTACTGGTAAAGGGAGTGTTGGTTATCGTGCCAATAAATACATAAGAACAGGAAAATTTATTTATTTTGAAACAGAGTACAGGTATCAAAGAACAAATGAAGTGAAAAGAGAAAAACTGAAATGTTTGTATAAAAATAATTCTAATGTATAGGATTATAAAAGGATCATGCAAGAAGGTAATGATTAGCTAAAATGCCAAATATATAAGACTAACCCTACTGGCAGTTGGATTTTAACCAAAACCTCTCACTATCCATAATATGTTGCTTATGCAGCTTGTGTGCTTGCACATCAGGAGGAGCATCCTGGTTCTGCTTTACTCTCCCTTCAGCCTCTACTGGAACAATCTGATACAGTTGAGTGGGCTAGATGCACATCTCCCTGCCTCAGTGATAAGGTAGGAACACCCTCTTTTACACCAATACTTAGTCCTTGGCTAACAAGGCTAGGCTCCCCTGTGATATTCTAAGTCTTCCATTGTATTCTATCATATCCCAATACTCTGGCCCAGTTTGAGCAAATTAAACATGGAGGAAGGCTCCCAGGCACCTCTGCCAATCCACCAAATATTTTCCTTTCACACTGTTTTCCTGTGGTTTCACAATCTTAACAACTAAAGAAAGATATATTGGGTTAAGCAGCAGTCCCACCTGTCAAACTCAACAGAGCACTAGGCTGCCTACCTCTCACCACCATCCGAGGGTGTGATTTTCCCACCTCAGCCTTTCCCTCCTTAGCACTCTGCCCCAGCCTCTCAGCTCAGCCCCAGTGGGATGGTGAGGTAGAAGTCCTCACCCCACTGGCCAGCCCTGAGAATACAACAGGCCTACCCCACTGAGGTCCTGTTGACACCATTTCTTCCAAGAGTCAGTGGGTGGGGAAGAGGTGATAATGAAGGAGAGTGGCATCAGAATCTCAAAAGGTAGACAGGGGGAGCAGGAAAGATATCATAAAACATCCATCTTTGGCCTAGGCTAACCTTATCAAGCCCTGAAAAGAGACTTCTTATCCTACTTCTTCCCTCTGAACACTTCAGTGCTATATCACCCTTTCTAATTACATCTTTTAGATGACGTAGGCTGTTACAGGTTAGTCTGGGAACTTAGATATTCAACAGTGGGATTATTCAGCACTTTTCCTTATCAAATGACTATTATGGAGATATTATAGGATATCCTGTATTATAGGATACCTATTGGCAAGGTGGACACTTAGAATATAATGTTGTCTTTCGAGATACGAACAATAAATACCTTGGTTTAAGGGGCAGGGTCATCAAGACCATCACCCTTGGTCACAGCGTAGGTCATTCTTGGAGCTGGCTCAGTCCCAGGTCCATGAAAGCCCAGGGAAGTTCAGGCTAGTAGGGGCATTGATAACAGGCCTTCCTTTTTGTTCTCTCCCTCCCTCTCTCCACACACACCTGTTCTCCCAGGCATCATTTATACTCCATTTGTTAGATTTGCGCACAAATATGTATCCTGCTCCTGCTCCCTCTACCCCTCAAACCCCTCGCCCATAAGCTAAGTGATACTTTAAAAGGGCTATCTCAGGTAAGCCAAATTTTAGTTTTTCCCTCTTTATTTCGTTAGTTCTTCAATACCTATAAAGCCTTACTATAGTGGATGTATTTTCCTAATCATAACCTAGTATTATGCACTCAGAGTTGAACTGGCAAGTTAAAGATACTACATGTCACTGTCCCACAGTGCTTCCATGCCTCTAGTAGCTCACCCTCCTTTTGGTCCCTGCAGGCTCAGGCTGAATTCTATAGGACTACCACTGGTCTATAATGTGACTTTGTACAAATTATAAACAGATACCCCATCCTCAAAACACTTCACTTTCATCTGTTAAGGCATAATTTATTTATACATGAGAAAACTAAGGCTCAGTATTTAAAGGCTAGACACTGTTACTTTGGTTCTTCACCTAGTACTAACCACAGAGTCCTTATTATTATTACAATGCAAAGGAAAGACCATCCTTGAACACTTAGAAGCACCATGCCATGCTTCATTCAGCCAAATGTTTAACAAACTGCCATGGTTAGAGACTGTTGGGGTTAGTCAGCTTTTCTCCTCTCAAAATACTCCTTGTGAGAAAGTGTGTTAAACTAAAACTGCCAATTTCTGCAGCTGCAAGATGCAAGGACACCACAGATTTTGAGACATGTTGACAGCTGAGTGAAACACATATAGCACAAACTTCAGACACAAAGACAGATAGACAAAACTATGACCAATGTGCACAAGTCGTGGCAAAAAGCAAGTGATGGCAGTGCTCTTCTAGAAGCTATGAGCAGTCTACATTGTATCTTGTCCTTGCTCATGAAGAATACCTTTGAGACCTTTGCACAAGCAACTCAATTGGCACTAAAACACCTATAATGGGGAAACCTGGAGTGGTGTGTCTAGTATAAAGAAGCATGTGTATATCTATATCATAGGATTTTTCCAACCAACTAGAATAAACCACAAAGTGTCAGCCTTGGAGTTTGAGGCAAAAAGGGGCACGGGCATGTCAGATTTGGACTAAGAAAACTTTTTCTTTAAATGCCATTTAGTGAGGTCAGGCAGGCAAGTGAGTAGACATAATCTGTTCTGGAAGTTCATATTGTAAAGGCCCACTCTTCCCAGGAACTGGAAGCCGCGAAACAAAGAGCAGTCTTCAAGTCTTGCAGGGATTCCCTCCTCTAACTCCACTCATCTGTTTACTGATTCCTGGAATTATCTTGAGGGGAAAAAATTTAGTTCAATAACTTGACAAAAGCTTTGATAGACTCATTCACAACAAAGGTACATGTAAAGTTACATATTGCTTCCTTGTTTTCATGGAAGGAAAGAGGTGAGCCAGGGTGGGAAAAGGAGACAAATTTGGCATAGACTTCAGTTCTCCTGAAGGGCAGTCTTCCTACCTTTAACAGGGAAAGGCACAAGTATGTAGCTCTATTTCACCAGTTCTAAGATTTGTTTTTTTTGAAACAGTTTGAAATTTTGCAGCTTTGTTACAAGGAGACAGATCAGATTTCCTAAATAACTGACTGATACTGAGGGGATCAGAAGTCTGGACACAATAGCAGGAGGTAAGGACCCTTGTCTGCAGGGGCCCAAAGTCCTTTTACTCCTAATTATTCTCATCTGGTCTTCTAAAGGTGCCTCACCAACAAATCAGGTTTTCTCCCTAAGTGAGAACATGGTAAGTCCAGCTGAGACTGGACACTGACCGATCTCACTCCAGAGCTCAGACTTGACTCGCCACTCGGTGAGAAATGCCTGCTGCCTTAACATGAGCCTGATGCAAACAGTCACTGACGGGCCCCCTTTCACCTTTGATTCCTTTTCAGCAGGCACCAGATTCTTCTATTGGCTTAAAAGCCCATTCTCAGAGGTCCAGTAAATTGGCAAATGAAGGGAATAATGTCACTTAGTAAAATTCTAACATGCACATTAGCTTTTCACTTGTTTAAAATTTGTTTTTAAACATTCTATTTTTAACATTAGTCTATTACCCTGCCAAATTCACCTACTGACCAGATGGAATTCATGTAAATATATTAATAACCCTGTCATACAGGCCAAGCAGCTCTATGAAAGCAACAAGCAAAGCACATGAAACAAACAGGGTAAAACGGGTCCCTTCTGCAGTGAATTTTATTGAACTCAAAGGCAGCATTCATTTAATGAGAAATAAACAACTAAAATTAAGTACAAGCACACAACATGAGACAAACCAGTGATGAGGCCTGCTCAGACAAAACCAGAAGCAGACACCAGTTCATACTAAAGCCCACATGGAGGTGTTTTTATTTAATACAAATGTACAGTAACAGTGGCAACATTATGCCCACCAAATGAGATTGTAAGTGCACTTGAGCTTTTAGTAAGCGCTGGCTAGGTTCTGACAAGTCTATATCATCCTTTTCTTACCAGCCAGGTAAACAACAGAACTTATCTGCTAATGCCAGAAACTTTAAAGCTCTTTATCCAGCTGGAAATGACTATAGTCAAAGACCCTTTTTCTAGCTACCTGCTTGCCCAACTCAGATTTGCCTAGCAGGCCAATTTCAGCATAATATGTGTCATCTGGCTGGCTGCACCATGCATTGGTGACAAGGACAAATTTGACATGTTTTCTGCTCAGGTTATTGGGCCTCCTGGCCTACAGCCTGAGCATTCAGAGACTCAGCCAGCTGAGGATAAAAGGGACCTACCAGCCAGTTGAGAGGTGTGTTGTTAACAAAATAATCCATCATATCATCTAAAGACTCCTTCATTTTCTGTAGCTGCCCCTTGCTAGAAGTGAGGAGGCCAGTGGACACTTCCTTAAAGGAGGCAGCATTGCGGAACATTGATGAGATGTCACCAGCCATGACCCCCAAGTGGTTCGCCTGATCTTGGATGTTCTGAGGTATTCCTTGGAGGTTGGACAGGAGGGTGTGGCAGGAGGTCTGGAGCTGCTGAGTCAGATTGCGGGCAATAGCAAGAGTACGTGACTCGATGTGCTAAAAATAAGACAAGGTAAAAAATTAGCAGAAGACCCAACAGTGCTCTATATGAATTAGTTCAGTTGCAGTGAGCTGGTTATGTGTCCACCATGTATGTGGATTTTCTGCACATTTTAAAAATCCTCATAACAACCCTGACTGCAGCAGTATTATTCACGTTTCATAGATATGAACAGAAAATAAGCTCAGAGTTTAAGGAACTTGCCCCAGTTAATAGCTGGTAAATAGCTGAGTGGGGATTCAGACTAGTGGCTGAGTCTCCAAAGTTTATGATCTTAAGATGAAGAAATGTAACAGGCGGGGAGAGACTGGAAAGAATGAAAATACACTCTGTGTAAGTAGGACAATTTAGATACTCCCTCCTCAAACAAGAAGACATGATATGAACAATTAATAATGATTTCAAAGGCAAATGTTTATCAGCTTTAGGGACCTAGAGAAACACTTTCTAGGACTACCATAGGCTATTTCCTCTGTCCCTTCACTTAGTTTATTTGTCCAATAGATATCAGCTTAGCACTCATTTCTTCCTGAAAGTCATGTGACTCACTTACTCCCACTCCAAGGCTGAGCCACATACCCTTCCTATATAGTCTCATAGCACCTGTATTTACACTGTCACAAATACACCATGACAGTGTAACTGTCTGTATCCCCTGTTAATCTGTACTCAATATGAGGGCAGGGCCCATGTTTCTGATTTAATTGTATCCCATTTGTTGTTATATAAAGTTACTCTCCAGTTTTCCTCTTCTGCTACATAACAAGCCATCTTAATCAGAATTATTATTCAGTACTATACTGGCCTTTGATAGGGAGGAGTATTCTGAGAGGAATTATGGAAAAATTGAAACGCAAGTCTGGTAAGAATGTCTTCAGAAACTATAGCGATTGACTTTGTCCCAGTTTTCTTACCTCAGCACAGTGGGATTCATCTGCCTCGTCATGGCCAATGCTTTTCTTCCACTCCACCCATGAGAGAAAGAGCTTGTCCTGAGCATCCTGAAGTTTCTGGTTGGCACTATGCACATTCTTCCTGGCAAATTCAATCTAGAACACATGGAAATAAGACAAAGGAAAAAACTAATTAGACACTCATGTTAGTCTATGCTCAGATCTATGACGAATATCAGACCGCACAAAAACTAAGAATTTCTCTAAGAGTTTAAGGAGAGCTATCTCTGCTATCCTTGCTATTTATTATCTAAATGGGTAAGTCAACCAAATAATAGTAGCTCTTTACTACTTCTATTTAACTGTTAAATCTGTCCCCAAATTTACTTCCAGTTTAGCACAGGAAAGGCAAATGAAATTTAATTTGTATATGTACAATGTATAAGCTAAAAGTACTAAAGAGTAAGGAGCTGGAGTCCAACCTTCCTCTTCTCTGTTGCCAGTCACCTATTTCCTCTTCCAAGAAGGAACCTTTTTTTTTATGCCAGTACAGTACATACTGTTCTGTAACTTGGCAATCTTTAGTCGCTACATGGTAGCAACACACAGTAGTCTACTGTGATGTATCAATTTTAATTAGTCCTCTGTTAGTTGACATGTATTGTTTATAGTCTTTTGCAGCTCTAAGCAAATATCTGTAGAGTAAATTCCTGAAAGCAAAATTGCTCAAAGTATAGGTGCATTTGTAACTTTCCTAGATACTGCCAAACAGTCCTTTGAATCAGGCCCTTGAATCTTCCAGAAATGCACAAATGCGCCTTTTTCTCTACATCATCGCCAACAGCATCAAACTTTGCCAGTGTGATAGAACAAGAGAGGTATCTGTTATCTTGTTCAAATTTTACTGACCAGGTTAACAGTAGAATGGAGCTGAGAAATGGTCTCTTGGCTTTTTTGCTTAGCTTCTTTAACCCTCGTGAGAGCCTGCTGGTAAGCTCGTGAGCGAAACTTGGTAGATAGGGATCCCAGTCTAACATAATAACTTGGCTTCTGAACCATATCAAATCCTTCGACTTTTTTTGCTTCTTTTTCTGAAGAGAAAGGAGGGATAAAAAATTTAAGGGATCACAGCTACAAGTGATGAGGCCTGAACCCTAACCCAGATCTTGACTTGTCTATTCTACCTACCCACTTAGCAATTATGTACTCATTTTTCCCAAGACTGCTCATGTCTCCTGCTGAGACTGAACACTGGATACTTTTAATCTACACATTTATTTTCTCACTAGAGTGAGCTTCTTGGGCAACAAAGTAACTGGGCCATAGTTGGCACTAAATGTGTAGTGATTCAGTAAAGCAGTCCATTAAAGACAATCCTTTTATAGAAGATAATTTTTCTAGGCTAGTTTCTCCTAAAGTTTCAAATTTATTATGTACAATTCAATGTGAAACTTAAGATTGCTTTAAGAAGGCAAATCTACAGAGACAGAAAGTAGAGTAGTGGATTGGCTGGTGGTAGGAATGGGGATTAACTGCAAACAGGCACAAGGGATCTTTTGAAATGATGGAAATATTCTAAAACTGGATTGTGGTGATGGTTGCACAATTCAGTATATTTAGGCTGAAAACAGATGAGTTTTATGGTGTATAAAATACATCTCAACAAAGCTGTTCTTTAAAAAGATTGCTTCAAGATAGAAAACATTATTATTTCAAAAGGAAAATCCAATTACCTAGTTCTTCCTCAGTGAGAGGGAGGTACTGGTCTACCAGCAGCTCTGATTTGGTGAGTGCGTTTTCTACTCCACTGCTCACCAGCTGCATCATCCGACTTCCCAAGACTGTGTTAATGCTGCCACTGACCACAGACTTGGTTCTCTCCACACTGCCAGTCACTGCTCCTTTGGTCTTGTCCATGACCCCAGTGATCGTGCTGGCCACAGAATGCTTAGCCCCAGTCACAGTGGTTGTCATAACATCTCTTGCCCCAGTCATAGCACCTTTGGCATTGGCAACAACCTACAAGTAGAAAAGCAGATCGCTTGGTTGGTGAGAAACATGGGCGTAAACACATATTTAGGGTCTTAATTAAGACAGCATATCTGAAAGTAGAAAGAAAAATCTGTTAAGGAAGGGATTTAGCCCTAGTATTCTCTTCCTTTAGAGTCCTGGGCATGTCACTTAGCTTTGACAAGCCTCAATTTCCTTATCAGGTATATCTGCCCTTTCTACCACCCCTCGAGGGTTGTTGGAGGAGCAAATTAGGTAAATGTGTCAGTTTGTCAGTGTTATTTTTTTTTAACAAGATGAAACTGTTACAGGGGATACTCTAGAGAAAAAAGGCATTTTCCATGTTGACATGCTTATTCTTAGAGCATCTGGCCTTTGAGCACAGACTTATGTGCCATGTCCCACCCCCCAGCCCTCCTCACACAAGCCTCAGGGGGCCTACACCCAGGCAGAGATATCAGTTCTCCGCCCTACTGGATGTTCATATTATAAATGTCAACATTTGCTTATGAGCATATAGTTAAAGAAAAAAAAGATCACAGAAGAACTCAGTACTTTATTACCTGTTACTGAGATTATATAGCTTTTATATACTCATTCCAAAGTCACATAAATCCAGTGAGAAAACCAAAGCTCAAGCTAAGCTTGTTCCTCCAGATATTGGCATACAGTTTGGCTCTGGGGGTGGAAGGAGGGATGGGAGTGGTACATAGCCACAGGGAATGCTAGCAAAAAACTTCCTCTAAATTACTTTTTAATACTTCAGGGGAAGATCATTTACTACAACTTTCAATAATTTTTTGTTAATTTTAAATAAGGTAACTTGACTTGTAATTTTTCATACAAGTCATTAAAATTTAAAGAAAATACGCAAAATGGAAAATAACTCTCACCATTAGAATACTCTCAAGCAGCATAAATGAAGTTTTTTAAGAGATGCACAAGAGCATTCTAAAGACTGTCCACTAAACTTGTCTATTTAGATTATGACAGACATAAAACCAGTGTTGTCCCTATCTTGTATCACTTTGTGCCATGCTATATGCTTAATTTAAAATTCTAGGACATATTTGTACCAAAGAATCACCAGGATAGGTGGGTCTATCACTTTGTAAATATCAGCTAGCTGTCCAGTACTGGATGTTGGTTCATATCAGCCCTGCACCAAGCTAAGAAAAGGTTCTAGTATACCACCTCCGCATTTATCCACACTGCATGGCTATCAGTTATTTGAGAAAGCAATTTCATTTGCGGAGAGAAAGCCACAAATCACTAAAGATCAGACTGAAAGTATTCTAGCTCTAAGGTGGCTAGTTTTTTGCTGCTTCTTAGACACAACCTGGCAACGGTTCAGGAAACAAGGAAGCAGCCATTGTTTCAAAAATGCATCCAAATTGCAGGAACAAATAAGTATTTGCCCACCTGAGCACAGCTGTCCTAAAAAGGCAGAACATAAAAGCATGAGAGGTCACAAGCCTCAGCACTTTATGCCAAGCTCACCTGGGTTGTTGGCTGATTCAGAATAGGCAGTTTCTCCTCAATCCTGTCTAGCCCCTTACAGGCATAGGTATTGGCAACTGCAACTGGAAGAGTCACAATGGGGAAAATGTTAATGTAACCATATGGGTATAGAATGAATACACATTACTAGACTTAACCCTTTAGCCTTAAAAAAAAAAAAAAAAAAAAACCAGCAAGAATGTTGATCTTCATTTACCACAAAGCGTGTTTCCCGGTTTTTCTAGCTCACACAGGAAGAGGAAGCTGGATAGGTTGCTGGCAACTTTCTTCTACCAGGAAGGTGAGGAGGAGTGGGGAAGGAGGAGGCAGTGGTAGGGACAGGCTAGGTAGGAAGCTGGCTAAGAAATTTCTTCCTCATTAACAAGCCCCCAAGGTTAAAGCCAAGAGAAGCCAGGTTTCACCTGAACCCTCATTCAGGGAATGAGACATCTGAAAACACCCTCAAAATTAGCAATTCCATGCTGGTTAAGTCCCTGCACTTAATTCAGCCTGCAGCAGTGTTTTGGGGGTCAGTATAGATAGGGTTCCCAGACATCAGCAGGAAAGTGTATGTTAACAGCACCCTGGCTTTCCCTAACAAGGCCCATATTTTAGTTCAGTTTTCCCCAATGACCAAGCCAAGTACTAGTGCTCTGTGTACTAAATTCATCTGGGAGGTAGCAGAGTTGGAATAACTGGTCTCTAGAGGTCTCTTATAACTTAAAAGTCCATGACATAAACATTTGGGGGAATGAATTAAATCTTTATTCAAAAGTAGTTCATGATGTGGAGAAACTGCAACCCTCATATGCTGCTGGTGAGAATATAAAATGGAAGTTCCACTTTTAAAGTTTTTCAGTTCCTCAAAAGCTTAAAAATAGAGTTATCATATGACCCAGCAATTCCACCCAAGAGAATTGGAAACATACGTTCACCCCAAAATTTGTATACACCAATGTTCATAGTAGCATTACTCAAAGGAACCAAAAAGTAAAAACAACCCAAATGCCATCAACTGATAAATTAATAAACAGAATGCAGTCTACCCAAACAATGGAATGTTACTCAGCAATGAAAAGTAATGAAGTAATGATGATGCTACAACATGGATGAAACTTAAAAGCATTATGCTAAGTGAAAGAGGCCAATGACAAAAGACCACATATTGTGTGATTCTGATTTTACTAAGGCCAGAATAGACAAATCTATAAAGACAGAAAGTAGATTAGCAACTGCCTAGGGCTAGGGATATTCAGAAGTACATGAGGAGTGACTGCTATTAGGTATAAGATTTCTATTTGATGAAAATGTCCTCAAATCTATGGTGGTAATGGCCGCACAGCTCTGTGACTATACTAAAAATCACTGATTTGTCCACTTTAAAAAGGTGAATTATGTGGTATGTGAATTATATCTCATTAAGATGTTACTAAAAAAATAAAAAAGCAGTTTGTGTACAGTGTATGGTTCCAGGGAGGTCAGTTATTTCAGTTTACTCACCCATGCTTCCCTTATGATCTCAGTTGCCATTACAGAAGCATCTCTAGGGAGATTTTTTTTTTTTAAGTACCCTGAACATCTGCCATGGCCATGAAGCACGCCTTCTATGACAATGAGGGTTACCCAGCAGTTTCTAGGTAAAGACATTATGTGCCCCTAGTGTTGCCATGTGTGCAGGCCATTAGGTTGGTAGTCACAAAATTCAAGCCAGCTCCAGGCTTACCCCTAATCCATCTCTTGGATTAAATCTTGAGGGAAAAATCAGAACTCACTTTGTGGCTGTAGCTTCTGGATGATGGGCAGAGCACTTGTCAAGGCCACGGATGTGATGGTCCTCATGCCCTTCTCTGCAATATCACACACAGACTTCAGGTAGGGATACTGATCCTTTGTGTTGATGTAAGCTGAGTTTACCAGGTCACAAGTGGAACTCACCAAGGGTAGGTTGGCCACCCTAGTCACCACACTCTGCAGTCAAAGGGGGTGAGTGTTAATGTACAAAACACATGGGGAGGGAAAGGAGTCCAGAAACAGTTATTTAAAACTCATACCGGATGTGCACCAACTGCAACAGTTCCCATTTTTCTTCCTGGAGAAAGAAGGAATCTGCAGAAGAGAAATTTATTTCAGGTCACTGGAATGAGTCCCTCCCAGATTCATTCTCCAACTCAAGCAAATGCTAATTTCAAGTAAAGCAAAATTCTAAATGAGATCCATGTAGTCTTCTGCATTTCTTCTGCTGACCCCCTAACTCTTAAGAGTTCCTCCCTGGGCAACACCTTCTCAGGCAAGGTACCAGGCTTTATATTTAAACTTTCAACAGAACAGAGGCTCCACAGGGAAATGCAAAGTTGTTGATATATTTGCCCTGCTTCTCTGCCAGGGTACTAGAAATGCCGTTTGAAGGGCAATATCTGTTCACAAACATGCTAACCAATTTAAAGTCCATGTTAAGACTAAAGAGAGATTTCAAGTAGAAGAAATGTTAGTAGTATTTTGGGATTGCAGGGTCACCATTATCAAGTTGGAGCGCTTTGGAGGGGATTTATTTTTACCTTCCTTGTGAAAGGTCTGAAACTAGTTTAGGGGAGACTAAAAACATCTCGGGACACTCTTAAATGTAAACTAACTATCCCCAAACACCAACACCCCACACCCACCCCACATCCACACAAAACGGCCCCACTGCTAAGCAGCAGAGCTGGGAAGGAAAGAATCTGCACGGCCGGGTCCACTATTTCCGGTCGATTAAGTTCACCTTCCCGCCACCAAGCTTCCCAGTTCCACAAGAAACGAGTTTAGTGCTTTTGCCCTTCAGAGTAAGAACGCATTTTTCTCTAAGAAAGGCGTAAGTCAGACACCAGTATCGAAGCCCCATTGTCACGGTGTAAGCCATAAAATTTTGCCGTAAGACGATTTTCTAACGCATTTCCCTTAAAATAATGTCACTTCGCGACAAATGGAAACCATTACGAGCAACCATCCAGGTCAGCCAAAGGACACTGAACTACGAGAAATGAAACCTCAAGGAACAAAAGCAAAGGTCCAGGAGCCCGCCCTTTCCTAGCCGGGGGGAGAAGGGCAGGCCCCGGGGCAGCCCCAGCCCCTAGCTTAGAGACCCCACAGAGTGCAGAGCAGCGCGCACCCCTTCCCGAGCACCCAAGGAGCGCCCCCTACCACCAACTCGGCATTGCGGAGAGGTGGGGGGGGCGGACCAGTTCGCTGGCGCACAGAAGGGGCGTGCACCCACCGACCCACAGCAGCGAAGAGGCGAGGGGCAGGCGAATCCCACGCAGTTGGCGCTGGAAAATCGAACAGCGTTCAAAGAGTGGGGCCCGCGGGCCACCCGGCTATATACCCAGCGCCTTCCGCCCCGCCCCCTCCGCAACACGTGACAGCGCAGGAACTGCGCCCCTCCTACAAAACACACACACACACACACACACACACACACACACACACACACACACACACACACACACACGCTTTGTGTCACAGCCCCCCACACACACACACGCTTTGTGTCACAGCCACACACACACACACACACACACACACACACACACACACACACAGAGCCCGAGTGCCGCCGTCAGCCGTGCCGGGCACTTTCCGCCCACCGTGGGACCGCCTTGAGTGGCGGGGCTCCCTGGCTCGGTGGGCATTTCCTGCCCGGTGAAGGGACCCTGCTTGGGGTGCGGGCGGGGAGTTCCGAGAGGCCGATAGCAAGTGTGGACGGCGCCCAGACTGGCTTTGGGGTTTTGCGAAAGAGGGGGCGCGCGTACAAATTAACACTAACTAACCTGTTGATCAACATCAGTCCTCAGACTAGAAATGCCTTTCAAAAGTGGAAACAGTGGACTTCTGGGCTGTTATTTTTAGCTAACCATTAGCTTTTAAAGTTTTGTGAAATTCTGATCTTCGTTTTGAAATGGCTGAACTGTAGAGATGTCTGTTTTGCTGCTTGCTCTTTTGATTTTATAGTCAATTCCTTAAAGGTAATTCTCATGTGAAATTGAGAATTTCCTAAAAGAGCCTTAGAGTACTGTTGGTGGGTCTCCTTTTATTCTCAACAAGATTTAAACCAAATCACTAAAGATTGATGGTTGCCTATGCTTATTATGTAAGAGGGCAAACATTTTTTCAAGTTGTACCGGCTGTGCTTTATTTTTATTTATTTATTTATTTATTATTTTTTTATTTTTAAAGAAACAAATCAGTCAACATCAGAGTCCCAGTTTTTTCTTGTGCAAAACGCAGGGGCTTGACCCAGATTATCTGAGCAAACATATATATGGTATTTCTTTCACCCCTGGCCACCATGTAATTCAAAAGAAAATGCAATACTAAACCATAAAATAAACATTATGAAGTCCAATAAAATTGTTTGTTTGTTCCTATGTTGACATTTCAATGCTTCAAACATCAAATTATTATTTTTCTTCTCTTTTTAGTATTCCAGCTTTGTTGTTGCGCTAAGCAAATGTTTGGTCTGCCTAGTGGTAACCCCCTTCCTAATGGAGGAGGACAGGAGAGTTGTTTTTTAGCACTGATCTGACTTCTTATTTTGTATCAAAATCTTGCCCTTTCACCTACAAAATGTCTCCAAATTTCCCCTTTCGTTTTTTAAACCCATGAGTCACTTCCTCTCTGTAAGGATGAGCAAGCTTCCTTTTGCTTTTTGCACTCTCTTGATGTGGTCTAGGAAGTAGAGGGCCCAGGGATTAATCTTGGGGGTCAGACTCTCCAGGTCCACGAAAGATCAAACATACCAAGTTCTGTGCTCCACCTCTCTTTAGTCTTCATGAGTCTGTGAGAACATGGAGCTAATGTCAAGAATAACACCCAAGGTGGGATGTGTAGGATCTCATTAAGTGGGGTCTATGCACTGAAGCAGTCCTGGGGAGTGCCAGGCCATTACCATGGTGTGGGCCCTACCTGAGGTTCTGGGAAGGTTTCCCTTTTTGTTGGGTTCCCTCCAGGTTTAGATTGACCTGCAGATCATGGGTGCTGGGCCTTTGAGGATCTGGCTCCTGCCTCTCCTACCAGTCTCCTCTCTGATGTCTACCTGCCTTGAATTAGAGTGCCAGCCATATAGATCTACTTATAGTCCTTCACACTCATCTTTGGGTAGGATTTCTGTGTCATTCATTGCTTGCTCTGTGTTCTCTATCTTGTTTGTTGGGATTTCATCCTTCAAAACCCAGGACAGATGTTACCATCTCCAAGAGGCCCTCCTGAGTACCTAAGGTGGAATTCATCACTTCAAGCATCTCTGTTTCACATTTGTATTTTATGCACACTTTTATTCTTACTTTTATCATACAATATTATTTGCTTGCACATTCTTGCTTTTTGAGGTCAAGGAAAGTCTTTTTTTTTTCTTTGTAATCCCTAGCACACATAATAATGATGGCACTTAATATTTGCTCAATAAATAGTTCTTGAAATGAATTTAATTTCAGTTTGAGTTACTATTTTTAAAAATATCATTCTATTATTTCTTAAAACTCACTCTTAATAAAAAAAAAATTCTCCTGGGTCATCGAGATAGCCAGTAGTATCTATACCTGACCTTTGTAAATGTTTGCACCAGTATTTCTCAAACATTAGCATCATATGGGAATATGTTAGAAATACATTCCAATCTAGTAAATCAGAAACTCTGGGCTTGGGCCCAGCAATCTGTATCTTCCAGGTGATTCTGGTAGTCTCTAGAGTTTGAGAAACACTGTTTTACAGAAGTGTTTTTTCATTGCATGGTCTGGGGACTAGTGCATCAAAGTCACCTAGGGTTCTTGTTACATATTTTGCCCCCTACTCTAGACCTACTGAGTCAGGATTGACAAGGCGCGGGGCCCAGGAAACGTTCATTTTAACAATACCCCATTTGAATACCACCACTTTGCCCTTTACAAAGTGCTTTCGTATGTTGCTCACATTTGAACCTCACAGCAATCTGGAAATTTGGTGGGAGCGGGGATTGTTATTCCCACTTTAAAGAGGAAGAGTCTTAGAGAAGTTCAGGGATTTTCCCATGGTCATGACTAAGTGGCAAAGCTAGGCAGGACTAATCCCAGGGCCATGACCCTGGGCTAGTTGTCTAATTTCCCTTTGCCTTAGTTTCCTCATCTGTAAAGGAGAGATAATAACAGTTCTTCATGATCTAGGTGAAGGGTATATGAGTGTTCATTTTACTATTCTTTCAACTTTTCTGGGTGGTTTAAGATGTTTCAAATAAAAACTTGAGAATATTTAATAGCAATGAGAATAAACAAACTTATAATACCTGCAATGTTATTTACATTAACTAATGTAAATGAAAGAAGCTAGATCTATGTACACTGTACAAAACCAAGCAAACTAAGTGCTGCTGTTAGAAGTCAGGATGGCAGTTGCTTTTAGGGGACTAGTGACTGGAAGGGACCACAGAGGGCCTTTGGGGTGCTGGTAATTTTGTTTCTTGTTCTGGATGCTAGTTATATGTGTACTCTTTTGTGAAAATTCATTAAGCTATATATTTATTATATACACAATTTTCTGTATGCATGGTATACTTCCATAAAAAGTTTTGAAAAGTTGAGGAAAAAGAAAATAATGCTTACTTCATAAGATTTTTGTGAGGATTGAATGAATAGTGTCAGGTACATAGTAATTGTAGCTATTAACATTTTCCAGCCACATCCTAGGGCCTTGTTGCCCAAGAAAGCTTTGTTGGGTATTTGGCTGAAGAGTGCTCAGCTCACAGGGGAACTGGAAGGGGCTTGAAGGGACTGGCAATATCCCAGACAGACCCTGCCAGTCTTCCTTCCAGGACTATATAGGAGACCATGTGGACAAAGCCACATTTCCTAGGGTTCTTAGCCAAGTCAACTTTCTTTGGGTATGATGTCCACATACTGAACACTGTAATACTAAAACAGCAAGACAAAAGCTGGCAATGGAATTTTCTCTTCCAGAGGCAGGAGAACTGCCTCCCCTTTCCCCCCATCATTTCTCTTTCCATCCCCATAAGCACTGTGTGCTCCAGCTACATGGACCCACATCCCTCCTCCATACAGCGCTCTCTTTGGGCACACTGTTCCATCTGTCTGAAACCATTCCCATCTGGCAAACTCTACTCAGTCTTTATGACTTAGCTTTTTGCCTCTGTGAGGCCCTCCCCAGCCTTGAGTTCACAACCAATATGTGGTGGAGCTGGGCTTCATAGTGGGTTGGTCTGACTCGAGAATCTACACTGTTTGCTACTACTTGGTGTGTGCTCTTGGGCAATACACTTGACGCTTGTAGGCCTCACCTACTGCCTGGAAGATGAAGGAATTGGACTAGATGATATCTAGGGTTTCTTCCAGCTGTATTATCATAACCCAAAAAAGTAACAATAACTTACATTGTATTTGGCTTCACAATGTCCTTTCCACATATATTATCTCAAACCAAACAAGTGCCTTCTGCATTTCCTTGTCACCAGACCAGTCCATCCAAACAGAAATAGGATTACTGTCTTCACTTCTTTTTTTCACCTGAACTTTGAAATCAGATAGAACTACATTTCTCATGGACCAGAGACCAAGATAATGGATCACAAATAACAAGTCATGAGGTCAGATGATTTCTGTTTTGACCACTTCAGACAACCAAACTGGTCACTATAAGAGTAAATACAAATTGAAAAAGCAAAAGAAATTAATTTTCCCTGGTGCATAAAGGAAAAGAGACACCCCTTCCCCCTTTTTAGAATATTTTCTTTAGAAAACTTGTCATTATAAATTCTTCCTCTGCTCCTTTAAGATGTATGGAAATCTTTTTAAAAGCTAAATAATGCTTTTGACATAACCGAGGTTTGTCTTTCTCAAGGACCTGGGAGCCATCTCTTTGAAATACAATCATCAAATAAGAGAGCACCCCTATCTCCTAGCTTTTGTGGGAGGGTAGGAATTTAACTTCAGTGGGTACCTGGCTCCAATTTGCAAAACTACCTCCTGCCATAAAAATATGAGATGTGTAGTTTTCCTTTGGATAAAGGCAATTAGCTAACATAAATCATCACCCCAATTACCGGGTGAATTTAGGATGAACTGTATGTGATAAAGAGTCAAGTCCTCTTAATTGAAGACTAGTTATCGTTGGATCTGATTGGCTATACAAAAGGGGGAGAAGTCTTTCTGTCTTTGCAATCTCTTTAACAGATTGCTTGTGATATGCACAGTTTCATATAATTTTAATCTTTTTACGTGAATGCAATCATTAAATGGATACATAATTGTAGCTTACTTTCTATTATTTATTTATTTATAGCCAACTTATACCCTGTCACACACATAGGATTTTAAATTACCTTACAAAATGCATAGAATATAGAAAGAACAAATTTTAAATAGGTGAGAAAAATAAAGCAAAGAGAAAATAAAATGAAGCTTATTGTTCTTCTCATCATCACATTATGGAATTAATATTCACAATAGGAGAAAATCAGTGATTCAAGAAGCATGAAGAGAGAGCTCCTAAACTAGTAATCTATTGTATGAAAGTAAAGGTGCTATGTAGGAGGTTATGATTTACAAGAGGCTCTTCGTAGTTTTTTACTGAAGCATGGTATAGTAGAAAAAACATTGACTTTGAAAGCAGAGGCCCAATTTTGAATCTATGTATACTATAGTGATAATAATACCTAACCCAAAGGATTATTGTGCAGAACAATAATACAATGTGTATAAGACCCCAAACACAGTGCCAGGCAAATAGTAGGTTCACAGCCAATGTTATTTCCTTTTTCCTTTTAATTTTGCTTTTTCACAGAAAAAATAGTTAACTAAGATTTGGGTCATATGAATTATAGAATTTTAGAAAAGGAAGAGACCTTACTGATGGTCCTATCTAATGGGTCTCCCTTTGCTTCTGTGTGCATGAGAATGGCCTGGGCACCTAATAAAAAGGCAGAATGTGGGGCCTCATCCTAAGAGATTCTGATATACCACATCTAGGTCACAGTCCAGAAATGTTTAAAAAGTAACCCAGGTCATTCTAATGCAGGTGATCCAAGAACCACATATTAAGAAACACTGAATTCAAGCTAGATTTTTTTTTTTTTTTTTTTTTTGCTTAAAAAAGTTATAGGTTTTCAGAAAAATCATGCATGAAATACAAAGTTCCCCCATATACTATCCTGTTATTAACACCTTGCATTAGTGTGGTATCTTTGATACAACTGACGAAAGAACATTTTTATAATTGTACAATTAATTATAGTCCACATTAGGGTTCACTGTTTGGGTTAAGTTCTGTTTTTATTTTATTTATTTTTACTCTAGTAACATATATACAACCTAAATTTTCTCCTTTTAAGCACATTCAAATATATAATTCAGTACTGTTAATAATATTCACAATGGTGTGCTACTATCACCACTATCCATTACCAAAACTTTAGCATCTCCCCAATTAGGAGCTATGTACAACTTAAGCATTAACTCCTCAGTCCCATTCCCTAACCCCACCCGGGTCCTTGGTGACCTGTATTCTAGTTTCTGACTCTATGAATTCGCTTATTCTAATTATTTCATGTCAGTGAAATCACACAATATCTGTCCTTTTCTGTCTAGCCTATTTCACCCAACATTATGTTGCCACATGTATCAGAACGTCATTCCTTTTTATGACTGGACATTCCACTGATTGTATTAACCACATTTTGTTTAACCTTTCTTCTGTTGATGGATACTTGGGTTGCTTCCATCTTTAGCAATTGTGAATAATGCTGCTATGAACATCAGTGTGCAAATATCTGTTTGAAGGGTTTGTTTGTTTGTTTGTTTGTTTTAACAGCTGAGAGATTTGCCTAGAGACCATATCTGCCAGAGTTGAAACGGGAACCTGAGGAGCCTGACTCCACGGCCTTTCCACCATGCTGTGTTGCTTCAATACCATATACAGAAAATAGAACTCAACAGTAAGTCTATTCCACCAAAAGACTTAAGTCTATAGTCCTTTCATTTTTTTGCACAAAGAATTGCCCTTTGTGATAACACATTTATTAATTTAAACTCTAACTCAAACATACTGGGCAACTTGAGCTTACAAGGCTTAATGACTCCAAGAACATGGACTTTTGAGTTAGTAGACATGAACCTTCTTTGAAAAAGACTAGTTTCCATGCAACTAGGTGAATGGATTTTTAAGATAACATTTTGAGTGGAATAAGCCAGAAACGAAAAGACAAACATTATAATGCCTCACTAATATAGACTAACTATAATGAGCAAACTCTGAGAATTGAATCTGAGAGCATAGGTTATCAGGGGAAGGCTTATTATAAAGGTTCCCAGATTCTAAGTTCTTACAGCAGTCACGTCTATTCCTGAGTTGTAACAGTTATCTCTAAATTCTGAGATGCTGAGCTCTTTGTGTATAACTTGGTCTGTCCCTAAAACTTTGAGTATCTGTGTGACACCTGAGACTCAGAGCTAGAGTTTGGTGTCTATGAATATCAGTATCATCCCATAGAGCAACTGTTTAAAAAGCTGAAAAAGAGTTCAGACTTCAATTAGAGATATGAATGAAGTGGAACTGGTTAGGACTAAGGCAAGTCAGACTAAAGAGTAAAGAACAATATTGACTGTGTTTAAAATTTCAAATTCTGTGTGAGACCAAAGGAAGAGATCTTTATTTGGTGCAAAATCTGCATTTTCTGTAGCATAGAATAATAGATATTCTGTAATAGATAGATAAATTATCTGTAGTTAGTTTAACTTGAATGATCAGTTTATTCAACCACCATAATTATATGGAACTTTGAATGGGTAGTGAGCTCTTGTGGGTTTGTACAGGTTAGTGTGAAACCCTGATACATCCCAAAGTAATTTGGGCAGAGAATAAAAATGTATTTGCAAAGCCCCCCTGATAGACTGGAAGAAAATGTGGAAATATTAAACTTCCCCACCTGGGGAATTCCTGATATTCTCAAAGCACTGGGACTACCAATTTAGAAGGCCGAGTCCTCGATCTTGGGGTTTGCCCTTATGAAGCTTGTCACTGCAAAGGAGAGGCTAAGCCTACTTATAATTGTGCCTAAGAGTGTCCCCCAGCAACTTTTGTTGCTCAAATGTGGCCTCTCTCTCTAAGCCAACTCTGCCCTCCCCTCTACGTTGGACATGACCCCCAGGGATATAAATCTCCCTGGAAAAGTGGGACATGACTCGCAGGGATGAATCTGGACCCAGCATCATGGGATTAAGAAAGTCTTCTTGACCAAAAAGGGGAAGAGTAATGAAACAAAGTAAAGTTTCGGTGGCTGAGAGATTTCAAATAGAGTCAAGGGGTCATTCTGGAGGTTATTCTTATGCATTATATGGATATCCCTTTTTAGTTTTTGGTATTGGATTAGCTAGAAGGAAATACCCCAAACTGTTGAACTGCAACCCAGTAACCTTGATTTTTTAAGACAATTGAATAATTACATAGCTTACACGGTGTGACTGTGAGATTGTGAAAACCTTGCGGCTCATACTCCCTTTATTCAGTATATGGACAGATGAGTAGAAAAATGGGAACAAAAATTAAATGAATAATAGGGGGTGGGGGTGTGTGGGATGTTTTGGGTGTTCTTTTATTTTTATTCTTTTTTTTTTTTGGAGTAATGACAATGTTCAAAAATTGATTTTGGTGATGAATGCACAACTATATGATGGTACTGTGAACAATTGATTGTATACTGTGGATGATTGTAGGGTATGTGAATATATCTCAATAAAACTGAATTTTAAAAAATAAACAAAGATGGATCAGGGAGAAAAAAAAAAAAAAAGACTGTTTGCACAGGAAGACCAGAGGGGGCAAAGTGTTTTCTGACAGCACCCCTGCCTATTCTTTCAGCCCCTTTGCTCCTCCTTAGATAATCCTTTCTCTTGGTGCACTCATGTTGTTTGTCTGCTCTGAGTCTCTCTCTCTGCAGCTCCCTCGCCCCCACACCCCAACCTTAACAAGCCTGTGCTTGTTCAACTTCAACTAAAACATCAAAGAGCATTCTGTAGAAGAATTCAAACAAGATTGCTAAAGAGTAGCTTATTATGACCCCTCTACTAGGGGCATTTGCAAGTTAATAAAAATACTTTATTTAATTTACAAAATACTTTCTCATGTAGAGTAGGAAGGGCATGTTGTTTCTACTCTACATTCTCACTCAAAGAGATTAAAGTCACTTGTCCAAAGCTACCTGGTCTGTAAGTGGTAGAGCTGGATCAAAGGTTCTGTTCCACAATCTTTTAGGCCAAAGTTCTTTCAGCTAGATCATGCTGTCTATGAGGGGTAAATGTCTAATCCCTAATGAGTGAATGTTGAGTGAAAGTTGAAATAAAGAGCAAGTGGGAGTGAGGTAGTGTAAAAAAGGGGAAAAAAAAAGGAAAAGGTAAGGAGTATTTCCTTAGGGGACCAGAAAGAAATTGTTCTTTGTAAATGGAGAAGTGGGGAGGGAGGCTATATGAAGTTAAGAAAGCTCTCATTCCCCAAGCACACACACACTTACCCCCATCTACTACCCATGTTTCAGTTCCCAAAGATATCAGGCCTGTAGATAATTTTTTTCTTTATTTTTTTGCTTTTTCCCAAGAATTCAGAATCACAGTCAGGTAATTTTAATTTTGGGCCATGAAACCCTGATGAGAACCCTAGAATTTTAGAGTAGGAAGAGACCCTATTGATTATCTAACCCAGTGGGTCTCTAAGTGTCTCTTTGTGCATAGAAATGGCCTGGGGCCTGGATCTTTAGCCCAGAGAATAGACTTCTCTGGGAAGACTGCTTTAGCAAGTGTGTGGCCACCTGTGGAACCCTTCCTTTTAGCCTGGCTTCATTTTGTGAAGATGTCTGATCCTTCCATTTCTTGGAGTCCTCTTATTGGTTGAGAGCCAGGTGGGAAGTAGGGATGGGAAAGGAGGTTTTTGTTTTTGTTTATGTTAAGTTTGAAAAGATGACTATGCCAAAGTTGCAGGAATGACTTAGCCATTATATTCAGTGTCTCCCTCAACTTTCCAGGTCTGGAATTGCATTTGGCAAAGATTCTCCTCCAAGGTTGACTCTGTCAGGGCTAATATTAGCAGTCCTCAATGACTCAAGAAACAAATGAGGAAGGAAGGGGAAACATGACTTTACCAACCAGAACTAGTGCCATTTCCAGAACTATCCACTCTCTGAGCACATGGAGTGAATCCCTCAATGTCAGGATCAATTTTTGTCATTCCAGGATGAGATGTTCCTTTTATCTGAGCCAGTTAATCAAAGTATAACATTTGATTTAATATTTCATTAAAGAAAAATCCAAAAACCGTCACTGAGTAAAGACAGAGGGATACATCATGATCTCCAAAGTTTAGCAAACTTCCAGAACCCCACTACTGTAAAAGTTAAGAAATTCATCACAAATTCAGAGTTGATTTAAATTTTAAGGTTATACTGGTATTGAGTAAGCTTGATGTCTTGGGGTGTGTGTGTGTGTTTAGGAAAAAAGGAAATTATTTATTAAAGAAAAGCCACCTGTGAGTTACGCTACATTTAAATGAACATGTTTAACATGAACACTTGGGATTGAAACATGCCTTCAATAAAAATGGACTCTAAAAAGCAAACCCCTAAGGGTCAATTCAAGCAACAGATCAAGAGCCACAAGGTAACACTCTTGGGAGGTGGATGATCATTCTTCAATTTCCCACTGAAACAGTCACTTTTCTGTAAACATCTGTCAGCTGCTAAAAATATGAACTTACAAACTACCATCACAGAAGTTATTTTAAGCAATAAGTTTAAAAACTGGGAGCAGAGATCGGGCCTCAAATAGTGCAAGGCTGAGGCTCCGCAGGTGCATTTTCCAGGCCAGGTCCCCTCTAGTCCAGGACCTTTTCCCCTCCCTACCCACAGCGTATCCAAAGTGTCTCCACTGCTCTACTGTTACCAACCATGAGGACACTGGCTGAGACAATGAGGAGGAGCCCCGCCCTTGCCCTCCCTGCCACTCTCTGCCCCTTCCTGGGAGAGGCCTGCGGTGGCAGGGTGGGGCAGCCTCCCCTACCTGTGGTTCAGTGTCTGGAAGATCCTGGAAATCTGCAGCATGACCAACCCTGTTTCTGGGTTGTTCATCCACGGCGTGCTGTCCAGTGGGTTTTCTAGCGTGTCTTCAAATGCTAACAGCCTCTTAGGGGCTGGTCAGACTCAGCTGCACCACAGGGTAACCCAGATGGCTTGGAAGAGGGGGCTGTCGGGTACAAGGCCTTCGTCCGGCTCCTCAGGAGAAGGTTTCCGGTCCCCAGGCAGCCACCCGCAGGTGGTGTTCACTCTGAGGGTATCACTGCCTCCTTTTCTTGATGTCATTTTAATAGATCTGTAAATAACAAAAACAAACAACAACAAAAAACCCACACATCTGCCTTTGATGATCTTCAAATATCAAAGCACTTAAATGAAAAAACAAACAAACCAAAAAAAAAAAAAGGTTTATGATGCAAAGTTATACTAGTGAGAATGGCATCTACCACAGCAACATCACTTTTACAAGCCGGCAGAAATTGCCATGTTTGGGCTTTGGCAAGCTAACACCACTCTAGCCTCCAGTCAGAGGATAAGAAACAGGAGACTATTATTCTGAAATTGAGTACAGATCAGCTAGCTACATGCCCCCATTTACAGATTCTGATTTTGATTAGATGTAGCTAACATCAAGGAGTCTCTGGCTGGCTCTACAGCTGGCAAAATGTAATCTTCAAAATGCAGCAAATTGCTAAATTCTTAAGTACCTAGGTAGCATAGCACTGAATTAAATTTCAAACATATAATACATATGGATTTTTTAATCCCTCTTCTCACTCTACCACTTCTTGCATAATTTCTGCTTCTGAAAGGTAATCAGTAAGGATTCTCAAAACCATCTTCTCAGAGATGAGAGGAAACCACAGGGCACTTAGTTTGATGAATGTTTTAGATAAGAAAGAAAGATACTGGGAGAGAGAAGATGTTGGAAACAAATATATTTTCCTTTATTGAAGTATCATTTTGTTTTTGATCAATGATGACTGTGACCTTACTATAACATATTTTTTATTATAAAGATAATACGTGAAAAATGTAATATATGCTTATTGAAGAAAAAATTTTAAATATAGACATGAATGAAGAAAAAATAATAATCATCCATAACTCCATTACCTAGAGATAACTACTGCTGATATTTTGGATTATAGCATTCCCATGTTTTTTCTAGATATCCATCTAATGTTATATTTTCATAAAAATGGATTCCATAATAGATATTATTCTGTAGCTTGTCTTTTTTCACTAAACATGCCATGGACATTAAATATTTGGCCACTGTGTGCCCAGGTTAGCTGTTTAGCCAGAAACCTACATGATTTCAGTTTCAGCAGCATGACTCTTAAATTGAATATATCCCTCTTAAGACAAAAGCTTACAATCTCTCAAGGAGGGGATGAAGAAACAATCTTGGGCTAAAATTTAGAGGCTAGGAATGATATAGTTCATTTAAGGATCAAACTAAATTAGTATTAATTAAAGTCCATGGATTTTGTTCAGTGGATCAATTTCTAGCTCTTTTAAAAACCCAACTTTCCCCCAAAAGTCTAAATTAAAAAAAAAAAAGCCACTTGAGAGAATGTGTGTTGTTTAAATAACCAACATAAACCAGCTTCATCTGCTTCTCAGTTTATAGTGAATAGAACTCATTTTCATACTTTTGTAAAAAAATGTAACAGTTATCTCCAAATTGAAATAAAAGGAGAAAGGAAAACTTTCTCGTATACATATAAAATATCTATTAAAAGTTTAGTAAGGTATGGGAATTTTGGAAGGCTAGTCCAAAATTTTAATTGCAGTTATTTGTTAAGAGGATTACGGCTCATTTTAAATTGTAAATCTGTATTCTCTAAAGTGTACATGTATTACCTGTACATGTACTTCTTTTAAGAATAAAATCTTTTAAGAAGATTTTATTAGATCATACTTAATGCCAAAAATAAGTAAATAAATAAATAAACAACCAGAGGATTCACTAGTGATTGCTAAATTCTACCTAGCAACTTGATTACAGAAAGCCAATAGCTTGGTGTAGCTCAGCTGTTCTAGAAATCCAGCTGTGAACTTTTGCACATGTACCTGAATCAGGGTCTCCCACACTGCTTGGAGACTGTCAGTTAGGGAGTCTCAAGATCTGAAGTCTAATTCGTGAACCCAAACATATTGTCTCAGATGTTCTGAGTGAGGGTGTAAGAACATACATGAGCAGGGTGGCCAGCAACAGGTCAGGACTCATTCCCAGTCACCTTCTAGGCTCCCACCCCTGCCTTTTCGAAGCAACATGCATCCCAATTAGCCAGCACCAATCTCTGGAACCGCTGGTGGCGAGGGGTGGTGCACCCCCAAAAGCAGCCGGTTTCATTCACATGGTGGGGCTTCCAAATAACCATTTACAAAAGGAATCCTCCTCAAACCACCACTCCAGCAAATCCTTGCTGGTCATCCAAGAAATGGCCCCTTGCCTTCACATGCTTGCAAGAACTTCAGGGATGCTTGGGCAGAAGCACACCTCGGCCCTCATGTTCTTGACAGCTCTCCAACAAGTAAGTATATGTAGTTTATAATATCTTTTTATTTTTCTGTAATTTTTGATTAGTGCTTCCTGTGATTGGGCAAAAATTTAACATATTCATGTTAAATAAATGATCTGGCTTGCTCATTCATAGCACATTTGTCTGGCGCCTTCTCGCTCGGTCCCACGCGTTCTGTCCTCGGCCGGCAAGGAGAACAGAGGGAAAGAGGGAGAGACACAGACAAACTGACACTTGAGGCACACAATGGCAGTGAATGCAAGCCTTTTACTGGAGCCAGGAAGAAAACTTTCTCTGTTACATATTCCACGCGAGGCCTTACACCCCGCGGGAGAACAACCTCTATGCGGCCGTCAGGCACGGCTCCCTGTGGGCTGTCTCCCCGAGGCTAGCCCGAGCAATTTCTTATATACTATGGTTACAACCAATATGCTGGCACTATGTAAGCGTGTACAATAGGCTAGCAGCAACCGCGGTCTCATGTGTCATATACGGAAGCAGGGTACGGGCGCCATCTTGGCTCACTCGATGGGCGGGGGCTACTCTAGAGCAGGTCGCGGCGTGTCCAACAGGCCCTAACCCGGAAAGCGGCTCCCCACACACATTTTCTTGTGAAAGATAAAAATCAAGAACTGAAGCGCCTTTCCCAAAAAAGGATAGGAGCAATTTCATCACATTTTCTCTGTCTCTCTGTGTCTCTCTTCCATACAACACACACACACTCACACACACAACTGCCAAAGAATCTGTTTATGGTACAATTTTTTTGGTAGGAGATATTATGTGTTAAGACACAATCTGCTTCAAACTCACAAAGCATGTCATCTTGAGAGACATACCAAATAATGAGCAATGGTGCTCTGGGATGGAGGTGGGGATCAGGGATTACAAAAAAAACTTCCATTTTTCACATTATATATTTTCTGTAATGGTTGAAAATGTTTAATAAGCCTGTATTTTTACTTTTGTTAACAGAAAGCATAAGAGAATTTTTGAAAAGGACAAAGCAGCATGCCATATCTCTTAGCAGTGGATCACATATTACTGTTGTTTGCTTCATGCCAGACTTCCTTGAGGTCAGTCCTGCCTGCCTCTAAGAATCCCTAACTCACCATCTCCAAGCAGCTGAGAAGGCTTAGCAGTTTGTTACTAATGCTCTGAGAGGGTAGAGTATCCTGCAGATATAAATCTGGGAAAAAGTCAAAGCCCTCTGGGCATCCTTTTCTTTTGACTTCCCTTCTGTCTGAAAGCACTGCTTTCACCATCAGAATAAGCAGTTTTCGTGGAGGCCCTAGCCCACCCCCTCAACCCCTGTCACCTTTGTTTATGGTTGATTCCCCAGGCGTCTCAGCAGATGGCTAATGGCCATAGGAGTTTAATCTAGCATTGACTGTCATCAAGAACAAACCTCATGCTTAGTCAAAGACCTGTCGTTGAACTGGGCTGTTAGCTAGAGGCCTGGAAATGTGTGGAGGAGGAAGAATGCTGGAGGCGAGATGGGGCAGGGGGTGGAGGCAACGTTTGTGCTCTTGAGAATGCAAATTATTTAGCACAATGCGTGCTGCCAAGAACCCTTTTCCATGACCTGCTCCATTTCCAAAGGCACAATGCGCTGTAATTCAAGGAGGCCCTGCCATGCATGCAGCTTTGTGCTGGGCACTATCAGGTAAGCAACAGACATAAAACTCATGACCCCTGCTCTTAAAGAGTTCAAAATATAGTTAGTGTCTGAGGATTTTGACTGCCGAAAAGGGGCAAGATAATATTGTTTTCTGTGAGTGTATGTGTGTGCGAGTGTGTGAGGTCTGATTCCTTAATATACATATGAACACTACAAGTTAATCACAGTCTGTTTATATACACAGTTCCATTTCTTCACCAGATCAGGTACTGCTGCTTAAGATCTCACTTTCCTCTGTTGTCCTGGCTTTGGCACTCTTCTACTCTCCCACCACGCTTTCTGGCTCTGTGGGGATCAATGAGCACAAGGTAAGTATTATAATGCTCTTGTCTGCCACCTGTTAGGACAGCTTTTACGTGACTCAGCTTATCAAATTGCCTCAAAATCCTCTTTACCACCCTTACTCTGTAGCCCTTTTTCCATCACCACTTTAGGATCAGTCACTTCTAGAATACTGGCCCTTGAAGGGTGCCTGCTTTCTTTCTCAGCCAAGCACACTATGAGAAGGAGGCCCCAGTCATTCTGACAAAACATTCTGTTCAGTCAGAATAACTCCAAGGATGGAGTCCTGGGAATTCGTGCAAACAGCAAGCCAGATTGCTGCCAGGCAATTCCAGGAAGAGCCCAAAGTTAAGAGCCTGCTGGTTCCTCAATTTCCTCTCCACCCTACATTCATTACATGGCATCCTGTTCACAGCTTACAATATCCCCATTCTCCTGGTGACACCATTTCTGACTCAGAACAGCCTGCTCCTTAGACAAGCATTTGTGGGTTTATGGCATTCCCTGCCAAACCACGTGACCTACCTGCAAGTGCTAGTTCTCCTGGCATGCATCAATTCCAGCACCCCCTAGGATGGCCAGCACAATTACAAACTCCAGAGAGCCTTAATAAGGACAACAAAAGTGGAAATGGAGAATAGGGGAGGACAAATGATTAAACAAAGAAACAACAACAACAAACTCAAAGTTTGCATATAAACTAAAGAGAAAGCTTTGACTGAGAAACGGAATCTTATATAAATTTATATAATTTAACATAAAGCACAATTACATATTTTAACAAATTTTTACTTCTATGCCTATATAATATGCTAGACAGAATCAAATATATATGCCTATTTTTAGTAAAAAAAGTATTTAAAATGATAGCAAGCTGATAGAAAAAAGGATGTTCCCATATACTGATTCAAGTTGAAATTAATTTCATGAAAAAAAGAAATTATATAGTGCATTAATTAAAAGCACAACCTGGCATCACCCAGATCCATGTATAATGCCAAGGTGGGATTAAACTTGCAGGTCATTATTGGGGGAAATGCCTGTAAGAGAAAACGGGATGTCACTGGAAGAGGCTGGAAGCCCGTCAGACTAAGATGCAGGCCTGACCCTTAGTGAAGGAGGGAGAGAAGGAAGGCAAGTATGTAGTAGTGTCTTAGGTTGGGGAGTACTTCTAAGGAAAGTTAATCAAGGCCATCAGGAAGCACTCAAGCCATTAGAGGAGCCACAAATGAGCCTGTTCTGATGTCCCTGCCGTGCTCAGTCATTGGCTAGGAATAGCCCATTGGTAGCATGCCTCAGCTCAAATGCAGTGATGGATTTTAGTACACAGCAGGGGCCCTCAGTCAATTACTCCCTGCTCAGTCAATTGGATGGATATCAGAAGCATATCCTTACGTCTACAACACTTAGTTTCCTCTTCACTAAAACAAAACAAAATCCTTGCCTCATTTACTTCTCAGGGCATCTGAGTAGTTCAGAGGAAGCAATGTTTATGAACACTCTGTAAACTGTAGAGTATGGAACATGTAAGCTATTATTTACATAGGACTGTGCCCCTGTAACTCTTTATGCCCTATCTCTGCCTCTACCTCCTTTCATGCAAACCTGCAGCAGTGGAACCCATCAGACCTCCAATCTGCCTGTGAACCCCTCTTTTCTCTGAGCTACTCAACCTAGTTACTTCCTGAGACCAGCCCCACCTGGAAAGCAAGAATGGAAAATGCAGTGCTTTGGCCACAGCTAAAAAGTCCTCAAACAGATGGAGCCAGTTGGATGGTGATGAGTCAGTCTAGCCTTATGAAGCTAGACAGTGACTTCTTTGGTGACTAAAGGCCATGCACAGCAAAGTTCTGCAACTTAACAATATGATACTACTTGGAGGAGCCGTTTTTTTGTTTTTTTAAACTTTTAAAAAAATTCTAAAATCTCTTCTTATTAAAATGAGAAAACAATTTCCAGAATTTTAAAGTTGTTGAAAGTGTGTTGAGTTTGCTAAATGCAATAACTCATGACATTAAGAGTATTGCCTTTGGTTACTGGACCTAAGTCAGAATTGCCAAGTTGCCTTTTATATGAAATTTATGATATGGTGAAGAATTTGGAAATTTGGAGTCCCTGCATGACTTTTCCATTTGATTTTTTAAAGTAATTTTATTGAGATATAGTCACACACTATACAATCCATCCAAAGTATACAATCAGTGTTACACAGAATCACAGTTGTGCATTCATCACCATGATCAATTTTAGAATAGTTGCATTACTCCAGAAAAAGAAATAAAAAGAAAAAAGAAAACTCTAAACATCCTATACCCCTTATTCCCACCCACCCTTACTGACCCCTAGTATTGTACTCCACCCAATTTTAAGACTTACAATAAAGGTAGATTAACTAAGACAGTGTAGTATTGTCATAGCTAGATCTATAGAGAAGTGGAAAACTTCCAGAAGTAGAGCCATACAAACACGGGCAACTTTTTTCTTTTCTTTTCTTTTCTTTTTTTTTTCTATATAGCTATACTATCATTATCAAAGATCAGGGCTACTGGATTACAGCTCAATAACTTCTGGTATTTCCTTCTAGCTGTTCTAATATACTAGAAACTAAAAAGAAATATCTATATAATAAGTCAGTAGTCATAATCATTTGTTAAATCCTAATTTCTCCATTACACGTCCTCCCTCCATTTATTCATTCTCTCAATCTTCAAGGATATCTGGGCAATGACCATTTTAACTTCATGCTGGAAAGGGGTGCTGACCTTATGGGGTAGAGGAATGAAACTAGTTGATATTCTTGGAGAGACTGGTACCTCTGAGATTCAGGGCTTATCTGGCATAGGAACAATCTGGAGACCTTAAGTTTCCGAAAAAATAAACTTACTAGGTAAAACATTTATAGAGTCTTAGATACAGCCCAGGATATTCTTTAGGGTTTTCAGGAATACTGTTGGTTGGGGCTTGACATACTGTGGCAATTTGCAAAATCTGACTAAAGCTTACATAAGAATAACCTATAGAATGGCCTCTTGACTCTATTTGAAATCTCTTAGCCACTGAAACTATTTTGTTCCATTTCTTTTCCCCCTTTTGGTCAAGAAGACATTCTCAATCCCATGATGCAAGGACCAGGCTCATCCCTGGGAGTCATGTCCCACGTTGCCAGGGAGACTTATACCCCTGGGAGGCATGTCCTAGGTAGGGGGGAGGGTAGTGAGTTTGGAGAGTTGGCTTAGAGAGACAGGCCACATCTGAGCAAAACAAGAGGTTCTCTGGGGGTGACCCTTAGGTGTAGCTATAAGTAGGCTTAGCTTTGCCATTGCAGAGATAAGTTTTGTAAGAGCAAACCTCAAGTGTGAGGGCTTGGCTTATTAAATTGGGAGTCCCTAATGCTTGAGAGAATATTAAGAATTCCTTAGATGGGGAAGTTTAATAGTTCCACATTTTCCCCCAGTCCCTCAAGGGACTCTGCAAATACTATTTTATTTTTGGCCCAAAATACTCTGGAATTTTTTAAGGTACTAATTTAACTTGTGCAGAATAACAAGATCTCATTCCCTACTCTAGGTTCCATGCAATTAGGTTGTTTAAATAAACTGACCAGACAGGTTAAGTTAGATAGCATGCTACAGAAAATTTAAATTTTGGACCAAATAAACATCTCTTCCTTTGGTCTCACACAGAAGTTGAACTTTTAAAATTCAGACAATATCATCCTTTACACTGTATTCTGATTTACCTTAGTCCTAATCAGGTCTATTACATTCATATCTCTTTCAGCTTCTTTAACTGTTGCTGTATGGAGTAAGGCTGACTTTCAGAGCTGCAAAACTCTAACTCTGAGTCTCAGGTGTCACACAAATAACCAAAGTTCCCGGGAACTACCACATTATACATAAAGAACACAGCATCTCAGAATTTAGAAATAACAGTTAAAACTCAGAAATAGATGTGACTGCTGTAAGAGCTTACAATCTAGGAACCTTTACAATAAGCCTTATTGAACATCCTGTACTCCTTAACCATTGATTGCCCAATCTCTGCCCACTTTCTATCCCCTGATAACCTATGCTCTCTAATTCAATTCTCAGAGTTTGCTCATTATAATTAGTTTATATCAGTGAGACCATACACTATTTGTCCTTTTGTTTCTGGCTTATTTCACTCAACAATAATGTCCTCAAGGTTCATTCACTACATAAGTTTCTTTGCATAAGAAACACACATGAAATCTCATATTCAGAAGTTATAGAAGGGAATTCAGGGGAAAAGTCTCTCATCCATTCCTGTTCTCTAGCCACAAAATTCCCTCTCCCTGGAGGCACCAACTCCATTTTTCTTTTTCAAGATGGTTTTGGCTATTTGAGTCTCTTACCCTTCCAAATAAATTTGATAATTAGCTTTTCCATTTCTGCAAAGTAAGCTGTGGGAATTTTGATTGGGATTGCATTGATTCTATAAATCAACTTGGGTAGAATTGACATCTTAATGATACTTAGTGTTCCAGTCCATGAACATGGAATGTCTTTCCATTTGTTTAGCTCTTATTTGATTTGTTTTAGCAATGTTTTGTAGTTTTCTGAATACAAGTCCTTTACATCGTTGGTTAAATTTATTCCTAGATATTTGATGCATTTAGTTGCTATTGTAAATGGAATTTTTTTTCTTGATTTCCTGTTCAGATTGCTCATTACTAGTATATAGAAACACTACTGATTTTTTTCTTGTTGGTCTTATATCCTGCCACTTTGCTGAGCTCATTTATTAGCTATAGTATTTTTCAGTACTTTATAGATACAGGATCATGTCATCTGAAAATAGTGAAATTTTCATTTCTTCCTTTCCAATTCGGAGGGCTTTTATTTCTTTTCCTTGCCTAAACTGCTCTAGCTAGAACTTCTAGCACAATGTTGAATAACAGTGGTGACAGTGGGCATCCTTGTCTTGTCCCAGATCTTAAAGGGAAAGCTTTCAGTCTTCCACCATTGAGTATGATGTTAGCTGTGGGTTTTTTATATATGCCCTTTGTCATGTTGAGGAAGTTTCCTTCTATTCCTATCTTTTGGAGTATTTTTATCAAGAAGGGATGCTGGATTTTGTCAAATGCCTTTTCTACATCAATTGGGATGATCACTGATGCAGATTGATGGAGTTAAAATAAACTCAATGTTAAGAAACTATTCTTGGTAACACTACCTGACTCATTCTATGAGGCCAACATTACCCTAATATTACCCTAATACCAAAGCCAGATAAACATATTACAAGAAAAGAAAATTACAGACCAATTTCTCTAATGAATATAGACGCAGAAATCCTCTACAAAATACTAGCAAATCGAATTCAACACCACATTAAAAGAATTATACACCATGATCAACTGGGTTTTATCCCAGGTATGCAAGGGTGGTGCAACATATGAAAATCTATTAATGTAATACCCCACATTAGCAAAACGAAGGGGGAAAAAAAACACATGATCATCCCAATTAGTAGAACCTGCAGAGGGATAAAGAAGTGAAATAGATACACAATATGAGTAGCTATACAGTATGAGTATCAAGAACTCATAATCTATTGGAGGAGAAAGGATTGTAAACTATAAATGTATTACATTTAAGAACGCAATGTGATCTAAACAAAGAATCAGATATATCAAGCTTTGAGGGCATAGTTGAAGGAGCAGCTCATCCAGATGCAGTAAAAAGCAACAAAGGCTTCACAAAGGAGGTGGCTTTGGAGTTGGTCTTTAGGAATAAGTGGGGAATAGGGAAGGAGTTAAAATAAACTCAATGTTAAGAAACTATTCTTGCTCACATGAGCAAAGTGCGTGGTATACTTGAGGAAATGGAATAGTAAAATAATGAGGTTGGGACAGAAGATATATGTTGGCAAATGGTAGGAGATGAGGCTAGAAATGTAGATCTAGGAGGAATTGAAAAGCATGCTAAGAGGCCAGAACAAGGGAAGGGGAGTGAAATGAAGAGTTATGTGAGGGAGTGGCCAACAAAGAGGCAGAGACCAGATCGTAAAGCCCTTGATGTGATGAGCTAAGGAGTTTAAACTTTATTCTGAAAGTGATGTAGTGATGTTGGGGATGCTTTGTAGGAGTTTAAGCTAGGATTATGTGGTTTCTGGCACCACGTGGAGGATGGATTAGAGGGAATCCCTGGGCAGGATTCAAGAAATATTCAGGAAGGGGAGCTGTTTTGAAAAGAACGTGCTAGTTTTGCCTGGCTCCCATGGAAGCCCTGAAGAAGTTTGAAATCTGTTGGAATCTAGGGGATACAAATATTCTTCATTCTAAAGGTGGTCTAAACTTAATTCACATTGAGGCCATGGGTGATTCCTAAACCCACCCTAGAACACAAGCCTATTCCAGGACATGGCCTCCTTCCCTGACCAGCATTTTGGCTTCTGTACAAGGACTATCACACTCACTGAAGTGTTTTCAACTGTTAGAGAGCCATTGTCAGTATCACCATTTCCCAGTCAGGGAATTATGACCTTCTGATGCATCATGAAATTGGGTTACTGTATTCTGACAGCTGGTTTCCCAACTCAGCTTTGCCAGTTTGGAGCCAAGAAGGTAGAGGGTTGAGGTGGAGATAGGTAGACAGAAAGACCAAATAAATAAAAATAAATACATAAATAAAATTTTAAAAATTAAAAAAAATTAATCTGTTTAGAACAGATGGGAAATGACAGTAGTAGTAAGATAGATGGAGGTTTTGTATCCTAGAAAGTTCATAGTGTAGTGATTAAAAGCATAGGCTCCATGGCCCCCCACCCACTAATGGAGGCAAGAGCCCCTTAGGGCTCATTCCCAACTGCTCGGCTAACCCACCAAGAGATTCTTGGTGGCCTGGGTTTCCTTGTCCACAAATGGGCCTTGGATGACTGTTAAAACTGGGGGTCCCTGTTCTGCTCCAAGGAATTTGATCCTGCAATGGTCCCCCACCTTACTGGATCATTATCCTTATTATTATTTTTAATAGCTTTAGTCAAAGACAGTTCACCCTTTTAAAGTAATGGATTTTAGTTTATTTGAAAGTGTGTAACCATCACAATCATCTAATTTGAGAATATTTTTGTCATGTCATTCCCAAAAGAAACCCCACACCCATTAGCAGTCACTCCCCAATCCTCTCTCCCCCTCCCCCCAACCCCTGGCAACCATTCATCTCCTTTCTATGTCTATAGATTTGTGTATTCTGGGCATTCATTTAAATGGAATCATACAATAATAATAATAATTAAAAAACATAGGCTCCAGAGCCAGACTGTGAGGAATGCAAATCCCAGTTTCCCTACATAGAAGTATTACCTTAAGCAAGTTATTTAACCTGTCTGAACTTCAGTTTCCTTATTTATAAAACGGGGATGATAATACTAGAACCCACCTTTTGTGTTGTGAGTATTACCTAAAGGACTTAGAAAAACACTTAGCACATAGTAAGGACTCAATAAGGGTTAATTATTACCATTACCACAGGATGAAAAATATAAATAAACGCTGTTTTCTATGGCTGACATGAAAAACAGTGGTTTAACTTTCAATTTGCTAATAATGTTTATGAAGTATTTAGACATCTCATATGCCAATAGACTAAAAAGGATCATTAGTTTAAAAGGTTGGGAGTTTGTTTTCAAATAGTTAAGAAAACCCTCAGGGTAAAACAATAGACATTTTGTAAAATGCAAAGTTAACCTTGTTTTTTTCCATAGTTCATTTAGTTTTCCCCTAATGTTCTTTTTAGGAAAACACAAACTTTGTGAGAATTAATTAGAGGACTCCCAAGGCAGGCGGGCTTGGCAAACACTTTCTGCTTTCAAGTTTGTCACATTCCTATTGGCTCCTAGGCCAAGGTCTCCTCCAGGTTTTCTTTATAAGTAGTAATTTCATTTTTTAAAAAATGAGCAAAACCTTATCCTAAATCTTGATGGACTGGATTAGGCTACTAAAGTCAGTACGTTTTGCAGGGGGTGAAGTGTGTGTAGGAAAATGTGTGTGAATATTTAAGTCAAGACATAAAATCTTTAATTTTGGAACACCTTACCAAACATAACAACAATCCACCATTATCCTTTAGATGACACCACAAAGATTGCATCCAATAAACAGGTACAAGTTAACATGAGGTCAGTTTAATTGTACACCATGATACTGGTAGTAATTATACTAAGTCCAAACTTTTATTTGTCTATTATTTTTAATGTTTAATAGACTTTGGATTTTTTTCTTTAAAAAAAAAAAGACATCTCTTCTTCCTTTTCTTAGTTCCCAGACACCTCTCCATCCAACCCCAGCATTTCTTTTCCTTTCTCTAAGTTGGAGTGTGTTCTGGTTTGCTAATGCCGCCGGGACGCAAAACACCAGAAATGGATTGGCTTTTATAAAAGGGGGGTTATTTGGTTACACAGTTACAGTCTTAAGGCCATAAAGTGTCCAAGGTAAGTCATCAACAATTGGGTACCTTCACTGGAGGATGGCTGATGGTGTCTGGAAAACCTCTGTTAGCTAGGAAGGCACATGGCTGGCGTCTGCTCCCAAGTTCTGGTTTCAAAATGGCTTTCTCCCAGGATGTTCCTCTCTAGGTTTCAGTTCTTCAAAAATGTCACTCTTAGTTGCTCTTGGGGTGTTTGTCCTCTCTTAGCGTCTCTGGAGCAAGAGTCTGCTTTCAATGGCCATCTTCAACTGTCTCTCATCTGCAGCTACTTTCTCAGCTTTTGTGCCTTCTTCAAAGTGTCCCTCTTGGCTGTGGCAAAGCTCACTCCTTCTGTCTGAACTTATATCGTGTTCCAGTAAACTAATCAAGGCCCATGCTGAATGGGCGAGGCCACACCTCCATGGAAATTATCCAATCAGAGTTAACACCCGCAGTTGGGTGGGGTGCATTTCCATGGAAACAACCTAATCCAAACATTCCAACTTAAACCCCACTAATGTCTGCCCCCACAAGATTGCATCAAAAAACATGGCTTTTTCTGGGTGACATAATATGTACAAACCGGTAGAGAGTGCTATAAGACTCTAAAGACTGAGATCCTCCTGTGTTAAGTAAAAGGCAGCATTGACAGTAGTTGGGCTTCAAACTTCTCTACCTCAGGCACCACCACCTGTAGGAGAAAAGGCACCTGAAAGCAAAGACCATTCAAGAGAAATCATACTAATGATGGAGCACCGTTAAGTCAAAGATTTCGCCTAAAAAACTTGCATAGATGGGAGACTTCATCATGGAATATCTCTGAGAAGATACAGCCATCACACCCTTTGTATAGGTGCTGTGTCCAGAGATTGCAGGAAAGTTTTAAGGACCTTGTATCAGAATGCCAACCATTGGCCAGGCCATAGTCCCACCACTTATCTTCCATGTGTATCTTGCTTTCAATCTTGGTGGATGATGCAATTGGTACAAATAGCTAAGCCCCTTAGAAACTGGTGTGTCAGATCCTTAGCTGTCTCCAATGGGAGACTGGTGGAGAAGACCTGTCCTGAAATAGCCTTAACCTTATTCCAAGTACTCAAACTCAAGGATCATCACGGTCTTCTGGTTGGTTCTAGCCATGGCACAAAAATCTATCAGTTGAATAACAACACTTGGAGGTTCAGCATTCTCTGGCCACTTTATGGTACTGATGGGAAGCTCACTCCTCACACCCACCCACCTCCTCGTGACATACATACATACTCACTTGGTGGCTACAATAGGGCTTCTCTGGGAGCCATAGGATTTGCCCACAAGGTCCCCACGGTGCCAATCACTTTTACATAATCCCAGGTGACTGGACACAGTTGACCTGACCATAGACTATAGGTAAAACATAGACTAAAGGCTATGGTCTAAAGCATCTCCCTTAATCCTTACCATTTTTTCTTTAAATACTGTTTTTATATATTCTTAGTGTTAGACAGCATGCTAAATATCATGGATACTAAGATGAACAAGTTCTTGCTTTCAAAGAGTATATGGTCTAATAGGCAGAGGGGGACACAGAAACAGTTATTTATAGTGAGTGGTCAAGTAGATATTGGAAGGAAATCAGAATTCCAGCAGATTTCATAAAAATATTCTTCAGGACACATGTCTGAGTAGCTTTGTCTAGCTCACAATGTAAACAGGATTGAGGCCATGTGAAGAAAAAGGAACCTGAACGAACCCATGCATCTTTGTGCCAGACTTCAATTACATTTAGAAAATAAATTTGTCTTCAGGGGGAAAAAAAAGATCATTAGGCCTGCCTGCAGTACCGTTAATCATTTCAGGGAATCAGATATCTAGGTGAAAGTTCACAGAGAAGTATATGTCACTGCAACACAAATTGGACCAAAGTTCAGGGCTAGATGGAGTTGCTAAGTTATTCATCAGTCTTACAAGATCAGTAAAACTTTCAGCAGTGTAAACCTTTAAATGAGTGTAAAATTTTAACAGGAAACGACTCAAATCTGGAACAAAGGTAGTCCCAGGCACAATGAAAGGTTGTGCAAAGGGAAAATGATGTAAGTGTCACACAAAATAGGGTGATGTATTGCTCAAGGTACTGGTGCAATTATTCTTTGCAGAACGCAGACCATCTTATCCTTTTAGAAAAGCTTTTCCATTTGCCGCTGGTAGATTATCCTCTAGGTTATTTATGAAAGTATGTTAACTTTAAACCTAATAACAAAGAAAATCTTTCTCAAGTGCTCTGAGTTTATTATTCCTCTTTTCTAGTGTGGACTTTATTCCCAGACAAGATCCCTGAGGCTACTGCTCAGGAACGTAAGAGGTATCAGGAGGAGCTATACCTAGGGCTCGAAACAGAGGGCCACAGGGGTTAAGGCATAAAGTATCCTCATACAATTAAGAAGAGTTAAGAAGAATCATCCCCTCAGATCAGTCAACATATTGGGAGGCAGTGTGCTGTGGAAGTTAAGTGGCTTTAGGGTCATACAGATCTGGGATATAATTCACAAAATGAAATGTACAGGGTAATTCATTGCAGCACAGTTTATAATAACAAATGAATGGAGATATATTAAGTGTCTATCAATAATGGACTACTTAAATAAATTATGGTATAACTATGCGGAAAGTTAAGCAAGTGGAAAAGCAAGGTACAGCTTTCCCTTTACTAGCTGTTTCACCTTGAATAAGTTATTTACCCTCTCTGGGGCTAAAAATCCCCATATATAAGTGGAAATAACAATAGGACCTATTGCCTAGGTTTGTGTAAGGATTAAATGATTAAATGTAAATGTACATAAAAGGATTATTTAAAAATTAGTTGTACTTTGCCTGGCACATAAAAACTACTATATTAGCTATTAACACTATTATATTTATTTATTTATTTATTTACGTTTGTTATTTCTTTTTTTGGGGGGGTATCAAAAAGTTTTGTTTCTGCTTCAAAGAGCTTTCTCAAGGAGTGGTGATTCATTTTCATGACATGTCATCACAGACAAACACTGTTCTTCTGTCTTTCACAACAGTCTAAATTCAAGGTAAGGTGTGTATATGTGCTGTTCTGAAATACAGTGCATGCCTCTGAGCACACAGGGGTTATTTGTGTTCTTGTTCTTACATGAAAGGAACTGGTACTCTGGCTTCAAGAACAAATTTAAAAAATCACAAATTCAACTTGTCTTTGATTTGAGTATGGGTTAATTACTAAGGGACCATTCAACAATAATGATCTCAAATATTTAAATACCCTGTGAAATTGGTATTAATTAAGGGACTGCTGATTCTAAGAACTATGCAACCAATAAGGGAATGAGGTAAGGTTTATAAGCCTAGATGCCGAGTTCAGAGCAAAATATCAATAATCTTCTCACCTTTGCTATGTCTATCAAGTGGAGGGAAGGGAAAATAGGAATTATATGAATAACATTAAATAAAAAGTGCCTATAGAACTGGAAGTTTTTTTTCATCAAATTTGTCACTTATTCCAATTTGATAAAATGCTTGTAAGGAAAATAACAACTTAAGACAGAAGACTAGTTATATTTTTGCTGTTCAGAACTTCTTGAGAGCAAAAGAATGAATACCGATCAACTTTCCTGGTTTAAACTTAATTACTTGTCTTAAAACATGCTATTTTAAACTTAAACATCTATGTTATGCCTTGAAAATTCAAAACAGAAAATAAAATCATATAGAAAGTCAGAAACTTCATTACAACTAGAAAGATGTTTGCTTGTAGGTTTTTGTATCCAAAACCTTTTTTCCACACATTGCACAGATGCCCTTTTTATAGGCACAACCCTGACAGTAATGAGAACCTGGTTGGTGCACAGAACTTTTACAAATTCTACAAGTGGAGAATTTATTCTTTCCATATGGATCAAATCTTGCTTTTTTTGACGTCAAAGCTTTGTTTTCATTCAGCTTTCTTCCACCACTTTCTGCGCCATCTTTCCAAGTATCTGGAGTGATGACAGCACCAAGTTTCTTTTCACATTTCTTGCATACCATCCTTTCGCCGACAGTTCTCAGAAGTAGCAGTAGCAACTTCCATTATTATATTTATTGAGATATTAATAATGAAGGAATTCTTGACAGGATGCAAAGAAATATAACATGCCTGTAAGGAGTTCACTAGATAAAATACATACATCCTGCTTTGGTAAGCAGTAACTCCATTCTTCCAATAGTACGGGCCAAAAATCTTGGCGTCATCCTTGAACTGTCTCTCTCACACCCCACATTCTAACTATTAACAAATTCTGTTGACTTTATCTTCAAAATATTTCCAGAATCCAAACCTTTCTCTTCACTTCCTCCTATACCACCATGGTCCGAAACATCACCTTCTCTTGCCTGGCTTTCTACAAAAGCCTCTTAATCGCTGTCTTACAGACACCACCCTTCTCCCAACCTCCTGCCCACCAAATGTCTATTCTCAACACAGCATTAGTGTAATCAATCCTCTACTCAAAACCCTTCAAAGATGCGTCAAGTCATAGTAAAATCCAAAGTCTTTAAGACGTGATATGGCCCTATTACCTCTTTGATCCCAACTCCTATTCCTCTCCCCCTCATTCACTCCATTTGAAGCCCATACTGGCCTCCTTGTCATTCTGCAAGCATGCCAAGCATGATCCTGCCTCAGGGCCTTTGTACCTGCTGTTCCTTCTGACTGGAACACTCTTTCTTAGATACCCACATGACAGTTTCTCATTTCCTTCAGTCTTCTACTCAAATGTCACCTTATCAGAAAAGCCTTCTATCACCACCTCATATAAAATTGTCATCTCTCCATCCCCTGAAATGATTTATTTTCTCTATAGCACTTATCACCACCTGATATTAATTATTGATTTGTTTATTGTCTATCTGTTTCTCTTACCATTAATTTCCATGTGGGCAAGACTTGGTCTGCTTTGTTCACTGAAGTATCCTAGCGCCTAGAACAGTGCCCAGGCACATACTAGCAACTCAATAAATATTTCCTGAGTGGGTGAGTAAATATATGCATATTTAGTAACATAAGCCTAATGAGAGAAGCAGACAGTGGGTGCTACAGGTATGATGAAGTGGGAGATGCTACAATGTGCATAGGAGGCTAAAGAAAGTCTTCTGAGGAAGATACGGGCCTCCAGCTGAGCTTAGGAATAGATGAGTCCAGAGAGGAGAGAAAAGGGTTTTCTCAGAGCAGACACCAACACCCAAAATGTGTTTGGGGAAGTGTGGGTAAACCAGCTTAGCTGAAGTGAAGGGTTTGGCAATTGAAACCTCTCTCTCTCAAAAACATAAATGACAACTCAAGCCAAAACCAAGTTGCAAAAATATGAAGATTTATACGGTATGGGTACAATAAAGGATATTAATAGACAGAGGGGAAAAATATGACAAACATAAACCAAAGAATAAGATGGCTGATTCAAGAAATGCCTTCACGGTTACAACGTTGAATGTAAATGGATTAAATTCCCCAATTAAAAGATATAGATTCGCACAATGGATCAAAAAAAATGAACCATCAATATGTTGCATACAAGAGAGTCATCTTAGACACAGGGACACAAAGAAATTGAAAGTGAAAGGATGGGAAAAAATTTCATGCAAGCTACAGCCAAAAGAAAGCAGGTGTAGCAATATTAATCTCAGATAAAATACACTTTAAATGCAGGGATGTTTTGAGAGACAAAGAAGGCCACTACATACTAATAAAAGGGGCAATTCAACAAGAAGAAATAACAATCATAAATGTCTATGCACCCAATAAAGGTGCCACAAAATACATGAGAGAAACACTGGCAAAACTAAAGGAAGCAATGGATGTTTCCACAATAATTGTGGGAGACTTCAACACATCACTCTCTCCTATAGATAGATCAACCAGACAGAAGACCAATAAGGAAATTGAAAACCTAAACAATCTGATAAATGAATTAGATTTAACAGACATATACAGGACATTACATCCCAAATCACCAGGATACACATACTTTTCTAGTGCTCACGGAACTTTCTCCAGAATAGATCATATGCTGGGACATAAAACAAGCCTCAATAAATTTAAAAAGATTGAAATTATTCAAAGCACATTCTCTGACCACAATGGAATACAATTAGAAGTCAATAACCATCAGAGACTTAGAAAATTCACAAATACCTGGAGGTTAAACAACGCACTCCTAAACAATCAGTGGGTTAAAGAAGAAATAGCAAGAGAAATTGCTAAATATATAGAGACGAATGAAAATGAGAACACAACATACCAAAACCTATGGGATGCAGCAAAAGCAGTGCTAAGGGGGAAATTTATAGCACTAAACACATATATTAAAAAGGAAGAAAGAGCCAAAATCAAAGAACTAATGGATCAACTGAAGAAGCTAGAAAATGAACAGCAAACCAATCCTAAACCAAGTAGAAGAAAAGAAATAACAAGGATTAAAGAAGAAATAAATGACATAGAGAACAAAAAAACAATAGAGAGGATAAATATCACCAAAAGTTGGTTCGTTGAGAAGATCAACAAGATTGACAAGCACCTAGCTAGACTGACAAAATCAAAATGAGAGAAGACCCATATAAACAAAATAATGAATGAAAAAGGTGACATAACTGCAGATCCTGAAGGAATTAAAAAAATTATAAGAGGATACTATGAACAACTGTATGGCAACAAACTGGATAATGTAGAGGAAATGGACAATTTCCTGGAAACATATGAACAACCTAGACTGACCAGAGAAGAAATAGAAGACCTCAACCAACCCATCACAAGCAAAGAGATCCAATCGGTCATCAAAAATCTTCCCACAAATAAATGCCCAGGGCCAGATGGCTTCACAGGGGAATTCTACCAAACTTTCCAGAAAGAACTGACACCAATCTTACTCAAACTCTTTCAAAACATTGAAGAAAATGGAACACTACCTAACTCATTTTATGAAGCTAACATCAATCTAATACCAAAACCAGGCAAAGATGCTACAAAAAAGGAAAACTACCGGCCAATCTCCCTAATGAATATAGATGCAAAAATCCTCAACAAAATACTTGCAAATCGAATCCAAAGACACATTAAAAAAATCATACACCATGACCAAGTGGGGTTCATTCCAGGCATGCAAGGATGGTTCAACATCAGAAAAACAATCAATGTATTCGAACACATTAAAAATTCGAAAGGGAAAAATCAAATGATCATCTCAATAGATGCTGAAAAAGCATTTGACAAAATCCAACATCCGTTTTTGATAAAAACACTTCAAAAGGTAGGAATTGAAGGAAACTTCCTCAATATGATAAAGAGCATATATGAAAAACCCACAGCCAGCATAGTACTCAATGGTGAGAGACTGAAAGCCTTCCCTCTAAGATCAGGAACAAGACAAGGATGCCCGCTGTCACCACTGTTATTCAACATTGTGCTGGAAGTGCTAGCCAGGGTAATCAGGCAAGACAAAGAAATAAAAGGCATCCAAATTGGAAAAGAAGTAAAACTGTCGTTGTTTGCAGATGATATGATGTTATATCTAGAAAACCCTGAGAAATCGACGATACAGCTACTAGAGCTAATAAACAAGTTTAGCAAAGTAGCGGGATACAAGATTAATGCACATAAGTCAGTAATGTTTCTATATGCTAGAAATGGACAAACTGAAGAGACACCCAAGAAAAAGATACCATTTTCAATAGCAACTAAAAAAAATCAAGTACCTAGGAATGAACTTAACCAAAGACGCAAAAGACCTATACAAAGAAAACTACATAACTCTACTAAAAGAAATAGAAGGGGACCTTAAAAGATGGAAAAATATTCCATGTTCATGGATAGGAAGGCTAAATGTCATTAAGATGTCAATTCTACCCAAACTCATCTACAGATTCAATGCAATCCCAATCAAAATTCCAACAACCTACTTTGCAGACTTGGAAAAGCTAGTTATCAAATTTATTTGGAAAGGGAAGATGCCTCGAATTGCTAAAGACACTCTAAAAAAGAAAAACGAAGTGGGAGGACTTACACTCCCTGATTTTGAAGTTTATTATAAAGCCACAGTTGCCAAAACAGCATGGTTCTGGCACAAAGATAGACATATAGATCAATGGAATCAAATTGAGAATTCAGGGATAGATCCTCAGATCTATGGCCGACTGATCTTTGATAAGGCCCCCAAAGTCACTGAACTGAGTCATAATGGTCTTTTCAACAAATGGGGCTGGGAGAGTTGGATATCCATATCCAAAAGAATGAAAGAGGACCCCTACCTCACACCCTACACAAAAATTAACTCAAAATGGACGAAAGATCTCAATATAAAAGAAAGTACCATAAAACTCCTAAAAGATAATGTAGGAAAACATCTTCAAGACCTTGTATTAGGTGGCCACTTCCTAGACTTTACACCCAAAGCACAAGCAACAAAAGAAAAAATAGATACATGGGAACTCCTCAAGCTTAGAAGTTTCTGCACCTCAAAGGAATTTCTCAAAAAGGTAAAGAGGCAGCCAACTCAATGGGAAAAATTTTTTGGAAACCATGTATCTGACAAAGGACTGATATCTTGCATATATAAAGAAATCCTACAACTCAATGACAATAGTACAGACAGCCCAATTATAAAATGGGCAAAAGATACGAAAAGATAGTTCTCTGAAGAGGAAATACAGATGGCCAAGAAACACATGAAAAAATGTTCAGCTTCACTAGCTATTAGAGAGATGCAAATTAAGACCACAATGAGATACCATCTCACACCGATTAGAATGGCTGCCATTAAACAAACAGGAAACTACAAATGCTGGAGGGGATGTGGAGAAATTGGAACTCTTATTCATTGTTGGTGGGACTGTATAATGGTTCAGCCACTCTGGAAGTCAGTCTGGCAGTTCCTTAGAAAACTAGATATAGAGTTACCATTTGATCCAGCGATTGCACTTCTCGGTATATACCCAGAAGATCGGAAAGCAGTGACACGAACAGATATCTGCACACCAATGTTCATAGCAGCATTATTTACAATTGCCAAGAAATGGAAACAACCCAAATGTCCTTCAACAGATGAGTGGATAAATAAAATGTGGTATATACACACGATGGAATACTACACGGCAGTAAGAAGGAACGATCTCGTGAAACATATGACAACATGCATGAACCTTGAAGACATAATGCTGAGCGAAATAAGCCAGGCACAAAAAGAGAAATATTATATGCTACCACTAATGTGAGCTTTGAAAAATGTAAAACAAATGGTTTATAATGTAGAATGTAGGGGAACTAGCAATAGAGAGCAATTAAGGCAGGGGGAACAATAATCCAAGAAGAACAGATAAGCTATTTAACATTCTGGGGATGCCCAGGAATGACTATGGTCTGTTAATTTCTGATGGATATAGTAGGAACAAGTTCACAGAAATGTTGCTATATTAGGTAACTTTCTTGGGGTAAAGTAGGAACATGTTGGAAGTAAAGTAGTTATCTTAGGTTAGTTGTCTTTTTCTTACTCCCTTGTTACGGTCTCTTTGAAATGTTCTTTTATTGTATGTTTTTTTTTTTAATTTTTTTTTCATACAGTTGATTTAAAAAAGAAAGGAAAGTTAAAAAAAAAAAAAAAAAAGGAAAAAAATGTGTAGTGCCCCCTTGAGGAGCCTGTGGAGAATGCAGGGGTGTCGGCATACCCCACCTTGATGGTTGCTAACATGACCACAGACATAGGGGACTGGTGGTTTGATGGGTTGAGCCCTCTACCATAGGTTTTACCCTTGGGAAGACGGTTGCTGCAAAGGAGAGGCTAGGCCTCCCTATAATTGTGCCTAAGAGCCTCCTCCCAAATGCCTCTTTGTTGCTCAGATGTGGCCCTCTCTCTCTAGCTAAGCCAACTTGAAAGGTGAAATCACTGCCCTCCCCACTACGTGGGATCAGACACCCAGGGGAGTGAATCTCCCTGGCAACGTGGAATATGACTCCCAGGGAGGAATGTAGACCTGGCATCGTGGGACGGAGAACATCTTCTTGACCAAAAGGGAGACGTGAAAGCAAATGAAATAAGCTTCAGTGGCAGAGAGATTCCAAAACGAGCCGCGAGGTCACTCTGGTGGGCACTCTTACACACACTTTAGACAACCCTTTTTAGGTTCTAAAGAATTGGGGTAGCTGGTGATGGATACCTGAAACTATCAAACTACAACCCAGAACCCATGAATCTCGAAGACAGTTGTATAAAAATGTAGCTTATGAGGGGTGACAATGGGATTGGGAAAGCCATAAGGACCACACTCCACTTTGTCTAGTTTATGGATGGATGAGTAGAAAAATAGGGGAAGGAAACAAACAAACAGACAAAGGTACCCAGTGTTCTTTTTTACTTCAATTGCTCTTTTTCACTTTAATTATTATTCTTGTTATTTTTGTGTGTGTGCTAATGAAGGTGTCAGGGATTGATTTAGGTGATGAATGTACAACTATGTAATGGTACTGCGAACAATCGAATGTATGATTTGTTTTGTATGACTGCGTGGTATGTGAATATATCTCAATAAAATGAAGATTAAAAAAAAATTAACCTCTTAAAAAAAAAAAGTGGTAGGAGGAAGATGGTGAAACAGGGAGTTGCAGGGCTCACTCCTGTCCCCCAAACAGCTAATGGACAAGATGAAACTGTCCAAAACAACTGGGGGCTCCAGACACCAGGGGAGTACTGCACAGCATCTAGGGAAAATGGGACTAAGGGACAGAGATACTGCAGTGAAAATCTGTGACTACTTGAAGTGGTGGAGGCCCTGGTGCCCATCCCGTACCCTCAAGACAAGCAGCTTCACATCAGCCAAGTCTCTACATGGGGGGCTGCTGCTGACTGGGAGGGCAGTGGAAGCCCTCGTCCATAAGAACAGAGGGGGACACAGCCCAGGACTAAGCCAGCTATTAGCTGGCAAATTTAGACCACTGGGTCCTGCTACTTTTGCCTCTCCAGGACAGGCACTGCCCATGCCAGTGTTTTGACCAGTGTCAGAGGCAGACCACAAGAAGGCTAAAAATACCCAGTCTTCTTAGGGATACAAGGAATAGGTTACCAAAACTGCCAACTGCTGAGCAGACCAGGAAAGTGCACATCTGGGGAGCCATCAAAAGGGCTTCTTGGTGAATAGAACCACCTGCTGGGCAAACCAGGAAAGCACATACTTGGGGAGCTGAAATAAAAACTTTTTTGGCATTTTTCCTGACTCTTTTCCCATGTCCTCCAGACCTGGTCTGTGGCCCCAGACTGGGACCCAACCCTGTTTTGGTTGAGAAATACTGAGGAGCCAAGGATCAATAAAAGCCTTAAAACAAACCCAATCAATAACAAAATTTTAGAGAAGAGAGAAACCGACCTTCAGAAAAATCTCATCAACATAGTGAGATGCCCATATACCAGGAAAAAATCACAAGCCATACTAAGAAACAGGAAGATATGGCCCAATCAAAGGAACAAATAAAAAAGTTGAAGTAGATACAGAATATGCAAAAACTAATCAAAGATGTTCAAACAAATCCAAACCAATTCAAGGAGAGGAAGGAAAATATGGCTAAAGAGATAAAGGATATTAAAAAGATACTGGGTGAGCATGAAGAAGAATTTGAAAGCATGACAAGAAAAATAACAGAATGGGGCATCTGTTGGATGTTTCATAACTTTAGAGAAGTTAGGAATTTACATATATAACACTTTTAGAAATGATTGAAGCATTAACAAAACCAAAAGTTGGTTCTTTGAAGTGATAAATAAAATTGACAAACCTTTAACTAGACTGACAAAAAAGGGAGAGGATCCAAATAAATAAAATCAGAAATGAGATGGCAGACATTACTACTGACCCCACAGAAATAAAAAGGATCACAAGAAAATACTATGAACAACTACATGCCAACAAATTAAACAACTAAGGTGAAATGGACAATTTGCTAGAAACACATGAACAACCAACATTGACTACAGAAGAAATAGAACACCTCAACAAATCAATCACAAGTAAAGAGATGAAATCAGTCATCAAAAACCTACTGTGCTCGTTTGAAACTGTTTTGTACCCCAGGAAAAGTGATGTTCTTTTAATCCAATCTTGTGGATGTGAATTTATTGTGGGTGGGACATTTTGATTAGGTTGTTTCCATGGATATGTGACCCACCCAAATGTGGGTGAGACCTTTAGATTAGATTATTTCCATGGAGTTGTGACACTGCCCATTCAGGGTGGGTCTTACTTAGATCACTGGAGTCCTTAAGAGACGTGAGAGCCCACACAGATGCAAATGCTTGGAGATGCTTGGAGATGTAGATGGAAGGATGTCTGGAGATGCTACGCTATGAGATGAAGCCCCGAGTTTGCCCCAGAGAATCTAAGAGAGGAACCCCAGACACTTAGAAAGAAACACCCTGGGAGAAGAAGCAAAGATGCACAGGAGCTGAGAGACAGAAGCTAAGAGAGACAGAAGCCCAGAGACATTCTGGAGAAAGCCATTTTGAAACCAACCCAGGAACAAAGGAACAGCAAACACCAGCCACATGCTTTCCCAGCTAACAGAGGTGTTTCGGACATCATCAGACTTTCTTCAGTGAAGACATCCTCTTGTCAATGCCTTATATTGGACACTTATATGGCCTTAGAACTGCAAATTTGTAACATAATAAATCCCCTTTGTAAAAGTCAATCCATTTCTGGTATTTTGCATGATGGCAGCTTTAGCAATCCAGAACACCTACCAACAAAGAAAAGTCCAGGACCAGATGACTTCAATGGTGAGTTCTACCAATCATTTCAAGAAGAATTGTTAACAATTCTGCTCAAGCTAAGTCTGAAAATTGAAGAGGAGGGAACACTATCTTACTCATTCTGTGGCCAACATCTCCTTAATACCAAAGCTAGATAAACATACTACAAGAAAAGAAAATAACAGAACAATTTTTCTAACAAATATAGATGCAAAAATCCTCCACAAAATACTAGCAAATTGAATTCAACAGCATATTAAAAGAATTATACCTTATGATCAAGTAGGTTTTACCCCAGGTGTCCAAGCGTGGTGTAACATAAGAAAATCAATTAATGTAATACACCACATTAGCAAAACAAAGAGAAGAAATCACATCATCATCCCAATTCATGCAGAAAAGGTGTTTGACAAAATCCAGCATCCCTTCTTGATAAAAATGCTTCAAAAGATAGGAATAGGAGTAAAATTCCTCAACAAGATAAAGAGCATATAAGAAAAACCCACAACCAGTATTGTATTCAATGGAGAAAGAAAAAGTGGTTCCATTGAGATGGGGAACAAGAAAAGGATTCCCACTTTCACCACTGTTATTTACCATTGTATTGGGAGTTCTAGCCAGAGCAATTAAGCAAGGAAAAAAAAAAAAAAGGCATTCAAACAGTAAAGGAAGGAGTAAAACTTTCCCTATTTGCAGATGACAGGATCCTATATTTGGGAAGTCCCAAAAAACTACAACAAAGCTACTAGAGCTAATAAACAAGTTCAGCAAAGTGGCAGTATACAAGGTCAATCTGCAAACATCAGTAGTGTTTCTATACACTAGTAATGAACAATCTGAGGAGGAAAATCTAGGAAAAAAATCCATTTACAATAGGATCTAAAAGCATTAAATATTTAGAAATAAATTTCACCAAGGATGTAAAGGACCTGTATTCAGAAAACAACAAAACATTGCTAAAAGAAATGAAAGACCTAACTAAATGGAAGGACATTCCATGTTCATGGATTGGAAAACTAAATATTGTCAATATGTCAGTTGTACCAAAGTGATTCAAAATTCCAACAGCCCACCTTGCAGAAATGGAAAAGCCATTTATCACATTTATTTGGAAGAGTATGGGCCCCAAGTAGCCAAAATAGTCTTTAAAAAGAAAAACAAAGTTGGAGGACTCACATATCCTGTCTTTAAAGCATATTACAAAGCCACAGTGGTAAAAACAGCATGGTACTAGTATAAAGAGATACATATTGATCCATGCAACTGAACTGAGAGTTAAGAAATAGACACACACATTTATGGTCTAGTGATCTTTTCTTAAAACATTTTTTATTGTGAAATATAACATATATGTAGAAAAATGATACATTTCAAAGTACAATTTAACAAGTCATTATATAGGAAAACTCAAAGTATGGTATGAGTTACAGTTCCACAGTTTCAGGTGTTTCTTTCTGGCTGACCCAATACATTAGAGACCTAAAAGAAATACCTATATAATGATTCAGTAGTCATAATCATTTGTTAAATCCTATCTTCTCTGTTACAACAACTCCTTCTCATTTGATCATTCTCTCAATCTTCAAGGACATTTGGGCAATAACCATTCTAACTTCTTCATGTTGAAAAGTGGTCTTGACATCATGGAGTAGGGGATGCAATTGGTTGATGTTCTTGGAGAGACTGGTACCTCTGGGTTTCAGGGTTTATCTGGCATAGGAACAATCTGGAGGCTTTAAGTTTCTGAAAAATAAACTTATTGAGTGAAACTTTTTAGAGTCTAAGATAGAGCCCTGGGTATTCTTTATGATTTTCAGGAAATTTATTGGTTGAGGCTTGGCACACCTTGCCAATTTGCAATATCTTGCTGAAGATTGCAGTAACCTCCAGAATAGCCTGTTAACTCTATTTGAAATCTCTTAGGCACTGAAACCATATTTTGTTACATTTCTTTTCCCCCTTTTGGTCAAGAAGGTATTGTCAATCCCACAATGACAGGGCCCAACTCATCCCTGGGAGTCAGGTACCACACTGCCAAGGAGACACACACCCCTGGAAGTTGTGTCCCATGTTGGGGCGGGGAGGGTAATGAGTTTATTTGCAGAGTTGGGCTTAGAAAGAGAGAGGCCACATCTGAGCAACAAAAGAGGTTCTCTGGAAGTGACTCTCAGGCATAATTATAGGTAGGCTTAGCTTCCCCTTAGAGAAATGAGTTTCATAAGACAAGGCCTCAAGATTGAGGGCTTGGCTTGTTAAATTGGTAGTCTCTAATGCTTGAGAAAGTATCAGGAATTTCCCAGGTGGGGGAGTTTAATAGTTCCATGTTTTTTCTAGTCTCTCAAGGGACTTTGCAAATACATTTTATTATCTGTCCAACATACTCTGGAATGTTACATTAAGCTATACAGAATTACAAGAACTCATTCCCTATTCTAGGCTTCATATGTTTAGATTGTTTAAATGACATGGACAAACAGGTTAAGTTAGATGGTGTGCTACAGAAAATTTAAATTTTGTACAAAATAAACATCTCTTCCTTTGGTCTTGCACAGGAGGTGAAATTTTAAAATACAGACAATATAATTCTTTACCCTGTATTCTGATTTACCTTTGTCCCAACCAGATCAGCTTCATTCATATCTCTTATTGAAGTCTGATCTCTTTTTCAGCTTCTTCACAAGTTGCTGTACAGAGCAATGCTGATTTTCAGAGCTGCAGAACTTTAACTCTAAGTCTTAGGTGTCACACAGGTATCCAAAGTTCCAGAGAAATACCAGGTTATACATGTAGAGCACGGCATCTCACAATTTTAGAAATAACATTCTAAATTCTGAGATGCATTTGTCTGTGAATATTTTAAACACTCCCTCAGTTTTGAAAAACAGCTTCGCTGGTTAAAGAATTCTTGGCTGGCAATTTTTCTCTTTCAGAATTTTAAATGTGTCATACCACTGCCTTCTCACCTCCATAGTGCCTGTTGAGTAGCCAGTACTTAGTCTTATGTGGCTTTCTTTGTATGTAGTGACTTGCTTTTCACTTGCTGCTTTCAGGACTTTCTCCTTCTCGTCAACATTTGACAATCTGATTAGTATGCGTCTTGGAGTGGGTGTATTTGGATTTATTCTATTTGGAGTTCGTTGGGCTTCTTTGATTTGCATATTTATATCTTTTATAAGGGTTGGGAAGTTTTCCCCAATTATCTCCTCAAATACTCTTCCTAGCCCTTTACTCTTCTCCTTCTGGGACACCAGCCATTCTTACATTTGTGTGCTTCATGTTGTCCATCATTCCCTAAGATCCAATTCAAATTTTCTCGTCTTTTCACCATTTGTTGTTTTATGTGTTCTCATTTAATTGGCCTGTCCACTAGTTTACTTATTATTTCTTCTGTCTCTTCAAATCTGCTGTTGTGTCTCTCTCATATGTTTTTAATTTTATCTACAGTAACTTTCATTTCCATGAGATCTACTATTTTTCTATTAAGTCTTTCAGATTCTTCTTTATGCTCTTATAGAGTCTTCTTGATATCCTTTATGTCTTTAGTCAACCCAGTGAAGATTATTTTGGAGATGTGTAAGTACATCTTTGATTAGTTCCAAATTCTGTGTCTTCTCTCACTTTTTAATTTGGTCATTTAGCCTGGCCATATCTTCTTGCATCTTCATGTGCTTTATGATTTTCTGTTGATTTCTCGGCATTTGATTAGCTTGATCAGGTTATTTTGAAAGTTGATTTCCCTCCCTTGCCTAAGATTTTATAGTTTCTTGGGTTTGTGTTGAAGGTCTCCTTTGGCACTTTGTTTATCAGTAATTCCCTGCTAGATGAAGACCAAGGCCTATCACAGGAGAAGCAAGTCTATTTGGACATCTGCAAAGGATTTGGCAGAACAGCAGTTTGCCAGTGTCCACTTTCTCTGTCTTCCCAGCAAATGGTGCTCTTGGGCCACCTCTTCCCCTCAATCCCGCTTTTCCCTGACTACAGCAGCCAGCTAGGTGGGGTCCAAACCAGGTGAAAATCCAGACAGTGCAGCAGGTCTCTGTGAGAGCTAGAGACCGCCAACTCTGGGCGTGGGGGGTGGGCACTCTGCATCTCAGTGGAGAATCCACTTGAGGGCACAGTGGGTCTGGTGATTTTCAGGCTTCTGAGTGGAATAACCTTGAGAGATTCACCTTTCCCAGCCTTCAGCCAGCTCAGAAGCACCCTGCTATTCACCAGTCTGCAAGGTCCCTGTCTGCTGTGCACTGTGGGCCTCTTGGGTGGGGAAGGAGCTCTTTGTGCTTCTATGTGGCTCTCTTCCTTGTACCTGCCTCTCCACCTTTGCACATCATGAGTGCCACAGGCCTCATGGAGAAAGGATACAGGCAGCAGAACAGAGAGTATCTCTCTTGCCTGCTATTTGTTAGATTGTCTCTGCGCTCTTGGTCCTCCTGAGGGGAGGTTCCCCCAGTTTTCCCCAAAATCAGGCTCCTACAGTAGCCTGCCTCAGTTTGGGAGGTAGGCACTACACCCCACAGCAAGGTCTCTATGTATGGCTAAAACAAATTTGTTGGTTCCCAAGTTCCCACGTGGGTGCTCCTGGCTGCAGGACTGAGAAGGGTGCTCTCCCAAGCTGGCTGCAGAGATGGGAGTGCAAGAAGTTCCTCCCTAATCTGCTCTGGCTGGCATGTAGCCACCATGCCCAGAAGCAGTTTCAATTAAATAAACTCACCCCATCCTTTCAGTAGTAATTTCTCCACTTCTTCATCCAGGTTTCCCTATGTAGAAGTCTCTCTCTGGCTGCCCGTACCCTGGAGCTGCTGTCCCTGTTGTCTTCTGCCTTTTCTCCAGTTATTCCATGGTGGAGAAGTTAGCTCTGCCTCTCCTATTCTGCCATCTTCCTATCAGCAGCTGACAGGGCCCAAGAAGTCCCAGAGCCATGGGAGCCTCCTCTGTGGGTCCTGAGGGCATCAACACATGATCTTTGACAAGGCTGCCAAGTCCACTCAACTGGGACAGACAATCTCTTCAACATATTGTGCTGGGGAACTGGATAGCCATATCCAAAAGAATGAAAGATGATTCCTGCCTCACACCTTATACAAAAATTAACTCAAAATGGATCAAGGACCTACATATAAGAGCCAGGACCATAAAACTCCTAAAAGAAAATGTAGGGAAGCATTGTCAAGCTCTTGTGGTAGGCGGTGGTTTCTTAGATGTTATATCCAAAGCCAAAGCAGTGAGCAAAAAAACAGATAAATGGGACCTCCTCAAAACTGAAGACTTGTGCTTCAAAGGACTTTGTCAAAAAGGTGAAATGGCAGCCTACTCAGTGGGAGAAAATATTTGGCAACCACATTATCTGTTAAGGGTTTTATATCCAGAATACATAAAGAAATCCTATAACTCAAGACTAAAAAGACAAACAACCCAAATAAAAAAAATGGGCAAAAGACTTGAATAAACATTTTTCCAAAGAGGAAATAAAATGGCTAAAAAGCACATGAAAAGACGCTCAACATCACTACCTATTACGGAAATGCAAATCAAAACCACAAAAAGATACCATTTCACATACACCATAATGGCCACTATTAAACAAACAGAAAACTAAAAGTGTTGGGCAGGATGTGGAGAATTAGGAACACTTATTCACTGGTGGTAGGAATATAAAATGGTACGACCACTGTGGCAGTTCCTCAGGAAGCTATGATTCAGCCATAGGTATTACGTATATACTTAGAAGAACTGAAAGCAGGGACACAGACATTTGCACACCAATATTCATATTGGCATTACTCACAATTGCCAAAAGATGGGAACAACCCAAGTGTCCATCAACTGATGAATGGATATACAAAATATGGCATAAACATATGATGGAATAATATTCAGTTTTAATAGGAAATGAACTCTTGATGCATGTGATAACATGGATGAACCTTGAGGTTGAGTGAAATAAGCCAGACACAAAAGGACAAATACTATATAGTCTCACTAATGTGAACTAATTATAATGAACAAACTCATGGGGTTAATATCTAGCATATAGGTTACCAGAAGATAGAATGAATGTAGAGAAGCTGATGCATAACTTGTGCAGAATTTTTTTATAAGGTTGGTTGTAAATATATGGAAATGGATAGAGGTGATAGTAGCACATTATTGTGAGTGTAACGAACAGCGCTGAATTATGTGTGTGATTGTGGTTGAAAGGGTAAGTTTAGGGTCATGTATGTCACTAGAAGGAAAGCTAAAAGATGAAACAATGAAACATGAGAATGTATAACATAGTGAACCCTGTTATGGATGACGAAGGTGGTTAATAGCACAAATATAAAAATGTTCTACCATGAAGTAGAACAAATGTATGTCATTATTACAAGGTGCTACTAACAGGCTGGCCTATGGGGAAAATACACCTATTTCAAACTATGGACTATAGTTATAGTAATATTCTATCTTCCATCGATTGTAACAATGATACCAGAATAATACTAAGTATCAGTAATTGGGGGGTATAAGGGGTTTGGGTTTTTTTGTTTTTGGAGCAATGAAAATGCTCTAAAATTGATTGTGGTGATGAAAACCAACTCTGTGATTACACTGAGAGCCACTGGTTGTACATATTGGATGGATTGTATGGTATGTGAATACAACTGCTCCTAAAAAAAGCAGTATGATTTCCTGGTGCCTAGCTCACCCCTCCCCCACCCTCACTGTTCCATGTGAAACAGACTCACACTCCTAGTGCAGATCCCTGGTCTGGACTCTGAAGGAAGCAGAGTAATCTTTGTGCACATACTGGAGCATGTATGTCTGACACAATCTCTTTGGAGGTGACCTGAGGGACCTGCCATCCCACAACTTGCCCTGCATGTAGAATGTAGTTCACAGAGCTCTCCTACAGAATGCTATGGGAGAGCAGTCAAGTCATGCTGCCTGGGGCAAAGGATTATTGGCTGTAAGACATACAGTGCAGTGCCTGGGACCACAGGGAAGCTGTTTCCCAGGGAAGAGGGGACATTTGTAACCATGTAAACAGGGGAAATCCTACAGCCACATGCTCATGTCCAGGACAAGAAACCCCATAAAGGATCAGGGAAGCTCCTGTTCTTTGGTCTGAAGCCATTCTTTAAATTCATTGTGTGGATAAGCCCTGAAGGAGAGCACTTGCACAGGTCAATCTTCAAAGACTGGAGAAGGTGTTTCCTTTTCCTTCCTCTCCTTCCTCCTCCTCCTCCTCCTCCTTCTTTTTGTTAGGTTCTGGCATTCAAGGAAAGCTCTGCCATAATACTAGCTGGATACAAGCTTAAGGAACAGACTCTTCAGAATCTAAATTCCAAAAATAAATTAATAAATCAAAATGTCCAGGTTTCAAGAAAAAGAAATAAACGACCTCCAAGTTGGAAAGGAAGAAGTAAAACTGCCACTATTTGCAAATGACATATTTAGAAAATCCAGGAAAAAAAGAACAAAGCTACTTGAGCTAATAAACGAGTTCAGCAAAGTGGCAGGATACAGGATCAACATGCAAAAATCAACGGTGTTTCTATATACTAGTAATGAACTATCTGAGGATATCATCAAGAAAAAAATTCCATTTACAATAGCACCTAAAGGAATCAAGTATGTAGACATAAACTTAACCAAGGATGTGAAGGACTTGTACACAGAAAACTACAAAACACTGCTAAAAGAAATCAAAGAAGACCTGAATAAATGGAAAGACTTTCTGTGTTCATGGATTGGAAGGCTAAATGTCAAAATGTCCAGGTACTAGCACAAGGTTACAAAACATAAGCAAAGGAGAAGATTAAACCATTAGAAACCATCAATGAGGAGGACCAGACCTGGGACATACCAGATGAAGACTTTTTTTAAAAAGGTCCTAAGTATGCCCAAAGAGCTAAAGGAAAACACAGATAAAGAACTAAAGGAAATCAGGAAAATGATAGATAAATACAAGGAGAATATTAATAGGGAGATGAAAATTATGAAAAGGAACCAAACAGCACTGAAGACCACAGTAACAGAAAAGAAAAATTCCCTGGAATGGTTCATCAGCAGAGTGGAGTTGGCGGAGGAAAGAATGAACTTGAAGATAAAACAACTGGAATCATTTAGTCTGTGGATCAGAAAGAAGAATGAATGAAAAAAAGTGAACACAGCCTGAGGAACCTGTAGGATACCACAATGTATGCGTTGTGGGAGTCCAGAAGGAGAAGAAGAGAAAGGAGCAGACAGAATACCCAAAGAAATAATGGCTGAAAACTTGCCAAATTTAATGAAAGACATGAATGAATATACACCTTCAAGATGCTTAACTAATACCAAACATAATATACCCAAATAGACCCACACAGGGACATAATCCAATCAAACTGTTGAATGCTGAAAATAAGAGATTTCTGAAAGCTGCTGGACAGAAGCAACATGTCACATACAAGCGAGACTCAATAAGATCAAATGCCGATTTCTCATCAGAAATCAGGGACACAGAAGGCAACAGGATGACATATTTAAAGTGCTTAAAGCAAGAAACTGCAAACCAAGAATTCCATATCCGGCAAAACTGTCTTTTAAAATGAGGGAGATATTAAGGCATTCCCAGATAAGCAAAAGCTGAAGGATGTGGCCCTCTCCCTCTAGCTAGGCCAACTCGGCAGGTGAACTCACTGCCCTCCCCTCTACATGGGACCTGACTCCCGGGGGTTTATATCTCCCTGGCAACGCAGGATGTGACTCAGGGGGATGAACCTGGACCCGGCATCATGGGATTAAGAACATCTTCTTGACCAAAAGGGAGAAGCGGAATGAAACAAAATAAAGTTTCAGTGGCTGAGAGATTTCAAATGGAGTCAAGAGGTCACTCTGGTGGGCATTCTTATGCACTATACAGATATCCCTTTATAGGTTTTAATGTATTGGAATAGCTAGAAGTAAATACCTGAGACTATCAAACTGCAAGGATTGTATAACAATGTAGCTTACAAGGGGTGACAGTGTGATGGTGAAAACCTTGTGGATCACACTCCCTTTACCCAGTGTAAGAATGGTTGAGTAGAAAAATGGGGACAGGGAGTAAATGAAGATTGGGGTGGGATGGGGGGGATGATTTGGGTGTTCTTTTTTACTTTTGCTTTTTATTCTTATTTTTATTCTTTCTGGTGTAAAGAAAATATTAAAAAATGGATTGGGGTCATGAAGGCACAACTATATGATGGTACTGTGAACAGTTGATTGTACACCATGGATGACTGTATGGTATGTAAATATATCTCAATAAAACTGCATTTAAAAAAACAAACTTATGAATATTAAAAAAAAAAAAAAAGCTGAAGGAGTTTATCACCACTGACCAGCCCTATAAGAGATGCTAAAGAGAGTTCTGCCCATTGAAAGGAAAAGACACCAGACAAAAGATCAAAGCCACATGAAGAAATAGAGATCTCCAGTGAGGGTGATGGCATAGGTAAATATCAATGCCAGTACTATTGTATTTTTAGTTTGTAACTCTACTTTTTACTCCCTATAGGATCTAAAAGTCAAATGTATAAAAAGAAATAACAATGTATAAACATGTAATTCATGGCAAAAAATACATAAGGGTGGAGGGACAGAGGGGTGTAAGAACATAGTTCATGTGTACTATTGAAGTTAATGAGATTGTTATAGATTAAGGACATTAAATTTAAATCCAGTGATAACCATGAAGAAAATATCAGAGAATGTATAAGCTCATAGAGAAACAAATTAGAGTACGGATTGCCAGGGGCAGGGAGAATGGAGAGTTAATGTATGATGGACATATGGTTTCTGTCTGGGAAGATGGGAAAGTTTTAGTATGGAAGGTGGTGAGAATATCACAATACTGTGAATGTAATAAATCCTATTGAATGGTATGCTTGGGAATGATCGAGATGGAAAAGTTTATGTTATATATATGTTCCCACAATTTCAAAAAAAAGAAAGATTGCTAAATAGATAAATGGATGGATAGTTGAGTGATATGGCAAAGGTGGCAAAATGTTGAAATTGGAGGACCTGAGTATGGAGGTGGGGGTAAGGTATTTTGGAGTCCCCTGTATGAGATTTTTTTTTTTGTATGAAATTTTTATTATTTTTGTAACTGTCCTAGAAGTCTGAAACTATTTTGAAATAGAAAGTTAAAAAATAAAATAAAATGAAATAATTTTGTTGGGTAGCATCTTAATGAGAAAGGGCTACAGCTGAAAAATATAAATCAAGGACATGGTTTAGGCCAGAAAGCTTTTTATATTATTATGAGGAAACAGAATAAACTCACTTAAGGACTGTATCAGATCACAGGTAATTTGTCAATTAGGTTATATACATTAAGGATTTTGGTAAAGTCCTAATGTCTTTTTTTTTTTTTATTTGTTTGTTTTTGTTTTGCAAAATTAGCCAGTCTAATATGTCAACTTTTAAAGAGAGATCATTTTTAGCACAGTAAAGAAGTGTCAACCAGGGAACTACGTTCCCCAGAGATCCGTGTCATCAGACACAATGCTCTCTTGTGAGATTCTTTTTAAAGTAGCATTCGCTTTTTTTTTATTTTTTGTTTTTTTCTTTAATTCTAATATTACAATAAGATTTAGAAAGTGGTTGTGATAGTTAGGTTCATGTGTCAACTTGTCCAGGTGATGGTGCTCAGCTGTCTGGAAAGCAAGCACTGGCCTGTTATTGCAAGGACATTTGTGACTGGGTAATAAACCAGAAGGCTGGTTTATTAAATCATCAGTCAATTGACTACATCTGTGGCTGACTGCATCAAGGACGGGCATGCCTTCCACAATGAGAGAATTCAGTTGAAGACTTTTAAGAGAGAAGAGAGAGAACATTTATTTCTTCTTCAGCCAGCCTTCATTGGAGTTGCCAGCTCACTGCCTGCCCTACAGAGTTTGGACTCGTGCATCCCCACAATTGTGTGAGACACTTATAAAATCTCATATTTACAGATATCTCCGGTTGGTCCTGTTTCCCTAGAGAACCCTAACTAATACAGTGGTTCTCTTTTTTTTCACTAAGGGAGCTCTGTGTTTTTTGTTTTTTGTTTTCTTTTTAATAAATTTTTATTGTAGTAGTGTATATACAACTCATAGTTTTCCCATCTTAACCACTTTAGAAAGTGGTTTTAATTCCAACTTCACATTAGAATCACCTGGAAAGCTTTGAAAACAATGCCAATACTTGGGCCCTATTCCCAGAGATTCTCAATTAATTGATCTGAAATGGTGCCCAGGCAACAGTATTTTTAAAAATTTCCCCAAGTGATTCTAATATGCAATTAATATAGAATGGGAAGAAATTCTCCCTTCCACCCTTGATCCATCAGCTCCCAGTTCTCCTACCAGACCCAGCTACTGTTACTGGAATCTTATGAATCCAGATTTATAAGGCACATGCATATCCTTGCCTCTCTATATATTTATAATGCCTGGATAAATATGACGCCCCACACTACTGCATATAATACACACAAATGTAGTGTAGTAATCAAGAGAAAAGGCCCTGAAGTCAAGTTTACCTGTGTTTAAATATCAATTCCTGCAAGCATGAGCTGTAAAATTTGGACAGATTATTTAACGTTCGCTGCCTCAGTTTCCTCACCTGTAATGTGGTGATAATGTAAGTGCCTATTTCCAAGGGAGTCTATAAAGATTAAATGAAAAACTCCATATTAATAATAAGTGCTCAATAGATGTTGACTATTATAATTTCCCCCACTTTCTGCACCTAGAAATTTTCTCATAATATATTTTGCAGCTAATTGTATATCAGTACCCGTAAATCTACTTCTTTCTTTTAACAGCTGCATAGTAATGCACGGTAAGATGTACAGTCTAGTCCCCTGCTGATGGACATTTAGGTCACTTCCAGTCGTTTGCTACCACAAACCATTCTGCAAGGAATATCTCCTTACACAGATATTTGGGCTTGTTAGCATGTATTATATATAGGATAAATATCTAGAAGAAGAACTGCTACATTTAAACTTTTGATGGGTATTGCAAATCATTTTCTAAAAAGTATAAGCCAGTGTACACTCCCACTAACAATGTATGAGAATGCCTTTTACCCTAAAGCGAGTCAGTTACAAAATTGTGGATATTTGCCTACTGATTAAGTGAAAAATGGCATCTCTTTTATAGTTTTAATGTTTATTTTATCATGAAGATTTAGGAATCCTTTCCAGAATATGGGAGGAAGACTTGAGAAAAATAGAAATCAAATATATGGTAAGAGATTTATCCAAGAAGGTGGTAGTATTTGAGTTGAAGGATAAATGGGGATTTTTCCATGGGTTGCTTTGATCCTGGTACATAACAAGCCAAGTGCTTAACAACTGAATGCTAAGTTAAGTGATGAAATTAAGACATTTGGAGAATATGTTTTCTCGATGGATGAGGGGATTATTGGTCATATACTGTTAGACACTGACTCACAAATACCTGCTATGTGACTAACCAGACTACAGATTCAGACAGTGGAGGACCAAACAGGCACTTTATAATGCAGTCCCAGTTTCTTATACTTCCTGGATGTTGAGTGACATCTAATGGCCATATGGGAAAAAAAGTCTATATTTTCTGTATTTCATTTTCAAGGAAAAGTTCCTTGTAAGATATGCACAATAAAAAAGTTTACCTCCAGATTCATGAAAAGACACAGAGTTTTATTTTCTCCCTGCAAACAGAGGGGAAAACTAAATAGAATAAATGTAATTAATTTTTTGGTCTAGTGCATTGAATGAAATAGGAAAATAAAAAAAAAAAAAAAAAAGATATGAGAATTAGAAAAGGACAGTAGACCAGAATCCATGTTCTTTGGTTTATCAATGAGGAATTTTACTTCCAGAGAGAAGTGACTTGCTCAAAGCCACACAGCTAGTGTGTTATTAATTCCTGGTATTGTTATGATTTTGCTACAACTAAGAGAGGAATAGTGAATATTTTTTCTTCCATTTGCAAAACACATCATCCAATCAACCTACCCTAAATACTTACTGACCTCTTACACATGTGCACCATCACAGGGAACAAGTCATGATGAACTTGCCTCTCCAATCTGTTGATATGAGTTAAGTCAAGGGCAGCATAGAGGTGGAAAGGAAGTCACAATGATACAACAGCCACCCTGGCAGATGCATTTAGTAATTCAATGAATAAGTATTTTTGAGCATCTTCTATGTACTAGTGCTAAATATACTGCAGGGATCCAGATCCAAACCCTCATGGAGCTAATGACCTGCAAACTATATGCTTACAATTGTGATATCTGCTACAAAAAGGAAGTAATAGACTCCATAGTAATAATAATTGTTAATTGTTTATTGAGTACTTACTATGTGCCATGCACCATTCTTAGCAATTAATATATGTTACCTCATTTAATTCTCATAACAATGCTATAATATAGGTTCTTTATCATCATTTTATAGATGAGAAAATTGAGAAACTGGGTGTTTTGTTTTTATTTTTACTTGTCCAAAGTTACACAGATGAGTAAGTGTCTGTGTATCCTTGGGCAAAAGAGAATATCAGGGAGATTTATCCTAGTCAGGAGAATTATGGTATATATATAGAAGAAATATAAATACTACATATCTTGCTGAAGTGAGGTTGCTTGTGGATACGTCCAGTTTTCTGTGCTCTGGATCCACATATGCCTACACAACAGCTCCACCTGGATGTCCCATAGGCACCTCAAAATCAACACACCCAAAATCAAATTCCTCCCTCTCCCCTTAGACTATTCTTCCTCCTATATTTTCTTTCTCAGTAAATGGTGCCGCCACCCACTCAATTACCAAAGCCAGAAAAATAGAAAGTAGTTTTACCGAACACTGATTTTGGATAATCAGTGCAAAAGTCAACAGAGTGAAAAAGGCAAAAAAAAGTTTTTGTGTTACTATGAAAATAGTTTTGACCTTGCTGACCTCCCTGAAAGTGTCTCTGGGACCCCCTTGGGTCCACAGACCACACTGTGAAAAAAACTGCTGTTCTGACTGTTAAATCCCGTTAATTTTAGGTATTGTGAATACTTCTCCCAATCTATCATTTAACTTCATTTAAAGTGTTCTTCATTGAAACAAAATTCTTAAATTTGGAGAATCAGATCCTTCAGGACCTAGAGATCCACTCCATTCTTTTAACTGCATGTTATTTCACAAGATATACTATGATTTATTTAACTCTTATCCTGTTTGATGGACATTGAGATTGCTTCCAACTTTGTGGTATAACGTCTAAACAAACACTTTTTTTTACATATTCTTGTGCATAGTGAGAGGATTTATACAGGAGAAATCCTGTATAATACCCTCCCCAAATGTACCAATTTAAACTTCTACCTACTGTATATAAAGAGCCTATTTTCAAGCATTAACATCAACATTAGATATTATGAATTTTTTTCATTTTTGCTACCTGATAATTGAAAAGCAGCACAAGACTATTTCTATCGGGAGTGATCAAGGAAGACGTCATCAAAAGATAACATTGAATGGGGCCTTAAATATCATTAATACAGACAAGGAAATTAAATGAAGGGACATTTTTAGGCATATTTGAGAAAAGATGAGAGATCAGTGAGCTAAAAAGGGTAGGTAGAGTGGAGTTTTATAAGTTAAGGTCAGGAAGGTGGATTGAGTCTAGTTGTTGCAGGGCGTGGAACAGTAGATAAAGGAACTCAACATATAGGCATGAGGTGCCATTGAAGTTTTTGAACACAGAATGAGAGAGTGACACACTGAAAGCAATACTTTAGGGAAAAAACCATTAAAGAGAAATTCCCACTACTTGACAAGCTAACATGATTTTTATCCTGGCTTTTTTTCTGTACTATTCTTGGAATGAGGCAGCTATGATAAAATGTTGTTAATGCCTTATACAATGAATTACTACTTCAGTCAAAGTAAGCCCCAGAATACATTAGAGGCAAAATTAAAGATTCATGATATTTAAAACAAATTTTAATTTATATTGATTTTATTTTATGTAATTTTTGAGAGGAAGTCAAAGAATTTGACTTCTGTATTCATAGCTTGGTAAATTATAAAATGTCTATTTCAACAACTGTTGGGGACATCTATGACTGAATGCCCACTGTACATCAGCCTAGAATGGTTGGAACACCTGAGATCACAGCATAAGAATTGAAAGTAAAGCTCCCCAAACTGCAGATCTGGCACCCCTCCCCCACTGGCATGGCACCCTGAGATGAAACACTTCCCTGTGGAAAAAAGAAGCAGATTATCTGGAACAAGAGAAAGTAACACAACCAGGTGCCAACTGCAGTATTAATTAACAAATTTGGCCTATAGAATACAAGCTATAAGCACAGATAAACTTGGAGTAAGCAAGAAAGCACCATGAGTCACTCCCAGCAGAAAGGAGGTGGGGCTGTCAGAAAAAAAAAAATAAATAAAAACAGAGGCTTTGGGAGATGGCTGAGTTCAGAATACTGGAAAATAGCTGTGTCTCAAGAAAAGGGTCACAGAGAACTGGGTACCAACATTGGGTGGCCAGTAAAACTGGGGGGCTGGGGACTGGCTCTGAAAAGGGGCTTTCTCTCTTTTTCCTTTTTTTTTTTCCCTCATTTTAAGTAGCTCATTAGAGAAAGCCTCAGGCATTTTCAATTGTCAGTGCTGATCCAAGCAAGGGTGGAGTTAACAGAGTCAGAGAAACAAAGGAGAAATTTAAATGTATGTGATAATTCTCTAAAGGGTGTACCTTCCCTAAGAAGAGGGTTGTGGGGCCCAGCTCAAATGGCTGCCCTCCCTCCGAGAATTCAAACCCCAGGGCCTGGGGTGGGGGTGGCAGAAACCAGATACAACTTAAGCTTGGCTTCTGACACTCTAGGACACTGGCTGGAACAGGGTCCACTGAGAATTAAAGGGACCACACCTCTTCACACCAGTGGGAAGCTACAGGCTGACAAGCACCAATTGCTGGGCTGGACAGGAAAAGCACAGAGTCTAGAAGCCTCACAAGAAAGTCTGACAATATCTGGGTCTCACCCTCAGGGAAACTTGATACTGAATACAGCCTCCTCTTGAGGCCTGGGCCCGTCTGGTCTTGGAAAATATGATTGGAGTAATCAAGGAGATCAGATGCCTAGACAACAAGAAATTACAAATTACATTAGGAAAAATGAAGATATGTCCCAGTCAAAGGAACAAACTAACACTTCAACTGAGATACAGGAATTGAAACAACTAATTACTAATCAAGCAAATCTCCTAAATCAATTCAAACATCAAATCAAGGAGTTGAGGGAAGATATGGCAAAAGAGATGAAGGATATAAAGAAGACACTGGGTGAACAAAAGGAAGAACTTGAAAGTGTGAAAAAACAATTGGCAGAACTTATGGGAATGAAAGGCACAATAGAAGAGATGAAAAACACAATGGAGACATACAATAGCAGATTTGAAGAGTCCGAAGGAAAGATTCATGGACTAGAGGACAGGACATCTGAAATCCTATGCACAAAAGTACAGACAGGGAAAAGAATGGAAAAATATAAGTAGTGTCTCAGAGAACTGAATGATAACATGAAGTTCATGAATGTATGTGTCATGGGTGTCCCAGAAGGAGAAAGGAAAGGAAAGGGGGATGTTCTGGTTTGCTAATGCTGCTGGAATGCAAAACACCAGAAATGGATTGGCTTTTATAAAAGGGGGTTTATTGTTTACACAGTTACTGTCTTAAGGTCAAAGTATCCAGGGTAGCACATCAACAATTGGGTACCTTCACTGGAGGATGGCCAATGGTATTTGGAAAACCTCTGTTAGCTGGGAAGCCATGTGGCTGGTGTCTGCTCCAGAATTCTGGTTTCAAAATAATGGCTTTCTCCCAGACATTCCTCTCTAGGCTGCTGTTCCTCTTTAAAATGTCACTCTCAGTTGCTCTTGGGATGTTTGTCCTCTCTTAGATTCTCAGGAGCAAAAGACTGCTTTCAAAGGCCATCTCCAAAATGTCTCTGCAAGCTGCAGCTCCTCTCTCAGCTCCAGTGTGTTCTTCAAAGTGTCCCTCTTGGCTGTAGCAAGAGTCTGGGCCTGTGTGACTCTTTTTAAAGTACTCCAGTGATCCAATTAACACCCACCCTGATTGGGCAGGGTAATAACTCCATGGAAATTATCCAATCAAACGTTTCACTCAGTTGATTGAGTCACAGCTCCATGGAAATATTCAGTCAAAGGATTCCAGTCTAATCAGCACTAAATACATCTGCCCCCACAAGACTGCAACAAAGAACATGGTGTTTTGGGGGACATAATACATCCAAACTAGCACAGGGGCAGAAACAATGGAGGGAAAAATCACCAAAAATTCCCCATCTCTTATGAAAGCCATAAAATTACAGATCCAAGAAGTGCAGTGTACCCCAAATAGAACAGATGTGAATAGACCTATGCCAAGACACTTAATAATCAGATTATCAAATGTAAAAGACAAAGAGAATTCTGAAAGCAGCAAGAGAAAAGCAATCCGTCACATACAAGGGAAGCTCAGTAAGACTATGTGCAGATCTCTCAGTAGAAACCATGGAGTGGAGAAGGTACTGGTATTATATATTTAAGATACTGAAAGAGAAAAACTGCCAATAAAGAATTCTATATCTGGTAAAACTGTCCTTCAAAAATGAAGGAGAGTTTAAAATATTCTCAGACAAGCAGACACTGAGAGAGTTTGTGAACAAGACACCTGCTCTACAGGAAATACTAAAGTACTAAAGGGAACACTACAGGCAGGGAGGAAAAGATAGGAGGGAGAGGTTTGGAGCACAATATCCAGTGATGGTAGCACAATAATGTAAGTACCCTGAATAAAGATGACTGTGAGAATAGTTGAAAGAGGAAGGTTAGGAGCACACAGGACACCAGAGGGAAAGATATAAGATAAAGACTGGGACTGTATAACTTAGTGAAATCTAGAGTGGTCAATGAGTGTGATTAAATGTACAAATATGTTTTTACAAGAGGGAGAACAAATGAATGTCAACATTGCAAGGTGTTAAAATGGGGTGGTATTAGGGAAAAATACAAACTAGAGTCTTTAGTTAACAGTAACATTGTAATATGCTTCCATTAATTGTAACAAAGGCAATATACCAAAGCTAAATGTCTATAAGAGGGGGAAATAAGGGAGGGATATGGGAGTCTTGGCTTTGGTGGTGGTATCTGACATTTTTTATTGTGTTTTATTTTAATTTTATTGTTTCTTTTATTGCTTTTTAGTTGTCATTTTTTTCTTTCTTCTTCTTTTTTGCCTCGTCCTCTTTCTTTGTGGAAGATATGTAAATGTCCTTATATAGGTAGTGGTGGTGAATGCATAACTATTGTGATTATACAGGGGATTACTGATTATTTACTCAGGATGGAATGTATGGTATATGAATAAAACTGTCTAAAAAATAAACAGAAGGATACAAGTGCTGGAGAAAATGTGGAGAAAGGGATGTTTCTAATCACCATTGGTGGGGAAATAGAATGGTGCAGCCCATCTGGAGGGCAGTGTGGTGGTTCCAGAGGAAGCTAAGCATGGGGTGGCCATATGGTCCTGCAACTCGGTTATGGGGTATATACTTGGAAGAACTGAAAAGAGGGACATGAATGGACATTCGCACAGTGGAGTTTATGGTGTTAGTATTCACTATTTGCAGTAGATAGAGGTGGCCTAAGGGTACATCAACTGATGAATGGAATGGTGAACTGTGGTGTACACATACAATGGAATATTGAGCTGCTACAAGAAGGAGTGAAGTTTTGAGGTGAATGGATATTGAGGACAGTATGTTGAGGGAAATAAACCAGAAATAGAAAGAAAAACATTATAATACCTCACTAATATGGACTAACTCTAATGTGCAAACTCTGAAAACTGAGTATGAGAGAACAGATTATTAGGGGAAGGCTTATTGTAAAGGTTCCTAGATTGTAAGCTCTTAGAGCAGTTACAGTCCTAAGTTCGAATGGTTATTTCTAAATTCTGAGATGCTGAGCTCTGTGTATAACCTGGTTGGTCCCCGGAATTTTGGGTATCTGTGTGACACCTGAGACTCAGAGCCAGAGTCCAGCACCTATGAATGTCAGCATTATCCCATACAGCAACTGTTAAGGAGTCTGAAAAAAGAGATCAGATTTCGATTAGAGAGATGAACGAAATTGGTTAGGACTAAGGTAGATCAGACTAAAGGGTAAAGGATGATACTGTGTTTTTACAACTTCAACTTCTGTGTGAGACCAAAGGAAGAGATGTTTATTAGGCGCAAAATCTATATTTTTTGTAACATACTATATAATTTAACTTGTATGGTCCGTTTATTCAAATAATATAATTACATGGAACTTTGGACTTGTAAGTGAGTGAAATCTGGTTGGTTTATACAGGTTAGTGTGAAGCCCCAATAAAATCCCAGAGTAATTTGGGCATAGAATAAAAATGTACTTGCCAAACCACCTTGAGGGACGGGGGGAAAATGTGGAAATATTACATTTCCCCACCTGGGGAATTAATGATACTCTCACATGCATTGGGAGCTACCAATTTAGAAGGCCAAGCCCTCGATCTTGGGGCTTGCCTAAGAGTCACCCCCAGAAAACCTCTTTCATTGCTCAGATGTGGCCTCTCTCTCTAAGCCAACTCTGCAGGTAAACTCATTGCCCTCTCTGCTACTTGGGACATGACTCCCAGGGGTAAAAATCTCCCTGGCAACATTGGACATGACTTGTGGGGATGAACTTGGCCCTGGCATTGTGGGATTGAGAAAGCCTTCTTGGACCAAACGGGGGAAGAGAAATGAAACAAAGTTTCAGTGGCTGAGAGATCTCAAATAGCGTTGAGAGGTCATTCTGGAGGGTATTCTTATGCACTAGATAGATATCCCTTTTTAGTTTTAGTGTATTGGAAGAGCTAGAAGGAAATACCTGAAACTGTTGAACTGCAACCTAGTAGACTTTATTCTTGAAGATGATTGTATAACTATATAGCTTATCCTGTGTTACTGTGTGATTGTGAAAACTTTGCTTTATACAGTGTATGGATAGATGAATAGAAAAATGAGGAGAAAAAATAAATGAGTAATAGGGAGGGATGGGGGGTATGGAATGTTTTGGGTGTTCTTTTTTGCTTTAACTTTTATTCTTATTCTTTCTTCATGTGTTAATGAAAACGTTCAAAAATTGATTGTGGTGATGAATGCACAACTATGTAATAGTGCTGTGAACAACTGATTGTACACTGGGGATAACTGTATGGTATATGAACGTATCTCAATAAAATTGAATTTAAAAAAATGTCTATTTCATCTTCCCCTTTTCCTGCACTCTTCTCACCTTATAATTCTCATTTCTGGCACATGAATACCAGATGTAAGCTAGTAGAAGCCCTGCGGAAAAAACAAGAAAAACAAACAAACAAAAAACCCTGTTTTAGTTTCCTGGCTGCTAAAACAAATACCATGCAATGGGTTGGCTTAAACAATGGCAATTTATGTTTTGAGACTAGGAGAAGTTCAAAATCAAGGTATCATCAAGGCAATGCTTTCTCCCAGAAGACTGGATTTCTCCAGTCGGCTGCCCATGATCTTTGGTCCTTGGCTTTTCTGTCACATGGCAATGCACATGGCAGCCTCTTAAGGCCTCTCCTTTCTCTTCCAGTTTCTGTTGACTTCCAGTTTCTGGCTGTTCTTAGTGGCTTTCTCCTCTGAAGCCTTCTCCATAAGGCCTCCAGTAATAAGATTAAGGCTCATCCCAAATCAGTTAGGCCACACCTTAACTGAAGTAAGCTCATCAAAAGGTCCTATTTACAATGGGTTTACACCCACAGGAATGGATTAAGTTTATGAACATGTTTTTCTGGGGTACATAGCTCCAGTCACCACACTGTAATGCCTGTGGAGATGTTAGCCTATTTTGCTTTGAAAACGAAAGTGTACACTATCATAAGGAAACCACAAAATATACTAAAAATAAAAGCTGGCTAGTTAGAGCATCCACATATGTCTTTATAGTGTAGAATTATTTTAGGTCTTTGTGCTGACAGTTTTTCTTCCTTTGAAGCTGCTTGAGGCATAGCTTTCAAAAGGGACTCAGCTCCAGGCTCCAGTACATTAAACGGATGATACCCTAATGTGCCCCCAGATCAACTTGCATTAAGATGACTGTAGGTGCTTTGATAAATGTAGGTTCCCAGCCACACCCCTCCACTCCTAGCCCCATGCCTACTTAGAATGGAGAGAAGTGGCTTTTGCATTTCTAACAAGCTTTGTGAGTGACTCTTGGGCATTCTGCTCCATTGCTTTCTAAAAGCAGTCCCACACCAATATAATCAAAAGAGAATATTGTTGTTTCTTTAGCTCTTAACCTGCCCTCTCCCCCATTTGCTTCTGAAATGGTCATGCAGCATTATCAAGTAACACTGGTATTTTTGGGGGTTGGGGACAGGGGAGGCATAAACACCCTGCCCCGGGACTCTCTCCTGTGGATCCTGCAAAGATTTGTGAACTCTGACTTAACTGAGCCAAACTTTACAGCAATGATTATTAATTTTGTGCATAGAAATGAATCATATGCCTTTTTAATAGCACAGCTTACCAGGCCCTTCCCCAGAAAGAATGCTTCCTTAATTTAGATGATTCTAATGTAGGTGACCCACAGACCATGCTTTGGGACAGAATGACTTCAACCTGGAGAAGAGTAACTCCAGGAAATAGTGAGGATGTGTGGCCTCTTTTGAAATCTAGATGTGGGCTACTGAATACTGACAGCTTCATTTTCCCAACTAATGTAAATTGTTCCTGCTGGAAGGAATAGACTCATTTTGGAAAGATTGTGTTCAGTAATCTCTGAAGCACTGAACTATTTTTTCCATTCTTGGTATACAACAGATTTTTGGCCTTCTTCAGTGAGGCAGGCCCAGACAAAGCCTCAGCAGGCCCTTCTGGACAGTGTTTCTCCACAGATGAAATTAGGTCAAAGAGAAAGTCCAGAGCAGCTTGAGGGGGGTGGAAATCCAGGAATGGCAACATAAGGGGGACAGGGGATTATCCCACCTGCTTTGCTTTGGTGAAGGCTGTTGGTTTGTCACATGAACCTCAGGCCTTCCTGCTCTCTGCGGCTGCCTTCTGAGTCATTTCAGAGGAGGGCCTTCTAATGTCAGGGAACGTAACAACCATATGACACTTAGGTAAGGCTGTTGTGCCAGGCCAATTTAAAAATTAAAGGGCACCCACATTGTTGCAGACTTCCATTTATTTTAAGAAGTTCTTTAATCTGCTTTTTTTTTTTTTATGACTGCACATTAGCAGAGAAGGCACCAAAAACAAGCTGGTAAGTGGAGTTCACATCTCGTAACTGGAGACTGGTGCCAGTCCTATTAGTCACTAAGGGTGGAGTGCATTAGGAGGATAAACATACAACCAAAAGGAACACTTCCTTGTAATAGTTGGGGTTACCAAGAAATCTTTAAAATGACAACCTAGAATGCCTAGGCAAGCAAATACTATAAATAGAAAAGCTAACCTTGACTTTTCTCTTTCCACTGTTCCAAGCTGTTGTACAAAGTTGCTGGGTATATTATACCCTGTGAATTAAGATGCCTGGATTAAACAAGTGTAAATTCTAGAAAGCCTCCCCCAATTTAAAAACTTTCAGCCTTCCAAACTGCAGCATTCAACAATCAAACCAAGTAACAGAAACAGCACCAAGGTGTGATGTGTTAGGACTTGTAGTCCTGGCTCTACCCCTCAGCCCAATGCCTGGATGCAAGAGGTGCTCAGCAAAGACATAACTGACTGCGTGATCAACTTATTTACTGTAGAACAGAATTATAATAATGATTAACCTCTCTGAGCTTCTGTTTTTGCTTCTGGGAACAGGGAGGAAATCTGTTCTGCCTACCTTACAGGATTTTTATAAGGAGCAAATGAAATAATGTATGTGAAAGTTTTGCTTTCTTACATCAGAAAAATGCACTGAATATCTCTGGAAGGATCTATAATAAACTGAGATCAATGGTCATCTCTGGGTAAGGGAACCAAGAAACAGGGGTTATAGTAGGCAAAAGGTTTCTTGATATTATATATAATTTTCACCATGTAGGGCAAATGCAGATATAAGAATGATTAGTATGAAATTTACACTTTAATATAATTTTCATGAAAACACAGAAGCACGTACTTCATACATTCAGGTATGTTATGTTGTCTGCAATGCCTTGTAATGGAGTCCGTCTGAATTGGATGTGTTCTAAATGAGAATTAAAACTATACACTGGAAAGCAGCTATATGCCTTTTAGGTTCACATTTCCTATCTGATGAAAGTCAATGCCCTTAAATTATTTTGTACAATGGAAATGTCAGTTCAAGGACACTGTGCCGGTTTGAATGTATTATGTCCCCCAGAAAAAGCCATATTCTTTGATGCAATCTTGTGGGGCAGACATAATAGTGGGGATTAAGTTGGAACATTTGGATTAGGTTGTTTGCATGGAGATGCGCCCCACCCAACTGTAGATGATAACTGATGGGATATTTCCATGAAGGCGTGGCCCCACACATTCAGGGTGGGCCTTGATCAGTGGAGCCATATACATGAGCTGACTCAAAGCGAAGGAACGCAGTGCAGCTGTGAGTGACGTTTTGAAGAGGAGCAAGCTGCCAGAGAGGAACGTCCTGGGAGAAAGCCATTTTGAAACCAGAACTTTGGAGCAGACGCCAGCCACATGCCTTCCCAGCTAACAGAGGTTTTCCAGATGCCATTGGCCATCCTCCAGTGAAGGTACCCAATTACTGATGTGTTACCTTGGACACTATATGGCCTTAAGACTGTAACTGTGTAGCCAAGTAAACCCCCTTTTTATAAAAGCCAATCCATCTCTGGTGTTTTGTATTCCGCAGCATTAGCAAACTAGAGCAGACACCTTAAAAGGCAAGATGGAAAGAACAAGTATGGAATTCACATACTGGAATCTGACATAGTACTTGTAAATCCAAACATTTCTTATCCACGGATAATCTGAAATGCAGGAAAAACCAGACTACTGTAATAACAATCCAAGAGAAGACACATCAGTAAGCTTACTTTTTTGATCAGAGCTTTGAAATTTGAGTGGGAGTTCCGTGAAAATTAGAACTATATCAGAGAATTGAATCTGAATTATACAAAGCCTTACCTGGATGCTTTAATAGCACAGCAATAACTACTCTATCACCTTTTTAAAAATAAATTGAATATAAGTGATGGTGGAATCTCTCCCTAAGATCCTCTTTCTCAATGAACTATAATTCAGCAAATTTGAATCTTCAGTTACCCAGAAAAGGATTGGGCAATAAATGTGATAATCATAGACTGGAGAGTCATCAGCATTATCCAATCATGCACTGAACAATTCAAAAGGAAACTAAGAAGCAAAAATCCAGGGTTTGTTTCCTATGAGCAAGACACAAGAATGTCCATAACCATTACTGAGCATTAATCATTTGAGGATCTCCATCCATTTAAACTCAAGAGATTATCATGTCTCTTCCTTACTGTCAGGAGGCCTAGAGTTCCGTCCTGGCCTTGTGCGGAGAGTCATGAGTTGATCTTATCCTTAAAACTTTAAAAAAACCGTGTCTCTATATTGAAACCAGAATAACCAAGGGATACAGTATGATCTTTGCAAAATCATAGAATCTTGAGCTGAAACAACCTTAAAGATCATCTCATTAAGTAGTTTTTTTTTTTTTTAAGCAGAACTTTCTAATCAAACAAAAATATAAAGTTAGTTAAAAGTTAAATAGCTCTGGTTGAAGGAAGGTGGGTGTTAGGGGGGCCTGAACTGCTGTTTGCCCATTCCTTCACTACAGTTTTAACTGCAAAGCACAAATTGAATGGCTGATTAAATCCACCCTTCTTATTTCACAGACGGTGAAACAGACCTGGTGATGTTAAGGGATTTTCTGAGTTAACTGTAAATTAATAGCAGGTTCATGACCCCTTGTTTATTCTCATATCCACAGTCCTAACAATGAACACTGAATGATTCTGATGGGCTAAGAACTGCTCTAAGTGCTTCACATGCATTCTCATTTACTCCTTACAATAATCCTCTGAAGTACAGGTACTAGGACACATATGAACACAAATTTTACAGGTAAGAAAAGTGAGGCAAAGAGAAGATAAGTAATGGCTCAAGGTCATACAGCCTGATAATGCTGGATTGGCATTCCATGTTGTCTCTAGCCTTCGGCTGCTTTATCTGTAAGAAGAAGGAGCTGGACAAGATAATTTTTTTTCTTTCTTTCTCTCTTTTTCCTTTTTATTGTGGTAACATACATAAATAACATAAAACTTCCCATTTTTAACCAATTTCAATTATACAATTCAGTGGTATTAATTATATTCACAATGTTATGTTACTGTCACCATCATCCATTACCAAAACTTTTTCATCTCCACAAAAAGAAACCCTGTATTCATTAAGCATTAACTTCCCATTTCCCCTCCCCCTGACACTGGTAACCTGAAATTAAATTTCTCTATGAATTTGCATATTCTAGGTATTTCATATAACTGAAATCATACAATACCTGTCCTTTTGTGTCTGGCTTATTTCACTCAACATGATGTCTTCGTGGTTCATCCATGTAATAATCATGTACCAGAACGTCATTCCTTTTTACAGCCAAATAATATTCCATTGTTTATATATACCACATTTTGTTTATCCATTCATCTCTTGATGGACACTTGGGTTGTTTCTACCTTTTGGCTATTGTGAATAATGCTATTCTCAAATGTGATATTTGATATACAAATATCTGTCCGACTCCCTGCTTTCAATTCTCTTGGATGTATTCCGAGAAGTGGGATTGCTGGGTCCTATGGTAGTTCTATGTTTAACTTTTTGAGGAACTACCAAACTGTTTTCCATAGCAGCTGTACCATTTTACATTCCCATGAACAATGTACGAGGGCTCCTATTTCTCCGCATCCTTGCTAACAGGACTAGACAATTTCTGAAGTGCCTGCTATGTACACCTCTAAAATGCTATAATTCTATGATTCCAAGTTGTGAGACTGGTTCTTCCACTATGAGTTGTTCATTCAGAACCAATTACATTCCTCTAAGACTCTTCATTATTTAAGGCTTATAAAGGGACATTTTAAGGTGAAATTATTTCAATTCACCAATTAGTTGAGTCAAGTACTACCACTGACTCAGTTTTTGTGGTATGATGGTACTACATTGTATTGGTCTTGGTCTTTGTGGTAGGACCAGCATGAAGCAGATGGCGGGAAGAGGTGGGACAAAAGGCATGTGTTGAGAGGATTATTTAGCAGCAGAAGCAGCAAAAAAAGGCAGAGTATGGTTGTAAACAGGGCATTGTAAGAGGAGATTAAAAACAGGCATGTAGTAGCAACAGCAGGTAATGACTAAGAGAATACTGTATGGTAATGGTAAATTTGGAGCAATTTTGTATTATGTAAGTCCATTAACAATGTGTACAAATTTGCTTTACAATCAACTTGGCTAAAACCTAAACTTTTTGCATGGAAAACAAGACTTACTACCCAAATAATTCTGGAATCTTTGTGATGATCTTGCAAAAAGAAGAGCAATATTTTTATAACGATAACCAGTTCTTGAACTTTGACCAATGTATTTTTTGAGAAACAATTTTATCTGACATCAAAGTAGCATGACTAGTTAATCTTTCTTATTTTATTGTTTCAAATAACATTGAAATTCAAGGGTAGTTCACTGCTTCTCTTGGTTTGACTTTCCTGCACACAAGGATAGATTTCTTATCTCTCTGTGTATACATGCTGAACTAAAGAAAGTGCTTTTCCCTCAAAGAGTTAAGTTACTATGATTTTAAAAATAGACGTCATAATTTTGATCTGCCTCTGATCCTTTTCCTTCTGGCCTAATCCCTACCCCATTTACAGTGTATCATTTGCTCCAGTAATTCCCAATTTCTTATAGTTCTCCAATACACTAGCCTCTCTCACATCTCTGTACTTTTGCACATGCTGTTCTCTCTAATGGGGACACCTTCCTTTCTTCCCATTTCCCACCCTACAGCCTGGCTAATTCCTAATCATGATCTACAGGTCAGTACAAGTATCATTTCCTATTGAAGTTCTTTACTATTTATATAAAATTGCAATGAATATGCTTGCATGTATCTTTGAGCACATTTATGATTGTGCCCTCAGTGGAAATTATTAGAAGTAGAACTACTGTGACAAAGGATATTCACATTTATAAGGTTCTTAATACACACAATAGCACTTTCCTCTAAAATAGTCGGGAAACATAAAATGTTTATTAAGTCAAACATTTCCTGACTTGCAAATGATAGCACAAACAAGTAGCCTCTGTTAATTCACTCCTCTTGCCCTGAGCCCTCCTGCTGCTGGTGGCCTCGCCTTTTCATAAATGCCCCTGTTCCTGAGGGAGCCCATCTCCTTTACTTCTAATAGAAATCTCTCTCTGTTGCCTCTGCAGCTGTCCACCTCCCTTACCCACCTCCAACCAATCAAGTTGGAGGGGAGCAAGGCTCAGGGTACAGGCCCACAGAGGCTCCAGGCTCCAGAATATAAGATGAAGAGGCACCAAATGGTCAAACTTCAGGGGCTTCAAGGGGACCTGGTGCTGGAATTTACTACATCACTGGCTTTCAGAGAGAAGCCTTAGGGTTTTCCAGAGGTGCTTCAGAGGCCTCTGTAGGAGAAGAGGGAAGAAAAAGTCAAAGCCTTATCAGAGGAGGCTCCAGGTCCCCTCTCCTGCACTTCAACCTGATTCCAGGTCTGTTTTATGTTTTATGTACACAGTGCTCCAAAGTAAGGTTTCATTTAAAATAATAATAAATAAGAAGCTACAAGACTTAAAATAACAAAAAACAAAAACAAAGTTTGTACATGATTTATGAGTTTACTAAGCTTTGGTGGGCTGGCCCAGGAACCATTCATTCATTCATTTATTCCTAAAATGATCAACTCATCCCAGCCTCAGGCTTTCCAAGTTTTAGTGCTGAAAGTTCTACATCTCAGAACCTCCCCCAATCCCAGGGAATTCAGAATGGATGGTCCCTATTCCATTCATTCTTTCCACTCATTTATTTAAAAAAATAATAACTTGGAAGTTACTGTGTGTCAGGCACTATGCTAGACACTGAAGAATAAATAAAACTTGACAAAGTCCCTGACCTTGAGGAATTCATAGAATAGTAAGTGCAGGACAAGAACATGTAGCATTAAAACTTGGTAAATTATATTACAGAGCAGTGGTCTTCAAATGTTTCATGTACTCTATCATAAAAAAAAAATTAGCATACATCCAAATATATTATATCTATTTATATATTATATCCATGTACATAATAACAAGAGTTAAAACTCTATTGGCCCAACTAAGTGCCAAGCATTGTTCTAAGCATGATATTAACTCAATCGTCACAACAACCTTGAGGTAGGGACTATTATTATACCCTGATGGAATAAAAAATGATTGCAAATTCTTTGACATATCTCCCATCTCCACCCTTGAATCTACCCTGGCCTTATGATTTGTTTGGTTAATAGAATGCAGTAGAACTGACATTCTGGGGCTTCCAAGGCCATGTCATTAAAAACCTTGCTCTGGGGAAAGTCCAATACAACATGAGGAAGCTTGAGGGAGACACATGGAGAGGCACATGGAGGGAGAAATATGTGGCCAGCCCCAGCCGTTACAGCCCACACAGTCCAGAAGTAAGACCTGTGAGTCAAGAAGCCTGCAGGTAATTCCTGCCCCAGTCACTAACCCATGACTGCAGTCAGATGAGGGATCCCAAGTGAGAACTACTCAGATGAGTTCAGTCAACCCCCAGAATTCTGAGATAATAATAAATTGGGCTTTTGGCCATGACAAGTTGGGGTGGTTTTTTATGCAGCAACAGATAACTGGAACAATATTCATTTCACTACTGAAGAACCTGAAGCACAGAACAATTAAGTAACTTCCCCAAATCAAACAGCCAGGAAGTGGCAGAGCCAAGATTTAAGTCCAGGCAGTCTAGTTCCAGAATCTGTGCTCATAACTACTATGTGCTCTGCCTTTGCATTAAAAAATTTACACTCACAAGTAAACTTTAAAAGGTGAGAAAAGTTAAAAATAGGATTTCTAATATTTTCCTTCTGTATCTCTCAGGGATCATATCAGTCATTTCCTAGGCACTGCTACAAAGACAGAGGATACAAAACATAGAAAAGGACATCTAAGCCAGATCTTGAAGGATATCAGAGATTACTACCCAAGGAAAGGGGAAGGAGGTAGAACTGCAATACAGTCAGATTGTGGCATGCCAAGGAGAAAGGTGGCAGGGGCTGGAAAGGCTGGAAAACTGTACTGGAATCAGGTAGTGAAGGGCCTCGTCCACCAAACAAACGAGGATGGATTTCATCCTGCCATCAGTGGGAGTGATCAAAGCCTTTCCAACAAAGATATGATGTGATCGATAAAAAAGATAATTTTGGCAGCAGTGTAGAGACTAGCTGGAGAGGAAAGATAGAAACAAGTTAGGCAAGTGCTATAGACCAGGTACGAGAGGATGGATACCTAACTAAGAAGTGAAAGAAAAAGACAGGCAGGTTTGAGAGATAGATGTGTCTCAAATTGTGACTGCAGGACTTGGCAATGAACTGGCTGAAAGAGAATGCCCTTCAAGATGACTCCAGTGTCCCTAGTTTGACTGATGGTTGAAGATTCACCTGGAAACTCCAAGCAATTCTTCATATGTCAGCCTAAATATCAACCTTCTTTCTGAAAACAAATGGGTGTTCAAAGCAAAGTGGGTATTGAGAACAGAGGGGCAGATCAAAGGGGCCAGATAATCTAATTAGCTGTGGAGCTTCTAAAAAGTACAGATCCTAAAGACCCGCTTCAAACAGAATCACCTGGGATAGCAATTGGGAATCCATATTTTTATAACATTCCTCACGTAACTTTGCATGGTCTGAGGGTTCCTCTTAGGAAGAACTGCTCTGAGGGTTCCTCTTAGTATCTGTGCCTTGGAGGTTGATATTTCCCAAAATGTCTGTCCTCAATCTCTTCTCATCCTATTCACCCTGCCTGGGCCAACTCATTGGTTCCCATAACTTCAACTATCATCTGAATGCTAAGAATTCCTAAATTAGCCCAGCTCTCTTTCTGACCTCTATTCGGTATTTCCACACTCAGTCCAAACATCTCTACTGGAATATGCATTGGCATTACAAAAATAGCTAAAAGCTCACAGCTAATATCATACTCAATGGTGAGGGACTGAAAGCTTTCCCCCTAAGATCAGAAGCAAAGTAAGGATGTCACTTTTGCCACAGGTATTCAACATTGTACTGAAGGTTCTAATTAGAGCAATTAAGCAAAAAAAAAAAAAAAGGAAAAATGTATTCATATTGGAGGGAGTAGTAATGCAATCTCTATTTGCAGATGTTGTGATCTTGTATACAGAAAATCTTAAGGAAACTACTAAGAAAACTATTGGAACTAATAAACAACTTCAGCAAGGTTGCAGGGTACAAGATTATATAAAATAATACTTGCATTTTTATACCTAGTAAGGAACAATCTTAAAATTACATTAAGAAAATGGTTCCCTTTATAAAAGCATCAGAAATAAAATTCTAAGGAATATATTCAACAAAAGAAGTGTAAAGATTAAACTCTGAAAACTACAAAATTAAAGGAGACCTACATAAATGGAAAGACATCCCACATTTATGAAGTAGAAGACATAATTTTATAAAGTTGGCAATATACCTGTCATTTTGCCAGGACTGCTAAAACAAATACCACAGACTAGTGGCTTAAACAACAGGAATTTTTTTTTTTTTTTTTTTTATAGTTGTAAAAAGGAGTATTTTAATAGTATTTCAGAAAATTGTAGGCATTTTTTATTGATAACAGCACCAAAAGTCAACATGGAATCTGAAATCATATCAAAGAACTTTTCCTATTCTGTTGCATTAAAATCCATTGGTTCAGCTTGCATTTTTTTTTGCATTTTATTTTATTTTATTTTATTTTATTTTTTTTTAATCATCATTTTATTGAGATATATTCACATACCACGCAGTCATACAAAACAAATCGTACTTTCGATTGTTTACAGTACCATTACATAGTTGTACATTCATCACCTAAATCAATCCCTGACACCTTCATTAGCACACACACAAAAATAACAAGAATAATAATTAGAGTGAAAAAGAGCAACTGAAGTAAAAAAGAACACTGGGTACCTTTGTCTGTTTGTTTGCTTCCCCTACTTTTCTACACATCCATCCATAAACTAGACAAAGTGGAGTTTGGTCCTTATGGCATTCCCAATCCCACTGTCACCCCTCATAAGCTACATTTTTATACAACTGTCTTCGAGATTCATGGGTTCTGGGTTGTAGTTTAATAGTTTCAGGTATCCACCACCAGCTACCCCAATTCTTTAGAACCTAAAAAAGGTTGTCTAAAGTGTGCGTAAGAGTGCCCACCAGAGTGATCTCTCGGCTCGTTTTGGAATCTCTCTGCCACTGAAGCTTATTTCATTTCCTTTCACATCCCCCTTTTGGTCAAGAAGATAACAACAGGAATTTATTGTCTCCCAGTTTTGGAGGCTGGAAGTCCAAAATCAAAGTGTTGGCAGGATCATGCTTTCTCCAAAGTCTGTAGCATTCTGGTTGTGGCTTGCTTAACTCAATCTCTCCCTCTGTCACATGGCCATCTCTCTCCCCATCTGTCTCCTCCTGTCTCCTACTACTGTGTCCAAATTTCCTCTGATTATAAGTACAACATACTGGATTGAGACCCAACCTGGTTCAGTTTGGCCTTGTTTTAACTAATACGATCTTTGAAGATTTTATTTGCAAATAAGTTTACATCCACAGGGCTGGGGTTTAGGACTCCTACATGTCTTTGTGGGTGACGTGATTCAATTCATAACAACTCCCTAAATTCATCTACGTATTCAACACAGCCCCTCTCAAAATCCCAGCTAGCTTCTAAAAATAAAATGGAAATGCAAGGGATGCAGAAGAACCAAAACAATCTTGGAAAAAAGCAGAAAAATGTTAGGACTCATACTTTCAATTTCAAAACTTACTACAAAGCTACAGTAATCAAGAGACTGTGGTATTGGCATAAGGATAGACATATAGGTCAATGGAATAAAATTGAGAGTCCAGAAATAAATCCACATATTTACAGCAAATTAATTTTCAACAAGGATGCCAGACAAATCAATGAAGACAGTAGAGCGTTTTTGGCAAATGGTACTGGGATCAAAGAACACAGTTGGACCCCTATCTCATACCATATACAGAAGTCAACTTAAAATGACCAAATATTTAAATGTAAGAGCTAAAACTATTAAACTCTTAGAAGAAAATATAGGTGTTAATATTCAGGACCTTGGATTAGGCAATGGTTTCTTAGAAACCAAAAGCATAAGTAACAAGAGAAAAAATAGATAAATTGGATATCACCAAAATGAAAAATTTTCTACTTCAAAGGATATGATCAAGAAAGTGAACAGACAATCCACAAATGGAAGAAAATTTCTGCAAATCATGTATCTGATAAGGGACTTGTATTCATAATATATAAAGAACTTCTACAATGCAAAAAAAAAGACAAAAAAACTCAATTAAAATTGGGCAAAAGATCTGAATAGACATTTTCCTAAAGATATGCAAATGACCAATAAGCACATGAAAAGATGCTCAACATCATTACCCATTAGAGAAATGAAAATCAAAACCATGAGATACCACTTCATACCCACTAGGATGGCTATAATCAAAAAGACATAAAAACAACTGTTGGCAAGAATGTGGAAAAATTGGAACCCTCATACCCTGCTAGTGGGAATGTTAAATGGTACAGTCACTTGGGAAAATAATCTGGCAGTTCCTCAAAAACTTAAACATAGAATTACAATATGACCTAGTAATTCAACTCCTACATATATACCCAAAAGAATTAAGAACCCATCCACACAAACTCCTGAACACAAATATTCATAGCAGCATTATACATAATAGCCCCGAAGTGGAAACAACCCAAATGTCCATCAACTAATGAGTGGATAAACAGTATGTGATATAGTCCTATAATAGAATATTATTCAGGCATAAAAAGGAATGATGTACTGATACGTGGTATAATGTGGAAAAACCTTGAAAAACATTATACTAAGTGAAATAATCTGGTCACATAAGTCCATGTTATATAATTCCATTTATAGGAAATGTCCAGAAATCAATCAAGATAGAATGTGGATTAGTAGTAGCCTAGGACCAGGGGGAATGGGAAGATTGGGAGTTGATGGCTAAGGCTTGCAGGGGTTTCTTTTGGGGGTGATAAAGATGTTCTAAAATTGATCGCAGTGATGGATGCACGAGTCTTTGAATCTACTAAAAGTCCCTGAACTGTATACTTTAAATTGGTATGGTAAGTTTATTATATCTCAAAAAAGCTGCTAAAAATTTTTACTGAGTTTTGGATGAAAATCAGTGAATGATTCTGTATGATTTCCAAGGTAAGGGCTGAATATATAACATGCAGGAGGAGCTAATGAAGGCTCTTTGTTTCTAAATATAAAACTTATTTTTCATTTTCATAGCATGAATTCATGATTAAGATAAAATCCCAATACTAAGGAATATTTAAAAATTATATTTAGACATTCTAAGTGTCAGACTTCATTTCCTTAGCATTCAGATGTAAAATTTTAGCTCTGCACAAACTGCAATTAAATCAAGGAGAGAAAAATGTGACTTCCTTAAACTGTAGATGTGCCATAATGATTAACGCAGGGTAGTGAAATGAAACAGTTAAAAAAATTTTGATATAAAACTCATTTTTCAAATAAAATTTAATTTGGAAGTCTAGCATATGGAACAGATGAAAGTGTTATAAATAGAGGTGCTTTGGTTGAGGTATGGAGGGAAGCCTTTGCTTCTGCCTCCTCCAAACAAAACTCAGAGCAACCATGGCTAAGCAGCTTCGCAGTGTTCCATAGGGCACAGTTTAAACAGGTGTGGAGGACTCAGAGTTCCAGTCTGCCCTAATTGTGCAGTCTTTGGTAAGATATAGAAATCCCATGGGCCTCCGTTTCCTACCTGTGAGATGAAGGCACTGAACTAAAACTCCTTGAAGGCCCCTTCCCATTCTCAAAGTCTACAGTCCCAAGGCCCTAAAACAGCTAAAATAAAGGCCAACAGCTACTGGTTTCTAAAATGTTTCCCAGTCACTCCAGAGCTTAAGGAACTTAACAAAGATCAAAACAAACCCTGACCTTTCCGAATCCTATAAAATAAACAGCAAACTTGGATGAAGATAAAGAGTAGGGGAAAGGCTTACATCAAAGTGCATGAAATAGTCTGAACAAAGGGCAGCCGGTTTTCATTGATCTTCTCTTATCTGTTAGATAAAGGTAGCTAATGGACCATACATACAAATAAAGGATCTGGTTACCATGTATCCCAGAAAGACAGGTTTCCTTGAACCAGAGGAGTGGGGTAGGGAGGGGAGACAGTAAGGCACTGGCAGCACCTAGAGAAAAGCAGAAGAGCCCACCGGATCCCTATTGAGCAGGAGAGCTGGGCCACTGGCCAGGAAGACATAGCTGTGGGCCAGGAGAACCTCTCAGTCCTCAGAACAAGAAATCCGGTTGAAGAGCTGAGAAGAGATAATGCTTGCCAAGGTGATGCCACCATGGGGAGGAGCTGTATTGAGTGAGGGAAAGCAGCCCTCATACAGAAACATCTGAGGTGAGGAAGCCCTGGTAGATCTCCTCCAGGAGATGGGGTCTAACTCCTCATTACTCAAAGTGGGTCCGTTGACCAGAAGCAAGAGCAGCACATGTGACCTTAATATGCAGAACCTCAGGTCCCATCTACACCTACTGAATCAGAATCTGCATCTAAACAAGATCCCTGAGGGCTGTTTGTGTACTAAAGCTTGAGAAGTGGGGTATGGTTGGAACACTAGCTTCACAAACATATGGACCAAGGCTGGATGGACCCAGTGATAGAGAAAACCTCTGAGCACTCAAGTCACTGTATCTCCCAGTTACATCAATTTTAATTTAAAAAAAGATGCTAAAAATGATGAAAACCGCCCTTCGAGCCTGGGAAAAGTCAGTATAAGCAGAGATTAATTCTAATTATTCCTGTAATATGATGTGTAAAGATGACAGAAAAATAAACCAATGGAAATAAGGAAGCTGAATTCAACATTCCTACCTCCTAGTAAGTCTTACCTGTAGGGCCCCTGAGGATGGGTTCTATATCTGTTTTATTTATCTAGCACAATGCCTTATACATAACTGACACTCAATAAATGGTTGAATATATAAATGAAGATATTATTGGTACTATAAAGAGTGAATTTTGTGGTAGGTGAATTTTATTTTTTAAAAAAGATACAATTCATAAGGATAATAAACTAGGAACACCAGATTGTAAACCCTATGAGGGCTGGGACAGTGTTTGGTTTGTTCAGCACAATATCCCCAGCATAAATTTAGCATACTGCCTAGCACATTGCTCAGGAAACGTATGAGTAAATAAATGAATGAATAAGTGAACGGAAAACAAGTCAATTTTCCAAGAATATACCTGAAAAAGAAAAAAGGGAACCGACCTTATTTTAATCTCAGATTCCCATGATATCAAGGATGAACTTATCTGATATCAAAAAGGGTCATCAATCTTATGTGAATAGATATTCATATGATATGTAAAATTGTAACATCAGTATCTTGCTGAATTTCAGTAGCTTCATCATAACTTGGGGTAAATTTTAGCATACAATGCACAAAAGCATAAAATGTCATACCTGTTCTAGTTTCTGAACTGTTCTCTGCATGGATCATGTCATAGCAGGCCTGGGCAAAATTAGGAAAATAAGAAATTTAGCTTTGGCTCTTTTAGGATTCTTTTTTTTTTTTAATTATAAAAAATATTTTAATGTTACATTAACATTAACACATAAAGAATATGTGTGATAAAGAATAATAAAATAATCACTGTTCAAGAACAAGAACATTATCAATATCAAGGTTTTCTTCCTTTGAGGATCTTATTCCCATTTCTCAGAAATTCTGGCTTTTAGCTACTTGGCATTAATGTAAAAGGTTTGAGAAATACATATTCAATAAGGTGACACATAATAAAGGCTTTAGATTTTTACCATCCTTGGGTATATAAATATTTTAATAGGAGTTTTTTCTGATAATAAAACTGTATTGCTTATTGCAGATAATTTATAAAATAGGGAAAAGTATGAAGAAGAAAATAAAAATCACCAATAATAATCCCACTATCTCCAGATAATTACTGTTAACATTTAAAAATACGCACACACACACATACACAAATACATTTTAATAGGGGCCTCAAGTTGCTTTCAAGACATGAAGACATGAGTCTCTAATTTTAGGCACTGTGGCAGACTGGTAGGAAAGTTACCTGAGCTTAAGGTCTTCTCAAATTGAACCAAACAAAAGATTTGCATTTCCAAACAGACAGCATTATAATGATGCCCCAGGTATTCAGTTTTTAAGTAACCCAAATAGCTCATATGATATGGATGCTAATAATTTAATGCTACAATTCAAACAAATTGGCATCAAACTCATATACTCACAATAAGATTTTACACAAGTGTGCAGCTTCATATCAAATTCATGCTAAGTAAGCATATTCCTGATACCCCATGCATTCACATGCTCACAGATGTATGTATTACCTGGACTGATCAGTGGTAACAGAATCAGAAAGGTGAAGAGTGAAACTGGACACCAGAAGAGAACTAAAGAATAGGGAAACCTTAGTCCCTCCTGATAAACTATCCATGAACTAGACAAAACAATGCAGGCAAGTGTCTGGGGAACAAATGAGGAGATGAGCAGTAAAGACAGGTTTCAAATGTGCATCACATGAATGACTTTTCTTAATTAAGGAACGGCAACTGGTCTAGCAGGTTCCTCTTGCCCCCCTGTGTGAAAAGCCTGTACAAACAGATAACTCTTGCACAATGTCTTTTGGATTAACAAATTTAGGTTTTTATGTGAGGACCCTCCACCTAAGAAGAGATTATATCTAGAGACTAAGAAAGATGCTTTTCTATGGGAGCTAATATATCCCCTGTGGTTTTTTAGTTCTCTAGGGCTTAGGAAATAGCTCAGTTTAAGAGCTGTGAGGGTAGGGCTTGGGAGGGAGAGTGTCAAGTTCAGGAATTTGAATTGAGTTACAAGCCCAGGATGGGGGAAAAAAAAAAAAGTGAAAAAATATGCCCAAGATAAGATCCAAAATATGAAGAACCAAACAAACTAAAATCAGAACCAAAGCTAAGCTCACAAATCATTGTGTCAAGGCAGAAAAGGCCAACAGTAAAATCTAGAACACAAAAAGAGTACAGGGAGGCTGATGTCAAATAGTAAGCTTCTGTATATTTTTCTAAAGTGGGCTAAAAACATAAATAGTCACCTTTATGGGTGGAGCCTACCAGGGAAATGAAGTCACTTCATCCTTCATTTGGCCAAAGGTTCATGCCTGGCAGCCAACTCTGGTAACTAACTGCATAGTATGTTGTGGATTGAATCAGCCACTAGCAAACAAGGTTAAGCAAATAAATTTGTTTATATTTACACCTTACAATTATTTAAATTGTTAAATTGAGGAGTTCCTGAGGAATAATTTTCACTTTTGATATCTGTAGATAGAAAGGATTCAGTTGGAAGAAGTAATCACTTGTGGGTTTATCAAAGAATCATCATTTGTATGCTATAAAAAGGTTATTGCCAAAAATCTGAAAATAGTCCAACCTTGCAAAAGCCATTTGCCCATTAAACATGTTCTAATAGTTTTGTTGGGTTTGATATTTCTATTACAGTGTAAGGTTTCAAATTCAGCATTCTGGTATTGTTTATTCCTTTGGGTTTTACAGCTATAAATTATGTTTGGTGTTATCTTGATTAGGGCCACGTGGTCCAAACAACTGGACCTCAGGAGTAGGAATGCTTAACCAAGAGGTAGACTAACACATTTTTACCTTCTTCTCTCTAATACGAAAATACATGAAAGGGTATTGCTAAACACCAATTTAGATGATACCCATGTCAGGCAAGATTTTAATGAAACACCAAACACATAAGTTAAATATAATACTTTTGCCGCATATCAAAATATATTACATCTTGGTTTTATACGCAGAATAGAAGGCTTCTTTCTAACTGACTCTGAATACAATTCTCATAAAAGGTCTCTTGCTAAGGTGGTTCCCATACTTCAGGCCAATCTAGTCTCAGAAGTTCCACTGGTAATATGGAGTTCAATTATTTTTTTCTCAATCTTAATCAAGGACAGACTATTCTCTTGCTAGACAAAATTACTTCAAGAGTTAACTTAGTTCCTCTCCCCCTCCCCACTCCTCACTCCCTACCCCCAGATCAGCTAAAGGTCCTTATTGGTTTCTTCTAACTGCTTTGTTCTCTTTCCACTTGGCAGAAGAATAAAGAGATGATAGCCAAACAGATGTATCCTTATGTGACAGAGTGAGCTCTAAACCCACAGGGAGTCATTTGCTATTCTCTCAAAAAGAGAGCAAACCTCTCCTACCATAGAAATCCAGCTGTTCTCTGTTTGTTTTTGTTTCCTTTATGGTCTATTTCTGATAGACTGTCTTATTTTTTTTTTAACTTATATGAAAACATACTCGTCATTTAAACATTTTATTGCTTTTATTAGATGCTTGTAATATGTGTTCATTGGAAATAAAGTTAAGCAAAATGAAGACAATTATACATGACCTCACCAACCTTCATGGTGGTATTTTTCTATGCATATGCATGCATATAGATATGCACACAAAATTTAGAAATAGTGTATACTATTTTTTAGCCTGCAATTTTCTACATAAATATTTGTATCTATATTTCAGCCATACCACTTTTAATAGCTGCATAGCAGTCCATCTTACAAATGTCCTACAACCCAATTTTTGGATATGTGTTATTTTTACTATTTTAAATAATCCTATAATGACCTCATAACTAAAAAACAACTAAGGTATAGACTTGGTTAAAATTAAAGGTATACTCTTAGTTAAAATGAACTTACTGGACACAAAGGAATGAATAGTTTTAAGGCATTTAATAATCACTGACAAATTGCCCTGCTGAAGGTACATACCAATGAACATGTCTACCTGTAGATTATAGAAGTGCCTTTTTCTCAACACCATTATTTACTTTTTTTCATTCTTTTTACTCCCTCCTTGCTGATCTGCTGGGTAAAAGAAGGTACCTCATTTACTTGCACTTTTCTCCTCTTACTAGAAAGCGCAAAAAATGTTCTATATATTTATTTGACATTTAGATTTCTTCTGAATTGCTGGTTTCATGTTTTTGTTCATTTTTCTTATGTTAGTACCATATTTTATGGTGTTTCTTAAATAAATGTACTATTTGTATTTTTATTACTGATTTGAAAGAGCCACTTACATATATTAATAGTAAATCATTGTCTATTAATTGTACCTTTTTCTGTAATAGTTTTCCAAATTGGGAAAACCCAGAATATCCATTAAGAAGTGATTGATTAAATAAATTATGATTCATTCATATGACAGAATATACAAGGCAGCTGTGAGGAAGTGTGAGGTAGATCTCTATATGCTAACAAGGAAAGATGTCCATGAGATGCTGTTGAGGGTGAAAGGCTAGGTACAAAACTGCACTTAGAATATGATTCTTGTTTTTAAAAGATTATTTATTTAAGTACATACACCATATGTGTATATTTATATTAAGAAAGGTCTGGAAATATATAATATAAACTATTAAAAATACTTCCCTATGGAGTAAGGGACTAAAGAATGAAGAAGGGGACAATAATTTACTTTCTACAACTCTGTATTGTTTGATGTTTTTACAATAAATATGTATTACTTGCATAATTAAAAATTGCTAATCAAGAAAAATGTAACAAATATTTTCAGATTTATGTAACCACATCTTTTCCTATATGTTTTTTACCTCTGGCTTCAAGCAAGAGACAAGAAAGAAAGACCTTTCTTGCGTCAAGATATATAATTATTCTTTATATTTTATTTTAGTATTTTTAAGCCTTTACTTTAAAAAGATTTTTATTGTGGTAACATATACATATATACAACACAATGTTTCCCATTTTAACCACTTTCATGTTAAGGCTTTACTTTTTGACATTTATGCCTATAATCAATCTCAATTTATTTTGCTGTGGTATGAGTCACAAAACCACACTATTTAATAAAAAAATCTTTACCCACTTTTATCTTATTAAAAATTATTTTTTATCCTTAAATCTGTCCCTAGGTTATATTCTCTGTTCCACTGATCTGTCTTTCTAGTTGAACACTGATACTACACTTGTTTTAATTTTTATAACTTTCAGCATATTTTTATATCTTTTAGGTAAACAAAATTAGAAGACAAGCTATGGTCCAAAAGGAAAATATTTGCAACATATATAATGGAAAAATGGTAAATATCCCTAATACATCAAGAATTCCTTTAAGATGCTTTCAGGTGCAAGTATCAGAGACTTATCTCAAATGAGTTAAAAAAAAAATAAGGAATTTTACTAGCTCATAAAAATGGAAGTCAAGAGGTTAGGAGGGTTTTAGGTTCAGTTTGATCAGGCTCTGGTTCCATTTCCCAGTGACTGTCTCTACTCTACCCCTCTCTGTAAGTTGCCTTTGCTTCAGAGTCTGGCTTCCCTCATTGTAGCAAGATGGCTTCCAGCAATTACCAGGGCATGGTTCCCTCATTTACACTTACAAGAAAAAGCCTGTCTCCCAAACCCTTCCCTTCAGTCTAATTATCCTAATTTAGGCAGTTTGCCCAATCCTGGGCCAAAACTGTGTCCAGAGTAAATGCTTAGAGATGATGATTTGAGCATGAATTGCTGCTGGGCAAGAGATGGGGATTCTGTAGCTCTGGCCCTTTGATCCCTGTCCTGAGTTATTCCCTGTAGAATTCTTATATCTTGGACCCTTCTTTCATGCAGTACTTTTGTGAGCATTCCCTTACATGCAGGAATAGAAAAGGCAGTTTCATGACAGAGTTGCTTTATTTTACTACAATATTTTGGTAACAGTTTTGTTTCTATAACTTTAATTATAGTAATGTGATCTAAAGACATCAGGAAAGCAAACATATATATTGACAATTTCCTTTTTTTTAATATTGTAGCCAACACCTAAAAAGTATACTCTTACTTAAAGGTCCACATTAGAAGAACTTTAATTAATACATGAATTAGAATTTTGAATTCTGGGTTACTGTTACATGAAACTGACTCAGCATATGACTTGAAATTCACCTGGAGGAAAATAACACCATGTAGGCCAACTGAAACCAGCTTAGTGAAAAATTTTAATTATAGAATATTGAGTACAATGCTAAACTTTTGTCTACTTTCAATAACTGGAATTAACAAAACAAACATATCAACATCCTGTGAGAGAAAACATGTGTCTTTATATACCAAAACACTGAGTGGTACATAAAATCCAGATGAAATAAATGACAATAATGCTATCAAAGGCATTCTAGGTATAATATTCTAGGGTAATATTGTGTAGACAAAAAGCTGTGTTACAAAATAGTTCAGTTTTAGTTTTTTTCTGATAGCATTTTACATGTACTGTTTGAATAGTCTTAAAATGAATGATCTTCCCCGATCAAAAGTACATGTTGATTAGGGACTAGTGGCTTGATGTGCTGAGCCCTCTGTCTTGGGGCTGGCCCCTATAAAGCTTGTTGCTGCAAGGAGAGGCTAAACCTGCTTATAATTGTGCCTAAGAGTCTCCCCCAAGTGCCTCTTTGTTGCTCAGATGTGGCTCTCTCTCTTTAACTATGCCATCTTGGTGAGTGATCTCGCTGCCCTCCCCGCTATGTGGGACCTGACTCCCAGGGGTGTAAATCTCCCTGGCAATGCAGGATATGACTCCTGGGGATGAACTGACCTGGCATCGTGGGAATGAGAACATCTTCTTGACCAAAAGGGAGTTGTGAAATGAAACAAAATAAAGCTTCAGTGGCTGTGAGATTTCAAATGGAATCGAGGGTCACTCTCGTGGACATTCTTATGCACCATACAGATAACACTTTTTAGGTTTTCATATACTGGAATAGCTAGAAGTAAATACCTGAAACTACCAAATTCCAACCCAGTAGCCTTGATTCTTGAAGACAGCTGTATAACAATGTAGCTTACAAGGGGTGACCGTGTGATTGTGAAAACCCTGTGGATCACACTCCCTTTGTCCAGTGTATGGATGGATGAGTAGAAAAATGGGGACAAAACCTAAATGAAAAATAGGGTGGGATGGGGGGAGTGATTTGGGTGTTCTTTTTTTGTTTTTATTTTTATTCTGATTCTGATTCTTTCTGGTGTAAGGAAAATGTTCAAAAATAGATTGGGGTGATGAATGCACAACTATAAGATGGTACTGTGAACAGTTGATTGTACACCATGGATGACTGTATGGTATGTGACTATATCTCAATAAAACTGAATTTAAAAAAAATTCATGTTGAGGAGTCTCCTGAATGTAAAAATACTCTTGTCAGCATTAATGGATATGTGTTATACTACACCTTTTTCAAAAAAAAAAAAAAACTTAATAGAATTTATATTTTAGAGCAGTTTGTTTACAGAAAAACTGAGTAGAAAGTACAGAATCCCCTTATACCCCATCTCTCCCGCCTCCCCCCTGCAGTTTCCCCTATTCTTAACATCTTACATAAGTGTGGTACATTTGTTACAATCCATGAACTAATACTGACACATTATTGTTAACTAAAGTCCATGGTTTACATCAGAGTTTGTTCTCTTTTGTTGAACGGTCTTGACAAATGCATAATGTCATGTATTTGTCACTATCGTATCATACAGAATAGTTTCACTGCCCTAAAAATGCCCTGTGCTCCACCTGTTCATCCCTCCCTCCTTCCCCCACTGTTGCTCTTTTCATTGTCTCTATGGTTTTGCCTTTTCCACAATGTCACATAGTTGGAATCATACCTATTCGTTTTTTACATAATCCCAACAAATAATATTTCTGATTCAAGGAAGGAGTGGCAACTCTAGGTATACAAACTTTGGGATAGATGGGTTCACTAGAAGTCAGCTGCTCAAAATCCATACTTTCACCCAAAATGCACCTAACTCTCCTAGGATCTTATCTTGGTAGTTTCTTCAATCAGTGTCTAGCTACTTCATTAGAATGTTCTTCCTTAGGAGAGCAATGTCAATAATGAGCCAGGGCTCCAGACTCAGACATAGCTGGACTTAAATTTATGCTCAGACTCAATGTGGTTTTGAGCAAGTTATTTAATCTCTGTGAATTCCAAGTTTCTCATCTATAAAGTGGGGGACATAATAATGTGTGCACTTGGGGCTCTAAATGAGTTTTAACTGCTTAATGTATATAATTACATTATATACATTAAACCTCCTGGCAACTATTATAACTAATTTTTATTATTTATATTTTTATTTTTAGATAAACACAATGCCATGTTCCAAGAAAAGGTTGCCCTAAATTGACCTTAATGTGAATGTTCTGGTTTTCTAAAGCCATTCAAGTTTTAATCAAAATGGTTGTTAACATGTGTGAATTACTTTAATCTTTTATATATTTTAAAATCTACTTTGATGTAAAGTATAAATATATTTATATAAATTTATATATATATTTAAAGGGCATCAAGCTCAAAATATAAGCAAAAGTGGTTCTACCACTCACTTGTTTTATTCTTCACTTTAATTGGTTCAAGAAAAGCAACTGGCAGGGGAGAAGCAGAGTGGAGGTGGAGAGGACAGGAAAGGCTGGGTTATGAAATAATGCTCCTGCTATGCAAAAGGTCTGGACAAGCTACCACCAGTCCCAAGCCTGTTTCTGGAAATCCTCTTCAAGCTATTAGCTGTGTCATAGGGCACAAAGTGTTTTAAAGAAATTAAAATGTTCAAAGATGACTAGAGTCCCTATCTAGAATGCAAACTACCCATCCACAAGCATTCCCTATCCCCTTCTCTGTCAAATTTTTCTTCTTAGCATTTAGTATCTTCTACAAACTACATATTCCTTTTTATCTTATTGTTTGCCTTCTCCCACTAGAATATAATCTCCTCAAATGTAGGAACTTTTGTCTGTTTTGTTCTTGCTGTTTCCCCAGAGTCTAGAACAGTGCAGGCCCATAGTAAATGTTCAAAAGATACTTACTGAATGAGTGAAAAATTAATGACCCTTTGCCTTTCCCTTAATATGAATAGTAATCCAGGCAAATTTTCTGGCTGAATTATATAGGTAGTTGTGGGCCTTTCTATAAAGATACCCCCCCCCCTTTTTTTTACTCATCTTGGCTCAAAAAGCTTTTAACTTTCATCCTATCAGGACATTATTAATAGTACTTTGATTTTAGATGTCTTCTGTGCAAACTGATCTATAAGTTCAGTTCTAAAATGACTTTCATATGTTTACAAAATGAAAAAGCTGAAGAGTATCAGGATCAAGGTTAAAAAACAAACAAACAAACAAACAATCATTGAACTGAATTTGAACAGATAAACTTCAAAATGTTTATAAGCTTTTGTCCATTAAGTTGGATGGAGTTTTCAGAGGAGCTACCCTAAGATACTCTTTGTATGAATATTAAACCAGTTAGTACTCTGCTAAGAAAAAAAAATCTGTAGATGCCATGACTTGCAAAGTAAACATTTGAAAAAGGCTTGTAAAACACTGAATGACTAAAAGGAAGAAAACCCACTAGAGACGAAAGGAGAGGAAGCATCAAGTTAGGACTCCTCTGAAACAACACTGGTAATAGTTTTTTTCTTTATAAAAAACTCAGAAATCACAGTCTTTTTATATGACTTTTCTACAATTAAACAAATATTTTAAAAGAAGGGGCTGTCTATAGAAAAAAAGAAACACAAACATCAAAAAGAAAAAACAAGATTAAGAACTTCTGCTAATATGGTTTCCATTTTCTTTCCCCTTTCTTTGGTGCATTATTTTTATAATTTTTAAAAACTAGTATTGTAACATATACACAACATAACATGTCCTATTTTAACCACTTTCAAGCATACAATTTAGTGGTCCTTTTTTGTTTTTAACCACTGAAATAATTCAAATTCCCTTTCTGCAGTCTGGCATATTGCCATAATCCAAATAGGTTAAGTTAAAAAATGAAAACAACTTGATGGATACACATTGCTGAATGCCTACAGGCAAAGCACTGATGTAGTGAGGCCAGTTCACCTCTGGCCCCCCATCAATTTCACCAAGCCACTGATTCTACCGTAACTTGAGCTTCTACCTAGGAAAAGCAAGTTTGGTCAATTCTCATTGTTTGAGATAGTTATGCTCTATAAAGTTGCTGCAAACACTGAATTAAACACAGAACTATTGCCTCTAGGAAGAATACAGGTTTAGGGTCCTGCAAACCTCTGGTCACAGCTTTTTGTCAACTGATCAATACATACCTTGTATTAAGTGTCTTTCCAATTAAAGACACTATGTATCTTTTACTCCCTCTTTAAACTTGCACATAATGATGCTCTAGGAAGTTCTTTTGTTTCACCAGCATTTCAGAGACTGCCCTCATTTAACCTCATCTAGAAACAGTATCATTGCCTGCAGAACATTTTAGAGCAACATTTAAACAAAGTCTCCAAGCACAAATTTAAGCAAGGTTAATCGTAAATTGCACTGGGGGTGGGGGGTGCGGCAAGGGACTGGAGTTCATTAAATAAAGTGTTGATTCATTAACACTGAACTCATGGCCGACACACATAACTCAGGCCTGAACGAAGCTTATATAACACACATGTTTTCTCCTTAAGGCACATTACAGCCTTCTTGTGCTTAGGAACTCTAGACAGCACTTCAGCACTATGCTTGGCGACCATTTTAAACAGCGAAATCACCAACAAAAGCACAAAATGTGGAAAACATGGCAGAAAATTTACCATGTAAAGGACAACTTGTTTACAGTGTGAGAGATGAAACAAGAGCATTGTCTTGTTTAACCTCAGCTGGAAACATGCTTATCATGTGACTCAAATTTTTCACAGCTCTGTGCATGTCTGCGAATGACCATGAAAGCACTGTGAATACTGATTTGGGTGTTACAAATAAATTTTAGCAAGTAGGTGAATTTGCACATAAGGAATCTGTGAATAATGAGGATCGACTGTGTATTCTAAGAATCCTTTTGAAATCACGAAGCCAGATTATTCCACTATGTTTATCATTCCTGTCATCATCTTCAGTCACTGTTCAAAAAATAAAACCTTGTTGTCATGGTTTTTGTGCTGCTTTCACTGCTCTTTGTTTCCTTTTCCCATTCCTGACCTCTTGCTAGTGAAGAGTGCTGATGGGGCATTCAGGAGAAGCTTCAGATGTTCCTTTATTCGTTAAGGATAACTGATATTTTCTCTATTAGTGACACCATAAGCTCCTTCTATTATAGACTTTCTGGAGCCACCTCTGCTCCCACATTCCTTAACAAATCTTTCCATGCTGCCTTCTGAGATGTTCCATGATAAACAAACTCTTCTACATCCTTAACCTCTATTCATTAAACACTATCCCCTGCCCCCCCTCCCCGCCGAGGACTCAGTACCTGAATTCCAATTCTTCCACAGGACATGGCTTACCACCCTCTGAGGCAGTGGCTGCCCACTCTGCAGTATGCAGTCTATCTGGAAGCCTCTGGTCTCTACTGACCACCATTTCTATCATTCCTTATTCCTCTATTGATTTATTTAGTAAAAATCTTTGCTCCCTTAGGACTCTAGTCACTTGTGCCCCATTTTTTACCTTTCCTTGTCTGCTTTGCCACTGGCCTCCTGTTTGAAGGGAAATTAAGTCATTTTTCTGGACTTGAGATACTGAACAAGCAATGCCTGGCCTCATCTGAACCCTGTGGATATATTTTTCATCCAAAAAAATTCGGATTTCAACAAGAGACCCATTCTCCTAAAGAACGATTTTGATGTGGAAATGAGCGTACACAGACCTCATCTTGTAAGGGAAGCCCAGTGTAATGCTCTTGATAATGATCTGCATGTGACTACAGACAGTGCAAACTCTAGCCAGTTCCTTTTCCCCCGCTGTTTGTCAACCCGAAGCCTCTTATTTTTCTTCCCAAAGAGACCGAGTTCTACGTGGACGTGAGTGAAGTCCCTCTGCAGGGTTCCTCTGGGGTCCTTCACAATAACTGTGCGTCCCTTCAGTGTGGTATTTTCTGGATGTTGGTTGCTGAGAATGGTCTTCATTCTTGCAGTCAAAGAAAAGCTTACCCTTACTGTTCATTTTCAGGCATTAGTCACTTAATGGTTATTGCTAGAATAGAAGTGTTCACAACCATATTTAATGCTCTGGACCCAACTGAAAGAAATTTCTTACACAGACTGCAAAAGGAAAAGATATGAATATAAGCATTTCAGAGATTTCAGACAACTCAGACATATTCACAGGATTAGAGAAGTGGGGTCAGTGGGGGTTTACCAGGTTTAACAATCCCAGGGATGGAACAATGACCAGAAACATGGAGGCTGAAGATTGGTGGAGAGCTAAGAGCCCTAAAAGTACTTCTATATTATTTGATTGATTCACCAACAAATAGTTATGGATTGTTACTACTGTTCTAGGTACCAAAGATACAGTAGTGAATAAAAGAAATTCCTGCCTTTATGGAGTTTACATGCTAGTAGAGGAGACAGATAATAAACACATAAATAAATATATAGATAACAAAATGTCAGCAATCAAGAGTATGGGGAAAATTTGAAACAGGGCAAGATGACAGTGATGTGAGTGCTCTTTTAGGAAGGGCGGGAAAGGGAGGCCTGAGAAGGTGACATGTGAGAAGAGACCTGAATGAAGTGACGGTGGCCATGTGACCTACCCAGAGGAAAGCATTCTGGATAGAGGGATGGGAATGGCAAGGAGGCTATTGGCTGAATGGACCAAGCAATTTAGAAGAGGGGTAGGAAATGATGCCCCAGGCAGTGTACTACATGGGGAAAGCACTCACCTGGAGGGGAGAGGGCTCATTATACTTTCTGCATAGCATCCACACCATTCTAGGCCTTAATCCAGAGAAACTGTCCCAGGTCCTCTGGGAGAAAAGGACTGAAGTAAGAAACCATAATAAATGGTAGAACTGTATCAGTAAACAAATCATTGGAAATGCAGAGTATAAGGCAGCTGTGCAGTCTAACCTAATTTTACACAGGTTGAACACAAATAGATGGAGGGCATTTCCCCCCATTTTAGCCTGCCAGCAGCTGGAGTGAGACAGAACAATGATCACCATATGATGGCAGGGGGCATCAACAAACTGATCCGGGTCTCAGCAGGCAGAAACTGCAGCAAAAGAAATCAAAAGTTCCAAGTTGGAAGAAAAGATGGCGATTCTTACTTTTTGTTTGTTTTATTTAATACATTTTTATTGTGAAATTTAACATATATACATAACAGTGATAACTTTCAAAGTATGATTTAACAAGTAGCAAGAAAGCAAATTTCAAAGAATTTTATGGGTTACAGTTCCACAATTTTAGTTATTTCCTTATTGTGAAATAAAACATATATAAAGAAAGGTGATAACTTTGAAAGTACAATTAAACAAGTGGTTATATAGGTAATTTCAAGAATGTTATGGGTTCCAGTTCCACAGTTTCAGTTATTTCCTCATTATGAAATATAAGTTATATACAGAAAGGTTATAACTTTCAAAGTACAGTTTAATGAGTAGCTATAGAGCAAAAGAATGTTATGGGTTAGAGTTCCATCATTTCAGTTGTTTCCTTCTAGCTATTCTAATACCCTAGCATCTAAAAAAAAATTATATAAAGATTCAGTATTTGTAATCCTTTGTTAAATCCTATCTTGTCTGTTCCTCCCTCTTCCTCTCTCCTTTAATCACTTTCTCAATCTTCAGGGGTGTCTAGATAGTGACCACCCTAACTTGTTCATATTGAAAGGGGGTGTCGACGTTATGGGGAAGAGGGCTGCATCTGGTTGTTGTTCTTAAAGAGGCTTTTGCCTCTGGGTTTTAGGACTTGTCTGGCATAGGAACAGTCTGGTGGATTTAAGTTTCTGAGAGATATACTTAGTGAGTGAAACTTTTATAGAATCTCAGGGACCTACTGTTGGTTAGGGCATGGCACACTGTGGCCATTTGGGATATCTAGCTGGAGCATGGACAAGAGTAACCTCCAGGATAGCCACTCGACTTGATTTGAAATCTCTTAGCCACTGTAACCTTATTCTGTCACCTTTTTCCCCCTTTTGGTCAAGAAAGCATTTTTAATCCCTCGCTGCCAGGGCCAGGCTCATTCCTGGGAGTTGTGCCCCCCATTGCCAGGAAGAATCACTCCCTTGGGAATCATGTCCCACATAGTCTTATTTTAAAAAAATGTTTTATTTTTAATTTCACACTTACAGGACCATTGCAAAAATAATCCAAGTTGGCAGAGTAAGACGCTTCAGGGTTCCATCCCCCCATAGAAGCTTTGAAGAACAAGCAGGAAATGGTGGAAACATCTTTCTCAAAGTTTCAGAATACAGTTAAGGGACTATAATAACAGGAAGAGCACTGATTCAAAAAAAAAAAAAAAAAAAAAAAAAAAAAGCTACTTAAAAGTGGTAGCATCATGGGATGCCCTGGCTGTTCAGGGTGCCCCCACCCCTCACCTGCTCAGTGGGGAGCTGGCCCATACTCCCACAGTGGGTCTCTGATCCATGTTCAGGATGAGACAGACTAACCCTTGTGCACATACTGTGAACATGCATGTCTGGCCCAAATGATGGTGGCCTGAGAGACTTGCCATCCCAGAACTTGGCCTGTGTAGAAGGCAATTCATAGAGATTTCTTATAGATGCTATGGGAGAGTAGTCAAGCAGCAAGGGATTGCTGGATGTAGGACATACAGTACAGTACCTGGGACCTATGTAGTGCATTACCTTGGACCCCAAGGAAACTGTTTCCTAGGGAAGAGGGGACATTTGTAACTGTGTAAACAGGGGAATTCCTAGGACCATGCATATGCCCAGGACAAGATGCACATACAGAAAGGATCAGGATGGCCCCTGTACTTTGGCCTGGAGCTATTTTCTAAACTCATTATATGGATAAACCCTGACGATGTCAACACAGCATGAACTTTCTCTACTCAACCACTCCCAAGCATACAATTCAATGGGATTATCATACTAGCAATGTTTGGCAATGCTCACCACCATTTATTACCTGAACTTTCCCATCACCCCAAACAGAAACCCTGCACCCATTATGCATTAACTCCCCTTTCTCCCAATGCCCCACCTCTGTAAGCTGTACTCTACCTCCTGTCTATGAATCCGCCTATTCTAGCTATTTCATTTAAGTATCTATCCCTTTGTATCTTATTTCACTCAACATGATGTCTTCCAGGTTCATCCATGTAGTAGCATGTATCAGAACTTTATTCCTTTTTAGGGCTTTATAATATTCCATTTGATGTATGTATCACATTTTGTTTATCCATTCTTCTGCTGATGGACCTTTGTATTGCTTCCACCTTTTGGCTATGAACATTGATTGATGTACAAGTGTCTGAGTCTCTGCTTCCAATTCTTTGGGGTATACACCTAAAAGTGAGATTGCTGTTTATGGTAATTCTACATTTAACTCTCTGAGGAAGCACCAAACTGTTTTCCATAGTGGCTGCACAGTTTTAAAATCCCAACTTTGTCAGCATTTGTTATTTTCGTTTTTTAAAATAATAACCATTCTAGTGGGTGTGAGGTGGAATCACATTGTGGTTTTGATTTGCATTTCCCTAAAGGATAATGGCATTGAATTGGTATGTTTGTTGATGACCACAGGTCTCCTAGGCTCTATTTATTTTTCTTCATTCTTTTTTCTTTCTGCTTCTCAGACTAAACAATTTCAATTGTCTTAACTTCAAATTCAGATTCTTTCTCCTGCCAGCATCAATATGCTGTTGAATTCCTCTAGGGCATTTCTAACTTCTGTCACTATGGTCTTCTGTTCCGTTTTGGTCCATTTTCATGATTTCTATCTCTTTATGATACTCTCTCTTCTTTGTTGTTTTTCTAATTTCCTTTCATTCCTTGTCCATGTTCTCCTTTAGCATTTTCGGCTTATTTAGGACCATTAAAAAAACAAAAAAACAAAAAAACCTTTTTCTGGATTGCCCAAACTCTAGTATTCCTTGTTGATGGTTTCCAATTCTTTATCCTTTTCCTTTACTTAAGACATTATTCCTGTTTCTTTATATGTTTTATAGTCTTTTGCTGCAATCTAAACATTTTGATATTTTAATGTGTTATTTTTTAAATTTAGACACTAAGGCAACTCTTCTTTAATCTTGTATCCAGCCCTTGTTATGACAGAGATTTCCTTGAATGCCAGGAGCTAACAAAAAAAAAAAAAAAACAAGGTAAGAAAGAAAAAGAAAATGACACCTCCATTCTCAGTATTTGCAGATTGGCCTGTGCAAGTGCTTTCCTTCAGAGCTTATCTGTCCTAACAATAAGTTTAGAAAATAGCCAAGGCAAAAGCATAGGTTGCTTCCTTGGCATTTCTGAGCATGCATCTTGTCCTGGGCATGTACATGTCGCCTCAGGAATTCCCCATTTATATGGATCTATCCTTCTTTCTCTAGGAAGGTGTTTCCTCACAGTCCTGGGGAATTGCACTGTATGTCCCACAGCCAGCACACCTTTTCCTCCAGATGACTGCAATTTGACTGTTCTCTTACAGCCTTCTGTAGGAGAGCTCTGTGAGCTGCCGTTGACACCTAAGGCAAGTTCTGGGATGGTGAGCTTGTGATGAGTATCTCCTGGTTCAGTCCTTTAAGCTGCCAACAAATTGGCACAGACATACATGCTCCTAGTATGTGCACCAGGGTTACTGTGCTCCCTCCAGAACACACACCAGGGACCCACCAGGGGAGTGTGGGCCAGCTCTGTGCTGAGCCAGTGGGGGGATGGAAGAGGGATCAGTCAGGGTGCTACATGGTCCAACCATTTTAAAGTTGCCTTTTTCTTGATTAGGAACTTCTGCTATTACTGTAACCATTTAACTGTTTTCCTGGAGTTTTGAGAAAGATGGTTCTGCCAGCTCTTATTTGTTTAAAGCTTCTGTGGGTGGACAGAACCCTGGAGCAGCTCACCCACCATCTTGATGACCAGAAACCTCCTGTCATTCTTATTTGAAAATGTGATACAACTTTGTAAGCCACATTAAATAGGAGGACAGTATCTGTGGCTGCGATGTCAGTGATTTCAGCTGGTGGGTTGGGATGGAGAGTTCATATATTCACCCATCCAGTAACTACTTGTTGGGTGCATATTGGCCAGATACTATGCTAGGTGCTAAAATAGAAGAAATTAACATCGTGTTAGGAACTGTACAGAGATGACACACTGATTATCTCATTTAATCCTCACAATAACTATAAAGTAGGTACTATTATTATTTTTACTGATGCCAAGGCTAAAGCTTAGCGAGATTACACAGCAAATGGTGGAGCTCGGATTCAAATACATGCAGACTTACTCCTAATCCATTACATTGAGTGTTATAAATTGTTATCTTGTTCTTGCTTTTGTGGCCTTGTACTCCAAGGTTAGTATTATCTAATGACGCATGGACTAAACATGGTTTGTTCCACTGACCTTGTATTTATGACTACCAGTTTAAAAGAGTCCACTTATCACTGTCCTTTTCAATTCTGTTTTGAGAACAGTGATAGAAACAATCACTGCTTGCCACATCACTGAACCATTCATTCAAGATTTATTATGTATCTTTTATACATATCAACTTTATTCTTGCCTAACCCCCCCAGCCAACTCTACCCCAAGACTCAACTGCAGGCAAGTCTGTAGAGAAGGAGAAATGGTCAGGTTGTTGGAGGAAGTTGAATTTTCCTTCTCCCTCTGGCTCCTGGCTACCAAGAATCCATTTTTTGTTTCTATGAATTTGTCTTTCCTGGACAGTTCATATTAATGGAATCATACAATGTATATGGCCTTTTGTGACTGGCTTCTTTTAACATGATGTTTTCAAGGTTCATCCATATAACAGCAATATTATTCTTTTTTATTGCCAAATAATAATCCATTGGATGGATATCCATTCATTGGTTGATGGACATCTGGATTATTTCCACTTTGGGGCTATTATGAATAATGCTGCTATGAACATTCATGTACAAATGGACATGTTTTCAATTCATTTCAGTATATATATTTAGGAGTGGAGATGCTGGGCCATATGGCAACTCAATAGTTAACATTTTGAGGAACTTCTAAATTGTTTTCCAAAGTAGCTGCATTGTTTTACATTCCCATGAACAATGTATGAAGGTTCCAATTTCTTCACATCCTTGTAAACAGTTGTTACTAACTGCCCTTTTTATTTCAGTCATCCTTGTGGGGGTGTGAAGCGGTATCTCATTGTGGTTTTGATTTCTGTTCCCTAATGACTAATGATATTGAGTATCTTTTCATGTGCTTGTTGGTCATTTGATTATCTTCTATGGATATTCAGATTCTTTCCCCATTTTTAAATTGGGTTAGTTGTCTTTTTATTGTTGAGTTGTAAGAATTCTTTATATATTCTGGACAAAGTCTGTAAGGTCTACTTTTGTAATAAAATCTGAGAGAGTGAATGGTATTCACTCCTCACTTCAAAAAGTGTTGATGGCTTAAATTAGGTTGGTTGTAGTGGAAATAAAGATAAGCCAATGGTCTTGGAATATGTTTAGAAAGTAGAACATAAAGGATTTCCTGATATAATTGAGGTGGGTTAGGGTAGGGAAGGGGGATTAAAAAAGGGAATAATCAAGGATAACCCTTAGTTTTTTTTTTTTCCTTGAGTAGATAGTGGTGTCATATACTGAAATGGGGTAGAAATCTTACAAAGATTTTTTTTGGTAAGTGCATGGCAGATAAGAAGAGTAGGCATTACAAGTTGTGTTTTGAACATGTAAAATACGAGGTACCATTTAGACATGGGAGGCAGCTGGAAAATAGAATCTATAGCTCAGGGAAATCTGGGGCTGCAGAAGTAAATTTGAAAGTAAATGCATGGGTTGTATTAGAGTCACAGGGCTGAATGAAATCAGTTAATGGTAGCGGTTGAACTTAGAATAAAAAAAAGGGCTGAAATAGTTGTTTCCAATTGATCTGTTTTAGACAACTTCTAATATTAATCATTTAATTACCTCCTTTTCTGCATGAAAAGAACCATAAAATGGCAGAAAATTTAAATAGTCATTAAAGAGTATCAGCAGCAGATCCCAAATCTTTTTTTGTTAGGGCTTGTAAAACAATACTTAGCCTAGTGAACTCAGATTGAATATAAGTTGGAAATTGATATTACTTTTGAGATTTTTTTTGGCAGTTTCTGATTCTTATGTATCATAGCATTTTTGATCGATCTGAATAAAGAATCATCTTTAGAAGGGAAAATCTTAAAGGAAAAGAGTCCCTATTCTATAGTCGTTGAAGGCTGGAGGAAGCTGATAAAGTATTAGGACTGGGACAGCAACATTCTACCTTATATTCAAAATAAAACCAATCAAAGAGGTAAACGGCAAACTCAAACCCTCCAGGCAGGGGTTATATCCAAGGGAAGTGATCCATATGGAGTAGGTGGGGAGGTAAAAGAGGATGCAATATTAATATTTGTTGGTCCTTTGTTATTCAGAAATTAATTTTTCAATGGTGATAATGCCTGTGGTTATGTTTTTTAAAGTTCTTTTCTTTTTGAGAGACAAAGTGAAATGTTTACAGACGAAATGTCAAGTTTTGCTTCAAAACACTTGGGGAGAAGTGGGGAGTGGATAGAGGTATAAATGAATCAAGACTGACCATAAATTCATTGTTGAAGTTGGGTGACGGATACAGAGTTCATTACACTACTCTCTTTCTGTTTCAATTATATTGTCTTCTATACTAAAATGCATTTTAAAATTAATCTTTGAAATAAAGAAGACATATATTTCTGATTCTTTAATCAGGAGGATTTGAGATGATGTGAGGAATAGCAGAAGAACTGAGGCCAGGAAAGGGGTTTGGAGGAAGCAAGTGAGAGTTGAGCTCTAGTCAGGACAGGTAACAGTCCTCTAAGGTGGGAAACCAGGAACATATCTGTCATGGGTGGATGTGGACAAGTGTCAGTTAGGGAGACTGGTGATATCTTTAGTTGTTAGGTGAAGATGTGATGTTCAAGTTATTACAGGGACTAATCTCCAATAGTGGAGAAAGACTGAGGATGGAGAGTTGTTCCATCTCCATGAAATACTGAAGGGAGATCACAAAAGCCAGCCCTGGGCAGCAGGCCTTATGTCTCAGATTTTATATACCTATCTTCCTGTTTAACCTCTTACCCACTATTCCTTTCTGTTTTTCTCTCTCTGCTAATCCCTACTCTTCTTTATGACCTCTTAGACATTTTTCTCAGGATTACTTACCCTCTGACTCAACTCAGGACCAAGAGCCTTGTGCCAGTCCTTCCCACTCCTAGTCCAGCCATATTTGCCCTGTGGGCCTAGAAAAGAAAGCTGGATAAATAATGTGCTGAGAAACTGCAAATGACTGATAATGCTGAGGCAGAGTCCCCGGCCAGTGAAGATCTGGGAATGAAGCACAAAGAGTGTGCTAATACTCCCTGTGGATACTGGGACACTGGGTCATGAGATATCATATTAATAAAGCAGAACCAATGTTTATTGATGGTATTCTGACTTCACTCTCTTTCTAAAACAGTAGCTAAGAGTGCCTGTGGTATAAAGCACTGGACCTTCAAATACTATGTTTTCCAAGATTGCTGAGAGGGGGCTGGAATCAAATAACCTTTCCATCTCCAACACACATTGGAAAGTGGAGACTAGGCTCAATTTTGCATGCTATGCAGGTTATCCTAGGAAATCTGGATCAAGTTATAGTCTGGCAAAATAAAGAGCTATGAGTTTTAGAAGTTTCTCAATTCTCAAATATGAAATCACCAAAAACGAGACTGAGAGACTCTGGGTAAGTCAAAAAACCTTCCTGAGCCTTAATTTCCCCATCTATCAAACGAGTTAATTAGAGTAGATGATCTCTAACGATCTCCCTTAGCTTCAAACTTATGATACCATGAAATAGTTTAAAACAAAACAAAACAAAAACAACCTTTTTATTACGGAAAACTTCAAAAAGACACAAAAAATAGAGAACATAAGGAACCCTCAATTACCTGTCCCACTTCAACTATGTCCAATTACGTTTTACCTAAACCCCCTCCGACTCCTGCCCCTTGCCCCACTGTATTATTTATTTATTTATTTATTTCAGAGCCCATTAGGGCATTTTATTTGTATGTATATATTATATTCCTAGGAAAAGAATCTCAGAATTTTCCCTCCTGCGTGTTTTCATCTTGCTTCCTGGGAGTCCACAATACCAGCTGAGGTTGTCAGTACATGAAACCAACAGGACAGGAGAAGATTTTTCTGCCATTTTTCAAGGTTTTTGTGTTTCACATCAAATCTAGGACTAATCATTTCACACCTGTTGAACCTACTTGTGAGGTTCACAACAATTTTTCCCAGTTCTGTGATCATCAATGATTTCAAATTTGTCAATGTAACCAGGCTTCATCATCAATTAGAAACTGAACGACGACTTTGGAGCATGGCCTGATAAGAACCTGGCATTTGCCTCTTTTCTCAGCTTGTTGATGCTCTTAAGAGCTTCAGTCAGGATGTTCATGTGCACCATATGGTGGCTCAGAAATGGTGAAAAAGTCCAGTGCGTTACTTTTGTAGTCAATTCTAGATAGTGTATGAAACACATTTTAACAAAATCTCTTGGAGCAAAGATAGTTTATAAATAACAGATTGGATAAAGTCAGTCTTTCCACTTCTGGATACCTTTTCTTACAGCAATTATAAACACTATCATTAAGATATTAAAGTAAGCTTGGATCAGCATTATAGGATGCTAAGTATCATACGCTGCGCCCAGTTACAATTACTAAAGGAAGAGCTACTAATAATGGGCATATGCTATCTTCCAGGCACTTCTGTGCTGTATTAGTTACCTACTGCCATGAAAGAAATTACTGCAAAATTTAGAAGCTAGAAGTAACAAACATTTATTATCTCATAGTTTCTGTCAGTAAAGAATCTGGGAGTGGTGCAGTCAGAAGGTTCTGGCCCAGAGACTCTCACAGGGCTGCAATCAGTTTTGGCTAGGGCTGTAGTCATCTCAAGCTCAAACTAGGGAATACCCAGTTCTGAACTCACATGGGCCTCTCCACAGGAGGACAGGATAACTGGCTTCCCACAGAGCAAGCAATCCAAGAGAATGAGAGAGAGAACCCAAGACTGACGCCTCAGTTGTTTTTATAATCTAATATTGGAAGTGACATCCCATAGCTTCTGATGTATTCTATGTAGTAGAAGCCAGTCAATAAGTCCACCCCACACCCCAGGAAAGAGGATTACACAAAGACTAGGAGGCAAGGATCAATGAAAGAAAGCCATTTGAGAGGCTGCATATCACAGTGCTAAGTATTGATTACTGAACTGGTTGGTCTGTTTGATAGCCGCCATAGCTCATTGTCAATTATGAATGATCTTACTTCCTAACAAATATCACTCTACTATTTTACAGATGAGGAAAGGTTAAGTAACTGCCCAAGGGTGGAGTGAAAAGAAAGTGAGGGAAGCATAGACTGATTCATTTCAGTTATTCATTATATATTTTTGAGTGCCTATTGTATATGAGATACTCTGCCATGTATTGGGGACCTGGAAGAGAACATGACAGATGTGAACCCTGCCTCAAAGGATTTACAATCTAGCATGAAATTACAAAAATAATTAATTACAATATCAGATTAAACCACTGGCGTCTTAATTTGCAGGACTGCTGAGACAAAACACCATGTACTGGCTGGCTTAACCAACAGGAATTTATTGTCTCATAGTTTTAGAGGCTAGAAGTACAAAATCAAGGTATTGGCAGGCCATGTTTCTCTGAAGTCTGTAGTGTTCTGGTGGTGGCTTGCTAGCAGTCAATCTCAACCTCCATCACATGATGATCTGTCTTTTTTGATCTCCTCCTATAGCTTCTACTCCTCCTCCTGTTTGGTAGTCTGTGTCTCTGCCAGGATTTCCTTTGCTTATAAGTTCTTCAGTTATATTGTATTAAAGCCCACCTTTATTCAATTTGACCTCATCTAAGTAGGATCTTCAAAGATCCTATTTACAAATGAGTTCACAATCACAGGACCAGGGATTAGGACTTGAACACGTCTTTGTAGGGGACGTGATTCAATTTACCACAACTACATTAATAATGCTTCTGTTAAACACAGAGTTGAACAAAACAGAGAAAAAGAAATATAGAAGCATAAAGGTCTTTGAATATTCCTGTGAAAAGCAATGTCTAGAAGTTTTCAGAAAATAAACAGGAAGATGAATATGATGGGGTATGCTGCAGCATTGAAGATGGCTGCCAAAAATATCTTGCTTATTTTAAGAAATTTTCAACCTTTCCATTCAACCTCTTTGCATTGCAGATCCATTGAGATCTGCAGAGTCAACACCAAGCCCAGTCAGAAAGTAGCAAGAACAAACTTTCTGCTAGTGTGTACTGTGTATTCCCTTCTTTAATGGGCTGAGTAATCTTTCTCATGCATTTTATATAGGTTTCAATGACACTGTGATACTGCAACGATTAAAATGATTATATTGTTACTGGGCTCCCAAACGCCCCTCCCACTTTCTAGACAGTCAAATATTTTATCTATTAAAAATTAAAATGAATTTATTTCAGTTCTAGTCATGTAAGAGTGAAGTGAGAAGGCTGCTGAATCAAAATGTCCAGACCTAAGAACAGCCACCCCAGGGAAAAATTGGCCCCCTGTGTTCATTCTATGACACCGTGGGTAGAAAACAATGAAAATCTATGGCAAATCTACAGAACAATTAAAATTGTGAAAAAAAAGTAAAGAAATCCTTAAATCCTACAACTAAAATTGAGAAAAATCTGTCAAGCAAATGGAAGATGTATACTGAATTTCATTTTTCATTTCTGTGGATACAAAAAACTGGTAAAAGAGGAAAAATCTCTCAATCCCTGAGTATTAATGACGAGCACCCACTAAGAACACTTGTCTGTATGAAATATTTTTAAACTATACATTAATTTGCATTCAGGGAAAGAAGGACAAGAAATCACAAACTAAATTTTGAAGTATTAGTTACTTTTTAAACTTTTCCTGTCCAGACTATCAATGACAAAGATTGGTTTCCATTAAGCACTTTTAGCCATACTATTATTAAATAAGCCTTATTTCTATTGCTATGCATTTCTTCTGAATCCGTTCTGACTGCTAATGTGGTTAGGAAAATAGTTTTTGCTATTAGCTACAACTTCAGATTATCCATATATGCAATAAACTTCAGAAGTAAATTGACAACGGGGCACCTGTGACCTGACCTCTAACCCCACACTTCTTAGCAAGCAATACATATTGAATAAAGAGAGAATAATTCTCAGGAAAATGATCATTATATGTATGTGAATATTCACCAGATATGCACAAATCTTACCAATTCTCATTTTGACCTGCTATGGAATCTGTGAAGTCACTCGCCAACTTTTAACTTTTTGCCAGTAGGCAAAAGAGTTGTAGTTGTTATTCTTTCTCATTCATTATAACGACTTCGAAATGTTGTCAGAAGTATCCTGCAAAATTTGCATTACTCGAAACCGCGAAATGATTCTGCACGCATCTCTGTAGCTAAAGAGGTTTACCCTTAACTTCGCAGGCAAACAAGTCCAGATTCTTTAAATGAGCGACTTCCACATTCGGAGCTCCCAACCCGAAATCTTGGCCAACAGAGCGACACCGAGCGCGGTCACGGACTCACCTGGGGCGCTGCAGCCGGGGAAGGGACTTCGTGAAGCTTCAGCCGGCGGACCTCTCCCCCGCCCCGCAGACCCCCGACCATGCGTGGGAATTCCAACTCCCACCCTGGTAAGTAAACTTCACGTCTAGAGACCTGCCTCCATCCCAGAACTCTCCCTCAGTCACCTTGGCGCACTCGGCGCCACTTTCCCGGTTTTCGAAAATCCCGAGAGAAGCTGCCACCTGCCCAAGGCCAAGGCAGTAAACCTACACCACACCGCGAAACCGAGCCTCGTAGGAAGGGGTGCAAAGCAGGGCGGGGGGTCTCTATCCCCAGCTCGGTCTCCGGTCGACGCCCACGAGCGGACGCGAAGGAGGAGCCCTGGAAGCCACAGCTCTCGCACCCCGCGTACCGCGGGGGTCGCGACGCCGCCCCGCCCCTGTACTCCTGGGGGCGGGGTTTCGGCGCTGCCCCGCCCCTCGGACCCGCCCTTCCCCACCCCTCCCCCCGCCCTTCTCCACCCACCCCCGCAGTAGGAAAGGGAGCGGGAGGGGGTAAGGAAAGTGCTGTTCTCTGGAAAGGGGCGGAAGGAGGGGGAGAAAAAAAGCAAAAGGGAACAGAAACATGGCCGTCAGCTGACGGGGCAGCCGCGCCACACGCAGCTCCTAGCGACCCGCAGCCCACCCGGTCCGCGGCCTCCGGTGAGCCGAGGCGCTGGCGCGGTTACCACTCGCTGCATGCGGCGCCCCTCGAGACCGAACCCGTGAGGCGGCGCAGGCGCAGATCGGGCCGTGGCGGCGGCGGCGGCCACTGGAACTAGTTCCCGGCCTGGCCGGGCAGAGGGCGCGCAGGCCGCGAAGCCGGCGCTTTCATGCCTTAGGCAGGGTCTGTTCTGGGGTGGCGCTGAAGGCGGAGCGGCAGCAGGTGAGTCTGCGGCGAGGGCCCTTCCCCGAGGATCCCTGCACCGCGCCTCCGCCGAGTCGGCCCCTGGAGCAGGGAGGGCGCTAGGCAGGTAGCAAGTCGCAGAGCTGAGCTCCGAGTGCCGGGCCCGCGGAGGGTCGCCGAGGAGGCACAGGGTGGCGGGGGCTGGCATTCCAGATCTTTTTCCTCCGCGGTTTCCGGGGGCGGGGAGTCCCCGGAGCCTGAGAGGTGAGGCTACTCCAGGAAAGGCCTCCCCGCGCCGCCGCTCGCGTTCCTGCGAACCACTGCGTAGAAGCGGCAGGGGTCTGGGCCCTGGGGCCCGCGGCGACGCCCGCCCGGGTTGGGGGCCGGGTGGGGAGAGGGCTGGGGCTGGAGGTCCCCCAGCGGGGACAGGGACAGAGAGCAGACAGAGAGAAAGGGCCGGAGTGGAGGTGGGGAGATAGCCCCTAGAGAGGCCTGGGGTCCCGAGGGGCTCGGGGGGGAGGAGAAAGCGGAGGGGGCCCGGGCAGGTGCCGCAGGTGGATTGAGGGCGTTTCCTCCTCTGCCTTAGGGTGGTGGATTCTCAGGGCTTCTTTGTCAGGGATGACTTAGAAAGGCAATTTCCATTCAACTCCAGAGTGACTAAACACAAATAAAACCAACTAATGAGCCCCTTGTGCTGACTCCTGTAAAGAGCTGTAACTTTTCTGCATTGAGGATGCTGTCAGTTCTTTTTTCCCTCTCTTTTTCTTCTTACGTCTTTTCCCTCCGGAAAGCCGTGCCTCATCCGAACAAATAAGGATTGACCCAGTTTTTAAATAGACCCCCTCCCAATCCCAATTATGTGCTTGTTTCACACGGGAAAATGGAGGGCAGTTACCGCAGTTACTTGTGCAGACTTGAGGGAAAGTGTATAGAAGTGAGCCATCAGCTATTTGGGTTCTTTTGCCTCAGAGAGATTGTCAAGCATTTTAAGCCTGAGAAATTGACCTACTGTGTCTGCTTAATTGTGTGCAAACCTGTGTTAGGCATTATCCACAGACCCCAATTTACGGTAGTAGTAGGACGTTTAGAGGGTGAATAATATAGGAAGATAGGGGAGGACGTTAGTGCTGAGGCCCTAAGTTCTCAATAAATATTTGATATGAGGTGATTATGTGTATTAAGCTGTCTGAAATTCCGAGTGTTGTATGATTTTCTGTGCACGAGTGATAGGAGCAAAATTGGTTGCAAAAGGAAAACTTCATCTCTGAGCTTTAAGGATACCTGTTCTTAACGTAATTATGAAAAAAGCCTATATTTTATATTCTCTCCTATTTGTGTTACTATGTAGGAGTTGTTAAACTGCCTTCTTGGTGTGAGACTGGGAACTCAAAAAGGAACTTAAATTTGTATTCATGTAGATGATCTGCCTCTCTTGTAGGCTTGCTTTGGTTTGTTTTTCTAGTAGCAATGGAAAGGTTTTCTGCCACTCAGTCCACACTTTCCCCTCTTTGGTATCTCATGTGGCCATTTTGCAAAAGTTTTGATTGGGATTAGGGATCTAATCTTTTGTATTACTGATTTAAGTGAACTGATTTTATAGCAGCTTTCACCATAGTACTTCAGTATATTATTGTTTAGTCTTGTTAATTTGGGTTCTAGAAAAACTGTGATGTCAGAAATGTTGAAGTTGTGCATTGAAGTAATTTTACTCCTGGATAATTTGTAAATAATTGCATTGTCTTGTTGAGAGTAGATATATGTTTTTAGTATGCACTTCAGCTTTTTTTTAGCTGAAGAAATTGGCAGACAAGTGGGTGTGCGCAGACGTCTTAAAACACAAATGTTTTAAATAACAAGGAATTGCAGTGATGAGTAGGCTGTAACAATTCATGGTGCCAGACTGAAGTGCTTTCTATAAAGAAACATGTTAAGTATCTGCAATAAGAACTAATTTGTAGCTATACACAGGGATTTTGCATGATAACCCAAAAGGCACCTTTGCTGGTTATATATCTGCCATTAAAACTAAAATATCTCATACTGTCATTAGAGTTTCCTGACAAGACAAATACTGGTTTTGCATTGGCTTTGCTGCTCAGTTTGAAGGTTATGTTTCAGTTTTATCCTTGCATCTTAAGTACAGGTTGTAAAGTAAAGAGAAAGTTGCTGAGTCAGAGGCAGGTTGTCTCATTTAGTCTTTCTGATTTGCAAAATGGATTTGCTATTATGATTTGACTTTCTAATATAAAATGCTTGCTGAAATGTAAATTGTAAGGGTAAATAAGCTTTCATAATACACAAATTAAAATATTAACTTCTCTGTTGTACCTCCTTTCAGATTATCAGTTTGTAGACTTGAACTAATGGGATGCCTTATTGGAATGAGAGGTTCTGTTATAAAAGTTTTAATGGGAAAAGACTTTTTACATGGTACAGCTGGTGTAATATATTAGGTCTTTAGAATCACATTGTAGGAAATCCCAAAATCAGATAACTATTGTTTGAAATTTAAAATTTAATATTTTGTGGGGAGAAGTCAGTTAGCTTATAAAGTTGAAAAAATTTTCTAGTTATGGAAATATATGGGTGTAGAAGAGCTTAATGTGGTATTTGAGATTTTTTTTTTTAATCAGGAACTAATATAACATGATTAAAGGACTTTTAAAAAGTTCAGTTCTTCTCACCTATCATACATTTACATTTTTCTGAATTTTAATCCTGTTATGTGTTTATAATGTATCAATTAGTATAATATGCTAATCCTATATATACTTGTGTATAATTCTGTGGCTAATATTCATACAGTTGTCTTTTTAAATTTAACATGTTTTTCCTGATGCTGCATGTTACTATTTTTTTGTGAATATGTAGTAGCCCAGAGTTTTACTGCCACAGTTTATTTAACCATTCCCTATCTTTGAATATAATTCCAATTTTTGCTCTTAAAATAATGCTACAATGAAATGATTTTGCTAATAAAATAGTTCAAATTAGTTTTGAAACTTTTTGTTATGGAAGTTTTCAAACATAACACAAATGTATAGACAATATTATAATGAACCCCCACGTGTCCATCACCTAGCTTCAGTCATTTTCAACATTTTACCAATCCCTAAACCAAATATTTTGCTCATTTATAGTGACCATGTTAGCCTTTTTAGTTAACATACTTGTTTCTTTTTCCTTTTCATGACATTTTTCCTTCTGTATTAATTTTATTAACCTTATTAATATACTAGGTTTTTAAGCTAACACATTTATTTTTTGTAAAAGCAAACTTTCCTTGAACTATTTCCTTTGAAATGGATTATTAGGACTACTGCAACATAGCACTGAACTGAGAACTGAATTAAAGCAAGATGAAAACCTGTAGTTGTGTATGTGCAACTTGAATTCATTGAGTGGAATTAAAGTATAAATTAATAATTCTGTTACCGATTTGCTACAAGTTTCTGTGTCCATTAATTTACCTTTAGTATATCAGAAGTAATGTGATTTGTATTATAGTCGTATCATGGGACTTAAATGTCTCTAAGTGTACTTTGTTTCAACTAAACCTAATAGATATACAAATTAAATTTATAATATTTTGACTTATAGGGGAGTCATTTTATAGGGTTTTTTTTAAATCTTTGAAATATTTTAAAGGATTCCTTGAATCTAGTTCTTTAAGCATTTATTTACCTCTTAATTTAGGGATGGTTAGGTCCTAAAAGCCTAAGTGTTATGAGACTGTTTTTCTTAATTTTTTAAAATCATGCATAAACTGCAGAGTTCCCATATGTCACTCTATTATTAACACCTTGCATTGGTGTGGAACACTTGTTACAATTGATGAAGCACATTTTTATAACTATACTATTACCTATAGACCATGGTTTAACTTAAGGTTCACTGTATTGTGCAGTTTGTGGACTTTTTAGAAAATATTTGTTCTAGTGCCATATATACAACCTAAAAATCTCCTTTTCACCACATTCAAGTATATAATTCATTGCTGTCAATTACATTCACAATTTGTGCTAGCATCGCACCCTCTGTTACCAAAACATTTCTGTTGTCCCAAACAGACTACGTTTTAAGCCTTAACAACCTATTCCCTACCCTTACCCTGTCCCTTGGTAATGTATATTTTCGATTCTGACCCTATGAGTTTGCTTATTCTAATTGTTTCGTATCAGTGAGATCATAGAGTATTTGCCCTTTTGTATCTGGATAAGTTGATGGACACTTGAGTTGTTTCCATCTCTTGGCAATTGTGAATAATGCTACTGTGACATTGGTGTGCAGATATCCGTTTGAGTCCCTGCTTTGAGTTCTTTTGTATATGTACCTAGAGGTGGGATTCCTGGGCCATACAGTGATTCTATCCTTAGCTTTCTGAGGAACTCTAGACTGTCTTCCACAGAGGCTGCACCATTTTACATTCTCACCAGCAATGATGAGTCTTCCTATTTCTCCTCACCCTCTTTAGCATTTGTAATTTTCTGTATTTTTTTTTTAATCGTTGCCAGTCTAGTGGGTATGAAATGGTATCTTGCGGTTTTGATTTGCATTTCCCTAATGACAAATGATGTTGCACATGTTTTTGGGTGCTTTTTGGCCATTTGTGTATTGTCTTTGGAAAAATGTCTGTTGAAGTCTTTTGCGCATTTTTTAAATGGGTTGTTTGTCTTTTTATTGTTGAATTGAGGATTTCATTATATATTCTGGTTATTAAACCTTTCTCAGATAGTGGTTTCCAGATATTTTCTCCTGTTCTATGGGTTGTCTTTTCACTTTCATGATAAAGTCCTTTGCACAAAAATTTTAAATTTTGAAGAGTTCCCATTAACCTATTCTTTCTTTTGTTGCTTGAGCTTTGGGTGTAAAGTCTAAGAAACCATTACCTAACACAAGGTCTTGAAGATGCTTCCCTGTGTTTTCTTCTAGGAGTTTTATAGTTCTGACTCTTATATTTAGGTCTTTGATCCATTTTGAGTGATTTTTGAGACTTTTAATTTATTCCCTGTTCCACTAGAGGATAAAAAAAGAATACAGTCTCAATAAAGTCTAGTAGCATAAACACTTTTATTTTCAATGTATACAGTCTTTGGAATTTTATTTTTAAAATCACAATTAGCGGCAATGTAAACAGCTACTGAAAACTTCCCTCCAGAGATTCAATGATAAATAGAACAATTCTGAATTCTTTGAACTCTGGAGGAGAATATAGACTGGAGAAGGACCCTGCAAAATCCCAAATTGAAGAAAGAGAAGAAATATCAGTAATGAATATGTTAAAAAATTGATTGTGGAGAGGCAGGGCAAGATGGCGGACTGGTGAGCTGTATGTTTTAGTTACTCCTCCAGGAAAGTAGGTAGAAAGCCAGGAACTGCGTGGACTGGACACCACAGAGCAATCTGACTTTGGGCATACTTCATACAACACTCATGAAAACGTGGAACTGCTGAGACCAGTGAAATCTGTAAGTTTTTGCGGCCAGGGGACCCCCGCCCCTCCCTGCCAGGCTCAGTCCCGTGGGAGGAGGGGCTGTCAGCTCCAGGAAGGAGAACGGAGAACTGCAATGGCAGCCCTTACTGGAAACTCATTCTACTGATCCAAACTCCAACCATTGATAGACTGAGACCAGACACCAGAGAATCTGAGAGCAGCCAGCCCAGCAGAGAGGAGACAGGCATAGAAAAAAAACAACACGAAAAACTCCAAAATAAAAGCGGAGGATTTTTGGAGTTCTGGTGAACATAGGGGAAGGGCAGAGCTCAGGCCCTGAGGCGCATATGCAAATCCCGAAGAAAAGCTGATCTCTCTGCCCTGTGGACCTTTCCTTAATGGCCCTAATTGCTTTGTCTCTTAGCATTTCAATAACCCATTAGATCTCTGAGAAGGGCCCTTTTTGTAAATCCTTTTTTCTTTTTCTAAAACAATTACTCTAAGAAGCCCAATACAGAAAGCTTCAAAGACTTGCAATTTGGGCAGGTCAAGTCAAGAGCAGAACTAAGAGAGCTCTGAGACAAAAGGCAATAATCCAGTGGCTGAGAAAATTCACTAAACACCACAACTTCCCAAGAAAAGGGGGGTGTCCGCTCACAGCCATCATCCTGGTGGACAGGAAACACTCCTGCCCATCGCCAGCCCCATAGCCCAGAGCTGCCCCAGACAACCCAGTGTGACGGAAGTGCTTCAAATAACAGGCACACACCACAAAACTGGGCGTGGACATTAGCCTTCCCTGCAACCTCAGCTGATTGTCCCAGAGTTGGGAAGGTGGAGCAGTGTGAATTAACAAAGCCCCATTCAGCCATCATTTGAGCAGACTGGGAGCCTCCCTACACAGCCCAGGAGCCCAGAACTGCCCTGGGGGGACGGCACTCACCTGTGACATAGCACAGTCATCCCTCAACAGAGGACCTGGGGTGCACAGCCTGGAAGAGGGGCCCACTTGCAAGTCTCAGGAGCCATACGCCAATACCAAGGATTTGTGGGTCAGTGGCAGAGACAAACTGGCAGGACTGAACTGAAGGATTAGACTATTGCAGCAGCTTTAAAACTCTAGGATCACCAGGGAGATTTGATTGTTAGGGCCACCCCCCCCTCCCTGACTGCCCAGAAACACGCCCCATATACAGGGCAGGCAACACCAACTACACATGCAAGCTTGGCACACCAATTGGACCCCACAAGACTCACTCCCCCACTCACCAAAAAGGCTAAGCAGGGGAGAACTGGCTTGTGGAGAACAGGTGGCTCGTGGACACCACCTGCTGGTTAGGTAGAGAAAGTGTACCCCATGAAGCTGTAGATCTGATAAATTAGAGATAAGGACTTCAATTGGTTTACAAATCCTAAAAGAACCCTATCAAGTTCAGCAAATGCCACGAGGCCAAAAACAACAGAAAATTATAAAGCATATGAAAAAACCAGACGATATGGATAACCCAAGCCCAAGCACCCAAATCAAAAGACCAGAAGAGACACAGCACCTAGAGCAGCTACTCAAAGAACTAAAGATGAACAATGAGACCATAGTACGGGATACAAAGGAAATCAAGAAGACCCTAGAAGAGCATAAAGAAGACATTGCAAGACTAAATAAAAAAATGGATGATCTTATGGAAATTAAAGAAACTGTTGACCAAATTAAAAAGATCCTGGACACTCATAGTACAAGACTAGAGGAAGTTGAACAACGAATCAGTGACCTGGAAGATGACAGAATGGAAAATGAAAGCATAAAAGAAAGAATGGGGAAAAAAATTGAAAAACTCGAAATGGACCTCAGGGATATGATAGATAATATGAAACGTCCGAATATAAGACTCATTGGTGTCCCAGAAGGGGAAGAAAAGGGTAAAGGTCTAGGAAGAGTATTCAAAGAAATTGTTGGGGAAAACTTCCCAAATCTTCTAAACAACATAAATACACAAATCATAAATGCTCAGCGAGCTCCAAATAGAATAAATCCAAATAAACCCACTCTGAGACATATTCTGATCACACTGTCAAACACGGAAGAGAAGGAGCAAGTTCTGAAAGCAGCAAGAGAAAAGCAATTCACCACATACAAAGCAAACAGCATAAGACTGAGTAGTGACTACTCAGCAGCCACCATGGAGGCAAGAAGGCAGTGGCACGATATATTTAAAATTCTGAGTGAGAAAAATTTCCAGCCAAGAATACTTTATCCAGCAAAGCTCTCCTTCAAATTTGAGGGAGAGCTTAAATTTTTCACAGACAAACAAATGCTGAGAGAATTTGCTAACAAGAGACCTGCCCTACTGGAGATACTAAAGGGAGCCCTACAGACAGAGAAACAAAGAAAGGACAGAGAGACTTGGAGAAAGGTTCAGTACTAAAGAGATTCGGTATGGGTACAATAAAGGATATTAATAGAGGAGAAAAATTATGACAAACATAAACCAAAGGATAAGATGGCTGATTCAAGAAATGCCTTCACGGTTATAACATTGAATGTAAATGGATTAAACTCCCCAATTAAAAGATATAGATTGGCAGAATGGATAAAAAAAAATGAACCATCAATATGTTGCATACAAGAGACTCATCTTAGACACAGGGACACAAAGAAACTGAAAGTGAAAGGATGGAAAAAAATATTTCATGCAAGGTACAGCCAAAAGAAAGCAGGTGTAGCAATATTAATCTCAGATAAAATAGACTTCAAATGCAGGGATGTTTTTAGAGACAAAGAAGGCCACTACATACTAATAAAAGGGGCAATTCAGCAAGAAGAAATAACAATCGTAAATGTCTATGTACCCAATCAAGGTGCCACAAAATACATGAGAGAAACACTGGCAAAACTAAAGGAAGCAATTGATGTTTCCACAATAATTGTGGGAGACTTCAACACATCACTCTCTCCTATAGATAGATCAACCAGACAGAAGACCAATAAGGAAATTGAAAACCTAAACAATCTGATAAATGAATTAGATTTAACAGACATATACAGGACATTACATCCCAAATCACCAGGATACACATACTTTTCTAGTGCTCACGGAACTTTCTCCAGAATAGATCATATGCTGGGACATAAAACAAGCCTCAATAAATTTAAAAAGATTGAAATTATTCAAAGCACATTCTCTGACCACAATGGAATACAATTAGAAGTCAATAACCATCAGAGACTTAGAAAATTCACAAATACCTGGAAGTTAAACAACACAGTCCTAAACAATCAGTGGGTTAAAGAAGAAATAGCAAGAGAAATTGCTAAATATATAGAGACGAATGAAAATGAGAACAGAACATACCAAAACCTATGGGATGCAGCAAAAGCAGTGCTAAGGGGGAAATTTATAGCGCTAAACGCATATATTAAAAAGGAAGAAAGAGCCAAAATCAAAGAACTAATGGATCAACTGAAGAAGCTAGAAAATGAACAGCAAACCAATCCTAAACCAAGTAGAAGAAAAGAAATAACAAGGATTAAAGCAGAAATAAATGACATAGAGAACAAAAAAACAATAGAGAGGATAAATATCACCAAAAGTTGGTTCATTGAGAAGATCAACAAGATTGCAAGCCCCTAGTTAGACTGACAAAATAAAAAAGAGAGAAGACCCATATAAACAAAATAATGAATGAAAAAGGTGACATAACTGCAGATCCTGAAGAAATTAAAAAAATTATAAGAGGATATTATGAACAGCTGTATGGCAACAAACTGGATAATGTAGAAGAAATGGACAATTTCCTGGAAACATATGAACAACCTAGAGTGACCGGAGAAGAAATAGAAGACCTCAATCAACCCATCACATGCAAAGAGATCCAATCAGTCATCAAAAATCTTCCCACAAATAAATGCCCAGGGCCAGATGGCTTCACGGGAATTCTACCAAACTTTCCAGAAAGAACTGACACCAGTCTTACTCAAATTCTTTGAAAACATTGAAGAAAATGGAACACTACCTAACTCATTTTATGAAGCTAACATCAATCTAATACCAAAACCAGGCAAAGATTCTACAAAAAAGGAAAACTACCGGCCAATCTCCCTAATGAATATAGATGCAAAAATCCTCAACAAAATACTTGCAAATCGAATCCAAAGACACATTAAAAAAATCATACACCATGACCAAGTGGGGTTCATTCCAGGCATGCAAGGATGGTTCAACATAAGAAAATCAATCAATGTATTACAACACATTAACAAGTCAAAAGGGAAAAATCAATTGATCATCTCAATAGATGCTGAAAAAGCATTTGACAAAATCCAACATCCATTTTTTTTTTTTTTTTTTTTTTTTTTTTTCATGGTAATAAAGCACATAAGCTTTATTTTTTTTTTTTTTTTTAATCATCATTTTATTGAGATATATTCACATACCACGCAGTCATACAAAACAAATTGTAGTTTCGATTGTTTACAGTACCATTACATAGTTGTACATTCATCACCTAAATCAATCCCTGACACCTTCATTAGCACACACACAAAAATAACAAGAATAATAATTAGAGTGAAAAAGAGCAATTGAAGTAAAAAAGAACACTGGGTACCTTTGTGTGTTTGTTTCCTTCCCCTACTTTTCTACACATCCATCCATAAACTAGACAAAGTGGTGTTTGGTCCTTATGGCTTTCCCAATCCCATTGTCACCCCTCATAAGCTACATTTTTATACAACTGTCTTCGAGATTCATGGGTTCTGGGTTGTAGTTTGATAGTTTCAGGTATCCACCACCAGCTACCCCAATTCTTTAGAACCTAAAAAGGGTTGTCTAAAGTGTGCATAAGAGTGCCCACCAGAGTGACCTCTCGGCTCCTTTTGGAATCTCTCTGCCACTGAAGCTTATTTCATTTCCTTTCACATCCCCCTTTTGGTCAAGAAGATGTTCTCCGTCCCACGGTGCCAGGTCTACATTCCTCCCTGGGAGTCATATTCCACGTTGCCAGGGAGATTCACTTCCCTGGGTGTCTGATCCCACGTAGGGGGGAGGGCAGTGATTTCACCTTTCAAGTTGGCTTAGCCAGAGAGAGAGGGCCACATCTGAGCAACAAAGAGGCATTCGGGAGGAGACTCTTAGGCACAAATACAGGGAGGCCTAGCCTCTCCTTTGCAGCAACCGTCTTCCCAAGGGTAAAACTTATGGTAGAGGGCTCAACCCATCAAACCACCAGTCCCCCATGTCTGTGGTCATGTTAGCAACCATGGAGGTGGGGTAGGCGAATACCCCTGCATTCTCCACAGGCTCCTCAAGGGGGCACTACATCTTTTTTTTTTTTTTTTTTTTTTTTTTTAACTTTCCCTTATTTTTTAAAATCACCTGTATGAAAAAAAAAGTTAAAAAGAAAACAAACATACAATAAAAGAGCATTTCAAAGAGACCATAGCAAGGGAGTAAGAAAAAGACAACTAACCTAAGATAACTGCTTAACTTCCAACATGTTCCTACTTTACCCCAAGAAAGTTACATAATATAGCAACATTTTTGATAAAAACACTTCAAAAGGTAGGAATTGAAGGAAACTTCCTCAACATGATAAAGAGGATATATGAAAAACCCACAGCCAGCATAGTACTCAATGGTGAGAGACTGAAAGCCTCCCCTCTAAGATCAGGAACAAGACAAGGATGCCCGCTGTCACCACTGTTATTCAACGTTGTGCTGGAAGTGCTAGCCAGGGCAATGCGGCAAGACAAAGAAATAAAAGGCATCCAAATTGGAAAAGAAGAAGTAAAACTGTCATTGTTTGCAGATGATATGATCTTACATCTGGAAAACCCTGAGAAATCGACGATACAGCTACTAGAGCTAATAAACAAATTTAGGAAAGTAGCGGGATGCAAGATTAATGCACATAAGTCAGTAATGTTCCTATATGCTAGAAATGAACAAACTGAAGAGACACTCAAGAAAAAGATACCATTTTCAATAGCAACTAAAAAAATCAAGTACCTAGGAATAAACTTAACCACAGATGTAAAAGACCTGTACAAAGAAAACTACATAACTCTACTAAAAGAAATAGAAGGGGACCTTAAAAGATGGAAAAATATTCCATGTTCATGGATAGGAAGACTAAATGTCATTAAGATGTCAATTCTACCCAAACTCATCTACAGATTCAATGCAATCCCAATCAAAATTCCAACAACCTACTTTGCAGACTTGGAAAAGCTAGTTATCAAATTTATTTGGAAAAGGAAGATGCCTCAAATTGCGAAAGACACTCTAAAAAAGAAAAAGGAAGTGGGAGGACTTACACTCCCTGACTTTGAAGCTTATTATAAAGCCACAGTTGCCAAAACAGCATGGTACTGGCACAAAGATAGACATATAGATCAATGGAATCGAATTGAGAATTCAGAGATAGACCCTCAGATCTATGGCCGACTAATGTTTGATAAGGCCCCCAAAGTCACTGAACTGAGTCATAATGGTCTTTTCAACAAATGGGGCTGGGAGAGTTGGATATCCATATCCAAAAAGTGAAAGAGGACCCCTACCTCACCCCCTACACAAAAATTAACTCAAAATGGACCAAAGATCTCAATATAAAAGAAAGTACCATAAAACTTCTAGAAGATAATGTAGGAAAACATCTTCAAGACCTTGTATTAGGCGGCCACTTCCTAGACTTTACACCCAAAGCACAAGCAACAAAAGAGAAAATAGATAAATGGGAACTCCTCAAGCTTAGAAGTTTCTGCACCTCAAAGGAATTTCTCAAAAAGGTAAAGAGGCAGCCAGCTCAATGGGAAAAAATTTTTGGAAACCATGTATCTGACAAAAGACTGATATCTTGCATATATAAAGAAATCCTACAACTCAATGACAATAGTACAGACAGCCCAATTATAAAATGGGAAAAAGATATGAAAAGACAGTTCTCTGAAGAGGAAATACAAATGGCCAAGAAACACATGAAAAAATGTTCAGCTTCACTAGCTATTAGAGAGATGCAAATTAAGACCACAATGAGATACCATCTAACACCGGTTAGAATGGCTGCCATTAAACAAACAGGAAACTACAAATGCTGGAGGGGATGTGGAGAAATTGGAACTCTTATTCATTGTTGTTGGGACTGTATAATGGTTCAGCCACTCTGGAAGTCAGTCTGGCAGTTCCTTAGAAAACTAGATATAGAGTTACCATTCGATCCAGCGATTGCACTTCTCGGTATATACCCGGAAGATCGGAAAGCAGTGACACGAACAGATATCTGCATGCCAATGTTCATAGCAGCATTATTCACAATTGCCAAGAGATGGAAACAACCCAAATGTCCTTCAGCAGATGAGTGGATAAATAAAATATGGTATATACACATGATGGAATACTACGCGGCAGTAAGAAGGAACGATCTCATGAAACATATGACAACATGGATGAACCTTGAAGACATAATGCTGAGCGAAATAAGCCAGGCACAAAAAGAGAAATATTATATGCTACCACTAATGTGAACTTTGAAAAATGTAAAACAAATGGTTTATAATGTAGAATGTAGGGGAACTAGCAATAGAGAGCAATTAAGGCAGGGGGAACAATAATCCAAGAAGAACAGATAAGCTATTTAACATTCTGGGGATGCTCAGGAATGACTATGGTCTGTTAATTTCTGATGGATATAGTAGGAACAAGTTCACAGAAATGTTGCTATATTATGCAAGTTTCTTGGGGTAAAGTAGGAACATGTTGGCAGTTAAGCAGTTATCTTAGGTTAGTTGTCTTTTTCTTACTCCCTTGTTATGGTCTCTTTGAAATGTTCTTTTATTGTATGTTTGTTTTCTTTTTAACTTTTTTTTCATACAGTTGATTTAAAAAAGAAGGGAAAGTTAAAAAAAAAAAAAGAAAAAGAAAAACAAGGAAAAAAAAAGATGTAGTGCCCCCTTGAGGAGCCTGTGGAGAATGCAGGGGTATTCGCCTACCCCACCTCGATGGTTGCTAACATGACCACAGATATAGGGGACTGGTGGTTTGATGGGTTGAGCCCTCTACCATAGGTTTTACCCTTGGGAAGATGGTTGCTGCAAAGGAGAGGCTAGGCCTCCCTATGGTTGTGCCTAAGAGCCTCCTCCCGAATGCCTCTTTGTTGCTCAGATGTGGCCCTCTCTCTCTGGCTAAGCCAACTTGAAAGGTGAAATCACTGCCCTCCCCCCTACGTGGGATCAGACACCCAGGGGAGTGAATCTCCCTGGCAACGTGGAATATGACTCCCGGGGAGGAATGTAGACCCGGCATTGTGGGACGGAGATCATCTTCTTGACCAAAAGGAGGATGTGAAAGGAAATGAAATAAGCTTCAGTGGCAGAGAGATTCCAAAAGGAGCCGAGAGGTCACTCTGGTGGGCACTCTTACGCACACTTTAGACAACCCTTTTTAGGTTCTAAAGAATTGGGGTAGCTGGTGGTGGATACCTGAAACTATCAAACTACAACCCAGAACCCATGAATCTCGAAGACAATTGTATAAAAATGTAGCTTATGAGGGGTGACAATGGGATTGGGAAAGCCATAAGGACCACACTCTACTTTGTCTAGTTTATGGATGGATGAGTAGAAAAATAGGGGAAACAAAGAAACAGACAAAGGTACCCAGTGTTCTCTTTTACTTTAATTGCTCTTTTTCACTTTAATTATTATTCTTGTTATTTTTGTGTGTGTGCTAATGAAGGTGTCAGGGATTGATTTAGGTGATGAATGTACAACTATGTAATGGTACTGCGAACAATCGAATGTACGATTTGTTTTGTATGACTGCATGGTATGTGAATGTATCTCAATAAAAAAAGTATATATATATATGTATATATATATATATGTATATATATATATATATATATATATATATATATATATATATCACAATTAGCAAAAAAATATGTTCTTACTTGAGAGAAATAAAAGAAATCAGCAGTGAACCAGACCCTAATGGTTCATTATTAATCTTCAGTTTAGGAACACCTATCCCATCTTGTTTTTTATTGGGAAAATATGGCATGTATACAGAAAAGTGGTAACATTCGAAGTAACAATTTAACAAGTAGTTAGAGAGCAAATTTCAAAAAATGATTAACTCCTATGTGTAATCATTTTAAGTACAATGTAACAAATCTAACAACAAAAGATGCTTTAGGAGCTGAGGGATGTGCCTCACTGTGAGACGGTATGCATAAAGAAGATTTTATTTATTTACTTATTTTGTTTAAGTTTTCCAAAGTATTTAAAATCTTTATTTCTCATGGTAAAAAAATAATTGAAAAGAATTCCCTGCATCACACACACACACACACACACACACACACACACACACACACACACACACACACCGGTCTTCGCATGACTTAGTCTGGTGTTTTGGGTTTTGTTTGTCAGCCCTTACAATATGTATATAAAGGCCGTTCTGCAGGCCAGTCTGAGATATTTTATTTAAAACTCAAAGAATGATGTGAAATGAATGGCACAAGGTAATGAAAGAAGATGGTAGATTTTAATTTTATTAAATTGCACATAATTTAGTGTAGATTCAGGTAGTTTTGGAGGAAAGTAGGGAGTAAGGCTGGAGGAGAAAGCAGGAACTAAATCATAAAGGTCTTAAAAGTTAAATAGCAAATTAAGATCCTATGTTGTAGGAAACAGGGAGCCGTTTAAGTATTTTTAAGCTGTTAAATATCTTTTTGCTTCATTATGAAGGATGGATTGGGAGAGCAGCTTGAGGGAAGACTTTGAAGGCATCAAATTGAGAGTTGAGAACATTGGTGGTAAGGATGGAAAAGAATGGATAGAGCTGAGAACTATTATATATAGTATTATATTTACAATAAATAAACATTTTCCTGTGACATACAAAGCCTTGTCTCTTTAGTCTTATCTTCTCCCTGCCCTTTGTGCCTACTTTAAGGTTCTTCCCCTGAGAACCTTTGCATATACTATTCCTTTTTCAAGTCACCTTTTTTGACATGTCCTTCCTGGTTACACTAATTACGGAGCTCGGTTATCTATCATTGCACCTCATTATTTTATTCTGTAGCATTTTTGTGTTTTCAAATTTGTTCTCTTTACTAGTTTGGAAGCTAATTGCACTTTGACTCTTTTTTATTCTTTAATAGTTACCCTTTAAATTTTAACATGAGGTTCATTTTTTCCATATAGATATCCAGTTGTTTCAGCACCATTTGTTGAGAGGACTATCCTTTCTTCATTAAATTGTTTTGGCTCCTTTGTTGACAAACAATTGACTATATAAGTTTGGATCTATTTCTTTGTTATTTTATTATAATTTTTTTTCTGTTCTATTAGTCTCTCTTTTTTTCTTCATCCTGTTTTGCACTTTCTTTGTAGCAAGCGTGGCAGTCAGATACTGTGATTTTTGTTTTTGTTTTTTTATAAATTGTCAACTTTTTTTTTTTTCAAAAATTGTTTTAGCTCATTTACACTAATAACATCTCAGTTCAGTTATTCAGTTGCACTATCCTTATTTAAATGTGTGGTTAGAGGCTTCCATATTGGATAGTGCAGGTGTAGATATTCCAGATACCGTTGAATACAGTGGTAAGACTAGACATTTCTTGCCTTGTTCCTGATTTTAAGGGAAAGATGTTCAGTCACTCACCATTATCTATGAAGTTGTTGTTAATAGGTTTTTGTAGTTTCCCTTCTATTCCTAATTCACTGGGGTTTTATCATTGAGTCTTAAATTTTGTCCAGTATTTTCTGCATCTATTGAAGTGATTATGTGGTTTTTCTCCTTTACAGTGTTCTTATGGTGAATTATATTAATTGATTTTAAATTAACCTTCCATTTCTTGGATAAATTCCATTTGGTCATGATGTATAATCCTTTAAATCTTGCTGGATTCCATTTGCTAGTATTTTATTAAGAATTTTTGCATTTTACATTTATGAGGGCTATTGGGGATATCGTTTGTAGTCCCCCCCCCCCCACCCTGGTTTTGGTATCAAGGTAATCCTGGCCCCATAAAATGTGTTAGGGCGATGTGCGCTTTTCTGAAAGTTGTTTTTTGTTTGTTTTTAAAGGATTTTTGTTATTTCTTCCTTAAATGTTTGGTATCGTTCACCACTGAAACCTTATGGGCCTGGAGGATTCTTTGTGGAAAGATTACAAATTCAATATCTTTAAAAGATACAGGGATCTTGAGACTTTCTGTTCCTTTTTGGGTCAGTTTTGATAATTTTGCATCTTTTATAGCATTTGTCCATTTCACCTAAGTTGTTGAATTTATTTACTATCTTTTTAATGTTTAAAGGATCTGTAGTAATATACCTTCTTTCCTTTCTCATACTGGTAATTTCTGCTCTCTTTTCCTTAATTGAGAGGTACTCATCTCTTTTGTTTGGTTTCAATTTTATTTTTGCTCTTTATTATTTGTTCCTCTCTTCTTACCTTTGGGTTAATTTGCTTTTTTTCTAGTATCTTAAGGTAGACACTTAAATCATTGATTTTACATTTTATCTTTTTTTTTAGTTTTTTAAATGTAATTTTGTTGAGATGTAGTCACACACCATGCAATCCATCCCAAGAATAGAGTCAGTGGTTCACAGTATCATCACATAGCTCAAGAGTTGTTTTAAGAATTAAATAAATGAAACCATGTGAAGCGCTTAGCACGTAACAAGTACTCCATTTACATTAGCTATTATTGTCTATTTTATAATAATTTCTAATTATAAAAGAATTAATTTCATTGTAGAAAATATGTGAACTACTGGCAAGTTTAAGGAAGAAACAATCATACCATCTAGAGTTAAGTGCTATTAACATTTTGGTGTATAGTCTTCCCAGCTGTTTTTCTGTGCATGTATAAACTTATGGGAAATAAAACACTGGGCTCATACTGTATAGGTCTGTTCTGTAGTCTGTTCAGCTGATATGAGTATTCTCCCATATCCCTAAATACTTTTTTTTTTTTTTTTGGCTTTTTTTAAAAAACTCAATTTACTGAAATACATTCACATACCATACAGTCATCCAAAGAGTACAAGTTGTTAACATCTTATAGTTGTGCATTCATCATCACAATTTTTGAACATTTTCATTACTCCAAAATAAATAAAAAATAAAAATAGGAATAAAAATTTAAAAAAAGAACACCCAAAACATCTCATACCCCTCCTCCCCCCTATTATTCATTTACTTTTTGTCCCCATTATTCTACTCATTTGTCCATACACTGGGTAAAGGGAGTATGAGTCATAAGGTTTTCACAATCACACAGTCACACCATGTAAGCTATATAGTTACATGGTCATCTTCAAGAATCAAGAATACTGGATTGCAGTTCAACAGTTTCAGATATTTCCTTCTAGCTATTCTAATATACTAAAAATGGCTATCTGTATAATGCATGAGATTTACCTCCAGAATGACCTCTCAACTCCATGTAAATCTCTCAGCCACTGAAACTTTATTTTGTTTCATTTCTCTTCCCCCTTTTGATCCAAGGAGTCTTTCTTAATCCCATGATGTCAGGTCCAGGCTTATCCCCAGGAGTCATGTCCCATGTTGCCAGGGAGATTTATACCTCTGGGACTCATGTCCCATGTAGAGGGGGAGGACAGTGAGTTTACCTGCAGGGTTGGCTTAGGGAGAGAAGCCACATCTGAGCAACAAAAGAGCTTCTCTGGGGGTGACTCTCAGGCAGTAACTAACTTCTTAAGGGCAAGCCCCAAGATTCAGGGCTCAGCTTAACTAAACTGGTAGTCCCCAGTGCTTGAGAGAATATCAGGAATTCCCCAGGTGTGGAACTTTAATATTTCCACACTTTTCCCCAGTCCCTCAAGGGGGCTTTGCAAATACTTTTTATTCTTTGCCCAAATTATACTGGGTTGTATCGGGGCTTTATGCTAACCTGCATAAACCAGCCAGCTCTCACCCCCTAGACAAGATTCTATGTAATCATGGTGTTTGAGTAAACTGACCAAACAAGTTAAATTATATAGTGTGCTACAGAAAATACAGATTTTGCTTCAAATATACATCTTTTCCTTTGGTCCCACACAGAAGCTGACGTTTTCAAACGCAGGTAATATCATCCTCTATCCTTTAGTCTGATCTACCCCAATCTCAACCAAGTCCATTTCATTCATGTCTCCAGTTGAAGCCTGATTTCCTTTTCAACCTCTTTAACAGCTGCTGCATGGGGCAATGATGACACGCACGGCTGCTGAACTCTGGCTCTGAGTCCCAGGTGCCACACAGACACCCAAAGCTCCAGAGACTGACCAGGTCACACACAAACAGCTTAGCATCTCAGAATTTAGAAATAAGTGTTACAACTCATGAATAGATGTGACTGCTGTACGAGCTTACAACCTAGGAGCCTTTACATAAGTCTTCCTCTGATAACCCATGCTCTCAGATTCAATTCTCAGAGTTTGCACATTTTTGTTAGTCAATAATAGTGAGGCATTATGATGTTCATCTTTTCATTTCTGGCTTATTTCATTCAAGCTACTGTCCTCAAGGTCCATTCACCTAGTTGCATACCTAACAACTTCATTCGTTCTTGCTGCTCACTATTTATACATGTAATCACACTCATTGACCACTCTAGGTTTCACTAAGTTATACAGTCCCAGTCTGTATCTTCTGTCTTTCCTTCTGATGTCAAACATACTCCTAACCTTCCTCTTTCAACCATATTCACAGTCATCCTTTTTCAGTGTACTTGCTGTATTGTGCTGCCATCACACAGTATTGTGCCATCCATTTCTGGATCTGTACAGTAAATCCTCTTCTCAAAACCTCTCTCTCCTGTCTTTTCCTATCTGTCTGTAGTATTCCCTTTAGTATTTCTTGTAGAGGAGGTCTCCTGTTCAAGAACTCTCTCGGTGTCTTTCTGTAAATATTTTAAACATTCCCTCATTTTTGAAGTACAGTTTTGACAGGTATAGGATTCTTGGTTGGTAGTTTTTCTCTTTCAGTATTTTGAATATATCCTACCATTGCCTTCTCGCCTCCATGGTTTGTGCTGATCACACTTTGTCTTTTCGAGCTTCCCCTGTATGTGATGGATTGCGTTTCTCTTGCTGCTTTCTGAATTCTCTCTTTGTCTTTGATACTTGAAAAGCTGATTAGTAAGTGTCTTGGAGTAGGTCTGTTTGGATCAATTCTGTTTGCGGTATGCTGTGCTTCTGGGACCTGTAATTTTATGTCTCATAAGAATTGGGAAATTTTCATTGATTATTTCCTCTTTTTTTCTTTCTGCCCCTTTTCCCTTCTCTTCTCCTTCTAGGACACCTATAACATGTATATTGATGTGCTTCATGTTATCCTTCAGTTCTCTGAGAATCTGCTCATATTTTTCCCATTCTTTTCCCTATCTTTGCTTTTGTGTGTTGAATTTCAGATGATATGTCCTCTAGTTCACTAATCCTTTCTTCTGCCTTTCCAAATCTGCTGTTGTGTGTCTCTATTGTGTTTTTCATCTCTTCTCTTGTGCCTTTCATTCCCATAAGTTCTGCCGTTTGTTTTTTCAAGCTTATGAATTCTTCCTTATGGTCACCAAGTGTCTTCTTTATAGCCTCATCTCTTTTGTCGTGTTTTCTTTCAACTCATTGATTTGATTTAGAAAATTTGTTTGAACATCTTTAATTAGTTTTTTCAACTCTGGAATCTCAGTTGAGGTGTTAGTTTGTTCCTTTGGGCCATATCTTCATGTTTCCTGGTGTGGCTCATGACTTTTTGCTGTCTAGGTATCTGATAGTCTTCATTGGTTTATTCTGGAGGTTGTTTTCTCTCTTTTGCCTAAGATTTTCTTGTTGGTTTTCTTTGATCTCTATCTTTTCTTTGTCTTTCTCCCTGGCCAGTTGTCAGATTGTCTCTGCTTCCCCCCCCCCCATCAGGTGCCCACCATGGCCTGCCACGGGGATGGGAGGTAGGCGCTTGGCATCCCAGCAGGTTCACTGTGTGAGGTAATACAAATCTGCTGGCTTCCAGGGTTTCTCTGTTTTCCACCGGCTAGCAAGACCTGAGTTTGTTTTAGAACCCTGCTTTAACAGTTGGGTTTTCCATATTTCTCAGCCAAAACAGGGCTGTGTTTCTGTATTGGGCATGTATACCAGTTCCTGTCATCTTAAGAAAAAGTCTGAAGCATCTTTTAAAAAGTGTTTCGATTCCCTTGCACCTTCCAGACTGTCCAGTAGATGGCGCTGTTTGGTAACTTAATTGTCTTCCAAACTGCTTTTGCCTGCAAGCACAGGCTGCATCTACACAGGTGAGCTGAAACGGCGGGATACCCATGCCCTCACTTGGCTGGCCAAAATTGGGCTCCATGTGGGACTCCACCTATGGCAAAGTACTCCCTCAGCTGACCCAGTTTTACAGCTGTCTCCAAGGCAAGGAAATGGGCACTGGTTTTTGCTTCCCTCATGGGTGTGGGAAGGGCTTTTGGATCCATGGCTGGTAACAGCCTCTGTCCACTTTTTCTCAGTCTCTCTGTCCCTCACTGATCTGGACCTTGAATTGTCTTCCCCTATCCCCTGGGTCTTGAAACAGCAGATGTATGTCTCACTGCTGTGAGAGATTTTAGTTTGTGTCTGTGGTGGAAGGGGTCCTGTCTGCTGATTCTGTGCCTTTCCCACACTGAGCCCAAGTGAGGGGGAGGGGAGCGGACCGGCTGGTCTGGGATGGAAGATTCCTATATGATATTTCTTCTCTTTCTTCAATTTGGTATTTGCAGTATCTTTCTCCAGTCTATATCCTTCTCCAGTGTTTCAAATCATTCAGAATTGTCCTTTTTTTCTTTGAATCTCTGGAGAGAAGTTTTCAGTAGCTGTTTATGTTGCCATATTGACAACGTCATCCCCTTTACATTTTGACTTAGCCAGAAGGCTGAGAAGCCATAAATCACTGATTTCAGATCTTTCTTATAAGTGTGTAAAACTATAAATTTAGCTGTAAACACTGCTTTTACTGTATTCCACAAACTGATGTGTTATTTTCATTCAGTTCATAATATTCTCTAATTTCCTTTGTGATTTCTTCTTTGGTCCATGGATTATTTAAAAGTGCTAATTTCTTAGTATTTGGAGAATTTTGAAAGCTATCTTTCTCTTCTTAATTTCAGATTTAATTCCATTGTTGTCAAAAAATGTGTACTATATGATTTATATTCTTTTAAATTTATCTAGGCTTGCCTGGATTTATCTTGGTGAATGTTCTGTGTGCACTTGAGAAGATTACACATTTTGTTGTTTTTGAGAGGGGTGTTCTATAAATGTCAACTGGGACAAGTTAGTTGATAGCATTCTTCATGGTCATGTCCTAGACTAGTAGTTCCAGTTCTGGCTGTACATTAGAATTAACTGGACAGCTTTAAAAATACTGATGGCTGGATGCCACCCTCAAGTATTCTTATTTTATTGGTCTGATATTTTTAAAAAACGTGTTCCAACATACTTCAGTATATAGTCAGGGTAGAGAATCATTACCCTAGACTTATCACTTCAGTTTGTTACTTAAAATATTTTAAGCATCTAACTCTGACCTCCACCTCTTCTCTTGCCAGCTCATATACTCTAGTACCTTATTTTGACTTTTCTTGGATTCCATTAAGACTTTCAGGCCATTTATACACGCCACTTTTGTTTTTTATTGTGGTGAAGTATGTATAACATAGTATCTGTCATTTTATCCATTTTTAACAATACATTTAAGTGACATTATATATATTCTATGATATATATCATATATATATATATTACCATCACCACTTCTTATTTCCAAAATTTTTCATTACTGCAGACAGAAATTCTATACCCATTAAGCAGTAATCCCTGATTCCCTTTCTCTCCCTGCCTCTTGTAGACTCTAATCTACTTTCTGCCTGTATGAATTTGTTTATTCTAGTTATTTCATATAACTGGAATCATACAAGGTTTGTTCTTTTGTGTCTGTCTTATTTCACCTCGCATAATGTTTTCAAAGTTTATCTATGTTGTAATAAGTATCAGAGTTTTATTCCTGTTTATGACTGGATAATATTTCATTGTACGTGTATATTCTGTATTTTGTTTCTCCATTCACCTGTTGATTGAGAACATCTTCTATACCAAAAGGGGGATGCGAAATGAAATGAAATAGTTTCACTGGCAGAGAGATTTCAAATGGAGTCGGGAGGTTACTCTGGTGGACATTCTTATACACTGTAGAGATAACACTTTTTAGGTTTTAATGTATTGGAATAGCTAGGAGTAAATACCTGAAACTATCAAACTCCAACCCAGTAGCCTCGACTCTTGAAGACAATTGTATAATAATGTAGCTTACAAGGGGTGACAGTGTGATTGTGAAAACTTTGTGGATCCCACTCCCTTTGTGCAGTGTATGGATGGATGAGTAGGTGGGATGGGGGGGTGATTTGGGTGTTCTTTTTTACTTTTATTTTTTATTCTTATTCTGATTCTTTCTGCTGTAAGGAAAATGTTAAAAAATAGATTGGGGGTCATAAATGCATTACTATATGATGGTGCTTGAAACAATTGATTGTACACCATAGATGATTGTATGGATGTGAATATATCTCAATAAAATTGAATTTAATTAAAAAAAATATTAAGTCTTCAAATTCATGAACACAGGATGTCTTTATATTTATTTAGTTCTTTTTAAATTTCTTTTTGCAATGTTTTATAGTTTTTCAGTGTGTATGTCTTATGCCTACTTGGTTAAATTTATTCCTAAGCATTTTATTCTTTTTTGATGTTATCAAAAATGGAATTGTTATCTTAATTTCCTTTTTGACTTCGTTATTGCTCGTGTATAGAAATACAACTGATTTCTGTGTGTTGATTTTGTATCCTGCAACTTTTAATATTCTTTATTCACTCTTAACAGATTGTGTGTGTGTGTGTGTGTGTATTTAGTAAGGGGTTCTAGATATAAGATGATGTCATCTGTGAATATAGGTAGTTTTACTTCTTCCTTTCCATCTTGGATGCCTTTTATTTCTGTTTCTTGCCTAATTGCTCTGGCTACAACTTTCATTGCTACATCACTTTTTCATACTTCATTACCCCACTCATATCTTCATTTCTTTCTTACTCAATTAAATGGGTTCATTCAATAAACAATTTTAGTGCATACTAGTGCTGTGCTGTGGCCTCAAGTTAAAAACTTTTTGTTCCTTTCTTCCTTCATTGTAATAAGGGCAAAACTCCAGTCCTGATTAAACTCAATTCTTTGCCAATTTTGTGTTTCCTTGAACCTGAGCTGCTAAGTGTGGCTGAAGACTACAAACAGCAGTGCTGGCTGGTCTCACTTTACATTTATGGCAAAAAATTTCAGTTGTACCTTCAGCATTGCCTAGACAGTTTGCTCTTTCACTTTCTTTAGTAAGAAGACTATTTTCTTTTTCCTTATTCTTAGCTGTTAATATATTTATATGGCCAACCCCTCTCTATATGTGTTGTGGCTTCAATGCCATCTTGCCAATTTAAGGATTTTGTTTCTGGAATTATCCTTTTTCTTCCCTACATCATTTTTTTTTTCCTACTGAATCATATTTTTGTTTTGTTTTGTTTTAAAAATTTTTTTCTTTATTTGATAAGTTGTGCATCTAGAGAACAATCATGTATAAAATATAGGATTCCCATACCCACTCCACCACCAACACATTGCATTGGTGTGGAAAATTTATTACAACTGATGATAGCACATTTTTATAATTGTACTATTAATTAAAGTTCATGATTTAACTCAGAGTTCACTGTTTGTGTAATGTAGCTACATGGATTTTTTTTAAACTTTGTTACCATATATACAATCTAATATTTCCCATTTCAGGCCTATTCAGAGATAATATTTCAGTGCTGTTAATTGCATTCACAATGTTATGCTACCATCACCACCATCCATTACCAAAACATTTCCATCATTCCAAATAGGGACCCTGTACATTTTAAGCCTTAACTTCCTATTCACTATCTTTACCCCATCCCCTATTAACCTACATTTTAGCTCCAACTTTATGAGTTTGCATATTCTAAGTGTTTTGAGTCAGTGAGATCATAGAATATTTGTCCTTTTTTGTCTGACTTATTTTACTCAACATGATGTCTTCAAGGTTCATCCATGTTGTTGTATGTATCAGGACTTCATTCCTTGTTTTTTTGATGCAGTTTTCTTGAGACATATTCACACAGCATAGAAACCATCTGAAGTATACAGTTACTTGTTCACAGTATCATCACATGGTTGTGCATACAACCCCATGATCAAATTTAGAACATTTTCAAAACTCCAGAAAAGAAATAAAAATTAAAAAAAACCCTAATCCTCCCATTTTCCTTTACTCCCCCCCCCAATATTGACCCATAGTGTTGGTGTGGTACATTTCTTTCTATTGGTAAAAGAGCATTAAAATATTAATACTAATGTTAATTAGTATCCAAAGAGATGGAGAGATATTCTGTGTTCTTGGACAGGAAGGCTAAATGTCATTAAGGTGTCAATCCTACCCAAAATGATCTACAGATTCAATGCAATTCCCATCAAAATTCTAACACTCTACTTTGCATACTTGGAAAAACTTGTCATCAGATTTATTTGGAAGGGAAACATGCCTTGAATTACTAGGAATATTCTGAAAAAGAAAAATGAAGTGGGAGGACTTACACTGCCTGACTTTGGAACCTACTATAAAGCTACAGTAGTCAAAACAGCATGGTATTGGCCCAAAAATAGACATATTGATCAATGGAATTGAATTGAGAATTCAGAAATAGACCCCAAGTCTACAGTTGACTGATTTTTTGATAAGGCCCCCAAATCCACTGAACTGGGACATAACAGCTTCTTCAACAAATGGGGCTGGGAGAACTGGCTATCTATATCCAAAAGAATGAAAGAGGAACCCTACCTTACACCTTATACAAAAATTAACAAGAATCAAAGTTCTCAGTATAAGAGATAGTACCATAAAACTCCTAGAAGATAATGTAGAGAAACATTTTCAAGACCTGGTATTGAGAGGTCACTTCTTAGACTTTAAACCTAAAGCACAAGCAATGAAAGAAAAAATAGGTAAATGGGAACACCTCAGAATTAAAAGCTTCCGTACCTCAAAGGAATTTGTCAAAAAGGTAAAGAAGCAGCTAATTCAATGGGAGAAAATATTTGGAAACCATGTATCTAATAAAAGACTGATATCTTGTATATATAAATAAATCTTACAACTCAATAACAGTAGTACAAACAACCCAATTATAAAATGGGCAAAAGATGTGAAAAGACATTTCTCTGAAGAGGAAATACAAACGGCTAAAAAACACATGAAAAAATGTTCATTTTCACTAGCTATTAGGGCGATGCAAATCAAGACCATAATGAGATACCATCTCACACCAATAAGAATGGCTGCCATCAGACAAACAGGAAACTACAAATGCTGGAGAGGTTGTGGAGAAATTGGAACTCTTATGCATTCCTAGTGAGACTGCAAGACAGTTTGGCGGTTCCTCAGAAAACTAGATATTGAGTTACCCTATGATCCAGCGATTTTACCTCTTGGTACTTACCCAGAGGATCTGAAAGCAGTGACATGAAGAGATATTTGTATGTGGATGTTCATAGTGACATTGTTCACAATTGCCAAGAGATGGAAACAACCTAAATGTACTTCATCAGATGAGTGGATAAACAAAATGTGGTATATACACACGATTTAATACTACGCAGCAGTAAGAAGGAACGATGTCGTGAAACATATGACAATATGGATGAATCTTGAAGACATGATGCTGAGTGAAATAAGCCAGACACAAAAGGAGAGCTATTTTATGTTACCACTAATGTGAACCATATGAAAATGTAAAATGTGTCTTATGTATGTAGAATATAGGGGAACTAGAGATAGCAGCTAGTGAAGTGGGAACGATAATCTAATAACAGACAAAATATTGAGGGTGATCTTAATGATATGGGAATGCTCAGATGTGACTATGGTTTGTTAATTTTCTTTTGGTATGGTAGGAGTATATTGGAAGGAATGAAGTTATTTCAGGATATTTGTTTTTCCCATTGCTTTGTTTTGTTTTGTTTTTTTGGAAATGATTTTTTTTGATAAATAAAGTAATTTTAAAATAAAAAAAGTTACTGTTAACTATAGTCCATAATTTGCAATAGATACATTTTTTCTTATTACTCCACTATTATTAATTCCTTATAATAGTGTTGAACATCTGCTCTAGTTCATGAAAGAACTTTTTTATATTTGTACAGTTAATCTCAGACATTGTCTACCACAAGATTCACTATGTAATACATTCCTATGTTTTAACCTTTGATTTTCCTTCTGGTGACATACATGACTCTAAGCTTCCTTTCTACCACACTCACACACCATTCTGCACTGTTAATTATTCTCACAATAACATGCTACCATCTCCTCTGTCTGTTTCCAAATGCTCACCCTAGGTAAACATTCTGCACATATTAAGCAGCTGCTCCTCATTCTTTAGCTTCATTCTATATCCTGGTAACCTATATTCTATATTTTAAGTCCATGAGTTTACATATTATAATTAGTTCATATCAGTGAGATCATAAAATATTTGTCCTTTTGTGTCTGACTTATTTCACTTAACATAATGTCCTCAAGGTTCATCCATGTTGTCACATGCTTCAGGACTTCATTCCTTTTTAAGGCTAAATAATATTCCATTGTATGTATATACCACATTTTGTTTATCCATTCATCTGTTGATGGGCACTTAGGTTGCTTCCATCTTTTGACAATTGTGAATAATGCCGTTGTGAACACCAGTGCCCAAATATCAGTTTCAGTTCCTGCTTTCAGTTCTTTGAGTAGTGGGATTGCTGGACATATGGTAATTCTGTGCTTAGCTTTCTGAGAATCTGCCAAACCGTTTTCCTCATTTGCAGTACCATTTTTCATTGCCACCAGCAATGATTGAGTGTTCCTCTTTGATTCCTACTTGCTACTAAGCTATTGTGAATGGATTTTTTTTTTCTTGGTTTCTTCTTCTGATTGTTCATTTATTGTGTATAGAAACAGTACTGATTTTTGGATGTTGATCTTTGTTTCAGTTTGTTAAAGCTGCCTGGTGCAATATACCAGAAATGTGTTGGCTTTTACAATGGCAATTTTGCGTACAAATTTGTAGTTCTAAGGCCATGAAAATGTCCAAATTAAGATATCAACAGGATGATACCTTCTCTAAAGAAATGCTGCTGGCATCTGGGACACCTCTCACATGGACAGTGTCGGTTGGTCCTTCTCTTCTGGGTTTAGTTGTTTTCAGCTTCTGGCTTCAGTGGCTTCCTCTCTCTGCTTCTGTATGTGCTTTATCCTCTCATAAAGGACGCAAATAAAAAGATTAAGTCCCACATTGAATGGGGTGAGTCACATCTCAATTGAAATAACCTAATCAAAAGGTCCCACCTACACCAGGTCTACACATTCAAGAATGGATTAAAAGAAAATGGCCTTTTCTGGGCTCCATAACAGCTTCAAACTAGCACAGCCTTACTCCGTCACTTTGTTGAATTCATTTATTAGCTGTAGGTGCTTTGTTGTGGATTTTTTGAGATGTCTATATACAGGATCATATCATCTGCCAATAGGGAAAGTTTTACTTCTTCCTTTCTGATTTAGAAGCCTTATATTTCTTTTTCTTGCCGAATTGCTCTGCCAGGAACTTCATGCCATGTTGAATAACCGTGCAGACAGTGGTCATCCTGGTGTTCTAGATGTTAGAGGGAAAGACTTTAGTCTTTCACCATTGAATAGGATGTTAGCTATGGGCTTTTTATATGTGCCCTTTATTATGTTGAGGAATTTTCCTTCTATTCTTAGTGTTCTAAGTGTTTTTATCAAGCAGTGGTGCTGTATTTTGTCAAATGCCCTTTCCACATCAGTTGAGATGGTCATGTGTTTTTTTCCCCTTCATTCTGATTTTCTTATATTAAACCACCCTTTCATACCTGGGATAAATCCTACTTGATCATGGTGTATAATGCTTTTAATATGCTGTTGAGTTTGGATTGCTAGTATTTTCTTGAGGATTTTTGCATCTATATTCCTAAGATATATTGATCTGTAGATGTCTTTATCTACCTTCGGTATGAGGGTAATGTTGGCCTCATAGAAAGAATTAGGGAGTGTTCCCCTCCTCTTCAAATTTTGGAAGAAGAATTGCAGTTAAGTCTTACTGGAATGTTTGATAGAATCCCCCTGTGAACCTAGCTGGTCCTGGGCTTTTCTTTGTTGGGATGTTTTTGATTACTGATTCAATCTCTTTACTAGTAATTGGTCTGTTGAGATCTGTTTCTTCTTGAGTCAATGTAGGTAGTTTGTGTGTTTCTAAGAATTCGTTCCTTTCATCTAGGTTATCTTCTTTATTGGCATACAGCTATTCATTGTGTCCTCTTATATTTTCTTTTTATTTTGGCAGGATCAGGAGTAATGTCCCCTTTACATTTCTGATTTTAGTAGTTTGTATCCTCTCTTTTTTTTCTTTGCCAGTCTTGCTAAGGGTTTGTCAGTTTTATTGATCTTTGCAAAGAACTAACGTTTAGTTTTGTTGATTCTGTTTTTTTTTTTTTATTCTATATCATTTATCTCTAATCTTTGTTATTTCTTTCCTTCTGCTTATTTTGGGTTTTGTTTGTTCTTTTTTTCCTAGTTCTTCTAGTTTTGAGATTAAATCTCTGATTTGAAGTCTTTCTTCTTTTTTAGTGAAAACATTTAGAGCTATATGTTTCCCTCTCAACACTGCCTTAGCTGGATCTCATAATTTTTGGTATGTTGGATTTTCATTTTCATTCACCTCAATATATTTCTTAATTTGCTTCTCATTTCCTCTTTAACCCATTGATTGTTTAAGACTCTGTTGTTTAATTTCCACATTTGTTGATTTTCCCTTTCTTCCTCTGTTAGTGATTTCCATCTTCATTCTTTTGTGGTCAGAGAATATATATTATATGATTTCAGTATTTTTGAATTTATTGAGTTTTTTTTTGTGACTCAACATTATGGTCTGTTCTAGAGAATGTTCCATGTGCATTTTAGAAGAATGTGTATTCTATTTTTGTTGGGTGCAGTGTTCTATATATGTCTGTTAGGTCTAGTTGGTTTAGTGTATCATTCAAGTAGAATACTTTCTTATTGATCTTCTGACTATATGTTTTATCCATTATTGAGAGTGGTATGTTAGTCTCCTACTATTAATGTAGAGCTGTCAATTTCTGCCTTTAAATTAGTCAGTATTTCCTTCTTACATTTTTGGACTGTGCTCTTAGGTGCATATATATTTAAAATTGTTACATCTTCCTGTTGAATTATCTCCTTTATCAGTATGTAATGACTATCTTTGTCCCTTGTAGCTGTTTTTTGACTTAAAGGCTGTTTTATTCGATATTAGTATAGCCAACTGAGCTCTCTTTTGGTTACTACTTGCATGGTTTTTCCATACTTTCATCCTCAGTCTACTTGTATATTTGAATTTAAGGTCAGTCTCTTGGTGACAGCATATAATTGAGTCATGCTTTTTGTATTCATTCTGTGGATCTCTGCCTTTTGACAGGAGAGTTTAATCCATTTACATGTAATGTCAGTTCTGCTAATACAGGACTTTCTTCTGCCATTTTACTATTTAGCTTTTTTAAGTCTTATACCTTTTTTGTTCTTTACTTCCATTAATGGTTACTTTTATGTTTATTTGATTCTTTGTGTTGTGCCATATTGATTGCTTTCTAATTTCTATCTGGATATATTTTTCATCTATTTATAATTTCCCAAATGGTTACTTTTACCACAGGTCTTTATTTCTTTTTTGCTGCTTTAAACCATTGTTTAGTGTCCTTGCCTTTCAGTCTGAAGAACTCCCTTCAGCATTGCTTGTAGGGCAGGTTTAGTTGTGATGAACTCCCTCAGCTTTTGTTTATCTGAGAATGTCTTAATCTCTCCCTCATTTTTGAAAGAAAGTCTTGCTTGATGTAAAATTCTTGACTGGAAGTTATTTTCTTTCAGTTCTTTAAGTATTTTGACCTACTGTCTTTTTGCCTCCATGGTTTCTGTTGAGAAACCTCTATGGTTTCTGATGCACTCAATCTAATTGGGACTCCCTTGTATGTAACACTTTGCTTTGCTCTTGCAGCTTTCAGAACTCACGGTGTTCCATATATGAAGGGGTCTATTTTTCTTCATGTTTATCCTGTTTGGTGTTCTCTGGGCTTCTTGGATGTGCATATTCATGTCTTTTGCTAAGTTTGTGAAGTTCTCTTTCATTATTTCCTTGAATATTCCTTCTTCCCTTTTTCTTTTCCTTCCTCTGGGACTCCCATAATACTTACATTGGGGAGCTTGATGATGTCCCAGAGGTATCTCTTTCTTTGAAAGAAAAATGTATTTGCATAACATTTTAAATTTATCACCTGTTAACAAAATGATTTGTTATTCACCTTAAAATTTTTTTGTAACAATTTTACTCATGCACCATACTATCCACCCAAAATATATAGTCACTGGCTCTTGGTATAATCATATAGTTATGCATTCATCACCACAATCAATATGAGAACATTCTCATTTCTCCAGAAAAAAAAAATCCTGTACTCTTTATAAACTCCTATTATTGACACTTAGCTTTAGTATAGTGCCTTTGTTACACTTGAAAGAATATTACAATGTCACTGTTAATGATAGCCCTTAGTTTACATTAATTGTATTTTTTTCCATATACCACCCTATTATTAACACCTTGTAATAGTGATGTAAACGTTTGTTCTAGTTCATGTAAGAACTTTTTTATATTTGTGCAATTAATCACAGTCATCTTCCACTATAGGTTTTGCTATGTTATTCAGTCCCATATTTTATCTTCTAACTTTCCTTCTAGTGGCATACACAACCCTAGCCTTCCCCTTTCAACTGTACTCACACTAAGCATTGTTATCTACACTTACAGTGTTGTGCAACCATCACATAGTATTGTTCTGTTTCCAAACATTTACAGTCAACCTTATTAAACATTCTTTACAGATTAAGTATCATCTGTATATTCTCTACCCTCTTTCTTTTTTTTCTTTTTTTTTTTTTTTTTGGCTCTTATAAAGGGGGGTTTATTTGGTTGCACAGCTACAGTACCAAGGCCATCAAGTGTCCAAGGTAACACATCAACAATTGGGTACCTTCACTAGAGGATGGCAAATAGTGTCCAGAAAACCTCTGTTAGCTGAGAAGACATGTGGCCAGTGTATGCTCCAAAGTTCTGGTTTCAAAATGGCTTTCCCCCAGGATGTTCCTCTCTAGGCTTCAGTTCCTCAAAAATGTCACTCTTGGTTGCTCTTGGGGTGTTTGTCCTCTCTTAGCTTCTCCAGAGCAAAAGTCTGCTTTCAAAGGCTGTCTCCAAAATGTCTCTGTAAGCTGAAGCTCCTCTCTCATTTCCAGTGCATTCTTCAAAGTGTCCCTGTTGGCTGTAGCACCCCTTTAAAACAACATTCACAGATGCACTGAGTTCCCTCTGTCCATCAGCTCATTTATATGGCTCCAGTGACTCAACTTAGACCCACCCCAAATGGGCAGAGCAACACCTCCATGGAAATTATCCAATCAGAGTCATCACCCACAGCTGGGTGGGGCACATTCCAAAGAAACACTCAAAGAATTACAATCTAATCAACACTGATAATGTCTGCCCACACAAGATTACATCAAAGATAACGGTGGTTAGGGGACACAATATATTCAAACTGGCACATTGTTTTTCTCCCTACTGTAAATTCTTTCATGTCTCCTAAGGGTACCAAAACAACTGAAGGATTTCCCACATATATTGCAGATATTGGGTTTCTCCCCAGTGTGAATTATTTCATGTTTCCTAAGGGTGCCACTATGACTGAAGGATTTCCCACATATACTGCAAACACATGGTTTCTCCCCAGTGTGAATTCTTTCATGTTGCCTAACATTACAAAAATGACTGAAGGATTTCCCACACATACTGCAGACGTATGGTTTCTCCCCAGTGTGAATTCTTTCATGTTGCCTAAGGGTACCAAAACAACTGAAGAATTTCCCACATATATTGCAGATATTGGATTTCTCCCCACTGTGAATTCTTTCATGTTTCCTAAGGGCACCACAATGACTGAAGGATTTCCCAGATATATTACAGATATTGGGTTTCTCCCCAATGTGAATTCTTTCATGTCGCCTAAGGTTACCACAATAACTGAAGGCTTTCCCACACATACTGCAAACGTATGGCTTCTCCCCAGTGTGAATTCTTTCATGTCGCCTAAGGCCACCACAAAAACTGAAGGATTTCCCACATATATGGCAGACATTGGGTTTCTCTCCAGTGTGAATTCTTTTATGTTTCCTAAGGGTAGCACAATAACTGAAGGATTTCCCACATATACTGCAGACATATGGTTTCTCCCCAGTGTGAATTCTTTTGGGTTGTCTGAGGGTAGGATTACCAGTGAAGTCTTTCCCACATAGATGGTAGCCATATGGCTTTTCTCCAGTGTGTATTTTCTCAAGTTGTATAAGGCCAGAACTACTTCTGAAGACTTTGCCACATAGGTGACAGTTATATGACTTACACCCAGTTTGAATTTTCTTATTTTGACCAATGAATGAATGATAATTGAGAATTCTTTGAAATTGTTTGTTTACATTGGGTTTCTTTCCCATGTCAGTCATTGTGGGCTGAGTGAAATATTCTCCCAAATCATTACTTTCAAGGGGATCCTCTTCAGTGTGAGAAATTTCCTTTGTCTGGTTGGTAGATGTGTCCTTCTTAGAGATATGTTGCATGTTTATCATTTCTGCTTTTCTATGGTCATTTTCCCTGTCTGAACTCTATACTTGGAGAAACCTTAATCCTTCTCTCCACAGTTCTCCTTGTTCTGACTGTGAATGCACTTCTGATATGCAGACCTGATATCCCATGAACACCAGATGATTAATATTATCCAGGATAACATCTCTGAACATCTTTTTCTGGTTTGTGTCCAGCATGGCCCACTCTTCCTTGGTAAAGTTGATAGTTACATCACTGAAGGTCACTGATTCCATTGGTTTCATTGTCAGTACTGCCATCAACTATCTTCCTTTGGGTTTTCACTCTCAGACAGTCCAAGCACTAAGCATCCAAGCTTCTCTGAAGAAAGGCTGCTGGCATCTGTACAATCTCTCTTTGCTCAGAAGACATGTGGTCAGCATGTGCTTGATCCCATTTTCCCTCTACCCTCTTTCTATCTCCTGTTTACTTATACTCTAGAATGTAACTCCCAGAGTTTGCTCATTATACTTAGTTCATATTAGTGAGATCGTATAATATTTATTCTTTTGTGTCTGACTTATTTCGGTCAACATAATGTCCTCAAGGTTCATCCACTTTGTTGCATGCATCAGGATTCCATTCCTTCTTATAGCTGCATAATATTCCATCATGTGTATATACCAGTTTGTTTATCTACTCATCTATTGATGGACACTTGGGCAATTTCCCCTAGCAATTATGAATAATGCCACTGTAAACATTGCTGTTTAAATGTCTGTTTGCATCCCTGCTTTCAGTTCTTCTGAGTATATACCTAGTAACAGGATGATAGGGCAGTTCTACACTTAGCTTCCTGAGGAACTCCCAGACTGCCTTCCAGAGTGGCTGCAACATTCTGTGTTCCCACTAGCAGTGAATAAGTGTTTCTGTTTCTCTGCATTCTCTCCAACACTTACTGTTTTCTGGTTTTGTTTTGTTTTCATAATGGCCATAATAGTAGGTGTGAAATGATATCTTATTGTGGTTTTGATTTGCATTTCCTTAATAGCTATTGATATTGAGCATCTTTTCATGTGTTCTTTGGCCATTTGTATTTCCTCTTTGGAAAAGTGTCTATCCATGTTTCCCAGAGGTATGTTAGGCTATTTTCACTTTCAATAATTCTTTTTTCTTTTTGCTCCTTAGCCTGACTCATTTGAAGTATCTTGTCTTTAAGTTCACTGATTCTTTCTTCTACCAGCTCCAATCTGCTATTGAAACCCTCCTTGGGATTTGTCATTTCAATTATTGAGGTCTTCAATACCTGGAGTTCTGTTTTATTCCTTTTTAAAATTCCTATCTCTTTATCAAGACTCTTATATTGTTCATTCCTTGCTTTTCCTGATATCTTTTAGTTACTTCTCTGTGTTTTCCTTCTCCTTAAGCATTTTTAATATCTTTTTCTTAAAGGACTTTTTCTATATGTCCACTTTCTCATTGTTTTTGATGGTGTTTTCTTGACTTTTTTCCCTTTTCCTTTGGATGGACCATCATTTCCTGTTTCTTTGTCTTGTACTCATGTTTCACACTGTATATTTAATATTTTAAAATCTTAACTCTGGGATTTATTCCCTGACATTTTGTTTTCTTGATTTTGTAAGCAGCTGGTGATAAGACATAGACTTTCTTGAACTTCAGCCCTCCTATTAAGGAGGTCTGTCCATGGCCAAATGCAGTGTGCAGGGTTTTCCTTGTCTTTCTGGGCCTCTGTCTTGTCCTGGGCTTTTGCTTGTTAGTTGTTTTGGAGCTCCCCTGTTTACAGGAGTCTGGTTGTCCCCTCTGTTTCCCAGCAGACAGATGTCTTTCTCCTGGATGTTTGAAGCTGGCAAGCCTTTGCCCTAGACTGTCTGCCTCTGTAGTTTTGTACACTCTTTTCATTGTTTCAAGCTGCTTTTGCCTTGGAAGCAAATTCTTGGAAGGGGGCATGCTGGAGATCACTTTCCAGGTGAGTCTTTATCAGCCAAAATGGGGCCAGGGACCCATGATGGGGTGCAGACCAGGTCCAAAGTGCCCCTGGGAAGGCATCAGGAATGGTGCCAAGAGCTTCTCCAGTGAATCCCCAATGCTGAGCTGAGCTTTCTGGCCTGCCTAGCAAATGTTGCCCTTCTGCTGACTGTCCCCCTCAGCCCTGAGGAAGTGCAGTGTCTTTGTCTCCAACCCCACCCCCACTGCGGTGTCTGTGGAGTTTTGAAAAAATGTTAACCCTGCTTTTATTCGGGGAAGGGAAGGGTTGAAAGAATGGCTGCCATTGCCTTTTTCCAGGATAGGTTGAAACAATGGTTGACCTCAGAGTTGAGTCCCCAGAGATCTGAAGTTGCTAATCAAAAGCCATCATCAATGATCAACCGTGCCCACCCATTGTTGGGAAATAGGATTTTTGCATCCTTCACCGGGAAGCTAACCAGGGGCTGGAATCCTCAGTAGCCTGCTGTGAGAGCGGGAGATGGGTGTCAGTAGCCACTATGCGGAGAGAACAGTTTACTGTTCTTTACTGTAATTTATCAGCCTCTTCCTCCCACTGTTCCCTGGATGCTCTTCAGTGTTCTTCTGGCCTACAGAGTTTCAAAACAGTTGTTTCAGACAGTTCCTGCCTGTGAATAGTTGTTTTGGTGGAAGGACTCAGTCCTGAAACTCCTACTATGCCAACTTTCCACAGTCCCTTCTCCAGCCTCCCTACTGAGTCATTTTTCTAATTAAATGAACATGCTGTAGTAACATCGTTCTTAAATAAGTCTCAGTTCACACACACACACATATATACACATATACACATTCTCTTTCCCTCTAATTTTAGTGAAAACAGTAAAAAAGAATTGCTTATACTCGGTATTTCTGCTTTTTTACTTTGCATTTTCTCTTGAACCACTCCAGGCTGTGCTCTTCCCCCACAAAATTAAAACTACTCTTGTCAGTGTTCTGAATCCTTATGTTACTCTGCATTCTCGTCAGCATTTGACACGATGGATCAGTTTCTCCTTTTTTTTGAAAAAATTCACTTGGTTTTCCAGATGCTATACCATCCTGATTCTTTTCTGGTTTATGATGCTTCCTTCTTATTTTCTAGATTTTCTTTCCTTACTTCTAAAGGTTGGAGTGGCCTACACTTAGATCTTAGACCTTTTCTTTATCAATACTCATCATTTATGTAATTCCATTGCTATAAGAATGATTAATTTGCTATTGACTATGACCTTGACATTTTCATCATACTCCATATTATATTGCCTTGTCTACATCTTCACTTGAAATTTTTAAATAGACATTTCAAGCTTTCCCTGTCCAAAACAGAATTCTTGGTTTATTTCCACAAATCTATCTTTCTATCAGACTTTGCCCTCTCAGTATATGGCACTACTATTCACCCTGTTGATCAGACCACAAACTGGAAATCATGCTGGCTTTTTCTTTTTCCTTCATACATCCAATCCATCAGCAGCACCTTTGGATTATATCCCAAATCTTAGATTGACCACATAAAATGTTGAAGAGGATGTGGAACAACTGGAATTTTCATACATTGCTTGTTGGGATGTAAAATAGAACACTCACTTAAAAAACTATTTGGCAGTTTCTTGGAACTGCCTACATCTACCAGATAATCTAGCCATTTCATCCTAGAAATTTACCCAAGAGAAATTAAAGCATGTGTCCAAATAAAGGTTTATACATGACTATTCATGGCAGCTTTATTTTTAATAGCCCTAAACTGGAAATAACTAAAATTTCCACAATAGGTGAATGGATAAACATATTTTGGTATAATCTTACAATGCAATATTACTCAGCAATAAAAAGGAAAGAGGTATTGATACATACAACATGGATCAATCTCAAAACAATTATGAGTAAAATACACCAGACATTAGAAAAATCGGACAAAAAGAGAGTACATACTATATGATTCCATTTATATAACTTCTAGAAACTCATTGATAGTGACAGGAAGTAGATCAGTTGTTGCTTGGAGAGGGATGGGAGAGAAGGATGATGAAATATTATGAGGAAATTTTGGATGATGTTGGATATGTTCACTATCTTGATTGTATAAAGGTTTCAAAGGTATATACATTTGTGAAAACTTATAAAATTGTACATTTTTAAATGTGTACTTTATTGTATGCAAATTATACCATCAATAAAGTTGTCTTCACAAAGCACATAAAAATCCATGGAAATATTTAAAACCTCAGAATCTTAATTTTATCTTTAATAATGGACTTAACCCAAATCGAATTTAAAGATCATAGAAATCATGACTGAATATTCATGTTGTCTGGGTTTCTACTGTGTGCCTCCTAAATCTCAATGTGTATTTTACATGCATTTTCTTCTCTTTGACTGTAGTTTGTTAAGCTCTATTCAATATTTATATATGAAATATTTAATGATCCCTAAACTTACTTATTTTACACTGTGTGTTACATTTCTTATCTACAAGGAACAAAAAGCTTAACTGGACTGTTGAGAGACTGGCTTAATTATGTTTATGACTATTTCCTTTATTCTGTGTTAGACTTGATTAAGTCAAGATGCATTCAATTAGTTTGTTTCAATGTAAAATTTATCTCTAGGCATTCTTCTGTAGCTTAAGAGAATGGTGTTTTAAATGGATTGAATATTGATTTAGTGCATTTTGTCATAGGAAAGCACCTTAGCTCACTATGAGGGTTTGATCATTCTTAATAGAGCTTTAGGCATATGAAAGGAACACTGTTGCCTTACCGATGAGTTGATAGATTGGTCCTGTAAACAGGTACTTTGTAGAAGGTAAAAGCTTACAAAGTGGTACCAAAGTTGGCTGCTTCTACAAAATGACAACAGTTTGATTATAAATCCAACTGGAAAGTGTGCTAGTTGATCCCTGTTAACTAAGGATATTTTAATTTTAGTGAGTCAAGATAAAAGTATTTTATTTAATTTAGCCTTTTTTCTCTTTTCTAGGAAATATAATAGCAGCCATGATAGAAGACAAAGGGCCAAGAGTGACAGACTACTTTGTTGTAGCAGGTCTTACTGATACATCTACTCTTTTGGATCAAGAAATAAATCGTTTAGATACTAAGTCAATTGGACCTAAAGCTCCAATTACAGATATTGCTGTTATTATCAAATCAGCTGGGGAGACAGTCCCTGAAGGTTACACCTGTGTTGAAGCCACTCCATCAGCTCTCCAAGCAAACTTGAACTATGGAAGTCTGAAAAGCCCAGAACTTTTCCTCTGTTATAAGAGAGGGCGAGATAAACCACCCCTTACCGATATTGGGTACGATGACTTATTTTCTTTTGCTATATGAAAGGGAATAAAAGGTACATGGGAGGAGAAATATGAAATCGTTAATAGTTTTATTATTATTTCTCACTTCAGAATCAAGAATAATCAGATATTATGTATCTCTACACACCCTTATTGAATTACTCTGCATTGTACTTGAATCATTGAATCATTTCCTTTCAAAAGATTATTGAAATGAAGGCATTAGAGCCTGAAATGTGATTCTGTTTCTGGAAGTACTTAGCAGATAAACTTATTAATTACACATAAAAGAGCTGGAAGTTATAATAAAAGACAGTATATTTTTTGGCTACTTCAATTATGAAATGAGTTTTTGTGAAACCCTGATCTCATTTAACAAAGGAGCATTTCAGTTTTTAAAAAATTCAATTGTGCTATATGGTTTTAGTGCTGGGGAGAGCATTTAGAGCTTGGAAGGAATGTAGTTGTCATGAGGCATTTAGTATCTAGTCCACAGTAAAAGATGTTTTTCAAAAATACTGACATTGACTCTTCTGTAAGTATGATGTATGTTTAGAATACCTGTAATAATTGATACCATTCATTCTTGTCATATATTAAGGTTTTTTGTTTGTTATAATTACCATCCATTAGTAAAAACAGATTGTATGTATTTGAGAGCATCCCAGGAAGTTAGAATTATAAGACAGTGTTTGCCTTTAAGAAGTTTTTGTTTGTGGAGACAAGACTAACATTTGTAAAACAGAGGCAGCCTGTGCAAGACAGCATGGTAAGCAATAAGTTGTATGATATCGACTTATACAGTGGAAGAAGAGTTTACTGAATATTGAAAGAGTCATAGACAGTTTCAGTGAATAGGCATGGATTATTGTGAAAAATGTGAATAGTTGGAAATGAAAATGAAAATTATCTCAGGCATAGGGAACAACATTAACAAGTTGTGAGGCTGAAGTGAATAGAATACTGAGGCATTTGACTTTATTTTAGAAGATGCATGTTTAGGAGGAATAAAAAATAAGGTGTGATACATAGAATGGGCAATTTTATTGAGGACCTTGGAAATCAAACATAAAACAAGCTTAAAGCAATAGGAAATAAGGAGATAGTGAAGGTTTTTAAGTGAGGACATAATATGAAAACAGTGTTGATTCTGACAACAATGTGTAAAATGGATTGGAGGTTGTTACGGATGAGATCATTGTTTTTAACCTGTTCCTATCACTTCTCCCAACTTAGTATTTTTATTGTTCATTTTAAATTAATTTTAATGTTTTATTAAGGTAATACATTTAAGTAGTTTAATAAGTCAAATAGGTCTTCATAGCTTATAATGAAATATAACAAACATTCCCTTATCTTACCTCTCCCCAGCCCTAATTCTTATTTTCGAAGGCAGTCACTTTCAACTCTTTTAGTTGTTTTCTTCTGATACTGACATCAGGCAAGTTAGTTAACCTCTCTGTGCTTCTTCATTTGTAAAACAGGAATAATAGTATCTATTTATAGGGTTGATGTGACTTGTATATGAGTTAATACATATAAAGTTCTTAAATTAGAGCCTGGCACATAGTAAGTACTAGCTATTACTACTTTTATAGTTCTGTATTTTTAAATAATGTGCTTATATTGTTTTCCAACCTTGGAAAGTGAAAATTTTGTTTTCTTATCACCTTCTACCCAACAAGTACATCTGCTCCTATACCCACCCAGTTTTCCCTTCCCCACATTGGTTAGATATAGTTCTATAAAAATTTTTGGTTAATGTTAAATTTTTACATTATTGTGACTGAGCATTATTCATAGCTGAATCATATGTACCATGATTTTATTTCTTTGTTATCTTTTTGTGTTTCTTAGAGTTAGTTCTTATTCTTTGATATTTTATTTCTTTTTCTATATACCTTAGCTTTAACACATCCTTAAATTTATTTAGGCATTTACTTTTTTTTTTTTTTCCTTGAAGACTTTTCTCCTGTTCTCTATCTCTTCAGACTTCTCTCTTCCTGGAGCATTCTTTTTTTTTTTTTTTTTTTTTTTTTTAATGCAGTTTTATTGATGTATAGTCACACCATATAATCCATCCAAAGTATACGATCTGTGGCTCGCAGTATCATCATAAAGTTGTGCATTCATCACCACAATCAATTTTAGAACATTTTCATCACTCCAAAAAATAAAATAAAATAAAAAAATAAGACTAAGAATACCCAAAACATCCCATACCCCTTATCCTCTCCTATTATTTAATTTTTTTTATTATTCATTTGCCCATACATTGGATAAAGGGAGTGTCAGTCACAAGATTTTCACAATCACATGGTCACATGATAAAAGCTATATATTCTTACAGTCATCATCAAGAATCAATTCTACTGAATTACAGTTCAACAGATTAAGGTATTGCCTTCTAGCTATTCTAATACACTGGAAACTAAAAAAGTATATCTATATTATGCATAAGAATAACCCCCAGAATGATCTCTCTACTCTGTTTGAAATCTCTTAGTCACTGAAACTATTTTGTTCCATTTCTTTTCCCCCTTTTGGTCAAGAAGGCATTCTCAATCCCATGATGCCAGGGCCAGGCTCATCACTGGGAGTCATGTCCCACATTGCCAGGGAGACTTACACCCTTGGGAGTCTTGTCCCATGTAGTGGGGAGGGTAGTCAGTTAATTTGCAGAGTTGGCTTAAAGATGCAGGCCACATCTGAGCAACAAAAGGGGTTCTCTGGGGGTGACTTTTAGGCATAGTTATAGGTAGGCTTAGCTTCACCATTTGAGAGATAAGTTTCATAGGGCAAAGCCTCTAGATCAAGGGTTTGGCTTATTAAATAGGGAGCCCCTATTGCTTAAGAGAATAGCAGTAATTCCCCAAGTGGGGAAGTTTAATAGTTCCACATTTTCCCCCAGTTCCTCAAGGGGACTTTGCAAAGCTTTTGTATTTTCTGCCCAGAATGTTCTGGGATGTACTGGGGTATTACATTAACCTGTACAGAGTAAGAAGATTTCATTTCATATTCTAGCTTCTATGTCATTACATTGTTTAAATAAACTGACAAGACAGGTTCCATTAGATAGTGTGCTACAGAAAATATAAATTTTGTACCAAGTAAAACACTCGCTGGAGCATTCTTTACTCCTCCATTCTGAGGTAGCTGCTCTTTCCTGGTGCATGGCTGTCATCCTGCGATAGCCTTGTCTTTTAATTGAACTGGATCCACTATGGGCTTGATCTCATGTTTTCTTAGTTAATTCCCTTGTTTTGGTTTTGTTGAAGCACCTCCTTCAATCGCTTCATGAGATAGGATGCCAAAAGGGTAAATATTTTGTGATATTGTCTAAAAGTGTTTCTTATGTTTGCTAATAGTTCTCTTTACATAGAATTCTAGGTTGGAGATCAAAATTCTTGAGGGGAAACTGAAGGGGTTGCTCCAAAGTCTTGCTCACTGCCAGGCCTGTGATAACAGTTACATGGTAATGGTTGATAACACTTAGGTAATATGCAATATGTACCAGGCACTTTTCTGAGTACATTACATGTAGCTTCCAAATATTCACGAAACTACCTTATATTGTAAATACTATTATTTGCCTACTTTATAAATGAGGAGAATATGGCAAATAGAGTAACTTGCCCAAGGTCACATAGCTAGTAATGGCAGAACCATTCAGGTCTGTGTTCTTGACCCCTATGCTACTCTTAACGTCATCCCTGATATATGTTGGAGATATATGCAATTTATATAAATTAACATTTTAATTTGGATAAGTGTTTGGCTCTCAGGAACTAGCCATATGGTACTACAGGCCAGTTCCTATGGATTTCTGAGTTCTGTAGCATGTCATTATCTTTCAAAGTTCTGAGAAAGAAGTCATCAGACTCTGCTAATGCACATTTTATTTTATTCAGCTGCCAAGTTTCTTCTCTGATCTTTTACATCTATCATTAATATTTTATTCCATAAGGTTCTTTAACTTTTTTTTAGTGTGCAGAGCAGTTTTTGCGGATTTTTTTAATGTTTTTGGGAATTGCAATATCTTTACATTAGTCTCAGGTTTAATGCTTTACATATTTTTATAGGGACGTTTATGTCTAGTACTGCTATTGGTCATAGAGTAGTTTTTCAGGTCTTCCTTCTTTTTTATTTGGATTCCTTTTCAATTTGAAATTTCCCACATTGGAAAAGTTTAAAAATATATACAAAACTATGGGGAATAGTATAATGAAACCCCATGTTCCCATCCCTCAGCTTCAGCAAATATTAACTAATAGTCAATATTATTTTTTAATCTATATTCTGTGCATAGCATTATTTCAAAGCAAATTCCAGACATAGCATTTCATTCATAAATTGTTCAGACTATATCTCAAAAAGGACTCTTTCTTAATATAAGCATAGTGCCCAGAATACCAAAAAAAAAAAAACAACGACTGAGTAATTCCTTAATATGCACATTACCCTAATTGTCTCATGAGTAGTTGGTTGCTGGTTAGTCTCATGAGAAGTTGGTTGCTGGTTAGTCTTTTGATAGTTGTTCAGATACTAAGAAAGGTAGTGAGCTGTGGCATTTGACCATCGTCCCCACCTGCACTGTTGTAATAGAGCTTCAGTGAAATTGTGTTAAAGTCCTCATTGTGGTCAGCTCTCCAAAGCCAAAGGACGATTTTTTGTCCTTGTATTCCATGGCCTTTATGCATATCCACTTAATGTCTTTGGTATTGACCACCCTATTTAGCTTCTCTGGTTTTCCTTCAAGTGAATACATTTAGGATGGTGATCTTAAAACTTTATAGGATTATTTGGCCCAGGAGCTAGGTAAGGAAGGGTTGAAAAATGATTGGGAATTGGGGTAATAGAAATTTCTTTTTAGAAGCATGACCTTAAAAGAAGAGGATAAAGGCCTTCATATTCAAAGAGTGGTCCATGGGTCACCATAGTCCTTAGAACTGGGAGCTTCTTAGAAATTCACAATCTCAGGTGCTATGCTAGATCTACTGAATCAGAATCTGCACTTTAACAAAATCCCCAAAAGCACTGGCTTAGGATACATGGGGGAGTGAGGATACATGGAGTTAAGGGCTGTTTTTTAAACTTTCGCCCAGGGGATAGCTTTGTACATCTTTGTTTTGAAGGAGAGAAACCACTGGAGAAGAAAGGGTTGGAAATACAGGATAGAGAGGAGATATTTTATAAAATAAAATTATAAAACAGATTGAAGAGGTAGTGGCAAAAGATTGGATTGGTCTTTAATGGGGAAGGGTATTTTTTTCTATGAGAAGGAAAGGGAAATTAGGATGGGTATGAACACAAATTATTGGTCAGAGTAGAATGATTCAGGACATTTTATAAGTTTACTGTCAGTTCTTTTTATTTTCTCTGTAGTTTTCTTAAGAAGATCGTTAATACCCATAGGAAGATGGGTATAGGATATGATTTTTGCTAATATCCATGTGAGTTGAAAGGAAACCAACAAGGTATTTATCTTGTGTTTCAGCCTCCACTGTTTCCTCTTTTAGCCATCTTTTAAAGGCCATCTTTTGATAATACCCCCTTCTACACAGTCATAACTGAAAGTATGTCGAGTTAGTATCCTAGGCTGCTCAAGCAAATACTGTGCAATGGGTTGGCTTAAACAATGGGACTTTATTAGCTTACAGTGTTGAGGCTAAAAGAAAGTCCAAATCAAGGCATCATCAAGGTGATGCTTTCCTGAAGACTGAGGCATTCTGGGGATGGCTGCCAGCAATCCTTGGTCCTTAGTTTGTCACATGGCAAGGCACATGGTGGCATCTCCTGGTCTCTCTCTTCTCTTCTGGGTTCTATTCATCTCAGCTTCTGGCAGCTTCCTCTGTGGCTTTCTTTGTCTGAATTTTTCTCCACTTATAAAGGATTCCAGTAATAGGATTAAGACCCATCCTGAATGAGGTGGGCCACACCTTCTTCACTGGAGAAACTGTATCAAAACGTCTGCTTACAGTGAGTGGGTTCACACCCACAGGAATGGATTAAATTCAAGAATGTTTTTCTGGTGTACATACAGCTTAAAGCCACCAGAGATGTGATTCTTTGAAAGGTTACTGTTGCTCTTGGCACAGGGGTACACAACTTAACAGTAAAACAATGACTTAGATAATTATACTTAGTTACTTTCAGTGGCAAGTGACACTTTCATATACATCTTATAGTTCCCTGTGGCTTCTAATTTCTGTTACGGTAGTAGACTGATGCAGGTTTGATAGAGGATGTGGTTATCATTAGGGTCTTTTAGCTATAATGATGGCAAATGTTTATCTCCAGATCACATAATTGTTGATATCTGTGACTTAAATTTTTTGACCTGTCTTCCCCTTTTTCCCCTCAGTTAGGTACTCTAGTGAGGTTAGGAAAACCTGTTAGCCACTACAAGGAAAAGCACCTATCTCATTTAGTTTAATGTGAAACTCTGTTGCCAAACTTGTAGCCTTTTGATGATCTCATAAACTGGGATGAGACATTTATTAAAAATATTTTTCTGGAAAAGATTTTAAATTAAAATATGTAAAATCTGATATTCCCTAACAAATGCCATATATGCCACAAAATATAATTTTTTTCCTTCATTTTATTGAGATATATTCACATACCACGCAGTCATACAAAACAAATCGTACTTTCAGTTGTTTACAGTACCATTACATAGTTGTACATTCATCACCTAAATCAATCCCTGACACCTTCATTAGCACACACACAAAAATAACAAGAATAATAATTAGAGTGAAAAAGAGCAATTGAAGTAAAAAAGAACACTGGGTACCTTTGTCTGTTTGTTTCCTTCCCCTATTTTTCTACTCATCCATCCATAAACTAGACAAAGTGGAGTGTGGTCCTTATGGCTTTCCCAATCCCATTGTCACCCCTCATAAGCTACATTTTTATACAATTGTCTTCGAGATTCATGGGTTCTGGGTTGTAGTTTGATAGTTTCAGGTATCCACCACCAGCTACCCCAATTCTTTAGAACCTAAAAAGGGTTGTCTAAAGTGTGTGTAAGAGTGCCCACCAGAGTGACCTCTCGGCTCCTTTTGGAATCTCTCTGCCACTGAAGCTTATTTCATTTCCTTTCACATCCCCCTTTTGGTCAAGAAGATGTTCTCCGTCCCACGATGCCGGGTCTACATTCCTCCCCGGGAGTCATATTCCACGTTGCCAGGGAGATTCACTCCCCTGGGTGTCTGATCCCACGTAGTGGGGAGGGCAGTGATTTCACCTTTCAAGTTGGCTTAGCCAGAGAGAGAGGGCCACATCTGAGCAACAAAGAGGCATTCGGGAGGAGGCTCTTAGGCACAACCATAGGGAGGCCTAGCCTCTCCTTTGCAGCAACCATCTTCCCAAGGGTAAAACCTATGGTAGAGGGTTCAATCCATCAAACCACCAGTCCCCTATATCTGTGGTCATGTTAGCAACCATTGAGGTGGGGTAGGCGAATACCCCTGCATTCTCCACAGGCTCCTCAAGGGGGCACTACATCTTTTTATTTCCTTGTTTTTCTTTTTTTTTTTTAACTTTCCCTTCTTTTTTAAATCAACTGTATGAAAAAAAAAAAGTTAAAAAGAAAACAAACATACAATAAAAGAACATTTCAAAGAGACCATAACAAGGGAGTAAGAAAAAGACAACTAACCTAAGATAACTGCTTAACTGCCAACATGTTCCTACTTTACCCCAAGAAAGTTACATAATATAGCAACATTTCTGTGAACTTGTTCCTACTATATCCATCAGAAATTAACAGACCATAGTCATTCCTGGGCATCCCCAGAACGTTAAATAGCTTATCTGTTCTTTTTGGATTATTGTTCCCCGTTCCTTAATTGCTCTCTATTGCTAGTTCCCCTACATTCTACATTATAAACCATTTGTTTTACATTTTTCAAAGTTCACATTAGTGGTAGCATATAATATTTCTCTTTTTGTGCCTGGCTTATTTTGCTCAGCATTATGTCTTCAAGGTTCATCCATGTTGTCATATGTTTCACGAGATCGTTCCTTCTTACTGCCGCGTAGTATTCCATCGTGTGTATATACCACATTTTATTTATCCACTCATCTGTTGAAGGACATTTGGGTTGTTTCCATCTCTTGGCAATTGTGAATAATGCTGCTATGAACATTGGCGTGCAGATATCTGTTCGTGTCACTGCTTTCCGATCTTCTGGGTATATACCGAGAAGTGCAATCACTGGATTGAATGGTAACTCTATATCTAGTTTTCTAAGGAACTGCCAGACTGACTTCCAGAGTGGCTGAACCATTATACAGTCCCACCAACAATGAATAAGAGTTCCAATTTCTCCACATCCCCTCCAGCATTTGTAGTTTCCTGTTTGTTTAATGGCAGCCATTCTAACCGGTGTTAGATGGTATCTCATTGTGGTCTTAATTTGCATCTCTCTAATAGCTAGTGAAGCTGAACATTTTTTCATGTGTTTCTTGGCCATTTGTATTTCCTCTTCAGAGAACTGTCTTTTCATATCTTTTGCCCATTTTATAATTGGGCTGTCTGTACTATTGTCATTGAGTTGTAGGATTTCTTTATATATGCAAGATATCAGTCTTTTGTCAGATACATGGTTTCCAGAAATTTTTTCCCGTTGAGTTGGCTGCCTCTTTACCTTTTTGAGAAATTCCTTTGAGGTGCAGAAACTTCTAAGCTTGAGGAGTTCCCATTTATCTATTTTCTCTTTTGTTGCTTGTGCTTTGGGTGTAAAGTCTAGGAAGTGGCCGCCTAATACAAGGTCTTGAAGATGTTTTCCTACATTATCTTCTAGGAGTTTTATGGTACTTTCTTTTATATTGAGATCTTTGGTCCATTTTGAGTTAATTTTTGTGTAGGGGGTGAGGTAGGGGTCCTCTTTCATTTTTTGGATATGGATATCCAACTATCCCAGCCCCATTTGTTGAAAAGACCATTATGACTCAGTTCAGTGACTTTGGGGGCCTTATCAAAGATTAGTCGGCCATAGATCTGAGGGTCTATCTCTGAATTCTCAATTCGATTCCATTGATCTATATGTCTGTCTTTGTGCCAGTACCATGCTGTTTTGGCAACTGTGGCTTTATAATAAGCTTCAAAGTCAGGGAGTGTAAGTCCTCCCACTTCCTTTTTCTTTTTTAGAGTGTCTTTCGCAATTTGAGGCATCTTCCCTTTCCAAATAAATTTGATAACTAGCTTTTCCAAGTCTGCAAAGTAGGTTGTTGGAATTTTGACTGGGATTGCGTTGAATCTGTAGATGAGTTTGGGTAGAATTGACATCTTAATGACATTTAGCCTTCCTATCCATGAACATGGAATATTTTTCCATCTTTTAAGGTCCCCTTCTATTTCTTTTAGTAGAGTTATGTAGTTTTCTTTATACAGGTCTTTTACATCTTTGGTTAAGTTTATTCCTAGGTACTTGATTTTTTTTAGTTGCTATTGAAAATGGTATCTTTTTCTTGAGAGTCTCTTCAGTTTGTTCATTTCTAGCATATAGAAACATTACTGACTTATGTGCATTAATCTTGTATCCCACTACTTTGCTAAATTTGTTTATTAGCTCTAGTAGCTGTATCGTCGATTTCTCAGGGTTTTCTAGATATAAGATCATATCATCTGCAAACAATGACAGTTTTACTTCTTCTTTTCCAATTTGGATGCCTTTTATTTCTTTGTCTTGCCGGATTGCCCTGGCTAGCACTTCCAGCACAATGTTGAATAACAGTGGTGATAGCGGGCATCCTTGTCTTGTTCCTGATCTTAGAGGGAAGGCTTTCAGTCTCTCACCATTGAGTACTATGCTGGCTGTGGGTTTTTCATATATGCTCTTTATCATGTTGAGGAAGTTTCCTTCCATTCCTACCTTTTGAAGTGTTTTTATCAAAAATGGATGTTGGATTTTGTCAAATGCTTTTTCAGCATCTATTGAGATGATCAATTGATTTTTCCCTTTTGACTTGTTAATGTGTTGTAATACATTGATTGATTTTCTTATGTTGAACCATCCTTGCATGCCTGGAATGAACCCCACTTGGTGATGGTGTATGATTTTTATTTTAAGAGAGTAATATTTGTTGTATGTGTTAAAATACAGAATCACGACTACCATATAAAGTTCTTCCTCCATTATCAAAGTCATTGACTTACAAATGTTTTCTTTCCAGCTTTTTTGTTTTTTGAAATTTTTCAAGCATATAGAAAAGTTGACATAACAGTTTGTAAACACCAGTATCCTTTCCTCCTAAATGATAGAATGTAGTATAATGAACATGTTTTAGTTTCCTAGGCTGCTCAAAGCAATACCATGAAATGGGTTGGCTTAAATAATGGGATTTTTTTCACTTATGGTTGAGGCCAGGAAAATGTACAAATTGCAAGGCATCATCAAGGCAGTGCTTTCTTCCTGAAGACTGGCTGCCAGAGATTCTTGGCTTCTCTGACACATGGCAAGACGCACAGTGGCATCTGTTGGTCTCTCCCTTCTCTTCAGGATTTTGTTCATTTCAGCTTTTTGCTCCCATGGCTTTCTCTCTCTGTGTATTCATCCCATTTATAAAGGAGTCCGGTAAGAGAATCAAGACCCATCTTAGGTCACACCCTAAGTAAGTAACCTTATCAGAAGGCCTTTACAATGGGTCTACATGAATAGAAATGGATTAGATTTAGGAACATGTTTTTCTGGGGTACATAACTTCAAACCACCACTTAAACAATATACTTTCCACCTAGATTGAACAAATTAATAATTTTTGCATATTTTTGCTAAGCTATTTGAAAGGAAGATGGAGATACTGTGACAATTCACCCTTAAGTACCTCTCAGCATGCATGCCTCAGGACAAGCTCTTGTATAACCATAATATGTAGAAAATTAATGAAAATTCCATCATATTTTTCAATATCCATTCCATATCCAGTATTTCTCAATTTTCTTCAGGATGTCTTTCATAGGATTTTTTTTTTAAAACCCTGGATCCAGTAAAGGTTCACCCATTGCTTTTGGTTATTATGCCTTTTTAGTCTGTTTACTCTAGAATGATATCCTGTGTTTTTTCTATGATAATGAGTTTTTGAAGAGTTTAGGCCACTTGTCTTACAGAATGCCATATATCCTATATTTGTCTGATTATTTCCTCATTATGTTGTTTAACTTTTTCCTTTATTTTCAGTATTTCCTGTAAACTGGAAATTGGGTCTAAAGACAGGGCTAAATTCAGGTTATACATTTTTGGTAAGCATACATCAGGAAATGCTAACATCAGGAAAGCATATAGTGACATGTTGTCCCACAGTATGATTATTTGATTAGGGTAGCAATTGCTAGATCTCTTTTGTAAAGGCAGTTTTTTATTGTGGAGTATTGGGCACTATTCAAATATCTTGTTCCCTAGCAACCTTTCACATTTTATTTTCTAGTATCTGTTGAGCGTTGCCTGAATTAGAAATTAAATTGGTGTGTGTGTGTATAAAATGATGCCCCTCTAATTCTATAATTTTTAAAGTAGTCATTAAATTTTTTCTGTTATGAATATTTTTTTCTGTTCTCTCCATTATTTTCAGTATAATTGAGGACTTGTGGATTTTATTTATTCCGTGTGGGAAAATCACTTGGATTCCTTATTCTGTTTTGTCAAGTTGTTCCAACTTTGGCCAATGGGAGCCTTTTCAACCTGGCTACTATTTCCATCAAAATCTGTAACTTGGTGTATTCATTGCTACTGAGGTGTCTTGTAGACCCTTTCAGTGGACAAACCAAGGAAATATTTTATTTGTATGTTTATGTGTTTTTAAATTAGTTCATATTAATATTTCAAGTTCATATTTAACATTGAAGGGCTTTTAACTCATTTTGAATTATATCATTTCTCTACACTGTAAATCTTGATTCCTAATAGCATAAATATATTACTTAATGCTTTATCTTACATATATAAAGTAATTTCAAAGTTACATCACCAGTAAAAGAAAATGTTTTATTTTTAAATAATTTTAGATTTACAGAAGAGTTGCAAAAATAGTACAGAGAATTCCCATATGTGATTTGCCCAGCCATTGGCCCATTTAAAAATTATTTATCTTTTTATATTGAGTTGTAAGAGCTCATTACATGTTCTGGATTCAAATTTCTTATCAGATATATGATTCACAAACATTTACTCCCATTTAGTGGTTGTCTTTTCATTTTTTTAATGATGGTATTATTTGCAGCACAGAAGTTTTTAATTTTGAGAAAGTTTAATTAATCTATTTTTCTTTTGCTGCTTGTGCTTTTGGTGTCATACTAAGAAGGCTTTGCCTAATCCAAAGTCATGAAGATTTTTTCCTGTTTTTTTTTTTTTTTTCCAGAGGATTTTAGATTTTAACTGTTACATTTAAGTCTGATCCATTTTGAGTCTTTTTTGGTGTGTAGTGCTGGAAAGGAGTGTCCAACTCATTCTTCTGCATTTGTATTTCCATATATCCCATCACTATTTGTTGAAAAGTCTATTTGTTCTGCATTGAATTATCTTGATGCTTTTGTATTTTTTGGGCTCTTCATTCTGTTCCATTGAGCTATATGTTTTCTTATGCTATCACCGAACTGTCTTGATTATTGTAGCTTTGTGTTGTAAGTTTTGAAATTGGAAAGTGGGACTCCTTCAACTTTGTCCTTTTTCCAGATTGTTCTGGCAGTACTGGGTCCATTGCATTTCCCTATGATCTTTAGGATTAGTTTGTTAATTTCTGTAAAAAATGGCAGCAGGATCTTTGATAGGAACTCTGTTGCATCTGTAGATCTATGGTTATATTGTCATCTTAACACCAAGTATTTCAGTCTATGAACCTGAAATGTTTTCCCATTTATTTTAGTCTTCTTTCATTTCTCTCAATAGTTTTATGGTTTTCAGTCAAAGGACTTTTAAAGGTAAAGTTTTGGCAGGACTCATGAAGAAAATTTAAGTGGAAGATTCTGAATACCTAATGAAACTTTTAGGAGTTGTCCTGAGGGTGCTTCTGTTGCCCCTTTCTTCTTTCGTGCTTCTTGTAATAAGCAATAAAAAAAGAAAATTGTTAGTTCCTGTTTATACTTCTTAAAATTATATTTTAGCTATTGAAAAATAGTTAAGAGGATTATAATTTCCAAAGTATTAATTGTTGTTTTGGTGTATAATTAAGATTTAGGGAACAATAGAAGAGACCTTTTTTTTTTTTTTTGATTAAGAAGAAAACCCACAACCTGAAATGCTTTTACATGTTTCTCTGTCTATCTAATGTATCTACATTTCCCCCCTTCCTGCCATGCAGAGTTTTATATGAAGGGAAAGAGAGGCTTATGCCAGGATGTGAAGTGATCCAAGCCACGCCTTATGGTCGCTGTGCCAATGTCAACAATAGTTCAACTACTTCACAAAGAATCTTTATCACTTACCGAAGGGCTCCTCCAGTTCGACCCCAGAATTCCTTGGCTGTAACTGATGTCTGTGTTATTGTAACCAGTAAAGGAGAAACCCCTCCTCATACCTTCTGCAAAGTTGACAAAAACTTAAATTGCGGAATGGTAAGAATAAAAGTGTTTTATTTTCACAGTTTCTTATGAAAATCAAAAGATATCATGGGGTAATTTTTGTGTTCCTGTTTACTGTTGGGCATATAATTTACTCTCAATTTATATTTTCATGATTCAGTTTTTATTATTTTAGCTCTGTACTTTTTATGATTAAAAAGAATTTTATAAATCCTCAGCTATATGATGAATTGGAATAATTTCATTCAGAAAATGGATACTTTAAGTCAAAAGATTTTTTTTTTGGGGGGGTGGTATTTCTTAATATTGCCTATGTTACCAACTAGCCTTTGGGTTTCAGTGGTGTCTTCAAGGACAACTGCAGGGAAAGTGTGGGGCGGCTCCCCCTACATTTATTTATTTTAAATAGTAGAGTTCTGCATACTTATTCTTTCAAAGGGGTATAATGAAAAAGAAAATTGTACATATACATTTGATTTATAGATTTATAAAACTGAAGTTTACTGTTGGATCAGATTTATTTTGAAACATAACTTCAGGTCAGACTAATACTGTTTTAAATTTAGTATGATATACACCCTTAATTGTTAGTGAAGACAGTTTTGCCTCTAAAGGTGATGACTTAGTAGCACCCCATCTGCCCCAGTCTTCCCTGGTTTGGGCTCCAGTGGCCACTTTATGATACCTCTCTGAAGTAGAGACATTCGTAGGGTGAACACAAAAATCTAAACTTTTTGAAGCTGCCTTCATATCAGTTTAATTTTTATAGCTGAATTTTTTGATTCTCTTTTCTCTTAGTTTAGTGTTCTCAATTGCAATGCCTTGCTTTATTTTGTACTATGTAGGCTATTTGATAAACATGCATTTTAAATAAACTCCTCTGAATAAATAATCAAAATCTTTAGAAGATAGTCAACATACTAAATTTCTTTTTCCTTTTTTTTTTTAAAAATCTAAATTATATTTTACAGTGGGGTTCCAGTGTGTTTCTGTGTTATAAGAAGTCTGTGCCTGCTTCTAATTCAATAGCATATAAAGCTGGTAAGTAAATTAAAAATGAATTTGTCTCTATCACTGTAGTTATTGGTGCACATTGATATTTGGCTAGAAGAAACGAGTGCTCCTTTATATAGTTTATGGAATTGATCTGTTTATAAAATTGAATTAGCTATAATTTTAGCATGAAAAGGCATAAGTTTTCTTAAATACATTACACAATACAAGATACATTATTATGCACATTATATGTTATCCCTATACATTAATGTATCCCCCAACACACTTAACGTGTTGTTAATTAAATTTGAAATTTCATCCAAAGCAATATGTGGAATAAACATTCAAGCTTTTAATCTACACTAATAGATTTAATAAGTCAATGGAAAACTGCTTACTCTATGACCTTTTTGTATTTTGGCAATCCGAAGGGTGTCATACCACATCTTTACTTCTTGTATTTCCTTCTCTTATCTCTCTGTGTCTTATTTGAAATCATGTTACTTGCTATGAAAGGTGGATTTGCTTCCTTTCTCCCTTGTTGCAAAGAATCAGCTATGTGGAGGAGAGAAGGGCCTGAGAATCTTAACTGCCTTGAAGTGTTTGAGAAATCTGTCGCCACATTCTTACTGCACAATAAAGTGTCAAGCGCTGTAAAGATTTAAGTGTGACCTTTTCATCCCACTGGTATGGTGGGATAGAAACTGAAAACATAGGTATGCTCCAGTTGTAAATAGAAGAGATACTGGAATACTACTTTGTGAAAAGAAGCAGTGTCAATTACTTTTTGATAATGCGCAGTTTTTTTGGAATAAATTTTACTTTAGGTAGTCAAGGCAAATTCATATTTGAAAAATCTTGATTGTCCTCATGAAGACATTCATACCTATGAATCAGATCATTTAGTTTATAATATAAAAATAAAGGCAGCAACTAACAATGATAAATTTCAGTATCATTTTTAAAATGATACTGTTAATATTATTGTAATGTGTTGATTGTATATGATTTCCTAACTTTTTTTTTCATGTGTGGGGGAAGGTGTTACTTTAAAAAAAACTTACAGAAACAAGCTTTGTGAAAGTACTTAGGTATTTGATATGAGACACTTACTTTAAAATACAGAGTTTTGGAGACTGAATGTGGACTCTGAATTCTGCTACTGCTTTTCACGTTTTTGACTTAGAGGTAGTTTTTATATTGGAGCATCAGAGGCTAATTAACTGATGCCATGTTGCTACTTTATTCTGAAGGGGCTTTATTTTTCTCAAAATGCCTCCTGCTCCTACTTTCTGGGTTTCAAATACTCTGTACTCAATCACAAGACTTTCTGTCTCATTTACTTTCCGTGTTGCATGCCATTTACACTGCTTCCCTCTCCAGATGAGTTTAGGGGCTTTGATCATTTCCATTGCCTTGTTGCTCTTTCATAACACTTGTCCCTTCTCTGAGTTTTATACAGAAGACCTTGTTGAAATAGTTGGTGAATTTTTCTGTATGCTTCTTACCATTTTACACAAGGTGTTGGCCATATGTGGAAGAAAATGCATTAAGTTTGGTTATTCTGTTGAATAGGGTCTTGACTAGCATATTTAATAAATTTCATTATTACAGTTAATTAAAAGTCCCATGGACAAAAACAAAGGGTTAATTTCTTACAAATTTTTGATATGGTAAGAGAAAAATTGAGCTTGAAATTCCACATATAAATATTTCTATGACATTTGGTATTAAAATATCCTATTAATCTGTATGATATATAATCCATGGAAAAGTAATTTTAAAAATTTATCTTCTCCTTTCTGCAAAAGGTTTAATTTTTAGATATCCAGAAGATGACTATGAGTCATTTCCACTCTCAGAATCTGTACCTCTCTTCTGCCTTCCTATGGGAGCTACTATTGAATGCTGGGATCCCCAGACCAAATACCCACTTCCAGTTTTTTCAACTTTTGTCCTGACAGGCTCCTCTGCTGAAAAGGTATATTTTTGCCTCTGTGATTAAACCTATTTTTTTCCATGATTTTATTCCATAGTAATGATTAATCAATGTAAGTTTTATTTGAAAGACTATTATGTGAACATAATGCATTTTTGTTTAAATTTACACTATAATGCCCAAGGTGGGACATAAATGTAAAAATTGCTATCAGGATGCTGATACTCCTAGAGTTTCTACAGATGTGTACATAAAGTTTCTCTGGAGAGACAGCCCTAAAACCCAGGCCGCAAGATGAAGTTACAGTAAAAGTTAGAAGACATAGGTACCATGCAAAGAAATCAGCAGACTCAGTAAAAAGCAGGAGGAGAACCTTAAGACATTGAAATGATAGAATAGTAGTATGACAGATATTATGAGGTGAAATATAATGCCAGTGATTCAAGACCTAAGAGAGGACTCAAAGCATCAAGGAATGAACAGGAAATTTTGAAAAATGAATAGATTGTAAAAGCAATCAAATGTCTAGAAATGAAAATTATGGACTTTAAAGTTAAAAATTCAATGAATGGTTTAAACAGAATATAAGACATAGCTGAAAAGAGAATTAGTGAAGTGCAAGATAATTACCTCAAATGTGGCATGGGAAAATATAAAACATATTTAAAAAGTTAAAAACTATGGATTATAGAAACAGATGGTCCAGTCAATAGTTACTTAGTGAGTCCCAGAAGGAGTGACTAGAAATGGGAAAGACAACATTCTAAGAGCCAGTGGTTGTTTGAGAGTTTTCCATAGTTGGTGAAATATTTGAGTCTTCAGATTAAAGATGTACTCTGAAGCTTCAGAAGAAAAAAATAAAAATATAAAACCATCTCTTTTCATATCAAAGTGAACCTGTGGGAAACCAAAGACAAAAAACAACCAGAGAGGAAAGACCAATTTACTTTCAAGAGAACAACTATTAGATTGACAGCTAATTTCTCGAAGACAAGGGCCAGAAAACAACTAATATATTAAAAATGGAGGAAGACAGCAAAGATATTTTTAAACAGGGCACAGAAAGCAGCAACCATAAAAGAAAAGATGGATAATGGGACTTCATTAGGGTTAGGAACATCTGTTTACCAAAAGATGCCATTAAGAGGGTGAACAAAGCAGGCCACAGGCTGGGAGAAAATAATTGCAAAATACATATTCAACAAAGGTCTTGATTCCAGAATATATAAAGAACTTTTATATATCAGTAAGAAAAAGGAACAAACCTGTGACAGAGCAATTCCACTTGTGGGCATATACCCAAGAGTAATGTGTATATAATTTCCATAAGACATGTATGTGAATGTTCATAGCTTTATTCATTATAGCCAAAAATTGGAAACATGTATAATAAAATAGTAAGTCATTACCATAATTATCTAGAAAAAGATAGTAATAATCTATAACATGATAGATTAAAATGAAAATATATTAGGAAATAAAAAATAAAGTTACAGAAAATGTCCATAAAGCAAAACCATTAGTTTAAAAATATCTATTCAGAAACACCTCATCAACAACATCTCCTGTATTTAACGAAAATTGTGTACCTGAAACAGGAAGAAATGAAACAAAAAAAGATAGAAAAAAAAAATCCTGTCTTGTAAATGAAAGTACTTGTAAATGAAAGTGTAATCACTGAAATAAATTATATAGTAGAATAAACCTTAAACTAATCATCGTTGAAGAAAAATTGGGGTATTAGGAAAAAACTGCAGAATTTACCCAGGGTGCAACATTGAAAGACAAAGAGAAAAAATATTTAGGAACTCTTAAGAGATGTGGAGGTTCTAGAAGAGAACAGAGTGAAGAAGCAGTATTTGAAGAGAATTGCTGAAGAATTTTATGGATTAGAGAAAGACTTGAGTCCTCAGATTGAAACGCTGGGTGTATTAATCAGATTGAGTAAAGGTAAATTTATACCTAGATACCATATAGAAATTGCCAATATTGACAATGTGGAGAAAATTAGTTAAAAGCTATCAGAGAACAAATACAGATAACTTGTCCAGGAAAAATGTTTAAAAAAAAACAAAACAAGACTTTGCTAACAACAATAAATACTAGGAGAAAAATGAAATAATATTTAAAAGTGATGAAGGCAGAAGGAATATCTAGCAGTACCTTTTTGATCCAGGGTGGGGAAAGATGTTTTTGCACATTGATTTGTGTTAAAGATTAGAGATTTGCAAAAATATAACACACTGCCACTTTTCACCAATTTTTGTTTTTGTTTTGATGTATTTTTCATAAAAACTTGTTTATGTTAACATGTAATGAGTTTTTCTAATTACTTTCAGAATGAATCAATATACACATTTACAATTTTTTTCAGTTTTGATTTCTAATTTGGTAAATATTTATGGGTGAATTCCACCTAAACTAAAACTCTTTGGCATCCTAACTTTTTAGGAATGTAAAGGGTGTCCTTGGATTAAAAAGTTGGAGAACTGCTGCATTGGGTGATCATGTTTTAGTTACTACCAAACCTTGTCCAGGTTGTGGGGAAATGTGAAATTTTATATATTGCTATTGAGAGTATAAATTAGTGAAACTCCTTGGAGAACAATCTGGCAATATTCTTAATCTGGAAGATGTGCATCTACTATATAAACAAGCAGAAGTTCAATTCATAGGGATGTATGTTAAAGAAATTTTTCACATGTGCCCAAGGACACATTTACGAGGATATTCATTATGGCACTATTTGGAATAATAGAAAATTGTAAACAATTTAAGTGTCCATCAATAGAAGTACAGGCAGCTAAACTCTGGTATTTTCATACAGTGAAGTAATACACAGCAGTTGAAATTGATGAGTTGGATCTGTGTATATGAACATACAAATTTCAAGGATACAGCATGGAGTGAAGCAAAGCAAGCTGTAGAACAATAGCATAATACATTATTTTTTAATGTATACTTTTAGAACACTCAAAACAATACCATATACAAAAATACATAGGAATCAAATATACTAATTTTGGGATAATCATTATCTCTGGGGAAGAAGGAAGGGTAAAGGAATTCTGTTATTTTGTTTAGTATATTTATATTTAGAAAATATAGCAATGCCTGTAATATTTTCTTTATTTTCCAGTAAGTTTTTAATGTTGTTGTTTGTTTTTTTAATAATTAGAAAAAGAAAACACATTCTTTACAAAATGTTCGTTAGGATTAGTGAGCTCGCTTTCAGGGGCCAGAAGGTTAAAATAAATGAATGAAGTGGATTGGGTTCCGCCATTGTGAACTAGTAATATGTCTTATCCAATAGTCAGTTTTAAAATCATTCTGGAGAATAGGCCCATGCCAGATCTTCAGATTTTTTTCTAGAGAATTTGGCCCATCAGATTTTTTATGAAATCTTTTAGTTTTTAAATATTGGCAACTATTCTACTACTGCTACTGCTACTACTACTACTTCTACTACTACTACTACTACTACTACTACTACTACTACTACTACTACTACTTCTACTACTACTACTACTGCTTCTTCTTCTTCAACTATCATGTAGATCAAACAAAATACATCTGTTGGCCTCATTCTAAATTACACATTAATACAACCACTGTATTAAAGATAATCTGTGCAAATTATCAAGCATAGTGTCTGGAACATATTAAACATTCGCAAAAGGAAGGCCAATACTATATTAACTGGATTATCTACAGATAAACTCTTTAATATAACATTTATAGTTTCTCTCATTGAAAGCAATAAATATAACTGAAAAAAACTTAAGATCTCCATCAAACACTTAAGAGTTACCAACTTTGCTTTGACCAGTAGAGAATAACAAAGCCTCATTGAGATGTGGATACTGGGTGGTTGGTTAATCTTATTCTTGGTTAGAGGAGTTAGAGGATACCAGCATATAAATTTTGATGTGTATGAAATTTACATTCATGCTTTTGTCATATCGCTTGTTAAAAACCTTTGAGATCACTTTGAAATAATTATATCTAGGTATGCCAAAGCTCTAAAGATGAGAATTATATGATATGTATAGTGACTAAGTAGTGATAAGATTTATAGAAAGTTCAGAGGGAAGGAAAGGTTGGGAGGAAGAGATGGGTATAATGGTAGAAGTGCTTCACAGAGGAAATGAGACCTTAGTAGTGATTTGAAGAATGGATAGATCAGGGAGAACAAGCACCAAAGCAGAACAAGATGTTCAAAGGAGCAAAACTGTGAAATAGTATAATACGTTTCTAGTACTGTAGGTAGCTCTGTATTGTTTAAAGTGTCAGCAGGTCTGCCGAGAAATGAGACATCCTGCTTTTTATATGGACTGTGACATTTTACCTCAACGGGGAGTTTTTGAAGGGTCAGATTATTATTTCAGGGGGATTGTCTCTCCAGTGTGTTTTCTACTCACATAGCTCCTCTTCTCACTGAGACCAATTACTGCAGTAGTCACTGTGATGTGGTAAATTAAGGTGGAGTTGAGAATGGCTTCCAAGCTTATGGCTTGGGGATTAAGTAGCAGTGTCATCAAGTGAAATTGGGAACATGGAAAGAAGTACAGATAATGAATTCACATTTTTTTTTAAAAATTCAGTTTTATTGAGATATAGTCACATACCATACAATCATCCATGGTGTGCAGTAACTGTTGACAGTACCATCTTATAGTTGTGCATTCACCACCCCAATCTATTTTTGAACATTTTCCTTAATCCAGAAAGAATCAGAATCAGAATAAATAATAAAAATAAAAAAAGAACACCCAAATCACCCCCCCCATCCCACCCTATTTTTCATTTAGGTTTTGTCCCTGTTTTTCTGCTCATCCTTCCATACACTGGATAAAGGGAGTGATCCACAGGGTTTTCACAATCACACTGTTACCCCTTGTAAACTACATTGTTATACAGTCACCTTCAAGAGTCAAGGGCTACTGTGTTAGAGTTTGGTAGTTTCAGGTATTTTCTTCTAGCTATTCCAATATATTAAAACCTAAAAAGTGTGAGCTATATAGTGTGTAAGAATGTCCACCAGAGTGACCTCTTGACTCTATTTGAAATCTCTCAGCCACTGAAGCTTTATTTCGTTTCATTTTGCATCACCCTTTTGGTCAAGAAGATGTTCTCAATCCAAAGATGCCGGATCCAGATTCATCCCTAGGAGTCATATCCTGCATTGCCAGGGAGACTTACACCCCGGGGAGTCAGGTCACATGTAGGGGAGCAGGCAGCGAAATCACCCTCCAAGGTGGCTTAGTTAGAGAGAGAGGGTCACATCTGAGCAACAAAGAGGCACTCAGGGGGAGACTCTTAGGCACAGTTATAACCAGGTTTAGCCTCTCCTTGCAGCAACAAGCTTCATAGTGGCAGCGCTAAAACAGAGGGTTCAGCACATCAGGCTGTCAGTCCCCATTGTTTGTGAGAATATCAGCAACAATCCAGGTGAGGAAGTCCAACACCTCTGCATTCTCCCCCAGCTCTTTGGGGGGCCCTGAATACATATTTTTATTCTCCACCCAAATTACTTTAAGATGTGTTGCTATTTCATTCTAATCTGTACAGACCTACCATAGCTCACTTCCTAGTCAAAGTTCCAGGTAATTGTAGTGTTTGAACAAACTGACCGTAGAAGTTATATTGTTTAGAAAATATAGTTCCTACACCAAATCAACATCTCTTCCCTTGGTCTCATAGGGAAGTTGAAGTTTGAACACAGTCAGTTTCAACCTTTACCCCTTGGCGTGATTTGCTCTAGTCTTAACCAGATCTGCTTTATTCATATCTCTAATTGAAGTCTGGGCTCTATTTCAGCTTTTTTTTTTTAAACAATTGCTGTATGCGTTAATACTGATATTCATATCTGTGGAGCTGTAGCTCTGAGTTTCAGGTGTCACACAGATACCCAATGTTCCAAAGACCAATCAGGTTATACATTAAGGGATCAACATCCCAGAGTTTGGAGATAGCCATTATAATTCAGGAATAAATTTGACTGCTGTAAGAGCTTACAATTTGGGGACCATTACAATAATCATTTCCCTGTTAGGCTGTGCTCTAAGATTTAATTCTGAGTTTACTCATTGTAGTTAGTCCATATTGGTGAGGCATTATAGTATTTGCCTTGGTTTTTGGCATACTTCACTTAGCATGCTGTCTACAGGACCCATTCACTTCATTGTGTGTCTCACAGCTTCACTCCTTCTTGTAGTTTCTCAGTACTCCGTTGTATGCATACACCGCAGTTCACCATTCTGTTCCTCAGTCGGTGTATCCTTAGGCCACCTCCACCCATTGCAAATCATGAATACCACCTCCGTAAACACCAGTGTGCAAATGTCCATTCATGTCTCTGCTCTCCAATCTTCCAAATACATACCCCATAATGAGGTTGTAGGACCTTATGGCCCCACCTACTTAGCTTCTTGTGGAGCCGCCACAGTAACCTCCAGAAAGGCTACACCATTCTGCCTCCTCATCAACGGTAAATAGGTACATTCCTCTCTCCATGTTTTCTCATGAATTCACTTTTGAAAATACTGTTTTATGATGCCAGTGGGAAATTGAGGTGGAGATGTTGAGAGGTCATTTGTAAACAGGAGTCTGGAGTTCAGGAAAGAGGTTAAAACTAGAAATAAAAATTTGGGTTTTATTTTACCATAATTATAGTTAAAACCATGAGAGAATGAACTTTCTCAAATAGAATTAGAAGGGTAAAGCTAGAACCTTAGGGAATGCCAGTATTTAAGAAGTGGGCAATAGTATTGGATCCAGTGAAAGAAAGAGAAGTAGCCAGAGAACACAGAGAAATTTGTGGTGTCAAAGATACCAAAGAAGTAGAGAATTTCAAGACAGAGGAGTGTCAGCAGTATTTTAAGTCATAGAGAGGTCAAAGTAAATTAAGCACTGAAGGTGTCCACTGTAGTTAACAGTTAGGAAGTCATTGGAGACCTTGATTAAAATTGTTTTAGTTGAGATGGAAGGTATACTGTAATGGATTGAAATGAAAAGGTAGAGGTGCTTGGTGTAGAAGAACAGATGCCATTTGTTCAAAGGTGTTTGACCTAAAGATCTAGGAAGTGTAAGTAAATAAGGCTTTATGAATGAAACTGGAGGTTTATAAAGGGAATAAAAAGTTTAGGTGAGACTGAAACACAGGTGCAAGTTGAGGGAGGCATTAGAGTGCATTTTCTAGGGTAGGACCTGGTTGTGTCTAATGGATAGAGTTGCTGAAATAACATACCATTAGGATTGAGGAAATCACAGAAGCATGTGGCTGGTATATTATAGGGATTGTCAACATGTACTTAGTTTTCCAAGATTATGTCAGGCATGGGGATGAATAAGAAAACCTGTTAATATCCATTTGTGCTAATTTACTCTTATAGAGGCACTGCTAGCAAATACTGTCAATACAGACCATTATTTTCTAACCCTGATCATTGTTGGAAATTTGCCAGCCAACTTTGGGAAGCAGTTCTGCTGCTATGCAAGAAGTATACATGTCATTCTTTAGTTTTGTTCATGTACTGTCTCTGCCTATCAAAAGATACAGCTGCAAATTTGAAATGTCACTCATTGATCACAATAGCAGGCAAGGGGCTCTTAAGTTCTAAAGGTTATAAAAAGAAGTGTTTTTAACCTAAATACTTAGAACATAGCCTTATTCCTACTGAGAATTTATCAGTTACCTTTCTGAAACATGTTTGAGGTTAAACGATTTCTCTCGTGCACACTTTTTCTTTTCCCTCCCTCCCTCCCTCCCTTTATAAAAAGGAGATCAATAGGAAAATAAGGTTCCTTTACAGATTTACTTAACCAGACTCCCAACAGTATATGTATCTAATTTACTAAGACTGACTCTGGTTTGTGTATCTGATTAGGATTTTTTAATTAGTGTATTTAAATAGTGTTCCTTGGAAGAGAGGGAACTAAAGCCATAAGAGCTAAATTCCCATTTGATTTTGAAAAAATCTTAGCATTCCATTTTATGGACTGCCTATCTAAACTTATAAAAATTATTATATTAATGATGTAAAAAAAATTCATTGCATGTTTAAAAATGAAAGCAAGTTACAAAGAGGGTACCATCTATTTTTGTTTAAGATATATGGTTGTGTATGGAAAAAGTCTGGAATGGTTTACATTGATATCTGGTTATATCTGGGATAGAATTTTGGGTGAGAATTTTCTTTTTATTTATCTGTATCTTGTACTCTGAGCAGATATTTCTTTCTATGTAATGATATAAATTAACTTTTAAAAACAAATTCTTTTTTAATGGAATTGTATTACTCTCTAGGTATATGGAGCTGCCATCCAATTTTATGAACCTTATTCTCGGGAACTTCTAACAGAGAAACAACTTATGCAGCTGGGCCTGTTGACACCTGTGGAGAGAAAAATTGTCTCTAAATCCATCAATTCAAACAAATGCATTTGTTTACTTTCACATTGGCCTTTTTTTGAAGCTTTTAGAAAATTTCTTATGTTTATCTACAAACTTTCTGTGTCTGGACCACATCCTCTTCCCATTGAAAAGTATGTATAATGATTAGAGAGCTGTCTGGTAGAGAAACTGAATGTATAAACAGACATTTCACTCTTTACCTAACTGTTGTCTCTGGCAGCAAAGTTGAGAGGGAAGGAGAGCCGCAGTTACTCTACTTTTTGCTTGCTCCATTCTTCACCTAGGTCATTCATTGACTGGTAACTTAAAATTGAGTGTTGGTGTAGATGCTCAAATAATGAACTTTTGAGAATTCAGCTGAGGGAAGAGCTCATATACATTGTGTTGCATGTGTTCCTCTTCCTATTCATTCTCGAATACCCAAGAGAAAAACAACTGTTGATACACAACACACACCACACAAATGGCCGTTCCATGTTCTAATTCTAAAAACATTCTTAAGCTGATGTAGAAATTAGAAAGAATGAGTTAATTTTCATTAAGAGGTGAGGTTTTGGTTTTAGCATTGACAGAATCTACGTTTTCCCTTTGATTTGTGATTTCCTTTGTAATAGAAATTTTCAGTAAGCCAGAAAAATATGTGTGAAGCCACTCTGTCCTTTATAAACCTCATCTTTTCTTATTTCTAGTGGCACATTGACTCTTGCTTATTATAGTATGTAATTTAGGTACTCTGCTAACAAACCAAGAGGTGTCAAGAACTTTGTGGAAATGTGTTATATAGTGTCTTTAATCATAAAGTTTTCTTCCAACATAAACATTTTTGTATTGTGGCAGAAAGATTGTCAGTGAAAACGTACAAGTTTAATGGATAAGATGGGGGATAATTATCTGAAAGATTTAAATTAATATTGCTCAAAAATCAACTTTAAAAATAGAAAAAAGTACTGTACACAAACTCATCACAATTTGGAATAGAAATGTGGTTTCATTTGAATATTCTTTGAAAATACCAATTTAATGAGTTCCTATTTCTTGATTTAACTTTCAGCTATCAGATTTACTTTAAAATTTTTGAAATAAAATTTAGTGTTAGTGACAAGTCAGCAACCTTTTGAAAAATTAAGGTTCAGTGACTATTTTGTGAAAGTAATATCCATGTATGCGATCAGTTTTTTTCTTAGTTGAATTAATACCTTGTATTTTAATGACTCCTAATAGCTCAAAACTTTGGCAGTAATTAAGAAGCATTATTTATAATTGGAGGAATAGAGAGGGTAAATGGTTTGCCCAGAAGTAATAGTAGTAAATCTGGGATGAAATTCTATATTAGTGTTAATTCATTATATCAGAGTTAGTTGCTCCCAGAACTGGTACTGATGACCAGGGCCATAAAAATTAGCTTCTTTCATGAAAACTGTATTCATAGCTATCCTTTTTTTTTCCTAGAGACAATATGGGGTATTAATATAGACTTTAATTCATAAAATGCATCATGCATTTTAGAAATTTAGTGGACCTGGGTATATGTATTTGCACTAAGTAAATTTATTTAGTTAATATAAGTTTTGGTTAAATGGTTTTGTCAGACCTGGAAAGATATAGTGATTTTTAAGATTTGTTACTGTCTATGGAGCATTTTAGAAGAATATTGAAAGAGGACATATTTGCTCTGTTAAAAATCCAATAATGAAATTAAGATTATGATCTTCATTTCACAATTTTTCCAGGCACATTTCACATTTTATGCAAAACATCCCTTTTCCTTCACCACAAAGACCAAGAATCCTTGTACAGGTAGGTAATAAAAAAAAAGAGTATATTTGGGGGGAGCTCTGCATATGTTTATTCAAATCATTGCAAGGTAGATTCTGCAGTCCTTTGGGTTGGACGTGGAATATTATGCATTCATGAAGTCCTTGAAGTTCCTCTGTCTTACTTCTTTACTGAACATCCTTTTGTACTTTTTTTTTAATCCTGGGTTTTCAAAACTGAAATAATTATAATCCTTGGTTTATGACATTACCATCATTGGCCATGCCTGACCTTTATGTAGCTAATTTTAATAGCATGAATCCTAAAAGTATGTTATAGGCATGTTTGTAATATCAGAGCAACTAATAAATATTAAATATGAAATGAGCTGTGGTTGAGGGGGAAGTGAAATGGTCTATGATAATGTTTCTGCAACTATCTTTGCTAAAATAACCAGTTTTTTATTTCCAATCAGTGACAGACCTATACAGGTACATAGCTTGTACCATATGCAGTTTACCTTGTGAGTTCAGTATAGACATGAACAGGTGTCTACCTTGCCCAAAGACATGAGTCCACTGATCAATTGCTTGTGACCCACTTATATACTATGTCTTCATGGACCAGTAATAGCTTGCAGACTGGCACTGGCCATTGAGGAGCAATGGTCTATGGAGACACAGTATTTAAAATTTTTTTCTAAGGTGTTATCAAAATGTGTGCTTTGGTATGGTAAGTCAAATATTGCTAATCTTGAATGTACTTCAGTTCAGCAAATACTAGTGTATATCCAGCATCTGCCAAGTGCTTACCAGTCTGTCAGCTAAATATATGAGACTTAAAAAGTGGTAATTCCACAATTAAAAAATAATTGTATTTTCTTTCCTTTAGACAAAATTTTATTTTTTTGTGTGTGTATGTATATATTTATATATTCCCATTTTAACCATTTTAAGTGTACGTTTCAGTGGTATTAATTACATATTACCACCACCACCCTTTACCAAAACTTTTTCATCACCTAAAACAGAATCTCTATCCATTATGCATTAAATCCCCATTCCTTCTTTTCCATCCCCTGGAAACTTGCTACTTTTTGCCTCTATGAATTTGCTTATTCTAGATAATTCTTATAAATGGAATCATGCAGTATTTGACCTTTTGTGTCTGGCTTATTTTATAAGCATAATAAAATAACTGTATTTTAACCAGTTAATTGAATCAAAATCATTTGAATTAGCCATTATTTAAAAAGAAGAACTAATACAACACCTTGGGAGATCCAAAATGGGGGATTAGGAGAGACAGAGGAAAATTCTCCTCCATGAAAAACGCTGGATTAAAGACAGAAGGTGCTCCAGAATACTGGTTCCAGGGTCTCACTGGCTGGGCAAGGAGTTATATTTCCATACCGATTGAGCAATTGGAGAAGGAAAGAGCCTATGTTCAGAATCATGTAAGTCTTTGATCCGGAGAGCTGCCTGGAAAGGCAGCCCGGACTTGGGCTGCAGTTAGAGCCGGGTCAGAGTGGGACCCGGGGAGTGGCCAGGGAGACGGCAGCAGGAGCTGAGGTTGAGCGCAGCGGGGAGTGCCTTCCACAACCCAGGCACATGCCTCCGTAACTGGTGTGGGTGATAGCCCTTTGCACACCCACAATTGAAGGCCCCCGAGGTAGAGACAAGCCGCTGCAGCAAGTGGACAATTACGGAAGTGGGTTATTTTCCACACCCCAAAGAACCATCTTCGAAGTGGGCTGGGAACAACCCCTTCACAGCGCTGCGGGTGAGAGCCTCCTCAAGAAGCCCATGGAGTACATAGAAGATGAGAGGCGGGGATGCTATGTGGAAGTGACAAGAGCTCCACACAAAGCCCAAGGACTTGAGGGTCTGCAGCAGAGAGGGATTGAAGGGAGTCTGAGCTGAAGGGGAGGATGCCTGTCGCAGCCCCAGGGTATCACAGCTGCAACTCCTGGAATGGCTGGGAGTACTGGATCTTAAAGCCCTTCATCCCTGCCAAACTGCATAGGGCACGACCCCCACCCACAGGACTGGCAGTCCCCATTGCACACGGAAAATTGGTGCACTGATTTGGCAGCCACATGATTTGGACCCCCATTTGCTGTATGAATGAAGTTGGGGAGATCTGGATTGAAGATACGAGGTGGCTCCAGAGCACCATCTGCTCATAGGTCGGGAAAAGTGCACTACATCAAGCTGTAGCTCTGTCAAATTATAGATAATTGTTTAAATAATCCTGCATACTGTAAAAGAACCGTATCAAGATAAGCAAATGCCAAGAGGCCAAAAACAACAGAAAATTATCAAGCATGTGAAGAAACCAGAAGATATGGATAACCCAAACACCCAAATTAAAAAATCAGAGGAGGTACAGAACTTGGAGAAATTAATCAAAGAAGTAATCACAAAAACCTTTATCAAGGCTCAGGAAATAAAGGATATCAAGAAGACCCTAGAAGAGCATAAAGAAGAATTTGCAAGAATAAATAAAAATATAGGCAATCTTATGGAAATAAAAGAAACTGTTGATCAAATTAAAGAGATTCTGGATACACACAGTTCTAGATTAGAGGAAGCTGAGGGAAGAATACGCAGGCCTCAAGAGTGCAGATTGGAAAGTGAAAGTACAAAAGAAAGAATGGAGAAAAAAATAAAAAAAATTAAAATGGATTTCAGGGATATGATGGACAACATGAATCACAATAATATAAGAATCATTGGTGTTCCAGAAGGGGAAGAGAAGGATAAACGTCTAGGAAGGGTATTCAAAGACATTGTTGGAGAAAACTTCCCAACCCTTCTAAATGACATAAATATGCAAATCATAGGTGCCCGACGAGTTTCAAACAGAATAAATCCAAATAAACCCACTCCAAGACACATTCTGATCAGATTGTTAAATGCTGAAGAGAAGGAGCAAGTTCTGAAAGCAGCAAGAGAGAAGCAATTCACCACATGCAAGGGAAATAACACAAGACTAAGTAGTGACTTCTCGGCATCCACCATGGAGGTGAGAAGGCAGTGGTATGACATATTTAAAATTCTGAAAGAGAAAAATTGCCAACCAAGAATTCTTTATCAGCAAAGCTCTCCAGATTTGAGGGAGAGTTTAAAATCTTCACAGACAAGTAAATGCTGAGAGAATTTGCTAACAAGAGACCTTCCCTACAAGAAATACTAAACGGAGCCCTACCACCTGAGAAAAAAAGAGAGAGAGGTATGGAGAAGGGCACAGAACTAAAGAGGTTTAGTAAGAATATGTTAAAGGAAATAGAGGGAGAAAATATATCTGACAAATAAAAACTTTGCTGGATTCAAGAACTGCCTTCACAATAATAGTTGCATGTGAATGGATTAAACTCCCCAATTAAAACATACAGATTGCAGAATGGATTAAAAAAAAATATGAAGCATCAATATATTGCTTACACAAGACTCATCTTAGACCCAGAGACACAAAGAAATTGAAAGTGAAAGGATGGAAAACAATATTCCATGCAAGCTACAGCCAAAAGAAAGCAGGAATAGCATATTAATCTCAAATAAAATAGACTTTAAATGTAAGGATGTCATAGAGACAAAGAAGGACACTATATACTAATAAAAGGGACAATTCAACAAGAAGATTGGGTGTCTATGTACCCAATCAAGGTGCCCCAAAGTACATGAGACAAACATTGGCAAAACTAAAGGAAGCAATAGATGTTTCCACAATAACTGTGGGAGACTTCAATACATCACTGTCTTCTATAGATAGATCAACCAGACAGAGGAACAATAAGGAAACTGAAAAACTAAACAATGTGATAAATGATTTTGACTTAACAGGCATATATACTGTATTACATCCCAAATCACCATGATAAACATTCTCTAGTGCCCACAGAACTTTCTCCAGAATAGATCATATGTCGGGCCACAAACAAGCCTCAGTAAATTTAAAAAGATTGAAATTATTCAAAGCACATTCTCTGATCACAGTGGAATATAACTAGAAGTCAATAATCATCAAAGATTTAGAACATTCACAGATATCTGGAGGTTAAACAACACATTCCTAAACAAACAGTGGGTTAAAGAAGAAATAGCAAGAAGAATTACTGAATATCTAGAGGTGAATGAAAATGAGAGCACAACATATCAAAATGTATGGAATGCAGCGAAGGTGGTGTTAAGGGGAAATTTATAGCTCTAAATGCATACGTTAAAAAGGAAGATAGCTAAAATCAAGGAACTAATGGAACAACTGAAGAAACTAGAGAATGAACAGCAAACTAATCCTAAACCAAGCGGAAGAAAAGAAATAAGGATTAAAGCAGAAATAAATGAAAGAGGAAAAAAAAATAGAAAGAATAAATAGAACCAGAAGTTGTTTCTTTCAGAAGATCAAAAAGATCGACAAGCCCTTGCCTAGACTGACTAAATCAAAAGGAGAGACGACCCAAATAAACAAAATAATAAATGAGAGAGGCGACATTATTATGGATCCCAAAGAAATTTAAAAAATCATAAGAGGATACTATGAACAACCGTACGCTAACAAACAAGATAATGTAGAAGAAATGGACAATTTCTAGGAAGCATGAACAACGTAGACTGTCTAGAGAACAAATAGAAGACCTCAACAAACCAGTCACAAGCAAAGAGATCCTGTCAGTCATGAAAAAACTTCCCACAAATAAATGTCCAGGGCCAGATTGCTTCACAGGAGAATTCTACCAAAATTTCTAAAAAGCACTGACATCAGTCTTTCTTAAACTCTTTCAAAAAATTGAAGAAAATGAAACACTACGTAACTCTTTTATTAAGCTAACATCACTCATATCAAAACCAGGTAAAGATGCTACAAGAAAGGAAAAGTACAAGCCAATCTCCCTAATGAATATATATGCAAAAATTCTCAACAAAATACTTGCAAATCGAATCCAAAGACAGATTAAAAAAATCATACACCATGACCAGGTGGGGTTCATTCCAGGCATGCAAGGATGGTTCAACATAAAATTAATCAATGTAATAGAACACATTAACAAATCAAAAGGGAAAAATCAAATGATCTCAATACATGCAGAAAAGGCATTCAACAAATCCAGCATTCTTTCTTTGAAAAAAAAAACACAAAAAAACAAAAACATTTTAAAAGGTAGGAATTGAAGGAAACTTCCTCAATATGATAAAGGGCATATATGAAAAATGCACAGCCAGCATAGTACTCAATGGCGAGAGACTGAAAGCCTTCCCTCTAAGATCAGGAATGAGATAAGGATGTCGGCTGTCAATCTGACAAAACGAAATAAAAGGCATACGAATTGGAAAGGAAGAAGTAAAACTGCCATTATTTGCAGATGATATGGTCTTATATTTGGAAAATCCCGAGAAGTCCATGACACAGCTACTTGAGTTAATAAACAAATTCAACAAAGTGGCGGGATACAAGATTGATCCACATAAGTCAGTAATGTTCCTAAACACTAGAAATGACCTAACTGAAGAGACACTCAAGAAAAAGATTCCATCTTCAATAAAAAAATCAAGTACCTAGAAATAAACTTAACCAAAGATGTAAAAGACCTATACATAGAAAATTACATAACTTTACTAAAAGAAATAGAAGGGGACCTAAAATGCTGGAAAATATTCTGTGTTCATGGACAGGAAGGCTAAATGTCATTAAGATAGCAATTCTACCCAAACTCGTTTACAGATTCAAGGCAATTTCAATAAAAATTCTAACAACCTACTTTTCAGACTTGTAAAAACTAGTTATCACATTTATTTGGAAGGGAGAGATGCCTCAAATTGCTAAAAACATTCTAAAAAGAAAACAAAGCAGGAGGACTTACACTTCCTGACTTTGAAGCTTGCTGTAAAGCCACAGTAGTCAAAACAGCATGGTACTGGAACAAAGATAGACATATTCATCAATATAATTGATTTGAGAATTCAGAGATAGACCCCCCAGATCTATGGTCAACTGATCTTTGATAAGGCCCCCAAAACCACTGGTCTGGGACATAACAGTCTCTTCAACAAATGGGGCTGGGAGAATTGGATATCCATATCCAAAAGAATGAAAGAGGACCCCTACCTCACACCTTATACAAAAATTAACTCAAAGTGGATTAAAGACCTCAATATAAGAGACAGCACTGTAAAATTCCTAGAAGATAGTGTAGTGAATCATCTTCAAGACAGTGCATTAGGAGGTCACTTCTTAGACCATACACCAAAAGCAAAAGCAGCGAAAGGAAAAATGGATCAATAGCACCTCCTCAAAATCAAAAGTTCCTGTATCTCAAAGGAATTTGTCAAAAAGAGGCTGCCAACTCAATGGGAAAAAATATTTGGAAACCATGTATCTGACAAAAGACTGGTATCTTGCATGTATAAAGAAGTCCTACAACTCAACAACAATAGTACAGATAGCCCAATCATAAAATGGGCAAAAGATACGAAAAGACATTTCACTGAAGAGGAAATACAAATGACTAAAAAACACATGAAATATGTTCATCTTCACTAGCTATTGGGGAGATGTGAATTAAGACCACAATGAGATATCATCTCATACCAATTCAAATGGCTGCCATTAAACAAACAGGAAACTACAAATGCTGGAGAGGATGTGGAGAAATTGGAACTCTTATTCATTGTTGGTGAAACTGTATAATGGTACCGCCACTGGAAGACAGTCTGGTGGTTCCTTAGAAAACTGGATATCGAGTTACCCTTGGATCCAGCAATTTCACTTCTCGGTATGTGCCTAGAAGATGTGAAAGCAATGACACAAACGGATATTTGCACACTGATGTTCATAGCGGCATTATTCACAATTGCCAAGAAATGGTAACTGTCCAAATTCCCTTCAACAGATGAATGGATAAACAAAATGTGGTATATACTCACAGGAATACCACATGGCATTAAGAAAGAATGAGGTCATGAAACATACGACAACATGGATGAACCTTGAAGACATAATGCTGAATGAAATAAGCCAGGCACAAAAAGAGAGATATACTGTGTTACCACTAATGTGAACTATGAGAAAAATGTAAAATAAGTGTTTTATATTGTAGAATGTAGGGGACCTAGCCATAGGCAGCAAATAGTGAATGGGGAATGATAATCTAATAAGAGCAGATAAGTTATGGAGGTTAATATTAATGTTACGGGAATTCTCAGGAATGACTAGTTTGTTAATTTTGGGGGGTGTTATGGTAGAAACATGTTGGATACAATGTAGTTATTTTAGGTTATTTGTTTTTCTTATTCCTTTATTTGGTTATAGTTTGTTAATTTTCTTGGGGTAGGGCAGGAACATGTTGGAAGCAATGCAGTTATTTTAAGTTATTTTTCTTATTTGTTTTGTTTGAAATTTTTTTATTGTTTTTTAATTCTTTGATAAAAGTTTTTTTAAAAAAAGCAGACACAAAAAGAGAGATATTGTATGTTACCACTGATGTGAATTCTGTGAAAAATATAAAATAAATATTTTATTTTGTAGAATATAGGGGACCTATAGATAGCCAGCAACTAGTGAAGGGGTAACGATAATCTAATAAGAACAGATAAGCTATTGAGGGTGATCTCAATGTTATGGGAATGCTCAGGAATGATTATGGTTTGCAGACTTTCTTGGGTATGGTAGAATCATGTTGGAAGCAATATGATATTGCTTTATCTTTAAATAACTTTAGGTTATTTGTTTTTCTTATTCCTTTGTTTTGTTAGGGTTTGTTAATTGGGGTATGGTAGGGACATGTTGGATGCAATACATTTATTTTAGGTTATCAGTTTTTCTTAATCCTGTGTTTACTTTTGTTTGAATGTTTTTTTTTTTTTAAGTTTTTGATAAAGTGAAAAAAAAGCTATTTAAAAAAATGCAATTCTTATGAGTAACTTAACCAAAGGTGTAAGACCTATACATAGAAAATTACATAACTTTTGCGTCTTAGTAATTTGTTGTGAAAAAGGCGTCTGCATATTTATTAATCAATGTTGCATTTTACCTTTGATCTAAATATTTAGATTTCAAAATTGGCTTGGTTAATTGGCTTTTTTTTTTTTTTTTTAATTTTAGCTGTCAGTCCATGATGCCTTAATTTTATCACAGCCAGTTTCTACACCTTTACCACTAAGGTAATTACTTGTATCTAAAATGATGTATTTATTCACTTGGAACATAATGCTTTAGGTTAGGGTAATAAAGCTAAATGTTATTTTACATATTAGGTAATAAGAGCCTTAATGTTTCTAACTTTGATAGCTAAATAGATGGTGGGGCCATTGTAAAAATGGAACACTTAAGAGAGTTGCAAGACTGGATATAGGGGATATGGTTCTCTTCCTCTTTGCCCCCTCCCCATATCAAATTTTACTGATTTTAGCCTCGAAATGTCTTGAATCCATTAGCTTCTCCTCAACTCCATCACTAGTCCAAGCTATCCTGATCTTTCACCTGCACTGCTTCAATAACCTCTTAATTGGTACCCTTTATTTCTTACCCTCCTTTGGTTTTTTATCCACACTACAGCCAGTTGTCCTTTTGAGAATGCAGATTTAATTATGTCCTTTCTATTTAGCCTAATCTCTTACTGTTCTCACCTCTCTTACTACACTTTGATCACAATAAGTTTATATTACAATTCCTTGAACTTAATAGTTTTTTTTCTGCCTTAGGACCTTTGCATATATTGCACTACCACCCCACCCCCCAACTCTAACCTCCATTCTTTTAGACTTAGCTCAAATGGTGGTTCTTCAGGTAAATCTTTCTTGATAAATACCCCTCTGTTACCAAAAGTTTAGTTTAAATCATCCTGTTGTATTTTTTCTTAGCATCTGTACTCTTACACTTACCTGCTTTAAATGATGTCTATGTGATTATTTCATTGTTTTCCCTATTGGTTATTAGATCACTGAAGGCACTGGACATTACTTTTTTTGTTCACTAATATATTTAAGCAATCAAGTATTTGTTGAATGAATAAATATTCATGCCTGGAGACATAAAAATCTAGCTTTGGGGGAGGAGTGGGAGATATCCAGTGTAGTAGGAATGTGGAGTGTTTGTAGTCATGTATTTGAGTGTGAGAAAGTAATTGAAAGTGTCATAAATACCTGTCTTGTCTGTTGCTACCTCTTCCTCTCGTATGATCACTTTCTTGATGTTTAGGGATATCTAGGCAGTGCCACTCTAACTTATTCATATTGAAAAGGGGTATTGACGTTATAGGAAAGAGGTGCCACATCTGGTTGATGTTCTTGAAGAGGCTGTTGCCTCTGGGTTCTGGGACTTATATGGCATAGGAACACTCGAGAGGATTTAAGTTTCTGAAACATAAACTTAGTGAGTATAACTTTTGTAGAGTGTCAGAAAGGGACCCGGGTGTTCTTTAGGGTTTTCACGACTACTGTCCATTTGGGCTTGTCCTACTGCGGCTATTTGGCATATCTTGCTGAAGCTTGCATAAGAGTAACCTCCAGGATAGCCTCTCAACTCTCTTTGAAATCTCTTTGCCACTGAAGCCTTATTTTGTTACCTTTCTTGTCCACCTTTTGGTTAAGTAGACATTCTCAATTCCTTCATGCCATGGCCAGTTTCATTCCTGTAATCTGTGTCCCACATCACCACGGAGACTCACTCACCTGGGAGTCATGTCCCACATGGGGGGAGGGTAAAGAATTTATTTGTAGAGTTGGGCTTTGCCAGAGAGGCCACATCTGAGCAAAAAAAGAGGTTCTGTGGAGGTGACTCCTAGGCATAATTATAGGTAGGCTTAGCCTCCCCTTTACAGCCATAAGTTTCACAAGAGCAAGCCTCAAGAACCAGGGCTTGACGTATTAAGTAGGTGGTTCTAATTTCACATAGCATATACTTTCTCCAAGACAAAGAATCAGTGTCTCATGTTATCTTCACTTAGTTGCACAATCATCATCACTCTCAATTTTTAACAATTATCATGACCCAAAATAACCCAAAGCTCTTATCAGCCCCTAATTATTTATCCCTAGTATTTGTGTGGTGCTAGTAAGGTATTCCTACTAAATATAGTCCCTAGTATGCAATATGTAGTTTTTCCCATAAACCACTCTGTTTTAACTCTTTGTAACAGTGTCATACCTTTGAACTATATCATGGAAACATTTGTATTTGTAGTGCTAATCTGTGGGATAGATGCCTTTAATCAACCACTTTTGACCATGTTCACCTTCAATGTGGCATTGATACTTATAATCCCAGTAATGAACATTTATCACCCCTGTCCATTCCCATACCTCTAAGTTCTCCCTCACTATCATGTCTGTATATATTAGGTTATCATTCCCCCTTCACTAGCTTCTTTCTAAGTCCCCTATGTTCTACATTATAGGACACTAATTTTATATTGTTCGAGGAGTTCACATTAGTGATAACATATAATATCTCTCCTTTTGTTTCTCACTTATTTCACTCAGAATTATGTCTTCAGGGTTCATCCATGTTGTCATATATTACAGGACCTCATTCCTTTTTACTGCTGCATAGTATTCCATCATATGTCTGTACCACATTTTGTTTATCCACTCTTCTGTTGAAGGACACTTGGATTGTTTCCATCTTCTGGCACTTGTAAATAGTGCATCATTGTGCAATTGTCTGTTCATGTCATTGCTTTCAGATCTTCTGGGTATATACCGAGAAGTGGAATTGCCAGAACATAGGGTAACTCAATATCTAGTTTTCTGAGGAGCCGCCAAACTGTCTTCTAGAGTGACTGAACCATTATACAGTCCCACCAGCAGTGAGTAAGAGTTCCAATTTCTCCACATCCTCTCCAGCATTTGTAGTTTCCTGTTTGTTTAATGGTAGCCATTCTTATCAGTGTGAGATGATATCTCATTGTGGTTTTGATTTGCATTTCCCTAATAGCTAGTGAAGATGAACATTTTTTTTTCATGTGTATTTTAGCCAATTGTATTTCCTCTTCAGAAAAATACCTTTTCATATCTTTTGCCCATTTTATAATGGGGCTGTTTGTACTATTGTTGAGTTGTAGGATTTCTTTATATATGCTGGATATCAGTCTCTTATCAGATACATGGTTTCCAAATATTTTCTCCCATTGAATGGCTGCCTCTTCATATTTTTGACAAATTCCTTTGAGGCACAGAAGCTTTTGATTTTGAGGAGTTCCCATTTATCTATTGTTTTCTTTGTGGCTTATGCTTTGGGTGTAAGGTCTAAGAAGTGAACTCCTGCTACTAGGTCTTGAAGATGTTTCTGTACATTCCCTTCTAGGAGTTTTATGGTACTGTCTCTTATATTGAGGTCTTTGGTCTACATTGAGTTAATTTTTGTATAGGATGTGAGGAAGGGGTCCTCTTTCATTCTTTTGGATATGAATATCCAGTTCTCCCAGCCCCATTTGTTGAAGAGACTGCTCTGTCCCAGTTCAGTGGATTTGGAGGTCTATTTCCAAGCTCTCAATTTGATTACATCGATCAATATATCTGTCTTTGTGCCAGTACTATGCTGTTTTGATGACTGTGGCATTATATTAGGCTTTAAATTCAGGAAGTGTAAGACCTCCCACTTTGTTTTTCTTTTACAGAATGTTTTTGGTAATTCAGGGCCCCTTTCCCTTCCAAATGAATTTGACGACTAGCTTTTCCAAGTTTGCAAAGTAGGTTGTTAGAATTTTTATTGAAATTTCGTTTGAATCTGTAGATTAGTTTGGGTAGAATTGACATGTAAATGATGTTTAGCCTTTCTATCTATGAACACAGAATATCTTTCCACCTAATTAGGTCCTCCTTGATTTCTTTTAATAACATTTTGTAATTTTCTGTGTAGAGGTCTTTTACATCCTTGGTTAAGTTCATTCTTAGATTCTTGATTTTTTTTTAGTTGCTATTGTGAATGGAATTTTTTTCTTGAATGCCTCTTCAGTAAGGTCATTACTAATGTGTAGGAACATTACTTATTTATGTGCATTAATCTTGTATCCTGCCACACTGATGAATTTGTTTTATTAGCTCAAGTAGCTTTGTTGTCAATTTCTCAGGATTTTCCAAAAATAAAATCATATCATCTGCAAATAATGACAGTTTTGCTTAGTCTTTCCCAGTTTAGATGCCTTTTATTTGTCTTAGCAAATTGCAATGCCTAGAACTTCTAGCACGATGTCTAATAATAGTGGTGACAGTAAGCATCCTTGTCTCGTTCCCGATCTTAGGGGGAAGACTTTCTCTCTCTCACCATTGAGCACTATGCTGGCTGTGGGTTTTTCATATATGCCCTTTATCATATTGAGGAAGTTTCCTTCAATTCCTGCTTTTTTAAATGTCTTTATTGGAAAGGGATGCTGAATTTTCTCCAGTGATTTTTCAGCATCTATCCAGATGATCATTTGATTTTTCCCTTTCTATTTGTTAATGTGCTGTATTACATTGATTTTCTTATGTTGAACCACCCTTGCAGGCCAGGAAGTAACCCCACTGTGTCATGGTATATAATTCTTTTAATGTGCCTTTGGATTCAATTTGCAAGTATTTTGTTGAGAATTTTTGCATGTATATTCATTAGAGAGATTGGCCTGTAGTTTTCTTTTCTTGTAGTACCTTTATCTGGTTTTGGTATTAGAGTGATATTAGCTTCATAAAATGAGGTAGGTAGTATTCCTTTTTTTTTCAATTTTTTGAAACAGTTTGAGCAGGAGTGGTTTCAGTTCTTTTTGGAAAGTTTGGTAACATTTCCTTGTGAAGCCATCTGGCTCTTGGCTTTCATTTGTAGGAAGATTTTTGATGACTGATTGGATCTCTTTACTTGTGATTCATTTGTTGAGGTCTTCTATTTCTTCTCGAAACAGTTTAGGTTATTCATGTGTTTTCAGGAAATTGTCCATTTCCTCTAAGTGGTCTCGTTTGTTGGTGTACAGTTTTTCATAGTATCTTCTTGTAATTTTTAAAATTTCTTTGGGAGCCATAGTAATGACCACACCCTCATTTCTGATTTTGTTTATTTGGGTCTTCTCTCTTTTCGACCCTCAGTCTAGCTAAGGGTTTGTCAATCTTGTTGATCTTTTCAGAGTACCAAGTTTTGGTTTATTTATTCTCTTTAGTGTTTTTGTTTTCCAGATCATTTATTTCTTCCTTAATCTTTTTTTCTTTTCTTTTATTTGCTTTAGGGTTAGTTTGCTGATCATTCTCTAGATTCTTCAGTTGTTCAGTTAGGTCTTTGGTTTTAGCTCTTTCTTCCTTTTTGATGTATGCATTTAGAGCTTTAAATTTCTCTCACAGCACTGCCTTGGCTACAACCAGAAGTTTTGATATGTCGTGTTCTTGTTTTCATTCATCCCTAGATATTTTCCTTGCAATTTCTTCTTTGACCTACTGGTTGTTTAGGAGTGTGCTGTTTAACCTTTATATATTTGTGAAAGATCTGGTTCTTTGATGGTTATTGATTTCTAGTTGCATTCCATTATGGTCAGAGAATGTCTTTGAATAATTTCAGTCTTTTTAAATTTATTAAGTCTTGTTTTGTGGTCCAGCTTATGATTTTTCCTGGAGAACCTTGCATGAGTGCTAGGGAAGAATGTATATCCTGTAATTTAGGATGTAACAATCTATATATATCTTAGTGTAATTCATTTATCACATTGTTAGGTTTTCATTTTCCTTACTAGTCCTCTAACTACTTGTTCTATCTATAGAAGAGAGTGGTGTATTGAAGTCTCCCACTATTATTGTAGAAATGTCTGTTACTCCCTTCAGTTTAGCCAATGTTTGTCTCATGTACTTTGGAGCTTCTTGATTGGGTGCATAAACATTTATGATTGTTATTTCTTCTTGGTGAATTGTCCTTTTATTAATATACAGTGTCCTTCTTTGTCTTTTATGACGTCTTTGCATTTAAAGTCTTTTTTGTCTGTTATTAGCATAGCTACCACTGCTTTCTTTTGGTCGCAGCTTGTATGGAATAGTTTTTTCCATCCTTTCACTTTCATTCACTTTGTATCACTGGGACTAAGATAAGTCTCTTAGGAACAGTGTATCGATGGGTCATAGTCTTTTGTCTATTCTGCCAGTCTGTGTCTTTTAATTGTGGATTTTAATCTGTTTACATTCAAAGTTATACCTGTGAAGGAAGTTCTTGAACCAGCCATCTTATCCTGTGATTTTAAGTTGTCAGATCTAATTTTTCCCCTCTCTCTCTTTTTTTCCTTGAAGTTACCCTTACTGATACTCTTCAATTCTGTGCCCTTCTCCAGGCCTCTCTCTCGTTTCTTTTTTTCTCAACCAGTAGAGCTCCCTTTAGTATTTCTTGCAGGTAGGTCTCTTATTAACAAATTCTCTCAGCATTTATTTGTCTGTGAAAATTTTAAAGTCTCCCTCAGAAGGTGAGCTTTGCTGGGTAAAGAATTCTTGACTGGCAGTTTCTCTTTCAGGATCTTAAATATGTCATACCACTGCCTTCTCGCCTCCATGGTGTCCACTGAATAGTCAGTGCTTAGTCTTAACCGATTTCTCTTGTATGTGGTAAATCACTTTTCTCTTGCTGCTTTCAGGACTTTCTTCTCTTCAGCATTTGACAGTCTGATTAGTATGTATCTCAGAGTGGGCCTATCTGGAGTTATTCTATTTGGTGTATTTGGTTGGGCTTCTTTGGTTTGCGTATTTATATCGCTTTTATGGGTTGGGAAGTTTTCCCCAACTATGTCCTTAAATGCTCTTCCTAGCAATTTAGCCTTCTCTTCTCCTTCTGGGACACCAGTGATTCCTATATTTGTACACTTCATATTGTTCTTCCCTGAGATCCCTTTCAAAAATTTTTTTCACCGTTAGTTCTTTTGTGTGTTCACATTCAATTGTCTTTTCCTCTTGTTCACTTATTCTGTCTTACGCCTCTTAAATCTGCTGTTGTGTGTCTCTAGTATATTTTTAATTTGATCTACAGTACTCTGTATTTCCATAAGATGTGCTACTTTATTTACTCTTTTAAATTCTTCTCTGTGGTCTTCTGGAGTCTTCTTGAGGTCCTTTATGTCTTTAGCCAATCCATTGAAGTTGTTTTAAGATTTGTATTTACATCTTTGATTGCTCCAGATTCTGTCTCCTCCAGCTTTTTAACTTGGTCATTTGGCTTTGTCCATGTCTGCTTGGGTCTTCATGTAGTTTGTGATTTTCTGTTGGCTTTGGAGCATTTGCTTATCTTGATCAGGTTGTTTTGTGTATGCAGGATTATTTGAATGTTTATCTATAATTTGGCAGAGCTACAGCTTGCTGGAGTGCACTTTCCTTTTCTTCCCAGCAGATGGCATTTTTGCGCCACCTCTTAGCTTCAAGCCAGCTTTCCCCCAACTTTCCCTGTGCACTGTTCGGGGTGCAAACCAGGTGGAAATCCAATTAGTGCACCAGTTCTCCGTGTGCACTGGGAGCTCCCAGCCCTGTGGATGGCGGTTCGGCCCTGTGCAGTTTGTCAGGAAGTCTTCTCAAGGTTATGGTGGCTCCGGTAGTTCCTGGGCCTCCTAGTAGATCACTGTTGGGCTGTGTGGCTGTGTGTCTTAGCATCTAGCGCAAATGTGCCAGAGTCCCTGTCCACTGTGCGCCTGTGAGCCTCTGGGGTTGGGGAGGGGCTCCTGGCACTTCTTTGTGGTACCCTCACCTTTCTGCCTGTGCACACCTTGGGTTTCTGTGGAGGAAGAGTAAATGCAGTCACCACAAGTCCACTGAATCCTGAGTACCCTCACAGGAGCTCCAAGCCACAGGGGCTGTGAAGGATTATCTCCCCAGCCAACTGCTGAGATGGGTAAACGGGGCATGGATAGCTGCTCTTTTCCCGTACTTAGTAGCCATCTCAAGCCGCCAGCCTCTGGCAGTGGAACCAGGCAAATACAGTCACCCTGTCCTTTCAGATGCAGTTTTTCCACTTTTTCATCCAAGTCCTCACTATATGTTATAGCGGTCCCTCTCCAGCCGGTCACACTCTGGAGCCACTGTTCTGGGCACTTTCTGCCCTTCCTATAGTTGGCTCTGCCTCTCTTATGCTGCCATCTTCCCAGAGTATACTATTTCATTTGAAGGTGCTTTTTCTTATTCTTTTTTTTCTGAAAAGTAATGGAATTTAAGAATCAGCTGTTACTTAAGTTAAGCTTCCCTGCTTTTATGTTTAACACTTAGTTATTTGCTCCTCTACTATCTCATTAAATTTGCTACTTTTCACTGGTAACTAAGTCAGGACTTGAAATTAAAGGTGTGTTTTCCATCTATTAATACTTAGGAAATAATTTTAGGAGTTCTTAAAATGTTTTAGCAAAATAGTTCACACTAATTTTTTTTTTTTTCTATTTTTCTAGTGGAGCCAACTTTAGCACCTTGTTAATGAATCTGGGTCCTGAAAATTGTGCAACACTACTGCTCTTTGTTTTACTTGAGAGTAAAATTCTGCTGCATTCTCTTAGGCCGGCTGTGTTGACTGGGGTTGCTGAAGCTGTTGTAGCTGTAAGTATAGAATTTTCCTTTTGGTACATAAGTACTGAGAGAATTTTTACTCTAAAGAGAAATTTCCTTCAAAGAAAGCAGCTTTAAAAATTAACTGTGCGCTTGCTCTCATATGTTCAGAGGACAGAGCAATAGATGATGGGTGTTAGGGAGGGAGGGAGGGAGGGAGAGAGGAAGGGAAAGAAAGAGACAGTGGTGTGACAGGAGCTTAAAGGTGATGGATCAGGGTATTGGGGGAGGGGGGTCGGGGTATGATGGAGTTCTATGTATGGGGTTTGTACTGTTTTTACAACTGTTCCTGTAAGATTGAACTTATTTCAAAATAAAACTTATTATTAAAAAAAAAATTAACTGTGCAGCAAAAATTTAACATAAATATAATGAAGTGGCAAAGATAAATAGGAAGTATGAAAAACAAAGGTGATTTCTGTTTAAGGGGAAATGTCAGTTCTTGATTTTTCATATTTTAGAATTCTTCAGAGAGTGGAATCTATATGATTATATAATAAAACTTGTGAATGAAGCTGATTATATTAAAGGCAAGCCTGTGTCCAATTTCAGCTACCCTAAAATTATACAAATGAATTATGCAGATAATTTCTCTCCACTTTACTACTTTTAATCATTGTGAGCCAGGTAATATATAGGAAATTGTAAGTGATTGTGAAATGGGATAAAAGACAAATGCTGAGCTGTTGTGTAAAACATAAATTAAAATTAAATCAAGTGATTCCCTGCTTAATGTTCTTGAATGGCTTCCCACGGCACTTAGAAGCTAATCATGTAGCCCTTTTTAAGACATAATATAGAAGTTTGGATGTTCTGTTTCTCCAACTCTGACCTTCATTATTTATTTAATTTGAAATAGTTTAGTCTTCTCCATCTTTTCCCCATTTTGAGAATGTAAATCTCATGGAAATAAAGACCTAGTCTCTTATTTGCACCCATAATGTCTGCATTTAACACAGTTGTCTAATACAAGTAGGCGCTCAGTAAGTACTTGTTAAATCAACAAATGGAATATGTCTTCAAGATCTTTATCTGGTCAGAGAAATGCTGCTAGGACTCAAAGCAGTAATGACCATATGAGATGATTTATGGGAGGGCCCTCATTAAGTATTAGTTTTCCAAACCTCCACATTTGCTTGTGAAAGTAAAAGTCATTACACGTGACATGAAAATGAACTGACCAGTTTTTAAAAGTTCCTGCTCAAATATCCCATCTTATAAAACGTTAGTGTTTATTCTTGCCCCTTTGTCAGAACATTTGTGATTCAGTCTCTTCATTGACTTCAGCAATATAGTGTAAGAACAGGTGGAAAAATTGTAATGTGGAATTGGAAATCTTAAGAAAAACAAAGTTTGAATGAAGTTCAGTTGTTGGAGAATTGCCTGAATTGCATGCAAAACCACTGATAAATGATTCGAAAGAGTTAGGCAATTTACCATTTGAAGAAGAGAAAATTGAGAAGAAAGGTGATCTGATAAATGCTTCAAAAGGAGAAGGTTTTGAATATCAAAGAACATCATAAAATTAATGGAGACCTGTAGCAAAAATTGATGAAAACCTTGAGGGTTTTTATAAAATGACTACACTTCTGATTGTGCTGCAAAAATCAAAAGTTAAGGGTAGGATGCCATATTGGGTGGTCAAATAGTTTTTCTTAAGGTTTGTTACATAGTTGCAGGTGTAATGCACCTTCTGTTGAAAAAAAAATAGTGAAAACTGAAATTCCTCCAAGTTCCCTCAGCTCTCTGATCTCATCTTCTGCTACTCTGCCTCTTTCTCAGTGTGCTCCAGCTACACTGGCCTCCATGCTATCCTTGAAGCATATTAGGCAGGCCCATACTTTAAGGCCTTTTTCTAGATGTTCCTTCTCTTAAAGTTCTCTTTCTTTCTTTTCTCCTAGATAGTCCCTTGACTAAATTCATCACCTCCTTCAGGTTTCAGCTTGGTTATCATTTTCTTAATGAAGTCTACCCTGTTTTCCCTATTTAATAATGCAGCATGCTTTTTTCCTTTCCTTCTCTCAACTTCAGTTCTCTTCACTTGGCTTTACCTTCTCTTTTTTCTATAGAACGTATTACTTTGGGACATAGAATATTTTATTTATTTTGTCTTTTGTTTATTTCCTATCTCTTCGTGCTAGACTAGATGTTAGCAACTAGGGCCCACAGGCCAAATCCTGCCTGCCACCCATTTTTGTAAAATAAAGTTTTACTGGAACATAGCTCATTTGTTTACTTATTGCTTATGGCTACTTTCACACTACAGTGGCAGGATTGAGTAGTTCTAACAGAGACAATATGGCCTGCAATGCCTGAAATATTTGCTATCTTTTAAAGGAAATAGTGGCTGATCCTTTCACTGGATTATAAATCTCATGAGGAAGGTGTCTTTGTTTTGTTCACTGTTATGTTCCCATCATCCAGAACAATGCTTGGCATATAGAAAGTGTTCACATATTTGTTAACTAAATAAATGATTGAAGATAAAATCCCAATCCTGAATAACCTGGAATAACTGGCAAAGGTAGTAAGTACATAGGCATTTCTTTGGAGTAAGTAATAATAGGTGAGAAGAGAATTGAACTAGATGTTGAAAGAGAGCAAGGATTTTTATAGCAAAGGAAAATTTTTATCGTCAGTGATTATTAAAAGATTTTAATCTACCTTTTTTCACTTATCAGAATGTCTTTTTTTTTTTTTTTTTTTTTTTAAAGATGCCTAGCTTTACTGAAGCTGGGTCATTTTATATGTTTATTTGAAAACTTAGGAAGTTTGATTCCCAAGAAAAGCATTAGTTTTTGTAGTGGTTGGTGCTTTCAGTTGGATATTGGTCAAAGATTATTTTGAGAATTAATAGATGACATGCATAAGAGTTAAAGATCATGGGTTTCAGGTGTATAAGCTTTTGGTCAGCTTTCTCTCTCTGCTTTGATTTCTCTCCATAAAATAGAAGTGTGAGTTTTGTACAGCCATTGGACGAATTAATATGCAAAGAGCTGCTAGCATTTTTATCATGCTTGTCCTTGAAGATTATGATCACATTGGTTCATACTGCTTAGCAATATTTTATGGTTATTTAGTTTTTGGAATGAAGTTTAAGGTAAAAGAAATGAGACTGCTTTTTAATAGGCCTCATCAATAATATTAGTTAATTATGTAATTTCCATTGCAAATTTAAAATTTCGTTTATTTTTTAAAACTCTTTTTTCCCAGATGATCTTTCCATTTCAGTGGCAATGTCCATATATTCCCCTTTGCCCTCTTTCACTGGCGGCAGTGCTTAGTGCACCTTTACCATTTATAGTTGGAGTTGACTCAAGGTATTTTGATCTTCATGACCCACCACAAGATGTTGTTTGCATTGACTTGGATACGAACATGGTATATATGTAAGTTAATTCTGTTTATGTTATCTCCCATTTACATTTTTTCCCCGTATGTAGTTACGTCTTTTTGAAAGCTTCTTGAAATATGCTAATTTTTAAACTTGATAATAAGTTTTCACCTTTAATACCATGATTCTCAGTCAGGGTTAGTATCAGAATCTGGGAAAGCTTGTAGTTTGAGAAAAACTTGTTCAATATTATAGTAATTTATATTTGGATAATGTAAATGGTAGGCAGGAGATATTTAAGTTTATCAAAAGGGAATATGGGTTTTAAAAAACTGATTAAACACTGCTTTCAGAGTACAAAAGATGATACGCTTTCTGAGTACAATTCAAAACCCATATATAAGCTTTTAGAAATGGATTTACCTGTTTGAAATAAAGTTTAATTAAAACATGGGATGATTTTGCATTGTTTTCTTCATTAGCAGGATTTGAATTTTTTAAAGATGTATTCTTTACTGCATAGAAATTGATATTAAAAACAAAGTCTTAGCTTGTGGTTGCTGGAAATAAGTACGTACAGCAGTGGTATTAATGAGGGTCCAGAGAGTAGTAATCTGCAGTAATAAAAGAAGCAGCTGTCTTAAGGGCCAATCCCATCATCCTCCATTCACCCTCCAAAAAGCAATTAAGGGCAGTAAGCATTGAAAATTCCTTATGTTGGTACTAATTTTCAGCTCCTGGAGAACTTTTATTCTGTACTGTTTGAGATTGACAGAAAATATATAGAGAATTTTAGGTAAAGCCTAGATGGAGACAGTAGTAGAATTTGTTGGGAAAATATGCCTACGTGAACTAAAAGAATAAGTTAAGGAAGAAAGGAAATGTTTGTTATAACTTAAAAAAAACAATTTGAAATACATCTACCATTGTATTTTGAAACTGTATAGCTGTGGTAGCTTCCTTCCTGTGTATGTTTAGATTTGTTGACAGCCAGGAAATAGTAAACTACTTCTGTGCCTTAAACAATTTTTTTTAACACACATTTTTGTTGTTTTTAAGGTATCATCTACTTCAGGATTGTATACAATGTGGCACCTTTGCAAATTTTTAAGAACTTGTTGTTCATATATTTACCTTATTTTATATGCTGAATAAAATAACATTGTGGAAATACTTAATTTTTCCTAGTTTTAAATAATGTCTATAAAATTTATATTGATCAAAACATTATTTTCTAAAATAACTTTGAATTGTTTGCTCAATTATACTTTAAAAATTGTGAAATGCTTTAGATACTCCAAAATTATAGAAAGTAATGTAAATAGCACCTATGCATCCACCACCTAGTTTGAGAAATAAAATATTACCAATAAATGTGAAGCATCTGGTTAGTCTTCCCTAATCATATCTTCTTCCTGTCTCTCAGAGGTAATCATTATCTTGAATTTGGTATTTATCATGCATGCTTTTTTTTTTGAATAGGCTTTTTTTTTTTAAGATGATACACAGTTTCTCAGTTCATTCACTCACAACAAATATAGTTTATTAGGTACATTACCATCCTCGTTTTTCAGATAAGAAAATTGAGTAACAAACTATTTAAGTGATTTGTCCAGTCACACAGATAGTAAATGTCAGGACCAGATTATTAGCTGAAGATAATTCATACAGTAATGATAATATTTAATTTAGGGGGTTAAAAGCTAGCAGTGAAATATTGGACAGCAATTACACAAAATTGGAGATTGATAAGAATTAAACTTGACATGACCAATTTTAGAACACAACACAATTTCAGTGATGTTAAAATGTGTCGGCTAACATTGCCTTGGCACATAGGAAGTGTTTTAACGTTTTTATTATACAGTTAATTGTCCCCCCCCAGAGAAGGCATTATGTTTGCTTCTGTGCTGGTGGCATTACCAGCCAGAGAACACTTACAGTTAATTATTTTGACTTGGAGTTCTTGGACCACATTGGTAGTACGCAGTCAAACTCTAAACCCATGGGTTAGCAGGTCTGTAGTAACAAATTCTAAGGGGAGGTTTTTATACCCTAAATTTAGACCTCAAGCTGAACCAGTCTTTCAAAGTCTCTAATTGTATTTGGGGGTCTTAGTTCTGATACCCTATCTTGTGGAACCAAGACTTTGTGTTCTGTCCCCTCATAACCGCTAGTAAACAGCCAGCAACTATCTGAAACAGTTCTCTGGGAGCACTGGAGACCAGAACAACTCTGTACACCATCCAGGGAAGAGTGGAAGGAAGAGTCTGATAAGCTGAGTTGAAGATCTGTGAGTAGATTTCTCCACGCTGCAGAGGCTGGTGCCCATCCCTCACTGGCATGGCAGGCTGCTTCGGGAGCCACTCGCTGATTGGAAATAAAAGTCTCTCTCCCAGGAACAGGGGTGGGAGGACACAGCCAGGCACCGATTGCGGCTTCTGATTAGCGAATTCAGGCTGCTGGTACCAGCCCTGGACACAGCTAAATTTGCAATCTGCCCAGGACAGAAAACACCCAAAGACTCTGTTTCAACTCCACTTCTGGCAGGGGAGGAAGCAGGATGGATGAGAGACACAGTAACCACATAGGGTGGTGGGTATCAGTTTGTGGAAAGACGGCTGCTCACCAAGGAAATGGAGGCTCCAGGGGTCAAACCTGGACATCATCTGCAGCTTTAGAGTAGCAAATTTGGAGTACTGGATTCCAGCTTCCAGAACAGCTAAGAATTCAACCCACCCAGGACAGAAAGCAGCTGGCAGTCTCTGCCTCAGTCCCACCTCCTAGCAGGGACAGAATTGGGGCTGATAGAGAGACACCGAAACTTTTCAGGCAGGCAAGGAACAGGTTGCTGAAGGGCAGTTCTTCCCCAAGAAAAGTGGGGGACTCAGCCCAGCACAGTTGGTAGCTGTTGTTCAGAGAATTCAGATCAGTTAAGAGTTAAAGGCACCAGTACCACGTTAGGAGTGCAGAGAATAGGTGGCAGAAGAACACCATCTGCTGGACACACCAGGAAAGAACAGAATCAAAGAGAAGTTATAGAGAAGGTTGGCACCCTTCCAGGTATCCCCCCCTTGGCACTTTGGAATTGATCTTCACCCTCTTTGTGGGTTCCTAGGCATCTTTTGACTGGAAAAAAACTGACTTGAGAAGGTCCTCTCTAGGAGGACCCTCCTCAGAGAATCAGCTATCCAGGTAAAAGCATCTGGAGATAACGAAAGGAGTGTTAAAAACATAGAGGCAAATAAAATAGTAATAGTAATAATAATAATAATAATAAGGAACAGCTCAACATTCTCTGAGTAGAAACGGGAAAGGAAGCTTTCTCCTAGGGGTGAGACAAATGCACAAATAGTGCAGTCTCAAAAATTGTACAATATGTCCAGGGCAGAAATCAGATAAATAGGAGCCAAAAAAATTCAGAGCAGTTAAATACAAGCTATTCTAAAGATTTAAATAGTTGAACTGAGTGTCAAAGAAGAGCTTTAGCACAAAGTCAATCAACAAGAAAACCATGGACAAGTGAGAGAAACTGACCTCCAGAGTTAACTCGTCAAGAAAATCAGATGCCTAGTCACCAGTCAAAGGAACAAACTAAAACTTCAGATGAGATACAGGATTTGAAACAACTTATCAGTGATGTTTGAAGAGATCTTGTAATCACTTCATGGAGATGAAGGAAAATATGGCAAAGAAAGATAAAGGATATTATGAAGACATGGGTGAGCACAAAGAATTTGAAAGCATGCAAAAAATATATAACAGAACTTATTGGAATGAAAGGCAGAGTAGAAGAGATAAAGAATACTCTAGAAACATACAACAGCAGATTTGAAGAGGCAGAAGAAAGGATCAGTAAACTAGAGAATAGGACCTCCAGAACCTTATAGACCGAAGACAAAGCAGAGTAAACAATGGAAAAAATGGAGCAGGGTTTCAGGGAATTGAAGACAGCACAAAGCACACAAATATACACATCATGGGTGTTTCAGAAAGAGAAGAGAGGGAGAAAGAGGCAGAAAGAATATTTGAGGAAATAATGGCCCAAATTTCCCAACTCTTATGAAAGACACAAAGGTGTATGTCCAAGAAGTACAACATAGTCTGAACAGTATAAATCCAAATACCTAATCCAAGACACATACTAATCAAAATGTTAAATGCCAAAGACAGAATTCTGAAAGCAGCAAAAGAAAAAAAAAGTGATTCATCACATACAAGGGACATATGGTAAGACTAAATGCTGGTTTCTCAGCAGAAACTGTAGAGGTGAGAATGCAATGATAAGATAGATATATTTAAGGTATTGAAAGAGAAAAACTGCCAGCCAAGAATTCTTAATCCAGCAAAACTGTTCTTCATAAATGAGGGAGAGTTAAAAATATTCACAGATAAACAGAAACTGAGAGAATTTGTGAACAAGAGACCTGCCCTGTAAGAAATACTAAAGGAAGTGCTACAGTCTGAAAGGAAAAGACAGGAGAAGAGAGCCTTGAGAATGTAGAAATGAAGAATTTCAGAAAGGGTAGCTAAAATGGGAGGGGGTGAGAGGGGAGAGAGGGAGGTGTGGGAGAGAGAGAGGAGAGGGAGAGAAATAAGATATATGATAGGCAAAGGATAAAATGGTCAAAGTAAGTACTGCCTTTACACTAATAACCAACACAAAAAGGTTAAAAATGAAAGGCTGGAAAATGATGTTCCACACAAACAGTAACCAGAAAAGAGCTGGGGTAGCTATACTAGTATTGGATAAAATGGACTTCAAATGCAAAACTGTTAAAAGTGTCAAAGAAGGACATTATATGTTATTAAAAGAGGTAATCCACCTAAAAGAAATGTCATCAATATTTATGCACCTAACCAGGGTGCCTGAAAATACATGAGGCAAACACTGGCAAAGCTGAAGGGAGAAATAGACATCTTGACAATAATTGTTGGAGTCTTCAGTACACCACTATCATCAATAGATAGAACATAGAACATCTATACAGAGGATCAATAAGGAAATAGAGACTTGAATAATATGACAAATGAACTAGATCTAACAGGTATTTACAGAACATTGCACCCCAAAACAGCAGGATATACATTCTTCTCACATGCCCATGTATATTATTCTCTAGGATTAACCATGTTTGGGGTCACAATATAGTTTTCAGTAAATTTAAAAAGATTAAAATTATACAAAGCTCTTTCTCCGATCATAATGGAATGAAGCTGGAAATCCGTAACAGATGGAGAACTGGAAAAGTTACATGTATATGGAAGTGAAACAACACGCTCTTAATCAGTCGGTCAAAGTAGAAATTGCAAGAGAAATCAGTAAATATCTTGAGACAAATGAAAATGAGAGCACAATGTATCAAAGCTTATGGATGCAATGAAGGCAGTGCTAAGGGGGAAACTTAATAGCCCTAAATCCCTACATTAAAAAAGAAAAAAGACAAAGTAAAAAAGAAGATGCAAATAAATAAAAAAGAGAGGGGGGCCATTAAAACTGACCTCACAGAAATGAAAAGCATCATAAGAGGATACTATGAACAACAGAACGCCAACAAGCTAGACATGGGTGAAATGGACAATTCCTAGATACATGTGAACGATCTACACTGACTCTAGAAGAAATAGAAGCCCTCAACACAGAAATCTTAAGAAAAAGACTGAAATGGTCATCAAGACCTCCCGACAGACAAAAGCCCAGGACCAGATGGCTTCACAGGTAAATTCTACCAGTCTTTCCAAGAAGAATTAATACCATTCCTGCCCAAACTCTTCCAAAAAATTGAAGAGGAGGGAACACTACTCTTCATTCTATGAAGCCAACATCACCCTAATAACACAGCTAGATAGAGATGCTACAGGAAAATTACAGACCAATTTCTCTGAATATAGGTGCAAAAATTGTCAAGAAAATACCAGCAAATAAAATCCAACAGCACTTTCAAAGAATTATACACTATGATCAAGGGAGTTTTATCCCAGGGATAAACCGAAAATGGTTCAACAGAAGAAAATCATTGAAGGTAATATACCACATTAACAAAATAAAGGGGAAAAGCCACATAATCATCTTGATTCATGCGGGAAAGGCATTTGACAAAATCCAGCACCCCTTCTTGATAAAAACTCTTTGAAAGATAGGAATAGAAGGAAACTTCCTCAACATGATAAAGGGAATATGTGAAAAACCCACAGATAACATTGTACTCAATGGCGAAAGACTTAGAGCTTTCCCTCTAGGATCTGGGACAAGACAAGGATGCCCACTGTTACCACTGTTGTTCAACATTCTACCAGAAGTTAGCTAGAGCATTTAGGTAAGAAAAAGAAATAAAAGGCCTCCAAATTAGAAAGGAAGAAGTAAAACTTTCACTACTTGCAGATGATACCCACTAGAATGGCCACTATTAAACAGAAAACTACAGTGTTTGAGAGGATATGGAGAAATAAGAACACTTCTTCACTGATGGTGGAAATGTAAAATGTAAAATGGTACAGCTGCTATGGAAGACAGTGTTGCAGTTCTTCAGGAAGCTGTGTATAGAGCTGCCATATGATCCAGCAATCCCGCTACTAGGTATATACTCAGAAAAACTGAAAGCAGGATCACAAACAGACATTTGCACACCAATGTTCTTAGTCGCATTATTCACAGTTGCCAAAAGATGGAAGCAACCCAACTGTCCATCAAGTGATGAATGGATAAACAAAATGTGATATAGCTACATAATGGAATATTATTCAGCTATAAGAAGAATGTAGAAATGAAGTCCTGATGCATGTAACAACATGGATGAACCTTGACATTATGTTGAGTGAAATAAGCCAGACACAAAAGAACAAATACTGTATGGTTTCACTACTATGAATTAGTTATAATGAGCAGACTCTTGGAGCTAAAGTTGAGAGTATATGTTACCAGGAGATAGAAAGAGGGTAGATAATGATGCTTAATTTGTACAGAATTTGTAATCAGGTTGATTGTAAATGTTTGGAAATGGATAGAGATAATGTAGCACATTACTGTAAGGGTAACAGCAGTGAAGTATGGATGTGATTATTTTTGAAAAGGGAAGTATAGGGTTGTGTATGTCACTAGAATGAAAGCTAGAGCAAAAGCATGGGGTTGTATAACCGTGAAACCTGTTGTTGGATGACTGGTTAATTTTACAAATATGAGAATGTTCTTACATGAATTAGAACAAATGTACATCACTGTAACAAGGTGTTAAATATTAGGGTGGTATATGGGGAAAGTACAACTAATGCAAACTATGGATATAATTAACAGTAACATTCTTGCATCAGTTGTGACAAAGGTAATATACAAATGCTAAGTTTCTGTAATACGGGGGTATAAGGGTATCTTTTTTTTTTTGGTTTTGTTTTGTTTTTGTTTTGTTTTTTGAGCACTGATATTTTCTCAAATTGATTGAGGTGATGAATGCACAACTTTGTGATTATAAGAGCCATTATTTATATACTTTGGATGGATCATATAGTATGAGAATAAAACTGTTAAAAATAAAATCCAAGGTTCTTTGTTAATCCTCAGAACAGATGTGGCTTTCGGGTTACTCTGCATTTTTAAGCCCTGAGGTGTTTTCTGATTCTCTTGCCAGCTAAGCTATCTTTATACTTTTGCTAACTTTGATAAGAAGTGAGTTTTCCAGGCAATTTGTCTGCTATATTTTGTATTCTTGGAATATAAGATTCTGGAAACAGAAGTTTTCATTAATTTGTTTTAAAATTATCATCCCTATGTCTTTGTTTTCTTACTGCTTTATGATCATAGTTTAGATTCATGTAGTTGTGATATAGGTCTTAATGGGACTTGGTGTTGAATAAGAAAGAAGTGCTTTTTCATGGTTTGGGTTTCTTTTGACATTTAAATGTGTTAAGTCCCATGAGATAAGTTATGTGAAAATTTTCCTGAGAAAATAATGAGTTTCTAATAGTCAAATTTATTCTTATATATAACCTTAACGTGTCAATTTTTTGGTGACATTTAATTTTGAGAATTTGGACTTTGGGTATTTAAAGAATATTTCAAATGTACTTTGTTTTTTTTTCAAATGTACTTTGTTTTTGTTTCCTTTTACATACTTTCAAACTGCCTTTGAGATAGGTCATTTCACGTGATAGTGAGGACTGCATAGATTTACACTTATTTATTGTTTATTTCTATCAACTTCAAAAAATGTTTTTTGGTGTTGGTGAATTGTGAAATAAGGCATATTTAGCAAACAAAAAGATCTTATTGAAGTCCTAATTTATTATCATATTTTTTCTTTTCTTTTCTTTTTTTTTTTTTTGTAGCATTGTAGGTTTGATGTATGTCTTGGTCCAGAATAGACAGGTTGCTAACAGAAAACATAGATGAGACTTTGTCCAGAACGAGGATAATGTGAATGTTTTATAAGCAATGGCAAAGATTTGTCCCCAAAAAGTGCTATTTTAACTCCAGAAAAGATAGTGTGGGACTCCTTGTGACATTTGTAACCTATAGTCTGTCCTCACATAATCTCTTCTTATTGATTAATCTGTATTACTCAGTTGTTTCTGGTCTTTGAGGAATTTTTATTAAGAGTCTAAGATATTTGAGCAATCATTTCCAAATACCACCATATTAAACATGATAAAGTATAACAAAAAATCAGTTGTTTTGTCATGACTTGGCATCAGTGTCCAAATTTGCCCTTATTGAAGTTGTTGGAGATGTAAAGTGGAAAAAAGTGCTTTGCAGTTTTTCAGTTACTCCGGAAATACCACACTACACAGTCTCAGAGTAGAACTAAGTGGTTTCATGGCAAAGAATGATGCTATTTCTGAAGATTTTTATAAATGACTAATTGACTTTAGAGTCTTATAATTTTTGAAGTTGCAGTTAGTTGGCATTCATTTTTTAAGTCTTGGGTGATGGGTGTTGTCACTGATTTCCTTTTTAACCAATATGAGCGCTGAATAAACTAAATGTACTTTTTAAAAAAAATTAAATTCAGTTTTATTGAGATATATTCACATATCATACAATCATCTATGGTGTACAATTAACTGTTCAACAGCAGAAAAGACAAACAACCCAATTAAAAAATGGGCAAAAGACATGGACAGGCACTTTTCTGAAGAGGAAATACAAATGGCTCAAAAACATATGAAAAAATGTTCAAGTTCACTGGCTATTAGGGAAATGCAAATCAAAACTACAATGAGATATCATCTCACACCTATCAGAATATCCATTATCCAAAAAAAAAAAAAACAGAAAATTACAAGTGCTGGAGAGGATGTGGAGAAAGAGGCACACTTATTCATTGTTGGTGGGAATGTAGAATGGTGCAGCCACTCTGGAAGACAGTGTAGAGGTTTCACAGGAAGCTAAGTATAGATTTTCCATATGACCCAGCTATTCCATTGCTAGGTATATACTCAAAGTAAATGTACTTTTAATTTTTAAATTCCATTCCCTCTATTTTGGCACACAATATTTTTAGAAGCCTACTAATAGATATTTTGAAATTTGAAGTCAGTCAAGTTCAACACTTAAAATATTACAATTCTAAAACTGAACTTTTGAAGAAAGACTTGTGTTGTGTTCATAACTCCAGTATTGAAAATCTATGTTGGAAGGTTAGAATGAGATGACCAAACTAGACTGAGGTCAATTGAAATGAAAAGCGAACTTCCTTGAAAACCACTTAATCCTACTGTCCATATCAAATGTAACTTCAGTAAAAACACCCATTCCATTTTCTTTTTTTATTTTGACATAATTTTGTTTAGGAAAAACAAACTACAAATAACAGATTCTATTAATTATGTTCTTATTTAATAGATCAGATGAAAAGAAGAGCATGAACTGGAAGCAGCTTCCCAAAAAGCCATGCAAAAATCTACTTAGCACCTTAAAGAAATTATATCCTCAGCTATCTTCAGGTAAATGTGAGGAATAAAGAATATTTTAAGGAAAGAATGTATATGAGATAATTCCTCTTAAAATTTTCATAATTTTGATCTACTTAGAAGAATTCTCATTATGTAACAAAATTCTAATAAGAATTCAATACTGTAGTTTGTGGTTTTTCATATTCCTTCTGCTGTGTATTTCTGGTAGCCCCTGCTAATGATCTCTTTAAGGTAATGGGGAGAGGAATTTCAAGAAATCACAAACTTTATTTTGACTCTTTCTTTTATCTATCTGTCTATCTATCTATTTATCTATATTGGTATTGTAAATTAATGCTGTTTTTTGTTCTTACTTCATTTGTCAGTTCACCGCAAAACTCAAGAAGGTTCAGCAGTTGAGATGACTCCAATTGAAGCAGATTTCTCCTGGCAAAAGAAGACGATGCAACTTGAAATGGAAATTCAAGAAGCATTTTTGCGCTTTATGGCAACTATTTTAAAAGGATATAGAACATATCTCAGACCAATCACAGAGGCCCCTTCAAATAAAGCTACAGCAGCTGATTCATTGTTTGACCGACAGGGTGAGTGGCATTGAAAATACAGTTGCCTTTTATTGAAGTGAAAAAATATTTTCTACTTGGTATTGCTACAAAGATTATTCATTACATAAGTTATTAGGAATTCATATTAAAATATAATGAGCTTTAACTTAGTTCTGTATATGGAATTTATTTTGCATTTTAATTCTCCATTTTCCCCTGAGAAATTTGAAACTGGAGGTCTTTAATTATGAAAAGTCAAAGATGTCACCTATATTAGCAATACTGTATTGTCAACTCTCTTAGTAGAACATAGCCTGGTGGTGGTTTGCTTTTAGGTGTCTTGTGCAGTTTTGCATACTTCTTGGCTTTATACACTCTTGGCTATAAAATATTCAAAAATTAGTTTGTGGAATGAGGGCACTTCTTTTTAAAAATTTTCAGGGAAAAGCACTGTACTCATCCTTTTTAGAAGTTTCAATTTGGGGGAATTATAAAGATTTTTGTGGTTATTCAACTGCTCTTATATATTTAATGGCAATCTTACATCTTAACCAACATTCACATGAAAATTATTTTATTTTTCTATACTTTCACCCAGCACCTACTTTTTTTTTTAATTTGTATTTTCCCAGTATTCCTTTTGCCCTTTATCATTTCTGCTTTACACTGGGTATCTCTCTGAGTATCTATACCGCCTTCTTATAATGGAATGGATTTAGGGCTCACGTTAATCCTGTATGATCTTATCTTAAATTAACTAATTCCATATATTGAGGGTAACTTATCCCTCAAATATTTAGTCATCACCTACCAAGTCCCACTAGTTATTATGTAGGGGTAAAACAGTAAAGGTTTAGTTTTAAAGGAGTGTATTAGTTTGCTTCAGGTACTACAAAGTAGCACAAACTGAGTGGCTTAAAACAATAGAGCTTCATTCTCTCCTATTTCTGGAGGTTAGAAATCTGAAATCAAGGTGTTGACAAGGTTGGTACTTCTGGAGGCTCTAAGGGAGACAACTATTCCATGCCTTTCTCTCTGGCAGTTGCTGGCAATCCTTGACATTCCTTGGCGTGTAGACATTATTATTCCAGTTTCTGCCTCCATGTCATGTGGTGTACTCCCAGGGTGTCTCTCTGAGTATTTATATGGCTTTCTTATAATAGCATGGATTTAGGGCTCACATTAATCCTGTATGATCCTATCTTAAATTAACTAATGACATCTTCAAAGACCCTATTTCCAAATAAGGTCACATTCTGTGGTTCAAAGGTAGACATGAATGGGGAGGGGAGAGCACTATTCATCCCAGTACAGAAGCCTAAATGGAAAATAATCTAAAATGTTTTAAAAATAGACCAAATCCTCAAGAAAAAAGATTTCACATAATCAATAATTTAGTGAGAAAAGAAGTTCTAAGACTTCAGTAAAAAAGAACATCCTTTCATATGGGTAGTTTGGAAGACTTTGTGCAAGAAGAGCATGACTTCGAAGAATTGGTAGAATTTAAATAAATGGAGTAAAGCAGGAAAGACTTCCTAAAAACCCTAGGCATTCAGAATCAGATCTGGGACAGGATGGTATACGATGCTAGAAGTGAATGAAAGCTGTATTCAACTTAGTTTTCAGAACTGTGTAACATACTGCTTTCGCAGAGTCCCACGTGACTGCTTTCAAAAAAAGTTGTTTTTCAGCCCAGGGAAAACACATAGAAAGGTACCATTCCCACACAGAATCTTTGAACAAGTAGTAAAAACTGGCAGAGCCATCTTCCTCAAAACTTAAGAAATCAGATAAAGGATTGCAGTAGCTGGGTAAGTGCCGAATCAAGAAAACAAAGCTTTAAAAATGGTTAACACAAGGTAATACAGACCTTAGCGCCCTTGCTTGCCTCCTCTCCAACCCCCTCCCCAGTGTGATGTAGAGCCAACGTGTGCACCCATTTTTTTTCTCCCTCATCCTGTTCCACAGGAAACACAGTAACCCTTTGTACATACTGGGTACCTGTATGTTACCCAGTCTGTCAACGGTAAACCTGAAAGACTGAACCAAGAAACTCAGCTCTGGCTTTCCTTCCCAGAACTTGACATGCAGGCAGAAGCAGCTTGCAGATGGCAAAAGCTGTGTGAGAAACAATTAAGTCAATGAAGTCCTTGGCCTGGGGCCAAGGATTATGGCCTCTAAGTCATACAGTAGAGCATCCAGGAGGGGGAGAAAGTCTGTTTCATAGGGAGTAGAGGGGGCACTTGAATTCCTGCAAATGGGAGAATTCATAAGGCCACAAACAAGCACAAGCCCAAGACAAGGCACAGGCTCAGAAAAAATGGAGAATACCTGTACTTCGTATTTGTCTCAGGCTGATCTTCTTCATAGGAAGGCTAAACTCTAAAGGAGACCACCAGCCAACATAGAGCCAATTTGCAAATACTGTTAAAGGTATTTGTTTGCATTGATTTGTTTGTTTTTGTTAGCTCCTGACAGAGAAGGAAATCTCTCATATCATTAACTGGATACAAACTTAAAGAACAGACAGCTCAGGGACTGTGCCAGAATTTACAGTTAAAAATATTTAAATGTACAGTGTGGAACAAAAGATTATAAGACAAAGAAAGAAGAGTTGATGACCCATCCAAGTGAACAAATTAGAAATCCAGAAACCATCAATGAAAATGACCAGACTTGTGACAAAGAGGAGAAAGACTTTTAAAAAAAATCCTCAGTGTGCTCAGGGATATAAAGGACAACACCGAGAAAGTACTAAAGGATATCAGGAAAAAAAATGACTGAACAATAAGAGAATCTCAGTAAAGAGATAGAAATTTTAAAAAGGAACCAAACAAATACTGAAGTTAAAGTATTAAATAAATGAAGTCAGAAATTCCCTAGTGTTTCAACAGCAGATTAGTGCTGACAGATGAAAGAATTGGTGAACTCAAGGATAAAACAGTTGAAGTGATTCAGGCTAAGGAGAAGTGAAAAAAAAAAAAAGAATTTTAAAAAGTGGACACAGCCTAAGAGTCCTCGGGACACCATCAAGTGTACCAATATTTGTATTATGAGAATTCCAGAAGGAAAGAAAGGGGTAGAAGGAATATTCAAGGAAATAATGGCATAAAACTTCCCAAATGTAGCTAAAGATATGAATATGTACATTCAAGAAGCCCAGTGAACCCAAACAGGGTAAACCTGAGGAGAACCATGCCCAAGCACATATTACTCAATCTGGTGAATGCTGAGGACAAGGAGAGAACTCTGAAAGCTGCAAGAGAAAAGCAAAATGTTAGTAGAAGGGAATCCCAATAAGATTAAATGCCATTTCCTAATCAGAAACCATGGAGGCAAGAAAGCAGTGGGATGAAATATTTAAAGTGCTGGAAGGAAACAGTTGCCAACCAAGAATTTTATATCTGGAGAGACTTTTTTTTTTCAAAAATGAGAGAGATATTAAGCCATTCTCAGATAAACAAAGGCTAAGAAAGTTTGGCACCACTAGACCTGCCTTACAAGCAGTGCTAAAGGGAATTCTTTAGACTGAATGGAAAGGACACTAGAAAGTGGATCGAAATGTCACAAAGAAATAAAGACTTCCAGTAAAAATAACCATATGGGTAATTATAAATGCCAGTCCTATTGTTGTGTATTTTTTGGTATATAGCTCCATTTTTCACTTCTTTCAGATTCTAAAATGCAAGTACAAAAAAATAATGATAAATCTATAGTTTTAGGCATACAATGTGTAAAGAAATAATTTGTTACAAGTATATCAAAAAGGTGGAAGGAGGGATATAGGAACAGTTTATATGTATGCTATTGAAGTTGTTGCTATTCAATCAAATGTGATTGCTATGGATTTAAAATATTAAATTTAAGTACCATGGTAATCACAAAGGAAATCTATTAGAAATATTCAAAAAAATATTCACAGAAAGAAATAAGAAACGGACTTAAAATGGTACACTATGAACAATCAAATAAACAAGCAAGTAAGCATTAATGAAAAAGTTGAGAGACAAAAAAGGTATAAGATTTACAAAGACCAAATAGAAAAACAGCAGAAGAATGTCCTTCATTATCAGTAGTTGCTTTAAATGTACATGGATTAAACTCCCCAGGCAAAAGGTAGCGAGTGGAAGAATGGATAAAAAAGCATGTCCCAAGTATACACTATGCTGTTTACAAGACACAAGTAGGTTGAATATGAAAGGATGAGAAAAAATATACCATACAAATAGTAACCAAAAGAGAGCTGGGTGGCTATACTAATATCCGGTAAAATAGACTTTATGTCTAAAACTGTTAAGGGGGACAAAGAAGGTCACTATATACTGATGAAGGTGTCAATTCAACAAGAAGACATAATAATCACAAACCTTCCAGCAAAGAAAAACCCTTGACCAGACCATTATACTGGTGCACTTTACCAAACATTCCAAGATGTTTACCAAACAAACCAATCATGTTCAAAATCTTCCAAAAAATTAAAGCAGAGGGAACATTTCCTATGGTGGTTTGAAGCTACTCACCCAAGAAAAAACATGTTCTTAAACTTAATCCATTATAGTGTGTGTGAACCCTTTGTAAGCAGGACCTTTTGATGAAGTTACTTCATCAGAGTAACTTTGATAGGATGGGTCTTAATCCTATTGCGGGAGTCCTGTATAAGCATAATAAAATTCAGACAAGTAGAGAGAAAGTCACAAAGGGAGCAGCCACTAACTGATGATTAGTGGAACCCATTAAAGAAGGGAAAGGCCTCTTTGTGTATTGCCATGTGACAGACGAGCCCAGCGACCAAAGATCATGGACAAACAGCACCAGAATGCCAGTCGTCAGGAAGAAAGCATCACCTTGATGATACCTTCATTTGGACAACTTCTAGCCTTAAAACTGTGAGCCAATACATTTAAATTGTGTAAGCCAATCCATTGCATGGTATTTGCTTGAGCAGCCAAGAAAAATAAAACACTTCCTAACTCATTCTGAGACCAACATTACTCTCATATCCAAAGTACTGAAGGAAAGAATACAGACCAATATCCCTTATGAATATAGATGTAAAAATCCTCAACAAAATACTAGAAAACCGAATCCCACAGCCCTTAAGAGTTATACACCATGAGTAAGTGGGATTTATCCCAGGAGTGTAAGAGTGAGTCAACATAAGAAAATCAATTAATTTTAATACACTACATTAACAGAATGAAGAAATAAAACTACGTGATAATCTCCATTGATACAGAAAAGGCATTTGACAAAATCCAGCACCCCTCTTGCTAAAAACACACAGAAAACTAAAAATAAAAGTAAGGATCCTCAACACAATAAAGGGCATATGTGAAAAACCCACAGCTAATATCATACATACTCATTGGTGAAAGAATTTTTGTTACCAAGGGCTGGAGTGGGGTTAGGGAATGAGGAATCAATGCTTGATTGGTACAGAATTTCTTTTTTGGATGATGGAAATGTTTGATAATGGATGGTAGTGATGGTAGCAAAAATTCTGAATATAATTAACACCCCCCAAATTGAATATTTGAATGTGGTTAAAAGGAGAAATTTTAGGTAGTATGCATGTTATTAGAATAAAATTTTTTAAAATACCATGCGCTGCACAACACTAACAGTTAACCCTAATGTAACAGAAGATCTAAATAAATGGAAAGACATTCCATGCTCCTAGGTTGGAAGACTGAATATCATTAAGATGTCAATTCTACCCAAAATAAATAACATCAAATGCAATCTCAATGCACTCTCAATCAAAATTCCCACAGCCTACTTTCCAGAAATGGACAAGTCAATCATCAAATTTATATGGTATGGTCAGGGGCCCCAAAAAGCTAAAAAAGAATGAAGTTGGAAGACTTATACTTCCTTACTTTAAAACTTACTACAAAGCTGTAGTGGTTAAAGCAGCATGATACTGATGCAAAGGTAGATATATAGACCAATGGAATAGAATTGAGAGTTCAGAAATAGAGCCTCACATCTATGGCCAGTTGATTTTTGACAAGGCTGCCTAGTCTATTCTATTGGGAAAGAATAGTCTCTTCAAAAATGGTGCTGGGAGAACTGGATTTCTATATGCAAAAGAATGGAGGAGGACCCCTATCTCACACCATGTACAAAATTTAACTGAAAATGGATTAAAAACCTAAATATAAGAAAAAGGACAATAAAATGTCTAGAAGAAAACCTAGAGAAGCATCTGAACGATCGTGCATTAGGCAATGGTTTCTTAGACTTTGTACCCAAAGCACAAGCAACAAAAGAAAAAAAAATAGGTAAATGAGATCTCATCAAAATTAAAAACTTTTGTGCATCAAAGGACGTTATCATGAAAGTGAAAAGACAACCTACTTATTGAGAGAAAATATTTTGAAACCGTGTATCTGAGAAGGATTTAATATCCATAGTATATAAAGAAATTCTACAATTCAGCAATATAAAGGCAACCCATTTTTTAAAAGGACAAAACTCTTGGATAGACTTTTCTCCAAAGAGGATATACAAATGGCAAAAAAACCCCAAAAAACAAAAAACACACACACACATGAAAAGATGCTTGAGTTCTTTAGCTTTTAGGGTAATGCAAATCAAAACCCCAATGAGATATACCATTTCATACACACCAGAATGACAACTATTAAAAAAAAAACAAAACAAAATTACAAATGTTGGAGAGGTTGTGGAGAAATAGGAACACTCATTCATTGCTGGTGGGAATGTAAAATGGTGCAGCCACTGTGGAAGACAGTTTAGCAATACCTCAGAAAGCTAGGTATAGAATTACCATAGGACCTGGCAATCTCACTTCCAGAATTGAAAGCAGGAGCTCAAACAGATATTTGCACCCCAATATCATAGCCATATTATTCATGGTTGCCAAATGTGTCCATCAGCAGACGAATGGAGAAATAAAATGTGGTATATACATACAATGAATTATTATTCAGCCATAAAATGGAAGTTCTGATACATGCAACAACAGGGATAAACCTTGAAGGACATCGTGTTTTGTGAAGTAAGCCAGACACAAAAAGGCAAATACTGTATGATCTCACTGATATGGAATAATTAGAATAAGCAAACTCATAGAGTCAGAATCTAGAATAAAGTTTACCAGGGCTGGGCTAGGGTAGCAAATGGGGAGTTAATGCTTAAATTATACAGTTTCTATTTGGATCATTTGTAAAGTTTTGGTAATTGATGATGATGTTGGTACCAACATTATGAAAGTAATTAACAGCAGTGAATTGTTAAAAGGGGAAATTTTAGGTTGTATGTATGTTAACTAGAATAAAAAATTTTAAAACAACATAGAAGTGTATACAAACTGAACACTGTTGAAAACAGACTATATTTATTAGTACAGTTATTAAAATATTCTTTCATGAATTGTAACGAGTGTACCACACTAATTCAGGTGTTAATATTAGGGGGGTATGTGGGATCTCTATATTTTATGTATTTTATGTATGGTTTTCCTATAAACTTACAACTTCTCTAATATTAAAAAAAATGTTAATCTCTGGATGTTATGTGGGGATTGGATTGGAGGGATCTGAAGTATGTATCTAATTGGAAGGTTGAGGCATTGGTCCAAGTTATCAATGGAGGTCACCTGAACTAGTGGTAGTATGAATAAAGGAACAATATTTGTTTGTTTATTTGTTTGTTTATTCCTTCAAGCAAGCAAGCATGGGATATAAAGGAGAGGTAGTTGACAAGAACAACATTCAGGTTTTTGTCTTTAATAACCAAATGGGTGGTTGTGTCCTTTTTTGAGAAAGGAAACAGCATAAACAAAAAGGATCTGATTATTTGTTAAGGAACAGTGTTTTACAATGAGGAAGAAGGATCTGAGTTTGCTGATGAGAAGTAGCAAGTAGAGAGGAGGAATATTGTTTTGACAACACTGAAGGGGCTGTTATCCTAAGCTCATGTGCCAGGCTTGGCCTTAGATAGGAGCAGGGACCCCTCTGTTGTAAAAAGAGGGAAGGAATGAATGAGAGATGCAGGAGTCGTAGTTTTTTTAGTGAAATAGAGAAAGTAGTTTCCATCTTATTTCCATTTTCTCTAAGATATGATCATTTAGTATGTGCGTCGAGTGGCAGCTAGAGGGGTACATTTACAAAATGGGAAATACTTGCCAAAACATGGTAGAAGGAAATTAAATTAATCTCAGATATATAGCAGGGTTGCTGGTCAGGGATGAAGGTGTAAGTGTTCTGATCTGCCTAGTTGTGGGACTTTTTTTTTCTCCTTGACTTGTGCTCAGTCACCCTGGTATATATCCAGAAAAAGCGTCAGTAGATTCCTCCAGGGCTTGAGTTATTCTTATAGATGTGACAGACAATAAAAGACAAGGGGGCAAGGGAATTGAAGGTATTGCTAAGAAAGTAATTGAAATGATAGAAATGGAATCAGTATTGGAGAGAGAGAGAGAAGTGAAGACAACAGGGTGTTGGTAGAAGGTAAAAGGGTCAATGGATTGGAGATTTCAACGAGCCCAACCTTGCTCCTCCCTGCCTCTGTCCCAAATCAGATAGGCAGGGTAGTGGTCACAGAGCAATATGCAAGTTAGAGATTTGGGGGGCAGAGCTATTTTGAGTGCTAGCAAGGAAAGTCCAGGTTTGTGACTGTGTAGAAGTTGGTGACTGAGATAGAATAGAGCATCGTGTCATTAAAAATTAAGAGAATTGCCCTGCAGCAGTCGCCATCGCTATTGCGGCATCCTCCTAGGCTTGGGAGACTCGGCCAATTCTTCTCTTCCTTTCTGAGGAGGGACCGCCGCTCAAGAGGCAAGTCCATGGAGAAGAAGGAAGGAAAGGCTGATGAACAGTGTTCTTAGGGACTGTGATGACGGGGCACCGTCCGCCTCTAGGCGGCTCATGGTTCCGCCTCAGTAGCTTTCATGGCCGCCCGGCCACGTGACTTCGGCTCTGCGCTGGCCTGGTTTCCTGTAGCGTTAGTTGGGTAAGCCCCGCTTTCTCGATTTTCTCTTTTTCTTGCCGCGGGCTTGGACTTCGCCTCTCTTCCCTCGGGAGGACTGCTGTACAGACTCTGAAAAATCCAGCAACATCTGGGGAAAATAACCCATTGGTTTCATAGGAACCCGTTAAAAGCCACAGCTCCTGTCTCTTTTAACTACTATGGTGTGGCTGCAGGTCCTGCTACTTCAAAAATTTGCAGTGATCTGAGAACATCCAGGGCACCATTGCTTGCACTGTTCACTGATTTGAGCTGTAATCCAGAAATTCATATTTTTCACTTTTACAAGGGTTCATAAATTCATTGGATGAATCTACCCAAGAAAGCAAGTTAGGATATATTCAAAATTTCAAGTGGAGTGATTACATTACTAGGACAGACTCCAAGTTCCCAGCAGGATGCTGTTTTTGAATTAAGTTCCATAGGATTTAATGTTGCTTTATAGTATACCAAATATGCTTCAAGACTGTCTGGAAAAGAGAACACAACAGAAGATGAAGCAAAAGAAGTCCATCAAAGCTTAAAAATTGCAGCTGGGAATTTTAAACATTTAAAGGAAAGTCATATCCCCTAATTTATTACACCTGCAGAAAAGGAAAAGGATTTAGAGGCATAGCTCATAGAAGCTTATATTATCCAGTGTCAGGCTGAAGCTCAAGAAGTAACAATTGCTCAAGCAATTGAACTAAAACATGCTCTTGGACTAATTGCTGCACTGACATATGAAACAGCCGGTTTCTATCAAAAAGCTGATCATACTTTATGCAGTTTGGAGCCTGCATACTCTGTGAAATGGAGAAAATATCTTCATTTGAAAATGTGTTTCTACACAGCTTATGCTTACTGTTACCATGGGCAGACTTTCTTGGCTAGTGATAAATGTGGTGAAGCAATAAGGTCTCTCCAAGAAGCAGAAAAATTTTTTGCAAAGGCAGAAGCATTATGCAAAGAATATGGAGAAACCAAAGGACCTGGACCAACCGTCAAACCTTCAGGACACTTGTTCTTTAAGAAACTTGGAAGTCTTGTAAAGAATACCCTAGAAAAATGTCGGGGAGAAAATGGATTTATTTACTTTGAAAAAATTCTAACAGAAGCTCCACAACTGGAACTTAAAGAGAGTTATGGTATTGTAGAGCCTGTACCTTGCATTTCCTCTTATAAGTGTGCAGTGGACACCAGAAAAGCTGGCTGCATTTGATCTCACCAAGAGACTCAAGGATGACAGTACCAAACCCAAACCAGAAGCAGAAGTAAAACCTGTGAAAGAACCAGATATCAAACCTTAAAAGGACACTGGGTGCTACATCTCCTAAAATACATTGATAAAATGTGCACTTTGAATTTCTGTACTACTAGATAAGATAAACCATGGAACTTAAGATTTCTTAAAATGATTTCTCTGAAGACTAAACTAATTTATTATATTCAGAGGGAATCTGCTTTCAGTTTATCTGCTCTTGATTTTTAATATAGTAGGGCTGCTTCATGCTTTGTTTCCAGGCTCTCCTTTTTAATTGGGATAGCATTCTAAAGATTTTATTGTGCCTCTAAAGGGTGTATTTGGGGGTTGGGTCTTTTTTGAACTCTTCATAGTTTCAGGTTAAATTATAGGTGAGAATCATGTAATTTCAGATATGTTTTTCTATCTTCACAAAAACAGTTTATTTTCCTTCCTCTTATTTGATACAAGAAGAACGACAGCAATCAGTTTTTAACAGTTTTTTCCCCTCACCATTATATAAATTGTAGCACAGACTTGTTGTTTTGAGTCATTTATTTTTCTGTTGGAAAAAAGTCACTTGTGGTTAATGATCAGAAAATCACTCAAACCAAATCCTTTACATATAATAGAATGTATAATTTATTGGAAAATCAGTATTTGTAGGTATGTTGAAACCATATAAGGACTTATTCTTGTAGCCCTTTGCTTCATTTCAGTCTTAATAAACCTCTGATGATTTTTACAAGTATCTTTTTTAGTAAAAGGTTTTTTCTTAGAGGACAGAACTTTGTAACAGCTCTTAGTGTTTCTGTATGAGAAAAGTCAGGATAAAAAAGTTTTTGAAGACATCAAATACTGCAAGATGGAAAGAAATAATGAGTTATGTTGTTCTGAATGATAGCCCTCTACTTCTTTTAAAAGAAGTTAGAGTAAAATGCTTTTGTTACCTAATTTACCCATATATTGTTTTTATATAGTTTTCTAACATAAATATCCTGTCAGGATTGTATTGCTTTAGGCCAAAGGCCATAGCAAAAACTTAGCAAACAAACACAGATACAGATCATCTTTAAAATAGATTATAATGTTTAAAACAGAATTAGTTTAGTATATACATATATTTAAATAGTGGATGCATAATACTTTAACAAAAGTCACACATCTGTAGGTATATCTTCTTTTGATCTCTGGGGGCTTTAGCCAATTTTCCTATTATAAATGAGACATATATTCACTTAATAAAATAATTAAAATAGTAGTGTATGTCTATGTTTGTTGAGAGCTTACTTTGTACTAGGTGTTGTGCTGAACGTTTACATAGATAAACCCAGAATCCACACAGTAACTCTTTGATAAATAAGTACCATTATCCTGAGTAAAATCTGCTTTAAGTATTGATATTGAAATATTCATTTCATTATAAAGAATAGGTTAAATAGATTATACCTATCTGAATCAATATTGTGTTCAAATAAATCATTATTGAAACCACATATCTTAGTTAACACTCCTTAGGCTACATAGAATCAGTGAGGTTTTGTTTTAAAATATGGAAATGCTAATTACTCCATACATTGTCACTTTTTAAATCTGAAACTGCATTTTCCAGAATAGGTGGAGTAATAATAGAATTTAATTTTATTAAATGTATTTAATTTTATTTGACCATCTATAGAAAAAATGTCTTATTCAATTTCACTGTATTGTGTGTAGTCCTTATTTAATAAAATCATTTATCTGTTTACTGTATGCCATTTACTGACAAAACTTTAAACAATATTTGATGCCAGTTTATTGCCCTAGCTATAGAACATATTTATTTTGGGTAATAGTTCTTATTACCTGGTTACTAAATTTTCACAATTGACATGTTGTGAATTACAGTACCATATATGAAATGGAAACGTAATGTTCAGTGCTTCTGTAAAACTCAGTAAATACTGGTATTACTTTAAATTAATGATTGGCAGCTCTGACATGGGCAGATAATAAATAGCCTGTTGACTAGCCAGGGTGACACTGTGTGATTAAAATATCCCATTATATAATAGTCTTTGAAATGGCATTGGAAAGTTTGAGGGCTTAACAACTGTAAAGAAGTTGCATGAAGGTTATAGTATGGAGGGATGTAACTATTTGTGCTGTTACATACATTTAATAATGAGTTATCTTTTTATTTATGAAAATAAAAAATAATTTTACTTATAAAAAAAAGTTAGGGAATTAATAACCCGAAGTGTTGGGTGGTTTATGCTTTTGGGTTTTGAAGAGTGATGATGGTAGGAATTGGAAAGGAGAAGACGTTGAGTCAGGTGTCCTGGTCCTCAGTGAATGAAGAAGAAAGTGTCCCTGAAGCAAATAGGTGACGATGGTTAGTAAAGGAAAGGGTATGTTGTTGTTGTAAATAGCCAGATGCTTGAACCTCAAGTGAGCAGAAGTTTTTATGAAATGATACAGGAATAATGGTTTGGTGGTTTTACAGAGGAAGGACATCGACCTCTCTTTTCCCCTCAACATTATGCAGAATATCAGAGAAAAATGTCTATTTAAGAGCTGTAGGCTGGAGTTTCTTATTGGAGATTCATATTTCAGCTTAAAGATTAATGGTAATTTGAATAGGAAATTTTTAAAATTCTATCTACAGTAACATCAAGAAGAATAAAGTATCTAAGAATAAATTTAACTAAGACTATAAAAGACTTATACACTGAAAACACAACACTTTCCTGAAAGAAATTAAAGAAGACATAAATAAATGGAAAGACATCTTGTGCTCATGGATTGGAAGACTTAATATTATTAAAATAGCAAAAGTGCCGAAAGTGAGCTACAGATCCAGTGCATTGCTGATCAGATCCTCAGATTTTTTGTTACAGAAATGGAAAAGCCAGTCCTCAAATTTATATGGAATGGCAGAAGCCCCAAATAGCCAAACAAATATTGAAAAAGAAGAACAAAGTTGGAGGACTCACACTTTCTGATTTCAAAACTTACTACAAAGCTACAGTAATCAAAACTGTGGTCCTGGCATAAGGAAAGACATATAGAGCAATGGAATAGAATTCGAAGTTCAGAAATAAACTCACTCATCTATGGCCAATTGATTTTCAACAGGATGCCAAATCACTCAATGGAGAAGAACCATCTCTTCAACAAATGGTGCTAGGAAAACTGAATATCCATATGCAAAAGAATGAAATTAGGTTATCTCACTATCTCAGTGACCTAAATGTAAGAGCTAAAACCATGAAACTCTTAGAAGAAGGTGGGTGGGGGTGTGGTTTGGGGGGGCGGGGGGGGGGGCTTGTATGGAATGTTTAGACTTTATAACGAAGCAAAAACAAGCAAAAAAAGAGAAAATTAGATAAATGGAACATCATCAAAATTTAAGTTTTCTGTTAAAAAGTAATCAGAAGAGGACGTGCTGGCTAGGATGCAAGAAATTGGAACTCTTATTCATTGCTGGTGGAAATGTAAAATGGCCCAGCCATTGTGGAAAACAATTTGGTGGGTCCTCAAAATCTAAATATAGTGTTACCATATAGCCCAGCAATTTTACCTTTAGGCATATACCCTAAAGAACTGAAAGCAGAGACTCAAACAGATACTTGTGCACCAGCATTCACAGTAGCTTTATTCACAAGAGCCAAAAGGTGGAAACCGAGTTCCCACAGACAGATGAATGGATAAACAAAATGGATATATACTTAAAATGGAATCCTAGCCATTACAAAGAATGAAGTTCTGATTTATTCTACAGCATAAATGTATTTGTTTCATGATAAGTGATATAAGCCAGTCACAAAAGGACAAGTATTGTATGATTCCACATATTTGAAATATCTAGCATAAACAAATTCACAGAGACGGAAAGTAGATTAGAGGTTATCAGGGGCTGAGGGGAAGTGGGATTGGGACTTATTGCTTAAAAGGGTGAAAAGTTGCTGTTTTGGTTGTTTAGACAAGTTTTAGTTATGGAAAATGGCAGTGGTGGTAATCCAACATTGTAAAAGTAATTAATGCTACTAAATTGTACACTTAAAAATTATTAAAATGGCAAATTTTTTATTAATGCAATTTTATTGAGATATATTTACACACCATATAATCCATCCAAATTATGCAATCAGTGGCTCACAGTATCATCACGTAGTTGTGCATTCATTACCACAATCAATTGTAGAATATTTTCATTACTCCAAAATAAAATATTTATTTTATTTACTCCAAAATAAAATAAAGAAAGAAGGACAAATTAGAGTAAAGTTGAGTAAAATAAAGAGTGAAGCATAAAGAGGAGAGTAAGATAGAAAAAAAATAATAAAAAATAAAATAAAATACCCAAAACATCCATACCCTTACCCCCCCCCCCATTATTTATATATATTTTTTGTTTTTATTTTATTACTCATCTGCCCATACACTGGATCCAGGGAGTGTCAGTCACAAGGTTTTCACAATCACACAGTCACATGATAACATCTATATAGTTATACAATCATCATCAAGAATCAAGGCTACTGCCTTCTTGAAGACAATTGTGTAACTATGTAGCTTACATGGTGTGACTGTGTGATTGTGAAAACCTTGTGGCTCACACTGTCTTTATCCAGTGTATGGACAGATGAGTAGAAAAATGGGGACAAAAACTAAATGAAAAATAGGGTGGGAAGGGGAGGAAGGAGGTGTTCTTTTTTACTTTTATTTTCATTTTGGGGGGATTAAGAAAAATGTTTAAAAATTGATCCTGGTGATGAAAGCACAACTATATGATGGTACTGTGAATAATTGTATACTGTGGGTGATTGTAGGGTGTGTGAATATACCTCAGTAAAACCGTATTTAAAAAATTACACAAAACAAAACAAATAACACGTGTATTTAAAAAAACTTAAGGCTACTGGATTATAGTTCAACACTTTCAGGTATTTCCTTCTAGCTTAAAATGGCAACTTGTATGTTACATGTATTATATTACCACAATAATAAAACAAGATTAATGGTATAAGTGCAGATTTTTTGTGGTGGAAGGTGTTAATCTATGGTACTATTAGAAGCTACAATAAATGTGGATATATATATAAAATATAGAAGAATATGTTTAAAATTATTTTATGAAACATCTAGTTCTATTTTAAAATTTGAATTTAATTGTAATTTTGTTTTCTACAGGGTTTTTGAAAAGTCGAGATCGTGCCTATACAAAATTCTACACCCTTTTATCGAAAACACAGATTTTTATTCGTTTCATTGAAGAGTGCAGTTTTGTAAGCGATAAAGATACTGGATTTGCATTTTTTGATGACTGCATAGAAAAGGTAGAAGTTGGTCCTAGATACCAATGTTAAGGAAAAATTTTAGTGGTTTGGCTTACCTGTGTAATCATCATGTTATTATTAGTCCAATGTGTTATATCTAAATCTTGTGAAAGAAAATAGGTGTGGGTGTGTGTGTGTGTGTGTTACTGATTCTGGGCTACAGTATTCATTTCCTTTGTGTCCTCTGATTTCTACCACACATAATTAATTTTTCTCTTTGAATCTTACTTTAGTTCTGTAAACTTTAAGTACCTAGAACATTTCATTGAACCTTCCAAGTCTTGCTATGTATTTTTTTTAAATTAATAAGAAAATCTCATAGTTCATTTTTTAAAAAGTTCATTTCATGGGTAATGGAATTTCCATTTTGTTTTGTCTTTCTAAATGCTTTTGCTAATATGTTTGTTTTGTACTGATGGAAGATATTTGGACATATGGTAGATTTTTAAAATTTATTTACCTTTACCCATCCTAAGGAGGTTTAGAGGTTAATTCCTGACAGTGATGACTAACATGTATTTTTTTTCTCATTTTTAATTGGTTGTTACTTTTGCTAAATAGATCTTGGGTCCGATTGTTTATGTAAACATGTTTTAAAAATTTTGAGATTGTATCAGAAAAAAGCTAGAATATTATGCTGTTTTAATTTTTATGCATCCTCAGTGATTTGTATGCCTTAGAAGACTTGAATAATTTTTTCCCATTCTATCAGTGTGAGCAAGAATTGCAGGGCTATTATTAAAACTACTCAACATTTTTTAATTTAGGTAATTGGTATTCCAACTATCTTCTAGTTAGATGGAAAGCTTAGAAAATGTCAGTAACTAATGCAATGGTTTAATAATGAAAATGATTTGACAAAACCAGATTCCCTTTGTGATTGGCCATATTTGGTTTTGAAAAGGGGAAAATAACTAATCAAAATAAACTGTTTTCTATCCTTATAGTCATGAGAAAACTATGTTTTAGCCTAATGGTGTCACACCCAAAAATATATTGTGAAATGTTTGCTTCTGCCTGGTGCTAAAAAGGATAGGTTTGTTTGCATGTGTTTTTATCTTTTTAATCAGAATTTAAAATAATTTCTATTAAATTCACTGTGGACATCATTACTAAGAATCTCTTTTCTCCTCTTCTAGTTGTTTCCTGATAAAGGCACAGAGAAAACAGATAAGGTATTTTTTTCTTAGACTTCAGTGTTGAAATTTCAGAATTGCATCTTGCTTACATGCAAATTAATTGGAGAAAATAACTATTTCCAGGTTGATTTTGATTCAGCAGAAGATACCAAATTGATAGAACTAGATGATTCACAGAAAAGTGAGCACACTGTGTTCATAATGCCACCAGAGCCACCTCCTGATGCTGGAGAGGAACTGTCACCAAAATACAGGTAGCAGGAATTTTTTTAAAGAGCTGTGTAGGCATGATTTTGATAGTTTATTTTCTGTCTTTTGTGATTATTAGTAGATACGTTTGTTAATTATTTGTGAAGGTCATTTTTAACATTTATTCAGCGAACTAATGGAGGTAAATATTTTATGTAAATGTCACCACGTGTAATTAGAATTGGATAGCCTTGTTGGAAAGGAAGCCAGATGTATATCATTATTCACCTAAAGGATTAATCACATATTAATCTTTTAAAATGTTCAATTCAGAAGAAGAAAAACATTACTTTTGTGAGCATTCCTCCATCCCTTTCATGGGTTTGTTGATAATGTAAAGACTGAAATTCTTATGAGTTATTAAGATATCATAGTAAAGTAAAAGTAGAGGACCAGGAATTGTTGAAATATAAAGAATAGGATTTGATGGGAATCTTTTAAGAATTAAAATGGATTTGATTGTTGTTTATTACTATAACTACAATGATGTCAGTTTAATAAATCAAACAAAAAGAAAACTAAAATATTAACATTTTAGTACAGTTAATGTCTGTTGACAATCGTATGTGTGTTTCCTATCTTTATGCATAAGTATACATTTGTTATCCTTAAAACAAATATGAATTCACCTTGTACACAGTCTTTGTAACCTGTGTTTTCCCTTACTGGCTTGAAAATTTTCCATGCCATTAAATATTCACAAAGGTATTCACAAATTTATATATACAAAAATACTTAGTTACAAAAATTCAGAAATAACTTAATATCCAATAATAAGGAATTGCTTAAATTGTACATCCTTAAAATAAATTGTGGGGTTTTTTCCCCTTAAATGCCACTGCAAGGTAATTTTTACAAAGTATACAAAATGTTTTGTGTGTGTGTGGTGTTTTTTTAGTATAAGCTATTTAATATATAGATTCTATTGAAAAGGCTAATAGCTATGTGAAGTAATGTTTGCAGGAATGGATTGAAAATAACAAATAGGGTTGGGAGAGCCAAAGTTTCCCACTTGGTAGCCTATGTATCTTGTAACTGTATCATCTTATTTTTGGGGAAAAACAATTCTTATAAGGATGTGGGGGGAGTGATATTGGGTACTATTTATAAATATTTACCAAACTACTGAAATAATATGAAGAGTTAATGTATTTTAAATCAGCAGTTCTATTTTTGCTTTTTATTTTAGTTACAAATACTTTCCAAGACTGGACCTTAAGCTTTTTGACAGACCACAGGAGCTGAAACTTTCTTTTAGTAGACACCCTACTGGGAATAGTATTACAAACAGTCCAGCTCTCATGGCTAAGAGAACTAAACAGGTCAGATATTCTTTGTCTAATACATGTTAGTTGAAAATATAGAATGTGTGTATGTGATATGCAGCTCATAGTTTAGAATTATTATCTATAGCAACCATTTGAAGACCCACTATGGTTGTTATTGAGTTTTACTAGATTTCTTGCAATACTACCTATAATATTGAGGCTGAAGTTTTTGAATGCATATTTTTATGCTCTTAGAGAACCAAATATTGGGAACTTTATATATTTTTTTTAAAACAGGTTTATTGATATGACTCATATACCTTACAATTCCCCTATTTAAAGTATACAATTCAGTGTCTTTTAGTATATTCACAGAACTGTGCATCTGTCTCCACAATCAATTTTAGAACATTTTTTCACCCCAAAAATAAACTTTGCACCCCTTAGCTGTTAACCTCCTATTCCAACATTCTCCCAGTCATAGGCAACCACTGATATACTTTCTGTCTCTTTCAATTTGCCTGTCATATGAATGGATTCATGCAATGTATTCCTCTGTGACTGGTTTATTTCACTTAGCCTAATGTTTTTAAGGTTCATCTATGTTATAGCATGTATAGGTACTTCATTTCTTATTGCCAAATAATATTCCACTTTATGAAAAATACCTCATTTTGTTTATCCATTTATCAGTTGATAGTCATTTGGGTGGCTCCCATTTTTTGGCTATTATGAATAATGCTGCTGTGAACATTTGTGTGTAAGTGTTAGTGTATATGTATGTTTTCATTTCTTTTGGATATATACTTAGGATTAGGAGTGGTGTGTCGTACAGTAACTCTGTTTAACTTTCTGTTGGGTGTCAGACTCTTTTCCAAAGTGGTTGCACCATTTTATATTCCACCAACATTTGTATCATGGTTCCATTTGCTCCAAATCCTTATTAACACATAACGAGTATCTGTCTTTTTTATTACCGCCATCCTAGTGGGTATGAAGTGGTATTTCATTTGCATTTCCCTAATGTAAATGGCTAATGTAAATATACTTTTATACTGGATGTAACATTCTAAAAGGAGTTAGCGTAGGACAGCCTAGCCAGTTTTCTTTGTACTGTATTTGAATTATGTAATAAAGAGTTAAGCTATGGTTAGGTGTGCATTGAAATTAAATATTCTTTTATATATACTGACAATTTTGGAGTCTTCCAAACATGGAAATTTCAAAATGAAATTGTTAGTTCAGGTTTTACCAATTCATGGATAGCACCCCAATTTCTAGATATATTTCTCTTATTTCTTATAGTTCACATTTCTCTTGGTGTTGTCTTAAGGGAAAACTGAAGAATATTTATCTTACTTTTTACCAGTTTAATAAAATCAAGTTTCTAAAATAGGAAAATTTTGCTACTCAGTCTCTGAATCTCATTTTCACCAGAAATTTTTTTTTGTGGAGCTAGCTGGTAAAGAAAAGGACCTTACAATCTTAGAAAAGTAAGGGAATATATTTTTAAATATTATTCCAAGTCTCATGGAGGCAGAGCGCAAAAGTAAAAATTAATATATAGGGACCTTTTAACTTAGAATGCATCCCGGCAGAGGAATCTGTAATGAAAGGAGCATAATGGCAATCTGACAGGTCTGGAAGGCTCTCAAGTTTCTGGAAGTATTACATGTAGTTTGATAATGATCAGCAGGTGATTTTGGTAACTATTTATCTTCCACCTAAATCAGAATGAAATCAGAGGTAGAGAGCATGACTATTAAACTGTTAGATAGGGGAGATCCACAGACTTTCCCAGACCATGTTACCTGCAAAGGAATAGGACTTTTAAAGGAATCTCTCAGTGAAGGAATTAACACTGATACAGCTAGAGAATAGAATGAAAACCTTGGCAGGAAATAGCCATGGACATCTTAAACTTTTACAGGGAGAAGAGTGAGAAAAATATCTCTTTTTAAGATTGATATTGAAGAACTCATATGCTGTAAATGGTTAAATTTGGGATATGGTTTTAGACATCCTTTCATCCATCAAGCATATGAGTGCTTTCTATGTGAAGGGCACTTCATTAACCATTTAATATTATAAAAATAACAACGATCTTTGCCCTCAAAGAGTTTCTAGTCTTATTAGGAGACACATGCTTGCCAACAAATAGCTCTCGCACAGTATAAAGTGCTGCTATTGGTGTCTATTCAAGGAACCATGTGGTACTGAATATAGAAAGCCACTCACAAAAGTAAAACTATATAGTGTTTGATTAATGGGTCAAATTATACATATTAAATTATTCTCTTCCTTTTCCTTCTCACTTTTCCCCCAACCCTAAAGAATTTTAGTAAATACCTTAATATCTTTTTTTGTTCTCTTTCTAGGAGATAAAAACAGCTCATAAATTGGCCAAGAGATGTTATACAAATCCACCACAATGGGCCAAGTGTCTCTTCAGTCATTGTTACAGCTTATGGTTCATTTGTCTCCCAGCCTATGTTAGAGTTTCTCATCCTAAGGTTAGAGCACTTCAGCAGGCATACGATGTGCTTATTAAGATGAGGAAAACAGAGGTGGATCCACTAGATGAGGCAAGTACAACAAATTGAGTTACTGTTACTAAGATGGATCTATTTTTGTATCTTTAAAGAAAATTTAGTTCTCAGTTACTTTAAAGTGATCCTAAGCATTTTTCATTAAGCAGGAAAGGTAAAATTATTATTCTGTTTCAGTGGAGCTGGTATGTATTTTTTATTTTTAAATATATTTATTCTAAAACTAGTTTGGAATGAAGCAGAGACCACCTTACTTAGACCAGATATTTATTTACCCTTTATAAATAGAAAATAATAGTGACTTCATTTTGTTCTTAATACAGCTTTATTAGGGAGCAGATAGGGAATATGCTTTTACTAAGTGGCTCTTTGCTTAGGACCTGTGTCCTAGGGTGAGTTATACAACGTGTGTGTTTCAGATTCTGAAAATGTAGATCATAGCTTCTCAACTTTGGCACTATTGACATTTCGTCTCATATAAGTCTTTATTGCGGTGGCCTGTCCTGTGCATTGTGGGATGTTTAGAAGCATTCCTGACCTCTACACACTAGATACCAGCAGCAGTGCCTAGCATCAACAATCAAAAAATGTCTCCAGATACTGCCAAAGAACCATTGATTTAGATAATGGGTATTACTGTCCTCATGAGGTTAATTTGAGGGTTATATCAGATAATTTACTTAAGTGGCTGGAATAATGCCTGGCTTATAGTAAGCTCTCCATGCATGTAGTGTTAAGCATTTTACAGGGATTTTTTCTCCTAAACCTCAGAAGCATTCTAAGATTTAGGTAATGATATTGCCCAGTTAAAAGTTGAGGAAACTGAAGCAATTATTTAGCTTTCTCTTTGCTATTTTTCCCTTTAAAAATTATTTTAAGTGTTAAGATAACTACAAATAATATTTGGAACCAGATTAGAATTTAAAATAAAGTTGAAATAAATAAAATTCCAGAGTAATGGGTGCCTGAGGCAGGGGATTAGAGAGAGCAGAGGTGGAAGGGAAATGATTTGCTCTGCAGAGGGACACATAGGAGGCTTCAGCAATAATTGGCAATTTTTTATTTTTTAAAAGAAAAAAAAACCTGAAACTAATACAGAATATACAGATATTAAGACTTGGTAATACTTGTGGGCGCACTAAAGCTCACTTTTCTCTAAGGTTGTTCTGTATATTATAAAAGCTTTTAAAATAAAAATGTAAAGTTAGAAAACAGGTATTAAAATATCCATTCTCATATTTTATTACATTTTCTCTCATCTAATGTTTATAAAAAAATTTTAACTTAAAAGCACTTGATCAGAATCAGTGTTTTGCACATCATACATTTAAGTGTTAAACAAAGTTTGTTCCTTATTTCTAGTACTGCTAATTTTTATATTTAAGATGTGTTTTAGCTTTGTGTAAAGCATGGTTTTTAAATGTTTTAAAGTGGCTTTATAAAAGAATGAATATTAATTTTATTACTGTACTCTAAATTCAAAGGATAATACTTCAGTGGCTTTAATAAATTGTAAATTCATAAGCCATATCACAAATTGCCTTGAAAGTATTTTTCTTCTTTTATTATTAAAGTTATCTGGTAAGTCTTTAATCTAAATAATTACATTCTCTTGTTTTCTAACATGCAGCAATTATGATTTGTAAGCTAAAAAATTTTTTCAGAATATATTCCCAATAAAGGACATGACATAAGGTTTGAAATTTGGTGGTTAATTTATTGTATTCCTACTTATAACGAGTTATTTTGACCAATATAGTCCCTTGAAATAATTACATCTCTACAATTCGAAGAAATAAATGTTTATTTTAAAACAAGAATGCATATTTGCTAGACACATTTGCTGCATTTAATCTGTTTAATAGATTATACATAGCACGTTAAAGTTTTCACGGTATTTTCATACACATTATTTCCTTTGGATTCCCAGCAATTCTGTGAGGCAATTTATATAGTACCCATATTTTACAAAGAAAGAAATTTGAAACTTAGGTGAAATGACACACATAAGGCCACCTGGCATGTAAGTGGTTTCTGATTTTTAGGTCCATATTCCGTTAGAACCCACTGTCTCATTCATATGCTTAATGTTTTAATTTGGCAGTCTCTGTGTTCTACATGTTAATGTGTAAAAGTAGTAATTACTTAGAAGTAAAACTCTTAGAAGCCCCAGAAGTAGTATGTGTTACATAGGTTAAATTAAAGTTAAAATGCTTAATGCATTTTGCCTTTAATACCATTTACTGGATTTTTAATGAAAGTGAAATATTTGTGTCAGGCATATTTGTACATTTTTTTCATCAGTCTGTTCATACAAATATTATTGTATATTGCTGTATAACAAACCACCCCAGAATTTAGCAGCTTAAAACAACCATTTGTTAAATCTCATCATTTTATGTGCTAAGAATCCAGGCAGGATTCCTGGTGATTTTTCTCCTGCACATCACTTCAACTGGGATCACTTGATTGTAATCAGTTGCTAGGTGGTCTGGTCTGGGGGTTCCAAGATACCTTAACTCAAAAGCTGGCCGGGTACCTTGGCAGGGTTGACCAAAATGCTGGGCTCAGTTGGGTCCCTCTCCCTCCATGTAGTCTCAGGACATCTCCATGTGGTACTTGGACTTTTTCCACAACATCTTAGAGTTCAAAGAGGGAGTATTTCAGGAGACAGGAAGTGGAATCTGTCAGTTTCTTAAGGCCTGAGCCAGAAACCCAGCACAGTGTCACTTCTGCTGATTTCTGTTGGTCAGTCCAGTAGTCTCAGAGCCCTTCACTCTCAATTCAAGGGGAAAAGTGCCCAAGACTCTGTGTCCATCTTTCATCTACCACAGGTATCTAAAATGTTGTAGGCAACAAAAAGCTTTGATTAAAAATTATATCCCTGGCATTATTGCTGTTTCTTTAGTTTGGTGCCTGGCTCTTATGCAGGTAAACATGGAAAGATTGGGGGAACACTCTGCAACTGCAGAATAAATTCACTATTTGGATGGCTTTGAAAATTCAGAGTAATTCCAGTTTGACATAGGAAATTATTTACTCCTGCATGACTCACACACTTTTAGTGTTGAATAAGACTTTCAAAATATTTTAGTACAACTTCAACTTCTAAAGCTGAGATTCTATGTACAAAGTTTGTAGCTTATGGGTTCTTGCATATGAATTAGCTCTGTTAAAAGTGCATATGTGTTTTGCATTGAGCTCACTTCTGCTTTCTTATGGCTTCTTTGGAATTGCACAAATTTTACTCCTGTTAATGTGTCAGTTCTTTAAAGAACCCTCTTGTGCCTTACTTTTCTTTATCCCTTAATTTATCTACCTAGTTTCTTCAGTTTCTAATTCATGTCATTTCCTAACATTTCTTTATCCTGATTATTTATATAGTTGAACTCCTCCTCAGATACATTCTCCCATTTCTAGCTTCCTAGTACTGATCTGCCTTTTCAAAAACTTTTCCTATGTCATTTCTTTTGTTTTCTTGAATAAAATATCAATTCTCATATGCTTTTACTTTTAATAGGGAGAGCTACTTGGCTTTGCTAACCAACTCTGTCATAAGGAGCACATTTTACAAGCCCCTAGAAGAGTATCTTCTCTATGTAAATTTCCTTATTCTTAAATTAAGCTACAGTAGACTGTGGCTGCCCTGTCACTATTCATGTAAACTGGCTTACTTCTTTTCCGGGGATCCTTGAGATTCCAGTTTCATTCTTCATGATTTTTAACCTCTACTAATATAGGAGATTCTAACTTCTAGTATTTTCTAATTGCTTGTCCTCAGAAGAGCCTTTGCTAGTAATATTACAGCATATTTAACTTTCTTCTTCTCATTCTTTTTAAGATACAGGTTTGGAAAATCCTTTTTGTTATATAGGCATCCTGTAAATGCTGCCTTTAATTCCTTTGGCATAGAATATATAGTGATTGAGAGAGAGAGCTATTTTAATCATAAAATGAATTCCTTCTCAAATTGTGGAGAGTAACAGTCATTCTCTTTGTGTGGACTTAATTACTCAAACAAATGGAACTTGTGCACATAGGTCTCATGTAAAATAGTTAATAATGCTGTTATTTCCATTAATGAATAAGTTTTAAAAATAACTTAATGAGACTCTCAAACTAGAACAAAGGAGAAAATAGTGCTTAGTGACTATGAGAAGAATTGATTAAAATCCTTTAAAAATCTCTGTGTGTCACAGAGAAACTTTATATGCTAACTACTGATGCTTTGATGTTATTTTTTTGTTAGGTGTGCTATCGAGTAGTAATGCAGCTTTGTGGACTTTGGGGCCATCCTGTTTTAGCAGTGAGAGTCTTATTTGAAATGAAAACTGCTAAGATAAAGCCAAATGCTATTACATATGGTTATTATAATAAGGTAAGTAGGTTTAAAATTTCGCAATATATCCTGCTTATTAGCAATATTTTTATACCTTTTTGATATTCATGATATTTCTCTTAGAGGAGGTTTTGGGGTTGTAAATAGATATACATATATATAGACACATAATGTGTGCATGTATTTTTTAAATCAAATTTTCCAAATAAACATTATTTTTACCTTTAGGTAGTTTTGGAGAGCCCGTGGCCTAGCAGTAACCGTAGTGGTATCTTCTTGTGGACGAAGGTACGGAATGTGGTGCGTGGTTTGGCACAATTTAGGCAGCCCCTTAAAAAGACTGTGCAAAAGTCGCAAGTATCCTCAATATCAGGTAATATATGTGATTGAAAAGATACTTTCTTGCTGAACTATAAGCTTTATAGATACATGAAATTTTAATTATTTGGTAAAAAACTAAAATGAAATTCTGTTTGATATTTTCACACACAACTAAAGACAGAGATTACCTGTTCCAAAACTATTTTTGTGGTTTGTTTTTCTTTTCCCCAGCAATTTAGAAAATGTTCTGCAACTTTAAATGAATTGTGGGTCACTCATTTTTAGTTTCTGAGGTTGTCAGGGCATGGGGTATTGAACTGTTGTTATCCTTATCTTTAGCTCTTCAGCATGCCACAAGTGGAAGTGACGGGGACACGCTAAGCCACGGTAGTGTGGATAGTTCTAATGATGCTAACACTGGGGAGCACACAGTCTTCGTCAGAGATTTAATCAGGCTTGATTCCATTGGTAATCACTCTAGCACAGGTACTAAAATCTGGATTTTAATAACCCTTCACTTCCTCTCATGTTAAGTCTTTCTTTTTGTTTAAAGCTCTTCCCCTCCTTTCTTGAGTTTATTTGATAGGAATACTTTGAAAATACTCTGTATCGAGAAGAGAAGAATTTACACCTGTGGCTGCAGATCACTGTTCTTTATTTCCTGTAGTGTAGGGTTAACTTTAGACTGCTGTGCACAAGGCTCTAGCATGATGCTTCTTAAACAGTACTGCTGTATGCTTGTTCATTAATTTATGGAAGTGCATGTTATAATTGTTAGGAATTGTGAGCTTATGAACTTGAACATTAATGACACAACTTGTAAATCATTTTTTCCAATAAATGGAAAATATAGCTTAAAGTTTTAAAATTATGACTATCAAAAAAGGAAGAAAATAAGTTACATACCTCATGATAAAAGCTGTTCTGTTTGCATACTCATTAATTTAAATGACACATTTTAAAATCCAAAAAGCTACTAAAGCTATTTTTTACATACATAGCTATGGGCATAACCTCTGTCCTTCGAGTTAGAAATAAGCGTAATTAAAGCAGCACATTGGGCAGATATATGTCTGTCCCACATTCTTCTTCTTCTTCTTTTTTTTTTTAATATCTCAAGCTTTTCTTTAAAAAGAATTCTGAGTCTAATTCCTGTGCTTCATCTGATGAACTTGTCTCAATTACTGAAGTTTCCTTTTCTCTGCTCTTTGTTGCTCTGCTTTTTGCTCTGTGCTGTTTCTTGGTGCTGCATTTGTCCTTGGCTGTCATGGTGTGGGGTGCAGACAGACTTGTATGACGTGAAGCCATGGATGCACGTGTGCATTAATTCTACCCTTGAATGTTAACCACTTCAGGTAATTTCCCATTTATTAGGTTAAATTTTGCAGACATGCAAGGGTGGGGGAGAGACCTTTTGCTCTATTTTTAAGTATTATTTTAAATGGAAAACAATTTTAGTTTTTTTGGCTTTTCTACTTCAGATAAGTGTAATCCTATATGGACTCTACTAAAAATATCCAGCTGACATTTTATGGTCAGTTTGCAAAGCATATTTGTTACTGTATTTGAAAATGTATTATGCCTTGCTATAATTCTTATGTTGAGGTTTGTTTGTAGCATCATTGAGTTAAATAGTATGATGGGAATTATTGAATTCATTGTTCCATAAGGAGTTGTTAAGGTAGTTTTTGCTTTCTAAAACTGATTGGTTAGATTCTTAGGCTATAAATTACCTTCCCATAATTACAGGAGAATATATAAATCACTGAATTTCAACATATGGCTATAAGTCACAATTCTGTTTATAAATTAACTTTCTTTCAACAAGTAGGAATTTTTATTAGACTTTTTTTTTTTTTTTCTTAAATTCTGTTTAATCTAAATGCAACAACAAAATCATCCATTCGGCTACTATTTCTTAGCTCACCCTCCCTCCCTTCCATTCAAAAAAGATATATTGAGTATTGACAATGTAAAAAGAAACAGTGCTGGGCATTACATGAATCTGATTGAGACATAAACTCAAAGGAATAGTATTCAGTGAAAGTGAATTATAAAATTTGCCCTAAAATTACCAGTAATTCATAAAATCATCAATTCCATGATTGCAGCCTATGTCACTTGGTCTTTTTCCCCATATCTTCTTCTCCATGGTCTCCTTTTAATATCCCTCTGCCTCTACCCATATTTTCCTTATTACTTTCTGTTGAGTGCTTCTCTTTTTATCCTTTTTCCATCCTTTTGCTCTTATGCTGTCTGCTTCTCTCAGTGGCATAGTTTGTTGTCCCCCAACTAGTCATACCATATTCAAAACATCCTGGAAATAAACCTTTTTGTTTTAAAATACTAAAAGTCTTCTGACTCTGTTTACTCTTTTCCATTCTCTTTATCACTGCTCAAATTCAGACCTTCATTGTTTCTGCTTCTTGTAACTTCCTTACAAAATTCCTGCTTATAATTCTCCTCAGTCTTCCGACAGTCCACCTATCCTCACATTCACACGGTTCTCTGGCTTTTCTAGCAAATCTAATCTTGTCATTTCCCTACTCAAAATTCTTCAGTGGTACCTGTGATCTACCAGATAAAATCCAGACTTCTTTGCAAGTTTTAAAAAACCCTGCCTATCCATCTATCTTCATTTTTACTCTTTTCTCTAATTCCCTTTTGCATGTTACCCTCTAGCAGCCCAGAAAAACTTGTGGTTTCCATACTTTTATGCCTCTGTAATTTCCTTCTGTCATCCCTATTAGACTTTCATTTTAAAACTACTTTATTTTACAGATGAACCCTTTCCTCCTCTATTTTTGCCCTGATTTTTATAGAAGAAATGAGTTTTATTTATGAAAAACCAAAAAAATGTTTTGTATGAAACCAGTTCACCTGGAATAATGATAGTAGTAACAGAGAGATAAACATTCTTATCCCTCTAGATTTTTAACTTGCCTTATTTTAGAGGCAACTTAGTTCTTTAGTGGGGGCAGGGGGGAAGCCTCTGGTAATCGTAGGTAATTGGTATAAAGATTCCAATAGTTGGGGAAGAATCTTCAAATCCGTCTTTCCTATATTTCTTTTTAGCTGCATTTCAAATGGCTGAAGCCCAGATACTGAACTTACAGTGATTACATGTCTCTGTAGGGTTTCTGGTGATGTTACTGGATACTTCTTGAGACTTCCAGCCCAAATATTTGAGTAACTCTTTTTATTATTGATTGTCTCACAGAATCTTTCCTCTTGGTACCTGATACTGAGACACTTATCTTCCTAGGAGTATATCTGGGTTTAATCAGTTTATCCAGTTCCTAATCTAGGACTCATTTCATGGCGCTGTATTGCAGTACCAGACTTCCTTGGGAGCGGGGTGGGGCAGGGGCCAGGGGAAGGAGACATTGGGCAATGTAAAAGTGGCTGCAGTTATTCTGAAGAGCAGTTTTTGTTTGTTTTTTTTTTAAGTTTAGTTCCTTTGTTAATGCTAAACCTAAACTTTGAGTGGCAGTGGTAGAAATTGGGAGGTATAACATAGCTTATTTTGTGTGGCTTTCATTGACAGCTTTTATAATGTTTCTCTAGTAACTGGTCTTAATTTCATTTTTAAATTATATAACTTTAAAGCCAAACAGACTTTAAAAAAGCTTTTTGAAATACTTTCAAATGTATAGAAAAGTTACAAGAATTACAAGAATAGTACAGAGAAATCTTGAATATCATTTGTTCAGATACCATCATTTTAGTTTGTCAAATTTGCTTTTTGATTTTCTTTTATGCAAATACACACATTGTTTATTTTAAATCATTTGGGAGTAGGTTGTATACAACATGACCTTTTACGTCTTAATATTTCAGTAATATTTTCTCTTACATAATCATAGTATAGGAATCAAATTTAGGAAAACATCGATATGCTCCTTTCTGTATTACTGTGTTTTGTTAATTATCCTAATGTTCTTTGTAGTAATTTGCCCCCTCTCTTTATTCTCCTTTAACCTGGCACAGTTCTCCATCTTTTCTTTGTCTTTTATGACCTTGACCTTTTGAAGAATTCAGTACAGCTTTTTGTAGAGTGTTCCTTAGTTTGGGTTTGTCCGTTTCTTTGTGATTAGGTTATGCATCCATGGCTATATTAACTGAGTGGTGTACCCTCAGATTATCACATACCACAGGCACACAATGTCTGTCTGTCCCTCACTGGGATGTTAATTTTGATCTCCTGGTCACAGTGGTTGTTTGATTTCTCTATGTATAGTTACTGTTTATCCCCTTGCAGTTAATAAGCAGTCTGTGAGGACACACTCTGAGTCCATGCAAAAATATCCTCCTTCTTATCACATTTTCTCTTTTATATTAAGCATCCATTGACGGTTCTTCCCTCAACCAGTCTTTACTGTGATGGTTGTAAAGTGGTTACGTGGCCAACTGTATCACTCCTTCCACATTTATAAGATGGCATTGTATTGTATGGAAGAACTTCCCTTCTCCATTTTTTTTTCTTATTTACCTACGTATTATCAATAAGAACTTATGGATTCCTGTTTTATTAAGTGGGTTATAAACCATTACTGTCCTTATTTATTTTGATGCTCAAATTATTCCAATACTGGCCAATGGAAACTCCTGTAAGCTGATTCCTATGTACCTTAGACATGCTCTCATGTTCTTGAGCACTTCTTTTCTGGTACAACAGAATGTTATCTTGTACCTTCTCCATCTGAGCTCTGGAATCAGCCATTGCTTCAAGGATCCCAGCTTCATTTTATTGGGGAACAGATTTTAGAAACCAAGATCTGAGCTCTAAATAAGCTCACTGCTATCAGGGTTATTGTGTCTAAACTCTTTTGAGTAGACAGAGCTAGAAAATCTCTGTGTGTGTGTGTGTGTGTGTAATGCATCTAATATATATAAAATTTATTATATATATATACACACACACACACACACACACATACCTACATACATACTGTTCTAGTTTGCTAATGCTGCGGAATGCAAAACACCAGAGATGGATTGGCTTTTATAAAAAGGGGGTTTATTTGGCTACACAGTTACAGTCTTAAGGCCATAAAGTGTCCAAGGTAACACATCAGTAATCGGGTACCTTCACTGGAGGATGGCCAATGGCGTCCGGAAAACCTCTGTTAGCTGGGAAGACACGTGGCTGGCGTCTGCTCCAAAGTTCTGGTTTCAAAATGGCTTTCTCCCAGGATGTTCCTCTCTAGCAAGCTTGCTCCTCTTCAAAATGTCACTCACAGCTGCACTGAGTTCCTTCTGTTATGTCACCTCATTTATATGGCTCCACTGATCAACTTAAACCCACCCTGGATGGGTGGAGCAACACCTCCATGGAAATTATCTAATTAGAGTCATCACCCACAGCTGGGTGGGGCACGTTCCATAGAAGCACTCAAAGAATTACAATCTGATCAACCCTGACAACGTCTGCCCATACAAGATTACATCAAAGATAATGGTGTTTGGGGGGCATAATACATTCAAACTGGCACACATGCATATATACACGCACACATCTAATTCTAGTCCAACCCCACAAGGTTCTTTTTTGCCGCCTTTTCCGTTTTTTAAGTGCCTCCTCTCTTCCTCAGTAAGAACCTTTCTTCCAACATCATCCTCACATATACTAATTTGTTTAGTTCTACAGTACGCATAAAATCATTTCAGACTTTCCACACTGTGAGAAACAAAAATACTAAGAAATTCGAGCTCTGATTATAAACCTCCAGGTTTAGAATATATACTCAAAATACTGTATTCAAAAGTGATTTGGATTGGTTACGCCACCCCCACCCTTTCTGTGTGGTTGTATTATTCATATTCAGAGAAGTTTCCTCCCTGTCTTATCCGTTACACCTCTTCTTACCCACCCCTTGTAGGTAACTAATTTTATTATATTCTGGCTTATCATTCTGATGTATCTTTTTGCAAAAGTAGGCAGATATATGTGATATATTTCCTCTTCTTTCTTACACAAAAGGTAGCATACTGTGGACACTCCTCAAAAGACCTTTTCAGAACATCTTGTCCAAATCTCTTAATTTATAGATGAGGAAATTGAGGTTCAGTGCTTCAAATGTGTAATTGTCTATAATCTTTGGTGTTTGCTGGTTTCTCCTGTTCTTTGCTTTTTATCATTGTCTTAAAACCTTCTGTGTGCTTTGTGAGCTTGCTTGTCTTCTAGTTTTCTAAGTTTAATTGTGGTGTAGATCAATAGAATTTTCTTTTGTTATTTTGTATAGATTATAAATGTATAAAAACATTTATATGTAAGCCTGCATTGCTTTTTACAGGTGGTCAGTCTGACCAAGGCTATGGGTCTAAGGATGAACTGATAAAGGATGATGCAGAAATTCCTGTGCCTGAAGAACAAGTAGCAAGAGAATTGATAACTAAAACAGAAATGCAAACAAAAGGTTAAGTACTGGATGTTTACTAGCTTTACTTAGAAAATTACATGTATCAATAAAAACCTTATGTTATGTAATAATTTTGGTGATAATTTTCAGAATGTAATGTCTGGCTTATTCAAGATACAGTATAATATTAGATAGACTTTAATAGTCCCTGAATTTTAGAATCTAAGATACCTTTAGGAATGCTGTAGGTCAGCCCTTCATTTTGTAGGAAACTCCAATTCATTGTGGTATTTGTTTACCAAAGTATATAGCTACTTTTTGACAGAACCAGGACCAAACTGGGTCACCCAACTTGTATGCCATTGCTTCTTTTATTTTAGAACACTCTTTCACTAGAAGTCATCCAAATATCGATGTGGATATTTTTCATTGGTAAGCTAAAAACAGTATGTGTGGCTTTCCCGGTTTTTATAGAACTCATTGAGGTAACTTTGTAGTAATCATCTTATGGAAATACAGAGGGATATTTTGGCTTCACGGTAGTAAGATATCCTTCCTACTCTCTTCACAAAAGTACACTTTCTTTAATGGTGTCACTTGAGTTTAACAGAAGCAAGCCCCTCTCCCAGTTGCCAGGCAATAGCAAAAAGCCTTAATTGATTTACTCAAGAATGCTCAAGTTTGGATTTTTGAATGCGAACTGAAGTGTTTATTTCAGTCAGTTCTTGCAACACTTATGGCATTAAGTAAACCAGACATGATGAAGCAGTAATAAAATATGTGTTCACTCCTTCTAGAGAAATAGTACATAAAATATATGAAAACCAGTATATGGTTTCTGTTCCATATTGGCAAAAGCAAAAATTGTAACTTCTAAATATTTTTTTCCAGAGTTGTATGATGTCTCTGCCATTGTGGCAAAACATTCACAACCCAGTCCTGAGCCACGGTGTTCTACTGAACCTTTTGCATGGAGCAGCAGTATAGTGAAAGTTCCATCTGGTATATTTGATGTAAACAGCAGGAAAAGTAGCACTGGTGAGTCTCTGCATATTAGTTATTAAATATTTTAAGTACACTTCTACAGTCATATATGAGTCTTTAATGACATTAAATTGTTGATTTAATGGTAATGGACATGCTAATGAGCCAAAACTGAGTTTAAATCCATAAGTGGGCTAAAGAAAAAGTTAAAATTGTTGGTATCTAAAGGTGTTCTGGTTTGCTAATGCCACTGTTATGTAAAATACCAGAAATAGATTCGCTTTTATAAAGGGGATTTATTAGGTTACAAATTTACAGTTCTAAGGCCATAAAAGTATCCAAACTAAGGCATCAACAAGAGGCTACCTTCACTGAAGAACAGCCAATGGCATCTGGAACACGTGTTGTCTGTCAGCTGGGAAGACATGTGGCTGGCATTTGCTGGTCCTTTGCTCCCAGGTTGTGTTTCAAAATGACTTTCTCTGAAATGCATCTCTCAGCTGCTCTGAGCTCCTTCTGTCTGTGAGCTCTCTTATAGGATTCCAGTGATTTAATTAAGACCCACCCTTAATGGGCGGGGTCCATATCTCCATGGAAATAGTTTAATCAAACGTCTCCCACAGTTGATTGAGGCATATCTCCATGGAAACACTCAATCAAGAGATTAATCTGTGCGCTCACAAGTTTGCTTTAAAGAAAATGGCTTTGGGGATACAATATATCCAAACTGGCACATTCTAGCCCCTGGACCCCCAAAAGACATGTTCTTTCCATATACAAAATATATTTGTTCCATCACAGTATCACAAAATCCTAAATCATTTCAGTAACAATAGGTAAGTACAAGATCCAATCAGAATCAGTTACAGGTGTGGTCTGTTCTAAGGCAAAATTCCCGTCTATCTGTGGACCTATGAAACTCAGAACAAATTATCTGCTGCCAATATACAGATGCAGAACAGGGATAGGGTAAACATTCCCATTGCCATAGGGAGAAACTGAAAGGAAAACAGGGTTCATGGACCTAAACAGTTCCTAAAACCCACAGGGCATACTTCATTAGATTTCAAAGTCTGAGTGTTATTTATAGAATGAATGACATTTTATCCTTGGGGCTTGAGAGAGCGGCAGTCCCACCCTTTCCAAGGGCCTTCATGGCAGCCTTTTTCTCTCCAAATGGTGGAGTGAGGTCTCCAACATATCCACTCACTGGGTAGACCACCTTCTTCTTAGCCCCACTTTCCTCAAGCATCGGGGTGCCACCTGGACTCTGCCTTTCTGGGGCAAAGGCTCTCCCCACTCTGAACAGTGGGGTGGTGGCCAGGTTCTCCCCAATCCCCAGGGAATGTGCTCCACCATCTCTAAGTCCTGGGGCAGCAGCACTCTTCCTGAGCATCAAGGTGGAAAGCTCGCCCTCTACCTCCGGGCAAACTCACCCTTTCCACATGCATGGGTTGCTCTGCTCTCCTTGCCCGAGATTTCTTGACTCCACACCTCAACTTCCGTGGTTCTGTCTTTGAAAAAATTTTTCCTTCGATTTGTTCCTTTTCCATCTCCTCCAGTCCAGACTGGCAGTGGTTCTGTCTATACAGATCTTGCAAAAAATTTGTTGGCTTGGCATGCAGTTTAAATGGGTCAAAATTATCAAACAATAGGACTTTCCACAAATGCTTTCTGGATTACTCCATCTCCAGTCTTCACTTGTACTGAAATGGCTGGCTGCTTCCAAGTTTCATTAAATCCTCATGTGGGACTGTAGCCTCTGGGACTTCACTTTCTGAAAGCCCAGAGTTTTCCAGATCATCAGTTTCTGGTTTGTTTGTAACCCAGACTTCAGTTCTCAGCTTATTTCTCTCACATTTTATTATAAGCTACAAAGGAGAAGCCAGGCTGCATTTTCTGCATTTAGTTTTGAAAGCTCTTCAGTTAAGTATCCCAGCTTGTTGCTTTCAAATTCTGCCCTCCATCCAGCACCAGGACTCAATTTTGCCAAATTCTCTGCCACTTTAAAACAAGGATTGCCTTTCTTCCAGTTTGCAATGACACATTCAACATCTCTATCTAAGACCTCGTCAGAATATCTTTACAGTCCATATTTCTGCCAACAGTCTCTTCAAAGCAATCTAGGCCGTTTATATCAAACTCCTCACAGTTCTTCCAAAATCTTCTGCATATCTATTTAAAAAGCTGTTCCAACATGTTTGGTATTTGCAAACTGGGCATTACCCCACTTCTCTGGTACCAAAATCTGTTCCCGGTTTGCTAATGCTGCCATTATGCAAAATACCATAAATGGATTGGCTTTTATAAAGGGGATTTATTAAGTTAAAAATTTACAGTTCTAAGGTCATAAAAGTGCCCAAACTAAGGCATCAACAAGAGGCTGCCTTCACTGAAGAATGGCCGTTGGCATCTGGAATGCCTCTGTCAGCCGGGAAGGCACATGGCTGATGTCCTTTGCTCCTGTTTGTGTTTCAAAATGGCTTCCTCCAAAATGTCTTTCTCAGCTGCTCTGAGCTCCTTCTATTTGTGAGCTCTCTTATAGGACTCCAGTGATTTAATTAAGACCCACCCTTAATGGGCAGGGTCCATATCTCCATGGAAATAGTTTAATTGAAGGTTTTGCCCACAGTTGATTGAGTCACATCTCTGTAGAAACACTCAATCAAAGGATTAATGTCTGCCCTCATAAGATTGCATTAAAGAACATGGCTTTTGGGGGACATAACATATCCAAACTGGCACAAAAGGTATTTGATTTTTTTACAGGAAAATATTTAGTGTGTTTAGTTGTTATTTGGAATACCTTTCCTGTTTTAGTTCCTGTTCTCAGTTTTGTCCTTATTTTTCTTATTGTAGATAATGAGGGAGGATTTTTAGGGTTTCCTGTACTCCTCAAGAGCAAACAGGCAGTGATGTGATTCAACCCCAGGAAGGTTTGTGTGGCAGAGTAGTTTCTATCACTGAAGGCAAATGGGAAAATAAGACTCACATCACTTCTGCTCTATGCAAATAAAACAGTGGGTCTTTAATTTGGGCCCAATTGTAATAGGTACCCTGAGTTACTTTTTTTTAAATAAACTTTTTATTTTGAAATAATTACCAAGTTACAGGATAGTTACAAAATTATTACAAAACCCATATATAGAATTCTAAATATACCCCCCACCCAGTTACCCAGATCCACCAACTTAGTATTTTGCCACATTTGCTGTGTCTTTCTCTCTGTCCATCCATCCTTCTTTTTGTCTATCTCTTCATGTTTCTAATTTCTAAACATTTGAGAGTAGGTTGTACACATCATTCTCCTTGAACACATAATACTTTCATGTGCTTTTCCTAAGAACAGGATATTCACTTTTGTAGTTGCCTTAAGCACAGATAACAAGTTCAGGAAATTTAACATTGAAATAAAACTTGCAATCTATATTCCAATTTTTTATATGTCCCAGTAATGACCTTTTGAACCTTTTCTCCTCCCTTGCTGGATCTCTTCTAGGATCGTGAATGGCATTTAGTTGTTCTATTTCTTTATTCTCTTTTTTTAAATTTTGGAAACATATACACAATGTAAACTTGCTCATCTCTGTCACTCCCAGCTGTACTATTTATTGGGATTAATCACATTCACAGTGTTATTCTACCATTACTACCGTCCATTACCATAACTTTCCAGTCACCCCAAACAGAACCCCTATATCCATTATACTTTAATCCCCACCCCCAACCTGTAGTCTACTTTCTGTCTCTATGAATTTGCGTATTCTAGTTGTTTCATATAAGTGGAATCGATATTTGTCCCTTTGTGTCTGACTTATTTCACTCAGCATGATGTCTTCAAGGTTCATCCAGGTAGTAGCATGTATCAGAACTTCATTCTTTTAGGAACGGATGATATTCCATTTTATGTATATACTACATTTTATTTATACATTCATCTCTTGATGGACACTTGGGTTGTTTCCACCTTTTAGCTTTTTAGAAAATCCTTCTATGAACATTGATTTACAAGTATCTGTTCAAGTGCCTGTTTTCAGTTGTTTTGGATATATACCCAGGAATAGAATTGCTGGGTCATATGGTAATTCTATTAACTTTTTGAGGAACCACCAAACTGTTTTCCACAGTGGCTTCTCCGTAATACATTTCCACAAGCAATGTTCAAGGGTTCCATTTTTTTCCTACTGCCTCACCAATATTTCCTTTTTTTTTTTTTTTTTTGAAGTTATTTTTTATAATAACTATCCTGGTGGGCATGAAATGGCCATATATATATTTTCTTTGGAGAAATATCTATTCAAGTCCTTTTCCCATTTTTTAAATTAGGTTGTCTTTTTGTTGTTGAATTTCTGGATTTCTTTATAGGTTCTGGATATTAAACCCTTATCAGGTATATTATTTACAACTATTTCTTTCCCATTCTGCAGATTGTCTTTTCACTTTCTTGATAATAGCCTTTGTACTAAGGTTTTATCTTTTGTTGCTTGAGTGATAATTTTATTTAAATGCTCCGATTTTATCAGCCTTCTTGGAATTTACCAATTCTAACAATTCCATTCTAGATTGTTTTACTTTAGGCAGTTCTTTTACTTTGGGGCAGTAAGGCTTTGGTTATAGCATATGTGTAATTATTCCATGCTTACAGATTTGCTTTGTACAGAATACATACCTGGTAAATATTCTTTGAGTTGAATGCATGAAAACTAAGATAGAAGAGAAAATTTCTTTTTAGGTATGCTGTTTGACTAAGAATATATTGTTATATATTGAATGTAAGACTCTTAAAATGTAAGAAATATTTATAGACCTGTATTTATCTAGTGAACAATGAGGAATATACAACAGCATATATTGCATGATCTTTTTTTTTTAAATGTGTGTATATATGCATAGAGGCTGAAAATCAGGCTATATGTTAAAATGTTATTTCTGAGAAGCAGGATTGAATGACTTTTTTGGGGTGCTTTTTCCTTTATACCTTTTTGTTAATTTCTGAATCTTTTATTCTGAGAATGTATCATTTCCATAATCAGAAAAACAGTAAGTTTTCTTTAAAATAGAAGTTGCATCAGAAAATAGAGATTCATTTTTTAATTTTTCATATTTTTTTGTTGTGAACTTTAACATATATACATAAAAGTGGTAACCTTCAAAGTATGATTCAACAAATAGAGAGCAAACCTCAAAGAATGTCATGGGTCACAGTTCCACAACTTTAGCCATTTCCATTATTGTAAAATATATCATACATACAAAAATGTGTTAACTTTCAATGTTCAGCTTGGCAAGCAGTTATATAGGTTATTTCAAATATTGTTATGGGATTCAGTTCTTTATTATGAAATATAGTGTATATACAGAAAGGTGAGAAATTTCAAAGCACAATTCAATGAGTAGCTACACAGCAAATTTCAAAGGATGCCATAGGTTACAGTTGCACCATGTCCTCTATCCCCCTCCAGCTATTCCAACACCTTAGCATCAAAAAAAAAGAAAAAAAGATATATATATGTATTTATGTAAAGTTTCGCTATTCATAGACCTTTGTTAAATATTATCTTGTTTGTTGCTACCCCTTCATCTCTCTTAATCTCTTTCTCCGTCTTCAGGGGTGTCTAGGCAGTTGAGCACCCTAACTTGTTCATATTGAAAGGGGGTGTCGACAGTATGGGGAAGGGAGCGGCAGCTGGTTGTTGTTGTTAAAGAGGCTTTTGCCTCTGGGTTTTAGGACTTGTCTGGCATAGGAATACTCTGGTGGATTTAAGTTTCTGAGAGATAAAACTTAGCAAGTGAATCTTTTATAGAATATCAGGTAGGGACCTAGGTATTTGGGGACTACCTTTGGTAAGGGCATGGCATGCTGTGGCCAATTGGGATGTCTAGCTGGAGCTTGCATAAGAGAAACCTCCAAGATAGCCTCTTGACGCTGGGATCTCTCAGCTACTGAGACCTCAGCTTGTTACGTTTCTTTTTTCCCCCTTTTCATCAAGTAGGCATTTTCAGTCCCTCACTGCCAGGGCCAGGCTCATTCATGGGAGTCATATCCCATGTCGCCAGGGAGATTCATTACACTTGGGAGTCATGTCCCTTGTGAGGGGATGTTAATGAATTTATTTGCTGCTTTGGGCTTAGAGAGAGAAAGGCCAATTTGAGCAATAAAAGAGGTTTTCTGGAGCTGCCTCTTAGGCATAATTATAAGAGAGCTCAGCCTCCCATTTACAACCCTGAATTTCCCAAGAGCAAGCCTCAAGTCAAGGGCTTGATTTATTAAGTACTGGGTTCCTAATTTCACTTAATATATATTTTATCCCAAGATAAACGGTCAGTTTCTTACATTATCTTCACTTAGTTGTACAATCATCACTCTCAACTTTAAACAATTACTATAACATAATACATCCCAGAGCTCTTATCAGCTGCTAATTATTCATCCTTTGTATTTGTGTAGTGTTGGTAAGATATTAAATATAGTCGTTAATATGTAATGGATAGTTCTTCCATACCACTCTGTTTTTAACCCTCTGCACCAGTGTCACACCTTATAAGTATATCATGCCAATACTATTTGGGTTTATGGTGCTACTCTCTGGGTTACATGCCTTTAAACAACCATTTACGAACACATTCGCCTTCAGTGCATCACTGATACTTATAATCCCATTAATGAACCATAGTCATACCTGACCATTCCCATACCATTAAGTTTACCCTCGTTATCATATTTGTACATATTAGATTATCGTTCCCACTTCACTAGCTTCTGACCGTCTCTAGGAGCTCTATGTTCTATATTATAAGACACTTATTTTACATTTTTCACGGAGTTCATGTTAGTGGTAACATACAATGTTTCTCTTTTTGTGTCTGGCTTATTTCACTCAGCGTTATGTCTTCAGGATTCATCCATGTTGTCATATGTTTCTCGGCCTCATTCCTTCTTACTGCTGTGTATATTCCATTGTGTGCATATACCATGTTTTGTTTATCCCCTCATCTGTTGAAGGACATTTGGATTGTTTCCGTCTTTTAGCAATTGTGAACAATGCCGTTATGAACATTGGTGTGCAGATATCTGTTCATGTCACTGCTTTCAGATATTCTGGGTATATACCGAGAAGTGGAATTGTCAGATCATAGGGTAACTCAGGAAGTTCTGAGGAACTGCCCAACTGTCTTCCACAGTGGCTGAACCATTATACAGTCCCACCAGCAATGAATAAGAGTTCCAACTTCTCCACATCCTCTCCAGCATTTATAGTTTCCTGTTGTTTAATGGTAGCCTTTCTTATTGGTGTGAGATGATATCTCATTGTGGTCTTGATTTGCATCTCATTCTATAATTGGGCTGTCTGTACTATTGTCGTTGAGTTGTAGGATTTCTTTATATATGCAAGATATCAGTCTTTTGTCAGATACTTGGTTTCCAAATATTTTCTCCAGTTGCATTTCTTGTCTCTTCACATTTTTGACAAATTCCTTTGAGGTACAGAAACTTTTGATTTTGAGGGGTTCCCATTTATCTGTTTTTTCTTTTGTTGCTTGTGCTTTGAGTGTAAGGTCTAAGAAACAACCTCCTAATACTAGGTCTTGAAGATGTTTCCCTACATTATCTTCTAGGAGTTTTATTGTACTGTATCTTATATTAAGGTCTTTGATCTGCTGTTAGTTAATTTTTGTATAGGGTATGAGGTAGGGTTCCTCTTTCTTTTGGATGTGGATATCCAATTCTCCCAGCCCCATTTGTTGAAGGGACTATTCTGTCCCAGTTTAGTGGATTTGGGGGCCTTATCAAAAATCAGTTGACCGCAGATCTGGGGGTCTTTTTCCAAATTCTCAGTTCTGTTCCATTGATCAGTATGTCTATCTTCATGCCAATATCATGCTATTTTGACTAATGTGGTTTTATAGTACACTTCAAAGTCAGGAAGTGTAAGTGCTCCCACTTCATTTTTCTTTTTTAGAATGTTTTTAGCAATTCAAGGCATGTTTCCTTTCCAAATAAATGTGGTAACTAGCTTTTCCAAGTCTGCAAAGTAGGTTGTTGGAATTTTGATTGTAATTGCATTGAATTTGTAGATCAGTTTGGGTAAGATTGACGTTTAACGACGTATAGCCTTCCTACATGAACACGGAATATTTTTCCGTCTCTTTAGTTCCCCTTTTATTTCTTTTAGGAAAGTTATGTAATTTTCTGTGTAGAGGTTTTTACTTTCTTGGTTAAGTTTATTCCTAGGTACTTGATTTTTTTAGTTGCTATTGAGAATGGAATATTTTTTTGAGTGTCTCTTCAGTTAGGTCATTTCTAGTGTATAGGAACATTAATGACTTATGTACATTAATCTTGTATCCCGCCACTTTGCTGAATTTAGCTCAAGTAGCTGTGTCGTCGATTTCTCAGAATTTTCCAAATAAAAGATCATATCATCTGCAAGTAATGACAGTTTTACTTCTTCCTTTCCAATTTGGATGCTTTTTGTTTCTTTGTCTTGCTGGATTGCTCTGGCTGGAACTTCTAGCATAATGTTGAATAATAGTGGTGACCACAGGTGTATCCTTGTCTCATTCCTGATCTTAGAGGGAAGCTTTCAGTTTCTCACCATTGAGTACTATGCTGGCTGTGGATTTTTCATATATACCTTTTATCATATTGAGGAAGTTTCCTTCAATTCCTACCTTTTGAAGTGTTTTTATCAAAAAAGGATTTTTTTATCAAAAAATTTTGTCAGATGCTTTTTCAGCATCTGTTGAGATTGTCATTTGATTTTTCTCTTCTGATTTGTTAATGTTAGAGATTCATTTTTAATATTGTACTTTTTCTTTTAGGTAGTACATTGAATATGCTATTTTCTACTCAGGAGCCAATTGAAGATGCAGTGTTTGGTGAAGTTACTAATCTCAAGAAAAATGGTGATAGAGGAGAAAAAAGACAAAAACATTTTCCTGAGAGAAGTTGTAGTTTTAGTTCTGAAAGTCGAGCAGGCATGTTGCTTAAGAAGAGCAGTTTGGATTTGAATTCAAGTGAAATGGCCATCATGATGGGAGCAGATGCCAAGATTCTGACAGCAGCATTGACATGTCCTAAGACTTCGCCACTTCATATTGCAAGAATGCAGAGCTTTGAGAATGTTAACTATCACCTAGCTGATACACGGACTTATTTGTCTGAAAGCACCTGGGAGTCTGAACACAGATCATCTCCAGTGTTAGAGATGCTTGAGGAAAGCCAAGAGCTCCTAGAGCCTGTGGTTGAAGATAATGTAGTTCAGACTACAATGACAAAGGATACATATGACAGTCCACAAAGTGATGGTAATAGTAATCAGTCTAGAGACTTGAACGCAGGATCCAAAGATCCAATAAATAAGAGAAGTAGTTTCTATGGTGTTGTGAAAGCTATTGAGAGAGAAGATGTTGAAACTGGACTAGATCCTTTGTCTCTTTTAGCCACTGAATTCACAGGAGAAAAAACTCCCGATTCTGAAGATAAGATGTTTTCTCCAGTTATTGCACGTAATCTAGCTGATGAAATTGAAAACTATATGAATCTAAAAAGTCCCCTTGGTAGCAAGTCTTCCAGTATGGAATTGCACGGAGAGGGAATCAGTGTTACCACCGTTGCACTTGTTCACCCTTTAGAGAGGAGATCAAGCCTTCCTGTAGATAATGGTCCATCAGCACAGGAAAATCCTGAAAGTGAAAAAAGCTCTCCTGCAGTGTCTAGGTCTAAAACTGTTACTGGGCGTTTTAAGCAGCAAACTCCTTCTCGGGTTCATAAAGAGCGTTCAACTTCCTTATCAGCACTGGTGCGTTCTTCGCCACATGGTTCATTGGGTTCTGTAGTAAATTCTTTGTCAGGGCTAAAGCTTGATAACATACTCTCAGGCCCCAAGATAGATGTCCTGAAATCTGGTATGAAACAAGCAGCAACAGTAGCCAGTAAGATGTGGGTAGCTGTTACATCTGCCTACAGCTATTCAGATGATGAGGTAAGAAACTTTAATGTGTTTTGTCTGATATTGGAATATTTGTAGTTTTGTTTTTTCTTTTTTAAATTATAATTTTGAGGTTTCTTTTAACTTTGGTTTTTATATTTTAAAACTTGATACATATTCTGTTTCTTTCTTGAAATGACTGAACATATATGTAAGGAAATTAATATAGAAATAGGATATCAGAACCACTGTTATTCTATAGAACAGTCTAAACTGAAACATTATTTATTTGAAAGCACTAATGATTAGTGTTTGAATCTGTTAATAATGCATATTATATTTGCATAGCACTTCACTTTTTAAGTAACTTTTCTTACATTATCTATTTGATATATGTGAGTTCACTGCAACTTAATCCATAGATTTCACTGAATGAATTGCATGAAAAAATGAATAATTATTTTAAAAATAATTGTATAGAGAGTTAACTATTAGATCTTTCTATGAAAATGGAAGTGATTTACAGAAAAAGGTTTAATTAAGATTTTACCTTTGTGTTTAGATTATTATATAGTACTTCCATGCTTTAGTGTAGTAGAAATGACAGACATCTATAAATGTTCACTACTATTGAAGTACTACTTTCCAGTGATGGTCATACATTATATATCTATTTAGAGATGTGAATATATGTATGTGTGTGTGTACATATATATATTTGTACACACACAGATAATATATTCATTTAATTTTATACCAACTCCGTGAGATAGATCGATACTGCTGTTACCTGCATTTTACAGATGAGGTGTCTGAGATTCACAGAGGTTAATTAACTTCCCAGGGTCACACAACCAATGAGTGACTAATGGTAGACTAAGATTTAATAAGTTAGGAAGATGGGCTCCAGAGTACATGGTCTTAACCACTATAGTAACAAAGAAGGGAAAAGTATCTTGGAAGAAGTTCAGGTGGAGGCCATCCAGAATAAACATAGCAAATGATATCTCTGTTGGATTTTTTAAAATTCAGTTTTATTGAGATATATTCACATACCATACAGTCATCCATGGTGTACAATCAACTGTTCACAGTACCATCATATAGTTGTGCGTTCATCACCCCAATCTATTTTTGAACATTTTCCTTATACCAGAAAGAATCAGAATAACAATAAAAAATAAAAATAAAAAAGAACACCCAAATCATCCCCCCCATCCCACCCTATTTTTTATTTAGTTTTGTACCCATTTTTCTACTCATCCATCCATACAACTGGATAAAGGGGGTATGATCCATAAGGTTTTCACAATTACACTGTCACCCCTTTTTGGATTTTAAAGGATAAATTTGAAATTCTGCATTAGTCAAAGGGATAAGGTGGCAGCAGGGTGTATCTGGGAGAAAGAATAATATGAAAACATGAAAGCTTAAAATAGCATGCATTTTCAAGATAATATTACCAATTTCAGATTGCTAAAACTCTAAATGGGAAATAGAGACACAAGAAATTGGAGAAACAATATCTATACACCATTTGAAGAAAAACTATTCTATAGGAAAAATATTAATTGAATTAAAAGTTCAATATTGAGTATTATAAGGCAAACTACATTTTGTATTTAAAGAGCTTATAAGGTCAGTCAGGGAAAGACAAAATAAGCTAGCTTCAAAAGTGCCTTAACTTGGTATTACAATAAAAAACAACAGAATTACCCATTTTATTTTTGAAATTTTGTCTAACAGTGTTAAAAAAAAAAAACTTTCTACAGGGTAATTTGGACTTGGAATATATGGCAATGTAAATTCCAAGGAATCATGGATCTTGTCTTTCTTTTCCTGTCTTTTCATTGCTATAGCCCAGGCACCAGTAGCAGTATCTGGCAAAAGACAAATGGGATATACTTTAAATACTTGCAAATGAAGGGATGAATAAAAGGTCTATAAAATGTTCATAACTTTTATCCAGAATTTAAGGGAATAATTAGAGATATGCATGAAAATAGATCAAGGTCATTAGTGTAATTTCTATTATATAAAATTTAAAGCATTTTGAATGCTTAACAATAAGGGTTAATATATAGTAGTACATCAGTGTCACAGATTACTTTGCAGGGGGTTAAATAATGTAGAACAGTCAATGACATTAAAATAAATTAATGAAAAGATCATATAAAAACACAATATGTCCAGTTTGATCCTATTTTGTAAAAATTTATCATATTTTAAAATGATAGAAAGATATGTGTCAAGATTTTGATTGTACTCTTTGGGTATTGGTATTATAAGCTTTTATTTCCTGTTTTGCCTATCTGTATTTAAATTTTTAAAAATTGTATAACATGGTTTTGTAACAAGGAAGATATGAGTCTTTCTTTAAAGCTAAAAACAAACGAGAGAAACTGTTTATTGAAGTGTTTTCTATCGTAAGCTTCAGCAATCACTATATTAGTCAAGAACTATATGTTTTATGCCTCTAATACTATTATCCCAGCTGCAATTCTTACAGCCTTATTGCACAAAGGACTCATGTTATTTGTATTCTTCAGATGGTTTGATTAAAAGCTAGAGAAGTTCATTTCTTCAATACCTAGAGAAGTGACAGAGAATCAAGATAAAAATCTGGTTTTCCTACTCTGCTTGTACTGATATCTGTGATTCCTTTGGAGAAAGTGAGCTCCTAAAGTTCCTTCAAGTATTGAATATTGAGAGACACCCACACCCCAAACATGCAGGAGGGGCTCCACAAAATCTTTTCTTAAAATATCATAGGTCATCGCTTGAATGTCTTAGAGTATGGAAGGGACATTTCAAATAATAGTGAGATGATTCTTGGTTTTGAAAAATCTGAGGATGATGATTTATTTAAGGATTAAAAAGGAGTTTACTTCTGAAAAAGGTGGGGTGAATATATTTCCATTTAGAAGGTATTTATGTTTGTGGGATTTTATTCTTTTCAATTAAAGGAGGAAACTAATAGAGATTACAGCTTCCCAGCTGGCCTAGAAGATCATATTTTGGATGAGAATATATCTTCTAACATGTGTATCTCAGGGTTGGTCCCCAGTGAACTTACCCAGAGCAACACAAGCCTTGGCAGTAGCAACAGCAGTGGAGATGTAGGAAAACTGCAGTACTCAACAGGTATGGAAAAGGATTATCATTTCTTCATTTAATCCTTGTTTGTTCTAATTTAGATACCCACACCCCCTCAGGACAGTATGCCCCATTTGTTGAAATGATCTGGTAGATTTTTAGTAATAGCCATACCTTACTATCACTCTAATTTTATATGATCTACGAGTACTATAGTCACCCACTGTTTTTGCTATTAGTTGTCTGTATATCTGGATTGTGTCGTTAGTTCTCAAACTTGAGTATAAAGCAGCCAAGGAATTTGTTTTAAAGAATATGCAGATGTCCAAGACCTAGGCTAGAACTTCTGAGCTTGAATCTGTGGGAGGGGGCCCTAAGAATGTGTATTTTTAGCAGGCTCTCTAGGTGACTCATATATACCAGAATTTGAAAGTCCTTGGGATGTATCACTGAAATTTCTTAGCTCTCAGTTCCTCTGGTATTTTTTTAAATGAAATTCTATTTCTCCAACTTTTTATTATGTAAATTTTCAGACATATTGAAAAGCTGAAAGAATTGTATAGTGAACAATCAAATACTCTCTAACTAGACCTCTATATATGTATATATACTATCTCTATGTACACATATTTTTATATTGAACCATTTGAAAATAAATTACAGACTTCATGACACTTACCCCTAAATACTTTAGCATAAATTCCTAAGAATAAGGACATTCTCCTACATAATGTGTTATAATTTTTGATGCTTACTTTCCTCTAGGTGACGTTCCATTTCCAAAAGGCATTAAAGGGCAGGACTTTGAAAAATCAGAACATGGTTCTTCTCAAAATACCAGCATGTCTAGCATCTACCAGAATTGTGCAATGGAGGTAAAAGTTCTGCCTTTGATAAAATGACTGTAAACATATAGTTTTATTACAGAATGGCATTTAACAGAATTCTGTGAAACCCTGTGGACAGAATAATAAAATAAGTAATTTTCTTGATATCTTACATAAATCAGGCAATTAGCTGGTATTTTACCTATAAAGTAGTAGAACTACTAAAGATTTCAAATTTATCTACAGAATAAATAAAATTGTGTGCTTGTATCAAGAGACTGGCTTATTAATATTCATTTTCACCGTAGAGATTCTCAGTGTTTGCATTTTTCTATTCTTAGGTTTTGATGTCAAGTTGTTCACAGTGTAGAGCTTGTGAAGCTTTAGTTTATGATGAAGAAATTATGGCTGGATGGACTGCAGATGATTCAAATTTGAATACAACGTGTCCGTTCTGTAAAAGCAACTTCTTGCCTCTTCTCAATGTAGAGTTTAAAGACTTGAGAGGCTCTGCAAGGTTAGTATTGTAAAAATTCCCTTAGAGGTAAGTGCCCACAAGAAAGGCATGAATCCTGAGGGAAGAGTGAAATGTTCGTGGTATGTTCCAGGTATGCCTTGTCTTTCTCTCCTTCACCTTTGATATTTAAGTAGAAAGTACTAGTAATGCGGATGACTAGTTTTACATTTTTATTTATGTAAAATTATCAGTAGTAGTTAATTTTCAGAACTGAGCTTTGTAGATAATTCAAAACTCTAATGTTAGCCATTATTTTAAACCTTCCTTAATTATGTCTAACAGAAGCAACAAAAAGGGGGTGGGGTGGGCTTCATATCCTAACTTGTTGCCATTTTCTGGTATTACACTCTGTAATGTATGAATAAACATATGCTAGGCAATAGAAAGGAGATTAGCTGATCCATAAAGTAAATAGTCAGTCATTAAATAATTGAGAATTTGGTAACTGTTGCTGACCTAAGTAATTATATTTAATATTCTATTTGTTTTGTGGAACCAAATAAATTTATATTATTGTCTGCTTTTAGCTGTTTTTGCCTTTTTTGAAATCTCTAATCATAGAGGTTTTCTTCTCTGTTTTTCTTTTAGCTTCAGGTGTGGAGCTGAATTAAATCCTACTCTTAATTTCTGACACACTATCATCATTGGTCTTTGCAAGGACCCTCTACCCTTCCCTTCCCCAATTCCCACTCTCATTCTCTTATCCTACAAAGACACTCTGCTCTATGTAATATGTCCTTGAATATATATCCTTATAAAATATAGAAGGTTCATTCAGTATGATTATGTATTTGCAATTTACGTGATTGGAATTGTGCTGAAAATCTCAATTTCTTTTTATTACTCAGTTAAAATTTATCTGAGCTGTTATATGTACATCTATTTCGTTTATTCCTTTTCTCCTGCAGGAAGTTAGAACTGATTTTTCTTATCCATTAGCTTAATGTTGGATACTTCAGTTGCTTTCAGTTCTCTGTAACTGCAGACATCACTGCGGTGAATGTGCTCATACATGTCTACTTCCAGAATCGTCCAGTAGTTTCTCTCAGAAAAATATTCAGAGAAATGAGATTATTGGGTTGTTTGCAAACATGGTGGCTACTCTCCTACCAGTCGTGCCCAAGTTAATTTGCTTTATTAGTAGGGATCCTTAGTTGAAGATAAATCGTTCGTTTTGATGTCCTCATCCATTAATTTTCCACTCTCTGATTTGTGCTTTGGGAGTTTTGTTTTAAAAGTTTTTCCTCATCCTTATGATATGAAAGTTTTCTCCTGAATATTCATCTTTTACCTTTATATTCTACCTTTCATGTTTTGGTCTTTAATCCATCTGGAATCCACCTCTTGTACAGAATGGTAGGGATCCAGCTTTATTTTTTTACACATAATGAACTGGTCTTCTCTGTATCATTTACAAAATTTAACTTGTTTTTTTCCCCATTGATATGTGTGTCACCTTTATCATGTATCAATAATTCCATTTATACCTCAGTCTGGTAGTGAGTTCCCCCCTTGGATTTTTATTTATTTATTTATTTTATTTATTTATTTTTATTATGGCCAATTGTTCTTTGACCTTTATTCTTCCATATAAGATTTTAGAATCAGTTTGATTTTCCTCAAAAAATCCAGCTGGGATTGCATTAAATTTATAGATTAATTTGGAGAAACTTGACTTTTTCAATATTATTTTCATATCTATGAGGATGGTATATCTCTATTGCTTTTCAGACCTTCTTTCCTGAGTTTTAAATTATTCTTCATAATTCTTGTACTTTTCTTGTTGTGTTAATTTTGTTGTTTAAGTTAATGTGAAGATTACCTTGTTTTCTAATTGGGGTATAAAGGAGCATTACTGATTTTTTTTCCCCCATGGAAATTTTAAAACTTACAGCAAAATTTGAATAAAGGCTTTTATGGTGAACACTCAAATACCCACTTTAGATTCTGCAATTAATGTTCTGCTATACTTACATTATCACCTATGTTTTCCTACATCTGTCAGTTCATCTTATTTTTTCATTCATTCAAAAATAAGTTGTAAACAATGGAAATGTTTTTCTAATGGATTGTGTGGTTGATAGTAGCACAACATTGTGAATGTCATTAATGGCGCTGAAATACATATCTGAATGTGGTTAAAGGAGAAATTTTAAGTTGTATATATGATACTAGAATAAAAATTTTTAAATATATAAATAATATATAGCAGGTACATAGTGCTTAGCATATACTAGATAATGTACACATAAAAAAATTAAAATAAAAAAACTTTTTAAGTTGTAGACATTAATTAATACACTTCTCCCCCAAACACTTCAGCATGCATTTCATTAAACAGAGATCCATATTTGTTTACTTTCTTTTTCTTTTGGGGCAAAATGTATATACTGTGAAATCTACAAATCATAAACGACCTTTGGGAGAGTTAATGCATACAAACCACGGTATAAAACATTACCATTACCTCAGAATGTTTTCTCATGTCCCTTGCAAGTCCCTTGCCTTACCCAGAGGGAGAGGGGGAGAAAGATAAAAATAAATAAAATAATAAGCAGGGGAAAACAGAAATGACTATAGACAAAATGGAGATTTATAAGGAGGGAAAAGGTGATATGAACAATTACACTTCTGCTATTTCTCTTTCTATAAAAAAAAAGTTTGGAAAATCAATAAAATGATTCTGTCTTTCCTCTTCTTTTATAGCTTTCTTGCATGGTTCTCAAAAACCAAAGGTATCTTACGTACTAGATTGTCCTCCTTAAGATCTTTTGAAAAGTTTAGGACAAGAAGGAAAGTGAATGAAAACAGAAGTGTGTGTGTTTGGAATAGTTACTATTTCTTTTATGGATTGTATGACTCACTGATAACTGCTTTACTGTGGAATGTTTCTAAATATGATAAAATTTAAAGGACTCTTGGATCTTTAAAGACTTTTTTTTGACTGCTCCATATTTAGCTTTTTCTTGAAACCAAGTACTTCTGGTGACAGTTTACAAAGTGGCAGCATTCCATTGGCAACTGAACCCCTGGAGCACAAACCTGTATCCTGTTCAACAGAAGCTGATTTGATCAACTTTATAGATTTCCCAAAACATAACCAGACAATAAATGAAGAAACAGTCTCTCCAGTTGAATCAAGGTACCATAGGATTCAAAGAACTCTTTATAACAAATTGGGTACCCTTGTAAAAATGCCATCTCTGCAGACAACTTGACTCATATAGGCATGTGTTCTGGCATTTTTAAAAATTTAATCTTAACTTTTTTACTAGCACATATTGTTTAATTATCTAATGAATGAATCTGATGATGAACTATTTTTGAGACATAAGTTGAATATTTTATATTGGTCTTTTATGAAATGAACTTCGCAACATTAAAAAATATGTTCCCCTTTAATGTTGTCATTGCCAGTTTCCAGAGAAGACTTGATCTCTTTACCATGAAGTATACTCTTTGCTCTTTAATATTGATTGGCTCAAACACTTTGTGAGCATGTCTTGTATGCTAAATGTTATGCTGAGCACTAAAAATTTAAAAAATAACTAAGATACGGTCCCTGTCCTTAGGCATGGTGAGATTAAATGTTGTGTGCAAAATCTTTGCACAAAAAGAAAATTGTTAGGTAAAAATTTTGGAGCTGGTTTTGCAAGTCTCTACTGTTTTGACAGTGAATGTAAAATTTTTAACTTGCATGTAGCATGATTTTGTTTAATAAAGATGAAATAATGTTTGAATAAAGTAACTGAATGAACACTTTATCTTTTAAAAATAATATCTATCTACAATATGTGCTCTTCCTATTCCTTATTAGTCACCTATTCAATCCTGCTTTTTTCTGTTCAATTTTACAAAAATACTTGAAGAAAATTTCATTCTTATAAGGTAGTACTGACTTTTCTTAGATATGTTTAGTAGACCTAAGTTTCACTGTAGAAGAAACTTGGCTCTACAGATTTAGATTGTTTTTCAGGACAAATACAAGTGTTTCTTCTTAATTTTTTTTTTTTTTTTTTTAAGTAATGAACTACAAAAAGCCAGTGGAGATGTCCAAACTATGAAAATTTCATCTGTGCCTAATAGTTTATCAAAACGAAGTGTATCTTTGACTCGAAGTCACAGTGTTGGAGGCCCCTTGCAAAATGTTGACTTTTCCCAGCGACCATTTCATGGCATTTCAACAGTTAGTCTTCCAAACAGTTTGCAGGAAGTTGTGGTATGTAACAACATTATAATTATACTGAGTATTCATGTAAGTATTTATTTGAACAGCATTTAATTCTTCTGTAGTTGACTCACTTTAATCATATGAAGAGTGATAGATAAGAATTTTTCACAGACTAAGAACTTTAAAAAATCTTTGTATATTGAAAATTTCAAATATATACAAAAATAAACAGAAGAATATAATGAGTCCCTTTGACCCATCATTTTCAACTTATGGTCAATCTTCTTTCATATATATCCCCATTCACTTCCTCTTTCCCCCTGTATTATTTCCTTTTCTTTTTTCTTTTTTATCATTTGTTCTCCATCATGTAAACACATATTTGCTCATTTAATCACACTCATTAAACACTCCAGGTTTCACTAAGTTATACATACAGTCCCAGTCTTTATCTTCTGTCTTTCCTTCTGGTGTCCCACATACCCCTAACCTTCCTCTTTTAACCATACTCAGTCATCTTTGTTCAGTGTACTTAAATTATTGTGCTATCATCTCGCAATATTGTGCTTCAAACCTCTCTCTCCTGTCTTTTCCTATCTGCCTGTAGTGCTCCCATTAGTATTTCCTGTAGAGCAGGTATATTGTTCACAAACTCTCTCAGTGTCTGTTTGTCTAGGAATATTTTAAACTCCCTCATTTTTGAAGGATGGTTTTGCCAGATGTAGAATTCTTGGGTGCCAGTTTTCCTCCTTCAGTATCTTAAATATATCATACCACTGCCTTCTCACCTTAGTGGTTTCTACTGAGAAATCCACAGATAGTCATATCGAGCTTCCCTTGTATGTGATGGATAGCTTTTCTCTTGTTGCTTTCAGATTTTTTTCTTTGTCTTTGACATTTGATAATCTGATTAGTAAATGTCTTGGCGTTGGTCTAGTTGGGTCTATTCTGTTTGGGGTCGCTGCGCTTCTTGGATCTATAATTTTATATCATTCATAAGAGATGGGAAAATTTTTAGTGATTATTTCCTCCACTATTGTTTCTGCCCCCTTTCCCATCTCTTCTCCTTCTGGAACACCTATGACATGTACATTCTTGCACTTCATGTTGTCTTTTGGTTCCCTGAGACACTGCTCATATTTTTCCATTCTTTTCCCTATCTGTTCTTTTGTGTGTAGGATTTCAGATGTTCTGTCTTCCCGTTCATGAATCCCTTCTTCTGCTTCTTCAGATCTGCTGTTGTATGTCTCCGTTGTGTTTTTCATCTCTTCTATTGTGCCTTTCATTCTTATAAGTCCTGCCAATTGGTTTTTCAAACTTTCAAGTTCTTCCTTATGTTTTCCCAACATCTTTATATCCTTCATCTCTTTTGCCATATCTTTCCTCAACTCATTGATGTAATTTTTTTAATTGATTTAGGAGATTTGTTTGATTAATAATTAGTTGTTTCAATTCTTGTATCTCAGTTGAAGTGTAAATTTGTTCCTTTGACTGGGCCATATCTTCATTTTTCCTAATGTGACTCATAATTTTTTGTTGTCCAGGCATCTGGTTTCCTTGATTACCTCAGTCAGATTTTCCCAGACCAGATGGGCCCAGGTCTTATGAGGAAGGTGTAATCAGTATCAAGTTTCCCTTAGGAGCAGGTTGTCAGACTTTTCTGTGAGGCCTCTAGACTTGGTGCTTTTCCTCTTCTGTCCAGCAGGTAGTGCTTGTCAGCCTTCAGCTCCCTACTGGTGGAAAGAGATGCAGTCCCTTTAATTCTCAGTGGACCCTGTCCTAGCCAGGGGCTGAGGGTGTCAGAAGCCAAGCTTAAGTTGTTTCTGATTTTTTTTCCCTCCTAGACCCTGGGGTCTATATTCTCCAAGGGAGGGTTGCCACTTGAGCTGGGCCCCATGCCCCTTTTCTTAGGGAAGATACACCCTTTAGAGAGTTATCTTCTACACTTGAATTCCTCCTTTCTCTCTCTGACTCTATTAACTCTACCCTTGCCTGGGTCAGAGATGACAATTGAAAATTCCTGACATTTTCTCTTAATGAGCTGCTAAGAGTGAGAGAAAAAAAAGGAAAAAGAGCAAAAGCCCCTTTTCAGAGCCAGTCCCCATCCCCCCAGTTTCACCAGTTGACCATGTTGTTACCTGATTCTCTATGCCCCTTTTCTTGAGACAGAGCCATTTTTCAGTATTCTGAGCTCAGCCATCTCCAAAAGCCTCTGTTTTTTAGTTATGTATGTATTTTTTTTCTATCAGCCCTGCCTTCTCTCTGCTAAGAGGCACCTCAGTTTCCTTTACTATTTGCTCCAGGTTTATCCGTGCTTGTAGCTTGTGTTCAGTAGTCCAAGTTGGTTAATTAAAACTGCAATTGGAGTTTGGTTGACCTACATTCCCTTGCTCCTAGCAGGGACTGCTGCTTTCTCCCACAGCCAAGTTTTACAACTCAGCCTGCCATGCTGGTGGGGGAGGGGCACCAGCTCCACAGTTTGGGGAGATTTACGTACAGTTCTGTGCTGTGATCCCAGCGTTCCACCCATTCCAGGCTGGTGTATGATGTGTGACCAGTCACAGATGTCCCCCAACAGTTGTTCCAGACTATTTACTAGTTGTTCCTGGCTGTTTACCAGTTGCTTTAGAGGACTAACTAAATTTCACACCTCTCTAAGCTGCCATCTTCCCCCTGTACTACATTCCATTTGTAAATGTTTCAGAATGTATCTCCAACAGATAAGGATATATATATACACACACAATGCCATTTCATACCTCCTGTGCAAAGAAAAAAAAAACCCAACCAAATAATACCAAATTATTCTGTCGTTGTTCAAATTTCTAATCATCTCAAAAATGTCAAATGTGTGTGGTTGGTTTGAATCAGGATAGAATATGGTTCTTGTATTGCTATTGGTTGGTATGTTTTTTAAGTCTTTTTAAATGTATAGATTCCCTCCCTTTCTCTCTTCTTTTCTTTCCCCCTGCAAATTATTTTTTGCTAAAACTACATCATCTGTCTTTTAGATGCTAGTTTCCCACAATCCAACTTTTGCTGATTGCAACTCTGCAAATTGGTATTTCTAGTTAGAAGCTTGATTTGATTCAGAGTTTTGTTTTGTTTTGTGGCTAATTTGTTTATTTTTGCAAAACAGTGTCATTGGTGGTCCTAAGTTCCTCCATTAGGAGACAGATAGTATCTGTTTGTAGCTATTAATGCCTCAGTGCCTATATCAGCTAATTCATTAGGAGCTATAAAATGCATTGTCTAATTCTATCATTTTTCTTCATGGAATGTATCTATAAATAGAGTATTTCCCATGTCTTCTGTTTAGTTTTCCAAAGATGCAGTTTATTTTAGAAAGTCAGGATATAATTTGATGCTTTCTTTTTATTTACCAATTTTCAAAATAAATTGGGTTCTTAGCATTCTGCAAGGTAATCAGTTGATTTTTTGAGGGCTATCATTGTGAACTCATAGATTTAAATTTTATGTTTCAATCTATTGCTGTTGTTATCATTATTGCTGCTTTTATTGTCCCATCTTTGGCCAGCTGGGAAGTGTCTACAAGTTTATTCCTTAGTTTTTTTGATATAACTCTACTATCTTTTTAGGTAGATTTTTAAAGCTTCCTTGCTTTTTTATAGGACATGATGTTTCATGCTTATCTTATGTATTTCTTTCTCCAGATCATGAATCAGTCATTTCTCTAAGAAACCCTGGTTCCTTTAAAGGGAAGTGGTATTTAAAGACCACAGTATGGGCACTAAGAGGGTACTCACTGATACTGAGTTAATCATAAACATTTTATTGTGATTATATTTAATATATGTATAACTTACAAAGTCTAGATTGTATTTTTTTCATTTTCATATAAATTATAAAACCATGTTCTTTCTTTAATTCCGTTTTTGTTGCAATCAAATGTATAAAATGGTGAGATATGTTTTTTTAAGGAGTTGACAAAGATTATTAACACAAAAAAATTGCCTGGATTTAGAGTTGAAGGAGGAAGATAGGGTCACACATCTTCTGGTGTCATCATTATAAAACATCTGAACTGCAAATATTTCTTATAAAAAATTGAAAAAGAAAAGTGGATCAAATATGGGCCATTGCTCTTTATTGACATGATAGAAAAACTCTATTTTAAAGGGTATTTTAGAGTGCTAATGCTGGAATGCAAAACACCAGAAATGGATTGGCTTTTAAAAAGGGGGGTTTATTTGGTTACACAGTTACAGTCTTAAGGCCATAAAGTGTCCAAGGTAACACGTCAGCAATCAGGTACCTTAATTGGAGGATAGCCAGTGGTGTCCAGAAAACCTGTTAGCTGGGAAGGCACTTGGCTGGCGTCTGCTCCAAAGTTCTGGTTTCAAAATGGCTTTCTCCCAGGATGTTTCTCTCTAGGCTTCAGCTTCTCTCCAAAATGTCACTCAGTTGCTCTTGGGGCGTTCGTCCTCTCTTAGCTTCTCGGGAGCAAAAGTCTGCTTTCAAAGGCCATCTCCAAAATGTCTCTGTAAACTGCAGTTCCTCTCTCAGCTCCTGTGCATTCTTCAGAGTGTCCCTCTTGGCTGTAGCAAAGCTCGCTCCTTCTGTCTGAGCTTATATAGTGCTCCAGTAAAATAATCAAGGCCCACGCTGAATGGGCGGGGCCACACCTCCATGGAAACTATGTAATCAGGGTCACCATACACAGTTGGGTGGGCCACATTTCCATGGAAACACTCAAAGAATTACAGTCTAATCACACTGATACATCTGCCCAAACAAGATTACATCAAAGATAGTGGCGATTTGGGGGACATAATACATTCAAACTGGCACAAGGGGTCTGTTGAAACATGGATTGTTAATCTTCTATTGTAGCTGTTTAAAGGCTATTTAAGGTTATTTAGGCAACTTTTTGAAGGTTTTCATCAGGATGTTCCCCTTCATGTAGCAGTGGCCTTGAAATAACTGATTTTAAAAGGTTGAATACAAAAGCATGATCTAATTGAGAAATACTTTTAAACATACAGAATTAAATAGATAATATTCACTTCTTTTTATTTTTTTAAGGATCCGTTAGGGAAAAGGCCAAATCCTCCCCCTGTTTCTGTGCCCTATTTGAGTCCCCTGGTACTTCGAAAAGAACTGGAATCTCTGCTAGAAAATGAAGGTGATCAAGTGATTCACACATCCTCTTTTATCAATCAACATCCAATCATTTTCTGGAACCTGGTTTGGTATTTCAGACGTTTGGACCTTCCTAGTAACTTGCCAGGACTTATCCTCACCTCTGAACATTGTAATGAAGGTGTACAGGTAGGTTACCAACTTCTATACTTACACTACATTTGCATTAGTTAGTTAGTTAGGATGAAGCTTAACTTCAAGTAAGAGAAAGTACACAACAACAGTGGATTAACAGACATAGGTTTATTTCTCTTTTACTTAAAATTTGTGCAGGTGTCATGAACCTGAAATGTTTCTATCTTTTTGCTCAGCTGTGCAAGACCTCCATTTCTAAGTTCTGCTCATGGTTTAGGATGACTGACTCTAGCTTTAGGCTGTCACATCCAAAATCCAGCTAGCGGAAAGGAAAAAAATGGATGGAGAAGTGTATGTCTTTTTTCTTTAGGGACAACTCTTGGACGTTAACTGTAATATTTCCATACATATCCATTTGGCCTCAATTTAGATATATGGTCATATCTAGCCAATAGACTGGCTGGAAAAGGTAGCTTTTGTTCCAAATAGTAATATTCCCAGCTTAAAGTCTCACAACAGCCTCATTTGAAAGGACTCATATTATCCACAGTTTTCGGATGATGATGACAGTTAAAAGCCAGGAAAGCTAAGTAATTTCTACAAAGTGAAATTATCTAATAATTGATCTAATAAGTGATGGAGAGCCAAGACCAAAATCTAACTCTCAGGTCCCTACTCAGCTGGCATCCATGATTCCTTTGGAGAGAGTGAGCCCCTAGAAGTCCTTTATTTTATAATATTGAATATTGAGAAATCCCCACACCCCAGACCTACACCAGGGGCACAACAAAATCTTTTCTTAACGTATTATAAACTAGTTTGACGCATTTATTTTAAGTAGTAGTCAATACAACAAAATTATCTAGTAAGATAGTGGAAATGATTGCACTTTCTCTTACCTTAAAGTTTGTTGTAATGGAGATTAAATTTTCATGTAGCCATTATGCAAATTAGTTGCCATTCTGGTCCTCAAAAGTCAGAATGAGAAACTTGTACTTCAAAATATAACATTTATCAGAAACAGAATTTTAGGTCTAGAGTTTCAGAAATACTTATCTGTTTTATACATGTCAAGCTTTGCTAGGTCCACTGAAAATTATTATGCTTAGGATATTAATGCTTTCTATTAATCTTTTTTAGCTTCCTCTGTCATCTTTGTCCCAGGATAGCAAACTTGTGTATATTCAGCTGTTATGGGATAATATCAACCTTCATCAAGAACCAGGAGAACCTATGTATATTTCATGGAGGAATCTTAGTAAGTAAAATAGAATTAAAGACATAATAGCCCCAAACTGGAAACAACCCAAATATTCATTCATAAGTAAATGGATAAGAAAATTGTAGTACATCCTATACAGTAGAATATTATTAGCAATAAAGAAAAATGGACAACCGAAAAAAAAAAAAATAGAACAATGGAGAAGAGAGAAACAAATTATTTTGCTTTATTTAAAAATTTTCATTGCTTTGGTATCTCTTCAAGATTCTTTCCATTTTAGTTCAAATTGGTTTGCTGTTATACAAACCCATTTAACTCTGTCAGGTCTCAAATGAATTGAGGAGTAGTTTTTTTGTGCTTTTTCTGTCAAATACCAATTAGGTGGGTATTTTGAGCATAAATTCTATATACTGAACAGATACTTAGATGTATTGGCAGAGGATGATTTCAATTACATGAATGCGTACTGACTAGTTTCAAAGATTCTGTTTTATTTTTAGTCTTTTATATTTATTAAATATAAAATGTATTACCTTTTGTTAAAAGTGGACCTATAGGTTATCTGTATATTCAGAAGCCCTATGAGTCATTAAGAAAAATTAAAATAACCCAGTAGATAAGTGAGTAAATAGTAGTATTAGGCAGTTTGTGAAACAATCATAAAGTGGCCTATAAGCGAATGAAAAATGCTCAGTCACAATGCAAAGGAAGTAGAGATTTATCTATGGTTTTTGGCACGCTATGTATAAGGATGTAATTTGTGACAAGAACAACAAAAAGGTGGGGATGTGGAAGGGTATAGGAGCAAGAAGTTGGTACCAAATAAATGAGATTGTCATAGATTTAAGACTTTGAATTTAAAACTTACGGTAATCACAAAGAAAATATATGAAAAATATACACAGAAGGATATGAAAAAGGACTCAAAATGATTCACTACACAATATCAACTAAATGCAAAAGTATGCAATAATGGAAGAATTGAGGGACCAAAAAAGGTTTAAGACTTACAGAACCCAAATGGAAAAATGACAGAAGAAAGTTCTTCATTGTCAGTAGTTATTTTAAATGTAAATGGATTAAACTCTCCAATCAAAAAGTAGAGATTAACAGAATGAATAAAAAAGCATGGCCCAGCTATTGTTTATAAGAGACCTTAAATTCAAAGAAACAGATAGATTCCACATGAAAGGATGGGAAAAAAAATGTATTATGCAAATAGTAGCCAGATGAGATCTGCAGTGGACATATTAATATCAGATAAAATACACTCTAAGTTAATTGTTACAAGGCATAAAAAAGGAAACTATATGTTGATAGAAGGATCAACTCATCAAGAAGATAAAACTGTTATAAGTAGATATACACTTAACAGCAGAGCCCCAAAATATATGAAGCAAATATTGACAGATTTGAAGGGAGAAATTAATAGTGGGAGACTTCAGTATACCACTTTCAATAATGGATAGAACTTCTAGGCAGAAGATCAATAAAGAAATAGTAGATTTGAACAATGCTATATACTAAACCAATATATGTAGAATACTTCACCCAACAACAGCAGAATACACATTTTTCTCAAGTGCACATGGATCATTCTGTAGGATAGACCATATGTTAGGGCACAAAACAAATCCCAATAAATTTTAAAAAGATTGAAATCACAATGTTTCTTCTCCAGTGACAATGAAACTAGAAAATGAATAACAGAGGAAGAACTGGAAAATTCACAAATAAATGGAAATTAAACAATACACTCTTAAACAACCAATGAGTCAAAGAAGAAATCACAAGGGAAATTAAAAAAATATGTTAAGATGAATGAAAATGAGAACACAAGATACCAAAACTTATGGGATGCAGCAAAGGCTGTTTTGAGAGGGAAATTTGTACCTCTAAATGCTTACATTAAAAAAGAAAAAAATCTGTCAAATCACTAACCTAATCTCACACCCAGAGGGACTAGAAAAAAGACGAGTAAACTAAGCCCAAAGTGCGAAGCGGAAAGAAATAACAAAGATTAGAGTGAGATAAATGAATTAGAGAATAGAAAAACAATAAAGAATTCAATGAAAATAAAAGTTGGTTCCTTAAAAAATCAATAAAACCGTTTAGCCAGATTGACAAAGAAAAAAGAAAGCAAACAAATATCTGAAATCCAAAATGAAAGGGGGTACATTGCTACCAACCACACAGGAATAAAAAGGATTATAAGAGGACACTGAGGACAGTTATATGCCAACAAATTAAATAACCTAGATGAAATGGACAAATCCTAGAAACACACAAACTACCTACAATGACTCAATAAGAAATAGAAGGCCTCAACAGACCAATAGCAAGAGACTGAATAAGTAATTAAAATAACCTCCCAGTAGTTGCTGATGTTCTCACAAACATTGAGGACTGACAGCTTGGTATGCCAAGCCCACTCTCTTGGGGCTTGCCCTTAAGAAGTTCATTACTGCAAAGGAGAGGCTAAACCTGCTTATAATTGTGCCTAAGAGTCTCCCCGAGTGCCTCTTTGTTGCTCAGATGTGGCCCTCTCTCTCTTGCTAAGCCACCTAGGTGGGTGATCTCACTGCCCTGCCCCCTACGTGGGACCTGACTCCCAGGGGTATAAATCTCCCTGGCAATGTGGGATATGACTCCCAGGGATGAATCTGGGCCTGGCATTGTGGGATTGAGAACATCTTCTTGACCAAAAGGGGGATGTGAAATGAAATGAAATAAAGCTTCACTAGCTGAGAGATTTCAGATGGAGTCGAGAGGTCACTCTGGTGGACATTCTTACGCACTATATAGGTAACACTTTTTAGGTTTTAATGTATTGGAATGGCTAGAAGTAAATACCTGAAAGTACCAAACTGCAACCCAGTAGCCTTGACTCTTGAAGACGATTGTATAACAATGTAGCTTACAAGGGGTGACCGTGTGATTGTGAAAACCTTGTGAATCACTCTCCCTTTATCCAGTGTAAGGATAGATGAGTAGAAAAATGGGGACAAAAACTAAATGAGAAATAGGTTGGGATGGGGGGATGATTTGGGTGTTCTTTTTTACTTTTATTTTTTATTCTGATTCTTTCTGTAAGGAAAATGTTCAAAAATAGATTGGGGTGATGAATGCATAACTATGATGGTACTATGAACAGTTGATTGTACACCATGGATGATTGTATGGTATGTGAATATATTTCAATAAAACTAAATTTAATTTAAAAAACAAAAAACAAAAAACCTCCCAATAAAGAAAAACCCAGGACCAGCTAGCTTCACTGGTGAGTTTTACCAAACATTCCAAGAAGAATTAACAATCCTGCTCAAATTCTTCCAGAAAATTGAAGAGGCAGGACCACCACGTAATTCATTATATGAGGCCAACATCACCTTTGATGGTTAGGTTCATGTGTCAACTTGGCCAGGTGATGGTACCCAGGTTTCTGGTCAGGCAAGCACTGGCCTGTTACTGCAAGGACATTTGTGACTGGTTAATACAACAGAAGGCTGGTTTATTAAATCATCAGTCACTTGACTACATCTCTGTCTGATCACACCAATGAAGGGTGTGCCTTCCACAATGAGAGAATTCAGTCAGCTGGATTTAATCCAGTCAGTTGAAGACTTTTAAGGGAGAAGAAAGAGAACTTTCGTTTCTTCTTAAGCCAGCCAGCCTTCCCTGGGGAGTTCATCGAATCCCTTCATTGGAGTTGCCTGCCCTACAGAATTTGGACTTTTGCATTCTGCCGTACGGGATTTGAACTCGTGCATCCTGCCCTACGGAATCTGGACCCATGCATCCCCACAGTTGTGTGAGACACTTTTATAAAATCTCATGTTTACAGATATCTTCTTTTGGTTCTGTTTCCCTGGAGAACCCTAACTAATACATCACCCTAATAGGAAAGTCAAATAAAGATACCATGAGAAAAGAAAATTACTAACCAATATCTCTTATGAACATAGATGCAAAAATCCTCAGCAAAATACTAGCAAACAAAATCCAACAGCACATTAAAAGAATTATGCATCATGATCAAGTGGATTTATCTCAGCCAAAGATGGTTGAACATAAAAAAAAAAAATCAATTAATGTTTTTTCATTAAGAGAATGAAAGAGGAAGAAACAACATGATTATTTCAATTGACAAAGAACAGGCATTTGACAAAATCCAGCCCTCCTTGATTAAAAACACTCAGAGGAGGCGGGGCAAGATGGCAGACTGGTGAGCTGTATGTTTTAGTTACTCCTCCAGGAAAGTAGGTAGAAAGCCAGGAACTGCGTGGACTGGACACCACAGAGCAATCTGACTTTGGGCATACTTCATTCAACACTCATGAAAACGTGGAACTGCTGAGATCAGCGAAATCTGTAAGTTTTTGCGGCCAGGGGACCCGCGCCCATCCCTGCCAGGCTCAGTCCCGGGGGAGGAGGGGCTGTCAGCTCCGGGAAGGAGAAGGGAGAACTGCAGTGGCTGCTCTTATCGGAAACTCATTCTACTGATACAGACTCCAACCATAGATAGACTGAGACCAGACACCAGAGAATCTGAGAGCAGCCAGCCCAGCAGAAAGGAGACAGGCATAGAAAAAAAACAACACGAAAAACTCCAAAATAAAAGCGGAGGATTTTTGGAGTTCTGGTGAACATAGAAAGGGGAAGGGCCCTGAGGCGCATATGCAAATCAAGAAGAAAAGCTGATCTCTCTGCCCTGTGGACCTTTCCTTAATGGCCCTGGTTGCTTTGTCTCTTAGCATTTCAATAACCCATTAGATCTCCGAGGAGGGCCCGTTTTTTTTTTTTTTTTTTTTTTAATCCTTTTTTCTTTTTCTAAAACAATTACTCTAAGAAGCCCAATACAGAAAGCTTCAAAGACTTACTATTTGGGCAGGTCAAGTCAAGAGCAGAACTAGGAGAGCTCTGAGACAAAACGCAATAATCCAGTGGCTGAGAAAATTCACTAAACACCACAACTTCCCAAGAAAAGGGGGGTGTCCGCCCACAGCCATCATCCTGGTGGACAGGAAACACTCCTGCCCATCGCCAGCCCCATAGCCCAGAACTGCCCCAGACAACCCAGTGTGACGGAAGTGCTTCGAATAACAGGCACACACCACAAAACTGGGTGTGGACATTAGCCTTCCCTGCAACCTCAGCTGATAGTCCCAGAGTTGGGAAGGTAGAGCAGTGTGAATTAACAAAGCCCCACTCAGCCATCATTTCAGCAGACTGGGAGCCTCCCTACACAGCCCAGCAGCCCAGAACTGCCCTGGGGGGACGGCACTCAACTGTGACATAGCACAGTCATCCCTCAACAGAGGACCAAGGGGTGGACAGCCTGGAAGAGGGACCCACTTGCAAGTCTCAGGAGCCATACGCCAATACCAAGGACTTGTGGGTCAGTGGCAGAGACAAACTGTGGCAGGACTGAACTGAAGGATTAGACTATTGCAGCAGCTTTAAAACTCTAGGATCACCAGGGAGATTTGATTGTTAGAGCCACCCCACCCTCCCTGACTGCCCAGAAACACGCCCCATATACAGGGCAGGCAACACCAACTACCAGGCAAGCTTGGTACACCAATTGGACCCCACAAGACTCACTCCCCCACTCACCAAAAAGGCTAAGCAGGGGAGAACTGGCTTGTGGAGAACAAGTGGCTCGTGGATGCCACCTGCTGGTTAGTTAGAGAAAGTGTACTCCACGAAGCTGTAGATCTGATAAATTAGAGATAAGGACTTCAATTGGTCTACAAATCCTAAAAGAACCCTATCAAGTTCAGCAAATGCCACGAGGCCAAAAACAACAGAAAATTATAAAGCATATGAAAAAACCAGACGATATGGATAACCCAAGCCCAAGTACCCAAACCAAAAGACCAGAAGAGACACAGCACCTAGAGCAGCTACTCAAAGAACTAAAGATGAACAATGAGACCATAGTACGGGAGATAAAGGAAATCAAGAAGACCCTAGAAGAGCATAAAGAAGACATTGCAAGACTAAATAAAAAAATGGATGATCTTATGGAAATTAAAGAAACTGTTGACCAAATTAAAAAGATTCTGGACACTCATAGTACAAGACTAGAGGAAGTTGAACAACGAATCAGTGACCTCGAAGATGACAGAATGGAAAATGAAAGCATAAAAGAAAGAATGGGGAAAAAAATTGAAAAAATCGAAATGGACCTCAGGGATATGATAGATAATATGAAATGTCCAAATATAAGACTCATTGGTGTCCCAGAAGGGGAAGAAAAGGGTAAAGGTCTAGGGAGAGTATTCAAAGAAATTGTTGGGGAAAACTTCCCAAATCTTCTAAACAACATAAATAAACAAATCATAAAAGCTCAGCGAACTCCAAATAGAATAAATCCAAATAAACACACTCCGAGACATATACTGATCACACTATCAAACACAGAAGAGAAGGAGCAAGTTCTGAAAGCAGCAAGAGAAAAGCAATTCACCACATACAAAGGAAACAGCATAAGACTAAGTAATGACTACTCAGCAGCCACCATGGAGGCGAGAAGGCAGTGGCACGATATATTTAAAATTCTGAGTGAGAAAAATTTCCAGCCAAGAATACTTTATCCAGCAAAGCTCTCCTTCAAATTTGAGGGAGAGCTTAAATTTTTCACAGACAAACAAATGCTGAGAGAATTTGCTAACAAGAGACCTGCCCTACTGGAGATACTAAAGGGAGCCCTACAGACAGAGAAACAAAGACAGGACAGAGAGACTTGGAGAAAGGTTCAGTACTAAAGAGATTCAGTATGGGTACAATAAAGGATATTAATAGACAGAGGGGAAAAATTATGACAAACATAAACCAAAGGATAAGATGGCTGATTCAAGAAATGCCTTCACGGTTATAACGTTGAATGTAAGTGGATTAAACTCCCCAATTAAAAGATATAGATTCGCAGAATGGATCAAAAAAAATGAACCATCAATATGTTGCATACAAGAGACTCATCTTAGACACAGGGACACAAAGAAACTGAAAGTGAAAGGATGGAAAAAAATATTTCATGCAAGCTACAGCCAAAAGAAAGCAGGTGTAGCAATATTAATCTCAGATAAAATAAACTTCAAATGCAGGGATGTTTTGAGAGACAAAGAAGGCCACTACGTACTAATAAAAGGGGCAATTCAGCAAGAAGAAATAACAATCGTAAATGTCTATGCACCCAACCAAGGTGCCACAAAATACATGAGAGAAACACTGGCAAAACTAAAGGAAGCAATTGATGTTTCCACAATAATTGTGGGAGACTTCAACACATCACTCTCTCCTATAGATAGATCAACCAGACAGAAGACCAATAAGGAAATTGAAAACCTAAACAATCTGATAAATGAATTAGATTTAACAGACATATACAGGACATTACATCCCAAATCACCAGGATACACATACTTTTCTAGTGCTCATGGAACTTTCTCCAGAATAGATCATATGCTGGGACATAAAACAAGCCACAATAAATTTAAAAAGATTGAAATTATTCAAAGCACATTCTCTGACCACAATGGAATACAATTAGAAGTCAATAACCATCAGAGACTTAGAAAATTCACAAATACCTGGAGTTTAAACAACACACTGCTAAACAATCAGTGGGTTAAAGAAGAAATAGCAAGAGAAATTGCTAAATATATAGAGACGAATGAAAATGAGAACACAACATACCAAAACCTATGGGATGCAGCAAAAGCAGTGCTAAGGGGGAAATTTATAGCACTAAACGCATATATTAAAAAGGAAGAAAGAGCCAAAATCAAAGAACTAATGGATCAACTGAAGAAGCTAGAAAATGAACAGCAAACCAATCCTAAACCAAGTACAAGAAAAGAAATAACAAGGATTAAAGCAGAAATAAATGACATAGAGAACAAAAAAACAATAGAGAGGATAAATATCACCAAAAGTTGGTTCTTTGAGAAGATCAACAAGATTGACAAGCCCCTAGCTAGACTGACAAAATCAAAGAGAGAAGACCCATATAAACAAAATAATGAATGAAAAAGGTGACATAACTGCAGATCCTGAAGAAATTAAAAAAATTATAAGAGGATACTATGAACAACTGTATGGCAACAAACTGGATAATGTAGAGGAAATGGACAATTTCCTGGAAGCATATGAACAACCTAGACTGACCAGAGAAGAAATAGAAGACCTCAACCAACCCATCACAAGCAAAGAGATCCAATCAGTCATCAAAAATCTTCCCACAAATAAATGCCCAGGGCCAGATGGCTTCACAGGGGAATTCTACCAAACTTTCCAGAAAGAACTGACACCAATCTTACTCAAACTCTTTCAAAACATTGAAGAAAATGGAACTCTACCTAACTCATTTTATGAAGCTAACATCAATCTAATACCAAAACCAGGCAAAGATGCTACAAAAAAGGAAAACTACCGGCCAATCTCCCTAATGAATATAGATGCAAAAATCCTCAACAAAATACTTGCAAATCGAATCCAAAGACACATTAAAAAAATCATACACCATGACCAAGTGGGGTTTATTCCAGGCATGCAAGGATGGTTCAACATAAGAAAATCAATCAATGTATTACAACACATTAACAGGTCAAAAGGGAAAAATCAATTGATCATCTCAATAGATGCTGAAAAAGCATTTGACAAAATCCAACATCCGTTTTTGATAAAAACACTTCAAAAGGTAGGAATTGAGGGAAACTTCCTCAACATGATAAAGAGCATATATGAAAAACCCACAGCCAGCATAGTACTCAATGGTGAGAGACTGAAAGCCTTCCCTCTAAGATCAGGAACAAGACAAGGATGCCCGCTGTCACCACTGTTATTCAACATTGTGCTGGAAGTGCTAGCCAGGGCAATCCGGCAAGACAAAGAAATAAAAGGCATCCAAATTGGAAAAGAAGAAGTAAAACTGTCATTGTTTGCAGATGATATGATCTTATATCTAGAAAACCCTGAGAAATCGACGATACAGCTACTAGAGCTAATAAACAAATTTAGCAAAGTAGCGGGATACAAGGTTAATGCACATAAGTCCGTAATGTTTCTATATGCTAGAAATGAACAAACTGAAGAGACACTCAGGAAAAAGATACCATTTTCAATAGCAACTAAAAAAATCAAGTACCTAGGAATAAACTTAACCAAAGATGTAAAAGACCTATACAAAGAAAACTACATAACTCTACTAAAAGAAATAGAAGGGGACCTTAAAAGATGGAAAAATATTCCATGTTCATGGATAGGAAGACTAAATGTCATTAAGATGTCAATTCTACCCAAACTCATCTACAGATTCAATGCAATCCCAATCAAAATTCCAACAACCTACTTTGCAGACTTGGAAAAGCTAGTTATCAAATTTATTTGGAAAGGGAAGATGCCTCGAATTGCTAAAGCCACTCTAAAAAAGAAAAACGAAGTGGGAGGACTTACCCTCCCTGACTTTGAAGCTTATTATAAAGCCACAGTTGCCAAAACAGCATGGTACTGGCACAAAGATAGACATATAGATCAATGGAATCGAATTGAGAATTCGGAGATAGACCCTCAGATCTATGGCTGACTGATCTTTGATAAGGCCCCCCAAAGTCACTGAACTGAGTCATAATGGTCTTTTCAACAAATGGGGCTGGGAGAGTTGGATATCCATATCCAAAAGAATGAAAGAGGACCCCTACCTCACCCCCTACACAAAAATTAACTCAAAATGGACCAAAGATCTCAATATAAAAGAAAGTACCATAAAACTCCTAGAAGATAATGTAGGAAAACATCTTCAAGACCTTGTATTAGGCGGCCACTTCCTAGACTTTACACCCAAAGCACAAGCAACAAAAGAGAAAATAGATAAATGGGAACTCCTCAAGCTTAGAAGTTTCTGCACCTCAAAGGAATTTCTCAAAAAGGTAAAGAGGCAGCCAACTCAATGGGAAAAAATTTTTGGAAACCATGTATCTGACAAAAGACTGATATCTTGCATATATAAAGAAATCCTACAACTCAATGACAATAGTACAGTCGGCCCAATTATAAAATGGGCAAAAGATATGAAAAGACAGTTCTGTGAAGAGGAAATACAAATGGCCAAGAAACACATGAAAAAATGTTCAGCTTCACTAGCTATTAGAGAGATGCAAATTAAGACCACAATGAGATACCACCTAACACCGGTTAGAATGGCTGCCATTAAACAAACAGGAAACTACAAATGCTGGAGGGGATGTGGAGCAATTGGGACTCTTATTCACTGTTGGTGGGACTGTATAATGGTTCAGCCACTCTGGAAGTCAGTCTGGCAGTTCCTTAGAAAACTAGATATAGAGTTACCATTCGATCCAGCGATTGCACTTCTCGGTATATACCCGGAAGTTCGGAAAGCAGTGACACGAACAGATATCTGCACGCCAATGTTCATAGCAGCATTATTCACAATTGCCAAAAGATGGAAACAACCCAAATGTCCTTCAACAGATGAGTGGATAAATAAAATGTGGTATATACGCACGATGGAATACTACGCAGCAGTAAGAAGGAACGATCTCGTGAAACATATGACAACATGGATGAACCTTGAAGACATAATGCTAAGCGAAATAAGCCAGGCACAAAAAGAGAAATATTATATGCTACCACTAATGTGAACTTTGAAAAATGTAAAACAAATGGCTTATAATGTAGAATGTAGGGGAACTAGCAATAGAGAGCAATTAAGGAAGGGGGAACAATAATCCAAGAAGAACAGATAAGCTATTTAACGTTCTGGGGATGCCCAGGAATGACTATGGTCTGTGAATTTCTGATGGATATTGTAGGAGCAAGTTCACAGAAATGTTGCTATATTAGGTAACTTTCTTGGGGTAAGGTAGGAACATGTTGGAAGTTAAGCAGTTATCTTAGGTTAGTTGTCTTTTTCTTACTCCCTTGTTATGGTCTCTTTGAAATGTTCTTTTATTGTATGTTTGTTTTCTTTTTAACTTTTTTTTCATACAGTTGATTTAAAAAAGAAGGGAAAGTTAAAAAAAAAAAAAAAAAGGAAAAAAAAAATAAAAGATGTAGTGCCCCCTTGAGGAGCCTGTGGAGAATGCAGGGGTATTCGCCTACCCCACCTCCATGGTTGCTAACATGACCACAGACATAGAGGACTGGTGGTTTGATGGGTTCAGCCCTCTACCACAGGTTTTACCATTGGGAAGACGGTTGCTGCAAAGGAGAGGCTAGGCCTCCCTATGGTTGTGCCTAAGAGCCTCCTCCCGAATGCCTCTTTGTTGCTCAGATGTAGCCCTGTCTCTCTAGCTAAGCCAACTTGAAAGGTGAAATCACTGCCCTCCCCCCTACGTGAGATCAGACACCCAGGGGAGTGAATCTCCCTGGCAATGTGGAATATGACTCCCGGGGAGGAATGTAGACCCGGCATCATGGGACGGAGAACATCTTCTTGACCAAAAGGGGGATGTGAAAGGAAATGAAATAAGCTTCAGTGGCAGAGAGAATCCAAAAGGAGCCGAGAGGTCACTCTGGTGGGCACTCTTACGCACACTTTAGACAACCCTTTTTAGGTTCTAAAGAATTGGGGTAGCTGGTGGTGGATACCTGAAACTATCAAACTACAACCCAGAACCCATGAATCTCGAAGACAGTTGTATAAAAATGTAGCTTATGAGGGGTGACAAGGGGATTGGGAAAGCCATAAGGACCACACTCCACTTTGTCTAGTTTATGGATGGATGAGTAGAAAAATAGGGGAAGGAAACAAACAGACAAAGGTACCCAGTGTTCTTTTTTACTTCAATCGCTCTTTTTCACTCTAATTATTATTCTTGTTATTCTTGTGTGTGTGCTAATGAAGGTGTCAGGGATTGATTTGGGTGATGAATGTACAACTATGTAATGGTACTGTGAACAATCGAAAGTACGATTTGTTTTGTATGACTGCGTGGTATACGGATATATCTCAATAAAATGAAGATTAAAAAAAAAAAAAAAAAAAAAATAATGCTGAGCAAAATAAGCCAGGCACAAAAAGAGAGATATTGTATGTTACCACTAATGTGAATTCTGTGAAAAATGTACAATGTTTTATACTGTAGAATGTAGGGAACCTAGAGATACCAATTAGTGGAGGGGGAATGATAATCTAATAAGAACAGATAAACTATGGAGGGTAATCTCAATGTTATGGGAATGCCCAGGAATGATTATGGTTTGTAAACTTTCTTGGTTATAGTAAGATCAAGTTGGAAGCAATAGAGTTATTTTAGGTTTTTTTTTTCTCTTATTCCTTTGTTTTCTTAGGGGTTGTTAATTTTCTTGGGGTATGGAAGGAACATGTTGGAAGCAATGTAGTTATTTTGGATTATTTGTTTTTCTTACTCCTCTGTTTGGACATGGTTTATTAATTTTCTTGGTGTATGGTAGGAACATATTGGAAGCAAAGTAGTTATTTTAGGTTATTTGTTTTCCTTAATCCATTGCTTTGTTTGAAATGTTGTGGGGTTTTTTTGGTTGTTGTTTGCCTGTTTGTTTTTAATTTTTTGATAAACAAAGTTAAAAAATTGAAAAAAAATCAGTAGAAAAATGGGAGTAAAAACTAAATGACAAATAGGGTGGGATGGGGGATGGTTTGGGTATTCTTTTTTCACTTTTATTTTTTATTCTTATTCTGATTCTTTCTGATGTAAGGAAAATGTTCAGAAATAGATTGTGGTGATGAACGCATAACTATATGATCATACTGTGAACAGTTGATTGTATTCCATGGATGACTGTATGGTTTGTGAATATATTTCAATAAAGCTGAATTTAAAAAAAAAAAAAAAAAAAAACAGAAAACTAAGGAAATTTCCTTAACATGATAAAGGTCATATATGAAAATCCCGCAGCTAATATCATACATCAGTGGTGAAAGAATGAATGCATTCCCACTGAGATCAGGCATAAGACAAAAATGCCCACTATCACCACTGCTATTTAACATCGTATTAGAAATTCTAGCCAGAGTAATTAGTCAAGAAAAAGAAATAAAAGGGATCAAATTTGGAAAGAAGTAAAACTTCCCCTGTTTGCAGATGTCATAATCCTAAATGTAGAAAGTCAGGGAACATGCTGTGTGCAGTCTACTTTCAAGTGTTCAGAAAATAGGTAAGTAGACAGCTAGCTAGCTAGAAAGAATGAGAGCAAATGTGAAATGAGGCAAAATATTACAATTAGTGGATATGGGTATTGGGAGTGGGGAGTATGTTGGAGTTCTCTGTATGGGTTTTGTATCATTCTTGCAACTGTCCTGTAAGTTTGAAAATATTTCACAATCACAAGTTTAAAGAAAAAAAAAATAATGAAATGCTGATTGTTCCAGTTTGCTAATGCTGCCAGGATGCAAAACACCAGAAATGGATTAGCTTTTATAAAGGGGGTTTATTTGGTTACAAAGTTAGAGTCTTAAGGCCATAAAGTGTGCAAGGTAAGGCATCAACAATCGGCTACCTTCACTGGAGGAGGGTCAGTGGTGTCCAGAAAACATCTGTTAGCTGGGAAGGCACATGGCTGGCATCTGTTCCAGAGTTCTGGTTTCAAAATGGCTTTCTCCCAGGATGTCCCTTTTTCAGCTCCTATGCATTCTTCAAAGTGTCTCTCTTGGCTGTAGCAAGCTCTCTCCTTCTGTCTGAGCTTACATAGTGCTCCAGTAAACTAATCAAGGCCCATGCTGAATGGGCGGGACCACACCTCCTTGGAAATTATACAATCAGAGTTAACACCCACAGTTGGGTGGGGCACATCTCCATGGAAACACTCAAGGAATTACAATCTAATCAACACTACTATGTCTGCCCACACAAGATTGCATCAAAGATAATGGCATTTTGGGGCACATAATACATTCAAACTGGCACACCAATACATGCTGCAACACAGAAGAACCTTGAAAGCATGGAAGAAGCCAGTTACAAAAGACCTCATATTCTGTGATTCCTTTTATATGAAACATCCAGAATAGGTAGATCTATAGAGACTGGAAGTAGATTTGTGGCTGCCTAGGGCTGGGGTTATTGGGAGGAGAGTGGTGTGATTACTGGGGTTTCTTTTTAGGGTGATGAAAAGATGGTTGCACAATTCTGAATATACTAAAACCCATTGAATTGTATACTTTAAATGGGTGAATTGTATGGTTTGTGAATTATATCTCAATAAAGCTGTTGTTTAGAAATGAATTAAAGAAGATGCAGTGAAATATCTTATGTTTGGTTTATGTTTGAAAACCAAAACATAGCATAGAAATCAACTCTATTCAAAGCTCATCATTTAGCAGGTAGAAAAGCTAGAATTAAAACCCATAACATAACATTGTGAATGTAATTAACAGCACTGTATTGTATATTTGAATGTTGTTAAAAGAGGAAATTTTAGGTAGTATATATATTACTAGAGTAAAAATTGAAAAAAACAAACATAGGACAAACAGGGAACCATAATGTAAACCATGTAATATAGTTAATAGTGCAATTAATTATAATAGTATTCTTTTCATCAGTTGTAACAAAAGGTACCACACTAATGCAAGTTGTTAATAATGGAGGTATATAGGAACTCTGTTTTCTGCATGATTTTTCTGTAAACCTACAACTTCTCTAATAAAAAATAAAATTAAAACAAAAACAAAAACAAAAACATAGCCAGTATTTTCTCTTGCATTTTAACAGAGGACTTTGCTGTTTCCTTGGTTGAACACAATCGAAGTACTAATAGTTGACTTTATTTAAGGTCTGTGTTGTGTGAAAAATACAACAGCTTGCCTTATGATTAGACATTCAAAAGGAGGCTGACTGAGGAACAAGTGGATACATATTCCTATCTCATGCTATTATGGATATAAAATTTATGGCTGCTGGAATTGCCTGCATTGTTTAAAGTTTTCCCTTTTTCCTGGCCAAGCACACATTGTTGGATTTGTATATGTTTATTTTCAGTATGATTCAACTTCACTATATGACTGTAGCACTTTTATAATCTGTGAAATCTGTATAAATATTTGTTAATAATTCTAGATTTCACCTTGTATCAGTTAGGGTTAGACTCTGCTATATTTTATAGAAAATAGCAGAGGCCTATGAATAGAGATTTTTCTCTCACGTAAAGAAGTTATAAATTAGTCTAGGATTAGTAAGGAGCTCTTCTGTCATCAGGGACACTGACTCCTTCTGTTGTATTTGCTTTACCATCTGTAAAGGTTGCTTCAGAGTCACAAGATGGCTGCTGGAGTTCATGCTATCACCTCCCAACCTCAGGCCGGGAGCCATAAGTTGAGGAGAAGGGCAAAGGAACAGGCCTCCCCTATCTGAGGGGAGCAGGAAAAATGTTTCTTTAGCTGGGTACAGTGCCACATAATTTTAGTGGTAAGGGGGAGGCTACATTGAGTAGACAACTAGAAAATGCAACAACCCTAGGTGGAAAAACTAAGTTCTTAAATAATTAGGGGAACCAAATTTATTCATTGTGTTTTTGTTTCTAGGTTCTGAAAAGAAATTCTCTCTCCTGTCAGAAGACAAACAAGCAACAAGCACTTTAATAGAAACCATCAGGCAGAGTATTCAACATAATGATGTTGTTAAACCCATCCACCTTCTTTCACAGCAAATGAAGCCAGGTGTGAAAAGACAAAGGTAATAATTTAGCATTTTCTGCTTATTTTATTTTTTTTTAAATTATTTTTTAAAAAACACTGGTTATAATAGGAATATCTACTTAGTGTAGAACATCTGATTGTTTTAAAGTGCTTACCCAAACACATGCATTCATATTTGAGGCACAAACACATAAGAAAAGTGACTGTCTGAGGGAATAGATTAAATTTTAGGAAGGTAATTCATTGATGTCTAAAATGTACTGTCTTTGGGAAACATTTCTGCTATTTACTGGAAACCTGTGATTTTATTAACATTGATCTTATACTTATGTACTACTTTTTCATGCCCTGTGATACCCATACATCTTTTCTTTCCTTGTGGGATGTAAAAGAACATGGGACAAGTCGTAGAAACAGTTTGTGAAAACTGCCTGAAGCAGTGAATTACAGAGGATGTGGAGCTGTCCTAATCCTCTACTGTTGTCTGTAACATGCTTGGCTCAGTACTCCTCTGAGTCTCGGCATAGGTGAATTTTGCAGTGGAAGCATCAGTAAAAGGGACATAATCAAGCCTTTGGAAATTAGTAATGTTTTTCAGAGCTCCCTTCAAGTTTCTTCAGTCAGGTAGTCTTTAAAGATAATCTTCAAAGTGATAGGGCAGAAATTGAAAATGAAATTGGCTAGGTCCAGATGTAACCTCAGCAGTTCAGGTAAAGATGAGCTCCATCACAGTTTAGCTTGCTTCAAGTATATGTAGTTTAGGGAGCAGGGAAATAGTCTTAGAAATGTTATTTTGTAGCTCTGAAGCTTCTAAAGAAAGCTACATGAAGCATCATCAGCATTACCCTTTAATTTTTTTTTTTTTTTTCTATTTAAACACTCAGAAGTCAGCTCATTTTGTAAGTTTTCCCCTCATCTTTATGTTTACACCTGAGCCATGAAGCTCCTTTTTGAAGATTCATTTGTGACATTTTTACATTCACAAACCAAATAAAGGTGATGTATCCTTTGCTATTGGATTAATAGAGACCATAGCACGCTTCACAGTTTGTGTCCAAGGATTTTAGACCCTTAACTTAGAAATTAATCTGTTATTTTGTCAAGTGGCAAAAAATGAGAGAAGACTCTTTTTGTGAAGTTTAATTAAAAATTGGAGTTAAAATGATTATGTATTACTTATATTGTTAAAAAATGTATAAGGTTAAGCCAATTTTAATATTGGAGTAGGAGAAATAGATTAAAAGGCAAGAATTTTGTTATTGGTGCAAAGCTTTATGCCCATTAACTTTCTTTTAAATGCAATTTTATTGAGATATATTCACACACCATACAGTCCATCCAAAGTATATAATCAGTGGCTCACTGTATCATCACATAGTTGTGTATTCATCACCATGATCAAATTTAGAACATTTTCTTTACTGCAGAAAAAGAAATAAAAATTAAAAGGAAAACCCCAAACATCCCTTATCCCTTATCGCCCCTATTATTGACCCCTAATATTTGTGTGGTACATTTATTACTATTGATGAAAGAATATTAAGATACTACTACTAACTACAGTCCATAGTTTGCAATAGGTACATTTTTTCCCATGTACCCCTCTGTTATTAACTCCTTGTAATAGTGTCATATATATGTTCTAGTTCATGAAAGAACTTTTTTATATTTGTAATCACCTGTACAACTTCTAAACTTGAAAGTCGTACAACTTTTAAACTTGAAATAGAGACTTGCAGGAAGTTGTAAAAATAATACGGAGTCCAGTGTTCCCTCACCCAGCTTCCCCCAAAGGTGTCATCTTGTAGCTGTAGTACAATCTCAAAACCAGGACATTGACATGGGTCCATTACTGTTAACTAGACTACAGAATTTACCCAGTTTTCACCATTTTTTTTTAATGTGCATGTGTGTGTATGTGTTTGAGTGTATAATTGTGTGCTGTTTGCCCATTAACTTTTAAATTATATTTATTTTGTAGGAGTTTATACAGAGAAATTCTCTTCTTATCATTAGTATCTCTTGGGAGAGAGAATATTGATATTGGTAAGTTGTTTAATGAGGGATTACTGAAGGAGGTTCTTAGATTCATTTTAAAGTAATTTAAAAAATTGTAGCTGGCACATTTAAAGGCTACTTGCCTTTAAAATATGTCTACCTTTAAATATGCAATTTAAGTATATATGTAAATATAATTTGACTCGGTACCATTTTTAAATGTATGACTTTTGTTTTCTTTATGAAGTCGTAACTGCATTTTTGAAAATGTCTTTCAGAGGCTTTTGACGTTGAATATGAATTTGCATACAAAAGTCTATCTTCAGAGATTCTTGAACAATTGCAGAAAATTGATGCTCCACCAAGTGACAGTGTGGAGTGGTGCAGAAAGTGTTTTGGAGCGCCTCTCATTTAAATAAGAGATTCATTAGAATCTTCACACACAGTGTCAGGGGAATAGATTCAGTGTTGAAACATTCAAAGTTTTTTCAGATCCTAAGAATTGGAGAAACCCGAAATGAGCTAACTCTTGGGGACAACATATAATGAATTGTAATTCATACTGAATCATCTCACAGTGTAAAATGCCATTAAAATGCCCCATGGTTCATTGATGTTGAAGACTTGCAGCTTCTAAACTGTTTCTCAGCCTCTGTTGAAAACTGTTTTTGTATTCCTCAGTAGCTGTACTTTGATACAGACAATGAGAAACCATACTCAGTGTAGGTATTTTGTTAATATATATTTGAAGCTATTGGGTTTGGGAATAGCAAATTAACGTAAATTTGCCTGGTCTCCAAGCAAATGAAATATCTCAATTATAAGAGCAATCATTTGTGAATCTGTGTATATATGTGTGGCTGTATAGGTATGTATATGTACAGCCATATTATATGTATATTTATTGAAATCCTTAGATTGCATGTTGCAATGCAATTTTCTGAAATTTTCTGAAAGGGATCTCACTGACTATTAAATAAATGGCTACTACTAAACTGGCTTGTAGTCATGTATCTCAAAATTACCTGAAAGCCTAATGACAACTGCCTTGCCTCCAATTATAAATTTAATATATATCTTCACCCTTTATATTGTGTCTTTGCTTAATATTTTGAGTATTTTTACTTCCTTCTGTCATTATTACAATACTATGTTAATTTTTGACAGCTTTAAAATTGGAATAAAGGAGCTAATCAGATCATTTAAATTAAATTGGCTTTATGGTTACAAAATTAATGGGAACATGGTTAAAAGGCAAAGCATGTATTGTATATTGTCTTTCGTCCCAGAATCTATGTTCAGGCACATAAATCCTTGTTATTGGTTACTTTTTTTAAAACCTGTGGGATAAACTTGCACTGCACACCAGTTTTATTCTTGTATATTTAGATTTGTATGCTTGTGAGTAAAAATATGCATTTGTAAATAATTTTTTAGGTTGAATCAAGTCTTAAAACTTTTAACACACTTTGAGCTTGTTGCCAGTAGGTTTAAGAATATCATGACCTCACATTGCCTCACTTTGACACTTATCATGCTTTTTTAAAAACATCCCTTAGGAACAGGAAGTTTGCCTTAACTCATTCTCTCCATGATTTAAAAAGCCAAATGATTTGTGTGTGGAGATGGTATGGTTGTTATTTGTTAAGGTGAAACTGCTTTTACAGCAATTATGCAGATGACTAAATCACTTGTAGAAGAAACTGACTTCCAGGTGGTACTATTTAACAGCAAACCTCTCCCTACCATCTGGTGTAACCTATTTAAAATTGTCGTATTAGTCTTGCAGCATTTCAGGGTTAATCTGACCTATGCAGAATTCTAGTTTGTTTATTGTGAAAGTGGTAAATCAAAGATTCGTGATAAATTATATGCAATTCTCGTTACCTTCAAAATGGATGCTTTACACTGTCTCAGCATTTATTTTTGCAATTTAAGACTTGATCAGTTTTAATACTTAAGAGACCTAACAGTTTATCACGAATTTGCTGTTAGACTGGAAAGCATATAAAACAAATTGAGGTTGAATAAAGGAAAAAATTCTAAAGTTTACTGTGCTTGTCTCTTATTACATATTTAAGGCTCTTGAAATACATAGGATTTGAACCTTTCTGCCCTTCAGAATTCCAGTATTTTCTGTTCTGTTTCTTCTCTGTATTCTTCATAAGTTGGACTAACTTACTTAACCAAAGCATTTCTAGCTTTAAAAAAATTATTTAATGAAGATCTCCTTATACCTTTAATATATGGCTATATCAGTTTTAACTACTAGTGATAAAAAATGTAGCAAACACCTGTTTTTAACCTCAGTAGTGGCACCAACTTCAGCTTTCAAATTTGAAGTTTTCTAATAACTTTTACTGTCTTCTATTCAAGAATGTCTGTAAAAGTTCTAATAAATTAGCAAGTCATCTCATTGCTCCCTTGCTAATCTAGATCTGAAAATTTGCTTATATTTGAAGGCTTGCTTGCTTGCTGCTGAATCCTGCTTTAAGACAGCCTGTTTACATCTTGGAAACCTTTACCTGCTGCTGCCATTTAGACATAGAGGCTGACTCCTTTTATTAAATTGCTTAAATGTTTCTTTCCACAACTCACCACAAAAAGGGTACCAATGAAAATTTATAGCAAGAAAAATACAGATCATCTGTATGGGGAGGCATTAGTAACAGAGGATTGATCCTTTTTTTAAGAAAATCTTCTGAAATAGTTATCCCTTTTTTGAAAAATCATTAAGTTCTAAGCCTTCATATATCAGAATTTATGAGGTAGAATAGTCTAAGCAGGCTAGATTTGTCCACTAACTTCAAGTGGCTGCACTCCTTGAAGTTAGAAAGCATGATGGTTCGGTTTTGATGTAGGCCACACACCAGCATTTTGGCTTTTAAGTTACCCCATGGTAGTCAGCACTTTGTTTCGGGTAACTTAACCTGTTGGTTTTGTGAGTTCAACAACTTCAATATACATTAATTCCAGTTACCATTTTTTATGTATATAGTGTACCAACTTCATAACATCAGGTATAAAAAGCAATGTGGGTCTTTTGCTATATTTAAGAACCTTGCTACTCAAAAGTGTGGTCCAGGGACTGGCAGCATTAGCCTCACCCGGGTACTAGAAATGTAGAATCTGGAACCCCACTTGTGAACTACTGAATCACAATCTGCAGTCTAGCCAGATCTCCAGATTCATAATGCATATTTGAGTTGTGAGCACAGCTTTAGTCTCTATACACATTCTAGCTTTTTGGAAGTTTCACCTGGGATGAAATACATAGTTCAGCAAATAAGCTGCTTTACGTCTACCTTAAAGCCTCATGTGCCTTCTTTTTAAGACCCTACTAGTCTGTAAATGCTAGAATAAAGTTAAGTAGGCTGCATTTACTGTAGAAATTACATGATACATAAAGTAGACTACTTTTTCTTTGTGCATCCTTGGTTGGTGCAATTTTTTTAAATAAGCACAGGCAACTCCTTTTCAGAGTGAGAGAGAGGGTAAGAGCATGAATAAATTAACAATTCACTAGAGTTGAAAAGCTTTCTGTTAATGCATTAAATTTGCACTGGTTTTAAAAGCTTTGTGAACTGTTTAAAAATGGTATCCATTAACTATGCTTTAACAGTTTTTTTTTTACATATGACGAATGTCCATCTTCTCAAGGGCACTTTCATGTTATTAAATTTTGTATAGATCTTAAGAAAATCTGTATTCCTCAAAATAAACTGTATAAAAGATATATAGTCCTAGTCACTTCTTTTCCTTAAGTTAAGTTTTTGTTTCATGCCTTGCTGAAAAGGCAACAGATCCCCTCTATGTATGCACCACCCAGTACTTAAAAACTGGCTTGACTAACTCTTGCATCATCACAAAGGTCTGTCTCTCTATTTGCAGTATCATGCAAGATTTGTCCACTGTTAGATTGCTCTCTAGTCCCTTTTCTACCCACACAGGATTACAAGGACCAAGTTTCCTTATTTAGTTTTTCATCAATGAAAATGCTTAAAGAAGATTTAATGTCTGATCTTATTTATTTGTTACTTTTAGAAAATCTTATTTTTGACTGGACTCAGACTTGGAGGTAGATGCTCTCAGTGAGGACAGCCTACGTCTCTTGGCAATCTGTTCCTGGCGTTTTTCTTTGGCCTCCTAAACAAAACAAAAAAAGAGTTAAAGCACAAATCCAAAAGCTCGGCCTGATTATTTTTTTTTTTTTTCAAATTGTCTACAATTACCTTCATTCTCTTGGCCAAAAGTTTAGCATATTCTGCGGCCTCTTCCTTATTTTTCTTAGTACGCTGTTTCTTCAATGCAATACGCCGACGTTTATGCTGCAGAACACGTGGAGTAACAAGACGCTGAATCTTGGGTGCTTTGGTCCTGGGTTTCTTACCTAAAAATTTAGATGACTCAATCATTTCTCAAGGATACCCTAATTCAATAGTTCACATCCCCACTTTTAAACAAATGGTGGAGTACTTATGAAAACTTTAAATTCTAATGGCAAGCCCTTCTGAAATGTAAACCAACATAACTTTACTATGCGCCAGTGTTTCACCTATTTAATCCTTACAGACTGGCTCATTAAGACATATATTAGTTGGGTATCAAGTTCAAGCTCATGTTGTTGATAAGCAGTCATATGCCCTGCCTACGAAGAAAAGCAAACCATTTTTCTACTCACTGTGACTTCCCATCTATAATTAGATTCTGTCCTGACAAGGTAGTATGTTTTGAACAGTAAAACACAATAGCATTATTTTACAATAGCTTAACTGCATACTTTACGTGTCAGTTATAACTAAAACATTATCTACTTCATCATCCTACCATACTTTGCAAAAAAAAGTCCCATTTATGCTTGATGAATCTTTATTTCCCATGACCTATCTTGCCAACATAGGGAACAAAACGATTAATATCACGTGTTTGTAGAAAATGTTCACTTAGCCTTTCTGATTTGTATCCCAGAATGTTTATGGATACAGATCTGTTTCAAACAAAGTCCTCCTCACGTATAATCATTTTTATAATACAAAAACTATCCTAAAAATACCTGTCAACAAGACCACACTTTTACCACACTCATGGTATTTCTGAAATAGGATTATGAGAAACTGCCACTTAATATTTCAAGTGAGTGACAAATGAGAACTCGCTAAACCAAGTTCACAGTTCTGAAAATGAAACCCCAATTTATTCAATTTGTCAGGAAAACTCAACCTGAATTAGCATGATTGTGTCTATTCTATGTAAACATTCATACATTTCACTACAGAACCACTCATTAAGGAGCACTGCTGTCACAGACCTCATTGATGATGGGTCATGTTACCTAATAAACTATACATGCATTCTTCAAATTTAAAGTTCCATATTCCCAAACACATGCTTCCTAGTATTTTGGGTAAGGCATATTACTACCTTTTATTTCTCACAACACATGAGGAAATAAGGGCCAAAAGCTAAGCACATTCATTAGATGAAAACATTTCTTCTGTAAGCAAAAAAATTTAGAACCTTTGAAATGAAAAGAAAATGCAAAAAGTGCCTGGGCAGTGAGAGCACACAAAATCATAGCCCCCAAATTTCCAATCATACTGTGTCTCCTAAACCCAAAAGTCATGAACTTTAATTATCTTTGGATTAATATCTGGATCAATGAATAGGGTGGCGTCTCAAATTTTCAAGAAAATATAACACGCTACAAGGGGTTGGGTATAACAAGCGAGACTTAATACCAACTGCTTATCTGACACTCCCCCCCAACATTTTCCTAAAAACTCAAAAGACATACTGCTAGATTACCTCCCAATAAGGCACAGGTTTTACCTTCTAAAAGCATGCAAAATACTAAAATATGTTACTAAAATTAAGTTGTATTATCTCTCCCACCTTCTTTGTTCAGGGGCTTTCTCACAACATACTGGCGGACATCATCTTCTTTAGAGAGATTGAAAAGTTTGCGGATTCTGCTAGCTCTTTTGGGCCCCAGGCGACGAGGCACAGTTGTATCAGTCAGTCCAGGAATATCCTTCTCTCCTTAAAAGTCAATAAACCGAAAAAGCAAAAAAAAAGAATAAAAAGTCAATGAATCGAATAAAGACATTTACAATTCTACAACTTTTTTGCAAATAAAAATCCTAAATTAGAGTATTTAGGCAAATTGATAAGGTGTAACTACATCGGTGAAGCAACAAGTCCTTTGGGTCACCAAACTGGATACTGTAATGTATAAGCACTTGAAAAAATTTCAATAATAGTAAGCCTCACCTTTTTTTACAATAACCAGGTTGAGAACACTCAAATTGGCATCCACAATGCAACCCCGAACAGATTTGCGCTTTCTTTCTCCAGTTCTCCTTGGTCTATAACAGGAATGCCCCTTACTCAGTAGGAGGCGGACACGGCCATGGGTCAAGACACCCTGTTTCATGGGGAAACCTTGTTTGTCATTTCCACCACTGATTCGGACAACGTAACCCTGCAGGAGCAAACAACAACATATTTACTATCTCTATTCCAAAATACACGAGAGGGTAATCTCTATAAATTACAGTCCTGGGGAGCACACAATTCATTAAGACAAGTATGAAACTTAATGTCCCACCAAGGCATGAAGTTTTGTCTACAGTTTCCAATTTGCCAAATTCAATTAGCAAATTCCTTCGAATCAAGTCACATTTCTAACGTACATTTTACTGTACTTATTTTTAATCCATATATACCTGCTAGGTGATAGCTCTACTTTATAAACTGACTCGGAAGTAACTCACCTAAAGGTCAGAAGACAGAGCCCAAAATTCAAGCCCCTTTCTAAAGCTGTGGTCTTACCAATACCATGTGCCATGTAAGTTACAACAATTCGACAGTTAGCTTTTTTACCTTCCACTCTTCGCCCAGAGCGTCAGCAGCAACTTCTGTGGCCATTCGCTTCTCATAAAATGTACGAAGTTTGCGTTCATCGTCCACTCAATGAGCTTCTGGCAGCCATGGCTGGGAAGGAGATGTTCAGCTAAGAATTTAAAAGGGGGGAAAAAAGGGCTTATAAAACCCGCAGAGAACCAACCCCTACATAGATAATTCCATCGCAAAATAACCGTTCCATGTCACCCCCATACAATCTGGAGAAATTTTCGGATACCGACCTGTATTCTCCAAAGCGTGCGTGAGCATAAGGCGCAACAGGCCACCCCAGGACAACACTTCCCTCATTCCCGCGGAATGACTCCGGGAGGGATGGGAACTCCGCAGTCGGAAACTTGCAACCGTAGGCCTGCCTCAGTCCCAGCCGGGCGCGAGGGCGCCACCATGGCGCTCCCCAACCCGGCACGCTCCAGCTGCAATCGCCCGCCATCCGCTCCCCCACGGAGTCCCGATCTCCCGGGACCGAGCTTTGCTCCTGACCTAGACCCTTCCCCGCCTAGGGCCTGGATCCTGGAGTTGCAAAGACCTCGGCTGCGCCGCACACTGGGATCAATCTACGTTCCCCTAGCTAGTCCAACGTCCGCTAACCACTTCCTACCTTCATGCTGAGACAGCCGACTGCCTTCGAGGCGCCACGAAAAAGAGACCAAACTTCCCGCTTACAAACCAGGTCACATAGACGCTTTTAGTTCTCGCGAGATGTGGAGACGCCTGGACAGCGGAAGTGAGCGCAGGTAGGCAGCATTTCCTGGGGTGGGTCAAATCAACTGTAGTGGAACACGGCAGGCGGCGTGTGAGACGGAGAGTAGCCTGCGTCAGCTGTGGAAGTGCTGGAGGGGCGAGCTCGGGATTAGTTCTGAGGTTAGACCCTCCGCGGCCCATGTTTTCTGCGCTTATTTCGGCCCCTGCAGCTGGGCCAGGCTGGAGCCCTAGTTCTGCTCCGGACACTTCTCCAGATGTTATCGAAGTGTGAGGACAGGACCCGGTTCTTTTCTTGACCTGTCCCTCAGTCCTCCGTCCTAAGATTCCAGTTCGGTAAACGTGTTGTGCCCTGGTTTCCGGTGGTTCACAGCAAGAACTCGTCCTGAAAGTCGTGATTTGTTTTATCTTAATATTCGATCTCTTTGTCATTTCTAATCGCTCTGCCTTCTCTGACTTCTCAGTAAATGGCACCTTTAACCACCCTGTCGCACAAGTCAATAGGATTACCTCACGTCCAGGCCGCAGTCAGATGCCTCCTAAGTAGTCGCCCTGCTTTCTCCCTTGCCTCACTACTGTTCCGTTCTCCACCTAGCCGCTGATAAAAATCTTTTTAAAATCGCAAATTAAAATCACTCCCCCTGCTGGAAGTGCACCATTTTCTTCCCATTGCAGTTGCATACTGTTCATACTCTTCACTATGGCTTACAAACTTCCCACAGTCCCAAAATTTAACTATTTGTCACTCGCTTATGCCATGCAAGCCTTTCAGATTAAATATCACATCCCAAGAGAAGCCTTTCCTGACTTCTCACACTACCTAAAATAGTAGCCACCTCCTTAATTCTGTTTTCTTTATACTGCTTAATCATGATACGTGAATGGCTTGTTTGTGGTCTGTCTCCACTAGATAATAAATTAGGGCAGAGATAAAGTGTTATTTAATATTTCAACTATGGTATACTCGAACTTGGCAAAGTGCATGGCACATAGTAAATGCTCAGTAAATATTTTAAAGGTAATAATAACCCAGCTCTGATCAAGTAGAATGTGGTAGTTTGGAGCCAGCCAGCAGAGGAGGAATAAGTGGATGTATTATGGTAAATTTTGAATAAAAGCAATAATGTGACTCTTAATTGTATAGAAAAATGTGGAAAGATACAGTGCAATTGATTAGTCCTCCAGAACATTCCTGGGAGAACAATGATGGGAACCCAGGTTATCTAACTCTGAAACCCACACTTAAACAGTACCATAAAGGAAGTAACACTTACTTTCTATTAAACATTTACTCCGTATTTTCTTCTTCAAGAAAAAAATAATCTTTCTAAGTAAACAAAAATATTTTTTTATTTTCTGAGATTATTAAATACCATCTTCCACTTCAGTTTTCAAAGTTGATTCTTCTGAATCATGTTTGGTCATCTGTCATTAATGCATAGACTTGGTGAAATGATGCTGTTTAAAACCGGTGGAGTTTTTTATTGAGGTAAAATTCACAAAACAAAAGTAACCATTTTACAGTGAAAAATTCAGTGCATTTAATACATTTACAATATTGAGCAACCACCACCTCTATAATTCTAAGACGTTTGCATCACTCCAAAATAAAGCCCCATACTCATTATGCAGTTTCTCCCCATTTCCCCTTTCTTCATCCCACTTCCACCCCCTTTTGCCTGGCAAGCACAAGTCTGTGTTCTCTATGGATTTACCTGTTCAGGATATACATGGAATCATATAATATGTGACCTTTTCTGTCTAGCTTTTTTCACTTAGCATAATGGTTTTGGGTTCATCCATGTTGTAGCATCCATCAGTACTTTATTCCTTTTTATGGATGAATATTCTGTTGTGTGGATAGGCCACAATTTGTTTATCCATTCATCCATTAGTGGATGTTTCGGCTATTTCTACCTTTTTGCTGTTGTGACTAGTGCTGCTGTGAATGTGCACATACATGTTTTTGTTTGAACACCAGTTTTCAATTCTTTCAGATAGTTACCTAAAAGTGGAATTGCTGGGTCATATGGTAATTCTGTTTAATTTTTTGATGAACCACCAAACTGTTTTCCACAATGGCTAAACCATTTTACATTTCCACCAGCAATATACAATGTATAGGGGCCTGTGCCAGTTTGAGTGTATTGTGTCCCCCAAATGCCATTATCTTTGTAGTCTTGTGTGGGGCAGAAGTTTCGGTGTTGGTTAGATTTGCTTGGAGTGTGCCCCACCCAGCTGTGGGAGATAATTTTGATGAGATGTTCCCATTCGGGGTGGGCCTTTATCAGTGGAGCTATATAAATGAGCTAACTTGGGGGGGAGGAAAGAGAGTGCAGCTGGGAGTGATGTTTTGAAGAGGAGCAAGCTTGCTAGAGAGGAACGTCCTGGGAGAAAGCCGTTTTGAGGCCGGAGCTTTGGAGCAGACGCCAGCTGCCTTCCCAGCTAACAGAGGTTTTCCGGACGCCATTGGCCATCCTCCGGTGAAGGTGCCCGATTGCTGATCTGTTACCTTGGACGCTTTGTGGCCTTAAGACTGTAATTGTGTAGTGAAATAAACCCCCGTTTTATAAAAGCCTATCCATCTCTGGTGTTTTGCATTCTGCAGCATTAGCAAACTAGGACAGGGCCCAATATCCCTATATCCTCACCAACACTTGTTGTTATCCCATTTTTTTTATTATAGCCATCCTAGTGGATGTGAAGTGTTACCTCATTGTGGTTCTGATTTGCATTTCCCTAATGACTAATGATGTTGAGGTTCTTTTCATGTGCTTCTTGACAATTAGTTTATCTTCTTTGGAGAAATGTCTGTTCAAGTCCTTTTCCCATGTCATAATTGGGTTGTCTTTTTATTGTTGAGTTGTAAGTTATTTATGTATACTGGATACCAGATCTTTATTAGATAGATGATGTACAAATATTTTCTCCCACTCTGTAGGTTATCTTTACTTTCTTGATAATGTCCTTTGAGGCACAAAAGATCTTAATTTTGATGAAGTTCAATTTATCTATTTTTTCTTTTGTTACTTGGACTTCTGGTGTCATAGCTGAGAATCCATTGCCAAATCTAAGACCAGAATGATGTATTCCTGTTTTCTTATAAGAATTTTATGTTTTTGGTTCTTTTATTTAGTTCTTTCATCTATTTTGAGTTAATTTTTATAGATGGTGTGAGGTAAAGGTCCAACTCCATTCTTTGCATGTGGATTTCCAGTTTTTCCAGCACCATTTGTTGAAGAGTCTCCTTTCCTCATTGAATGGTCTTGACAACCTTGTCAAAAATCAGTTGGCCATAAATGTATGGGTTTATTTCTTGATTGTCAATTCTATTCCATTGGTCTCTTTGTCTGTCTTTATGTCAGCCCTACACTGGTTTTTTCGTTTGTTTTTTTAAATTCAGTTTTATTGAGATACATTCACAAATCATACAATCATCCATGGTGTACAATAAGCTGTTCACAGTACCATCATATAGTTGTGGATTCATCACCCCAATCTATTTTTTGAACATTTTCCTTATACCAGAAAAAGTAAAAATAAGAATAAAAAATAAAAGTAAAAAAGAACACCCAAATCATCACCCCCCCCCCCCACTTTTCATTTAGTTTTTGTCCCCATTTTTCTACTCATCCATCCATATACCGGATAAAGGGAGTGTGATCCATAAGGCTTTCACAGTCACACTGTCACCCCTTGTAAGCTACATTGTTATACATTCATCTTCAAGAGTCAAGGCTACTGGGTTGCAGTTTGATAGTTTCAGGTATTTACTTCTAGCTATTCCAATACATTAAAGCCTAAAAAGGGTTATCTGTATAGTGCATAAGAGTGCTGTTCTAGTTTGCTAATGCTGCCAGAATGCAAAGCACAAGAAATGCATTGGCTTTTATAAAGGGAGTTTATTTGGTTACACAGTTACAGTCTTAAGGCCGTAAAGTGTCCAAGGTAACACATCAGCAATCGGGTACCTTCACTGGAGGATGGCCAATGGCGTCTGGAAAACCTCTGTTAGCTGGGAAGGCACGTGGCTGGCATCTGCTCCAAGTTCTGGTTTCAAAATAGCTTTCTCCCAGGACGTTCCTCTCTAGGCTGCAGCTCCTCTTCAGAATGTCACTCTCAGTTGCTCTTGGGGCGTTTGTCCTCTCTTAGCTTCTGTGATGGTTAGGTTCCTGTGTCAGCTTGGCCGGGTGATCCATCTGTCTGGTCAAGCAAACAGTGGCCTAACAATTGCTGTGAGGACGTTTGAGGCTGGTTAATAAACCAGCCAGCTGGTTTATTAAATCATCAGTCAATTGACTGCAGCTGTGACTGATGACTCACCAAAGGGCATGCCTTCCACAATGAGAGAACGCAGTTGGCTGGATTTGATCCAATTAATCAGTTGAAGACTTATAAGCAAGACAGATGGAGGACCTTCACTTCTTCTTCGGCTGCCCAGTGAAGCATTTCCTGAGGAGGTTCGTCGAAGTTGCCAGTTCGTTTCCTGAGGAGTTCATCGAACACGTTAGTTGAAGATCCCAGTTCATTTCCTGAGGAGTTCGTTGAAGTGGCCCGTTCGTTTCCTGAGGAGTTCATCTGACATCTTCCTTGGAGTTGACAGTTTGTTGACGGCTCTACAGAATTTGGACTCGTGCATACCCACAGTTGCATGAGTCACTTTTACAATTTGATAATCAGAGACACCGCTCATTGATTCTGTTTCCCTAGAGAACCCTAACTAATATAGCTTCTCTGGAGCAAGAGTCTGCTTTCGACAGCTGTCTTCAAACTGTCTCTCATCTGTAGCTTCTGTGCATTCTTCAAAGTGTTCCTCTGGGGTGTAGCTCCTCTTCAAAACATTACTCACAGATGCACTGAGTTCCCTCTGCCTGTTAGCTCATTTATATAGCTCCACTGATCAAGGCCCACCCTGAATGGGTGGGGCCACGCCTCCATGGAAATATCTAATCAGAGTTATCACCTACAGTTGGGTGGGGCACATTCCATGGAAACACTCAAAGAATTACAATCTAATCATCACTAAAATGTCTGCCCCACAAGATTGCATCAAAGATAATGGCATTTGGGGGACATAATACATTCAAACCGGCACAAGTGCCTACCAGAGTTACCTCTCGACTCCATTCAGAATCTCTCAGCCGCTGAAACTGTTTCATTTCACATCCCCTTTTTGGTCAAGAAGATGTTCTCAATCCCACGATGTCAGGTCCAGATTCATCCTTAGGAGTCTATCCTGCATTGCCAGGGAGATTTACACGTCTGGGAGTCAGGTCCCACATGGGGCGGGGGGGAGTACTACACTGTTTTGATTACTATAGCTTTTTAGTAAGTTTTGAAATTGGAAAAATGTGAGTCCCCCAACTTTGTGCTTTTTCAAAATCGTATATGCCTATTTGGGGCCCGTGTGATTCAGTATTAATTTGAGGATTGGCTTTTTCATTTCTACAAAAAAGGCCATTGGAATTTTGATAGGGATTGTGTTGAATCTGTAGCTCACTTTGTGTAGGTTTGCTGTCTTAACAATATTAAGTCCTCCAGTCCATGAACATGGACTGTCTTTCCATTTATTTAGATCTTTAATTTCTTTCAGCAGTGTTTTGTACTTTTCACTGTATAAGTCTTTCACCTCCTTGGTTAAATGTATTCCTAGGTATTTTATTGTTTAGTATATTATTGCAAATTCAGTTGTTTTCTTGACTTACTTTTTGTATTGTTTATTGTTGGTGTATAAAAACAGCTGATTTTGGCATGTTGATCTAGTATCCTTCAACTTTGCTAAATTTGTTTATAAGTCTGGTAGTTCTTGCTGGATTCCTTGAGACTCTCTAAATACAAAATCATGTCATCGGTGAATAGAGATAGTTTTACTTCTTCCCATCCAATTTGGATGCTTTTATTTATTTTTTTCTAGCCTAGTTGCTCAGGCTAGAACTTCCGGTATAATGCTGAAGAGCAGTAGTAAAAGCAAGCATTCTGTGTATGTAATTTTTTTTTCAGTTATTTCCATTATTGTAAAATATAACATATATACAGAAATGTATTAACTTTTGATGTACAGCTCAACAAGCAGTAGGTAATTTCAAAAATTGTTATGGGTTACAGGTCCACAGTTTCAGTTCTTTCTTTATTATGAAATATAGGGTATATACAGAAAGATGAAGACCTTCAAAGCACAATTCAACAAATAGCTATAGAGCAAATTTCAAAGAATGTTTTAGGTTACAGTTTCACCATTTCAGTTATTTCCTTCTAGCTATTCTAATACCCTACTATCTAAAATATATATATAAAGTTTCAATATTCATAATGCTTTGTTAAATCCTATCTTGTCTGTCGCTACCCCTTCCTCTCGCTTAATCTCTTTCTCGATCTTCAGGGGTGTCTAGGCAGTGACCACCCTAACTTGTTCATATTGAAAGGGGGTATTGACAGTATGGGGAAGAGGGCTGCATCTGATTGTTGTTCTTAAGGAGACTATTGCCTCTGGGTTTTAGGACTTGTCTGGCATAGGAGCACTCTGGTGGATTTAAGTTTCTGAGAGATAAAACTTAGTGAGTGAATCTTTTATAGAATCTCAGATAGGGACCTAGGTATTTTAGGACTGCTGTTGGTAAGGGCATGGCATACTGTGGCCATTTGGGATATCTAGCTGGAGCTTGCATAAGAGAAACCTCCAGGATAGCCTCTCAACTCTATTTGAGTTCTCTTAGCCACTGTAACCTTATTTTTTTACCTTTCTTTTTCCCCCTTTGGTCAAGATGACATTTTCAATCCCTCACTGCCAGGGCCAGGCTCATTCCTGAGAGTCGTGTCCCACATTGCCAGGGAGATCCATTCCCATGGAAGTTATGTCCCACTTAGGGGGGAGGTTAATGAATTTATTGGCCCAGTTGGGCTTAAAGAGAGAAAGGCCACATCTGAGCAACAGAAAAGGTTCTCTGGAGGTGTCTCTTAGGCATAATTATAGGAAATCTTGGCCTCCCGTTTACAGCCCTAAATTTCTGTAATTTTGATTGGAAGTGAGGAATTTAAATGATAACTGGGATTTCAGCTCCATTTGTTATTTAATCTCTTCTGATTTACTACTGCTTTTGTTTTTTAAAATGTTAAAATGTGAAGGAGGTGTCTTAAAATTGAGAAAACGTAGTATATTGCAGTAGCAATGAATGAGGAAGATCTCCATAAACTAGTATGAAATGACTTCCAGATATTTTGTTAAGAAAAGCAAGTTACCTTTTCTTTTGGTAAGAAAGAAGGGGAATAATTAAATAAAGATGTTTTAATGTTTATTTGCTTCAAAAAGATACCTGGGGAATATGAAATAGAAACTAATTTGAATACCTTTAGTGAGGGTCAATGAGGTGAAGAAGATAGGGATGGAAGCAAGCCTCTGGATACCTATACTTTTTATAAAGTTTTGACTTCTAATTATATAAGTGTACATATTCAAAAAGTTAAAAAAAATTAAAAAAGCTCTAAAATTGAATACAAAAATTAATGAATGAAACTACGTATCAAATTCAAATATAATCAGATAAAAATCAATTTCAAGAAACTTTTGAATACAGTATTCTGTTTATACATCCCTATTGGGGATTGTGATGGTTAAGTTCATGTGTCAACTTGGCCAAGTTATGGTGTCTAGGTGTCTGGTTAAGCAAGCAGTGGCCTAACCATTACTGCAAGGACATTTGTGGCTGGTTAATAAACCAGAGGGCTGGTTTTTTAAATTATCAGTCAGTTGCTGCAGTTGTGACTGATTACATCAACGAAGGGTGTGTCTTCCACGATGAAAGAATGCAGTCAGCTGGATTTAATCCAATCAGTTGAAGACTTTTAAGCCAGACAGAGGACCTTCACCGGCTAACCAGTGAAGTGTTTCCTGAGGAGTTCATCAAAGTTGCCAGTTCATTTCCTGAGGAGTTCATCGAATACGTTCATTGAAGTTGCCAGTTCACTGCCTGAGGAGTTCATTGAACATCTTCATTGGAGTTGCCAGTTTGCTGCCTGCCCTACGGAATTTGGACTTGTGCATACCCACAATTGCATGAGACACTTTTATAAAATCTTATATTTATAGATATCTCTTGTTGATTCTGTTTCCCTAGAGAACCCTAACTAATACAGGGATATATCCTAAGGATCAAAATAACTACAAGGAGTTCTTGAACTTTACAGTAAGTAGATTTGTTATTGATTGTGCTATTAGTCTTATACTTATGAAACAGTTTTGTATGTCTTATAAGTTGCAGTAAATGAGTTAATTAATTGATGTCTTGGGAACCAGAGTTTTCGCTGTGGGATATAAACATCTAGAAAAAATAAAGAAGAATCCTGTGAGGTTGGATTTGAATTGGAGGTATCAGTATATATTAATATTTTAAGAATATGTATATTCCTTAGTCCAATGAAAAGACCTAGTCTGAGTCACAATCTAGGAACAAAGAGCACACATAGCACCCAGATCTTGGTTTCTAAACACCATGCCACACTCAAAGGAACCATAGTTCCTTGGAGAATTGGTTGATTCCATTTGGGGCAGGGAAAGTACAAAGTGAATCTAGAACATTTGTGCCAGGAATAAAGAAATGTCTCAAAAACTAATGGGATCACATTAAAAGGACAAAGAGGTACTTTGAAGGAACTCTGAATCCAAATATGAGAAAAACATCACACAGGACCAGAATATGGGTCTATAAGACAACTGGCTTGGAATCTTAAAAGTCAATGTCATACATGACTCCAAGAAGTGTAAATCTCCCTGGCAATGCAGGACATGACTCCTGGGGATAAGCCTGGACCCAGCACCGTGGGATTGAGAAAATCTTGAGCAAAAGGGGGAAGCAAAATGAAACAAAATAAAGTTTCAATGGCTGAGAGACTTCATATGGAGTCGAGAGGTCACTCTGGAGGGTATTCTTATGCACTATAGAGATATCACTTTTTAGGTTTTACTGTATTGGAATAGCTAGAAGAAGATACCTGAAACTGTCGAACTGCAACCCAGTAACCTTGATTCTTGAAGACGACTGTATAACTATATAGCTTACACGGTGTGACTTTGTGATTGCAGAAACCTTGTGGCTCACACTCCCTTTATCCAATGTATGGACAGATGAGTAGAAAAATGGGGACAAAAATTAAATGAAAAATATGGTGGGATGGGGGAATGGAATGTTTTGGGTGTTTTTTAATGCTTTTATTTTTATTCTTATTTTTCTCTTTTTTTTTTTTTGAGCAATGAAAATGTTTAGAAATTGATTGTGGTGATGAATGTACAACTATATGATGGTACTGTGAACAACTGATTATATATTGTGGATTATTGTATGGTATGTGAATGTATCGCAATAAAACTGAATTTTAAAAAAATCTGTGTTATAAAAGCTAAAGAAGAATGGGCAGGGGGTGCTGTACTAAATTAAAAGAGGCTAAAGAAGACTTAATCAAATGCAATGCATGAACCTTCACTAGGTGTTGGATAGTGCAAGGTTGGGAAGGAGACGCTAAAGAGGACATTTTGGGGGACAGTTGCTAAAATTTAAATATGGACTGTCTATTAGATTGTGTTATCAAAATAATGTTAATTTTTAGGTGTGATAATGGTATTAAAGTTATATGGCAGAATATCCTTATTCTTAAAAGATCCATGCTGAAGAATTCAGGGGTAAAAAAGTGTTTTCAATTTACTTTCAAATGGTTCAGAAAAAAAGTATATACATAGAGAAAGAGAAAGCAAATGTAAAATGTATTAATAAAAACAGGCTTGCAGGTGTTCACTGTTGCTTTGGTTTGCTAAAGCTGCTGGAATGCAATATACCAGGAATGGGTTGGCTTTTACAATGAGGATTTATTAACTTGCCAATTTACAGTTCTAAGGCCTTGAAAATGTACCAGTTAAAGCATCAACAAGACAATACTTTCTCTGAAGACAGGGCTGCTGGCATCCAGAACACCTCTGTCACATGGAAAGGCTCATGGCCAGCATCTGCTGGTCCTTCACTCCTAGATTTTTGTTGTTTTCAGCTTCTGGTTCCAGTGGCTTCATCTTTAAGCTTCTTTGGGTCCTCTCATCTCTTAGCTTCTCTGGGGCTTCTCTGGGGCTTCTCTGAGCTCTCTGGGCTTTTTCTGTGTGTCCTTTACCCTCTTAGAAAGGACTCCAGTAAGGGGATTAAGACGCATCTTGAATGAGGCAGGTCACATCTCAATTGAAATAATCTAATCAAAAGGTTGCACCTACAGAAATGGATTAAAAGAACATGGCCTTTTATGGGGTACATAACAGCTTCAAACCACCACAACTGTATTATTCTTTCACCTTTTCTTTGGGTCTGAAATTTTTCAAAACAAAAGTGTTCAAAAATAAAATTCAGACAGTAGGATGGATAAAACTTTATAACTTATAGAAAATGGGAAGGGAGGGAGAGGGCAGACTCAGGAATGACACCTAGGTTTCTGGCCTATTATGGGGGTGCTATCACTGAGATGGGGAACCCTGAAGGAAGAGTGGACTTACAAGTAGCCACAGGAATTTTGCTTTGGACACACATTAGAGTGAGATTTATATGCGATATACAAGTGGAGATGTCCAATAGGCTGTTGAGCCACACAAGTTTGAAGTTTGAGTGGGCTCTGAATGAGGACCCTTGGGGGTCTGCCACGAGAGTCTTGACTAAATAGATCAGTTTTCTATATTCAATAGTATTAAATCAGACTAATCCTAAAAAAAGCGGTAAAACCAATTTCCCCCTAACTCACTGATAATTATGTGAAAAGGTGAGTTTTTCAAGTGTTAGGAGAAAGGGAATATTTTCCACAGGGAGGTGGAAATACAGAGATAAGTGGTAAGGGAGGAAATGAGTGTGTGCATTTCAGTAAGCTGTCTTCTTTCTGGCCCAAGTCAAGGAAACAGGAAGAAAAGAGAGATCATTTTCAGCACAGAAAACTAAATTTCAAGGACAATTCCTACTTGTAAGGAAAAAACTAATTTTAAAACATGCCATGCTGTGTTTGGGAAAGGAAGTTTAAAAAATGAAACTAGAAAAACTTCGTGGCAGTATCTCTGTAACTATATCCAGGAGCAAGAATTACAATGGATTTTTCACCCTTTGGGTCAGGGACTAAGAGATGTTTTTGTAGAGTTGTGGAAAATAAGGTCTGGCACACAGTTAAGAAAGATTTGGTGGTAGGCAGTAAGGAGGTGGGATGACAGGAAAAGTGCAAGAATAAATCAGTTTTTCATCAGATCAAATTCCATGTATAGCTGTGTGACCTTGGACAATGTGCTTGCCCGCTCTTTGCCTCATTTTCCACATCTGTAAAATGGAGATAATAGCACCTTCCTTCCTCGTAGAGTTCTTGTCTGTGAACTAATACATGAAAAAATTAAACAGATCTTGGTACATGGTAGACTTTCAATGAATGTTAGCTTTCCTCATCACTACCACCGTCATCATCACCGTTGTCATTACTCATGCCCTTCTGGCTTTGCCCATTTTCTCTCTGCTGATAATGCCTTCCTTTCTCCTCTCTACCTTCCTTGTTTAAGTTGTGATTCTTTTGGAGTACTTTCCTGAGGATTCCAACCCAAGTGGATTTCAGTGCAAGGAAGAGATGGAAGCCTGAATTTGGTGCTGAGATGTTCTGGATTAATTCTGATTGTGGACAACTATAGGGAGAGCCCACAACAATCTCATTCAACAAACATGTGCTGATCACCTACTCTGTGTCAGCACCAGGCGAGGGGCAGTGGGTACAGAGATGGAAGGTGATGGTGCTTCCTTTCAGGGAACTTTTTATTTATTGGAGAAAGAAACATATAAGCAGACAAATGAAGAGCGATACAATGGAGGTAAAAGGCAGGAAACAATCTAATGTCTGGATCATTCCCATCAGCCTAAAAACATGCTGTAGTATCACCTGACTTTAAAAATCCCATCTTGAACCCACAACCTCATCTGGCCACCATTTCTACTTTATAGGAAAGCTATAAAGAATTGCTATACTCAGTATTTCCACTTTCTCACCTCACATTCACAACTCTTTTTCTTAGAAAATAATATACTTCAGACGTCAAAAACTAGGAAAAGGTATGTGGTAGGCTGAATTATGTACCCCAGAAAAAAATATATTTTTAATCTTAATCCATTTCTGTGGGTGTGAACCCATTATAAGATGTTGTTTTGTAAGATGTTTGTTTGTTTTGAAGGTGGTGTTTTTAGTGAAGGTATAGCTCAACTAAGTGAGGTTGGGCCTTAATCCTATTACTGGAGGATTTATGAAGAGAAAGCCACTTGGAAGAGAGGAAGCTGGAAGTCACTGGAACCTGGAAGAGAAAGGAGAGTACCTTGCTCTGTGATGGGAAAGTCAAGGAACCCAAGGGTTACTAGCCAGACAGAACTCTGCTTACCCCAGGAGAAAGCAAGCCTTCCAGCCTCCAAAACTATGAGCCAAAAATTCCTGTTACTAAGCCAACCCATTGTGTGGTATTTTTCTTAGCAGCTGGGAAACTAAGACAGATAAACAATTTCCTCACCCTGCACAGTTAACCAGTGTTATTAGTTTCTTGTTTATACATTCAGAGATTTTTTTGTTGGTATATTGACATAACATAAAAATATATATTCTTTTTAACCTCCTTTTTTATATAAATGGCAAAGTACCATATATATGTCATGCTGCTCTTTGTGTTTTTCACTTAACAATATATCATGGGGAATCTTCTCTTTTAATATATTGCTTTTGTTCATTGCCTTTTATTGGGTGCCTCCTGGTGGACATTAGGTTGTTCCCAATGTTTGCTATTACAGATAAAGCTGCAGTTGAATGAATGACCCTGCACTTAAGTTATTTCCCAATGTCTGGCAGTATAAATGTATGATCATTACTAGAATTGCCCAAACTGTTTGTGCCTTTGTTGTCCCAATTTACAGCCCCACTAGCAATGTATGAGAATATCTGTTTCCCTAAAGTCTTGCATCTGTTATCAAACTTAAGATTTTGTTGGTCTGATAAATGAAATAAATGTTATTTCAAGGTAAACATCTGTTCTGTTCCTATCTTTTATCTAATATTTCTATTGGGTTCTTGGCATTCTTTATATTTAATTTTTTCCAAATGCGTCATTTGTTCTCTTCCTCACTCCCTCCCTTCCTCCTTTCTATTTCTTCCTTCCTCCCTCCCTCCTCCCTCCCTCCCTTTCTTTCCCTTCCCTTTCCCCTTCCCTTCCCTTCCTTTCTCTCTCCCCTTCCCTCCCCTCCCCTTCCCTTACAATTTTGTTGAAATATAAATCACATATCATAACAGTTCATCCAAAGTGTACAATGTTTTTTAGTATATATCAGAATTGTACAACGAGCATCACAATCAAATTTTAGAACATCTTCATCACCTCACAAAGAAATCCTGTACCTATTAGCAGTCACTCCCCATCCCCATTCCACCCAAACACCCTTCCAATCCAGCTTAGGCAATCAAGAAGCTCCTTTCTATCTTTATACATTGGCCTTTTCTAGATATTTTGTATCAGTGGAATCATACAATATGTGATGTTTTTTAACACACTTTTTTTTCTTAGTTTTCATTTTTTCTTAAACCTGCTCTAATCAGGATTTTGTTCTCACTTAAGCCATCCTTGAAAAGGTCAGTTGCATCCATCTTGGCTCTCTTCTATTTTGCTTCCTTTCTCACTGTACATTTGCAGTCTCCATTGCTAGTTCCTCCTCCTCTTCCCTCTGACATAGGAACCCCAGGACTAAGTCTACTGTTTTCTATCCATACCCTGTTTCAGCCATTCATCTGGTCCCTAGGTGGTGAGTTCCCTAGGTATTCTTTTTGCTACATATAGCCCACATTTGGAACTGAAGAAGCCAGCAACCCTTAAATGCCCAAGGTGCAGACTAAAAAAGCTCCAACAAAAGTCTGCTCACTCTAGGGAATATGTTTGCCCATCATATATCTGATCATAGTCTAGTACCCAGTATATATAAATAACTCTTACAACTCAACAATAAAAAGACAAAAAAAAATTTTAATGAGCAAAGGACTTGAATAGACATTTCTATAAAGAAGATATACAAATGACCAAAAAGCACATGAAAAGATGTACAACATCATTAGTCACTAAAGAAATGCAAATCAAAACCAAAATGAAGTGAGCTTACAGTCAAGGAAGGTGGTGGTATATGACACTCCAGGTACTGTTCCCACACAGAATCTTTGAGCAACTAGAAAAAGTGACAAAGCCATCTTCCTTATCTCTGGAAAACAGTGAAAGGGTTGCAGTAACTGGGTGAGTACAGAATAAAAGAAAACAGCTTTAAAATCTGTAGGAGAAGCTTACGGCACCCTTGCTATCTCCTCACTCATCCCTGCCTGGTACAGTCTGGAGCCAGTCTTCACTCCCATTTTGGGAGCCCTGGCCCTATTCTGGAGGGAGCAGAGTAACCTCTATGCACATATCTGGATGTCTGTGTTGCTAGTATCAACCTATCAACTGGAACCTTAAAGACTGAACCAGAAAATCTGTTTCTGGTTCATCCTCCCAGAACTTGTCCTGCAGGTAGAAACAGCTTGCAGAAAGCAAAAACAGTGAAAGAAACAAGTCAAAGATGCTTGTGGCAAAGGATTACTTGCTCTAAAGCTATAATACAGCACCCAGGACAGAGAGAGGGTCTCTTCATAGGCAGTAAAGGGGCATTCAAATTCTTGTAAATGGGAGGATTCCTAAGGCCAAAAGCAAGCAGAAGCCCAAGCAAGAAGCAGACTTGAAACAGGCTCAGATGAGAATGAGTAGACCCCACACTTCACATTCATCTCAGGCTGATCACGACAGGAAAGCTAAATTGTAAAAGAGCCCATCAGCCAAAGCAGAGCCAATTTGCAAAGATTGAAAGGTGATTTTTACATTTGTTAGCTTTTGGCACTCAGGGAAATCTCTGTCATATCACTAACTAGATACAAACTAGTATCTCAAGGATTAAACAGCTCAAGGATTAATTCTCAGAGTTAACACTAAAATATTAAAATGTATGATGTATAAGAAAAGGATACAAGGTGAACAAAGAAACAGGAAATGATTCCCCATCCAAAAAGGGATAAAAATCCAGAAACCATCAATGAAGAGAACCAGATTTTGTACATAGCAAACAAAGACTTAAAAAATGATTCTTCATATCAGGAGATAAAGGACAATACAGAGAAAGAACTAAAGGATACCACAAAACAATGAGAATAAAGGAACAGAAATTTTTAAAGGAAGCAAACAAATACTGGAGTTGAAGATCACAGTAAGTGAAATGAAAAATTCCCTAGAGGGTTTCAAAGCATGTTAGAGCTGGCAGAAGAAAGAAACAGTTAACTTGAAGATAGGACAATTGAAATGATTCAGACTGAGGAGGAGAAAGAAAACAGAATTTTAACAAGTGAACAGAGCCTAAGAGACTTGTGGGACACCGTCAGGTGTACTAATATACACACTATAGGAATCCCAGAAGGAGAAGAGAGAGATAAAGGGACAGAAGGAATGTTCAAAGAAATAGTGGCAGAAAACGTCCCAAATTTAACAGAAGACATGAATATGCACATTTCAAGAGGCCCAACAAACCCAAACAGGATAAACTTGAAAAGAACCATGCCCAGACAAATAGTAGTTAAAGTGGAAAATGCCGCGGACAAGAGAGAGTTCTGAAAACTGCAAGAGAAAAGCAACATGTTATGTAAAATGGAGTCCCAGGAAGATTAAGTGCTGATTTCTCAGCAAAAACCATGAAGGCAAGAATGCAGGGAGATGCTGAAAGAAAACAATTACCAATAAGAATTTTATATTTGGTGAGATGGTCTTTCAAAAACAAGGGAGAAATTGAAATATTTCCAGATAAACAGAAGCAGAGGGAATCCATCATGAATAGTCCTGCTTACAAGCAGTGCTATAGGAAATTCTTCAGACTGAAACAAAAGGACACTATGGATGAAAATGGCATAAAGAAATAAAGCCTCCAGTAAAGGTAATCATATGAGTAATATTAAATGCCATTACAACTCTGTTGTATTTTGCAACAATGTAACACCACTTTACTTCTTACAGGTTCTAAAATGCAAATGCATACAAAGTAATGATAATCTATGGTTTAGGACATAGAATGTATAAAGATATAATTTGTAACAACAATAACAAAAATGTGGGGGGAGCAGAGAGATACAGGAACAGTGTATGTGTTGCTACTGAAGTTAAGTTGGTATCAAATCAAACATGGTTGTCATAGATTTAGGATATTATATTTAATCCACATGGTACCACAAAGAAAATATATGAAATATATAGAAAGAAATGAGATGGAACTCAAAATGGTACAATACAAAAACTCAAATGAACATGAAAATAGGCATTAACAGGAGAATTGAGGGACAAAAAAGTATATAAGACTTAGAAAGATCAACTAGCAATAAAGCAGAAAAAAGCCCTGCATAACTGTTATCAATAGTTACATTAAATTTAATGCATTAAACTCTTCAGTCAAAAGGCATAGATTGGCGGAATAGATAAAAACACATGACCCAAATATGAGCTGTTTATAAGAGACTCACCTTACACTCAAAGACACAAACAGGTGGAATTAAAAGGATAACAAAAAGTACACCATGCATATAGTAACCAATAGAGAGCTGGGGTAGCTATACTAATATCAGATAAAATAGACTTTAAGTCTAAAACTGTTACAGAGAACAAAGAAGGCCGCTATATACCAAATAAGAGGTCTATTCAACAGGAAGACATAACAATCATAAATATATAAGCACCTAACGGCAGAACCCCAAAACATATGAAGCAAATATTGACAGATTTGAAGGGGAAATAGTCCTACATTAATAGTAAGAGACTTTAATACCACTATCAATAATGGATAGAACATCTAGACAGAAGATCAGTAAGGAAATAGAAGACTTGAATGATACTATAAACCAACTAGACCTAACAGATATATGTAGAACACTTCACCCAACAGCAGCAACATTCTCTCTAGTGCAAATGTATCATTCTCCAGACAGAACATATGTTAAACCACAAAACAAATGTCAATGATTTTAAAATATTGAAATCATGCAAATATATCTTCTTTGACCACAGTGGAATGAAGCTAGAGATCAATAACAGAGGGAGAAATGGAAAATTCACAAATATGGGAAATTAACATAATTCTAAACAACCAGGAGGATAAAGAGGAAGTCATCACAAAATTAGGAAAACCTGGAGGCAAATAAAAATGAAAATACAGCACACCAAAATATATGGGATGCAGCAAAGGTAGTACTGAGAGGCAAATTTATATTTTCTTTGTGGTACCATGTGGCTTAATTTATGTAATATCATAAATTCTTACATTACAAAAGAAGAAATATTCCAAATCAGAGACTGTGCCAGTATATTATCCCCACCCCCACCCCCAGAAAAACCATATTCTTTAATGCAGTCTTGTGGGGGCAGACTGATTAGTCTGTTGATTAGAGTGGAACCTCTCACTAGATTAATTCCATGGAGTTGTGGCTCTGTCCATTCAGGGTGGACCTTGATTAGTTCACTGGAATACTTAAGAGAGAAGCTCAGAGGGAATACATACTGAGATGCTTGCTGATGCTTAGAGATGCTTGGAGATGCAGACAGGACTTTTGGAGATGCTAAGCTAAGAGTAACCCAGAGACATTTTCGAGAAAGCCATTTTGAAATGCAACCCAGGAGCAAGGAAAAGCAGTTACCAGCCATTTGCCTCCTCAGCTGACAGAGGTGTTCCAGATGCCATCAGCCAGTCTTCACTGAAGGTATCCTCTTGTTGATGCCTCAGTTTGATTGCTTTTATGGCTATAGAACTATAAATTTGTAGCCAAATAAACCCCCTTTATAAAAGTCAATCCATTTCTGGTATTTTGCAGAATGGCAGCTTTAACTAACCAGAACAGCAAAGGAAAAGAAATGAAAGGCATCCAAATTGGAAAGGAAGAAGTAAAATTTTCCCTCTTTGCAGATGATGTGGTCCTGTTATACAGAAAATACTGAAAAATCCACAACAAACTACCTAGGGCTAACAAATGAATTCAGCAAAATGGAAGGGTACAAGATCAAACCCAAAAATCAGTGATGTTTCTATATGCAAGGATTTAACATTTGGAAGAATAAATCAAGAAAAAAGTTCCAATTACAATTGCAACAAAATCAAATATCTAGGAATAAATTGAACCCGGGATGTAAAGGACTTGTATGCAGAAAACAACAAGATACTGCTAGAAGAAATCAATGAGGACTGAAATAAAAGGAAGGGCATTCCATGTTCATGAATTTGAAGACTAAATATTGTTAAGATTTCAATCCTACCCAAAGTGATTTGTAGATTCACTGGAATCCCAATCAGAATTGCAACAACCTTCTTTGCAGAACAGAGAAGCCAATCATCAAATTTATACTTAAGGGGGATCTTTCAGGGAAGATGGCAGAGTAGGGAGCTACAGGACTCACTCTTCCTACAAAAATTGCTACTGGACAGGCAGAAACTCTCTGAAACAACTGTTCTAGGGCTCCAGAGGCCAGGGGAACACTGTTCAGCATCCAGGGAAGTGGAGGACAAAGTAGCTGAGAACAGTGGAAAAGAGCTGTGAGTAACTCATTCCGTGTCAGCCAGCATACACCCGCCAGTCTGAATGTGAGCCTCATCAGACCCAGTCCCTGGTTGGCTGCTGCAGATGGAGAGAGATGTGGAAGCCCTCTTCCACAAGAATGGAGGAGGGGGTGCCCTGGCCAAGTTTTGATCATGGCTTTGGATTGGCAAATTTAGATCACTGGATACCAGTTCTGAACCACTGTTTTAGCTCTCCCTGGACAGGGACCACCATGGCCATTGTTTCAAGGCTGCCCCCAACAGGGGTGAAGGCAGTGAAGTTTTAAAGGTACATGGCTTCCCTAGGGCTGTGGGGATCAGTTTGCTCAATAGTGCAATTGATTGGGCAGGCCAGGAAAGCACAACTTCAGGGAGCTGTCAAAAAGGCTTTTTGGTATCTTTCCTGATCCTCTACTCAGGGCTCTTTGGAACTGGACTGTATCCCCTTTGTGGGTCCTGGCCCTGCTATGGCTGGGAAATACTGACTTGGGAAAATCTTCTCCAGGGTGATTCAACTCCCAGAATTTGCCCCCCAGGCAGAAGCAGATACAGACAATGAAAGGAGAGGAAAAAGATATAGAGAGGAAAAACAAGAACAGAGCAGATCAATATTCCTGGAGAATGAACAGAGGAAAGGAAGCTTTCTCTGGGGGGAGAGGGGGGAGGTGTGTGAAACAAATGCACAAATAGAGCAATCTTAAAAATTGTACCATATACCGAGGGCAAGAATCTGATGAAGAAGAGCTGAAAAAAATCTAATCAGTTAAACATGGCCATTTCCAAAAGTATAGAATAAGTTGAACCAAGTTTCAAAGAAAAGCCTCAATACAAAGCCAATCAACAATAAAATCCTAGGCAAGAAAGAGAAACTGACCTTCAGAGTAAACTCATCAAGATAATCAGATGCCTGACGTCACCAAAAAATTGCAAGCCAAAATAAGAAACAGGAAGATACAGCCCAGTCAAAGGAACAAATTAAAACTTCAGAGGAGACACAAAATTGGGAACAACTAATCAAAGATGTTCAAACAAATCTAAATCAATTGAAGGAGATGACGGGAAATATGGCTAAAGAGATAAAGGACATTAAGAAGACACTGGGTGAGTATAGAAAAGAATTTGAAAATATGAAAAGAAACATAACAGAACTCATGGGAATGAAAGGCATAATAGAAGAGATTAAATACACACTAGAGGCATACAACAACAAATTTTGAACAGGCAGAAGAAAGATTCAATGAACTAGAAAATGGGGCTATCAAAATCTTAATGACAGAAGAATAGAGAAAAGAATGGAAAAAGTTAAGCAAGGCCTCAGGGAATAGAATGACAGCATGAAGCAGACAAACATACTTGTCATGGGTGACCCAGAAGGAGAAGAGAAAGGAAAAGAGGTAGAAAGAATATTTGAGGAAATAATTGCCAAAATTTTCTCAACTCTTATGAATGACATAAATATACATGCCCAAGAAGTGCAACATATCCAAACAATAAATCCTAACAGAACTATTCTGAGACACATAGTAATAATTAGAATGTCAAATGCCAAAGATAAAGAGAGAATCTTGAAAGCAGCAAGAGAAAAGCAATTTGTCACATACAACGAATCTGCAATAAAATTGTCATTTCTCTTCAGAACCCATGGAGGCAAGAAGGCAGTGGTATAATATATTTAGGATACTGAAAGCCAAATACTACCAGTCAAGAATTCTTTATTTGGCAAAACCGTCCTTCAAAAATGAGAGAGAGTTTAAAATATACAAAGATAAATAGAAACTGAGAGTTTGTTAACAAGAGACCTGCCCTGCAAGAAATATTAAAGGAAGTTCTGCAGGCTGATAGGAAAAGACAGGAGAGAGATGCCTGGAGGAGTGTAGAAATGAAGATTATCAGTGAGGGTAACTGTAAAGATAAAAAAGACAAAAATAAGATATGATACATAAAAACCAATGATAAAATATCTGTGGTAAGTACTGCCTTTACAGTAATGACATTGAATGTTAATGGATTAAACTCTCCAATCAAAAGACACAGATTGGCAGAATGAATAAAAAAGTCTGATCCATCTATATGCTGTCTACTAGAGACTCACCTTAGACCCAAGGACACATATGGGTTGAAAGTAAGAGATTAGAAAAAGATATTTCATGCAAGCAGTAACCAATAAAGAGCTAGGGTAGCTATACTAATGGCAGAAAAAATAGACTTTAAATGCAAAACTGTTATAAGAGACAAAGAAGGACACTCTATATTAATAAAAAGGGCAATCCACCAAGAAGAAATAATGGTCATAAAAATATATGCACCTAACCAGGGTGCCCCAAGATACATGAGGCAGATGCTGGCAAAACTGAAGGATTAATGGTTGGAGACTTCAATACACCACTCTCAATAATAGATAGAATAACTAGGCAGAGGACCAGTAAGGAAACAGGGAACTTAAATAATATGATAAATGAACTAGACCTAACTGACATATACAGAACTATGTACCCGAAAACAGCAGGATATATATTCTTTTCAAGTGCCCATAGATCATTCTCCAGGAAAGATGACATATTGGGTCATAAAACAAGTCTCAATAAATTTTAAAAAATTGAAATTATACAAAACACTTTCTCTGACCATAATGGAATGGAACAAAGCCAGAAATCAGTAACAGGCAGAGAACTGGAAAACTCACAAATATATGGAGGTTGAACAACACACTTAAACAATCAGTGGGTCAAAGAAGAAAATGCAAGTCAAATCAGTAAGTAACTCCAGATGAATGAAAATGAGAATACAACATAACAAAACTTATGTAATGCAGCTAAGGGCAGTGCTGAGAGGGCAATTTAAAGCCATAAACACCTACATTAAGAAGGAAGGAAGTGCTAAAATCCAAGACCTAACTGCACATCTGAGGAACTACAAAAAGAACAGCAAACTAATCCCAAAGCAAGCAGAGGGAAAAAAAATAGCAAAGAGCAGAAATCAATTGAATTGAGAATAAAAAAGCAACGGAGAAAATGAACAAAACCAAAAGTTGGTTCCTGGAGAGGATCAATGAAATTGGCAAACACTTAACTAGACTGACAAAGAAAAAGAGAAGATGCAAATAAATAAAATGGGACATTAGTAGCGATCCCACAGAAATAAAATGGATCATAAGAGGATACTGTAAACAACTGTATACCATCACATTAGACACTGTAGATGAAATGGACAAATTTCTAGAAACACACAAACAATATACGCTGACTTGAGAAGAAATAGAAGACCTCCACAGACCAACCACAGATAAAGAGATTGAATCAGTCATCAAAAATCTCCAAACAAAGAAAAGCCAAAACCGTATTGCTTCACAGGTGAATTCTACCAATCATTCCAAGAAGACTTAATATCAGTCCTGCCCAAACTCTTCTAAAAACTGAAGAGGAGGAGCACTACCTAACTCATTCTATGAAGCTAGCATAACCCTAATGCCAAAGCCAGATAAATGTGCTAAAAGAAAAGAAAGTTACAGACCAATTTCTCTAAAGAATATAGATTCAGAAATCCTCAACAAAATACTAGCAAATTGAATCCAACAGCACATTAAAATAATTATACACCATGATGAAGTGGGTTTTATCCCAAGTATGCAAGGGTGGTTCCACAGAAGAAAATCAATTAATGTAATACACCACATTAACAAATCAAGGGGAAAAACTACATGATCAGCTCAATTGAGGCAGAAAAGGCATTTCAAAAAATCCAATATCCTTTCTTGATAACATCATTGCAAAAGATAGAAATAAAGAAATTTCCTCAATTGATAAAGGGCATATGTGAAAAACCCACAGCTAACATCGTACTCAATGGTGAAAGACTGAAAGCTTTCCCTCTTGGATCTGTGTAGTAGTTTGGAGGCTATCTATACCCTAGAAATGACCATGTTCTTTTAATCCTTTAGACCTTTTGTAGGAGAGACCTTTTGATTAGGTTATTTCAACTGAGATGTGACCCACCTCATTTAAGGTGGGTCTTAATCCTCTTACTGGAGTCCTTTATAAGAAGATAAAACACATATGGAAGACAAGAGATGAAATGAAGGGAAGCTCATGGAAAAAGCCCCAGAGAAAGTGAAAGACAAGGACACACCCACAGAAGCTAAAAGAGGAAGCTGCTAAAGACAGAAGTTGAAAGCAAGGAAACCTCACAGAGAAGGACCAGCAGATACTGGCCATGTGCATTTCCATGTGACAGAGGTGTCCTGGATGCAGCACCCTGTCTTCAGAGTCCAGATATTGTCCTGTTGATGCGTTGAATTGGGACATTTTCATGGGCTAAGAACTGTAAATTGTAAGTTTATAAATTCCCACTGTAAAAGCCAAACCATTTCTGATATATTGCATTCTGGCAGCTTTAGCAAACCAAAACAATCTGGAACAAGACAAGGATGTCCACTGTCACCAGTGTTTTTCAACATTGTGCTAGAAGTTCTAGCTAGAGCAGTTAGGAAAGAAAAAGAAATAAAGTGCATCCCATTTGAAAAGGAAGAAGTAAGACTTTCACTATTTGCAGGTGGTATGGTCTTATATCTAGAAAGTCCTGAAAAATCTGTAACAAAAATACTAGAGTTAATAAACGAGTTCATCAAAGTGGCAGGATACAAGATCAACACACAAAACTCAGTAGTGTTTCTTTATTCTAGAAGTGAGCCATATGAGGAGGAAATCAAGAAAAAATGCCATTTACAATAGCAACTAAAGAATCAAATATCTATGAATAAATCTAAGCAAGGATGTAAAAGACTTGTACACATAAAACTACAAAACACTGTTAGAAGAAATCAAAGAATATATAAATAAATGAAAGGACATTCCATGTTTATGGATTGGAAGACTAAATATCATTGAGAAGTCAGTTCTACTCAAATTGAGTTATACATTCAATGTCATCCCAATCAGAATTCTAGCAGCCTTCTTTGAAGAAATGGAAATGCCAATTATTAAATATATTTGGAAGAGTAAAGGGCCTGGAATAGCCAAAAAATCTTGAAAAATAAGAACAAAGTTGAAGGACTCACACCTTCTGACTTTAAAGCACATTACAAAGCTATAGTTGTCAAAATAAAATAGTACTGGCATAAAGATAGATATGTTACCCAATGGAATTGAATGAGAGTTTAGAAATAGACCCTCATATCTATGGCCAATTGATATTTGACAAGTCTGCCAAGTCCACTCAACTGGGATAGAAAAGTCTCTTCAACAATTGGTACTAGGAGAACTGGATATCCATATGCAAACGATTGAAAAAGAGCCACTGTCTCACACCATGTACAAAAATTAACTCAAAATGGATCAAAAACTTAAATGTAAGAGCAAGGACCATAAAACTCCTCAAAGATACTGTAGGGAAGCATCTTCAAGATCTTGTGTTAGATAATATTTCTTAGACTTTACACCCAAAGCACAAGCAATGAAAGAAGAAATAGGTAAATAGGACCTCCTCAAAATTAAAAACTTTTGTGCTTTAAAGGACCTTGTCAAGAAAGTGAAAAGGCAGCCTACTCAATGGGTGAAAGTATTTGGAGACCACATATCTGCTAAGGGTTTAATATCCAGAAAATATAAAGAAATCCTACAACTCAACAATAAAAAGAAAAAAACCCAGTTGAAAAACGGGCAAAAGATTTGAATAGACATTTTTTCCAAAGAGGAAATACAAATGGCTAAATAGCACATGAAAAGATGCTCAACATCACTATTAGGGAAATGTAAATCAAAACTATAATGAGATATCATTTGACACCTACTAAAATGGCCGGTATTAAAAAAACAGAAAACTTCAAGTGTGAGAGAGGGTGTGGAGAAAGAGGAACACTCATTCACTGCTGGTGGGAATGTAAAATGGTGCAGTCACTGTGGAAGACAGTTTGGTGCTTCCTCAGGAAGTGATATACAGAATCGCCATATGATCCAGCAATCCCTCTACTAAGTATACACCCAGAAGAATTGAAAGCATGGACTTAAACAGACATTTGCATACCTATGTTCATAGTAGCATTATTTACAATTGCCAAAAGATGGAAGCAATCCAAGTGCCCGTTAATCGATGAATGGATATACAAAATATGGTATATACATATGATGGAATATTATTTAGCTGTAAGAAGGAATGAAGTTCTGATTCATGCAACAACATGGATGAACCTTGAGGACATTAAGTTGAGCAAAATAAGCCAGACACAAAAGGACAATTCACTGATATGACCTAATTATAATAAGCAAACTCAACAGTGCTAGAAACTAGAATGTAGGTTACCAGGAGATAAAATGGCAGTAGAAAATAGGGAACTGATGCTTAATTTGTGTGGAATTTCTAATTAGGTTGATTGTAAATGTTTGAAAATAGATAGCTGGTGTGCTGGTTTGAATGTATTATGTCCCCCAGAAAAAGCCATATTCTTTGATGAAATCTTGTGGGGCAGACAGAATAGTGGGGATTAAGTTGGAACGTTTGAATTAGGTTGTTTGCATGGAGATGCGCCCACCCAACTGTAGATGATAACTGATGGGATATTTCTATGGAGGCATGGCCCCACCCATTTGGGGTGGGCCTTGATCAGTGGAGCCATATAAATGAGCTGGCTCAAGGAGAGAAAACTCAGTGCAGCTGTGAGTGACGTTTTGAAGAGGAGCAAGCTTGCTAGAGAGGAACGTCCTGGGAGAGAGCCATTTTGAAACCAGAACTTTGGAGCAGACGCCAGCCACGTGCCTTCCCAGCCAACAGAGGTTTTCCGGATGCCATTTGCCATCCTCCAGTGAAGGTACCTGATTACTGATGTGTTACCTTGGACACTTTATGGCCTTAACACTGTAACTGTATAGCCAAATAAACCCCCTTTTTATAAAAGCCAATCCATCTCTGGTGTTTTGCATTCTGCAGCATTAGCAAACTAGAACAGCTGGTGATGGTAGCAAATTATTGTGAGTGTACATAACAGTGCTGAATTATGCATGCAAATGTGGTTGAAAAGGGAACTTTCGGGTCTTGTATGTTACTAGAAGGAAAGTTAAAGGATAAAAAATGGGACTGTATAACACAGTGAACCTTGATGTGGACAATGACTGTGGTTAATAGTACAAATATAAGAGTGTTCTTTCATGAATTATAACAAATATATGTCACTATTAAAAGGAGTTAATAGGGTGGTAGATAGGAAAAATATATCTAGTTCAAATTATGTACTACTGTTAACAGTAATATTTTAATATTCTTTCATCAGTTGTAACAAAGGTACCACACCAATGCAAAGTGTCAACCTAGAGAGGTATATGGGAATGTTGTATTTTTTACAACTTTTATGTAATCCTACAACCTACCTAATTAAAAAAATATATTTTAAAAAATTATGCTAAATGAAAGAAACTAGACACAAAGTACTACATACTGTAGGATTCCATTTGTATAAAATGTAAATATAAATAAAACTACAGAGACAGAATTAGATTACTGGTTTTGTAGGGATGGAGAAACAGAGGGATTGAGAGGTGTTTGCCAAGGGGTATGTGGTATTTCTTTTTGAAGTATAGAAAATGTTCTAAAAATTGATTGTGGTGATGATTTCATAACTCTGTGATTATAATAAAAACCATTGATTGTACACTTTGGATGGATAGTATGGTATGTGAATATACTCCATAAAACCACTTTAAAATTTTTATATTTAAGGGTAACAGGTCCTAAATAGCTAAAGCCATCTTGAAAAAGATGATTGAAGTTGGAGGACTCACATTTCCTGATTTTAAAACTGATTACAAAGCCACAGTAATCAAAACAGCATGGTACTGGCCCACCTAAAAGGGTGATGAGGGGGGAGGAGTGATGGAGCCAGGCAGCAATCTGGACCTAGGCAGCAATGTGGACACTGGGCCCAAAGCGGCCCAAGATGAGGAAGAGTCCAGGGTGAAGAAATGGCGACTCTTGTGTATGGAGTTTGCCTTGGTCACAAGGTGTGACACACCCGTGGCTCAGTGCTACTTGGCAGAGAATGTCTGGGAGATGGAAAGAGCGCTGAACTCCTTCTTTGAGCCATGTGTGTATGAGAGTGCCTTGGAAAGCCGTTCTCAGACCCCCTCTGAGCCTGAGACTTGTGTTGACCTAAGCAATGAAGATACAACTGATTCCACTCATTCTAAAATCAGCTCATCTCAAAATATTCACCAAGAAGATGGCAGTATGTTCTCTTTAATTACCTGGAATATTGATGGATTGGATCTAAACAACCTACAAGAGAGGGCTCGAGGCGTGTATTCTTATTTAACTTTGTACAGCCCACATGTGATATTTCTACAGGAAGTTATTCCTCCATACTATAGCTACCTAAAGAAGAGAGCAAGAAGTTATGAGATTATTACAAGTCATGAAGAAGGATATTTCACAGCTATAATGTTGAAAAAGTCAAGAGTGAAATTAAAAAGCCAAGAGATTATTCCTTTTCTGAGTACCAAAATGATGAGAAACCTTTTGTATTTGCATGTAAATGTGTCAGGAAATGAACTTTGCCTTATGACTTCCCATTTGGAGAGCACCAAAGGGCATGCTAAGGAGCGAATCAATCAGTTAAAAGTGGTTTTAAAGAAAATGCAAGAGACTCGAGAGTCAGCTATGGTTATATTTGCAGGAGATACAAATTTAAGGGATCACAAGGTTACCAAATGTGGTGGTTTACCCAACAACATTTTGGTTGTCTGGGAGTTTTTGGGCAAGCCTGAGCATTGCCAGTATAATGGGATATGCAAATGAACTCTCATCTCAGAATATCTGGTTCTTGTAAGCTTCGTTTTGATCAAATATTTTTCAGAGCAGCAGCAGAAGGGGGCCACGTTATTCCCCGAAGTTTGGACTTACGTGGTTTGGAAAAACAACTGTGGCAGATTTTCTAGTGATCACTGGGGGCTTCTATGCAGCTTAGATATAATATTGTGACCTGCTTTTCAAATATGAGTTTTAAACGTACTGTATAGTTTTGTTCTGGATTTTAGTGAATATAATTTTACCTGTCTGGAAAGATAGGTTTAATATGGAGGAATTAATATACTGATCACTGTAAAAGAAAAAAATCCTCCTGTGACTTTTATTTCATGGATTGTGTCCTCAGCTTTCAGAACTAAATTAATATTTACTTAAACTAAAGCAGGCCCATGTTGAGAATATGAGGACTCTTAAGGAAAGGCACAAATCCCATCAGAGATTTCAATAATGGTCACCCAGACAGCTGGGTTCCAGGCAGGGGGACAACATCGGCTTGGGGTAGACTTTAAAACTTGATTTTTTTCAATCTGGTACTAGAAATGTTAATATTTTAAATAAGCCCTCAGAAGTACTTTTTAATGTCATAAGAGTTACTGAGTCCTTGGAACCGGAACTTTTAATTATATATGGCAAATTCAGGTCATCTGAAATGAAACAGTTAAGTGGAAGACAGCTATCCTACATCAGACTTCCTTTATCAGCTAACAGTGTAAAAGAAACTTTACGATTTAAAACTCCTTGCCTCTTGTTCATGTTTATAGTTCTCTCACCAAAAGAGACAAAGTTAGGATTGATAATGATTAACGTCAGTTTATAGCAGCAGTGGACTGTTTTTCTAAGAAAAAAAGTAAATGTGTAAAGAGAAATAGGCTTTTAGTTTTGCTATTTGTAAAATTGAATGATTTTGCAAGGGGTGAATAAAGGGCACTTTAAATGTGCTTTAAAGAAACACTTCTTTGCACCAGAGTGCTTTAAATAAAGAATTTTACTTGTTTATTTAAAAAACAAAACAAAACAACAGCATGGTACTGACACAAGGATAGACATATAGACCTATGGAATTGAATTGAGAGCTCAGAATTCAACCGACACATTTATGGTCAACAAAGGGGCCAAGACCACTCAACTGGGAAATAATAGTCTCTTCAAGAAATGGTGCTAGGAAAACTGCATCTCCATTTGCAAGGGGGAAAAAAAGGAGGACCTCCTACCTCACACCTTGTGCAGAAATCAATTCAAAATGGATCAAAGACCTAACTATTAAGGGCCAGAACAATCAAACTCGTAGAAAAAAACATAGGGAAGCATCTTCTGGACCTTCCCCTTCACATACCATACAGTGCATCCAAAGTGTCCAATTAATGGCTTTTACTATAATCACAGAGCTGTATAATCATCACCACAATAAATTTTAGAACATATTCATTACTCCAGAAATAAAAACCCCATATCCTTTAGCAGTGGACCTTAACTATTGTGTTAGGCAATGGTTTCTTAGGCTTTATATCCAAAGCACAACTAGCAAAAGAAAAAAGATAAATTGGACCACATCAAAATTAAAAACTTTTGTGCCTCAAAGGACTTAATCATGAAAGTAAAACAACAACCTATACAATGGGAGAAAATATTTGGAAACCACATTCTCAATGAAGATTTAATATCCAGAGTATATAAAGAAATCCTTCAATTTAACAAAAAGACAAACAACCCAATTTTTCAGTGGGCAAAAGACTTGAATTGACATTATGATGGTTAGTCTATATGTCAACTTGGCCAAGTTACGTTGTTCAGTTGTCTGGACAAGCAAACATTGGCCTGAATGTTATTGTAAGGGTGTTTCATGGATTTAAATCATCAGTAAGTTGATCACATCTATGGCTGATTACATCTACAACCAACTGAGGAGATTGCCTTCAACAACAAGAGAAGTCTCATTCAATGAGTTGAAGTGCTTTAAAGAAGTAATGATTTCAGCAGTCAGAAGAGAAAATTTCCATGTCTTCGTCAGCCAGCTTCTCCTGAGGAATTCATCAAAAATCTTCATTGGGGTTCCCCACTTGTGGCCTGCCCTACAGAATTTAGAATTGCCCATCCCCACAGTGGCATGAGACAATTGTTATAAAAATCTGATAATATTTACATATATATATGTATATATACATACACACACATATTATATCCTGTTGGTTTTTTCCCTAGAGAACCCAGACTAATACAGCTTTGGTACTGAGGAACAGTCTTAAGGATGAGATTTCTGAGGTTTTTAGAATTGGTTCTCTAATCTGATTAGATTCAAAGGCTTTAATGACTTATATTAGGGTTCTCTAGGGAAACAGAATCAATGAGAGGTATCTAAGAATATAAGATAAAAGTGACTCACGCAACTGTGGGTATGCATGAGTCCAAATTCTGTAGGGCAGTCAGCAAACCGTCAACTCCAATGAAGATGTCCGATGAACTCCTCAGGAAACCAACTGGCTACTGTGACGAACTCCTCAGGAAATGAACTGGGATCTTCGAGGAACGTGTTCAATGAACTCCTCAGGAAATGAACTGGCAGCTTCGACGAACTCCTCAGGAGACGCTTCGCTGGTCAGCCGAAGAAGAAGTGAAGGTCCTCTATCTGTCTCGCTTATGAGTCTTCAACTGATTGATTGGATTAAATCCAACCAACTGCATTCTCTCATTGTGGAAGGAACGCCCTTTGGTGAGTCATCAGTCACAGCTGCAGCCAATTGACTGATGATTTAATAAACCAGCCTGTTGGTTTATTAACCAGCCAGGAATGTCCTCACAGCAATTGTTAGGCCAGTGCTTGCTTGACCAAACAGCTGGGTACTATCACCTGGCCAAGTTGACACATGAACCTAACCATTACATGACTCTATTTCCAACAATCAAGATGGCGCTGATAGTCCCTGGTATGAGTTGGCAATAGAGACACACAAAATATCACTACTGGATATAGGTACTCAAATGCTTGTAAGAGGCAAGGTTTGGGTGAGACTGTTTTTGACACCTTAACAGAGTTTTGTGGAGTTAAACGGTATAATGATGTTGGCTGGTTGTTCCTAAATAAGTTGGATACAGTTGTAAAAGAAATGGATGAGCTCAAGGCTTCAAATTCCTGACTTAAGCACCACATGAAGATATATATTTATATATCTCCTGTCAGTTCTTTTTCCCTAGAGAACCCTAATACAGACATCTCTCCAAAGAATATATGCAAATGGAAAGATGCTCAACATCATTAGCCATCAGGGAAGTGGAAATAAAAATCACAATGGCATACAATTTCACATCCATTAGAATGGCTATTAAAAAAACAAACATAAAGTAACAGGTGTTGGAGAGGATGTGGAGAAATAGGACCACTTATTCATTGTTGGTGGGAATGTAAAATGGTGCAGCCTCTATGGAAGACAGCTTTTCAGTTCCTCAGAAAGTTAAATATAGAATTATCATTTGACCTTGCAATCCCACTACTAGGTACATACTCAACATAATTGAAAGCAGGGACTTGAACAGATATTTGCACACCGATGTTCATAGCGGCATTATTCACAATTGCCAAAAGATGGAAGCAAACCAAGTGCCCGTCAACAATGAATGGATAAACAAAAAGTGGTATATAAATACAAGGAATGAAGGAATGAAGTTCTGAAATGTCATGACAACATGGATGAACCTTGAAGACATCACGTTGAGTGAAATAAGCTGGCACAAAAAGACAAATATTGTATGATCTTACTGATAAGAAATAATTTGAATAAGTAAATTCACGGAGTCAGAAACTAGAATACAAGTTACCTAGGGCTGGGGTGGGGGTATGGAATGGGAGTTCATTGGTACAGAATTTCTCTTTGGAGTAATGGAAATATTTGATAAATGGTAGTGGTGATGGTAGCACAATATTGTGAACATAATTAACAGCACTGAATTATATATTTGAATGTGGTTAAAGGAGGAAATTTTAAGGTGTATATATGTTACTAGAATAAAAAATTTTAAAATATCTATAGGACTGTACAAGATAGTGAACCCTGATGTAAACTATGGACTATAATTAAAAGTATAATTATAAGATTCCTTCATCAGTTGTAACAATGTAACCACACTAATGCAAGCTCTTTTAATAATAAAAGGGGGTATATGTGAACTCTGATTTGTTTGCATGATTTTTCTCTAAACCTATATATCTCTAATAAAAATTTTATAGCAAAAACAACACAAGGTACCTTTTAAAAACCACTAGGATGACTATAATTAAAAAAAAAAAAAAGGAAAGTAACCAGTGTTGGTGAGGATATAGAGAAATTATTAGGAATGTAAAATAGATCCACCATTGTGGAAAACAGTTTGGTGGTGTGTAAAATGTTAAACATAGTATTATCACATGACCCAGCAATTCCACTCCTAAGTATACACCCCCAAAGAATTGAAAACAGGTGTTCAAACAAAAACTTGTGCACACATGTTCATTGCAGCCCTATTAACAATAACCAAAAGGTGGAAAAAGGAATGAGGTACTGATGCTGTCTACAGCTTGGGTGGACCTTGAAAACATTATGCTAAGTAAAAGAAGCCAGACAAAAGGTCATACATTGTATGATTCCACTTAATGTGAAATATCCAAAATAGGTAAATCCATAGAGACAGAAAGCAGACTGGTACTTACAAGGGGCTGTAGGGAGGGGGGCAAATGGGAATATGTGCTTAATAGGTACAGGGTTTCCTTTTGGGGTGATGACCTGTTTTGTAACTAGATATAGTGGTGGTAGGACAACATTGTGAATGTACCAAATGCTATTGAATTACTCACTTTGAGGGATCATTTTATGTTCTGTGATTTTCACCTCAATAAAAAAAAATGTAATGAAATTAAAAAGATGTGAACTATGGAATTTTGGTTTCTGCTCCAATATGTAAAGAGCTGGGAAGTCATCACTCTTATCCTTACAACAAGAAAAAGTCTGGACAAACTTTTCTTAGATCCATCAGAGAATTATCGTTACAGGATAAACCACTGCCCCTAATGGGAGACAGTTGAATACAGAGAATCACTGCTTACCTAGAGCATAATCTTCTGAAGCCAATAACAGGGATACTTAAAGGGTAATTGGCTAATTGCTGGAGGCTCATGTGGACTAGCTTGAGAATTTAAAACTTGGGCCCATTGTTATGAGGCGTCCACACTTTCATGAGTTTTACCTCCATGAGCCCTACCAGATTTTGAGGTTGAAGATTGGAGAAAAATCTCCTCATGCTTTCATAAGGGGATGAGGAAAGTAACCATTTTGTAATATGCCCAGTGAATTCTATTCACTGTAACAAAGGCCTATCCTCAAGAATTACTTTACCAGAGTCAGACTGACTTGGGGGAAAGTAAATATCCAACCGTAGCCCCCTCTAGTTTTCTTTTCTCACCACAAGGGGGGAAAAGCTGAGAATCACTTGTGAAGTCACAGCCAGAGGGGCACAGATCCACTGAAAGACTGAGACCTAATCACAAGATTATAGAATACTTCCCCTCCTACCACACCTTACGGCCACATTAACAGAGCTCCTGTATAATAACAGATATTTACAGTTGAAAGAACTGCAAGGCTCAGCCCCCATTTTAGAAAGAATATTAGGGAAACCCAAAGCAACAGGGGAGACAGGAACAAGGACACTAGATGAAACAGAAGTCTCTGCTACTTACAGCTACAGCAAACAGTAAACACAGCTTACCTTTTAGCCAGATAAGCATAACATCTCATGCTAAATACCTATGTACCTTAGTTCCTATAACCCAGTTTGTCATGTCCAGCTTTCAACAAAAAATTACAGGCATGCTAAAAGCAAGTAAAAACTTGCCTTAAAAGACAAAAACAAGCACAAAAAACAGACTCAGATGTGGAAGAGATTTTGTAATTATCAGATTGGGAATTCAAAATAGCAATGATTAATATGCTAAGGGCTCTATTGGAAAAAGTGGATAACATGCAAGAGCAGATGGGAAATGTACGTAGAGAGATGGAAACACTAAAAAAGAATTAAAAAGGAAACGCTCAAAATCAAAGCCAGTGTAACAAAAGAAGAATACATTTGATAGCTTTGTTAGTAGGCTGGAATGGCTGAGGAAAGAGTCAGTAAGCTTTAAAATATTTTAATAGTAATTATGCAAACAGAAATGCAAAGAGAAAACAGAGTGAACACAATGGAATAAAATATCCAAGAAGTGTATGTAGGTCAATTACAAATGATGTAATATATGCATAATGGAATGCCAGTAAGAGAAGTTGAGAAAGAAGCAGAAGAAATAATTAGAAGTAATAATGACTGAGAATTTTCCAAAATTAATGACAGACACTGTTCTAGTTTGCTAATGCTGCAGAATGAAAAACACCAGAGATGGATAGGCTTTTATAAAATGGGAGTTTATTTCATGACACAGTTAGTCTTAAGGCCACAGAGTGTCCAAGGCAACACATCAGCAACCGGGCACCTTCACCAGAGGATGGCCAATGCCGTCCGGAAAACCTCTGTTAGCTGGGAAGGCAGCCGGCGTCTGCTCCAAAGCTCCAGCCTCAAAACGGCTTTCTCCCAGGACATTCCTCTCTAGCAAGCTTGCTCCTCTTCAAAACATCACTCCCAGCTGCACTCCGTGAGTTCCCTCTTGCTGAGTCAGCTCATTTATATAGCTCCACCGATCAAGGCCCACCCCGAATGGGTGGGGCCATGCCTCCATGGGAACATCTCTTCAAAATCATCACCCACAGCTGGGTGAGGCACATTCCAAGCAAATCTAACCATCACCAAAGCGTCTGCCCCACACAAGACCACAAAGATAATGGCATTTGGGGGACACAATACATTCAAACCGGCACAGACACCAAATCATAGATCCAGGAAGCTCAGAGAACATCAAGCAGGACAAATACCAAAAAATCTATACCTTCTCGTATCATATTCAACCTGCAGAAAGCCAAAGACAAAGAGAATCTTGAAAGAAGCCAGAGGGAGAATAACAACAAAATACCTTATCCATAGAGGAAAATGAATAAAAATTACATTGGACTTCTCTTTAAAAACCATATAAGCAAGAAGAGAGAGGAGTGAAATATTTAAAGTGTTGAAAGAAAAGCTTACTAAGCTAGAATTCTGTATCCAGCAAAATTATCCTTCAAAAAGGAAGAGGAAATAAATAAATACTCAGACAAAAACTGAGGGAATTTGTCACTAGTAAACCTGCCTTGCAAGAAATGTTCAAAAAAAGTTTTTCAGAGACAATGAAAATGATATAGGTCAGAAACTTGGATCTACATAAAGAAAGGAAGAGTGTTAGAGAAGGAATAAATGAAAGCATAATAAAATATTTTATGTTTCTTTAAAAAGAAACAAGGAATCCAATTAGAACATGGGCAAAAGATATGAAGAGACATTTCAACAAAGAAGCTATGCAAAGGGCAAATAAACACATGAAAAGATGTTCAATATCATTAGCCATTAGGGAAATGCAAATTGAAAATACATTGAGATATTAGTACACAACTATCAAAATGGCTGAAATTAAAAATAGTGATACCAAATGCTGATGAGGATGTAGAGAAACTGATTAACTCATACATTGCTGGTGGGAATGTAAAATGATACAGCAACTCTGGAAAGCAGTTTGGAATTTTCTTAAAAATTAATGATGCAATTACCATACAGCCCATCAATTGCACTCCTGGGCATTTATCCCAGAGAAATGAAGGCTCATGTTTACACAAAAATCTGTACATACATGTTTATAGCAGCCTTATTTGTAATAGACAAAATCTGGAAACAACACAGATTTCCTTCAGTGGGAGAATGGTTAAATAAACTGTGGTATATCCATACCATGGAATACCACTCAACAATAAAAAGAATGGACTATTGATACATGCAACATCCTGGATGAATTTTGTATGCTTAGTAAAAAAAGCAAGTTCCCAAAAGTTACATTCTGTACAATTAATATAATGTTCTTGAAATGACAAAATTATAGACATAGAGAACAGATCAGTGATTCCCAGGGGTTAAGACAGGGTGAGGAAGGCAGGAAAGTGGATGTGGCTATAAAAGGGCCACATGAGGGATCCTTGTGATTGAATTGTTCTGTACCTTGACAATGCCAGTATGCTGATTGTGATATTGTACTATAGTTTTGCAAAATGTTACCAGTCAAGAAAATTGGGTAAATATACCCAATATCTCTCTGTATTATTTCTTATGACTCTATGTGAATCTATAATTATCTCAAAAAAAAAAGTTTAATTTAAAAAAATCTATTCCCTCTTTGAATAGTAATAGGATTAGAGTTGGACATAGACTACATTTCCCGACTACTTTTGCCATCCTCCCTTATGGTCAGTTTTGGCTGTGTGATTAAACATTCACCAATGGTATGTGAATGGATCTAATGTTTGCCACATCTCAGTTGGGGCCTTTAAGAAAGTGGGAGTGACTTTTTTACACTCTATTTTCCTTTCTGCTGAATGGATAGAGATTCCAATAAGGCCCTAGGGGATGGTGGAGTCCCAAAATAAGAGCAACCTGGGTTCCTGAATCACCTCATGGAAGATAGGTATTCTCCATCATGAACACTCAACCTTGTCCTGCTATGTGGGCAAGAAATACACTTCTAATTGTGGTCACACCATTTCAAGTTTAGTTTAGTTTACCCTTTAAATATTTCTGAATCACTTATTACTCCAAATTTATACCTCTGGATCTGAGCTCCATTCTAGTATCTCCAGTTGCTTCTCTGACTTTTCCACATAGATGTTTAAGAGGTATTTTAAACTCAATGTGTCTAAAACAGAACCTTTGAATTACTCTCTAAACCTGTATTTCTTTAGAGTTTTACCTATTCCACAGTATCATCATCCATACCTGAGGCCAGACACCTAAATCACCCTTGACTTCTTTCACCTACTTACCACATCAATGCTATGTTAAAAATATATCCTTGTGGTGATTTGGAGCTGTTTGTACCCCGAAAAACATGTCTTAAACTTAAGACATGTTTTATGGGTATGAATCTATTGTAAGTAGGACCTTTGATGAGTTTACTGCAGTTAAGGTGTCACCCAACTCAATCAGGATGGGTCTTAATCCTATTACTGGAGTCTTTTATAAGAGAATGAATTTAGAGAGAAAGCCACAGAGGGAACATCAGAAGTTGAACATCACTGGAATCCAGAAGAGGGGGGATAGGCCAGGATAGGCTTCCATGTGCCTTGCCATGTGGCAAACTAAGGAGGAGGATTGCCAGCAGCCAGCTCCAGAATGCCGGAGTCTTTGGAAAGAAAACATCACCTTGATGATGCCTTGATTTGGACTTTTTTTTTTCCTGTCTCAAAACCATGAGCTAACTCCCATTTTTCAACCTAACCCATTGCATTGGTTTTTGCTTGAGCAGCCAAGGAAATTAAAACAATCCCCAATCTGACCTTTGTCTCCATCTCTTCTGCTCCCACTCTTATTTATATTACTCACTGTATCCTCCCAAGAAGTCTCCCTGCTTCCATTTTCTTCCCTTACCTTATAGTTTGTTCTGTACACAGCAGCCAGAGCTTCATTTTTAAAACATCCAACAGAATATTTCTCACCCCTTTTAAAACCGTCTAACAGCTTCCCATTACACTTAGAATAAAATCTAAAATCCTTATCTTGCTAAGGGGTCTTTGGGTGATTTAGTTACCTACTCCCTATCTAACATCAACTACTACTTTCCACCATGCTCACTTCCTTCTAACCACACTCACCTTCTTTCTGTTCCTGTCAGAGCAAACTCATTCCTACCATAGGGCATCTGTATTTGCTGGTCTCTCTGCCTGGAATGCTGTTTCTCCAGATGTTCTAGTTTGCTAATGCTGCCGGAATGCAAAACACCAGAGATGGATTGGCTTTTATAAAAGGCGGTTTATTTGGTTATACAGTTCCAGTCTTAAGGCCATAAAGTGTCCAAGGTAACACATCAGCAATCGGGTACCTTCACTGGACGATGGCCAATGGTGTCCGGAAGACCTCTGTTAGCTGGGAAGGCACGTGGCTGGCATCTGCTCCAAAGTTCTGGTTTCAAAATGGCTTTCTCCCAGGACATTCCTCTCTAGGCTGCAGTTCCTCAAAAATGTCACTCTTAGTTGCACTTGAGATATTTGTCCTCTCTCAGCTTCTCTGGAGCAAGAGTCGGCTTTCAACGGCCATCTTCAAACTAGTCTCTCATCTGCAGCTCCTGTGCTTTCTTTGAAGTGCCCCTCTTGGGTGTAGCAAGCTCGCTCCTTCTTTCTGATCTTACATAGTGCGCCAGTAATTTAATTCAGACCCACTCAATGGGCGGGCCAACACCTCCATGGAAATTATCCAGTCAGAGTCATCACCCACAGTTGGGTGGGACGCATCTCCATGGAAACACTCAAAGAATTACAATCTAATCAACACTGATAGATCTGCCCACACAAGATTACATCAAAGATAATGGCGTTTGGGGTGACATAATACATTCAAACTGGCACACTAGATAACTACATAGTTTATGAGAGTTTCGCAGACCTCTAACTTCAGGAAGTGTAATTGACCAATGACTGCAGCTGCCATCTCCGAAGTCCATCACCATGTTGGCTCTATGCCCACACGCCCCGTGGGCCACCCCCAGCCAATGACTGAGCACAGCAGGGATACTAAAGAAGACCTGTTTTTGGAAGACAAGGTGCTCCTCTAATGGCCAGCTTTAGCTTGAGGATTCCCCAGCAGTATTGCCAAACCCTCCTTAGACTGTGCAGCAACCTTCCTTCCCTCTCCTTCACTAAGGGTCAAACTTGCACCATGGTCTGGCAGCTCTGCTAGTCTCTTCTGACTGCCTCTCCATTTTCTCTCACAAAGGCTTTTCCCCTAATAAAATTCTTGCATTTTAAATACCATCTTGCTGTCTATTTCTCGGAGGACCCAGAATAAAATAGCTTGTTTCCTTATATCATTCAGGACTCTGGTGAAATGTTAGCTTTATTTGATTATCCTTGTATAATAGCTTTGCCATCTAACTCTATCTCCTTACTCTTCATTATTAGTCTTCATGGCACTTTATCACTCCATGGCATTATATTATGTATTTACTTATTTGCCTACTTGTTTACTGACTTTTCCAGTGCAATTTAAGTTCCATGAGGGCAGGATCTTTGTCTTGATTTCTGCTTATCCCTCCTGCCTATGACATACCTGACACATGGTAGAGGCTCAATAAATATATACTGAATGAAAGAATAAATGTCCATTAGTACAAGAATAATTAAGTAAATTATGATCATCCATATAATGGAATTCTTGTAGCCATTTAAAAAGAAAGAGAACTGTATGTGTCAAAAAGAAACAATCATCAAGATGCTCTTATGTGAAGAACACCAAGTACAGATCAGAGTATACAGTATAAAATGAGAGGGAAGAAAGATATACTGTACAGAAACATCAGTGTGCTTACAGATTTATAGAATATTTATGGAAACAAATAAACTGGTAACAGTAATTGTCTCTTGGGAGGGTACAGGATGATGGGGACTTATTTTTTCCTTTAAAATTTTATCAAAGTCATACATGCAACTAATTTAAAAGATCAAATGAATCTACAAAGCTGGTTACCAAAGCAGTTTCCAGCTCCCTACCCTCATTCCTCATTTCCTGCTATCACTTTCAACTCTTAGGTAATTCTTTGGTACTTAACCATAAATCTTGAAATAACATATTACTGTTGATAGTTTTTCAGTTTTTCCTTGTGAGGCATTATGTATTGACTTCCCACTAAGGAAGATGAGGAAATACCTCTCCTTTACCAACCCTCTTAATACACACACATGTGCTTCCCATCCTCACTTCCATCCTCCCAATATTGTTTGTTGTAAATTTTTATGATTACATAAATCCATTCACAACTGAGCCAGATAGTAAACTATGATTATTTTTCCTTTCCTATGTTCCTTTATAGGTTTTCTTGGAATTAATGCTTGTCTTGTTTTTCTCTTTGCTTAGGTTTTGGGTGTTTTATCACTAATTTAACCATAAATTTTCCCTCTGTTGTGTAAAACAGTATGTTCAACAGTATGTTGACTCTCAGTATGTTCACACATATTAGAGATTTTCTCAACTTCATCTTCTTGAGGATAGTTCTCCAGGAGCCTTCTGACCTGTCCCAATGTAGCTGGTTGCTCTCCAGTCAGGACAGATTCTGATCTTGAGATCTCCCTTAACCATCACTCTGAGAATTCCCTTTGTCTTCCTATTACATGGAATCCCAGAATCCTCTGTTTCCTGGGTCCCTTGTCTTTTTCTTCCTTAGTTTACTCCATCACTTTGGTGCAGCACATCCTTCAGTAGCTTCCTGAGAAAGAGTGCTTGGACAGTTAATTGCTGGTTTGGTTGAATGCAGGATTCTGGGTTAAAATTTTTCCCTCCAAATATCATTCAAATACATATATATATGTATGTATGTATATATACATGTATGTATATATATATACACATATATATATACATAGTGGAAGCTAGGAGATCTCCTAGCTTCCAGTTTTGTAATTGAGAAATCTAATGATATTCTAATTTTTAATCGTATTTTTTATTGTGAAATATAACATATAGTGCAATTTAACAAGAAGTTGGAGAGCAAATTTCAAAGAATGTTATGGTTACAGTTCCACAGTTTCAGTTATTTCCTTATTGTGAAATATAACCTATATGCAAAAAGGTAATAAATTTCAAAGTATGATTTAACAAGTAGTTACATAGGAAATTTCCAAAAATTGTATGGTTACAGTACTATAGTTCCAGTTATTTCCTTGTTGTGAAATATAACATATATAAAAAAAGGTGATAAATTTCAAATTACAATTTAACAACTAGCTACAGAGCAAATTTCAAAGAATGCTATGGGTTACAGTTCTACCATTTCAGTTCTTTCCTTCTAATTATTCTATGATATTCTAATTTTTAATCCTTTTGTTTGAAATTAGATTTGTCTCACTGGAAGTTTGTAGAATATTTTCCTTGCCCTCAATGTTATGAAATTGTTTGACATGCCTCAGAGTGGGCTTGATTTCATTCATTGATCATGGTACTCCATGTGCACCCTTAATCTGGAAATATATGTCCTTAACTTCTGGGAAGTTTTAACATTTTGTTTACTTAATGAATCTCTCACCTATGTTTTCTCTCTTTTTTCTTTCTGAAACTCTATTATTTGCATGTTGGCTCTCCTGGATTGGTGGTATTTTTGTTGTTGTTATCATTGTCATCATCATTATCATTATCATTATTGTGTTTTCAATATCCTTTTTCTCTGCTTTTTGGGAGATTTGCTTTATCTTTCAAACCTTATATTGAGTTTTTCATTTTTTGGCATTATACTTTTAATTCCCAAAAGGTCTTTTTTGGCCTCTGAGTATTCCTTTTTCATGGCATCCAGTTCTTGTTTCATGGATGCAACATCCTCTATCTCTGAAGATGTTAATGACATTGAGTTTAATGTCCTTCATATTAGAGACAGTCCTCAAATGTCTTTCCATTTGAAGCCTACCCTGACTTATCCTATTTAAAACTGTCATTCCCCTTAACCTTGCCCCTGCTTTTTCCAAACCCTTTTCCTGATTTTTAAAAACATTTTCACCTTTTTGTATTGTGAAATATAACATGCAGTGCAATTTAACAAGTTGTTCCCTCTCCCTTCTAGAATTTTAGCTCCCTGAGGACAGGGAATTTTTTTTGGGGGGGAGGGGTCTGTTTTTCTGTTTTGTTAGTATTCTCAGTATTTAGAACATCTAGAATATAATAAACACAGTAAGTATTTGTTGAACGTCTAGTAATCCCCTCATATATCAGAGCAAGTTACTAAAATGCTGTTTGGAAACCCAGTGCAAGTAGATTTGTGGGCTTGTTTAGTGTGATACGTTACTGTGGGGTGATCTTACTAGGCCGCTTCATTGGGGAACCTCTGTGTCTTCACTATTAGTTATTTTCTCTGACCTGCCTGAAGAGCATAAGTATGGCTACCAACATTATGGAGCCAAATGGAGTGAAAGGCTGGGGTTGAGGTAAGTTGGGGTGTGAGGTTTCAACACCCAATATGTAATCACTCATGTAATGCCTGGTTTCAGTACATTACTCCCTTTGCCCTCAAGTGTGCCTTGTGTCCCTAATTCGAAGACCTTCTGTTTTGCCTTCTGTGATGAAGAATCTGACTCTATTTTTGATGTTTGACTGCTGACAGCTTTCAAGCCCTACCACATCCCTTTACCCTTCTGCCCCATATCAGGTCAGGCCAATAAGAAAGCCCCTCCTTTGGCACCAGTGGGAAGCTCAAACACCCTGGCCCCACTCCTAACTATACTAAAACCCTAAGCCCATCTCCTTTCCCTACTCTCTCAAGCCTTTTTGGACCTGCTTGGGAACCACCGTGCTCTCCCAGTAAGCCTCATTATGTGAGCAGTAAACCTTTCCATACCCTCTTTTGGGTGGGTGGTTCATCCCATTTTGTGGGGTGACCACAACACCTTCTTCAAGGAATAATATTTCTCCAATCTTTTGCCAGGGTGGGGTATGAGCCTAAACTCCTGGGGAGAAAGTATGAGTGAATCTAGGGGTCTAACGGCTTCTTAAACTGACAGTCAATGAATCTTTCTGTTTTTAGCCCAAGTTCAACAGGCACAGGGTGTCCACCATTCTTGAGCATTAGGGCTATGGCAGTGTAAACGTTTTATCCCCAGTTTTCCCCACTTCTGGCTTAGAATTAAGCTTTCTTGGGTCTGCCAAGTCAGTTACCACTCATATGTCTCTTAACCTTCTCAAATTGTTGAATTGTTGTTGCTGTCGTTCCCTCTTTCTCTTTCTCTCTTTTCCTTCTTTTCTTTTTTTTTTGCCCCTTGTGGGTTTATGTCTTAAAAAAAAAATAAGAAAATCTCTTTACTGTTTTTTTTTTTTTTTTGGTGGGTATTTCACGAGGGAGCAAATGTAAAAGTGTTTTTTTCAATCCACCAGCTTTAATTGACGAGCCCTACTTTTCACTATATACCAGTTTGTACTGTTTTAACCTTTACCATCTATGAATGACTTTGTCAAGTTAAAAAAAAAAAAGAAAAGGAAAAGCTCCAATGGGCCAGAGGGAAATGCCTGAAGGAACTTTTCCACTAGTTGTAATAAAAGAGAACTCTGTCCTCACACATTGCCGGAAAGTGGATTCAGTACTTTTCACTTGAGAAGAGAGAGACAGGATCAGGTTAGGGAACTCTGAAGGTTCTTCCAGGGTAGTCTATTGTAGAGGAAAGGAATCTTAGGGCTCTCAGGAGGAAGAATAAGGCAAGAGGGAAGGAAGGCTTGTCAACCAAAGGCTCCTAGGAAAATCAACAGGCTTCTGAGGTGGGCACTGCCACCTTGACACTGTCATGTAGCTCATGATTGCTTGTTCCGTGAAATAAAAGGTCACTTTCTGACTGCTGAGTTAAGAGCTGTTTGTGGAGGGAGGTTTATCCTGGAAGGACAGAGCAAAAGAGAACTCGTTCTTGCTTTATTCCAGATCTTCACCGTGTCTTTGAACTCGTTGAAAATGATGGCTCTGAAATGTTTGGGCTATTCTCTGAGCCACAAGGCTGGCACCTCTTAAATGAGAGTCTCTCCAACTCTTGAGTGGGTACCTGCCTCACCCTAACCCGCTCCTGGTTCTCTGGATTTCTGGTCTCCTTTTTCTTCTGTAATGTTCTTGCTTCCACTGTCAAATGTGATGCTCAGCATTCTGTTCCTAGTAAGACTGTGTGTCCCCTCCTTTGCAAAAGTCTTCCCCCCACTTGTTAGGTTTTTCGGCTGTCTGGATATGTGCCTGAAAACATACATGTCTATGGCCCTTGACTTTAGCCACCCATGACCCACTTCTTTAAAAATGGGAAAAGATTAGAATAGGAAACACCAGAATGCATTATACATAGTAAAGGTAAGTAATTTTTTCTTGAAACTTTTGAAACTTGAAATATTTCTTATTGTATCTGGAATATTCTAATTGTTCTCCAGGGTGAAAAACTTTTGAAAGCCACTGCCCTAAGGAATCGCTGAGGGCAGAGCTTCCCTGATCTCCCTGATCTTGCAGGTGGGATCTAAGTTCTGATCCCCTCAGGAGAACTAAGACTTTGTCAGCTGGAGCCTGGTATTACCCTGCTGGGTCTGATAAGCTCAGGTGGCAGTTCTGGCCACAGTTAGCACTGGGAGGCCAAGAGGTTCTTCCACAGGTGGAAGTTGAGAGTGGAATTGAATCTGGCTGAGCTCATCCTGTAGGAAACACCATCAGGACTGGGCAGGGAGAGCAGCAGCTCTAAGACAACATGGGTCTCAGTAGCCATTCTTGGGGAACCAGGTCTCATGTCATCTTGTGGCCAGAGCCCAGCCAGATTAGGTGGGGTCAGCTCTGGGAGTGGACTTAATGCTGTGGCAGAACCTACTGGCCAGGGTGCCCTCCCTGCCTGGGTAGGAGGAGACTGAAGAAGTGGAATGTAGTGTGCCTTTGGGCACAAAGTCCTGATGGAGGGTATGAGGGAGTAGGAAAAAGGCAGGGCTGAGAGTAGGAAGTGTGAAAAGTTGAGGAAGGAGAACCTCTCCAAAGCAGGTCCTGGCATTGTCTGTCCCTTCCCCAACTTAGAGACCTCACTTTCTGGGAACTCTGTGGAGAAGGAAGGGGAAGCAATACTTGCCATTTCTCCCTACTTGTTCTGACCCCTTCACCCAGCCTTATCCCACATCTTGTTCCTAATTGTATGGAAAGGTAGGCGCTTTATGAAAATCCATGAAACCTTTATAGTTGGTTGGTATATGCAAGGAGATGACCAAATTATTCTCTAAAAATGTCACTACAGATTCTGTCAAAGGTTCCCTCAAAAGGCTCATCCTAAAATATATTAATAATTTTTTCACGTGAAGAGAATTCTAAGTCCTGCGCTGTGTCTGTTCATTTTGGGAATCATCAAATATTTCTAGGATTAAACTTCTTAGAATTTTCATGGTTCAGAGGAGAGTTAAAGGCTCCTAAGTGATGTATTATGTGTTCCCCAGGCTGTGTTGCTAATGAGAAAGATTAAAGACTACAGCTCTTCTTGGTGTCTAGTCTTGAACTTTTCTGGCAATAACTGTTCCCCTAAAATAGAATAGATCTGCATTCCAGATCCCTGCCTCCAATTGTTGTAAAGATCAGAGAATTTAGTATAAATTCTTCTGACTGGTTCCAATCTTTTCCACTTTCTTCAAGGCCCCTGACCTCATTCAGGGACCTCTCATTTTTGGTAGACAACTTTTTCTCCTACTTCTCTCAAAAGTATGAACTGCTTCATCTTCTCTCATTCTCCAAAAGTGTCCAGGTGTTCAGATACACTCTCCACATTTCCCTGTTTCTTTGAAGAGGTTCTGTTGGGTCACTTGGTTTTAAGTCACAGAAACCCAACTCAAGCAAGCTTAAGCAAAAATTTGCCTTTACCATAAAGGTCTTGGAGTATCGTGGAAATTTTTGTATGTGGCTAGATCCCTCCAGGCATAGCTGGAGGCAGGGGCTTTTCCATCTGGACTATCTCTTCTCTATACAGCTCTTAGGGATTACTTCATTGTTCTCTCTCATTATTGTGTAATTCTGCCTGCTCCTCCATCAACCTGGTGAAACAAGCTGCCATTAGTGCCAGGTTAACATTGCTTCCACTCCCAAAGGCATCCAGATGGAGTTGAAACAGCTCAGTTCTGATTCCAAATTCCACTAAGGCATTCTGATCAGCTACTTTGGGTCAAGACCAACTCCTGGACCAATGCACCCTATAACCATGGCTGTTTTCATGGTAACTGTCTAGATGGCGGGGTGGTGGTAGAAGGTGAACAGTCCCAGAAAATAGAAGCAAAAGGTCCAAGAAAAGGAGAGGATGCTAGGACAGGACAAAACACAAAACAATACATGTCTGTTCCATGTCATCCCTTTTCTCTAGCAAATCACAGTATCTTGAGTCTTCAATTCCATCTCTTCCTATATCCTTTGGGATCTAGTGTCATTAAATTACCCCCTTTTTCTTTTACATTTTAATCTGTTTCTTTACTTGGGCTCCTTCTCCTTAGGTTCAAATTTGCTCCTATACCAAAACACTCTCCATAATCCTTCAAGCTCCTGCCCAATCTAGGTACCTTCTCTGCCAAATGAATATCATCTGTCCCTTATTCATACTTTACTGCAAGCTGGCCTCTTCCCTCTTCACTTACGCCACCTCCACTTCCCCGAGGTGTTTCTTGGGGAAGAAAGCTGAAGAGAAGCATGAAGTTTATAGGCCATCAAGTCAGGCCCTTCCAGTAGGAATGACGTCTCTGATGTACCAGTGCTGACTCTCTCACAGCACATCTCAGGAACCAAAGAGCCCAGCCCCAAGAGGCCCCTGGGATTGTGAGGTATAGTAGTGACCAGTCCCTGACCTTTGCAGCTTCCTGGTTCCAGAGAGTCTGTGGCCACAGCATCACCTGGACTCTACCCAGGATGCTGAGAGTCAGCTTGTTTGCCAAAGCCTCTCTGGGTGAAAGTTACCTTCTCACGCAGAGGTCTGGGAGGACCTTCTCATGCAAGCGCTCTCTGACTTTGGCCTTTTGCTTTCTCAGATGGGGACAACCTTTCGTGCCAGTTCTGTGCCCTGTGCACTGAAAGGGAAAGGTAACAACCACTGGTTCAACCAGAACTGCTTCTATAAGGCTACTAAAGCCAGGCCCTCACACTCGTCACCAACCCACCTTTCTGCTGCTCTCGCTACCCTGAGACAATCTTGTAGGGTGCTTATAGGGACAGTCTAATTAATGGAGCCCTCTGTGCCTTTAGTTTTTAAACAACTTTTATTATGAAAAAAATTTAAACACATTCAAAGTGGAGAGGCCAGTTTAATGTGTCTACTACCCAGTTTCAACAATTATCCACTTGAGGCCAATGTTTTACCATCTGTACCTCCAAACCAGTGTCTTCCTCCATTATTTCAAAGCAAGTCTCAGATATTATATTTTCTCAGTAAATATTTTGATATGTATCTCTAAACAACGACTCTCCTTTTTTGTTTATTTCTGGTATTGGTCAGTGTGGTATAGTGAAAAACTTGGCTGCTCTTTGTTCTCTGTTCCTGGGGAAGCAACCTCTGAATCTTTGGAATTCCCTGTGATGGAAGTGTCTTTTGTTTTTCTTGTTGGGCCCAGCACCACACCTGGTAGTTCATAATGTAAAGAGATGACAGGGGGCACCAACCACACCTGCAGTCTTATGGTGGGGGGCTGACCACACCAGAAATACCAACTAGGTGATTGGGGAGGGGGAGGACTTTTAGCCCCTCTGTGAGGGGAGGGGGCTGCAGATTGAGCTCAACCATGAGAATATTAATTCTATCAATCATGCCTATGTAATGAGATCCCATATAAACTTGGGACACTTGGAACTCCTATGAGCTTCCATGATTAAGAAGAGACATTGCTTTGCCAAGAGGGTGACATGCTCTGACTCCATGTGGAAAGGACATGGAAGCTTGTGTTTGAGACCTTCCCAGACCTCACCCTATGTATCTCTGGACATCTTCTTATTTGTATCCTTTTACTACGATAAAGCTATGATGGTAAGTGTGCCAGTTTGGATGTAACATGTCCCCCAAAATGCCATGTTCTTTTTTTTTTTCATTTTTATTGAGATTGTTCAGATACCATACAATTATCCAAAGATCCAAAGTGTACAATCACTTGCCCCTGGGTACCCTCATACAGCTGTGCATCCATCACACTTAATTTTTGTTCAATTTTTAGAAACTTTTCATTACTCCAGACAAGAAATAAAGTGAAAGATGAAAAAAAGAAAAGGAAACTCTAATCCTCCCCTATCCTTAACCAACCCCCCTCAATTGTTGACTCGTAGTATTGATATAGTACATTTGTTACTGTTTATGAAAAAATGTTGAAATACTACTAACTGTAGTATATAGTTTGTAATAGGTATATAGTTCTTCCCTATATGCCCCTCTATTATTAACTTCTAATTGTATTGTCATACATTTGTTCTGGTTCATGGAAGTGATTTCTAGTATTTGTACAGTTGATCATGGACATTGCCCACCATAGGATTCAGTTTTATACATTCCCATCTTTTGACCTCCAACTTTCCTTCTGGTGACATATATGACTCTGAGCTTCCCCTTTCCACCTCATTCACACACCATTCGGCGCTGTTAGTTATTCTCACATCTTGCTACCAATACCCCTGTTCATTTCCAAACATTTAAGTTCATCCTAATTGAACATTCTGCTCATACTAAGCAACCACTCCCCATTCTTAAGCCTCGTCCTATATCTTGGTACCTTATATTTCATGTCTATGAGTTTACATATTATAATTAGTTCCTATCAGTGAGACCCTGCAATAATTGTCCTAATGTGCCTGGCTTATTTCACTTAGTATATTGCCCTGGAGGTTTTGTCTTCAACCCATTTTTTTTTAATATGGTTTTGTTCACTCACCATACATTCCATCCCAAGTAAATAATGGATGGTTTTCTGCATGGTCATACATTTATGTGTTCACCACCTTCACCACTGTCTGTAGAAGAGCATCTACATTTCTTCCACAAGGCAGGAGGGAGAGTCAAAGAAGGTAGAGAGGCAAAAGAAAGAGGAAAAAAAAATGACAGCTAGGAAGCAGCAAAAGGAAAGATAACCTTAAATCAAAGTACAATAAAGAATCAGACAATACCACCAATGTCAAGTGTCTAACATGCCTCCCCTATCCCACCCCTCTTATCTGCATTCACCTTGGTTACATTAAAGGAAGCATAATACAATGATTCTCTTAGTTACAGTCTCTAGTTTATGCTGATTGCATCCCTCCCAATACCTCCCCATTTTTAACACCTTGCAAGGTTGACATTTGCTTGTTCTCCCTTGTAAAAGAACGTATTTGTACATTTTATCACAATTGTTGAATACTCTAGATTTCACCAAGTTACACAGTCCCAGTCGTTATCTTTCCCCCTTTCTTGCGGTGTCTCACATGCTCCCCACCTTCCTCTCTCAACTGTATTCATAGTTACCTGTGTTCAGTGTACTTACATTGTTGTGCTACCATCTCCCAAAATTGTGTTCCAAACCACGGACTCCTGTCTTCTATCTCCCTGTAGTGCTCCCTTTCGTATTTCCTGCAGGACAGGTGTCTTGTTCACAAAGTCTCTCATTGTCTGTTTGTCAGAAAATATTTTGAGCTCTCCCTCATATTTGAAGGACAGCTGTGCTGGATACAGGATTCTTGGTTGGCGGTTTTTCTCTTTCAGTATCTTAAATATATCACACCACTTCCTTCTTGCCTCCATGGTTACTGCTGAGAGATCCGCACATAGTCTTATGAAGCTTCCTTAGTATGTAATGGATTGCTTTTCTCTTGCTGCTTTCAGGATTCTCTCTTTGTCTTTGACATTTGATAATCTGATTATTAAGTGTCTTGGCGTAGGCCTATTCAGATCTCTTCTGTTTGGAGTACGCTGCGCTTCTTGGATCTGTAATTTTATGTCTTTCATAAGAGATGGGAAATTTTCATTAATTATTTCCTCTATTGTTGCTTCTGCCCCCTTTCCCTTCTCTTCTCCTTCTGGGACACCATTGATATGTACATTATTGTACTTTGTTTCATCCTTGAGTTCCCAGAGACGTTGCTTATATTTTTTCATTCTTTTCTCCATCTGCTCCTTTGCGTGTAGGCTTTCAGGTGTTTTGTTCTCCAGTTCCTGAGTGCTTTTTTCTGCCTCTTGAGATCTGCTGTTGTATGTTTCCATTGTGTCTTTCATCTCTTGTGTTGTGCCTTTCATTTCCGTAGATTCTGCTAGTTGTTTTTTTGAACTTTTGATTTCTGCCGTATACATGCCCAGTGTTTCCTTTACAGCCTCTATCTCTTTTGCAATATTTTCTCTAAACTTTCTGATTTGATTTAGCATTAGTTGTTTAAATTCCTGTATCTCAGTTGAAGTGTACGTTTGTTCTTTGACTGGGCCATAACTTTGTTTTTCTTAGTGTAGGTTGTAATTTTCTGTTGTCTAGGCATGGTTTCCTTGGTTATCCAAATCAGGTTTTCCCAGACCAGAACAGGCTCAGGTCCCAAAGGGAAGAAATATTCAGTATCTGGTTTCCCTGAGGGTGTGTCTTAGAAAATTGCTCCACCCTTTGATGCCTCGGGTCACTGTGCTTTTCTGCCCAGCAGGTGATGCCTGTTAGCCTATAATTCTTGACTGGTGTGAGGAGGTATAGCCCTGTTCCCCCAGGCTCTGGGGTCTGGTTCTGAATGGAAAGGGCCCCACCCCTTTCCTCATAGAGAAGACAGACCCCTCAGGTGGAGGTCATTAGCATTTCAATGGTCTCACTCTCTGCTTGTGCTGTCTCCACCCTTCCCAGAGTCACAGCCCTGGAAACTGAAAATGACTGGGGCTTTCTCCACTGAGCCGAAAAAGAAACAGATAGTCCCCTTCAGACCCAGTCCAAGGCAACCCTCCGGCTCTCCCAGGTCAGTCGTCACCCAAAGCCTCTGTCTGTTTTTTGGGGACGCGTACCTGTAGTGAGCAGTTCACACTCGCTACTTAAAACCCCAGTTGGAGCTCAGCTGAGCTATATTCGCTTGCTGGGAGAGAGCTTCTCTCTGGCACCGTGAGGCTTTGCAGCTCGGGCTATGGGGGAGGGGGTCTCATGACCTGGTTCCACAGGTTTTACTTACAGATTTTATTCTGTGTTCTCGGGCATTCCTCCCAATTCAGGTTGGTGTATGATGAGTGGATGGTCTCGTTTGTCCCCCTGCAGTTATTCTGGATTATTTACTAGTTGTTTCTGTTTTTTTTGTAGTTGTTCCAGGGGGACTACTTAGCTTCCACTCCTCTCTATGCCGCCATCTTCATGCCATGTTCTTTAATGTAATCTTGTGGGGATAGACATAGTGTTGATTAGGTTGGAACCATTTGATTGTTTCCATGAGATGTCACTAGTAACACCTTTGATTAGGGTGTGACCTGTTGATGGGATTGTTTCCATGGAGGTGTGGCCCTGCCCATTCAGCTTGGGTCTTGATTTAATTACTGGAGCCCTGTAAAAGCTCAGAAACAGAAGGACTTCAGAGAGCTGCAGCTTAGAGAAACAGTTTAAAGATGGCTGTTGAAAGCTGACACAGACATTTTGGAGAATGCCGTTTTGAAACGCAACCTGGGAGCAAGCAGACACCAGCCACATGTCTTCTTATCTAACAAAGGTTTTCCAGATGCCAACAGCCTTTCTCCAGTGAAGGTACCCTATTGTTGATGCTTTGCCTTGGACACTTTATGACATTAAGACTGTAACTTTGTCACCAAATAAACCCCTGTGATGGTTAGATTTCTGTGTCAAATTGGCCAGGAGATGATGTCCAGCTGTCTGGTCAAGGAAGCACTGGCCTAACCATTACTTCAAGGACATTTGTTGTTGGTTAATGAACCAGAAGGTTGGTTTATTAAATCATCAGTCAATTGGCTGCAGCTGTGACTGATTACATCAACAAAGGGCATGTCTTCCACAATGAGAGAATTCAATCAGCTGGGTTTAATCTAATCAGTTGAAGAATTTTAAGCAAGACAGATAGAGGACCTTTTTCTTCTTCTTCTTCGGCTATCCAGTGAAGCATTTCCTGAAGAGTTCATTGAAGTTGCCAGTTCATTTCCTGAGGAGTTCATCGAACACATTCATCAAAGTTGCCAGTTTGCTGCCTGAGGAGTTCATCGAACATCTTCATTGGAATTGCCAGTTTGCTGCCTGCCCTACAGAATTTGGACTCATGCATCCCCACAGTTGTGTGAGACACTTTTATAAAATCTTATATTTATAGATACCTCTTGTTGATTCTGTTTCCCTAGAGAACCCTAACTAATACAACTTGGTACTGGGAGTGGTTCTTGAGAAACAGAATCTTAAATCTTTACAATTGGTTTTCTAGTCTGATTAGATTCAAAGGCACTAATGACTCCATTTCCAATGATCAAGATTGCACTGACAGTCTGTGGCATGAGTGGCAAAGGAGATATGCAAAATATCACCATTTGATTCTTCTAATCATACTCTTGTACAAAGCAAGGCTCTGGGTGACAGTGTTTTTGACACCTTAACAGAGTTTTGCAGCGTTAAGAGGTATAATGATGTTGGCTGGTTGCTCTTAGATACTCTAGATAAAGTTATAAGAGAAAGGGATGAGCCAAAGGCTTCCAATTTGAAACTTAAGCACCATATGACAGATGTAAAGGTTTCTATGTGTGCCCTGGAAATCTTATTTCCTGTGGCCGAAGACTTGAGATTTCTGAAAACCAGACCCAGAGTCTCATTGTGTGAATAGCAGATTTACAACGTAAACTAAAATCTCAACCTCACAGGGTATCTGCTGTTAAAGGCATTGATTGGAAAAAAATGGGATCCTGAAACTTGGGATGGGGACATATGGGTTGATAATAATGGCAGTGGGGACATTGGAACCCTGGATTCTGCTGAGTCTTTGTTAGATATATCTGTAGTGGTCTGTCCTGAGGAAACAGCCCCACCACGTCCAGTCTGCCCTGAGGAGACAGCTACCCAACCTCCAGCCTGCTTTGAGGAAACAGCTTCCCAACCTCCAGTCTGCCTTTGAGGAGCCTGCCATCCAACCTCCATCTAGAGATTAACCCTTCAGTGCCTGCTAAACCTGTAATCACCTCCCCTGAGGAAGCAGCCCTCACTACTCTGTCTGGAGAGATTAATTATGTTTCACAAGATGAAACTACAACAGAATGTCCTGAGGTAAATGGCTTGAGGGATACTTCTAATTCTTTTCATGACCCACCCCCACCACCAGTCTTTGCTTTAAGACCTATAGCTAGATTAAAGTCCCAACAAGCCCCGAAGGCTGAGGGACAAAGTGTGACCCATGAGGAAGTACTCTATATTCCAAAAGAACTGTATGAGTTTTCCAACTTATACAGACAGGAGTCAGGGGAATATGTGTGAGAATGGATATTAAGGATGAGCAATAATGGTGGAAGGAATATAAAGTTGGATCAGGCTGAATTTGCTGATATGGGCCCACTAAGCAGAGATTCTGCATTCAGTTGTGTAGCTCAAGGGTTAGAAAGGGCATTAACAGTTTGTTTGGGTGGTTGGCTGAAACATGGATCAAAAGATGGCTGGCATTACCTGAGGTCAAAATGCCAGAACTGCCCTGGTATAATGTAGAGGAGGGGATTCAAAGGCTTAGAGAGATTGGAATGTTAGAGTGGATTTATCATAGAAGACCTCATACAGCCCTGGAATGTCCAGAGGACATACCTTTTACCAGGACTGTGAGGAATAAATTTGTGAGACTAGCTCCATCATCCCTGAAGAGCTCTGTAGTTGCCCTTCTCTGTAGGTCAGATATTACTTTAGGAACTGCTGTCACTGAGCTGGAATCCTTAAACACAAAGGGATAATTGGATCCCGAGTTGGCAGAAGCCACATGGCAGCAGTTAATCACCAAAGACAAGGTGGGCATGGCTACCATAGTGGAAAACAGGCTCAAAGCAGCAGTCAAAATAATCTGACTTACAGAGACTAATGGCATTAGCTACTAGATCATGAAGTACCTAGTAGTAAAATAGATGGGCAGTCTACTAAATTCTTGTTTGAAATGCATAAGCGGAAGTATTCTAGGTCAAGTGAACCAAAGTCTACCTTGAATTACAAAAACAAAGAGTCACAGCCCCTTAGTCAATTCCAAGACTTGAGACAGTTTACAGATCCAGAGCCCCTCGAATGAGGGGAAGGCCAGGTACCCTTGGGGAAAGACCCTGTTAAACTGCAAAAATTTATACTGTTAATTTTCCTCCCAGCCTTCCCCAGGGGGACCTATGGCCTTTCACCAGGGTAACTGTGCATTGGGGAAAAGGAAATTATCAGATATTTCGGGGATTATTAGACACTGGTTCAGAAGGGACGTTAATCCAGGAGACTTAAAACATCACTTTGGTCTACCAAAGTTGGGGCTTATGGAGGTTAGGTGATCAATGGAGTTTTAGCTCAGATCCACCTCAGAGTTGGTCCAGTGGGTCCCCAGGCCCATTCTGTGGTTATTTCCCTAGTTCTGGAATGCATAATTGGAATAGACATACCTAGCAACTGGCAGAATCCTTATATTAGTTCCCTGACTTGGGGAGTGAGGGCTATTATGGTGGGAAAGGCCAAATGGAAGCCACTAGAACTGCCCCTGCCTAGCAAAATAGTAAAACAGAAGCAATACCAGATTCCTGGAGGGATTGCAGAGATTAATGACACTCTTAAGGGCTTGAAAGATGCAGGGGTGGTGATTCCCACCACATTCCCATTCAACTCTCCTATTTGGCCTGTGCAGAAAACAGATGCATCTTGAAGGATGACAGTGGATTATTGTAAGCTTAACCAGGTGGTGTCTCCAATTGCAGTTGCTGTTCCAGATGTGGTATCATTGCTTGAGCAAGTCAGCACATCTCCTGGTACCTGGTATGCAGCTACCGGTCTGGCAAATGGTTTTTTCTCAATAGCTATTAATAAGGACCACCAGCAACAGTTTGCATTCAGCTGGCAAGGCCAGCAGTATACATTCACTGTGCTACCTCAGGGGTATATCAGCTCTCCAGCCCTATATCATAATATTGTCTGCAGGGATCTTGGTCATTTCTCCCACCCACAAGCTATCACACTGGTCCATTATATTGATGGTATCATGTTGATTGGACCTAGTGATCAAGAAGTAGCAACTACTCTAGATTTGTTGGTAAGGTATTTGTGTGTCAGAGAATGGGAGATAAATCCAACAAAAATATGGGTGCCTTCTACCTCAGTAAAATTTCTAGGTGTCCAGTGGTGTGAGGCATGTTGAGATATGCCTTCTAAGGTGAAGGATAAGCTGTTGCATCTGGCACCTCCCACAACCAAAAAAGAGGCACAATGCTTAGTTGGCCTCTTTGGATGTTGGACAACATATTCCTTATTTGGGTGTGCTACTCTGGCCCATTTACCAAGTGACCAGAAAAACTTATAGTTTTGAGTGGGGACTGGAACAAGAATGAGGCTCTGTGACAGGTTCAGGCTGCTGTGCAAGCTTCTCTGCCGCTTAGACCATATAATCCAGCTGATCCAATGGTGCTGGAAGTGTTAGTAGCAAATAGAAATGCTGTTTGGAGGTTCTGGCAGGTTCCTATAGGAGAATCACAATGCAGGCCCTTAGGATTTTGGAGTAAAGCTTGACCATCTGCAGATAACTACTCTCCATTTGAGAACAGCTGTTGGCCTGCTACTGGGCCTTAGTAGAGACAGAATGCTTAACCATGGGCCACCAAGTTACCATGAGACCTGAGTTACCTATCATGAGCTGGGTATTGTCTGACCCACCAAGCCATAAAGTTGGGCATGAACAGCAGCACTCCATTATAAAAAGGAAATGGTATATATGAGATAGCGCTTGAGTGGGTCCTGAAGGTACAAGTAAGTTACATGAGAAGGTGGCCCAAACGCCCACGGCCCCCACTCCTGCCACCTTACCTTCTCTTTCCCAGCCCATAGCTATGGCATCTTGGAGAGTTTCTTACAATCAGTTGACTGAGGAAGAGAAAACTCGGGCCTGGTTTACAGATGGTTCTGCATGATATGCAGGCACCACCTGAAAGTGGACAACTGCAGCACTGTAGCCCCATTCTGGGATGTCCCTGAAGGACAGTGGTGAGGGGAAATCCTCCCAGTGGGTGGAACTTCGAGCAGTGCACCTGGTTGTTCATTTTTCTTGGAAAAAGAACTGGCCAGAGGTACATTTGTATATTGATTCCTGGGCTGTTGCTAACGGTTTGGCTGGATGGTCAGGGACTTTGAAGGAACAAGATTGGAAAATTGGTGACAAGGAAGTCTGAGGAAGAGGTGTGTGGATAGACCCCAAGGAACCCACTTCACAGCAGATGAAGTGAGGGAATGGGCACATGCTCATGGAATTCTCTGGTCTTACTGTGTTCCCCATCATCCAGAGGCAGCTGGGTTGATACAACAGTGGAATGGCCAGTTGAAGACTCAATTATGGTGCCAACTAGGTGGCAATACTTTGCAGGGCTGGGGCAGTGTTCTCCAGGAGGCTGTGTATGCTCTGAATCAGCGTCCACTCTATGGTGCTGTTTCTTCCATAGCCAGGATTCATAGGTCCAGGAATCAAGGGGTGGAAACAGTAGTGGCACCACTCACTATCACTCCTAGTGATCCACTGGGAAAATTTTTGCTTCCTGTCCCTGCAAGCTTAAGCTCTGCTGGTCTACAAGTCTTAGTTCCAAAAGGATGGGTGCTTCCACCAGGAAACAATAATTCCATTGAACTGGAAGTTAAGACTGCCACCTGTCCACTTTGGGCTTCTTATGCCTCTGAATCAACAAGCAAGGAAGGGGATTACTGTAGTGGCTGGGTTGATTGATCCTGGCTATCAAGGGGAAGTAGCACTGCTACTACACAATGGAGGTAAAGAAGAGTTTTCCTGGAATACAGGAGATCCCCTAGGGCATCTAGTAGTACTACAATGCCCTGTCATTAAAGTAAATGTAAAGCTGCAAGAACCCAATCCAGGCAGGACTACCAATGGCCAAGAAACTTCAGGAATGAAGGTTTGGGTCACCCCGCCAGGCAAAGAACCATGGCCAGCTGCAGTGCTTGCTGAGGGTAAAGGGAACATGGATTGGGTAGTGGAAGAAGGTAATGATAAATATGAACTATGAGCATGTGACCAGTTACAGAAATGAGGACTATGATGGCATGAATATTTCCTCCTTGTTTTGTTATGAGTATGTTTGTATTTGTCTGTAAAGCAAATATCTTTTTTTCTTCTCTATCTTATCCCCTTATCATTTGACATAAGCTGTATTATTCATTTTGCAGTGTTTAAGTTAAAGGAAGTCAATTTTAAGAGAGTTAGTATCACCTAAGGACTTGCACCCTATTCTGGAGAGATTTAGTGTGTTTCCAATTGTATGCAGGACAGTGGAGTATTGTTAGGCAAAATATATGTCTGTTACTGTTCTCTACTTAGAGATGAAATATAGTTTAAAGTGATGTGTATAACTGCCAAGTTGATAAGGGGTGAACTGTGACGGTGAGATTCATGTGTCAACTTGGCCAGGTGATGGTGTCCAGGTGTCTGGTCAGGCAAGCACTGGCCTGTTACTTCAAGGACATCTGTGGCTGGTTAATGAACAAGAAGGTTGGTTTATTACATCATCAGTCAATTGGCTGCAGCTGTGACTGCTTACATCAACAAAGGGCATGTCTTCCACAATTAGAGAAGTCAGTCAGCTGGATTTAATCCAATCAGTTGAAGATGTTTAAGCAAGACAGATAGAGGACCTTTCCCTTCTTCTTCTTTGGCTATCCAGTGAAGTGTTTCCTGAGGAGTTCATCAATGTTGCCAGTTTGTTTCCTGAGGAGTCATTGAACACGTTCATCAAAGTTGCCAGTCTGCTGCCTGAGTAGTTCATCGAACATCTTCATTGGAGTTGCCAGTTTGCTGCCTGCCCTACAGAATTTGGACTCGTGCATCCCCACAGTTGCGTGAGACACTTTTATAAAATCTTATATTTATAGATATCTGTTGTTGATTCTGTTTCCCTAGAGAACCCTAACTAATACAACCCCCTTTATAAAAGCCAACCCATTTCTGGTGTTTTGCAACATGGCAGCATTAGCAAGCCGGAACAGTAAGTATAGCATTTTCAGTGAGTTCCATGAGTCATTCTAGGTGAATTATAGAACCCAAAAGGGTGGTGGGTACCCCTGAATTTGTAACCAGTGGGTCAGAAGTGTGGGTGGCCTGGCCAACCGAACTTGTGACTGGTGCCTGGAGGATGGTCTTGTAGAGGCTTGCTCTTAATCTATGGAGTCTGGCCTAACTCTGGATGGAATCAGAATTGAATTGATTGAGTTATTGCAGTATTTGAAGCAGCCTTTGCCATAGCTGATTCACATTTTTGAGAACCATTACAGTCAGGTTTATTGAGGTATAATTTATATATAGTAAAATGTACCCTTTTTAGGTACAGTTCTCTAAGTTTTTAACTCATTATTTAGTCAGATAATTATCACAATCAGGATATAGAACAGTTCTATCAACCCCTAAAATTCCTGCATGACCCTTTGCATTCAACTCCTTTCCTCCATCCTCTGGCAACCACTGGTCTGTTCTCTGTTTCTATAGTTTTACCTTTTCTAGAATATCATAGAAATGGAATCAAATGATATATATACTTTTGAGGACTCACCTTTTCAGATTTAACCATCATACCATCATCATATTCCCCCCTAAATCAAGAATAATTCTCTAATATCACCAAATATCCAGTGTTCACATTTCCCCAATTGCCCTAAAAATTATATTTTTTACACTGTGTATGATTTAGTATCTAACCAAAGTCTACACATTGCCACTGGTTGTTATGCCTCTTGGGTCTCTTTTAATCTATAGGTTTTCTCTTTATCTTTTCTTTTAAGAATTGGTGTTGTCATGAAGAGCTTCCCATAATCTGGATTTTACTGATTGCATCTGCATGTTGTCATCTCTTCTGTTTCCTGTATCCTTGCTACTAAAATATGGTCCATGGACCAACAGCATCAGCATCACCTGGGAGCTTGCTAGAAATGCAGGAGCTTGAACCCTTCCCCCCACTCTCTCTTACGCCATCTGCAGAACCTGCATTTTTAACATTTTCAGCAAGATCCCCTGGTGATTCCACCCCTGTAAATTTGTAAATTGGTATTCAGAGCTAATGTTTTGATTTGGTTTAAGTTCAAATTTTTGGCATGACTGTTTCACAAGTGGTGCTGTAGCTCTTATTTCTGGACCCTGCACACCTGCTCCTCTCTATGCCTCTCTGCTCCTTGTCAGCCAAGACTTGTGCAGCCTTGTAACTCAGGTGTCTGTAAATGTAGGCATGTCCAAGAACTGCCCTCCACCCCTCTCCATTCTCTCTTTTCACCATGTCTCAAACAAGCTCATTTAATATCTCTGCTTCAGTTATCCCTTTTATCCTCATGATTCCTGAATACTTTTTATAATCCTGACTTGTCCTTGGTCTTCTACCTTGTATTTTCAGTTCCTAGAGGGTAACTCTTCCTGGATATTCAGCCTGCACCTTTAACTCAACAATTCAAAACCTAAGTCATCATTTTCTGTCCTATCTTCCCTTTTGGATTAGTAACCTAACTTCTTCTGGTCACTCAGGCTAGAAAATTTGAAGTTGTCTTCTATTTTTCCTCCTCTTCCATGCTCCACATCTAATTAGTAGTTAAGCTTTATTAATTCTTCTGTATTTGTGAGCCTTTAAGTAATGCTGGAATAAGAAACAATCCCTCAAATCTCAGTGGTTTACAATAGAAAGTTTTATTTTTTGCTCACGTTATATGTTAGCTGTGGGTTGACTGCGGCTCTGCTCTGCTCCATGTGTCTTCTTCATTACAGAATCCAGGGCAATGCAGCAGCCCCTTTGGGATATGACAGGGGGATAAGAGAAATAGATTTCAAAGTCTGTGCTCAATCATGGCACAAATCAATTTCATGCACATTCCATTGGCCATAGCAAATGACAAGAGTAAGTTTTATGTCATTGAGAGGGAAAGTGTGCCCCACCCATAGGATCCCACTGCAGGTCACATGTATAATGTTCACACAGGGAGCGAGTATCTGGATTCAATAGTACAATCTATCACAACTCCCTTTACATCTCAATTGCATTCCCTTATTTCAATTCCCTTTGTCATTGCCTTAAACTTCACTTCTCTCAGTTTATAATCTACTTCCTCAGGGAAGTCTTCCCTGATACCTCAGACTAGGTCACACACCCCCCATGCTATCTGCTGTCATGTTACTTGTACTTCCCTTTGTGGCACATGGCACAATTGTAATTAATTACTTATGTAATTATTTGATATTTGACATTTCCCCTAGAATACAAGTTCTATGATGGCAGACAGTATCTGTTTTGCTCACGTTTTTTCCCTAGCACCTAGAAAAGTGTCTGGTACATTGCAAGTATTCAATAATTATTTGTAAATGAACGACTGCATGCCTTAGTCATGCCCGTATTGTCTCTTCCTGGATTACTGAATTTACCATCAGTTTTTGACATCTAATTTATCCTTCTGCCATCAGGATTTCCTTCTTAAAGACTTGCTTTTTTCATTTCATCTTCCACTTCTGCCACTTTTCCAGCTGTACCACAATATTTGAAATTTCCTGAAAGTATATGCTTCCTCAGCCCTCCATTCATTTGAACATGCCATTCCTTCTGTCGAATTCCCTGGTCTCACCGCTCTGCCTGATAAAATCCTATTCCTCTCGTCAACCTCAGCTCCCAGGCAACCTCCTCTACTGGGTCTTCTCTGACTCCCAGTGCAGAGTGAGCCCCCTATCGCTCTGCTTCCACATTCTATGTGTTTACCTCCAATTCAGCAGTTATAATTTTGTATGTTAATGGTTTGAGTGTCTGTACCACATTAAGCTCCATGAGGCCAAGAACAATATTTTATTTGTCCTTATATTCTCTAGCACTTACTATGGAACCTTATACAAAGCAGGTGTTCAAAAATTGCTTGACAGTGTGGTGGTTTAAACCTGTATGCACACCAGAAAAATATGTTCTTAAAGTTAATCCATTCCTGTGGGTATAAACCCATTGTAAGTAGGACTTTGTGATGAGGCTACTTCAGTTAAGATGTGACCCACTTCATTCAGGATACGACTTAATCCTATTACTGGAGTCCTTTATAATTGGAACAAATACAGAGGAGAGAAGGAGATGGGAGGTGGGGGGAGGGGGCAAATCCAGGGAAGCCAGAAGCTAAAATCAATGAATTCTGTGCCCTTCAAACAGGGCAAAGCCTCAGGCTTCCAATCAGAACCTATTTACTTTCATTATACACCCAGTCCTAACATTGTCTGTGGTTTTCCAGGGCAGATTAGAGAAGAGGGAAACACTTCTAAGGAGAGGTCCAGTGATAACAGCAGGAGGTGGCCTGTTGGTAAACACCTAGAGAGCACCCTGCACAGCCAACACGGGCTTCTTGTCATGGCTGCAGTAGTGTTTTCCCTCCTAGCTCAAGTGGGCAGCCAGACTGTGAGCCCCGAAGGAAGGAGGACTTCCCCTGTAGGACTCCTACCTCCTTTCCTTGGCACCAGCAGCAGTTTTGAGTTGGCTTTGGTTTTTCAGGTGTGCAGTCCATCATAAATTTTTGCCCTACCACACGTGGGCTAAAACAGTGGTTCTAAAATTTGAGCTTGCTTCAGAATCCCCTGGAAGGCTTGTTAAACCATGGACTGCTAGCCTACACCCTCAAACTTTCATTCAACCCGCCTGGGATGGGACACAACAATTTGCATTTCAAAAATATTTCCAGGTGATAACAGACACGGCTTGATCTGGAACCATACTTTGGGAATCATTCAGCTAACCTATGGGCCTCAAGCGCCAACTACAATGATAAGCTCCAGCTTAACAGGAAAACACAGAAAACTTCATCCTTGATTGTGCACTTGCTTCATTTACACAAATGCCTGCTTTTTTTTTTTTTTTTTTTTTTGGCAGGGAAAATTGTGTGACTTGGCAATTCACTTGTGGAACCAGTTGAATTAGATATCTACTATCGGATATTTACTTTAACCAATAAACACTGTTATAGACTATGTAAAAATAGAAGGTGCTGGCAATCTAAGGGTGGCTCCTCAAAGCCTGCTCTCTCATGGATCTGTATCCCTGATGACGCTTAGATCAAAGCACCAGAAGCAAAACCATCATCCCAATTCGGCAGTGCCCATTCTTTGCTGTCACCTCCCCACCGCAGCTCTCGGTTTACATCAGATATCAGAATTTAGTATTAAACCATTAACAGTAGTTGTTAAGGCATTACACTGTTAATGTAGATCAATTTCAAAATTATCTAAAGTTAATAACAAAGGTTATATTCCTTGAAAAAAATGTTAACAAGGGGAAATCAATAAAAAGATCAGAAAAAATTTAAGAGTCACAAGAAGACCCTAACTGGCAACTTCAGAGGAATGTATCTTGTGTCCTCCATGCTGTACATCATGGTCTCTCTGTGCAGCTGTAATTAGAATTAGACAGGCTGACTTCTTTGATTTTGAACCAGAATTGTTATGAAAATCCTCCATCATTCCCACAGCAAGACTTGGTGTGAAAACTTACACTGTTTTGCTTTGTAGCATATCTGAAATTGTGATGTGTCCTACTCAAGAGCATATTCTAATCACTGTTGGTCAGGTTGCAGTCGGGATGAGTTGTCACTGCACATGAACAAACTTGTTGGTTATTCCTGATGGGATGACTTGGCAACTATAGTCTCCATGTTTCTGTCAACAAACATTAAGGACCATGCTGCCTGCTGTCTCAAAACCTCTCACTGACACTTTCAGGTAAGATCCAGAAAGTGTCAGATCAAAACTTGTAAAATAGGTGTCAGTTATTTGAAAGAAAATAATAGGGGAGAATTCTGGAGAAACGCTGCTTCACAGTGCTCTATAATTAAGGACACACAGGACACTACTGTGTGGAACAACACCTAACCAATGGAAAAATGATTCAGAAGAAAAGAGATTCTGAATGTGAAGAAATTATCAGAAATCCAGAATAAATTTAATTTAAAAATTCTAAATAAGAAAGCATTACATATCGTATAATTGGGAGTATTTTTCTCTTGAACAGCAGCTCTAAGGCTTTTTGGACTGAGGATCCCCTTAACACTCTCTTAAAGTTTATTGAGAACTTCTGTTTATGTGGTAATATATATCCACACTTACTGTATTAGACATTTAAACTGAGATTTTTTTCCTACCGAGGAATACAAAAGCACACATTCCATTGTCAGAGTGATAATGACAACACACGTAACATAGCCTCCGGAAAACTCCAATGTACACTAATAAGAGAAAGAGTGGGAAAATGGCAGATAATGTCTTAGTATTAATATATAAAGAGTTCTGACCTCAAGGATGCCCAGAAAGGGGGGACCATACTTTTGAGAACCACTGGCATATAAAATAATAGTGTCTTTTACAATGGATGATATCTTAGAGTTAATGAATATTATTATATAAACATTTCCACCTAAAATATTGGAAGGAGTAAAATTTTGAGTACCTAGGAAACTCTGTTGTTGGAAAGGTGGCATAACAGTGTGAAACTGAGAGATTAACTGGTGTATTTTCCTTTTGTTGCTGTGGGAACTATTTTCCCCTCCTACATCCAAGAGGCCAGTTCACCCTGTGTATCCTGCAGGTCTGGGTAATTCTGACCCCTGGAGGAGACACCAGTGTTTCTTTAGGAAGGCTGGGTTCCAGGAGGCAGTGGAACTGACTATCTAGGAGGAAGACAAGTTGGGACAAAAGATGGAAGGAGGGTTTGACTCCAGCGGGGCAAAGGTGGATTTCTAGGAGAGGAGTTGGGGCTTTCCAATTTCTGCCACTGATAGAAATCTGGGGAGACATGCAAATGTCCATGTGGGTACTTGTGGAAGCAGGACACCAGGGGCATAGGGCTTTAGGACCAAGGTCCCACTGGGCAGTCAGGCCTGGAAAGAGGGCAGCCCTTGTGGGATGGCCTTCAGGGCCCAGCAAGGAGATTCCACTGACAGTCAGATAGCAATGCTGACCAGGACCTCTTTTGCCACTACTGCTACCTGGACACCTGGAACCACTTTTGCCACTACCGCTACCTGGACTCCTGGAACCACTCAAGGGAGAACACAGCCACAGGAAGGAAAGAAAAAAAAAGGTGGTTGACCTTCTCTGAGGACCTTGGGAGCTGGGTTTGGACCAGACTGGATTTTTTTTTTCTTATTACATTTTATGAGTTTACATTTTAGATCATGTAGGAAGTAAAAAATGGAGTTACAAAGCCAAAACTACAACAGTGCTGGCATTTATATTTATCCATGTCATTACCCTTTTAGGAGATCTTTATTTCTTCATGTGGCTCTGTTCTACTGTCCATTATCCTTTCCTTTCAACCTGCAGAACTATCTTTAGCATCTCTTGAAGGACCAGGCTAGTGGTGATGAACTCCTTTTAGCTTTCATTTATCTGGGAATGTCTTCATTTCGTCCTCATTTTGGAAAGACAGTTTTGCTGGACATAGAATTCTTGGTTGGTAGCTTTTTGCTTGTCACTGCCTTCTTGTTTCCATGGTTTCCAATGAGAAATTGGAACTTAATCTTATTTAGACTATCTACTTGTGAAATGTTGCTTCTCTCTTGTGGCTTTTAGAATTCTCTCCTTATCTTTGGCATTCAGCAGTTCGATTATAGTATGTCATGGTGTGGATCTATTTGAATTTACCCTGTTTGGAGTTCACAGAGCTACTTGGATGTGTGTATTCATGTCTTTCACTAAATTTTGTAAGTTTTCAGCCCTTCTTTCTTTGAATACTCTCTCTGCCCCTTTCTCTCTTCTCCTTCTGGGACTCTTACAATGCATATATTCATATGCTTCATGGTGTCCCACAGGTTCCTCAGGCTCTGTTCACTTTTCTTCATTCTTCCTTCTTTTGTTCAAACTCTATTAATTCAACAGTCTTATCTTCATCTTCACTGATTCATTCTTCTGCATGCTCCAATCTGCTGTAGAATCCCTGTAGGGAATTAATTTTTGTGACTGTAGTTTTCAGCTCTGTTTGGTTCCTTTTCGTAATTTCTAGCTCTTTATTGATATTGTCTTTCTATTCATCTGTTGTTTTCCTGATTTCTTTTAGTTTTTTGTCCCTGTCTTCATTTAGCTCTCTGAGCATATTTAGGATCATTTTTTATAAAGTCCCCCCCCCCTTTTTCTATTCGTCCATCCATACACTGGACAAAGGGGAGCGTGATCCACATGGTTTTCCCAATCACACTGTCACCCCTCAAAAACTACATTGTTATACAATCGTCTTCAAGATTCAAGGGTTCTGGGTTGTAGTTTGATAGTTTCATTTATTTACTGCTAGCTATTCCAATTTATTAGAACCTAAAAAGGGTTATCTATATTGTGCATGAGTGCCCACCAGAGTGACCGCTCAGCTCCTTCTGGAATCTCTCAGCCACTGAAACTTATTTCATTTCATTTCACATCCCCCTCTTGGTCAAGAAGATGTTCTCCATCCCATGATGCCAGGTCTAGATTCCTCCCTGGGAGTCATATCTTGCATTGCCAGGGAGATTTACACCCCTGGGAAACAGATCCCAGGTAGGGGGCAGGGGCAGTGATTTCACCTGCCAAGTTGGCTTAGCTAGAGAGAGAGAGAAGGCCACATCTGTGCAACAAAGAGGCATTCAGGAGGAGACACTTAGGCACAATTTATAAGCAGGCCTAGCATCTCCTTTGCAGTAACATGGACCAGACTGGATTTGACTTAGAAACTAAAATAGTTACAGCAGCAAAGCAAAGTGGTTTGAACAGATCTGAGGTTATCCTAACTGAATTTGAATTCTGGCTCTGCCACCTACTAGGTATCCACCTCACAGGATCCCGCTGGGAGGATTAAATGCGTGATACGTGGAAAGGGGTCAAACAGCACCTGGCACAGTGCTCTATGCGTGCGATGTTCTCTCGCACTTGGATGTCCTGGAGATATCATACCTGCCGCACTGCATCCTCTGCGGGTTGGGAAAGCTGAAGTTTGACCCTATGTTTAAGTCCTCGCGTAGATTAGATTGAAAGAACGTACTCGAAACTGCAGAAATGGGCCGCCGGGCAGTGGGCGGGTTCTTCCCGCACCGAGACGACAGCAGGGAGTCGAGTCAAACAAGCACCTCCCGACTTGGGAGGGACTGAGGGTCTTTCTTGGGAGTCGTTGCTGGTGCCCCAAGCGCGGCCCCAGCCAACTCGGTGTAAACTCTCCCGGAATCCTAAGGGGAATGGATCCACCTGGTTTTCTCCTTATTTGATTTTTGCCAGGCGAGCTTTGGCGCTCTTTGGTCAATAGGGGGGCACCTGCGAGTCTGAGACGGGGAAGCGGGTGTAGGCAAGTGGGGCACGATCATTTGCCGCGGACTGGGGAGCAGGGTCCCCGCGGAGAACCGAGTCCCCGCCTTCCCGGGCCCCTCCCCCGCGGATCCGACCCCAGAGTGGGCGTGGCCGGCGCGCGGCCGCGTGCTCGCCCAGGGGGCGGAGCCGGAGGAGAGGTCTGCGAGCCGATCACGTCCAACAGGCGGAGCAGAGCGCGGGGAGGCGGGCTGGGGAAGTGCCACATCCGGCGGCGACCGCCGAAGTGCATAAAGCCGCCGCCGCAGCAGGTTACCTTCTGCAGCCGCTCTGGGCTCTTCGTTCCGAGAGCAGCTGTCCCAATGCCCCAGAGCGGCCATGGGCGTCCCGCACTGGTGGGACCAACTGCGGGCGGGCAGCTCGGAGGTGGACTGGTGCGAGGACAACTACACCATCGTGCCTGCCATCGCCGAGTTCTACAACACGGTGCGGGGCGCGGGAGTGGGGATGGCAGGCGGGCTGGTGGGAGGGAGCTGTCCCCACGCGCCGCCGCGCTTGGAAGCTGGACGTGGGTCCGTGCGTGTAGCTGGGGCATTCTCTCTCCAGGCCGGAGCCGATCCACGCCCTCTCTCCTGTGCTCTCCTCCCAGTTCTCCGTCTGTCCTCTCCTGTCCCTATTCCCGACATCTGGGCTCATTCTCCTCCTCCTGTCATTTCCTTCTGATGGCCCTATTGTCTTGTTTGGTCCTCACCCCTCTCGGAATTAGAGGTCCAGGCCAGGCCATTGTCCCAATTTGGATCAGCTGGTGGCGGTGAACCCGCCAGAACAACTCTTTTCCTCCCCTAGGATCTGTATGGCGTGACGCACTTGGGTCGCATTGTGCGCTTTTTGCCCTGAACTGCTGTCAGAGTCCGGGGAAAGGGAAAGACCCCGGCAGGTCTCAGGGGCCCGGCCAGCCACCACCACGCTGACATGCCCCTCCCCCATGAAGACACTAATAATAGGTCGAGTTATTTTTGGCTAGAATGAAGTTAATTACCACAAGTTCTTATTTTCTTACCCTGAACACCCAGCCTCAGCCTCACTCCAGCCCCAGGGAGCTCCCCCAGGCCAGCGCTCTCTCCAGTTTTTAAGTCTGGAGAGTAAAAGGGAAGTTTGGGAGTGGTTATTGGTGTGTTTTCTGGACTTGCCTGGGTCCCTGGATGTGAAAAGGCAGGACCTTATCCACTGCAGAATCCTCTGTGTTTTTAGTCTTTGTGGGAGGGAAGGTTGCAGCTGGCAGAGGAAATACCTCTTCTTTTCACTGTGTTGGTGGCTCAGGATTCTAGTACTGAATGTAAAACTTTGCAGGGTCATTTCTGTGGCTTATCTTTTCACTGGTGTAACATGGAAAACAGGAACTGTTGGTTTAAGAGTCATTGTGGATTTTAGGTTGTTATGTAGGATTTTCCCTCTTAGATTTGCTGAGGGAATATCCTTGTCATGACCCAGGTGCTTATTCCCTGAACGGACCTCAGATGATCCAGTCCAGTCCTGTCATTTGTAGGAGGAGGAAAGTAGGCTTGAGAGGGGAGTTGACCTGCCCACTTTTCTGATATGGTTGGGACCAGAATCCAAATCTTGACTTTCTCTCTCAGGGCTGAAATCCACACTGCCTGCCACACACACAGGCACACTCCTGCTTCTCCTTTATGACCAGGTTAATTTCTCAAGAATACATCTACTGCCTGTCTATACTGTGGAAGAAGCAGTTAGTGGAGGTGGCTGCATTTCACCCATGTACAGCCTCCTGAGGAGGATGCTATCAGGTGTAGACAGGTGCACACAGAGAGGATGGTTGAGCTGGGGTTAGAACTTGATCCATCTGACTCCCAACAAGGAGAAACACCAGTGGTAATTCAGTTTCTCCGTTTGTAAGTGGAGAATACAGTAAAATACCGAGAATTTCACCAGAATTAAGGAAGGAGTGACAGGTTCTAACACACTCAGCAAGGGTATCTGTGGAGCCCAAAGTGCAGAGAGTCAAGTCTGGTTATTTTGGCCCCAAAAGTTAGTGTTTGGCTGCTTGGTTCCTGCCTTGAGAAGACCCAGATGAGGGGAAAGAGTTTATTTTGTCTTTACTTTTACTCTAGTCTCGTTGTTGCTATTATGCAATGAATGCCAAAGTCTTTTTTAGAAATGAACTGTTGATCTTCAACTGCAGTGTCTATGGCTAATTAGCTTGGCTGGTCAGCCTGACAAAACCTTTTTCCTTGGAATACTTGTAAATCACAAAATTTTCTCTGGGAAACCCAAGAGTTGAAAGTCTGAGAAAAGTAGCTGATCATCTTTGTTGAGTGTAGGTCCAAAGAGTTTAACAGAAATCATTTCCTCCCCTCTGTTCCCTTGGCCCTGGTTATGATTTGATGCTTATCACAAGACATACCAAGCTTGTCTTAGACTTATTGAGGAAGACAGTGAAATATTACTTGGTGATAAGCATCTCATTAAATCCTATGACAATACAGCAGGTGTAATTATCCATTTTATAGAACACCGATAATCATTATCAATTTTGAGAAAAAGTTAAAGGAATTGAAGATGTTAAATCTGGAGAAGACTGGGAGAGGAATTTAGTTCCTTCATAATGGGCCTTGGAGGTGACACATCACTTCTACAACTTCAGTTACTAATGGCTACCATTAATTATTTGCTATGTGCAGTAGCGTCCTAATGCTAGGAAGTTAGTACTATGTATTATATCCATTTGACAGAGGAAGAAATTGGGGCCTAAACAGATGATGTTCCTTGCCAAAGGTCAAGAAGATGGCAGAGCTGGGGTTAAACTTGGCCCATCTCACTCTATCAAGATACCTCTCTTGAAGATGTAAGTGCCACTGTGGCTACTTTAGATTAATTTATTTGGGATAATATAGGTATTTATTATCCAGTCATTATTTAACTTAAAATTTCTGCATCAGGGCCATTCTGTCTATAGGATAAAACCCATGATGTTTGATATGCAAAAAAGTTTGTTTAAAGTAGCTTTTTGTTATTATTATTATAAAAGTAGTAATATGCTTATGGTAAAAAATTCAGAGCATGGAAGTTATAAAGAGAAAAATACCTTTCTTTTGTGTCTTTCCAGAATTTTCTAAGCATGTGAAAAAGCACACGTATATATGTCTGTGAGTGTGTAAAATATGTGTGTATTGTGCACAGACTTCCTTTAAGTTTTTTTTTTTTTTTTAACTCAATTAGGATTATACTGTACAAACTCTTCTGAACTTTGCTTTTTTCATTCAGTGTATCCTGGAGATATTCCCATATTGGCTCATATAATGCTACCTTCTTTATAGTATCTATACAGTATTCGATTGAATGGATAGAATATATCATTCAATCATATCAATCCCTTGTTGATAGACATTTAAGGCAATGTCCGTTTGTTTTGTTTTCATTTTGCTATTCTGAATAGTGATGCAATAAATATCCTCATACATACATCTGGTACTTTTGCAAGTACTAATCCTGAATAGGGAATTGCTGTGTTGAGGAGAATGATCACTTTAAATGTTGATATTTATTGCTAAATGGCACACCAAAGAGAGTACACTGATTTACACTCCCACTGACAATGTTTGGATGTACAAAGCATTTTGCTTTTGTGTCCTGCAAATTTCTGTTGCCTCAAGTCTTGTCATCTTCCCTTGGATTAGCCAAACCCAGATATCTGTTCCAAGAACGTGTCATGTCTATTCACAGCCTTTTACCTGCGTACATTTTCTACTGTTTTTTTTTTTCTTTTCTCTACATAGAAGTTTTATTTAATTGAATTCCTTTTCATGTTGTAAGTTTTAAGGCCCTAGTCTGGAGAGAGACTCCAGACCTACCCACTTTGGAGAAAAGTTGGGTTTGGCCTTTGGGACCCTGTTGCTGGGCAGTGGACTCAGGGGGACAGAAGGAAGTCAACTGGTACTGAAAAAGAAGTCTTGTAGCAAAATATATGTGTAAAATCAGCCCATGATCTGTCGTTTTCCCCAACTCCAAATCTCTAAGCTAAGGAGAGTAGAATTTGCTTTCTGTGCTAAAATTCACATCCCGCTATCTGTAGATCATAATTCTGTCTGCCTGCCTATCTATCTATCTGCCTATCTGTCTGTCTGTCTATCTGTCTGTCTGTCTATCTATCTATCTATCTATCTATCTATCTATCTATCTATCTATGCATTTACTGGGCATCTATTATGTGCCTGTCACAGAGTCCAGACTGGGAAACCATCATCTGGGACATGAGGGCTATAAATAAGGTGTGTACAATAGGGCACTGTCAGTACTCCAGGTGGCGTTGATATATTGAGGAGGGTTGGCATTTTTAAGAAAGCTTCTAAGGAGAGTGACCAGCTTGTCCTGGTTTGCCTGGGACTTTCCTAGTTTTGAAACTGAAAGTCCTAGGCCCCGGGAATGCCCTCAGCCCCAGACAAACCAGACAGTTGTTCAGCCCACTTCAGAGAGGTGGCCAGAGTAGGACTGAATTCTAAAGGAGAAAAGAGGGGAGCTGTGGAATGGATGGTTAAGATACTGTGTACAGTTAAGATGCACAGACAATCTACTCAGCCAAGGTAAGGCTCCTTAGCTGCTTGTGAACCTACAATTCAGAAAATTTACAGCCTGTTGCTTTATCAAAATTTACCCTCTGTCTGGGAAAGTGCACAGTCAGATGCATCAGGATGAGATTGCATTGAGTTCGTGAGTGTGGAACAATCGTTACAGAGGAATTCATAGAATGAAAAAATACCTGAAGAAGTTATTAATATATTTTAAAATTTTCTTCTTTCTTAAAACATTTTTATTGTAATAACCATATATAACATGCAATTTGCCATTTTAACTATTTGTAAGTGTACAATTCAGGGGTATTAATTACATTTACAACGTTGTACTACTGTCACCACCATCCATTACCACAAGTTTTTCATGACCCCAAACAAAAAGTCTGTGCCTATTAAGCAATAACTCCCCCAGCCCCTGGTAACCTCTAAACTACTTTCTATGAATTTGCCTATTTTAGATATTTCATGTAAGTGGAATCATGGAAAATTTGTGTATGGCTAATTTCTCTTAGCATAATGTCTTCAAGGTTCCTCATGTTCCAGCATGTATCAGAACTTAATTCCTTTTTATCATTGAAAAGTATTCTATTGTATGCATATACCACATTTTATTTATCCATTCATCTGTTGATGGACTCCTGGATTGTTCTCACCTTTTAGCAACCATCAGTAATGCTGTTGTGAACATCGGTGTACAAGTAGCTGTTAGTGTGGCTGGTTTTCGGTTCTTTGGGGTATATACCTATGAGTGGAATTGCTGGATTGTGGTTTCTTTATAATGAAAAGAAAAATCTGTTCAGCAGGCATTAATCAAACCTATTTCCAAGGATATCTTCCAGTAAACTTAAAAAAATACACCTTGGCTGAATTATTCTTCAACTCTAGTAACCCACACAAATTGAGAAGTTTCATTTCCTAGCAGAGGTGAAGCCATTGAGTCTGTCTCTTCACTGTCACTCCTTGCTTTACTGTATTTCTTTTGGAGCTTCTTCCTCTTTTTGCCTCGGGGATCATCTGTCTCTAATATGTCTTGTTCTTTTCCTATGGTGACATCTTTAAAAGGGGCAGTGGAGGCTAGCAGTAAATGGGCTATGCAGAAGCAATAATGATTTCGGTGTTTTGGGGGAGCATATGCTAAAAAGGTTCTTCTAACTTTAGCTCTCTGACATGTGCATTTTAGAAGTAAAGTTTGAAGCATCATAACTTTATTGCAGATGAAATAAACTGCTTCATGCTTTTGTGAATAATGTATAAATACATTTAAAAGTGATTAATGTGTACATAACTGGGGGTAATATAAATCGATAGAGCTATTTGGGGGGCACCTTGGCAGTGGATAATTGTACTTGGCTGAAGCAACGGAAGTTGAGGATTTAAGGCAATAAGGATGTACTGGGGTAAAAAACAAAATATATTATATTGCCCAACCTTGTAGGTGGGACTGAAAATTCCCATAGGGAAATTGCTAAATAAACTGCCTCCATTTGTAGCAATACAGCAAGTGAGATAAATCTGTATGAACTAAGATGAAAAGGTTTTCAAGGCATATTGTTGAATGAGAAAAGGAAGTTGCAGAATGATAGTACTACAATATGTGTGTTTTCTATGGATGTATATCTATATATTCACATAAAAGGAAAGGACTTGATGACTATGAATCTGAGAACATGGTTAAGTCTGAGGGGAGGATAGAAAGGAGACTTCAGCTTTGTCTGTAACCCTTTAATAAGGAGAACACATTCACGTATATGATCCTTCAGGTCAGGTTTTAAGTTACCCATGGTATAACAATTTCATTTTTTTCCTCCTTCTACCTCATCACCTCCTCTTCTTTCTTCTTCTGTGTTGAACAAAAGGTAAGCCACATTTAAATCATGTATCGGGTTTTATGTGCACTGTGTGTGAGGCAGTTCAGAATTTTTAGATGCCGACTGAGGAAGTCATTCAAGACTGTCAGAATGTGGTTGGATGGGTTGGAAACAAAAATTAGTGTGGGGCAGCAGAAGGGGCATGAGGCCAAGAGTTGGCTGGCGCAATGCTGGGGCCTGGGTGCTGTGGCGGATTGCCTCTCTGACTTTGCCAACCTTGGAGCCTTCTTGCACCCTCACCTATATCCCTTTGCAATACCAGGGATGAGCTTTAATGTCCCTCATTTTAACTCTTAAAGATCTCTGATTCTTTAAATGATTCCACAGAAAGTTAAAGTCAGTGATAGTAAATAAATAATGGCCTTCTACTTATATAGTACTTCGACCCTTATCCTGCATCCTCCTTCCTTGCTTCTTAGTAGATGAGAATTGCCCATATTCCCAAGACTTGAGACCTGTATACCACCTGGGAAAGCTGAGACAGTTTATCCATTTTCCCACCCAGGTCACCATTAGCTTATAAGGCTCCTAGGTGGGAAAGAGAAAAAAAGATCCCCTTCTGAGTGGACCAACTAGATTTGTCAAGAATTTTTCAAAAATAATGCAGAGCCACTAGGGATTTCAACCCTAGATTTTAACCAAAAGCAGTGACCCAGCTCCCACCCTGCCTCTGACAAAGGATCTTGTTCTCCTCCCTGGTTTTATTTCTCTCCCACCCTGTCTTTGTCTAAAAACTGTGTCACCCCAGACACAGTTCCCAGGTGGTGATAGAGACATGTGTTTGCTACTGAGGTTGCCAATTCTTATCTGCACTATGTTTCAAGAACTGCAGTTTGCTGACATATTTTATTTGTTTAGTTGTTGCTCCAGTGTGATTTCTTGGGTCTGGTAAAGCCTTTCTATTCCTGCCCTCCTTCACTTTCGGTTCCCTTCAGGTGACCACTCTCACGGTTTCTTTGAGGCCTCAGAGATAACCTTTCGATAGTGTCCAACATGGGTGACCACTCCTTTCTTCTGAAAGCCCCCTGCCTCCTTGGCTTTCTGGGCTTCATCTGCCTCATCCTCCTACCTGTGAAAGGTTTTTTAGTCTTTTTTTTTCCCCCACCCTCCTCCTCCCCAGCCTCATCACCATTGGTGTTGCTCATTTGGACTCAGCTGTTCTCTTCACATTCTGCACACTTCCTTAGTGGCTGCACAGAGCCCTTTACCAGGAGCTCCTCACTCGACAATTACAGATGAGACTTAAAAAGCTGAATGCCCCTACCCACTTCATGCCTTCTAGGACAGCTGTGAAAATCTGAAAATAACAAGTACTGGCAAGGATGTTGAGAAACTGAAACTATTGCGCATTGTTGGTAGGAATGTAAAATGGTGCAGCCAATGCAGAAAGCAGTTTGGTAGTTTTTAGAAAGTTAAATGTTGAATTACCTTATGACCCAGCAATTATACTTCCAGGTATATACCCCAAAGAATTGCAAATAGGTGCTCAAACAAAAACTTGCACATGAACGTTCATACTAGCACTGTTCACAGCAGTCCGTCAGCTGATAAATGGATACACAAAATGTGATATATCCATCCAATGGAATATTCAGCATAACAAGGAATGAAGTACTGATACATGGTGAACTTTGAAAGAAAAAACCTGGAAGGGGAATGTTTTTGCTAATGCTGCCATTATGCAAAATACCAGAAATGGATTGTCTTTTATAAGGGGATTTATTCAGTTACGAATTTACAGTCCTGAGGCCATAAAAGTGTCCAAACTAAGGCATCAACAAGAGGACACTTTCACTGAAGAAAGGCTGATGGTGTCCGGAACACCTCTGTCATCTGGGAAGGCATGTGGCTAGTGTCTGCTGGTCCTTTGCTCCCAGGGGTTGTGTTTCAAAATGGCTTTCTCCAAAATGTCTTTGGGCTTCTGTCTTCATTCCTCTCTCTCAGCTCCTGTGCATCCTTGCTTCTTTCTCCCAGGGCATTTCTCTCTAAGCATCTGGGGGTCCTCTCTTAGCTTCTTTGGCGCAAACTCTGGGCTTCATCTATTAACTTAGCATCTCCAAACATCCTTCTGTCTGCATCTCCAGGTGTCAGCATCTGTATCAGCTCTTGAACTATCTTCAGTATTCCAGTGAACTAATCCAGACCCCACTTGAATGGGCAGGGTCCACACCTCCATGGAAATAATTTCATCAGAGTTCTCACCAACAGTTGAGTGGGTCACATTAAACATCCAATCAAAAGGTTCCACCCCACAAGATTGTATTAACAGTTCATGGCTCTCCTGGGGTCCATAACAGTTTCAAACTGGCACAGGAAAGGAAGCAGATTAGTGGTTATCAGGGAGTGGGTAAGGGAGAATGGGGAGTAACTCCTTACTGGGTACAGGGTTTTCTTTTGATGTGATGAAAATGTTTTGAAAGTAGTAAGAGGTGATGGTTGCACAATATTGTGAATGTACTAAATACCACTGAAATTGTGCACTTTAAAATGGTTAATTTTATGTTATGTGAATTTTACCTCAATGATTAAAAAAATGACTTAAGAGAAAAAAGCTGGCTATGACCCCCCCTAAAAAACCCACCACCACTCTCATTAGAGGGGGAGGTTCTAGAGCTGTGCTGTTCAATATGATAGTCACTAGCCACATTGTGGCTCTCGAGCCTGTGAAATGTGGCTAGTTCAAATTGAGACAGATGTGCTGTAAGTGTGAAATTCACCCTGGACTTCAAAACCTAAGTAAATTGAAATGCTTCGTAATTAGTCTGTGCAGAAAAAAAATGGGAGGAGTTGGTTCTTTTTAATAAGAGAGGAGCCTGTGCAGCTTTCATAGATTGCAGTGTTATGGCTGTTCCTGGGATCAAAGAGGAGCTCCCAACTGGTCGCTTAAGAAGCTTTAACTTTTCCTGGTTGTGTATCTGCAGTCAAAAAATGTACAACAGCTTAAACAAGATGTATGGCCACAACCATCCCAATTTGCAGAGGATACGTTTGGAATAAGCTGCTTTATTTTTTACCCTTTTACTTAATACGCATCTTTTTGTTTTACATTTTCCCCCACAGATCAGCAACATCTTGTTTTTTGTTTTGCCGCCCATCTGCATGTGCTTATTTCGTCAGTATGCAACATGCTTCAACAGTGGCATCTATTTAATATGGACTCTTTTGGTTGTAGTGGGTAAGTGGATTAGTTTGTGAGCATGGACTGAACGGGAGGAAATGGAATTCCTCACACTTCCTGTCCCCTTTGAACATTATGTTTTGTAAACCAAAGCCACTCTGACGTCTTGGCGAACTTTTTTTTTTTTCTCCCTTGCTTGATGCCAAATGAAAGATGTTTTTGAATGCTGGCTTGATAACAAAGGTTGGCTGTAACTATCACTTAATTACATTTGGGAATTGGTTGTGTGCCAGTGCAATTTTCTAAGAACTTCTGAAGAAAGTCATGCGAAATAATCGAACTCCGGTGAGTCTGTAGTTTGTAAGTGGACTTAAGATAAAATTTAAAAAGTCCTTGATGTTTGATCCATCATTGTTCTGGGAATTACTTGTATACTTCCCATTTCCTCTCACATGTAGGTTGGGAATTCTTGACTTTTATATACTGTCTATTCCCATGAAGTTTCATGGGATGGAGACAGAGTATATTTAACTGTAGGCTTATTAAATTTCTGATGTTCTGATATTTGGGCCCTAATTGAAATTTTCTTTCTGGACTTGGAGTCTGCATGCTCAGTGGTTTGAATTTCTCCTTTCAGTTTCTATTTCAGAGTGGTAGAACGATCTGTTGATGGTGATAGGGATTGTTGAAAGGGCTATCCTTAAACAGTGTGTTGAATTTGTGAGTCTGTACTTCTTTGGTGACCTTTTCTATTGGTTTGTAATTGATTCTAGGAATTGGATCCGTCTACTTCCATGCAACCCTTAGTTTCCTGGGTCAGATGCTTGATGAACTTGCAATTCTTTGGGTTCTGATGTGTGCTCTGGCTATGTGGTTCCCCAGAAGGTATCTACCAAAGATCTTTCGGAATGACAGGTAAGCTTATGCCAAATATTTTTGCATTTGCCTTTGGATGGAGTGTCCGATATAATCATGTATATATCAAGAAAAATAGCATACATTTGATCCCAGTCTAATGATGGGCTTATTATACGCTGGCTTAATATCCACTAATTCATTATGATCTGACAGTATAAATAAACTGACAGATAAAAGAAGGAATTTTAATATGCTTACGGAAGAATACATATGACATTAGGCACGAAAAGCCAAGTGTCTGTCTTATCTGATATTAGGAAGAGTGGAGAGATTTTTAATGGGGGAAAAGTTGTTGGATGGTAGTTAAATTACTTTGATCTTCTGCTAGAACATTTCCTTGAGTCCAATCCAGCTCCATCAGTTTTTTGTCTGAAGTAGAATCCACACTGAGGAACTGGTTCTTAGAGCTATAGATACTTTAGTTTCCAAATTGCTTTGTTTTTACTTCTGATGAGACACACACACACACACACACACACACACACATACACACACACACACACACGTATCTTCAAGCTGGAAACCCAGAATTTCAGAAAGGGGCACATTTTAATATCTGTTGTATTATGATTATATAGTTATTAATATATAAAATATAAAAGTAAGTATTTTTGTTTGAAAACTTACTATTTTCTATACATTTTCCTAGGCATTGTGATATAGCAGTAAACAAAACATCAGAGTCCCTCTCTACCTCCAATGAGCTTATACTTAAATTGTGGGGACTTAAATCAACAGACAAACAAATTAATAACATAATGCTAAGTACTGATGAGTGGTATGATGGAAAGTGAAGCAGGTAAGGAGATTGTGGTGGTCCAGGGTGTCAGTTTAGAGAGCTGGGTCAGGGAAATCCTTTCCGAAGAGGTCACATTTGAATAAAGATCAAATGAAGTCAGGGGATGAGTCCTTTTAATATTTGGTGGAAGGGCAACCCAGGCAGAGCAGGTGCAAAGGCCCTGAGGTGGGAATGTGTGAGGCATGTTTCAGGCATAACAAGGAGACTTGTGTAGCTAAAGCAAGTGAGTGCCAGGTGACTCATGGGAGAGGAGGAGGGAAAGGCAGGCAGGGGCCACTGTGTGGGGCTCTGTAGGCCAAGTGAGGCTATAGGAGTTTATTGTAAATGTTATGGGAAATGTTTGGTGAATTTGGGTGTGCCAGTTTGGATGTATTATGTCCCCCAAAACACCATGTTCTTTAATGCAGTCTTCTGGGCAGAGGTATTAGTGTTGATTAGGTTGGAATTCTTTGATTGAGTGTTTCCTTGGAGATGTGACTCAATAAACTGTGAGTGAAACATTTGATTGGATAATTTCCATGGAGATATGGGCCCTGCCCATTCAGGGTAGGTCTTGATTTAATCACTGGAGTCCTATAAAAGAGTTCACAGAGAGAAGGAGCTCAGAGCAGCTGAGAGTGACATTTTGGAGAGCAGCTGAGAGAGACATTTTGGAGACGGAGCAGACTTTCGCTGACACTTTGGAGATGCTAGCCTAGTGTTTGCTCTGGAGAAGCTAAGAGAGGACAAAATGCTCCAAGAGCAACATTTTGAAGAATGCATGAGAGCTGAGAGAGAAGCTGGAACACAACCTGGGATCAGCAGATGCCAGCCATGTGTCTTCCCAGCTGCAGAGGTTTTGTGGACGCCATTGGCCTTCCTTCGGTGAAGGTATACTTGTGTTGATTGATGCCTTCATTTGGACATTTTCAGGGCCTTCAGATTATAATAAATCCTCTTTGTAAAAGCCAGTCCATTTCTGTTATTTTGCATAATGGCAGCATTTTGCAACATTGGGCAAGGGTTGAATTGATGTGATTTGTACTATGACCGCTGTAGTTAATGGACTGTAAGGGGCAAGAGAGGAAGCAGGTAACAGCTGGGAGACTGTGGTAGTGATAATCCAAACAAGAGATGATGATGCTTGGACAAAAGTAGAAGCAGTAGAGGGGGATGAATTTGGGTTAATTTTGAAGGTGTTATCAATACTATTTACTGATGGACTAGATGAGGGGTGTGAGAATAATAGTTGCATCAGGGGTGACTCCACAGTCTTTGGTCTGACGTCAGGTGAGTGGTGGTGCCAGGCTGAGAAGGAGGAGCATTAGGGAGGAGTGTGTGGAGGTGGGGGGCAGATGCGGGTATTTCATGTGGGATGGCCATTCTCTTTTGATTGATGTGGCTACTTGTTTGGGTACTTCCTGACCCAAAAATAAATATAGTGATTTTGGCCAGTATGATCTGAAAAAACAGAGGAGAGTGAGCCTAATAAATAGGACAAACATTCCTGAACTTATTCCCTATGTATTTCTCCACAGGATACTGTGTTCTGTCAGAATATATATGTGGATAAATAATCTAAGAATATGGACTCAAAAGCTGGCTGTGATTACCCACAGAAAGAGAGAAAATAGTTGCAAATCATATATATGATAAGGGTCCAGGATCCAGTATATATAAAAAACTACAACTCAACAACAAAAGTGTGACAACCCAATTTAAAAATGGGTAAAGGACTTGAATAGTCACTTCTCCAAAGAAGATACACAAATGGCCAATAAGCACATGAGAAGATAACTCAGCATCGTTAGTCATTAGGTAAATGCAAGTCAAACCATAATGTGATACCACTTCACACCCACAGAATGACTATTACTAAGGAAAAAAAAAAAAAGAAAATAACAAGTATTGACAAGGATGCAGAGAAATTGGAACCCTCCTTCTTTGTTGGTGGGAAAGTAAAATGGTACAACCAACTCTGGAAAACAGTTTGGCAATTCCTCAAAAAGTTAAACAGAATTACCACATGACCCAGCAGTCCCACTTTTAGGTACATACCCAAAAGAAATAAAAACAGGAACTCAAATAGATACTTGTATACCAAAGTTCATAGCAGTATTACTCACAATAGCCAAAATGTGGAAACTACCCAAAGTGTCCATCAAGAGATGGATAAACAAAATGTAGTATATATAAAAGTGGATATTATTCAGCCTTAAAAAGGAATGAAGTTCTGATACATGCTATTGCATGGATGGATCTTGAAGGCATTATGTTAAATGAAATAAGTCAGAAACAAAAGGATAAATATTGTATGATTCTCCTTATATGAAATTCTGAAGAATAAGAAAATTCAAAGAAACATAAAGTAGGGGCTGAGGTAGGGGTGGGGGGATCAAGAATTATTGCTTAATATGTACAGAATTTCTCTTTGGGGTTATGAAAAAGTCCTGGTAATGGATGGTGGTGATGGGGGAACAGCATCGTGAATATAATTAATGACATTGAGGTGCATACTTAAAAATGGTTAAAGTGGTAAATTTGGTTTTATCTAAATGTTAACCACAATTAAAAAAAAAAAAAATGTGAAATACTCGAAAGAAAAAAAAGCAAGTTTTGTGTACCCAGGGAGAAAAGGAGCAGGAGCTCTATAGCTATTTAAGAGTAAGGATGATTTCCCTGGACTGAGGTGGAGGAGTGTCCATGAAAAATTCTGCTGCAAAAAGCACATTGCAGAACTGTATATTTAATATCCTAATTTAAAAATGGATGAATTAAACTCTTTTTTAAGTAAATGCTTTTTTTTTTAATGCATAAAAATGCCTCGAAGGATTAGTACACCAAACTACTGTCATTGGCTGCTCTTGGGAATTGGAGTGGCAGAGAGATTCCACTTGTACCTTTAATCTCTGTTCTTTGAAATTTTTTTACAAAGAGCATGTGTTAATTTTTTTTAATTTTTATTTTAGTAACATAAATACAACCTAAAATTTCTCCCTTTAGCCACATTCAGATATATAATTCAGTGGTGTTAATTACATTTACAATGTTAGCACATGTTAATTTTTAATAGTAAAATTTTATTTTTAAAAGATTAGGGAGAAAATGTGCTTCATATTGAGTAGTTGGACAGTCTTCATCTTGTAAAGCAGGATTTGAATTAAATAGTATCATGAGTATAACCTGGCAGAAAGAAGAACCTTGAGAATATTTATCAAAGAAAACGAGAGAGCCCGAGATTGAGACAGCACATGTGAGCACTAACTGATTACAAGTCGAAGTGAAAGGAAGGCATTTCTGGTCTTAGATGAAACGTGGTGCTCTAGCTCCCTGTGGCCCTCTAGTCCAGTAGAGAAAGTATGCTTTAAAATTTTAGGTTGTATATATATTACTAGAATAATTAAAAAAAAAAAAAATCCGTGGGACTCATACCCCGCGCCATCCCCGCGCCCCCGCTGGCGGGCCGGGTGGCCCCGGAGGCCCCCTGACCACGGCGACAGCGGTGACACTAATGGCAGCAGTGGCTGCGTGGCGGCAGTGGCCAGGGTGGCAGCAGTGGCGGCCACAGCCGCGGACCGTCTCCCCAGGACCCACTGCGGGTCCCGCCACGGAGGTGTAGCCTGCAGCCCAGGCCTCTGCTCCTCACTGGGCCCGGTGACCATGGAGGTGGCGACAGCGGCAGTAGCGGGCCAGGGAGATCGAGGCGTCATAGTGAAAAATGGAGGGAGATGCTGAAGCTTCCTCCTGTCAGCCAGTGCCATAAACTTCGACATTCCATTGAAAAGAATTACAACAGTCTTTGTGAAAAGCAGCCAGTAGGAAGACTTCTCTTCAGACAATTCTGTGATAGAAAAGTTCATCTAAAATGGTGCATTAACTTCTTGGATGCAGTGGCAGAATATGAAGTAGCAGCTCATGAGGACTGAAGAAATTACGGATTGGTAATCTTAAAACATTCTCCTGTAGTAGGAGAGCTGAAGCCCATTTACCAGAAACACTTCAGAATATTTTGAAGGAATGTAACAAGAGCCTGGAGCAGAATCCTTTCAATGAAATCTTTGAGGAATGCACTGGAATTGTCCATAAATATTTAAGTGGAGATCCATTTGAAGAATACCAAAGATGTACATATTTTTCTTAGTTTTTACAGTGAGAATGGCTAGAAAGGCAATCAGTAACAAAAAACACACTTAGACGTTACAGAGTTCTAGGAAAAGGTGAATTTGGAGAGGTATGTGCCTGCCAAGTATGAGTTACAAGAAAACTGTATGACTGTAAAAAGCTAGGAAAAAAAAAAATAAAGAAGAGGAAATGTGAAGTTATGGCTCTAAAGGAAAAAGACTCTTAGAAAAAGTACATAGTAGATTCGTAGTTAGTTTAGCCTACATGCGTGAAACTAAAGATTTCTTGTGCTTAGTGTTAACCTTTATGAATGGAGGGGATTTGAAGTTTCACGTTTATGACATGGGCAGTCCTGGCTTTGATGGGCAGAGAGCTGTTTTCTATGCTGCAGAGCTATGCTGTGGCTTGGAAGGTTTACAGAGGGAAAAACTGTATACAGGGACTTAAAGCCTGAGAACATTCTCTTCGACGACCATGGACATATCTGGATTTTGTTTCTCGGTTTAGCTGTGGAGATCCCAGAAGAGGGGAGGGTCTGAGAAAGAGTTGGGACGGTCAGCTATATAGCTCTGGAAGTGCTCAGTAATGAACACTGTACATTTAGTCCTGATTGGTGGGGACTTGGCTGTCTGGTATATGAAATGATTCTGAGACATTCTCCATTCAGAAAATTCAAAGAGAAAGTAAAATGGGAGGAGGTCAACCGGAGAGTGGTGGACTCTGAAGAGTACTCTGAGAAGTTTTCCTAGGATGCCAAATCCATTGGCAGGATGCTACCTACCAAAGATCCAAAGGAACGATTGGGCTGCCAAGGATCTGGCGCAGCTGAGGTAAAACAGCATCCTGTTTTCAAGGACATTAACTTCAAGAGTCTGGAAACAAATATGTAGATACCCCTTTCTCTCCTGACCCTCATGCAGTGTATTGTAAGGATATCTTGGATATTGAGGAGTTCTCTGATGTGGAAGAAGACTACCTGGATAACACAGATGATGATTTTTGTGCTCAATTTGTTATGGGTTCTGTCTGCATCCCCTGGCAGAATGAGATGATTGAATCCTGTTGTTTCTATGACATTAATGAAAATGACTGTGAAGAGTTGCCGTTAGACGGAAAAGAGAAAATGTGTCGACCATTAGTTGCCAGACCAGAGAGAAACCTCTTCCATAGGATCTTAAGAAGAGGGGGCTGCATCAGCTCTGGCTCCAGTGAGAAGGAAGCAGTTACCATGAGAGGCTGATCCATTTGCTGTGTGGAGCCTTCAGAGCTGAACCTTAGTGCCCAGATGGACACTGAGCTCCATGTTCCATCATAACCAATTGTAACAAACATGTACTACGTATTTTTAAACTTGAAAAAAAAAAAAAAATTCCATGGGACTTCACAGCACAAACAATGAACCCGAAGGTAAACAGTGGACTATAGTTAATTGTATAATTATGAAACTGTGCTTTCATCAGTTGTAACAAGTATACCACACCAATGAAAGGGGTTAGTAATAGGATGGTGTTCCTGTTTGCTAATGCTGCCATTACGCAAAATACCAGAAATGGATTGGCTTTTATAAAGGGGATTTATTAAGTTACAAGTTTACAGTTCTAAGTGTCCAAACTAAGGCATCAACAAGATGATACCTTCACTGAAGAATGGCTGATGATGTCTGGAACACCTCTGTTAGCTGGGAAGTCACGTGACTGGCGTCTGCTGGTCCTTTGCTCCCGGGTTGCATTGCTTTCAGCTTCTGATTCCAGTGGCTTTCTCTCTAAGCATCTGGGAGTCCTCTTAGCTACTCGGGCAAACTCAGGGCTTCATCTCTTAACTTAGCATCTCCAAATGTCCTTCTGTCTGCATCTCCAAGCATCTGCAAGCATCTGGAAGTATGTCGGCTATTTGCTTCTCTCTTAAATACTCCAGTGAACTAATTAAGATCAACCCTGAATGGGCAGGGCCACATCTCCATGGAAATAATTTAATCAGAGATATCACCCACAGTTGGGTAAGTCACATCTCCATGGAAACAATCAATAGGTTCCACCCAACAAGATTGGGTTAAAAGATCATGACTTTTGTGGGGGACATAATATATCCAAACCAGCGCAGAAGGTGTATGGGAACCCTGTATTTTATGCATGATTTTTCTGTCAACCTACAACTTCCCTAAAAAAAAAGGCATAAATTTTTTAAATGTGGCCAGTTTGCTTTAAGGCTGCCCCAACTTACAGTCTTGTTTTGCTTCCTGGTTCAGCTTCAGGAGAGTGATGGGAGACGACCAGAGACCCTGTGAGGTGGGGAAGGCAGAGGCCACAAGGCAGGGCCAGGGGCTGGTTTTGCTGGCAGGGACTTTTTGCCTCTACCTGAAAACCAAGCTATTTACCTTTTGGCTTTTCTTATGGTTTCACAAGGTGCCCATCAGTTGCCCCTGTCCTGTTCCTGAGCCTGGTGTGTGTTAGGTTCTCAGAAACCACTTTTCTTTTAGATCTGATACCTATCAAGTCCTGGGATCTGAGTGAGAAGATGAAAACATAGGAATAAAGGTGTCATATGTTTGTGACACTCTGGAGGCCTGGATTGAAATTCAAGTGACAGTTTTAAATGTATTCATTATAAAGAACCTTTTTCTTATTTCTTTGAGCTGGGAGTTAGGGAATGTTACAAGTGGAAGCAAAGAAAATGGGGGCAATAGCTCTTGTAATTAAAGCTTACCAATTTTAATGATGAAAACATATTGTGAAACTGACATGCCTGTGACTATTTGGGACTTTTCTACCCCCATGCAGCTTTTCTTGGGGAAGATGTGACCATTCTGTACTGAGAATGGGGTGATTCCTTTGAAGCAGTCCTTATGTATACTGGAGACTGTGTAAATCCCAGCTTCACTGCTTGCAAACTGTGTAACTTACCCCAGGGTCCTTGTGATATGAGCCCTGCAGACCACTTAGCAGAATGCCCAGCAACACCGGAAGCACTCGATCAGGCTTAGCTATGTCCTGGTGGCATGGTACACGTTGCCTAGGATTTCTGAGAAATGGATGTGAATTGAAGGAGAGGCTGGGCATTGAAAATTTTTATGAGCAAAAGAAAAAAAAAAGTGCATGTTATGGGAAAAAGAGGCCACTGTAAATAAGGACTTAACTCTACTTGCCCGTCTTCAATTTTCCAGTGACAGGGCAAGAAAACCAATGGGGGCTTTACCACCCATGACATGAGGACGGGTGGCAGTTCTGCAGAGGAAGTGGTAGGCCAGACTGAAGAACTTAGGTAAAATCAGAGATCTGTTGGCCAAGATCACCTGGATTAGTTCCCTGAACTTACCAGATAACTAACATTTATCTCCTTTTGTGTGTGTGTGATTTAGACTTTGATGGGATATTTCTAAAAGCATATTAGAGAATAGTTCTAGTGTGAGATTTTTAGAGAAGCAGCAGTAAAGTGTGGTAACTAAATGGCATTGGTTTGAATGCCAGTCCATTTTTTTTAAAGCTCTGGGACCCCATTTTGCTTATCTGAAAATTGGAGATGATAAAATTATCTACCTCATGGGATTAGAATAAAAGGGAAAATCATATAAAGTATATAGCACAGTGCCTTGTACCTAGTAAGGACTCAGTAAGTGCCAGCAGTTACTATGATTAGTTAAAGGGGATTTGAAGATGAGGATTCCAGAACAGTGGGGAAATTATTAAGGTTCATTATGCAAATGTAATTTGTGGGTTTAAAAAAATGGGCTTTCTTTCACCTTGTCTAGAATGTCCTAAGAATCTCCAGGACATACACTCAGCTAATGAGACATTTTTGTTTTGAGGAAACAAGTACAAGAGAACTGAGTTCTTAATTGTACTCATTTCTTAAGGAATACTTCTCATGCTATGCTTTTTACAATTTTGCCTCTGCAAAATCTAGGGACAGCCCCTGATTTATCATCAGTTTCCTGTTTTGGTGTTGAGTATGGTATGAATCCTGAATAGCAAGGGAGCAGGCTGGGGTCTGCCAGGCCTGTTCTCGCATGAACTTGCTGAATGACTTGGGGCCAGAATCTACGATTCTCTGGGCTTTAGTTCCTTACTTACAAAATGACAGGGTTGGCCAGCCCCCTGGAGTTCCTTCCATGACCAAAGGCAGGCATACTCTGAATATCAGGCACTAGTTGTTTTAAAGAGGTTCTGTTTTAGTTCCCAAAAGGTAGTTTTAAGTGGTGGATCTTAACCAGTGACATTTCCATTCTTCAAAAGAAAACCTGTGGGCATATTTTTGGTGGTCACAACGAAGAGAGGTTTTATCATTTATAAATTCCATTTCATTTCAGAATAGTAAAAGGGTTACTACCAAATATTTGATATAAAAAAAAAGGGGCATAGGATCTGATAGGAGTGAAAACCACTGCTTTAAAGGGTAGTTAATGATAACAACAGTGACAACTTTATTAGAATAACTTTAATGGCAACAGTACTGGGTTGCTAGATTTTGGTTTAGAGAACACAGGAAGAAGGGATGCTAAGGTCTCTCAGAGCTTGTATTCCATAATGTGCCGGAAAGTTGAAACCAGCACCGGAGACTGCAGTAGGGGTTGCCTGTCATCATTGTTAGAAAACACCCTGCTGGACCTCTTGCTCCTAGTTATTTCTAGCTCTCTTGTACCAAGGGCCTCTGGTGACTTCGGGGTCTGCTGAGCTTCCTGGCTTTCTGCTGGCCCATGACCTCTGTTTACTTCTGCCGGTTGCAGAATTGTGCATTCATGGGACGTCCTCTTTGGCTAAGCCGCCTGCTTGAAGCACATTCCTCCACACCCTCTGGACCTGATCTGCGGGAGGTATCTGTAGGTGGTCTCCTTCAAGAAAGTGTGTTTCATCAAGCTTGCTGTCTTTGAACTATTTGACAGTACTATATGGAGCCTTTGGTGATTGTAACACAAGCTCAGTGAGATGTTCCCTGAGAATGTGATATCATTAACAATAATATTATTTAAAATAACATTTGTTCTCAAAATGATGGTAACAATAACAGTAATAATGGACTTTATTAGCACATTGAATGCATTAAGTGCTTTAATGCTTACAAGAACTCTTGTGACAGGGTGCATTAATTTTGTGATGGAACACAGACTTGTAGGTTGAGTTACTTGACAAGGGTCCTATAGCTACCAAGTGGTGGAGGTAGGATTTGAATAATGTCCATTGGTCCAACTCAAACACTAGTGCTTTTTTTTGTTTGTTTTTTGATCTTGAGCCATTCTTTTTTTTAGTTCAGTTTTATTGAGATATATTCAGATACCCTAACATCACCCACAGTGTACAGTCAGTTTTTCGCAGTGCCGTCATATAGTTGTGCATTCATCATCAAAATCAACCCTTGAACATTTTCATTACTCCAAAAAATAAAATAAAATAAAAACAAGAATAAAAATACAAGTAAAGAAGAACACCCAAAACATCCCATCCCCCCATCCCCCCCATTATTCATTTAATTTTTGTTCCCATTTTTCTACTCATCTGTCCATACACTGTATAAAGGGAGTGCGAGCCACAAAGTTTTCACAATCACATGGTTACAGCATGTAAGTTGTATAGTTATACAATCATCTTCAAGAATAAGGCTATTGGATTGTGGTTCAACAGTTTCAGGTATTTCCTTCTAGCTATTCCAAGGCACTAAAAACTAAAAAGGGATATCTATATAATGCATAAGAATAACCTCCAGAATGACCTCTTGACTCCATTTGAAATCTCTCAGCCACTGAAACTTTATTTTGTTTCATTTAGCTTCCCCCTGTTGGTCAAGAAGGCCTTCTCAGTCCCACAATGCCAGATCTAGGCTCATCCCCAGGAGTCATGTCCTACGTTGCCAGGGAGACTTACACCCAACACCTGTGCTTTTAATCATTCTGCTGCCTTCTCTAATCTATGCCTGAGTCCCATAGGGTAGAGTGAGGTGATATAATTTGGAATTTTCCAATTATTTTTTTAGCTGATCTAAAAACGCAGTCTTGGCATGGGTCATGTACCTCAAACCCACTGAAAGTTACCGTGGGCTCTGCAGGACTTGTGCCCAGGATGGGGTGGCAGAGCTGTGGGCTCATTCTTAGGCTGGGGCACACAGGCTTTTATTCGGTAGCTGAAGGATGCCAGCCAAGGCCGGGAGAAAACACAATACTCCTGAGGATTGCTGCCTGGATCTTTGCCCATATATGTATTTTTTCCTCTGGCTGAGGTTCAGGGTTATAATTCCTGTTCATTCCAGTCAAAAAGTTGGCAGCTTGATCAATGACTTCCCATCCCTTGATGATAAATGGTTTTCCTATTTAAGAGATAAATTTGTATTTTGAAGGTTCAATGCACTTTGATTTCTTTATAATGGAATTTCATTTAAATCCTAACTTTGACTTGTTCCAGGGCTCTTGGCCAAAGTAAATTGTGCTAATGAGGAATAATAGAAACTTCAGGAAAATCATGTGCTTTTAAATTTTAAGTCATAGATAAGACCTTTAAGATCATCTCGTCCAGCCTTTTTGTTTTATAGATAAGGAAAGAGAATCCCAGTGAGAAAAGAAGCGTGTCCAGGATCACGTCGCCACTTCTGGCTCTTTCTACCAAATCACCTCCACTGAAGGGTGTGAGGATAGTATGAATTATTTTTCTAAGATTTGTCACATGGAGAACTTGTCTAAGGTGCATACGTGTTCAGTGCATGCTGGACATGTGGGTTGCCAGTAAATGTAGACACTATTAGAATTTTTTCTAGGACTTCCACTTTTGCATGCTAGATGCATATGACATTGTTTTTTTAATCCAGGAACCTTTTTTTCATTGGCCTTTGTTTTTCTTATAAAGGTAATATGTGTTCACCTTGTAGAACAGGGATCAGCATACTGTGTGCTGCTGGCCCAGTGGGGTCCACCACTTCTTTTTGTAAATACAGTTTTATTAGCACACACCCACACCCATTCATTTACTGATTGTGGTTGTAGTGGCAGAGTTGAGTAGCTGTGCTAAAGACTGGATGACCCTCAAAATCTAAAATATTTACTATCTGGCTTTTGTAGAAATGGTTTGCCAACCCCTGCTATAGACCATCTGAAAAAAATACAGAAAAGTGGCATTAAGAAAAGAACAATATCCATAATTCACCCTGAGGAACTTAGGTTGATTCTCTAATTTTACACTTTTATAAATAATGCTGGGATGACCATTCTTATGACTCAATTTTCTGAAAATCTGTGGCTATTTCCTAAGTATAAATTCCTAGAAGTAGAATTACTGAACCAGTGAGTATGAAGTGTTTAAGACTCTTTGATACTAAGTGCAGAATTTCTTTTCGGCTTGAGTTCCCACCAGTGGGGCCCGTGCCTTGCCAGTGTTAAACAAGCAAGCAAAAACTCCTTTGCTAATGGATTTGGTTTTGCTCTCTCTGACGCAGGGGCAGGTTCAAGGCAGTGGTCTGTGTCCTGTCTGTGGTTACAACGTGCCTGGCATTTGTCAAGCCGGCCATCAACAACATCTCTCTGATGACCCTGGGGGTTCCCTGCACTGCCCTGCTCATTGCGGAGCTAAAGAGGTGGGTGCCACTCTTCCTGCCTGCCTCCCAGGTGTCCCTGCGAGAGCAGCATACCAGCTCCTGCCGCCTTTTGCTGCTCTCAAGTGTGGGTACTCTTCATGAAGAGTGGGTTCCTGACTGTTGGATTGAAGGCAGGTTTAATGGTTTGGTCAGTTCAAAATGTCAGTCTCATTTTCAGAAAGGGAAATAGTTGATTAGTGGGTGCAGTACATCCCAGGAATCAAAAGCCAGCTCAGCAGGAACATCTCAAGAACCTGGTGAGCACCTAGGACAGGCTGCCCAGACTTAGTTCACTAGAACAGAGAAGGTATTTATTCATATGACAAGAATAATGGGAAAAGAAAAGCCCTCAAGCAGTTACTGCATTCATACTCAGAAAAGGAAAAGAGGAAGGGAGGGGGAGAAATGAGTTTCTGTATATAAGGAAACATTAACTTCATGTGAAATTTGGTTCGCTATGACACATTCTTGAGGCTTAATTTCTAATTTCCAATCTGTCAGATAAGGCCTTTGCTATCTGCTATTTATGTAAATATTTTCCTTTGGGACGTTATATACTCAGAGTTCGGGTTAATATCCAGAAACATTTTATTTTAACACTTGTGTGAATACAATTGTTGTCTTCTAGCCCCAACCAGAATACATCTAACCACTGCCTCTGTTTTAGTATTCTTTGAAAACACTTCTCTTTCTTTGCTCTTGCTTTTAAAATACATTTTAATTTCACAACTTTCTCCTAGCCATGATACCGAGGGTCTTAACTGAGGTCTTGAGTCTATTTCACTTTGTATGATAGTTGCTCTGGGAAACGTGTTTGCTCAGTTTCTCTCTCTTTTATTTTGCAAGGAGATACACATTCCTTACCAATTGCTGTGCCTCTGGGGGTTGCTTTAATTGTCAGCAGTAATAGGCAGGGCCAAAGGCCTAGGGGCTGAAGAGGTATTTGCACTTGCTGGCGGACAGCAGAAGGATCCCATCAGCTCTTTTCTACTTGAGCAGCCTTTGAATAGCCTTCAAGGACTGGGGAAGAAAGAGACCATTTCACAGACAGGCTGAAGTTGGTCCTAGGAGAATAACACTGGCAGTGAGTCCTTTTCAGTAGAAAAATAGATAATTGAGTAAATAATAACAATAATAGCCTTTAAAAAGTCAACTTACTACTTTATCACTTGTATTACTTTTTAGAGCTGGAAGGGTTCTTAGCAACCTTGAATCTGGCCACTCTCTCTCTCTCACACTCTCAAAGGTGTGTAGTGAGTACTTAGTGTGCACCCGTTACCATGGATCTTAACTGGGGACTCCTCAGAATCACTTAGGAAGTTCTTTGAAAGTACAGATGTTTAGCTTTGCAGGGATTTTGATTCTGGAGGCCTAGGAACAGGTCTGGGCACCTGTAATTTTAAAAACCTCAAGAACCTGGTTGTCTGGGTGGGGTGCAAGAGAGAGTGTGAGGGGGGGGTTATAGGGAGGTAGAGGGGAGGAGCAGGAAAGGGGAATTAGTGCTAAGGGGTATGGGGTTTCTTCATAGAGTGTTAAAAAATTGTAAAATTAGATTGTGGTGATGATTGAACAACTCTGTGAATATACTAAAACCACTGAGCTGGGTGAATTTTATGGTATGTGACTATATATAAACATATCCCAATAAATCTAAAAACAAGCAAAACACCCTCAAGAACAGGCACAGGTGATTCTGTCTGCTGGCCACTTCTGTTCTTCTGTTTGGGAACCACAGATCTGTTTTAAACTCCACATTTCAAGAGTGAGGGTAATAGCCTTCTGGGGCAAGCATTTTCTCTATTTCTGGGTAGCAAGTCAGAATCTGTGATCACAAAGAGATGCAGAGGAAAAAAAAAAACGGTAGTCTTTAATAAATAATTGGTCAACTTATCACCCAACAGACTTAATACTGAGTAAGAGTGAAGTTACATGCATCCATCCAGCTAGCTATGTTTTGAAGAATGGTTTCAGTAAAGCTCATATCAAATCATTGCCCTTCATGAAAATGTTCTTTTGCCCTCTCATGTATCTAAAACTCTGTCATAACCAAGGCCTGTGCATGAAATTCTTTTTGCCACAGTGGCTAGAGTTTGCTCTGAGCCAAGTGTGTCTCCTGAGTGATGATGACGGCGGTAACTGTTTCCATTTGCCAGTTACAGCCACAGGACATTGCAGCTCGCTTCTCCTTCCAGGTGTTTTGAAAGAGTTGTCTTTACTCATTGCCCCTTCCTTCTTATCCACTCATTCTCCGATCTCTTGCAATCTGGCTTCCTTCCCCATCTTCAGGCCAACATGTTCTCCTAAGGATCACTAATGCCCTTTTTTAAAAAAATAATTTGTATTGAATAATTTGTATTTGTTGTAGAAAAAGTGGAGAATACAGACAAGCAAAAAAGAAAAGAAAATTATCACTTATTAAATAAATTAATGTTTGAAAGTACTTGGAACAAAGCCTGGCTCATACTATGCACTAAATAAAAATAACTATACCTGTCATCCATTGTTAATGACTACTAGTCTTTTGTTTTTTGTCTTCCAGCCTTTTTTTTTCTTTTCTACCTTATCTATCTTTAAAAAAATCTGACTATATATTTTATAAAAATGAGATCATTCTTTTACAAATTAATCTGAAATTGTATTTTCTCACTTAGCAATATATTGTAGCCATCTTTCTGTAAATAAATATAGACCTAAGTCCTCATTTTTAAAAGCCATATGGAATTCTAATTTATGGATCTACTATAATTTAGTTAACTAATCTGTTTTTGAACATTTAGGTTATTTCTGGGTTTTCTACTGTTATAAATAGCTCTGCAGTGAATGTCTTTGTGCCCTCGTTTTATTTTTCCCTAGGCTATACTAACAGCCCTTGGTATAAAAGTCTGACACCGTTGACTTCTTTCTCTTAGCTGTCTTCTCTTGGCTTCATGATTCTTCATGATACAGGCTCTTCTTTACTTCTCTGACTGTTCCTACTCTTCCTTTGCTTCCTTAAAGTAGGCCTTCTGTAAGATTGTGTCTTTTACCATTGTTGCTTATTTTCTGAAGGTCTCACTTACGCTCATGGGCTCAGCTGTCATCTCTCTGCATACGATTCTCTGCAGTCCCTCCTCACCTCTCTCGGGAAGTCCAGTTGCTGGCTGGGTGTCCCCCTTAGACATTCTGCTTCCCAAACCGTAATATTCGAAATCACTGGCTTGTCTACATACCTTCTCTGCTCTGCCCATCTCCTCACTGTACCCCCTCATTCCCCTTTCCCCAAATACTTTCCTGTTTTAAAGTATCAGTAGTATGAACATTTTCTAAGTCTATCAGACTTGAAATTCTAGAGTCATCTTTGGATTCTTCATCAGCTGTCACCTCAAACTGTTGCTAAAGTTCATGGACCCTATTCTGCAGCGTCTCTCATCTGTCGCCTCCTCCCATTTCTACTGCCTCCCTCTCTCGCCTCTCCAGTAGACCATTGCGTTTGCTTCCTAGCTGGTCTCTTCTCCCTACAGGCCTCTTCCTTAAGAGGGGTCTTTATCATGTTACTCCCTTGTCCTTGTACAAAAACCTTCAGGAGCTTCTCATTGTCTAAGCTTCTTTATGTGCTTTTTCTTCCTCTGGCTCCTTCTGCATGCTCTATGACCAACCAAACTGCTCCGTGATTTCTTGTCTTCGATTCTTAGCATATGCTTTCCTCACTCCTTGGGATACCCTTCCCCACTACTCCACTTTGTCAGTCCTTTCCCTCCTACAGTGTCCAACCCAGATGTACCTTCTTCATGAGACTTTTACTGACTCCTTCTTATCTCCTCAGCCAGATAGGATTCCTGACTTCCTAAACTCTTTGTACTTTTATCATTGTATTTAGAATATTCTCCCTACAGATATGGATACTTGTCTCCTTTCTTCTCTCTCCCTATTAGATGTTACATACTTTGTTGACCCTTGAATTCCCCATAGTGCCATTACCTCTGGAAATTCAAAATTTACCCCAACTGTTTGCTGGGTACTAATAACTTTTCTTTTCATAGAATCATAGGATTCCTTGAGAATCCATCCATTTGGTGGAGCACATAGAGGGATCAGGGCTAGAGAGCCCTGAGTTTGGATTTTGACTTGTAACTCGGAAACTCTGGACCATTTACTTCACTTACTTAGGACATATTGTCCCTATCTGTAAATGGGAAATAATAGTGCTTAGAGCCTACAGTCCTGTAGTGAGGATTAAATAAGATGTGTTTAGTCTGGTACCTGATACATAGTAGATACTCAACAAATATTTGTTGCCTTTCCTTTTTCTTATATTACTTTTAGTTTTTTTAACTTTATTTATCAAAAAATTAAAAAACAAGCAAACTATAACAAAGCAACATTTCAAACAAAACCAGAACAAAGGAATAAGAAAAACAAATAACCTAACGTGACTACATTGCTTCCAACATGTTACATTACTTTTATGCAAGGAGAGCTAAATCAACCTAAAAGAGAGATACATACCTATTCCTATTCTCTCCCCTGTTTGGGGGGTTTTACCTTTAATATCAAGAAATTCTTTGTCAAATACCTTGGTGGAGGGGTTACTTGAACTGAATTTTCTCTGCAGGGTTGATGGACCTTGAGGACCCAGCCCCTGTGACTCTGATCCCATTTACATCTTGCTCTAGCCAACCCCAAATACTAACAGATCTTGAAGCTCTTCTGAAAACACAGAATTAAGTTGCCAATGAAGACTTCTGAATTGGATTACATTTGTAGCATTCAGTACAATGGTGCTGGTTTATCTTAGGCCTAAATTGAATAGAATTGTTTGGACTTAGCTTAGTGTTGTTCCTTGAGAATTCACTGTAGTCCAGTTTCATTTTGACTTTTGAGTCTAATAATACATTTTAGCCTATAATTTTGTTTAAAAATAGCTTAAGGAAAGAGAAAATATTTTTAATTCATAATACCTAAACAAGAGAAAATGGGCAAAGACAGGTGGCTAGGGAAGATTATTTTACATTTCAAATAAATTCCGATTCACAACTGTGACCTTTAAAAAGGGAAACGTATTTTGCTTTAATACTCTAATCTTTGTAAATGTATTAGTTTCCTAGGCCTACTAATTGCAAAGTACCACAAACTGGGTGGCTTAAAACAACGGGAATTTATTGTCTCACCAGAGTGGGGCCAGAATTCCAAAATGAAGGTGTCCGCAGGGCCTCGCTCCGTCTGAAGCCTGTAGGGGAGAATCTTCCCTCGCCTTTTCTAGCCTCCGGTACTTGCTGGCAGTGCTTGGTGTTCCGTAGCTTGTAGCTGCATCACTCCAGTCTCTGCCTCCTCCATCCTCACGTGGCCTTCCTAACTGTTGTGTCTGTGTCTCTTCTTACGAGGACACCAGTCGTATTGAATTAGGCCTCACCCTAATCCAGTTTGACCTCATCTCAACTAACCACATCTTCAAAGACCTTATTTCTAAATAAGGTCGCAGTCACAGGGGTTAGAATTTGAACTTATCTTTCTGGGGGACACAAGTCAACCCATAACACTAAATTACACAAATAATTTCTATTCCATACTTAAAATCTTTTGCCCCTGAAGAGCCAGCTATCACTACAGCTAATTGGTCTTCAGTATTAAATTAACAGGTTATAGAATCATAAGAAGTATCCCTCCTCCGTGTCTAGGTCAGTCTTTTTCCTATTGATTATTCCCTCCGTTCTCCTATACCTGCTTCACTCCTGAAAGGTATCTTCTGTGTCTTCCCTTCCTCACTAAAGGGTCTTTCCCATCAGACTGGCAACATGTTTGAGTCTCTCCCATCTTCTCTAACACCCAATCTGGATTCGATCCTCATTCTTTCTCCAGCCACCATCCATTATCTCCCTGTCCATCACAGTCAAACTTCTTTAAAAATTGTTTCCTTTCCTCTTCTCCCATTTACTCTTCAACCCACCCCAATCTGGCTTCTGCCCCTGCTGATACCCAAAGCCCTCTTGGCATGTTGTCATTTTTCAGCTCTCCTGTATCTTCTGTGTGTTGTTCTCTCAGCTGTGTTTTTACAGTTAACACCCACACCCTTGAAACTTTCTTACACCCCTGGCTCCTATGACACTGCCCACTCCTGGTTTTCCTACCAGCCCCGTGAAGCTCTTTTTCAGTCTCCCATGTAGGCTCCTTTCCATGGAGGGATCCCTTTGTCACTGATTTCTCCGTCTGTATTTCTCTCTAAAAGATCTCACCTACTCCCCTAGTTTTACTGTACTATACCGTACAGATTACTGTACCTACATGGACGACTCCCCTGTTTGTCTCCAGCCCAGTCCTTCCTTCTACACTCCACCATTACATATCAGCTGCCTGCCTGACATCTCTGATTCCATGTCTGACAGGCACCTTGAATTCACTTTGTACAAAACCAGGTTCCTGAGCTGTCCTTTCCAGTTCTGCTTCTCTTAACAATTTTTTCCTTCATAATAAATGAGAGCAACATTTACTGACTTGCTCAGGTCAGAAACCTGGGGCTCATCTCTCTTCCTCCCATGTACATCCCACCTGCTCATGGTCACTTTTCTATTCGTTCACATTAATTTCACATTAAGTTAAAGATCAAAATCCTTGACATGGCCCCTGCCTGCCCCTGCAGACTTACCTCCCACATGGAGCTCCCCTGGCAGTCTCTTCCTGAGCCATTCTTACCTTGCAAGTGGGCCTAGCTCCTCCTAGCCCCAGGGCCTTTGTACATACTGCCCCTTCTTTCTGGCCTTCCTCAGCTAATTTCTGCTCACCCTTCAGGTTTGACTCAACACTTTACATCTCACAGCACCCTAAACTTCTCCTTTGTGGGCCTCAACCCAGTTGTAATTAAAAGTGTATTTGTGTTGTTGCTTTGGTCAGTGTCTTCTCTTCTACATGTGGACTTCTGTAGGCAGGGGTGAAGTACCCATGTTTACTGCTGTGTCCCGGCTGTCACCATGAGGCCCAACAAGGAAAGGAAGAGATTATTGTTTACTGCTTGGAAAACATTCCCGGAGAAGAGGATGCCCTTATTGCTCTTTGTATTTCCTTCCAGTATCTTAACCTGTTTGGTAGTAGTTTCTGATATCGAAGCTAAACATTTCTCATCGTACCTCCCTTGGCTCAGAGGAAATACAGAAGAGACTGCTTGTTGTTTTTGGTTTCTCTTTAGCCTTCATTCCTAAAGCTTGTTTCCAGTCTCTTCCTATTTTCATTGTCCTTTCTGAACTTTCTCTCAGACCTCACAAAAACAAAATTTCATTATGATTTGGGGTCATGACCTGAGATTTATTGACATTGCTGCAGTGTTAAGTCATATTTCAAAGTGGCTCAGCTGCATTTAAATTATTTTAAAATATAGGAGCGATTTTATTGTTAACCAAGAAACAATTTTGAAAATATAACAAAGGGTCAAGAAGAAAACAAATGGTAGGCATTCTGTCAGATTTTTCTGTTATAAAATAGGGTCCCTCTATTTATATGATTTTGTTCTCCTGTCAATATCAATCAACCTATTGATATTTCGATATAAGTCCTGAAAACTGGGAATAAAACCTAATGGAGCCATTTTGCTGATTGAAATAAGCCAGGCACAAAAGGACAAATATCATTATGATTCCACTTATCTGAAATATCTAGAATAAACAAATTCATAAAGATAGAAAGTAGATTAGAGGTTACTGGGGCTGGGAGCTGGGGGTATGGGGAGTTACTGCATAATGGGTATAGTTTCTGTTTGGGGTGATGAAAAAGTTTTGGTAATAGGTGGTGGTGATGGTAGCGTGACATTGTAAAAGTAATTAATACCACTGAATCACATACTTAAAAATTATGAGAATTTCTCATTTTATTATATATATTTATATTATATATTTTTTAAATAAATTTAAAAAGCAAACAAACGAAACTCCCCAAAACTTACTGGAGCAAGTGCAAATAAGCCTGGTCAGAATTACAGCAGGACTTGCTCCTCTGGGGAAACGAAGCAAAATTAACAGGCTGCTCAAGAGCCTGACCCTGCAGTACTTTTCTTTCCCGTGTTTCGTAGACTGCAGCCCAGCCCTGTCCTGATCCTAAGGGAGACCTCTGACATTCCACTTCTTGCCCCACTCCATGCACTGCGCTTCAACATACTGCTCTCTGCTCTGCTGTGTTTACCTTAAGCCTAACTTTCTAGGTTTAATTGTATCAAGTGTTTATGGACCCTCTTGTACCAGGTTAATTGTCTACGTATTTGCTCATATTTGTTCTTGTCAGTTTTTATTTTTACTTTTTTAAGTTGTAAGGAAAGAGGCCTGTTTATTTTGCCTTATTCAGTGACTACCATGGACTTTTAGAATTTGGTGCCCAGTCAATATGGTTCCCTTTATTAAAAAAATCAAAAATAAAGTTTATGCCAAGGTCACTAGAGTCCAATTAAATTTGTCCTTTCACTTCATTGTTTCATCCATTCACTCAACAACTTTTTTTTTTTTTTAAGAGTAAGCAGGTAGAAAATTTACTAGGTACACAAGTGAGAGGAACATGTGGGTACTCTCGCAAAGAAAAGAAAGGAAAGGTCAGAGGCAAGAGGCCCCAGCAATGCGGGGTCATTTGCTTTTATAGATTAGTTTTATTTACTCCCCTTCCCCATTCCGTGTCTGGTGCTTTCTCCCACCCTCCCTTCTCTCCAGGATGGTGCCTGACAGTGGATAGTGCATTTGGTTGGGTGGGTTGGCTCTACCCTTCTCCGTAGATGACTCACTCAGATGGGGATCTTTTGGTGAACCAGGTGATCTCTTTCTCCTTGAGGCCTGACTGCTTTTGGGAATTTGCCCTTTGCTCAGCCAAGCCACTGCCCCAATTCTAACCCTATGTCACGTCCCCTCAGAGACTTCTAACTCCCCTTATCTTAAGGGAATTTGGGCCGATGGTCCATCTTTTGTAGCTGCTTCAAACTGTTAGTGGGCCGCAGGCCCTACTTATGGGAGCACAGAAGTCTCTGGCTGTGCTACTATGGTGGCTGTCTGTGTGTGGAGAACAGGAGCATAGTCTCTGGCAAGAAGTTTGTCGTGAAAAGCTTCTAATCTGGAGGAAACAAACGGGTGAGAAATTGTGTACACCATCTGAACAGAAGCCAGAGCAAGACAGAACTCAAGGCATTCCTTTGAGTTTTCAGGAATGCTGTTGGTTGGGGCTTGGCATCCTACAATGCAAGGACCAGGCTCATCCTTGGGAGTTGTGTTTCACATTGCTAGGGAGACTTACATCCCTGGAAGTCATGTCCCACGTAAGGAGAAAGGTAGTTTATTTGTAGAGTTTGGCTTAGAGAGAGCACATTTGAGCAACGAAAGAAGTTTTCTGGGGGTGACTCTTAGGCATTAATTATAAGTAGGCTTAGTTTTGCTATTACAGAAATAAGTTTCATAAGGGTAAGCTTTAAGATTAACGTTTGATTTATTAAGCCCTAATTGTTTAAGAGAATAGTAGGAATTTCCCAGGTGGGGAAATTTAATAGTTTCATGTTTTTTTCTAGTCCTTTAAGGGACTTTGCAAATACTTTTTATTTTCTGATTAATATTTTATTCTTTATCCTAGGTTCCATGTTTAAAAAAAGCTGAATTAAGTTGTTTTTATGATCTGTAACTTTTCAAAGAACTAAAACCATGACTAACATCTAATATCACGCAGATCAGTATTAGGATATTACATGAACATTGACAACACTGAGTCCTTGAGGTTTGCCGTTTAAAAGCAAATAAGTTTTGAGAGTTAGGGTGAAGAGGGGTACAAAAAAATGTGTCTTTAAGATCTAGGACCGAGAACCTGAATGCAGACAGGTGTTACTTGGCAGTCTCACCCTGGGATGCCTTTATCCCATACAGTCAGGTTTATTTGCTTAGGGATCTCCTTTGGCATGCCAGGAGGCCTCAATCTAGTAGGGGCCTCAGGGCAAACAAGGGGTTAAACACTAGCCTGGCCTGCCGGTCCTGAGGTGCCCGCCAGAGAGTGAAGAAGATCCCTCCCTAAAAGAGGCGGTGGGGCATTCAGGGACAATGAGAAATTGTTGGGACACTAGAAGGTCTCCAAGCCTACAAAGGAAAGGGGTGGTGAAGGTTTTAAGTTTTGGTTTTATCATTAACTCCCATAACTAGGCCAGTCTGAGTGCAGGTAGGTCCAGAGTGGCAGTTCAGGACACAGTGGCTTTAGTATTAATTAAGAAATTAATAATCTTACCTGCCACATTGAGTGTCTCCCAAGGCTCCTCTAGGTTGATGATCAGATGTGAAGTCAGCAGAGCCATGAGCGACCTCAGGCACCCTCAGTAGTCTTTACTTGCTGGGAGCAGGGCTGGGGGTTGCCGTCCTGCCCCGCCTTTGGGAGACAGTGCAGTCCCTGGCCCCATGCCCATGTTGGTGGCACTTAGGGCAAGGCCCTGGTGGGTCCTGAAGTCGAGGGTGGTCTTGAGATTTCTGGCACTCTCTCTGCCCCACTCTCTGACCCACAGTTGAAGTGAGGCTTTTGAGGCTTAGAACCATGATTTGTGTGACCTCGAGGGGGTAGGGCACCTTTAACAGCGACTGCAATAAGCTGACCCTGCTCCCTAGTCTTCTGCTTACCTCTCTTTACTGTCTCTTCCTCCTTGGCAGTTTTAGTAGGTCATCAATGGGAGTTGTGGGCCCATGGAGAGCTTTTGCCACTTTCTCTGAATGTCAGAGGCACACTGGCTGGTGAAATGGGTGCCCAGCAAAATCTGACTTTCCTGGGAGTCCGGGCTGACATTGGTATCCATTTTAGGGCTTCCACTAGCCTCCCCGAGGTTTCTACTTTCTCCTGAGTGATTTCTTTAGCTTATCATAGTTAACTGTCATGGTGGTACATTTTCTTGTTCCTTTTACCAAACAAGTTTTAAAAAGGGATCATCAAGATTTTTCCCCTAATGGAAATTGGGAATGGGCATAACACAAGCAACAAGTCTTTTTTAGGTCTTTATCTTGTTAGAAAGCTATAAACATCTGGGCATAGGGGATTTTTGACTATTTTCCCTGTCTTTTACAGACTGGTGGATGATATTGTAACTGTCCTCCCAGTTTCCTGTTTCCTGAGGGCTAAAAAGTGAGCATCCTCTAGAAGGGGAGCTTTATATTCGGCCTCATAGGGTCTCAATAGAGGCTAAACAATTAGGGCCTGGAGGGGAGACACTCCCGTTGGAAAATAGGCAGTTTTCATGACTGTAGACCAGAGGTGATTCCCTAGAATGTCAAAGACAACACCTTGTTTGGTACAAGAATCCTTAGCCCAGAATTCTGTGTTATAAAAGATGGAATGTCTCAGAAGGCACTGAAAGCCAGACAAGGAGAGAGAGGGAGATTCTCGTGGAGAGAGGGGAGAGGATCTCTGTGGAAGAGGTGAAAAGAGGAACAGATCCAGCAGGAGGAAGGGTCTGGGTCCCCAGAGGGGAGGAAAGAGAGAGTGTGGGCAAGTCTCGGAGAACTGACAGGAGAGAGAGACAGAGAGACACAGGGACTCGATTCGGCTTCCACTGGGCTCCTGCTGACACGGGGAGAAGCCCCCAGTCGGGTCCCAAGGGTGGTATCACCTGCTGCCCTGCGCCTCCTTGGATCTGCACGGCGAGGGGATGGGCTCCTGTCACCTGCGAGGAGGGAGCCGGAGGCTCACAGTGAACCGAGTTTATGTCCTGGGGGAGCCGATCAGAGCCCCTAGGTTCCTAGAGACACAGAGTTGTATGAGGACATAGAAGTGGATAGCAATGAGCCAAGTGAGAAGAAAAAGCGAAACCATGTGGCCAAGCCTCCCGATCGATAGCCATGGCTTACAAGTCGGACGGTCAGAGAGAAGTGGCTCCTGGCTGGCTCACCAAAATATGGTGCCAGATTTTGGCTTCCAGGTTTTTGGCCATGCCACAACAAAGAACTTAAGGGCACAGCACAGGCAGAAAATTTATTAGGAATACATGTGAGAGGAACATGCAGACAGTCTCACAAAAACAGAGGTGAGAAAAGCGAGAGGCCTGCAACCATTTTTTAATGCCTGTTCCGGGTTTAGCACCATTGCTAGACAGTGGGATGTACTTTAGCAAATAAAACGGGTATAGTTCCTATTCTCATTGGTCTTACAGACTAGTTTTAATACTAGATATTACACAAGTAATTGCACAAATAAATATGTAACTTCAGCCTGTGCTAAATGTGAAGGAGAATGGGAATGTAATGGGGGGAGACCTAAGTTAAATGTTGGTGGTGGGGGCTGGTGTCAGAGGAAACCTGTGTGAAAAAGTGATGTTGGTGCTGAGACCTGAAGCTGAGGAGAAAGATGGGGTGAACGGGGGAGAAGCACTCCGAGGGAGGGAACAGTGGGTCTGAAGGTGAGCTGATCAAGGAACTGAAAGGAGGCTGTGGCTTGAGTGTGGTGAAGAGAGGGGGGTAACAATTTTAACCTGTTTGTTTTAGTCACTGTCTAGGAATATAGTGATTGTTAATTCTTCCAAAAAAAATTTTGGGGGGTGCATTTGGTTCTCCTACAAATGAATATTTTGGCTCATTTTCTGAGCAGGTCTTTCTGGACCTGCTGCCACATCCTGTGTTTATTGATGCTCTTGCTGATAATTCTGTCAGGTCACTAGGAAAGGGACTGACCAGGAAGTCAAGCTTTTGGCATGTGTCTGTTCGTTCAGCACATTTACATTAAGCTGCTTCTCAGGTGCAGAGGTTGTGTTAGACTCTGGGACCCGGGTGGAGGGGCAGGTCCCCTGAGGGCAGGCCCCTCGGCCACCTGCTGTCTGGCATTCCTCTCCAGGAATGAAAGTCGCCCACTTTATGAGCACTCGGTAACAAGGAAGAGAAATGTCAACAGAAATTTATTTTGAGCAGTTTGGATTTGTTTTAGAAAAACATTGCGTCCTAGTACGTGTAATGTCCCATTCCTTCATTTCAGCAAATAAATATTTGAGGGTGCTGGGGAGACAGCAATGAACAGCTTACATGCAAATAAATAAGTAAAACCTAGAGTGTGCCAGAGGGATTATAATTGCTACAGAGAAAGTTAAAGGAAGGAAGGGGGATTTTGGAAGGGTTGCTTCAGTATGTTGTCATAAGTTGCAGTTGTTAAAAACGGTGGTCATTTAAGAAAACATTGAGCAACATTTGAGCAAAGTCTTGAAGCAGATGATCCCCAAGAACATTCCAGGCAGAGGGCACAGCATGTGCTGAGGCCCTGGAGGAACATGCTGGAATATTTGAGAAACAGCAAGGATCTGCAGGAGAGGACTGGGAGGGGCACCGGGAACTGGAGCCGTAGGGCCTTGTGGCCTTGTATGTACTTGGCTTTCCCTCTGGGTCAAGGAGAAAGCATTGGCGGCGTCTGAGCAGAGTGTTGCAAGGCAAGGGTGGCAGAGGGAGACCAGTTAGGAGGCGATTGCCGTGATTCAGGCAAGAGAGGATGGTGGCTTGGCCAAGGTGCTGGTGGAGGAGGTGGGGAGGAAAGGTCACATATTTCAATCTGTCTTGAAAGTAGAGCTGGTGGGTTGCATGAGGAGGGTGTGAGGGTGTGTGTGTGTGTGTGAAAAAGAGTATCATGATGCTAAGCTTTTTGACCTGAGCACCTGAAAGAATGGAATTACCTTGTCCTAAGATGGAGGGGACTGGGAGAAGAATGGGTGTGGGGCAGAGGCTTGTTGTGGACATGTCAGATTTAGATCCACGTTAGACTTTGGGGTGGACATGTCAAGAAGGTAGTTGGGTATAGAGTCTCAAGTCAGGAGAGAGGCCTGAGAAGCATGACTGTGTGAGTCATCTGTGTACATGTGACGTTCAAATCCACACAACCAGATTAGCTTACAGAGAGTGACTGCAGGTTGAGAAGGGAAGCAGCCCCGGGGAACTCCAGTGCCTTGGAGGTTGGGGAGAAGCAGGAACCAGTGAGGGAGACAGAGAACAAGTGGCTGACGCGGCAGGCAGAAACCAAGGCTGACAGCGAGTTGCTCTCTGGTTCCCCTGTGCAGGTGTGACAACGTGCGTGTATTTAAGCTGGGCCTCTTCTCGGGCCTCTGGTGGACACTCGCCCTCTTCTGCTGGATCAGTGACCGGGCCTTCTGTGAGCTGCTGTCGTCCTTCCACTTCCCCTACCTGCACTGCGTGTGGTAAGCCTCTGCTAGGGGGGAGTTGGCTCGAGCCAGGTGCCTGCACTTGCTATCAGGTGCCTTCGCCCTGGAAGGTGCACAGGTGTGCAGTTGGGATGGAACAGAGCCCAAGCCTGCCTCTCTTCTCACAGACTCTTAGACATTTCACAAGCAAAGGAAAGTATTGTAAAAAAACGGAATCGGCTCCAGGGAGCAGACTTAGCCAGACAAAATGACCTAATTCTTGATGCTAAAAGTCTGTTGTCTCTTACCTGAAGCTCCATTATTAAAGCATTAAGGAGCTTGAAAACCTAATCTGAAACCTGAGCCTACAGCTACAGCCCAATCTCTAAGGTGAGGGGAGGTAGGGAAGGCTTGGGACAGGGACTGCCCTGAATGGGAACTGTGCCTCTGGGCCTGTGGGATAGGTGGAAGCACGGGCCTTACAGTAGGTCATGTAGGGACAAGGCTCACCCACTCATTTCACAGGTGGAAGCCCAGAGAAGTAAGGTATCATGCACCTGGTTATATACCTAGAAGTTCAATAAAGGGGTTTGGAGCATCTATCCTTTTGGAATATTCAGGGTACACTAAGTTCAAAACAAAACAAAACAAAAACAAGCAGGTGACAAAACTGTATGCAGAATCCTGCACTCAGAAAACTGGGAAAACAGGAGCAGCTTTCTTCCTTAGGAACTGCTTCAGCTGCAAACCCAGAGCACCCTTTCCTTCTCTGTTCTCTAAGCTCTGATTGCAAAGGATAACAAGGCCCAGGAGAAATCTGCTCTATAATGTCACTTGTAGAGTGGGAGCATCCGGGGAGGAATTCTGGTGGTAAAGAGTGGGAAAAAAATTTGTTAAATCTAAATTAAGATGCAGCTTGACTTCTACCTGAAAGGGCCTAAAAACATATGGTTTGAAGGATGTCATTTAAATTCCTTTGTACATACGAGCTTGTATATATCTACCATGAGACCCAACTAACTCTAAACTTAAGGCTTGGGGACTTCAGAACTGTTTGCAAACAACAAAACAAAATAAAACAGCACAAGTTTGGGTCTCTAATCTTGAGATCCATTGCCTGACGGTTCTTAGGTTCAATCCGCACTAGTGAATTTATATAGACTTTATAAAATTGTTGAGGTATAATTTACAGGTAACAAATGTACACATTTTAAGTGTACATTTGATAAATGTACACCTGTGTAAATACTGCCTCAACTACAATATAGTACCTTTCTATCAACTCAGGAAGTTCCCTTATTACACTAGTGATTTATATAAAATACAAAAATTAGGCTATATCATTATCTTGGACTCAAACTAAATTTGTTTATAAATTTGGTATACTTTCTGCTTTGTTTTTCAAAGTTGCCCCATCTTTTCTTTCTCTTATAAAATGACATTTTTTAAAATTCAGTTTTATTGAGATATATTCACATACCATACAGTCATCCATGGTGTACAATCAACTGTTCACAGTACAATCACATAGTTGTGCATTCATCACCGCAATCAATTTTTGAACATTTTCCTAAACCAAAAAGAATAAAAAATAAAGTAAAAAAGAACACCCAAATCATTCCACCCCCCAATCCCACCCTATTTTTCATTTAGTTTTTGTACCCATTTTTCTACTCATTCATCTATATACTGGATAAAGGGAGTATGAGTCACAAGGTTTTCACAATCACACTGTCACCCCATGTAAGCTACATAGTTACACAGTCGTCTTCAAGAATCAAGGCTACTGGGTTGCAGTTCGACAGTTTCGAGTATTTCCTTCTAGCTATTCCAATACACTAAAACCTAAAAAGGGATATCTATATAGTGCATAAGAATAACCTCCAGAGTGACCTCTCGATTCCATTTGAAATCTCTCAGCCACTGAAACTTTGTTTCATTTCACTTCCCCCTTTTGGTCGAGAAGATGTTCTCAATCCCATGATGTTGGGTCCAGATTCATTCCCGGGAGTCACATCCTCTGTTGGCAGGGAGATTTACACCCCTGGGAGTCAGGTCCCATGTAGGGGGGAGGTCAGGGAGTTCACCTGCCGAGTTGAGTTAGTTAGAAAGAGAGGCCACATCTGAGCAACAAAGAGGTTCTCTGGGGGAGACTCTTAGGCATAATTATGAGTAGGCTTAGCCTCTCCTTTGCAATAACAAGCCTCATAAGAGCAGGCCCCAAGATCAAGGGCTCAGCATACCAGATTGTCGGTCCTCAGTGCTGGTGGGGATGTCCAACATTTCCGCCTTCTCCCCCAGCTCCTCAGGGGGGCCCAGCAAATATATTTTTATTCCCTGCCCAAATTACTTCAGGATGTATCGCTATTTTACACTAACCTGTACAAACCTACCAGGTCTCACTTGCTATTCAAAGTTCCATATAATTTTGATATTTGAATAAACTGACTATACAAGTTAAATTGCTTAGTGTGCTGTAGAAGATATATATCCTGCACCAAATAAACATCTCTTCCCTTGGTCCCACACAGAAGTTGAAGTTTTAAAACACAGAAAATGACGTATTTTTAAAATAATATTTTTAAACAAGATAGAAATACAGAAGAGAGAGGTCCTCATAATGCCATCCCCTGAAGAGAGAACAGTTGTTAACAGTCTGAGGTATATCCTTCCAGACTTACATATATGTATGTATCTTTCTCACTTTTTTTTTAAAAAAACAAAATAGCTTCATACTGTATATGATGCAAACTGATTTTTTTTTTTAACTAAACGCTAGATCATGGACAGCTTTCCTTACCAATGCAAGACCAATATTTTCTTCATCATTTTTGATGTCTGCATAATAATACGTCATCATTTGGATGCTTTAGCATTCATTTTGCCAGCCTCTCTTTTAGTGAATATTTAGATTATTTCTAATTTTTCACTTTTACAAACAATCTCTAATGAACACCCACATTTATTCACATGCCTGAATATTTCCTTAGATTAAATTGTAATATGTATTGCCAAATCCAGAAAGATTATACCAGTTTACACTTTTGCTTAATGCCTTTTACCCACACTTACACATATGCTGGATATTATTAACTCTTTTAAATCTTTGTTAGCCTGATAGAAAAAAATTATATTGCTTTAATTTTCATGTCTTTTTTTTTCTGGTTAACATTGTGATTGAGCATCTTTTCAAAGGTAAATTTGTTATGTGTGTTTCTTTTCAAATGTGACTTTTAATTTTCTTTATCCTCTTCTTTATTGAGTGTTTCTACTTTAAAAAAAAAGTATATTTGACACCTAGTACCTGCTAGTACCTGTCACATGTAGACAGTCATTACTGTGTACTGAACTATGGGCCAGTTATTAGTATGCAAATTTGAAATATTTTCAGAAGTACAGAGAATAATGCACTGAGCTGCCACGTAGGCAGCCCCCAGCTTCCAGTTGCCAACCTGGTTTCATACCCTCCTTCCCTACTACCCCCTCCACCGCCCTGATTACTTAAAAGCAATCCCAGACATCATATGAAAGGATTAAATTTTTTAGAGCTCTTTGTAATGTGGAAATTTTAACTTTTGTCATATGGTACTGCGGTCGCAGTTGATTTGTCTGGGGGGGGGCGGCCGGTTGCTGAACCCTCGGCTCTCGGCGTTGCTCGGAGGGTACCGGCGGCGGGGGCTCTTTCCCGGAGGCGAGAGCGAGGCGGGGGACTGGGCCCGGTCCCCGGCGGAGGCGTGCAAGGTGTGGAGGGCGGCGAGAAGGAACAGGCAGGACACAGTTCTTTGAGGGTGAAGAAGCCAAGAGAGTTTATTAGGGGTGAGCACAGGTTATATAGGCTGGCATAGAGGGCGGGGGTTGTTACAAGTCAATGCTGAGGGGATAAAGGCTAGGATTGGTTCTGAGAGGGTGCGGAGGTTAGGATTAGTTCTAAGAGAGCACGGAGGTTGTTTGAAAAGGGGCGGGAGTTGCTCTGGCAACGGTGTCTGGCAACAATGTATGCGCACTGGTGGTGATGGGAGTTGCACTGGCAACGGGGAGTGTCCGGGCAAGATAAGGGGGTGGGGAAAAGGCGGTTCCCTCCGGCAAGCCTCCCCTAACAGTGGTATTTTGGGTGAGGAAATGGGGCCTGCCTCCGGCCTCACTTTCCCAGGCCCGGGGGGCTGTGAAGGGCGCTGTTCACCCGTACCCACTACCCTCCCCAGGGGTGGCCGATCCCCTGGCCCAGGCCCGCCAAGTCGAAGCACGTAATCAGTGTCCCGCATGGTACCAATATTTTCTCCCACATTTCCATTTACCTCTTAGGCATGTCAGTATCTTTGTGCCATACAGGTGTTAAAACTTTCGGGTTGTCACATCTACTGGTCTTTTCCTTTATGGTTTCTGGACCTTGTATCAGTCTAAGAAAGGCCTTCCCCACTAAAGATTATAAAAACATTTTCTTTGAATGTGTTTTAAAAGTACATTTTACATCTTTAATTTATCTGGAACTAAGCTTTGATATAGGGTATAAAGAAGTATTACCTGCTTTTAGGTGGTATTTTTCTTGATAAAGATTAATATCACAATTTTTTACATGCACAATAAGGATAAATTAGAAAAAGAATTCCCTTACTAAACTATAAAAGCAGTTTAATCAGTATATAAAATTGTGCCCAATGAGGGCATAGAATATCTACAACCAATTGTTAAAGCAAGAAGGTGGACTCTAACCACATGTGAGCAATTATTTCCATTCTCTTGCAGCCACTGTTTAAAGTCCTTGGGCCTCAGACTTCTTGGTAGAGCCCCAAAGGCATTTGCATGTTTCTTCCCGTTATCAAATCTGATTTTTCTGGAACATTCTAAGACTGGTCTTGAATTGATCAAGATTTATCCTCTTCCTGCCATTCTGGAGATTGTTGTTCAAACTGTCCCTTCCTAATTATAAGAGATCCCTTGGACTGTAATTACAGCCAGTAAGGGCAGGTGAGCCCAGAGAGAGGAGCATACAAGACCTCGGCCAGGTACAAGACCTCGACCAGTGGGGGCCTCGCGTGTGTCAGGTTCTCACCTCTCGTCTGTTTCTGCAGGCACATCCTCATCTGCCTGGCTGCCTACCTGGGTTGCGTGTGCTTTGCCTACTTTGACGCTGCCTCAGAGATCCCCGAGCAAGGCCCTGTCATCAAGTTCTGGCCCAGCGAGAAGTGGGCCTTCATCGGCGTCCCTTATGTGTCCCTCCTTTGTGCCAGCAAGAAGTCATCGGTCAAGATCACGTGATGGCAGGAAGGTGGCTGTGTTCTCTGCTTATTTTCCCTCATTCTCTGGGCTTCATTCACTAGCAAGGACAGCCAGGGGTATTCACAGAGTGGGGGGGTTGCCATTCTAAACTCTGACTCCCACGGGCTCTAACTGATATGTCTATGGTCCACTAGGATCCACTGTGCATCGGGAGCCACGAGTATCTTTGCCACCCCCAAAGATGGAAAGCAGAGGGTGTGGGGGCACGCGGTGTCACTTTCAGGTGCAGTGGCTTGTTGTGCTGTGTCCTTTGTGGTGATGGCTGAGCAGCTCCTCTGAGTGACCTAGTTCTGCACAGGGTCTTTCTTCCTGGAGACAGTTTGCTCATTCCAGACCCTGCCATTCCCAGGTACTTGGTTTGGACACTACCATTAACAGGCAGACCCTCCGGCAGATGAGACCCTCTGACTGTCTGGTGGAAGATGCCAGAAACTGTCCTTACATGAAACCAAACAATCCATACACAGGGCTTATGGCTAAGGAGGCTAGTTTCTCACCTGCAACTCTCAACTAACCCAGGTTTTACATCCATTTGTGAATCCTGCTACCTCTGCTGAGAGATGGAGTCTTGACTTCAGATGAGGGTAAAGCTAATGAGAAAAACCCTCGATGCCAAAAACTATACTCCACTTTAAGCCAGTCTTGAAGATGAGCACACTTTTTAAATGTTGACATTGTTTAAGCACCTCTCCCCCCATCTCTGTGGTGTAATACACACAGAGGAATGTAGTGTGAACTGTGTTCCACACGTGCCCCACCCTGCTCACTCCTGGACCTCTAAGATTTCCAGAGGGCTCATTACAATCGTGGTGGGGATTCTGGTTCAGAATTTGGAGCAAACATGAAATTTTTTCAGATTCTCGCTCATTTGAAGCCTCCTGTGTATTACACTTTTCTGGAATTACCTTCCGGAATCTTGCCTCTTCTTTCTGAAATTTCAGTGTGGGAATTACACTCCACATTCTCACAGGTGCTTCCTGTCATCTCTCACAGCTTTTGATGCTCCCTTTTCTCAGTGCTGGCACTAACTGCATGCTGACGGGCTGAAGGGGTTTGTGCAGTAGGGCAAGTTGGTTGCCTTCTGGGTTTTTCTAACTTAAAGTAACACTGGCTACAACAAATCTCTTTGCTGGGCTTGCTCAAAGATTCCAAAACTGTGCAAGTTGTAAGGTGGGAAGTATCGACCTCAGGGAAACTCATTTTAACTCAGGCATCTCCTGCTTTTTAACAGTCAGTATAGGGAGATAACAGGACAGACATGTCCTTCCTGTGTGGACAGAAGTTGTGTCCTGTCCTAAGTGTCTAAGAGTTGGTCAGTAGCAGGTTTTTGGCATGTATAGGAATCTTACACTGGTTAGAATTTGCACAGCATCCAAGGCAAAAAGCCCAATAAGGAACTGAATTTAGAGTTTAAAAATTAATGACTCGACTCTACTTCTGTTGGTTTTCAAATTCTTTTAGCAGCAGAACCCTGCTTATGGTAATCATGGAAACCCAATATGTGAAATAGGTTGTATTTTATTAGCTTAAATCTACTTTAAGGTTAAATTGATAGCGTTTACTAAATAATATATAAGGAGGTGAAAATGCAGATTAGCTGGTGATTTCTAAGGTTGAAACATCCGGTATTGAATGAGTGTATTGTATTATAGTAAAAAATAGGTTTTGAAAATGATCTTTGAATTAAATGCTTGTGGGAACTCTGATGCACCTCTGTGAGATCTAGGAGGTTGTGGAACGGAATTTGGAAACTGCTTTGAGTCCAAAAGTCCTTTGGATTTCCAGTCTAGAGTTTTTTAAAGAGAAACGTCAGATGGCTCTTACTACAGGTTGACCTTACTAGGCAGGGATTCTGGTCCCATCTCTTCCGCAGAATAAAAATGCTCCAGAGTGGGAGGGTTGGTATATTTTAGTCCAGCTGTCTTAATGCAGAAACATAGATATGGAGAAAGAGCATATAGGAAAGAAGGGCTATTTCTCCCATTAAGGGTGAAGGGACTTGTTCCCTGGAGGTCCTGGTAACCCCCCTCCCCCCACCTCTGGCCCCAAAGCATTGACCTTGCCTTCAGAAGGGACCTGGAATAGGGATAAAATTTGACCTTTGGGTATATTTGAATAGGTCTGGAAGTGAGAACCCTGACATACAGGGCTATTTTCACCCCTCTTTCCCAAGACAAATGACTAGTTTAAGATGCAAAAAGAATGCTCTTGATATGCTAAACAGAATGCCCTTCTAGAGATTGGTTCCGATGAGATGAAGGGTGGAATAGGTGTATTTGAGGAGGACCAAACATTACTTTCAAACAGAACTCACTATAGCTTGTCAGTTTGGGATGGTAAATCAAGAGAGTAGGAATATACTCACCTTTTTAAAGTTGTATTTATGGCATCATTCATATTTTATAAATATGCTCTTTGAAGAAAAATGGGAAACTATAGAAGTTGAAAAAGGAAAAATGTAACCTGTATTTCTATTGCCCAAGCACAGCCACTGTTAATATTTTGGTATATTACCTTTGTGTCTTTCTTTTTTTAAAAATATTGTTGTAAATAGGTATCTTTTAGAGATGACAATTTATACTGCAGCTTGGCTGGAATGTAAATGCCAGTCGTGTGTTTTTTATAAAGAGCAGGTTTTGGAATTCACTAGAGTTAGTTATACACTTGAGTGCTAATCACTGGAATCTGAGACTTACTCTACTGAGTCTTTCTGTTTGAGCCTAACAGGAATGGGCTGTAAGAAAGAATGAACTGAATTCTTTTTGATAGCCTCCTTCAGCTGGATTTACGAGACATAGAAAATAGCTGTAAATATGTGACTCTATAGGATTTAATATTTTCAGATAAAAAAATGAGTGGCTTATTTCTTTAAGCGACATGCAATTGGGAATCTTATTTTCAATAATGCAGGCAAGTGGAAAATTTAAGGGTTAGGTCATGGCGATTACTCTGAACAAGTATCAGATTTTTGTTCTGGTTAGAATGTATAGAAGCTTGATTCCTGGCAGGAACTGGATTTAGGATATAAAAGACATTAATGTTATCAAGTGATAATTTAAGTCAGTGATTCTTGTTTTACAGTGTTTGATTTATAGTTGATTTTTAGGAAGGGAAGCCTTTTCTCACCTTTATGATTATGTTATTATAAAACAAGCATGTTGATGAACATATTTGGGAGTGTGTTGATGAGTTATCTTAATCCGTTTGTTAACTGGCTAACTTTTTGAGGAACTCTGTGCCTGTGCCTCTGAAGAGAACCTAAGACATTAATTGTGGATTGAAGATGTTCTACTGGGGGACAGAGCTTGAAGGTCGACAAATGCAGGCTTTATAAAAAACTCACTGCTCAGTTCACTGGATCTCTCAGGCATGTAGTAACTTCTCTCTCCAGTTCTTTTACTTACATGAGCTTAAATGCAGTGTTGGAGGCTCTGGGGCTGGAATCTGAGCCTTCCCTGGCTCTTTATCCCCGGGACTAGTGTGGAACTGATTGTGGACATGGGTGAGGGCTGCCGAGGCTTGTCCGGCCAGAGCCCCTCTCATGGCTGCTTTTCCCTGAAATAAATTTGGAACCTTTGGGTCAGGGCTTGGCCTGGGTGCTGTCAGTCCAGCTGATCAAAGAGAGGTCTTGGCCAGGTTGGGATTCTCAATGGATTTTATAGATGTCATTCTCCTATAGATTTTTTACAAAATCACCCTTACTCTAAGGGACTAATTGTTTGAATTATATCTTTTCCTAAATGTTGAACCAGATTTAAGACTACTTTGTAACCACAATATGTAATCAGAGCAAATACAGTATTTTTGGCTTTATTCCCTGTTTTATTTACAAGGGAGTGTTGTATGAGGAGTGGCAAGCTCATTGGCTGTGGTAACAATCTCCGTTGCTTGGGGGGTGACTTTAGGCCTTTTGAAATGGAGCCTGTGCACTTTATGCCCTTTTAGTGAACTATGACAGCTGTGTTTGATATTAAAGCTATAAGTGGCATTTTCTGTGTATGTTTATTTCTGAAGCACCCACAGTGAAAATGCATTTAATGGATTATAGAACAAAGCACATTTGCCCAAATTAATTAGTTAAGGGATTTAGGTATCAGTGTTATTAAACATGCTTAAAATTAATGAAGTTAATTGTTTGTTTCTTCTCAGAGCTGTGAATTAATACATTAAATATTTTTAATATAAAGTACATACAGTTTTGTTTTTATTAAAATTTCTATAATTATGTCATTTGGATATGAAATCTCAAATAGAATAGATCATTTGTGATGGATTTTATCCAATCACTGGAAGGAAGATCATGTGATATTTCAAAATAGTACATAACTTTAGTAGGAAAATTCTGCATCTACGTATTTATTTTTCTTCCTTTCCTGTGAAATTATCCTTTATTAAAGGATTCACAGGAAGTCAAGCTTAAAAGAATAAATAACCTTCAGAGATGAGGAAAACAACCTTATCAGTGTGGTTACAGTGATTCTTTTAGACTTTTTTTTGGTGTGGGGGTGGGGGCACGTGGCGGTCACAGAGCCCTTTGAGAATTTGATGCAAAAAGTGCACCTTCTTCCTAGAAAAATGTCAGTATGTATAATTTTCTGGGAGTTCAGATGTCCCTAGAAACCCACTCAGGTAAAGAACCCTTGCGTGACAGAGACTTAATCCTTTCTGGTGCTGAAATTGGTTACCCCAGTTGGGAGCTTTTGGATGCAGTCAGGGACAGTGGCTGAGGAGGTCCCGCCCCGCTGTGGTGGGGGGCATGGGGGTGGGAGGGCATGTCGCGCCCAGGACACCACCCTTTGCTTTTCTTCTCCCTCACAGCTTGGCACTGCCCACTCCATCCTGCAGGAGCCCTCTTTCCCCCAGTCTGGCCAGGGGTGGGTGCAATCTCCACAGCCCCCTCCCTGAGTGCCCTCAGGGACCACCGCAGGGTCCCCACCCCTCCCTTCTCTTTTCAGGCTTTATATTATGGGGTGAGGTGGGCACTCGCATCTTCCTCACAGCTTCTTTCCTGTTTAGAGTCTCACTTATTAAGAGGGTATTTGAGTTTGTCATAGAGTTCTTCTTTTGTATTGTTGAAATTTTCCATAATAAAAAGATGATTTTTAAAAATACGGTGTTTTGAGTTTTTGTCCTTCGGGGTCTCTGGGAGAGGCTGTGACCATCCAGGCCAGTGGCACCCGGTTTCCCCAGGAGGTCTTCTCTCGGGGGCGGGGATTAACTCACAGAAGGGAAGAGACCAATGTCACGTGAGTTTTTGTTTCTTTATTTTATGTTTCTCATTAAAACGAAACATTTGATTCAGCTGCTTTTACAGTTGAGAGCAGAGATCTTAAAATTTTTTAAATGTAACAAAAATAGAATCAGTAGAGTTTAATTTTATATTAGGCCTGGTATGGGAAAGTGGCTGAAAGAAGAGAAGGCCTGGAGCATGAAGTGAGGGAAAATAACAGTGGCATTGATAATATGTTCACTAGAGAAGGATGCCTGTGAACAAAGAGAACCACGGCGGCAAGGGGGGCAGCTTGGCCCAGGAATGTGGAAGAGACTACTGGAGTAACATCGCCACCTTGTGACTCTTTTGGGTATTGCTAACTGGCACAAGTGAAGCCCCTGCCAATTCCAAATCCTGCTAGAACTCACTATAACTCTCAAACCTTCTACAAATGGACCTCTTTCTTGACCGAGCATATTTTCCTGGACTTTTGAAAGCACCTCTCTGCCTTCCTTTTCCTCTCTCCCTTTCTCCCAGCAACTCATTCTTCACCTCCTAGGTGTTAAATCTTATTAGGATTTTAAAAATCTGCCAAACACAGCAAAGCAAAAACTTTTCCTGTGTGTTAAAACAACTTAACATGGATGTGATCTAAAGGAAGTTTTTAACTCACTGTAGTTAAAAATTTAACTTTTGGGATCAATAGCTCAGTTTACACAAACCAAAACCATAATGACCCAAATCTCTTTGATACTGAATCCAGTTTAAATCAACATTTGGCAAATGCCCGCTTTGGTGCCTGCTTTGTATTATGTGCTACCTGCAAAGGTTATTGTGATCAGCATGTGATGAGCTTGTGTGGGATGGGGGAGGAGACCGACTGCTGGAATCCCAGTAATAGACAAATCAGTAGTACTGGAGGGGCAGGCAGGGGAGAGAGGGGGGCTGACCAAGGGGAAGTTGGGGTTTGACAATTAAATGAGCCACATTTAATAATAAGAACTCTCAGCCCTGAAAGGATTGGCATATTTCCTTGGAGGATTATTTATTATTTTCTTACAAACATTGGTTATCTTTCACATGCATTGTCTTTTTTATTCCTCATAACTCTCCAAGTGTCAATGAGAATGGTGGTGCCATTAGTCAAAACGGTGATGCTGGTAGAAAGTATTATGAGATAATAGCTAATGTTTATTGGCTGCTTACCAGGTACCAGACAATTTACACATGTTAGTTCATTCAATCCCACAATAATTTTGTCTTTATACACTTGGAATGGACATTATGGTGTACCCTTGTCTGTATGTTTCTCCACACCAATGGTAACTCCATGAGGGCAGGGACTTTGTTTTGTTCAGGGCTGTCTCCCAAGCACTTAGGACACTACCTGACACTTATGAGAAGCTTAGTGAAAGTTTGTTAAATGGATGGATGACTTACTGTATGAAGGAGGTTTTAATCTTCATTTTCCTGATGAAATCTGAGACCCAGTGGAGCTGACTGTCTAGTCCAAGGCTGCTGAGCTGGTAAGTGGCTGAGCTCTCCCTCACTCTCAAACCCTGGCTCTTTCCCTTCTTCATTCTGTGTTAGGGTGCCAGAAAAGGAGAAACTGAATCCACTTTGCTGAATGGGGATAGTTGTGGGTGGGAGGATGTGACTGATATGTTCTCAGCAGCTCCTGTGTGTCAAGTCCTTATCCCACTCCAGGTAACAGATCCTCAGGCATCTGAAACTATCTTTCAAACATGGAAGCTGAGGACACATAGCTGGTGAGTGATGGAGGCAGGATTTGAACACTGGTTTAGTCTGACATCACAGCTCTGCTTTTAGTGTCCACTGTATGTATCTCTATATATGCTCACCTCTTTCAGATCTGGTTGGAACCAGTTCCTGTACACAGGCTGCTTCCTCTATGTGACCAGAATGTGGAATCCCCTCCCCACCTGCTTAGCAGAAGGTACCAGAATCACGTGTGATTAGAGCAGGTAGACTCTTCAGACTACACACAGACACATCTCACCCAGAGCACCCTCTTTCTCTTCTGAGGTCCCTGTTGGAGCTTCCTGTAATACCTTTTATTTTAGGAATGCTCCTTGTCTGAGCTGGGGAGTATGTGTCCCACTCCACAGGGAGAAGTGGCCTGCAGGTCAAATTAGGAATGAATGTGTCATAAGAGCTTGTCTGGAGGTTCACTTGGCACAAAACCCCTTCAGTTCCTGGACTTGAGGGTGTTGGCCAGGAGAAAGCCACACTCCCACCCCACCCCATGACCGCCTCCTCTTTGCAGCCCCAGGGACAAGCCCAGGGCCTGACCTGTCGATCAGTGTTTGTGAGATTGAATAAAAACATTAACTGATCTATCAGTAAGTCATACAGTAAGGTGTGGGGGGAGTACCTTGCCGGGTGATGTGGAGGACTGGCCAGGTAAAAGGTCTCAGGGGAGCCCGACAGCGCTCAGGCAGAGGAGGGCGCCTCGGTAAACCGCACCTGGCTCAGTCTCTCCAGAATACAGATTGGTGTGTGTGCGTGTGTTTGTGTGTGTGCTGAGGCTCGTTGTTCAGGGAGACGCACGAGAGAGGTTCAGCAGAGGTCATGCCCAGGACTTGCAAATATCACAAAGGGTGGTTGGGGCCTGCAAGACACATTGCGCCGGCTTGGCCACGATGGAGAGTTGGGATTGGACTAAGGGCAGGGCTGCACTCCTGCTCGGGTCCAAAGCTGGTGGTGAGGTGATGGGCAGAGTGGGAGTGGGGCGGGCTGCGCTCGGGCAGGAGGACTCTGGGAGCCGCTCGGGCTGGGGCGTCCGAGTTGCGGCTGCGCTGCCGGCACCCACCAGGGGGCAGTGCCGGCCGGCGCAGGGCGTCGCCCGCAGAGGGAGCCGGGCCGGGATCCTTGCTTCCGGCGCAGGCGGGAGAGGATCCGCTGTGGCTGCTGTTCCCTGTCCCTTGGGATGTTTCCAGTCAAGCTGCCGTGGCTGACCCGGAGCTGCGGAATTCCCCCTTCCCCCAACCCGGGCCCCCCACTCCCCAGGGAAAGGTCTGTGGGGGCTCCTCAAGGCCGGGATTCCATAGAATGGATTTACCATAAATCTAATGAAAGATTGTAGGGCCTCTTGAGCTTGTGAAGTCCCACTCCGAGACCCTCTTCCTAATTTTGAAGTCTTTTTTTCTTCCCTTCCTTCCTTCCTTCCTTCCTTCCTTCCTTCCTTCCTTCCTTCCTTCCTTCTTTCCTTCCTTCCTCCTTCCCTCCCTCCCTCCAAATGTGTACATTTCAGGCCACACAAAACCACAATCTGCCCCTGAGTGGTTCTGCTCCAAGTTTGAGTTTGGTCCCTGCCTTGATGGTTTCCATCCCTGACTCAGGCAGATCCACCAAGAGCTGCTGAAAAAACAGTGCACGCCCCCAGAGGCAGTTATCTTGTGGGGTGTGTGTGCGTGTGAGAGAGAGGACAGGGGGTGGGGAACTCAGTAGTGTAGCCTAACCCTGAGGTATTTATGAATCTCATTGCTCTTAGGATATAGTCCCTTAGACCTGTGACATTTGAGGGGTGGGGCGGGGGCTGGGAAATTATTATTATGTGGTTCTCAGCTCTTTGCTTTCCCCAGTACTTTCAGTTGCTGCAGGTTTCTCACCCTCAGCCCTATCCACATTTTGGACCAGATGACTCGTTGTTGTCAGGGACTGTCTTGTGCATTGTAGGGTGTTGAGCAGCACCCCTGGACTCTAATTCACCAGATACCAGTAGCACCCTCCGGTTTTGATGACCAAAAATGTCTCCTGAAGTTGCCAGATGTCCCCTGGCACATGCAATTTCCCAGGTTGGGTACTTTTGATTTAGAGATATTTCTCTGGTCACCGGGCCTGAGCTTTCCTTTTCCATTACTTCTTATGAGTTAAGCCTCAAGTCTTTTCCAGAGGGGTTGAACTACGGCCTGTATATCCCTCTTCCTTGAGATTTCCACTCACAGAAGTTGGGAGGTTCCGTGCCTCCAATATCCAGTTAAAGCTCTGGCCTAGGGTGTGGGGCAGTGGACTCAGGCTGGCAGGAGGTAGAGAGTCTGCCTTCAGTCCAGGAGAAGGCCTGGAGCTTCCCTTCCTCCAGTGACAGGCTGCAGCCCTGTGAGCTGTGGAAAAAACAGCTGCCAGCCTGGCCTGGGGTGCCCTGCTCTGCTCCCACAGCTTCCATCCTCCAATAACTAGAATGCTAGAGCTAGAAGGGACCTGAAAGCCAATGCCTGGCCCCTTCCCTCTGGGAAGTCTTTATGTGAAGACTCGGAGGCCCAGAGCCATCAGGTGCCTCTTCCAGGGTTCCATAACTTTTATGAGTCAGAAGCAGGGCCACCTGACTTTGTGCTCGGAACTTTTTATGTTAAACTGGCAGCTTCTTGAAGAGTCCTCCATTAAAATGCGATTTCTGGGGAGGACACCCACCTTAAGCTGTATGAATGACTGTGTAACAAATCACCCCCAAACTTAGTGGCTGGAAAGAAAAACAAGCATTTACCCTCTGTGATGGTTTGAAGTCATATGTACCCCAGAAAAACAGGTTCTTAAATTTAATCCATTCCTGTGGGTGTGAACTCATTGCAAATAGAACTTTTTGATGAGGCTACTTCAGTTAAGAAGATGTGGCCCAGCTGAATCAGGTGAGCTTAATTCGATTACTGGAGTCCTTTATAAGTGGAATGAAATTCAGACACAGAGAGAAGCCGCAGGAAGCAAGAAGCTGAGATGGAACCCGGAAGAGAAGCGGGAGACCAGGAGCCGCCGTGTGCCTTGCCATGTGACAGAGGAACCAGGGATCACCGACAGCCAGTCCCAGAACACCACGGTCTTCGGGATAAAAGCATCACCTTGATGATGGCTTGATTTGGACATTGTCCTGACCTCAAAATAGTGAGTGAATAAATTCCCATGGTTTAACCTGACCCATTTCATGGTATTTGCTTCAGCGGCCTAGGAAACAAACACCATCTCTCTCAGTTTCTGTGGGTCAGGAATTTGGGAGTGGCTTGGCTGGGGAGATCTGGCTCAGGGTTTCTCATGAGTCAGATACTGCCTGGGCTTTGGAGTATGAGACTTTGGTCAAGAATCCTCTCTAAGCCTCAGTTTCCTCATCTGTAAGACGGAGATAATTTAGAAGTTTCTTCATAGGGCTGTTGTGAGGATTAGTGAAATAATCCTTATATGGCAGGGCCTACCAATTTCCTATCTCAATCTCAGTTTCCCCTTCTTCCTTTGTAAAGGAAGCTCCAATTTTTAGCTGTGAATCTGGCTGCTTCTTATCAAAGTCTACATTTTACAGCTTTCTTTCTTTCTTTTCTTTCTTTCTCTCTCTCTCTCTCTTTCTTCCAATTGTGTTTGAAGAAGTATAAATAGAAGTGGTATGTGGCAGCTTTCAGGAAACTTCCTTTGAAATCAACTGATATCTCCATTTACTCCCATTATTTGTTGTTCCTTCCTCTGTCCTCTTTCCTGGAACATAGATTTGGTGGCTGGAGCTCTAGTTGCTATCTTGGATCATGAGGATCCCACGCCACCCTTGGGATGATGGAGTGATTAATTGGAAGGAGAGTGGGTCTCTAAAGGTTTTGTGGTGCTGCTATACCAACCCTGGACTGCTCATGTGATAGGGAAACTAGGTTTTCTGGCACATGAAACTAAACTGAATCCTACCTGATTATACCCTTAGCACATGCCTGGTAGCCAGGAAGTGCTCAGTACAATGGTAGATATTTTGATTATCAAAAACTGGAGTCAGACCAGCAAACCAAACTTCATAAACTGGATGTGGGGAGAGTGAAGGGGATGCCAGGAAAGTGGAGAAACACCATTGATCTGAGGGCCAGGAGACCTGGGTCATAGTTTCAGCTCTTCTCTCTGAACCTTCATTTTATTTTCTTTAGGAGGAGATGGGCTGGAGTAGCTGAAAGATTTTCAAACTTTTTTTTTAAGCAGGAGATACTGTTCTTCATATGGAAGCCAAGATATAAACTTCTGATCCATCCAATCCCTTTGGTTCCACTCCCAAATTGCCTTGGGGTGTCTCCAAGCAGTTTTAAGGAGCATGATTTGAAAAACACAGAACTGATTGATTCCCAAATTCCCAGATTGTAAGCAATTCTGTTACAGGTGGAACGTGTATAACACTAAGAGACTGTTCTGGGAAACACATTCAGGCTTTCTAGAATGAACCATGATCTGGGGAGAGGGGACACCCAAGTCCTCCATAGTCCTGGGCTCCCGAGACCTCGGGCTCTCAAGGTGTGCTACTGAGGGAGCTGTGGCTTCACCTTACTGTGAAGGGAAGCACATTAATTCATAATCAGGTGACCTCATGCGACTTTCCCGTTTTGCAGGCTATATATTGTACTGCATTAGCTAGAAGTTAGTAGACATCATAAAAACTAGAAGAATATGTGAAATTTCATTTTGTTGGTGCAGCAGGATTGAAAATGTCAGCTCCCTTTAGCCACCTAAGTCACTGGTGAAGGAATTATACCATGGATCAAGAAATGGGGACCCCAAAATAAATCCTCCATTTGAAACATTTTACAGACTTTGTTGTAAAATACAAACATTGCAGGCCCATTGTCGTGGTCACTGTTCATTATTGGGGCAATAATAGTGTAATTCACTGGGTTATGTGAGGATCAGATGAGGTAATACGCAGGCATTCAATGAATAAGTTATGGACTAATTGTTTCTCCTTTAATGGTCAGCTGCAGGGGTTTTAGTGTCTTGTTATTGAGTTGCAAGAGCCTTTTGTTAGGAGGTTAGCCTTTTGAATATAGTATCTACTGTAAAATTCCCCCAATTTATTGTCTTAAAATTCTGATGATTATTATTATTGTTAGTTTACTTACCACAGAGATGTTTGAAAATTTTAAGTGGTGAAATCTGTCGATCTTTTCATTATGAATAGCAAATATTTATGTGTATGCCAGGCATCCAGGCCCTGCTGCCTTTGCAAATCTTTCTTGAGCAGTAGATTATTGAATCCTCCCAACATCCCTGGGTAGGTGCTCCTGTGCCCATTTTACCATCAAGGCCGTGATTCTCAGCATGTTCTTCACCTTCCACGCCCTGTGGGATGTAAAGAGGCCCCATGCCTGGTCCCCTTTAAGGAGGGGAAGCCTATGAGCTTGGGGCTGGGGTGGGGGGCACAGGAGCTCAGCCATGGGTTCTGTATGGTTTGAAAAGGCCTCCCAGGTATCAGAATTGTTGTGTCAGATACCTCGGAGGTATCAACAAACAACCAGGGCATGTCATCCTGACAACCAGAGAAGGGTGCTGAAACCCTGGCTTGTCTAGGAGAATAATGGTGGAGAAATGTTAAGAAGAGTGGGTTTGATTTCAGGCTGCCACTACCTCTGCCTGAGACAGGATGGCAGCCCCAGTTCCTTTTGAAGCAACCCCCAACAGAAGCTCTATTGATTTTAGTTTTTCCCAGGATTATTGGTCAACCAGCCACTGGCTTTGGCAAGCTAGATGCAGACAGAGGCTTGAACCCTCCCTTGAACGTCCAGAGTCCTGCCCTACCCTTACCAGCTTTGTGAATTTGGGCACGCAGGATCGCTTTGTGAAGTACAGAGGTCTGTGTGTAAAGGCTCAGGGTGAACATTCATGGTGCTCTTCAGGGAATGACAGCTCAAGCTGGTGCCCGGTGACTTTGCCAGTGTAGATGCTGAGAAGCGTGTTTGGCTCTGTCTCATCTGCAGCACTGTTGAATGACTGCCCCAAACCTTCCGAGTCAAGTGAACACTTTTGAGCAGATTTATGGACATCATCATAGGGCTCCTCTCTTATCTCACTTTTCTTGTTCTTCTGAACTGCACACCAGCCACGCTGAGTGCCTCTTACCTCTAGGCTTGGGCACTTCTAGTCCCTTTGCCTAGCATGCCTTCCTCTCCTCCCTACATTTTGGCATTCTCCTGCTTGTCCTTCAGGACTCTGTTCACCTGTCACATCCTCCAGGAAGTCTTCTCTGACAACTCCCCAAAGCTGTTTTATGTGCCCTTCTGCTGTGTTCCCCTACCATGGGGCACATCACTGTATCTAAATGTCTTCCCCACTGAGGAGGAGCCTATGTCTTGTTCATCTTCTATCTGCAGAGGTATAGGTCCTTCCTGGAACTCTAGAATCACCGAATATTTGGTTGGAAAGAATCTGAAATATTCTCTAGTATCAAGTCTTCATTTTACAGGGATTGGAAGGAGGGAGGATGAGCCCAGAGGTTTAGTGATTTGTCCAAAGGCCACACGGCTACTCTGTAACAGAATTGCCTGAACTCAGGTCTCCTGCAGGGTATGCTTTTTTCCTACCACAAGGAATTAGTTAGACTAAGGGTTTGAGAACTGCCTTATTCCCATACAAGTTGCATGACTTTGAGCAACTTGCTTTACTTCTCTTGGTGTGTTTGCACATACGTAAAAGGAGAATAACAATACCTCAGACCTAACATAGCTGTTGTGAGGATTATGGGCAATCTGTGTAAAGCAGAGGGCACAGTGTTTAGCACTGAATAGGGGTAGGGTTTTGGAATTCAAAATTAGGTAACTGTTGTTATTCCATGGCCAGCCTGGGTCCATTATACTGATGGGACACATTGTTTGTATTGTGGGTCACCCCTGCATGTAAGCTCCATGAGGGAAGGTCTTGGTTTAGCTCATTGCTGAATCTTTGTAGCTTAGAATAGTGCCAGGTACATAATAGGCACTTGGTAAAAGTTGGTTGAATGAGTGAATGAATGAATGAATGAGGTACCGGGAGACCCCATGAGATGATTGGATCTTGGTGGCCAGTCCAGTGCTCCCTGGGTTGGGACTTCTTTTTTGCCTTATAATCTGCCTTAGAGTCTAGGTCTCAAAAGAGCCTTTGTTCATCCCAAGCAAAACCAGAGGATCCCAAACATTTTTAGCAAACATCCTTTCTTTTTCTTAAGTTTGAGGAAAAGTTATTTATCTTGAAGAGGAAGCCAGAAGGGAGAGAACACCTTGTGTTAACCTCCAGCACCAAATGGTGCCCAAAACACACTGCCTACGCAGCTCATGTTCCTGGTAGAGAGACACTGTAAAGTGGCATCTGGAAAAAACTCAGTTCAAGCCAAATTTGTGTCAATTCCTTCTCTGTCAGTCTGTGCTTCCCTGCTAATGAAGGTTAACGTGATGACAGTTTCATACAGTTCTCTCTCCCTTTTCTTCTTTCCTAAGAAAACTTTGATTAAAAAAAAAAGGAAGAAACGTCTAGCCCATGGACCAGCTTGTCCGTTACAACTCTCCGTAATGATGGAAATGTTCTATAATCTGCACTATCGAGTACTTTAGCCACTAGTCCCATGTGGTTAATTGAGCCTTCAGACTTGGCTGGTGCAACTGAAGAACTGAGTTTTTAATTTAATGTTAACTAATTTAAATCTAAATAGCTGTATATGGCTAGTAGGTACCATATTGGACCGTGTAGCTCGGCAGTGTATGGCTGAGAGGATGAGGATGTGAAGGGGTTCCTCAATAGGGCTTTAAGCTTGGAAGTCTTTACTTGGCCCCTTTCAAGGGACCAGACTCAAGAAAAGGCCACCAGTCTTTGTGTGCTTTTTAACGTAGGTGCCCCTTGACCAGTTTAGGGTAACACATGAAGTCACATTCCTTTTAATATTCAAACCACGTGACTCTGAGCCTTTATCCTGTCTCTCTAGAGGTCTTCTCACCCAGGGTGCTCCTACCTGGGTATTTCACAGACTCCCTGAGGGATTCCTCTGTCCAAGGGGTCAATCACCGTTCCACTCATCTCCAGGAGGGAAAACCAGAAAAGCTGCTCAGTCAGCCAGAATTCCTGGCTCTTCGGCTGCTGCTGCTGTCCTGGCCACTAGATGTCACCAGTGGTCCCCACAACCCCATGGGCGGGAGGAGGCTGGTGGGCAGTCTGGGGGTGGGGGTGGGGGCGGGGTGGAGGAAGTCGGCCAAGAGTTAAAAACTCAGTTAAGAGGTTCTGATGGTAGCACAACATGGTGAATGTACTTAACGCCACTGAATTATTTATTTGAATGTGGTCAAAGGGGGATATTTAGGTAGTATATATGTTAGTAGAATAAAAATTTTAAAAATAAAACATAAGTGTACAAAACAATCAGTGAACTTTAATGTAAACTATGGACTATAGTTAATAGTACAACTATTCTTTCATCAATTGTCACAAAGGTACCACATTATGCAAAGTGTTAATAATGGGGGGGTGATATATTGGAACTCTATTTTCTGCATGATTTTTCTGTAATCATACAAATTCTCTAACAAAAAAATAAATCAATTAAAATAAAACAATTCAGAGACAAAGGTGAAGCAACCCATGTCCATCAGCAAATGAATAGATGAACAAAATGCAGTATATGCATACAATGGAGTATTACTCAGCCATAAAAAGTAATGAAGTTATACGTGCTACAACATGGATGATCCTGGAAATCATCATTTTGCATGAAATAAGCCAGACACAACAAGACAGATATTTTATGATTCCATTTATATGAAATAACTAGAATGTGCAAATTCACAGAGACAGAAAGGAGATTAGAGGTTACCAGTGGCTGGAGATGGGAAGGGGTGGGAGTTACTCCTTGATGAGTATAGAGTATCTGTGTTTGGGTGATAGAAAAGTTTTGGTAATGGAAGGTGGTGATGGTAGCAAAACATTGTGAACATCATTAATGCCACTGAATTGTAAGGTTAAAATGGGACATTTTGCATTATATATATGTTACCACAATAAAAAAATAAAATAGAAAAAGAGGTCCTGGGGGGTAGAAGTTGGACTCACAACCTTATTAGAGGCGCCAGAAAAGTGTCATTGTGTGGGGAACATGATGGAGGGGGATGGGGCTCTGAGACATTTGCTGCATGGCTGCTTGTCCTGAGGGAATCCTTCCCTGCTCCAGCCACCAGACCCACAGACATTCTGCTGAAAGAGGTGACTTTTGGAATACTTCCTCTCTTGCCTCAGTGGACTTCAACAGGCAGCCCCCCTCATAAAATAAAATTGCCTGATGTCCATCCCATCGTAGTTTGGGTGCTCAGTCCTCTCTGTGGTCACCTGGGACATGGGAGGAGGAGAGTGTTCTCGCAATAGGAGGTGCACAGACTTGGGTCTCAGAAGAATCTGGGGTGATTCGGGGGTGGCTCAACACCTCTAAGCACCTGTATTAGAGAGAAAATAAGACCTGCCACATAATTTTGCAGCTTTTGATTTTGTCTTTAAGTTGTGCAGTAGGGGTTCAAATAAATGTTTGCTAGTTGATTGAATACTAATTTGAGGGTTGTTAATGTAGCTAGGAGAGAACTGGACTTTCTCTCTTGGGCAATTTGGTGATACTCTTGCCATCCCCACACCCCCAACTTTCTGGAGTCAGAGAGACTTGGGTTTGATTTCAGCTACATGACTTAATTGAGTATGTCAGTTAATTCCTCAGAGCCTCAGTTTCCTCATATGTAAAAATGAGGTCAATACCTACCTTTCAGATGACCATAAGGTTTAACTGAAATAACAGGGTAAAATATCTAGTGTAGTACCCAGTTCACTATAGATGCTCAATAAATGCTGCTTGGTTATACAAATTCCCAGTTTCCTTGGTCAGGCATTAAACAGATACCTAAAGAGAGGAAGAATACAGTACACTTGCATTATTTGTGAATTCTGTATTTAAGACTTTTTAAATACTTTTGTGGTCATTCACAGACATGCACAGAGTAACAAAAATTGAGTTACTTGAGGTGCACATTTCCATCTGAGGTCAAACGAGGCAACACTCTGCCTTCTTGTTTCAGCTGTCATACTGTAAACAAGTGGCCTTTTTGTAGTATGTTTCATGCCATGTTTTAAATATTTTTGTGCTTTCTGTTGGCAATTTTACCATTTAAAATGGCCCAAAGGGCAGTGCTGAAGTGCTGTTTAGTGTTCCTAAACACAAGAAGGCTGTGATGTGCCTTCTGGAAAAAATGTGTGTGTTAGATAAGCTTCATTCAGGCCTGAGTTATAGTGCTGTTGGCCATGAGTTCAATGCTGATGAATAAACAATATGTTAAGTAAGATGTCTTTAAACAGAAATGCACATAAAACAACATAATGTATTGATTGAATGATGAAAATGTGAGCAGAGGCTTGTGGGAACCTAACTCTATTTCCCTTAGGAGCAATGGTTCAGTATTTGCTAATTCAGTGTGTGCAGTGACTTTATAGAACATAACTACTGTGAATAACAAGAGTCAAGTGTCCTTAGAGGCCTGGCATGGAAATCTCCCAGTGAGTCCACCAATGTTGTCCACTCTCAATGGACTGCCTGGCATCTGCTGAATCACTTCTCTGACATGGATGTCTTCCTGGGCACCTCCCTACCCCACCTGTCTCCCGTCTCTAGCATCTTAGAACAAAAAGGCATGTGACTTTTTTTGTTCCCTGCCACTAACTGCTCCTGGGTGGGTAAGAGTGGGAGGAAGAGATAATGCCCTCCTCTTCATCCTCATCTATAGTCTCTATTAAGCCACACGTGTATTTGGAGCCTGAAAGGAGAGGAGGGTTGGTTCATTATGCTTCTTCAGATGCATAAGACCTCTTTTCAGCTGAGTGCTGCTTGCCAATTGACAGCAATTAGAATAATTATTTTTAGCATATTTGAAAACTTACTTTCCCATATTGCACTTTGGAAATCTAAAGTGCTTTGCAATTGTTAACTTTTTCCCTGTTTATGATTAACACATTATAATAATATGGTAATAATAAAAACCCATACTTAACACCATTGAATATTAGGTCATTTTAAAGACTTATTATTCTCACAGCTTAGAGCTTGGCCTGTGTGTTAGTGTTCCAGTGTGGTATAACAAATTACCATAAATTTAGCATCTTAAAACCACATCCATTTATTATTTTACAGTTCTGTAGGTCAGAAGTCTGGGCATGACGTAGTTGGATTCTCTGCTCAGGATCTCAAAAGACTGAAATCAAGGAATCAGCCAGGCTGCATTCTCATTTGGAGCTCAGGGTCCTTTCCCAAGCTTATTTTGGTTGTTGGCAGAATCCAATTCCTTGTGGTTGTAGGACTGTCAGCTGGGGACTGCTCTCAGTTCCTAGAGACAACCCTCAGATCCTCGTCACATGGCCCCTTCTGTAAACCTCACACTCTCATGCCTTGAATCTCTCCCTTTGGGAAGGACCCAATCTCTTTTAAGGACTCGCCTTATTATGCCAGGCCCACCCAGGGTAATTGCTTTTGATTAACTCCAAGTCAACGGATTGGGAACCTTAATTACATCTGCAAAACCCCTCTGCCAAAAAAGTAATACAATCATGAGAGTGACATCTTCATCTTCATGAGTCTCACACTCAAGGAGTGTAGGCACCAGAGGGTGGAATCTTAGGGGCTAACCTAGAATTCTGCCTCCCACACCCTGCATAGCATTATCATCATTATCACCAATACTCACTGGTTCCTTTTACGATTTTCCTGCCCCCGTAGTCAAAAAAATGTCCCAGCTTTACAATATTTTGGACCTCCCATTTCCTTAGTTCTTTTCCCAACAGCTGAGGGTGGAGATGATAGCACTAGTAAAGAAAACAGTCTTTGGCTCAAAATTCTTGGCCAGCAGAATCTTAGAACAAGAGAGCTAGAGGCCTCCTTTAACTCATCTTAGCCCTGGTAGCATCTCGGATGGCTAACCTTTCTTTAGGCCATCACTAAAGTTTTACTGTGGTTGCCACTGGTGCCTTCTGTTTTACCATTGAGTGACCTAATCACTGTTGGGGCTCCCCTTCAGTATGGGCTAGGGATGGGCCTTTTCATGCTGCCACATGGGCCCACTCCTCTAGTCTTCTCACAGCTCTTCCTCATCTCTCTGATTCTAAGTCAGGGGTAGGCACACCATGCCACGTGTCTGTTTTTGTATGGACTGTGAGCTAAGAATGGGTTTTTACATTTTTTGATGGTTGGAAAAAATAAGACGATTTCATGGCACCTGACGATTATGTGAAGTTCAAATTTCATTGTCCATAAGTAAAGTTTTTTGAAACGCAGTCATACTCATTTGTTTATTTTATTGTCTTTGACTCCTTTCATGCTACAAATGGCAGACTTAAGTAATTGTGACAGAGATGATATGCTTGTAAATCTTAAAATATTCACTCTCTAGCCCTTTAGAGAAGAAGTTTGTCAATCCTTGTTCTAGATGGTGGTATTTGTTAAGGTGTGTTCCTGTATCCTCTGTGGTTTTTTGCTCTCTTGCTGATCCCATCTGGGCCCATGATTTTAAATGCCATCTATATACTGATGAATTTAATGAGCTACAGACTCAGGATCCAATCCTTCTGTTCTTGAATATCCAATCTTTTCCCTCCTCTTGCCGCTGCTTTTTATCAACCCATCAGCAGATCTTATTGGTTCTATTTTGATAACATCACTTGATCCCATCTGCTTCTCCCCTGCACTGCCACCACTGTCACCCAATTCGGCAACATGTCTTCCCCAGGCCACTGCAACAGTCTCAACTCATCTTCTTGCTCCCCTCTTGTCGAATTTATTCTCTACACAGCAGCATTTTTCTATGGTCTTAAAACTTAAATAGACCATGCCATGACCGTGCTTTAAACCTCGCATGGCTGTCCACAGCTCCTAGGATAAAATCCCAACTCCTTATGGCCTCTACAACCCAACAGGATTGGGTCCCTGCCCACCTCTCCATTCTTCTCTTTTGCTTCTTTCCCTCTCATTCACCAAGTGTAGCCCCAGTGGTTTTCTTTCAGCATCTCAAATCTGCCAGCCCCCTTTTCAACTCAGAGCCTTTTTAAAAAAAATTCAGTTTTCTAGAGATATATTCACATACCCTACAAGCATCCACAGTGTACAATCAGTTGTTCACTATACCATCATATAGTTGTGCATTCATCACCAAAGTCAATTTTTCATTACTGCAAAAATAAATAAATAATTTTAAAAAGAATAAAAATACAAGTAAAGAAGAACACCCAAAACATCTCATCTCCTATGCCCCCAATTACTCATTTACTTTTTGTTCCCACTTTTCTACTCATCTGTCCATACACTGGATAAAGGGAGTGTGAGTCACAAGGTTTTCACAATTGCACAGTCACACTGTGTAAGCTACATAGTTACACAATCGTTTACAAAAATCAAAGCTACTGAGTTGCAGTTCAACAGCTTCAGGTATTTCCTTCTAGGTACTCCAATATACTAAAAACTGAAAAGGAATATCTATGTAATGCATGAGAATAACCTCGAGAATGACCTCTTGACGCTGTTGAAATCTCTCAGCCACTGAAACGATTTTGTTTCATTTCTCTTTTCCCTTTTGGTCAAGTAGTGTTTCTCAATCCCATGATGCCAGGTCCAGGTTCATCCCTGGGAGTCATGTCCCACATAGTGGGGAGGGCAGTGAGTTTATCAGGCATAATTATTATAAGTAGGCTTAGCTTCTCCTTTTCAGTAACAAGTTTCATAAGGCAAGCCCCAAGATCAAGGGCTTGGCCTTCTTAATTGGTAGTCCCCAGTGCTTGTGAGAATATCAGTAATTCCCCAGGTGGGTAAGTTGAATATTTCCACATTTTCCATCAGTCCCTCAGAGGGGCTTTGCGGTCAAGGCCTTTTTGCTTCCACCTTCCAGAATGCTCTTCTGCCTGCTCTTCCATAACTGACTCCTCCTGGTTTTGCAGGTCCTGTATTACATACCACCTCTTCTAAGATCTTTCCTAACCAACCTATGTAGTAGCCCCACATTCCCCACTTCTCTCTGCTCCACCACTTGCTTGTTTCCTTGTTGGAGTTCATTAACATTTGGAATTTCTATATTTATCGGGGTTTTTTTTTTCTCTGTCTCCCCCCAACTAGACTATAAGTGTCAAAAAGGCAGGGAAAAAGTCTGCCGTCTTCTCCATTGAATCCCCTGGGCTTAGCACAGTGACTTTCATATAGTAAGTTCTCAAGAAATATTTTTAGAGATACTAAATGAACAGGAGGTGGAGGTGGTACTGGTGTGGGAAAACATCCTAAAGGACAAGCTGCAACCTTGAGCTACTGGAATGGAGATGCTTTTTATGGTTGCCCCAGGGCCTCAGCTCGGGGTTGAAGCCAGGGTTAACCAGGAACTGCTGCTTCAGCCGCTGTTGCTCTTTCACAGCCAGAGGTGTCTGGAGACCTGCCTGCTTCCATATCCCCGTGCTACCCTCACTGAGGGGCCGAAGCCCCCTCCTTCCAGGTCAATGACTCGTCAGGCTCCAAAGGGTTGGGGTCACTCATTTTCTTCTTATTAAAAACAACTCTTTATTTTAAATAACATGCAGATACAGAAAACTATACAAATGTGTGACATTGAATTATTCTAAGGCAAACACCTGTGTACCCACCACCAGGCCAGGAAATAGAACTTTGCCCCCACTTTGATCCCATCCCAAACATACTTCCCTCCCTCCCCACATAAGTACCTCCTATCCCAACTTTTAGAGTTTTTTTTTCATCCAAATGTGCATCCCTGAGTCACTGTAGTTTAGCCTTGGCCATTTAAAAAACTTTGATTTTGTTTCAGTCTCTTTTAATCTATAGGTTTCCTCGCCATCTCTTTCTTTTCCTTTTAATTTATCTGTGGAAGAACTTGGGCCATTTGAGCTGTGAGGTTCTCAGAGCCTGGAGTTTTCTGATTGCATGCGCATGGATAGCTCACCATGTTCTTGCAAATTAGTAGCTGGATCCAGAAACAGGATGGGCTCAATTTTGATCCCTGTGGCAAAACTGCAGGAGGCACATAATGTCTGATTCTCTTTCTTTCTCTGATATAAGCAACCATTGATGCTTAATGCTGCTACCTAATAATCCACTGGGGTTTGCAAACTCGTGATACTCTAATTCTATTCTTTCTTTTCACTTATTAGCTGGAATACTTTTATAAAGAGAAAATTCCTCTCATCTACTATTTGGTTACCCACTAGAAGATAATATAGGGAAGGCAGGGATTCTTCCCTTTATCACTTTTCAAGATAAAAAAAATTAGTTTCCTATGATCCCCCGAAAGGGACCAAAGATATATAATCATGAACTCAGGGATTTAAACATATTTGGTGGATTTCAAGCCATTGCAAATTGTCACCATTATTGAAACTCAAATTTTCTCATCTTTGGCCAGTGGGAGTCTCTTCAAGTTGGCCCTTGAATCTCTCTGGCACTTCCCTAGTGGGTCTTTGGTAACCTCTTGCTATGTTGTAAGACAACAGGTTCCAGGCTCACCTTGTGCATTTCCTGCCCAGATCTGGACTCAGCCATTACTCCAAGAGGCCCTGTTTCCTTGCTTGTTTGTTGGTTTTAGTGAGAAATTATATTTCAAGACCATAATCTGGGTTCTAGGAATGTTTGTTGCTACTAGGTTGGTCATTTTTCTAGCCCTTTTTAGTGGACAGAGCTGGTGGACAGGGTTCAAGGTCATGAGGGGGACTAATAATTGCTCTCTGTAAACAGTCAATAATATTCCAAGTCCTTTAGCCCTTGCTGACCTGAAAAGTTCTCCAGAATTGTTCTCCACCAGAGAGGGTTTCATCTTTGCCATTGGAACCAAATTCTGGTCTTAGTGACAGTGTTCTACCAACCTGAATTCTTCCATTGCAGCTTTAGTTAAAAATAGCCCAACTTCTTCACTCTGTTCTCAATTGCCACATGGTTGCCACATGGGGACTCATGTGGAGGCCACCTCCCTTTCCAGCAGTGAAGTCATCCCTATAGATAGCTTGTGTGTCCCCAGATTCTCTCCATCACCTGGTCGTACACTGGCGAAAATTTCCTCCCATTGGCCACACTGCATAGAGAGAGGGGTATGCCCTCCTCATTCGTGTCCTGCCATGCTCTTCCTACCACTCTGTAATGATCTTCCCTCCAGTCCCCACGTCCTTCAAAGCCCACATCAAGTCCCAGGAAGTCTGCTTGGACTACTTCAGCCTCTGCGTGCCTCAGTTTCCACATCTGTGAAATGGAGAGAATTGTACCCACCTCATCAAGTTGTGAACTTTACATGAGTTACACCTGGAATAAGGCTTAGCACAGCAAGTCCTCCATAAATTTGAGCTTTTGGTCTTACTCTAACTTAATAGTTCTCAACCCTAGCCGCATATTAGAAACATCTGGGGGAGGTTTATAAAAGAAAATGTGATGCCTTGGCTGCCACCCCAATTATGACTTATTCGTCAAGGAGGTAACCCGGGGGGGGGTACTGGGATTTTTCAAGTTCCCCTGGTGATTCTAGACCGGGTCAGAAAACTACATGGACAAACTGCCACCTTTTTTTTTTTTTAAGTTTTATTGATGACTATCCGATTAGGTGCTGTCTGTGGTTTGCTTTTCCTACCACAAAGGCAGAGTTGGGTAGTTGTGACAGAGACCTTATGGCCTACAAAGTCAAACATATTTACTATCTGGTCCTTTAAAAAGAGTGTGCCAACTCCTATTCTAGAGTCTTCCTGCTCACCTTGTGTTCCAATAACCAACTGGGAGCTTGTTAGAAGAGCAGAATCTCAGGCCCCAGAATCAGAATCTGCTTTTCTCAAGATCCTCATGTGATGTATATGCACACTATGGTTTATGCATCATTGCTCTAGAGCACCTCTTTCTAAGCAATTTACATCCAAATTTAATTATGCAGTCTATTTTCTTTGTTGAGTATTTCCTCAACTTGACTGGCAGCTCTTTGAGCCCAAGGGCTCTATCTAGGGCAGGTACCCCTATTTTTTATGCAACTTCACATTTCATTGATCCATGTTTCTGATGCTGCCTCAATAGTACTTATATGCCCTTGCATTTTCTTAAGTGGAAATAACTTTATTATTTAATTATAAAAAGTAATTATTAGTTAAAAAAAAAACCGGAGTGAAGAAACATATAGTCTTGTTAATTCTTTCTATCTTTATTTGCTTCTTCCATCATGCTACAATGTCCAAGCATTAAAAGGCTATGGCATATGTAGTAAGGATTTTACCTTAAAACATTTTCAGTCCTGGTATCTACAAATGAATTGCATTTAGAAATGAGCACTCCACCTTCCTCCATGTGGATACAAGTTTGGACTAGGAGAGAGGTCACTGCCTTTGGGAAATGCAGTTTTCAGGAATCACTCATCAGGCAGACAGGCAGCTGGAGCCCTTCCCATGCCCGTGCTGAGCCAGGGTCTCTCAGGGGACTCTCCTCTGTAAGTTGTGTGAACTCCTTGGTGCCCCTTATGGGTACTGGTCCTGCAGGAGCACAGAGAAAGATGTCGAAGCCGAGAGGGAGCAGCAGTGAGAAAGCCTGTGCTCCCATCTGGTGAGGTGAGGACATCAGTACCGTGGGGCTCTCGGCTAGAGGTTGCAGAGCAGACAGCCCGTAGGAGAGAGCCAGGATTGGGACAGCGGAACCTAAAGCCAGGAACTTGCTGGGAGGGAGCACCCTGTATGAAAACCTCTGCCTGCCTTCCACAGCAATAGAAGGAAACAAGGAAGGAGCGAGTGTGCGAGGAGCAGACCCCTGCCTCTCAAGATGAGAGCTGGGTTGAGTGTAACCTAAAGGAGAGACTAGGGACATAAGACTGAAGGTTTAAAATGAACAGGACTGAGTCATTAAATACTCAAATGAGGCTGTTTTAATAACTAAATGTCACTGAGAAGTCATGGAGAGGTCAAAATGATATCAAGAAGCCCCTACTGGAGTGTAGAAGGAAAAGTTTTTGGGGGTGAAAGAGTGCTTCATAGTTAAACCCCAAGTGAGTTGAGATGCCGCAATAAATGGGTTACATTCCCAAGGACTTCTGGGAGATGTTGTGTCTTCTGCTCCTTCCAGAAACTGTTCCTCAGGTGGACTCTCCATCCCACTTGCAATGAGGCCTCCTGCCCTCCTGTCTTCTCTCCGCACAACCTCCCCACGTGGACACGGTCCTCCTTCCCTCCTTCCCTACAGTGCAAGGCCGTTGTGGGGATGAGCACTTTCCTCAAGATCTGGGGATAAAGGAGGGTGATTGGAGGTCAGTCCAGAACAGGAAATAATTTAAAACAGAATGTATGACATCTCTTTTCTCAAGTTTCCCAATCTTTCTTACCTTTAGATCAGACCTTTCTCTCAGCTTTCCTTTGTCCCAGTTCCAACATGTGTTGACCACCATCATTTGGCAAATTCCTGTCACTTTCTCACGCAAAGCAATTTTCTTGGTCTGCGATCTTTTCCTTTCCCACTCCTCCCAGGGAGTCTCCACTTTTCATAATGAAAAGCCCATTAACGTTTTTTTTTTTTTCCCTTCTAAACAGAAGAGAGCCCTTCCCTTGCCCCTTGAAGATTGTCTTAGGAAAAGAAACACAATCCTATATATTTTTTTAACATGACATTTTGACCATTTTCTTATAGCATTACATAGACTTCCAAATATGATGAAAATGGCTGCAGAGTCAAAACCATTATATGAATGTCCCAAGATTTAACAATTTCCTATTAGGGAACATTTAATTTGTTTCTAGTTTTTTGATATTTTAAAAATGTAATAACAAACATCCTTGAATATACATTTGTGTTCACACCTGTGATTTTTTTCAATATGTTGATTCCTATAAGTTGGCTTTCTGGATTAAAGGTTATGCAAATTTTTAAGGCTTTTATAATATATTGCCAAATTTCCTCCAGAAGGTTTGTTTCAGTTTGCGCTTTTATCACCTGCATCAGTGTGTCCTCCCCAGTGTGTTTTTAAAACATTTTGAATATTTCTGCAAACTAAAATATATCACACATCCAAACTTTAGATGACATATGTACATTATAAAAGATTACAATAACAAAAGTAAATAAAAATAGCAATGTGTGAAAAGAAGTAAAACATTACTGGGATCCTTGAACCCCTATGTAGGGCGACCACCTCCCCCCAGTTTGCCTGGGACTGTCCCAGTTTTAGCACCAAAAGTCCCACATCCCAGGAAACCCCTCAGTCCTGGGCAAACCTGGACAGACGGTGACCCTACCCCATGCTCCTCTCTCCAAGTCCATCCCCACCCTCCCTCCAGAGGTAAGCACTATCCTGTATCATCCTTAAATAATGTATTCTTAAGTTTTTCCTCTTTTGAACTTGGTATGAATGGAAGCACACAGTATGTTCCTTTTGTGACTTCCTCCCCCAGTCTCTTGTTCTTGAGATTCGTCCCTGGTGATATGTGTAGCTGTAGTTCATCCAGTTTCCCCTGCTGACTAATTGGACATTTAATAAATTTATCACAGTTTCTCCATTCTTCTGTCAATGGACATTTGCAATTTTTTGTTCCCCTGAGCAGTGCCTGCTTTGAACAGTCTTACATGTTTCCTGGGGCAAGGTGTAAGAGTTTCTCCAGGCAATTTACCTAAGAGCCAAATTGTTAGAGGGTAAGATATAAACACCTTCCAGTTTAACCAGAAATGCCAAATTATTTTCTAGAGTGGTTGTACTAAGTTCCATCCATCAGAAGTGCAAGAAAGTAACTGTTGTCTCACACCCTCACAAACGGTAGTGTCTGACTTTGTAATTTTAGCCATTTTGGTGGGTGCAAACTGGTATTTCAGTGTGGTTTTAATTTACATTTCCCTGATTACCAATGAGGCCAAATCTCTTTTTTAGAAGTTGATTGGCTGTCACTGCTTCCTCTTCTGTGAAGGGCTTATCCAGATCATTCGCACATTTTTCTACTGGGCTGGTTTTCTTTTTTGTTATAGATTTGTCAGCCCACTATTATTACTATTTTTTAATCTATGTGAAATCAGGTTAAATTGACCTTCAAAATCAGGTTGAAGGAGGAAAATCCACAGGACTACATATATCTAAGTGATGGTGTGATGGTTTGAAGCTGTATGTACCCGAAAAGATCATGTTCTTAAAGCGAATCCATTCCTGTGGGTGTGAACCTGTTGTAGGTGGGAACTTTTGATTAGGTTATTTCAGTTGAGGTGTGGCCCCAAGTGGGTCTCAATCCTCTTTCTGGGGTCCTTTACAAGAGAAAAAAGACACAAAAGCTGGGAGAGAAGGACACACACTAGAAGCTGAGAAAGAAAGGCACAGACAGGGCAGCCAGAAGCTGAGAGCGACGAAACTCAGGAGAGAAAAGAGAGACCAGCAGACCTGCTGTTACTCCTTGCTCCGTGTCAGAGGAGCTGAGGATCGCCAACAGCCTGTCTTCAGAGTCCAGGTATCATTTTAATTTGGACATTTTCATGACCTGAGAACTGTAGGCTTGTAAGTTAGTAAATCTCCATTGTAAAACCCAACCCATTTCTGGTATATTGCATTTTGGCAACTTTAGCTAACTAAAACAGATGGATATATTAAATGTGGAATCTTGTCCTTTTTGCTTTCTAACCCACAAGCTTCTAATATTTCACACTTTTAAAAAAGAGACCAACTAGCAATAACTTTTGTTCCAGTAGTTCACAAAGTGTGATTTCTGGACCAGTGAACATCAGTGTTCCTTGAAAACCCATTAAAATGCAAATTACTTGGCCCTACCAATGGCCTGCTGAATCACAAACCCTGGAGGTGGGACCTTTAATCTGTTTTAACAAGTCCACAGGTGGCTTCTGTGCACGCTCAGGGTTGAGAATCCATTATACATACATACATATATACCTAGAAGGAGGAAAACTGGGACCCACCATTCCAAAAGTCATCCACACCCTTCCTCCTACACATCATAGCAGAAATCTTTTCGTTTTCTTTTTTTGAAAAGGGGCAAATATTTGGGTTCCTGGGAATGAGGCATTTCAGTACCTCAAGATACTGAAGGATCCAGTGGTCCTCCCAGTTATTCCGTCTTCAGAACTTGGACCTAATCAGAAGCCTGGGGGAGATATTAAGAAAAAGGCAAAAAGAGGACTTGACAACTGCTTGAGATGTCAGTGCTAGTGTCGGCTGCTTTCTTGGGGTCTGTGGATTGAGAAGCTTCTCTGCTTTTTGTCCTGGAGAGCTTTCCCTGTCCTTTCCCATCCTACTTACAAGGAGCAGTTGCCAGAATCCTGTGATCTGGTGCAGGGCCTGTTTCATCAACACTTAGGTTTCACTTCTCTGATTCTTTCTCTTTGAAATCTCACAGGAAGGCTGCAGTGGGAAAGTGAATCGTCATGGCTAACTGCAGAACACAATCATGTCCTTTTTGTTTTTTTCTTTATTGGAGAAGTTGTAGGTTTACAGAGCAATCATGCATAAAATACAAGATTCCCATATACCATACTATTGTTAACAGCTTGCATTGGTGTGGGACTTTTGTTACAAGTGATGAAAGCACATCTTTATAATTGTTCTATTAACTATAGTCCATGGTTTAACTTAGAGTTTGTTGTTTGTGTTGTGCAGCTCTAGGGATTTTTTTTTCCCAATTTTTATTCTAATACCGTATATATAACCAAAATCATGTCCTACTATAAAGAGCCGCAGCTATGCCTAGTTAACATCAGTTCCAATACAGCCAGGTGATTCTGTCCTGGTTGAAAGCCGGGAAACTCTCCTTGCTCTTTGGCTTTGCAGAAAAGTGACTTTGGGTGTGCCAACTGACAGGAAAGCCCCTGCTCATCTGTGCACACTGGTGGGGGTGGAGGGGTGGTGGCATGTGTGGAGATGTGAAGGTCTGGCACTATTTTGACATCTATTCTGAGCACTTTTGGGAGTGATTTTTGCATCTTAAAATGGCTCCTCTCTCTTAACTGTCCCCCTTGCACAGAGCAGCTTTCAACCTCAGCCCCACCTGACTGGACTAGGAATTTTCCCTGATCCAAATTTGGCCAATAAGCAACTCTTCCCCAGGAATTTGGGACAGAGGGAGATAGCCAGTGTTTGCATGGTAGCATGCTGTGCCTGCTCATGTTACCATTCCATGGACTGGAGAAGTGGGTTTTGTAGAGAGAGAAAACAAACAGGGATCAGAAATGGAGAGAGGGTCTCGGCAGTTTTCCAGTACCTTCCTGAAGCCACGTCCATTATTACTTTGGGTCCTGTGCAATGAGATACTCCCATATGATTTTAATACATTTTTGCTGACTCTAGATTGAGCTGATTCCTGTGGATTAAAACCAAAAGAGGCCTAATGAATACAGGATAAATCTGTAAGAAAAATCATTCCCTGGAGTTTGGTCTTAGGCAACACTGGAACTGAAAAGGCACTTCTCCACACCTACTTTCTATTGTCTCCTTGGAGGTGGCATCTGCTATGTATTTGAGGCACACAGTTCAATGCTATCTCCACCTGGAGAGAGAGCCATCTACTACTTTATTTAATAATATATTCCCTTTCCTTACCACATCAGCTCAACCAATTTGAGGAAAACATCATGACAACTTTGTCCTTCCTATTTCCTCTCCCTTGCCTTTGAAACCACCACTGCAGCTCCTAAAACAAAAGCAACTCTATGTAGAATGTGCTTTGTCCTTCTGCAGAAAACAAAGAATTATTCAAAAAGCAGCCAGCTGCTTATACTGGCAGGAGAATGAGAAGAGTTTGTCAGAACTCACTCTTCTACTCTTCCTCAGCTGAATCACCACTATCTTCTTCTTTATCCCAATTTTCCTCTCACTTCTCCTGGTTCAGAATATAGGGGCCATTGCCCCATCCTAGCACCTCTAATTCTGGGAAGACTGAACTGCACACTCCCTCTACCTCTGTGCTGAAGCTGCGTACATCTTTAAGCTGACAGGTGATAAATGCCACCTTGACTCATCAATCGCCCCTCTATCTCTCTCTCACAAACATACAGATCACCTAACCTTCCAAGAGTCAGGGAAAAGAATGGAAAAATATGAGCAATGTCTCAGAGAACTGAATTACAACAAGAAGCACATGAATATGTGTGTTATCAGTGTCCCAGACAGAGAAGAGAAGGGAAAAGGGGCAGAAAGAATAATAGAGGAAATAATCAATGAAAATTTCCCAACTCTTATGAAAGACATAAAATTACAGGTCCAAGAAGCATAGCATACCCCAGACAGAATTGATTCAAACAGATGTACTCCAATACACTTACTATTCAGATTTTCAAATGTCAAAGACAAAGAGAGAATTCTGAAAGCAGCAAGAAAAAAGGAATATATCACATACAAGGGAAGCTCAATGAAACTAAATGCAGATCTCTCAGCAGAAACCCTGGAGGCAAGAAGGCAGTGGAATGATATATTCAAGATACTGAAAGAGAAAAACTGCCAACCGGAAATCGTATATCCGACAAAACTGTCCTTCAAAAATGAGTGAGAGTTTAAAATATTTGCAGATAAACAGACACTGAGAGAACTCGTGAACAGGAGACCTCCTCTACAAGAAATACTAAAGGGAGTGCTACAGGCAGATAGGAAAAGACAGGAGAGAGAGGTTTGGAGAAGAGTGTAGAAATGAAGATATCAGAAGATAGAAAGAGGGTAGAGATCAGGAATTTGAAGCTGAAGGGGTATAGAATGTTTAAGAGGATTGATTGTATAGATCCAGAAATGGATAGCACAATACTGTGTGATGGTAGCACGGTATTGTAAGCACACTGAACAAAGATGACTGTGAGAATAGTTGAAAGAGGAAGGTTAGGGGCATGTATGACATCAGAAAGACAGAAGATAAAGACTGGGACTGTATAACTTAGTGAAATCTAGAGTAGACAATGATTGTGATTAAATGTACAAGTATTAAGAATGTTTTTACATGAGGGAGAACAAATGGATGTCAACTTTGCAAGGTGTTGAAAATGGGATGGTATTGGGGAAAAATAAAATCAATGCAAACTAGAGTCTATATTTAACAGTAACATTGTAATATGCTTCCACTAATTGTAACAAAGGCAATATACCAAACTAAATGCCAAAAGAAGGGGATATCAAGGAGGGTTATGGGATTCTTGGCATTGGTGTTGTTTTCTGACCTTTTTATTTTATTTTATTTTATTTTACTTGTCATTTCTGTTTTCTTTTTTCTTTTTTCTCCTCTTCCTCTTTCTTTACAGAAGAAATGGAAATGTCCTCATATAGATTGTGGTGGTAAATGCATAACTCTATGATTATACCAGGAACCACTGATTGTTTACTTAGGAGGAAATGTATGGTGTGTGAATAAAACTGTTTTAAAATAATTAAGTGAGAATTCCCCAGATTTAAGAGGTGACTGAAATTGAAGGCTTCTAGGACCCAGGTTCATTTCTTCTTTAATTCATCCCTCCAGCAATGACTGAGCACTTACTATATGCTAGGCTTTGTGTCCTCCCCATTTGAAAGTTAAAAGATTGTATTGCCTTCAAGATGCAATTCAAGGCCTTAAGACAATCTGGCTCCTCCCCACCCCCTTCAGGTCCCAAGCTCCAGCCACACCAAACTGTTTGTAACCATTCCAGGCCCTCCTTGGCTCTCTGTGCCCTTCCCCACACTCTTCCTCTTGCCTGGGATGCCCTTCCCGTATGTCTCCCTCTGCTTTTTCATCTGCTTGCCTTATAGGCCGAATTTCTGATACAGAGCCCAGAGAACAGATGGGGGCCCAGCACTCCTTGGCAGCCCCCACCAGCTCCCCTCTGTAAGTGAGCTGGCTGGTGGCCTACCAGGCTCAGGATTCCTTGAGCACCCTGCCAGTGGCTTGTTGATTAGTTCCCAAGGTCTTTTCTACAGAAGAGCTGGACAACTCTCTGCCCTCCCTCCTGCCTCAGTCTGGTGGAAAGACTGCTCTGGCCCAGGCAGTCTTCCTTTCCTTTGCTTTGCCCTGCTTAAGTTGTTCCAGGGCCCCTCTCAGGGAGAGAACTCCTCCTCCTGAGCAATCTGCAGTAGCAGGGCAACTCAGAGCCCACTGCTGGGAATGGCCTGAGAGCCTGGAGGCTGGAACGGCTGGGACCACTACGTGAAATCCTATGACGTTGGCAGCTTTGAGGGAGCAACATCACTTTACAGTCTGGAAAGAGACCCTCAGATGGCTCTGCACATGTGACAGGTGAGGGGCTGTGGTGGCTGCCACAGCTGTGGAAAATTCTGCTGAAGTAAAGAACTCTGTTAGGGATCTTCTGGCCCCTTCTGTGTCTTTAGCCCACATACTACCCCAGCGTGGTCCCAGCACTTTCTCTGAATCTCTGAGTCTGTCAGGAGGTGGCTCCAGTAAATAGATTTGCATGTGCTCTCACTGGACACACAGAGATCTTTTTGTAGGGTCAGGCTGGGAAGACCTCATTCAGTATTTCAAGTCTACACACATGCCCTTGATCCTAGCTCTTGCAGCCCCAGGCCTGTGCCATTGGGTGAAGTCATTAACCTTGCAGCCAGGCACAGGGTGACATCTCCCTTCTATGTCCATCCTTCCGGAGTCATCTTATGTCATTGGGCATAGGAAAGGGGGAAAGGAACTAATATTTGAGTGCATTTGCACATATCTTTCACAACAAAGTTATGTAGTTGGTGTAGTTATCCCCATCTTTCAAAAGAGGAAACAGATTTTTCCCAAGGACATGTAGCTGGACATGTAGTGTTACAAACTACCCCCAAAATAAGTGGCTTAAAACAACAACCATTTATTTCGCTCACAATTCTAGGGATTGTCTGATTGCCAGTTGGGGTGATGGGAGTAGGGCACAATGGGGCCACATGATCTCTCTCATTCTCCAGCAGGCTGGCCTGTCCTGGCTTGCTCACATGGCAGCTTGGCAGGATTCCAGGAGGAAGAGTGGAAGGGTGCAGGGCCTCCTGATGCCTAGGCTTGGACCTGGCACAGCCCCACTTCCACTGCCATTTATTGGCCAGAGCAAGTCACAAGGCCAGCCCAGATTCAAGGGATGATGGAATGGACTCCACTTCTTCATGGAGGAACAGCAAAGTCACATTGCAAGTGGATGTGCATACATGGAGTGGTGGAGAATTGTGGCCAATTTTGCAATCTACCATTTTTGGTAAGTAGGATTTTTTTTTAATTGTGAAAATAGCATATGCAGATGAAAAACAAAAAAAAGGGAACAGTACAAAAGGGAATATGGAGAAGAAAAAGTCTCGTTCTTATCCCCAAGGTAGCAAAACGCATTCTAATCTAGTCCTACTCTCCGAATGTAAACACCATTAAGAGTCTCTTTTGTATCTTTATATGATTTTTTTCATGCGTCTACACAATTGGGAGTACAATATACACACCATCTTGCAATTTGTACTTTTCACTCAACAAGATAGCTAAGAGCTCTTCTATAGCAGCCCAACTTCCATTTCTTTTAAGATCTACATAAGTAGTCCACGGAATAAATGGACCATATTTTTTTCAACCACATCCCCTACTGGTGGACACTTAGGTTGTTTCCGGGTTTTGTTGTTGCAAACAATGCTGCAACGAACATTCCTGAATATACTTCTTTGTATACTTGTAGACTAGATTTCTAGAAGTTGGATTGCCAGTTTCAATGTCAGATTTGAGCCCTGATCTGCTTTCAAAGCACATGCTCTTTCCAAGATGGGATACTGGTTCTCAAGTTTTCCCCAGACTTTTCTTCTAGAAGCTACCTTAGGAACCAGGGACCCACATGCAAATGACCCTATGACACATGCCTCATGACCTCACCTTCCCCCATGCCCTTTCCCTCATGGGTAGACTCAAGAGGTCCTGAGTTATGCATTATTAAGCTTTTCCAAGCCAGTCCATGTTAGTTGTCTTTTTTGTGTCTTCCTTTGTGGATTTTTTTTTTTTTTTTGAGTCATATACTATTTTGTTACAGGCAATAAAAAAAGAATACTTATAACATGTAACACAGACATGATGCACGTGATAGGTTCCATCTGAGTGAAGGTTTAATGCATAAATGAATGAGGATTTCATAAGTAGTGCAAATACAGCCAAGCGGTAGAAGAATTAACATGAATCATAACACAGCAAACAGTGGTATACGCCTGTTGTCACATCAACCAGTTCTATTACAAGAATTCTATCCTTGTACTTTACCAGTTCTTGAATATTAAGTGTGGTAGCAAATATACAGTGAAGACATATCTTAAGTCCTTATTTTCATTCTTTAATATTGTTTTGGGGTTTCTTCATGGATCTTAATGCCCTCATACCACCTGCCTGGGTGCTAGCTGGAGCTCCAGATTTCTACCAGGTGTGGATGGACTTAGCTCTATCATGAACGGCAGCTTGGTGACTGTCAGAATCTTGGAATGGTATGCAAGTGCTCTCAGATACCCCTCTCTATTTCTCACAGTCCCAGTTATTTCCCCGAATAGATGTAGCCAATAATTCTGCAGAAGGGGGCAAAAAAACAGGGATTCATTTCTGTGCGATGGGGATTCTGCATTTCAGGGCTGTTCTGTAGATAGGTTAAACAAGTGGATTTCCAGAGAACACAATTCAAAAGGTAATGACTTAATGGTTTGGGACCTTTACAGAATTATAGGCATGTGCCTCAGACTTCAAAGCAGGGGGTACCCAACCTCCCATCTGTCACTTAATAATACAGACATTGCTGCTGTCAAAGAGGAAGAGCTCTGAAAAGCTCCAATTTTTACAGCTCAAAGAAGAATGATGTTTTACCCAAGGGTACACTGAACAGTAATGAACTTAAAGGCTGAAAAATTGAGCAGTCACATTAGTTTGCTCATTCCTTCATTTACTTATTCAGCATTTTAATGAGTGCCACATTGTGCCAAGCACTGTGCTGGGTGCTGGAGATATGAAGATAAAATACAACTTCTGCCTTACCAGTTAGTTCTTGCTACTTAACAGACAGCTCAAAGCCTGGTAGTTTAAAACAAAAACTATTTATTTAACTTGCACTACTCTGGGTCAATGATTGTGCTGGCAAGTTGTTCTGGCCCTGGCTGGGCTTACTCAGAGTTCGTGGTCAGCTGCTGGGTCTGGTAAAGCTGGCTGGTCTAGGAGAGTTTCAGTAGGGATGGCTTATCTCTGTTTCATGTGCTCGTCCATCCTCCAGGAGGCTAGCCTGGCTTGTGCATGTGGCAGCAAGGAAGATTCCAAGGAAATGAGAAGAAGCATGCAAGACTCTGAGCAGATTAGGCTCAGAACTGACAAAATGTCACCTTAACCATTGTGTCGGCCAACATGAGTCACAAGGATGGCTAAACTGCACCTCTTAGCCATCACTGTAAGAGACTTGAAAACAGGCGGGGGAATAATGTTCGCTAAGTTTTGCAGACGGTCTAGCCCACTGCCCTTTAGGAGCTCATGGTCTAGTCAGAGAGGCAGAAAATTTCAATGTGCTGTTACAGAGGCACTCCATCTATCTCTCTTTTATTAACATTTTTACATTTTATACCATGGAAATCTAGTAACTCAGTTAAAACACTTAAATTAGTAAAATGTTTGGTGTGTTGCTGACATTGAACATTTCTGCTTTTTAAACTATAAGGCAGTTGGAATGATCCATGAAATACCACAAACATTAACCTGTTGACAGAGACCTGGAGACAGAAAACCATCTCATTAAAATGCATCGCGTGAAACCAATGAAAATAGGAGCCAGAACCGTACCCATAAAACAGGTTCTCTTAACAGAGGGGCTTATTTTTCACTCCATCAGAGAGCAAATAACTTAGAGAGAATGTGCCAGCGATCCCAATGCCAGATGCACCCAATTAAATTAGTTTCAGGTTCTTCCCTTGCAGGGACACGCTGTGTGTGAAGCTTGTCCCCACCAGGTGAATCACTGAGGGGAGAAGAACTCTTAGGTGAGTGGTCCTCAAACTGTTGTGTTCATAAGAATCACCTGGGTGGATGTGGGTGGGGCATCACCTTGTTAAAAATGAGCTCTTTTAATCAGCCCATCACTCCCATCTTGGTGGTTCTCCCAGGTAGTTTTCACACAGGGGTCAGAATCACACTTTGAGGACCCCGGTGTGAAGCTTACAAAGGGAGGCCTTTGTTCAAGAAACAAAGCTTTTCAGAAAGAATTAGAACTTTTCAATCTTTCTTTTTTAAGTGGAAAGAGCCAACTCTGCCAACATCGTATATGGACCAGACTTACCAGAGAATTTAAGGTAAGTAACCTGTTTTAATTCATTATTCAAGGACCAAAATGCCTTCAAAAAGCCTAATTTTGTATGAAGGGAAACTATGTGAGCTGTGGATTTGTGGATGGTTACATAGAGCTATTGTTGGGATTTTCTCTTGGATTGTAGACCTATACATTATAGGAGTTCAAAGAGAATTTGAAGCTACCTAGACTCCTTCATTTTATGGATAAACTGAAATAAAGCATCTCCTCCAAGTAGCAGAGATGGGACTGGAACCTAGGTCTTCTGAGTCTTTAAAAATCATTAATTTTCTCAAGGCATGTAGAGTCTGTGGTGCTCAGTCAATGTGAGTCTTTTGGGGTAGTTTCTCTTGGGAGGCAGCCAAGAGGTGGAAGAAAGGCCATCCCTAAGAAGGTCCTCAGTGCCCTTTCCCAACAGAAGCTCTCCTGGAGTCCGGAGAGCTGAGGGGCCTTGAGCCTTTGACCCACACGGTGTCCAGGCTGCCACAGCAACTGGGGACTTGGTCAGGGAACGTCACGTTGAGTGCTGTCTGCGGGGACACAGGCACGCTGCAGCAGTCGCCCTGTAACTGCCCGCCAGCCGCCCCTATGAAAGCTGCTTCAAAATCCTTTTCAGGACAGGTCTCTAGGTAGTCACTTTGCATATCCAGTCTTCATGGGAGAGGATACTTGTTTGCCATGCTGCTTCCAGGTGAATTTGTCTAAAAGTAATTCTAAATCAACCTTCAGAGAATAGGGCTTAAAAGCGTTGCAGGGTAGGGTTGGGGGTGGGGCACTGCGTCAAGGATAACAACACGGCTATTGTTCAGGGATGGGCTGTTTTCATGTGCTGGCCTCCAGATGGGCGTGTCCAATGGTCTCGTGTGTGTGTGTGTGTGTGTGTGTGTGTGTGTGTGTGTGTGTGTGTGTGTAAAAAGACCCAAGATAACTGGCTGGAGCTAAGGGTTCAATCTGTAGCCATAGAACAGAATGACCCCAACTGCTTTTGTGGAGACAAACTGATGTCCTTGACCTTCCTGCTGTTCTCAGACAAGTGAGCCAATCTGTGACCATAAGAGAACATAAAGGCTTGTCATTCAAAGAGGATTCCAAGCACTAGTGAACTGGCTTCCCCTGGGTGCATTAGAAATTGAGAATCTCAGGCTCCATGCCAGACATATTGAACTAGTGATTCAAATTTTAACACATTTTAAGACTTCATACAGGTGACACCAGCTTAGAGGACTTTCCATATAACACAATGGCTTCAAACTGATAAATAATTTAAGGGTCTACTGTGTCACCAGAAATGTGCTGGCCTCTTTGATGGATACCAATCAAGCATATGACAGCCCCTGTCTTCAAAGGTAGCTAGCTCGGGCATGTAAATGCACCTTGTGACTTAAGTTGTTCTAGAAATAAAACCTGTTCATATTCTGTTTGCCTTTTTTTTTTTCCTCCTCCTGTTGATCCCTCCACCATTTTGTTTTTCTGTACTCCGTGGACCCTAATATGCAACTCTCAGAATTTCTCTCAGCCCTCTTCTGCACTTGGGGTCTTGTTTCAGCCCCTGCCCTCCCCTTTTTCACTATCTGAGCGTCAGCCACTTTCTTCCTCAGGGTTTTGGCTGGGGCCCTGGTTTTGCAGGGTACACTGATAAGGCTTTCACTTCAGCTGTTGCTGATTTGCTTACTCTATTCAAAAGGACCCAGAATCTTAGATGATCTAAAAGGCAAATAATGAGGCTTGGAGCAGACTAGCGGGGCAGATCCTGTTTGCTGATAAAGAAAGATGATCTCATTCAGTGGGGTCCCTTCATCTGTTCTGGGATCTATTAAACAGCTCTTTAGGTTGAGATTTTCATCCAACTGGGCACTGAAGGGCCAAGTGATGGGTGCCAGATATACTGACATGCCCCATTACCTTTCCTCTCCATCTGCATGGGGTTTGCCATCTCGGAAGCCTGCTTTGCCTAGAACTGAGTAATGGCTGGTTACTGTTATCCCTGCTAAGTTCACTGCTATGGGTCAGACTTAATGGAGTAACTGTTTGGCTTTGCCCTCTTAACATTTAGAAGAACAGTGATTAAAAGGAACAAGACAAAATGTCTTTGAAGTCTGTCAAGTGAAGAAAAGATTAGCTGTTTGAAATGGTTCCATTTGTCTTCACTGCCCTCATTCAATCCATTTGCGGGTGGCCCAGGGTGCCTCACAGCTACCTCCCACGGCTTCTGCCAGCTGCCAGCATTCAGGGAAGGCAGCCTCTTTAAATCTGAATAACCAAGTCCGTGGTTTAATTGTATTTCCTTAACTCAGACACTGTTAATAAGAATCTGTCAGAATTTCCATTAAAAAAAGATTAATGAATAATGTGATAAATTGCTAGTTGTACCAACTCTTGTGTTTATTTTTTTCCCCTGAGGATTATGTTAGGTGAAGATTTCCACTCTTATGGCAACTTGATACAAAACTATGACTTTCTGCTGTCCAGTTCAGTAGCCACTAGCCACATGTAGCTATTTAAATTAATTAAGGTTAATTAAATTAAAAATTCAGTTCTTCAGATGCAGGGGTCAACATTTCAAATGTTCAGCAGCCTACTGAAAAAGGGCATTTCCATCATCAGAGAAAGTTCTTTCGGATGGCACTGCCAGTGGCTCAGTGAAATTTAGGAGAAAGAACATGATCTTCTGAGTCTTATGGCCTGGATCTGAATCTCATTTTCTCTACTAAAGAGCTGAATGACTTTGGGTAAATCACTTAACCTCCCTAAGGGCTCAGTTTCTGCATCCGCGAGTGGGATAATACCATCTTCATACAGGATTAAACGGGAAGGCCCTCTGAGAGCTCCTGGAATAAGTGCTTGGTCATTGGGTCCAGCTTTCTCCTGCTCCTCCTGCCAAACACCCTGTTTCCCTCAACCCTTCCATCACCTGCATCACTGAGCTCTGAGGCCTGGCCTGGAGCAGGGGGAATTGCCCTCCCCCCATCATTCTATGATTGTGATGCCCACCCAGGCAGGCTGAGGGAACTGCCTGGGAAGTGATGGTTTTATTTCTTCTGCACACACTGCCTTACATCTCACTCTCTCTGCTGGAACTCTCAGCCTTCGCTGCCATGAAGAGGTGTGTTACAATCAATAATGTTTGTTACTTAAACAATACACCTGAGTTTCAAATGATTCTGCTGTGTATAGGTCAGTGGTTCTCAAAACTTTAGTGGGCATCAGAATCACCTGGAGGGCTTGTTAACACAGATGGCTGGGCCCCACCCCCAGGGTTTCTGATTTGGCAGGTCTGGGGTGGGGTCCAAGAATCTGCATTTGAGTTGCTGGTCTGCAGACTTGTGGAAGCTGGAACAACTTGTATAGGCAAAGATTGTCATCTGTATTCGTGGGCTTCCCTGAGAAGGTCCACGGGCCCGTTCTTCGGGTGTGAAAGTTCTTTAAAACATTTAAAAATTTGTGATTTCATTCTCAGAATACAACAGATTAATAGATTATTCTGGATCACAGACCAAGTGCAGCCATGTAATCTTTGTGTCTGCTATTGCACCAGGTGATTTCCACTGGCAATATTTAACTTTTGATATGGTGTTTCTCAAACTGTGTTCTTTGGAGGTCTTTGGTTATTTATGTAGGAGTCCAGGAGTCCTCATGTTTGAGTAACAGTGGCCTGCTGGGGGGTGGGGGGTGGGGTGGGCAGCAAAGGCAAGCCCTTATTGATGTTTCTCATTGCTGCATTTTGAGAGGGAATTGCCCCTCATTTTGTAGGACATTTAACATTGCAGGGCCCTGCCCAATAAATGGCAGGTGGTGCTCCGGAGTCATGTAACAACCTCAAAGTTATTTACATACATTTTCAAATCCCTCCATGAGGGCAGTTCTGCTCATCCTTGAGTGAGAACCTTTGAGAACACAGGTGTGGCTTAAGACAGTGTGGCAGCTGCCCTTTCTGGTGATTCTACGGCGGAAGCTGGGTCCCTGGGCCTCCCCGGTGTGTGCCTTTTCTCTGTCACTCCCAGGCCACCTGGTGGGAAATTGAGAGAGCCCACCTTCAGGATACTTCTGGGTGGGTGATCTCCCTACTTTAGTGTTTTGCCTGTAGAGGGCAGCAGCACGAAGAACTTTCTGGCTGCATTTCAAATGGGCAAGATGGGGGGTCAACCCGGCATCTCTCTGCCCCTCCACCCTTCTTCTCACCTTGCCCTTCTTTTTGGCAATCACGTCTAGAAGAGAGATTTTCAAAGTGCCAGGGAGGAGGCCTGGAGAGCAGCAGTGATGTTGGCTGCAGACATACCTGCTCCTTTGGGGTGCCCAAGGGGGGCTGTGCCCCCTCCCCACTGCCTGGGCATCTGGCAGTGCTCAGCGCCTGCAGGGTGCAGCGGTCAGTCTGGGAGGCCTGTTGTCTGCTGCCCGCTCTGCCGGCTCTGCTCGCACATTTCTTCTCTTGCTTCCTTGTCCCCTAAATGCCTCTTCTCAGAAAGAATCTGAGTCAGTTTCTTGTCATTAGATTAGTTGCTGCCAAACTATGGCAGATGTCAAGTTGCTGATAGGGAGATTATAATTCTTCCTGCCTCCACTCCAAAAGGCAATAAAGAACACGAGGGGAGAAGGGTGTCAGGAACAGCTTGGAGGAGGGGAGACAGGAGACAGCTCTATTTTGGCAGTTTAAGAACTTCTGTGCATCCCCTCTCCCCAAAATGTGAAGAGAACACAGGAAGGACTCGCACTAAACTGCCCATTGGACTAGCCCAGAGTCTTTGGATTTTACGGTCTTTAGAGTGAGAGCACTTTCCCTTCTTTTGATAAAAACCCCTTGGTCTGGTCTGCATGCTTCCAGAATTCATGGTTTCTCTCATGATTTTTTTTTTTCTTGTTCTGATGCTTCAATTGATCTTTCTGTGAAACAGGCAGCACCTATCCTATCCTCAGTGACTCGGGGGGCTCCCTAAGGCTGGACTTCTTCTGAACCTCTAGGAGTTCACTCTTCACTGGTCCCAGTTGGCACCTCAGGCTATAAACTCACTGCTGCTAGTGTCCCAGGATCCTGTGTGGCAAGATGTGACAAGAACTCTGGCAGAACGGTTCACCTCAGAAAAAAGTCATCTCAGGTCATCCAGGGATCACTGGGGTCATCTGGACTTCCTTTGTGGGGGTAGCATTCCCAGCAGAAAAAATTTACTTCAACCCAGGAGGGACTCGGAGGGAAAACAGCCTGGCTTTGAGAGTGCAGAGGGTTGGTTGCTGGGGTAGGTGTGCCAAAGAGGGCAGGTGGGGAAGGAGGCCCACTGATCTTTGGCAGCCCCAGGCTTCCTGATGACTGCCTTTTTTCTTCTCAGTTTTACTTTTTACCCCAGGCATCACCTGCTTTCTCTTCATTCCCATAAAACTTTCTTCCTCTCACACCAAGATGCAAACGACTAATAAAAGCTGAGAGTGATAGAACCTAAGAGCTTTCTCCTGGCCACTCTTTGAAGGTAATTATTTATAATTGGAAATTTCGATCATTTAGAAACAATAGTATCACAAGTCCCATAAATCCATTACCCAGCCTCAACAATGATCACTTTGTAGCCAGTCTGGTTTCTTCTAGACCCCACCTGCTTCTCCCATTTCTGGATTATTTCAAAGCAAATCCAAGACATTTCTTTTTTGCCTTTAAATGTTTCAGTGTGGCCATGTCACGTGCTGGTGAAGAAACTTTGGGGGGCAAGGCAGAGTCCAGGTTTCTTGGTGGGTTAGACAAGGCCCTCAGACTCCAGTAATGCCTTCCTTTTTGGTTGATATTCCTCCACTCCCCAGCAGACCCTGCCCTTCAGTCATGTTGAACATTTTTCCCCCCAATGTCATGATTTTTTATTTTTTGCATCTGTCACTTGGCCAGAAAATTTCCCTCCTGTTAGACTTCTTCTCACCCTTCAAGCCCAGCTCAGAGGCCATCTCCTCTCTGAAACTTTCTGTGAAACCCCAGATGGTGTGAATGACGCCCTCCTCTGGGCTGTGATGGAATGGAACATCCATTTAAGCACTTGTTTATCAAACGGGGTGCACTGTTTACTGTAAGCCAGGCACTGTTCTAGGGACATTCCAACTAAATATGAACTACTTTAACTTACATAAAAAAAAAACCTCATGAGTTAGGTACTAATATTATCCCCATTTTAGAGATGGAGAAACTGAGGCACAGAGAGTTTTCTGTCACCCAGTCAGTTAGTGCCAGAGCTGGAACTCAAACCCAGGCAGTCTGGCTTCTTAACCACAGCTCTAAGCGGCTTGTACTAGGAGAAGACCTGCATTTGTTACCCCCTCTGCCTTCCTCTGCAGACTTTGAAGTCCTTGAGAACAGGGGCTGGCTCTCATTCTCTTCGGTACCCAGTGTTTAGCCCTATCTCCGGCACGTTGCAGGTCCTCAACACATATTGTTGAATGCATGAAGAAATATAAGGCCCTCTAGCTGCTCATTTGGAGAAACTTCCAGCCATGGACTCCTTCTAGTGCCAGTTATGATTTCCACAAGAATTAGGGCCTTAAGCTAAACATCATTCTCTTTTTTTCCTCCTAACAGCACTGTGGGTTATGGCTCACTCCCTTAATAGAAGGTTCTCTATGGCTCTCATCCTGGAGAGAGAACTTTCTGGGTAGGAGGCAACTGGAGGTGGGACTGGTTTTACACAGGTAGTTTGAAAAAGCCCCCCAGGGGTCTCTGATTTGCTCTTCTAGGAGGTGCAGTCTCAGTTAAGAATCACTGAGTTGGTGAGATAAGACACTGAGTTGGTGAGATAAGACACTACGGGGAAATTCTAGTTGGCAGCATAGACGGCAATTTTGAGGATACTGGAAACAGAAACAGGGTCTTCCCTCCTCTTCCCAGGTACATCTAGAGCCCACCCCTGAATCAGGATAATTCCCCCCACTCCCTACCCCCTCCCCCCGAAGTCCAGCGGAATTGCTGCTGGGATTGATTGCACATTTGAGCAAGCTAGCAGGAAGAGACAAGAAAGCCAGAATGTTTACAACCTTCCTGACCTGATTCTATTTCAAGGACTGGGTCATTAGCTGCTAGCAGCAGACAGAGCTGCATGCATACTTCTCAATGGTTTTGTGACCAAATTTGGGCATAGTTGTTTTGTGTGTGTGTGTTCCTGAGGTGGTTATTATTTACTGGAAATCCCATTATTAAATCCTAGCAGCAAAAGCTTTTCTTTTTTTCTGCACAATTCTCACTAATTAGAATGTGCTATTATTTAGTGACTGCCTATAACCTAACAAATGACTTAAAACAAGCTTTTTAAATGAGGATGCATCTTCTCTCAGTTCTGTAGCTACTCCAGCTTATGAGTGGTAAACACTCAACTCTGAGACCCTTCTGCATCATGGTTGGGCATGTAAAACACCCTTGAGAGGATGCACTGGGCTATGCAGAAAAGACTGTACACAAAACAAAACAAAAAAAACAGACCCTAATATCCAGTTCTGTTGCTTGGTAGTGAGACTTCTGGAAGGTATCATCACCTATTTAGTGCTCATTTCTCTCATTTATAGATTACCCTAGAGCCTGGGATGGCAATTATGTTTTCTCTGGCATGCCACTGCAACTGATTCATAGGGGCTGCCTGGAATGCTCTGCTGGAAAAGCACAGTGGGAAATGGTGCCGTGATTGATTGATGATGTCTGCCATGGGCAAGGGAACATGAGTGACAACATAATTTACCAAGTGTTCGCCAGCTCTGGGTTTGTAATGTCTTACTTCTGTCCCTGCAGAAGTACAGAGAAGGTGGTTAATGTGTGAAGTGGCCCGAATGGTAAGATTGGCCAAGCAGCGGCTTAGTACTTCAGTATGTATTAGCAGATACCTATCACCAAAGCCTCCAAAAGGTGGGGAAATTCTAGGGGCTTTGGTGTGTACCAGAATATTTCATGTCCTGATTGAGTTTGACACCAAGACTGAAACGGAATCCTTTATGGTCCGTTGTTACTAACCAGTCTAGGCTTTTGCTGGGTGAGGGTAGATGAGGGATCAGTGGCAGCATTATACCTTGAGCATCCCAGGAAGAGATGGGTTTTCAGAGAAATTGTGTATTATTAGTGTATTATTAGTGTACTGAGACAAATAATTAGGATTCCTGTAACCTTTAAGCTTTGGAAGGGTTCAGGCATCCCAATAAAGAACCCATTTATAAGGTTTCCTGAATCTTGGAGAGGTTATATAACCTGTTCAAGGTTGCATAGATTGGGGTAGGAAGAGGGGCTGACATTTACTAAGCTAGGCACTTTTACATAGGTTATAACTCATATAATCTTTCCAACAACTCCATGGGAATTAATAATATAGTGATATTATTTCATAGATAAGGAACTAGCCATAAAGAATCATTGAGTGACTTGCACACAGCTGCATAGTAAGAGGTGGACTGAAGTCAGCCTTTCTACCAATTCTGGATTCTGATAGCATACTTTATATCAAGACGTCTTATGTTTGGTATTTGCCAATGAATTTGGGCCCAAGTAATTTGGTATTTATGACAACTAAGGAGTGTTTTCTATTTAAACTATTAGATGAGAAAGAAGTTTGTTAGCCTGTAAGCCACTTGTAAACATAAACAATTGCTAGGGGAATTTTGAAGATATTAAAATTGGAAGTGTTTTTAAAGACATTAAGAAGTATGTGCAAATAATTGACAGGCTAATGAAAATTGACTTTATTAATTAATATCAGCTCCTCCAAATACGTCTCACAGCCATCTATTGCTCAGCAAGTTTCAAGAAATATTTAAAAATTGTATTTTCGTTAAGCTAGGGAATGTACAAGAGGCTGTTTTCATTATCTAGACAAAGAAAAAAGGAAGGGTGGAACTCATGCTTGGGAGTGAGTGTTGAGGAACTAGAGAAAACAATGAGACCTGCTCACTTTACATTTTGAGTCTGTCTTCCTATCTGAAGAAGGGTTTGCTTACCCAAGAAGTTAAAACCAACACCAGTAAAAGAGAATAAAGCTGGGGTGGGAAATAATTTAACAAAGTTACAGCCAGCCAACTTAAATGATTTTAAGCTTCCAGGCCTCAGGCAGATGACAGTGTAGGGTGCTGAGAACAGTTGTGAGGGAGCTTCTCTCTACTGCTTGGTAATACTCAGTGAACGAAAGGAGCAAAAGCAATCCCAACTTTCCAAATGGAGAGAAAGATTGAATATGTAAACTGAAGCCCAGCTGGCTTGACGTTGATTCAGGCTAAAAATTGAGAGGGTGCTAATAGAAGTGGGCTCTTGATCATTAGAATAAGAAATGCTCACTACCTTAGGCAAACTCTGGGTTCTCTCAGAGCACAATCAGGCCAGATTTCCTCACACCCTTTTCTAATACACTGCAGCTCATTTTGTGGAAGTTAAATGTATGAATTTCAGCAGTGGGTCTTTTTTAAAATAGCAAATATTTATTGAATAGTTATTATGGACAAGTCTGTGTCTAACCACTTTATAAATATATTATCTTGTTTAATTCCCACAATATCCATATTTGAGGTAGGTACTTGTCTTAGTTTGCTAATGCTGCGGAATGCAAAACACCAGAGATGGATTGGCTTTTATAAAAAGGGGGTTTATTTGGCTACACAGTTACAGTCTTAAGGCCATAAAGTATCCAGGGTAACACATCAGTAATCGGGTACCTTCACTAGAGGATGGCCAATGGCGTCCAGAAAACCTCTGTTAGCTGGGAAGGCACGTGGCTGGCGTCTACTCCAAAGTTCTGGTTTCAAAATGTCTTTCTCCCAGGACGTTCCTCTCTAGCAAGCTTGCTCCTCTTCAAAACGTCACTCACAGCTGCACTGAGTTCCTTCTCTTTGAGTCAGCTCATTTATATGGCTCCACTGATCAAGGCCCACCCTGAATGGGCGGGGCCATGCCTCCATGGGAATATCCCATCAGAGTCATCACCCACAGCTGGGTGGGGCACATTCCAAGCAAATCTAATCACCAAAACATCTGCCCCCCAAGACTACATCAAAGATAATGGCGTTTGGGGGACATAATACATTCAAACTGGCACAGTGCTATATTATGACTTCCACTTTATAGATGAGGAAATCAAGGCCCTGAGATTAAGATGCCACATGCTCCTGGTTCTCTTCCTATTACATGGTTCTCTGTTGTTAGTATTTTTATTTGGTTCCTGTTCTTACACCTCTCTTTTCCATGTCATTGTTTGTCAAAGCTCCAAGTAGGTGGTAAAAGCAGGATCCAAGAAATCTCAAGAAGTTAATAAACCAAAACCAAGAGAGTAGAATTAAATAAGATTCACTTTATCGTCCTGCCCTTGATCCTTTTAACTGAACAGCAACTGTAGGATGGTGGACAAGGCTTAAGGTTTGTGATGTCACTATGAGCTGGTGTTTTAGTTTCCTTGGCTGCAATGGGTCAGGTTAAATGATGGGAATTTATTTGCCCACAGTTTGAGGCTGGAAAAAAGTTCAACTCAAGGAATCATCAAGGTGATACTTTCTTCCCAAAGACTGTGATATTCTGGGGCTGGCTACCAGCGATTCTTGGTCCTTAGCTTGCCTCAAGGCAAGGCACATGGAGGCATCTCCTGATCTTGCCCTTCTCTTCTGGATTCCACTGAAGTTCAGCTTCTGGCTGCTCCCTGTGGCTTTCCCTCTGAGTTTCATTCCACTTATAAAGGACTCCAGTAATAGGATTAAGACCCATCCTGATTGAGTTGGGCTGCACCTTAACTGAAATAATCTCACAAAATATCCTACTTACAATGGGTTCACACCTACAGGAATGGATTAGGTTTAAGAACATGTTTTTCTGGGGTACCTACTGCATTAAACCACCACAGTGAGTAATGTGACAAATGGCCAAAACCCAACACAATGCTAAGCTTTGAAAGAACTAGTCCTATACTAGTCATAATCTGCTCTGAATGTACCAGGAGTTTTGTGATTCTTCTGGGCACCCCATGTTTAAGAGGGACATTATTTTAAGAGATTCTGTCCAGAGAATGACTGAGAAAATCCTTTAGGGTCTGCTCTGACTCTGAGGCTCTGAAGAATATAATCCAGGGTTATGTGAACACTTGACAACATGTCTATAAGACAATCAGAGGAACTGATGATGATTAGGGCTGTGAGGGCTGTGTAGTACCAAGGGGGAGAATAATAATAGCTACCATGATCAAGAAATTATAATGTGCTAGGCAGAGTGCTAAGTATTTCATTTAATAACCACAGTCCTATAAGGCAGGTATTATTAGCTCTCTGTGATGGATTGCAGAGAGGTTAGCCACTTGTCTAAGGAAACCCAACTAAAAAGTAGTGAGCCAAGGAAACAAATCCAGGGCAGTTGACTCCAAACTCATGCTCTTACCCGTAAGGCTAACTGCATCTTAGAACCACACCCCATGAATAGATGCTTTAGTAAGACAGAGTTTGGTTTTCTATATGAAAGAACTTTCCATTAGCCTGAGAAGTCCAGAGACTGCCTTGAGAATTTAGTAGAAGAAACTTAAGCTTCATATGGGCAAATGAAGAAAATCCTTTTAGGGACCTTTCCAACTCTGAGGCTCTGAGAGAATATTCTATGATCCATGCAGCTCACTAATTCAGAAAATTTTCGTCTTACGAGATTTTACTCTATTTCACAGATTGCATGGACTTTTCTATGTGATGTATTACACTTGAATATGGTGGTAAAGGAAGAATAACTGAAGTGGCTACCTTCTCATTTAGGTGATGTCTATGCTATGACAGTTGGGATAAGTAAGCCATTCTAATAGAAATTGAAAAATAAGGCTGCTGGAGAACTTTTCCCATGTGCTATGATTGTTAGACAGAAAGAAAACCTCTCCCAATTTCTCATCTCTGATGTGGTAATAAAAAGAAATGGAAAGACAGCCTATAAAACATTGCCTGGCTCCTAAGGAAAAAAAATTTTGTCTAGAGGTTTCTACACTGTTAGGTAAATTAAAACGACCTCCAGAATTAGGTGTTTCCGGGAGGGCCCCCCTTCGTGAAAAGGGCTTGAGGAGAAGACCAAAACAATTGACCTACAGGGGCTCTCGTGAGAAAATGGAATGCACCCTGCAAAACTGCAGATAAGCAAGACCTGCTGATAAGAGTTTCTGTCCAGGAGAGACAGCTTATCAGACTGGACAAGCACACCATGCTAATCTATGTATATCTGCTCCCCACTTTGTAAGAACCTCCCCCGCCATGTAAAATAGAAATTTAATGTAAGCCAATCAGAGCATTTCCTCTCTTGCTTCAGAGTTCGCCCTATAGAAGCTTCCCCTTTTCACCCCTTCAGTGGAGTTCCCTTCTACTTTCTGAATGGGATGCTGCCCGATTTATAAACAGCTCAGTAAAGCTGTGAGATCCTAAATTTAATGTTGCTGAAAAGTTTCTCTTTTAATAGTACTAAACCATCCATCTGGGAGGCAGTGGCTGCAAATCCCAGCAGCCAGGCTGCCTCTGTGGATTCGAAACCAGTCTGGCAGGGGCCGAGAGAGAAAACCAAAGCGATGGCAGATAAAGAAATCCTGTTGTGCTTTGAAGCCAAGTGCATGTTGCAAATAACTGATTTTTTTCTTAGCCATTGTTTTTCCAGCTGAATGACTAATTATCAACCAGCTGATTTTGAGGAATGCTCGCTCCTCAAATTTGCTCCTCAATTTCCTGTTGGGAAATTATAGAATGCTTTTTCATCCCATTCCCTTGACGTATGTTTCTGTCCTGTCTTCCCTTTTAAATGTATCATCCCAAGAACATGCTTTTTGTGCAGATTGCAAGGAATAAGTCATTGCAGGAACAAGGAAAAGAACCGTGATACACTTCACCCCTCCCAGTGGAGGGGTCGGTCCACACGCCTCCATATCGGTTTTAAGTCCCAGCCTCATGACTCAACGTAAATGAAAATGTCGATTCATTTGGACACTGACAACTCTGAAGGAAAGATTGAAGCACTGAAGAGTTAGTACACCTGGAAAGGGTTTTCTAGGATTCTCAGTTGGGACTCATTCACCAAATATGATGATTTATGATTGTATTTTGCAAATGCTCTTTTCTTTCAGCATAAAACCCGGTGCATCTTGTCTTTGAAGAACTTACCAAGCCCTTGAGGCTAGCCCTAAATGGGATCAGGCAGGCAGCAGGCCTTGTGTGGCTCTTCAGTGGGCAAAATCAGTTGAAAAGGAATAGTGTGGATTTGAAAGGGAAAAAAGAGTGAGACTGTTGAATTTGTGGACAATGTCTCTTGGGAATGAATTTTGAAGTATGGCGAAGGATAATCTCAGGTGTTTACTTTTTGGGGGGGGGTGGGTGGGTCTAAAAATTTATTGCATATGCAGAATATTACCATGAACAAATGCAGACAGTCTAGGACACAATGGTTCTTGATGGAGGACGGCTCGCTCTTTGGAAAGTGAACAGGTCTGGGTGGCTCAGCCTCATGCCACACTGATTGGCTGGTCAGGTAGGAGGGCACATGCCAAGCACCGCAGGGTGTCAGGGCATCAGGTGATTGCTCTGTCTGTCTGCACTGCCGTCCCTATCTGATCCCAGGCTTCAAAAGATGCCTGGCCCAGAAGCAAGCAACCAAAGGAAAGGGGCTTCCTAGGGTGGGCCAGTCTCTGAAGTCATTGCAACGCCATTTTAAGCAACATATTTAATTCGATGATTTCCGTGAAGTATACATGAAGTTTCTAATCATCACACTTCCATGAAGTACATAACATTGTTAGTGGCTGTGGGAACAGAAGGTAGCACAAAGAGTGGCACCTTCCAATCCTGTGGGGGTAGGGGGTGGGGAAAGGTCCTTTTTTAAACTGAGCCCCTCATTTCAATGTACAAAAGAATTACTCTGATCGATATTAAATTGCATTGAAAATAAAATGGACTAAAAAGCAAATACTACTGTATGCTGGGGTGGAGGTGAGAGGAAAGAATGAATCCCTCACAGCAGGAGGCGAGACAGGCGGGGGAAGGTTCTGCGCCTGTGACCCAGATGGTCACTCACGATGCTCCATTTTTACTTTTGGTGGTCTCAGGAAGGCTCGATTTTTATTCTCTTTCCTCCCCTTTGTGTTTGCTTGGGAGTTTCACCAGCTGTCCACATGACCATCTTGACTTTCCTCAGAGTTTTTCTGCTGCTCCCTTTCTCATTTGGCTTCTTCTTGAGCTTCGATCTCTTCTCTTTGTCGCATTCTTTCATGCATCTCTCTGGCTTCTCTTGCTTTCCTTTTAATTTCCAGTTCAGCAAAGAGTTTCATGGTCTGTACACTGCCTGTTTGAACAACTCAGAATCATCCTCTTCCACATTTATAGGTTTTCCTTCTTTAATTGCTTTTTCTGCTCTTTCACAGTATGTTCCACATATTCTTTTCCTGCCTGAATTACATCCAGGACCTCTTCGTTTGTTCCTGATCCAGTAGCAACTTGGGAAGCATTGTCCACAGCTTCAAAAGCCTTTTGTGCTCTGTCAGCATCATCTTGATTTTTGTCGGGATGCACCATATGGATAACTACCAAAACCTCTTTTTATTTCTTCACCTGTCACTTCAGGATGTATTTGAAGAACTGCAAATGGATTCAACTTGAAGTAGGAGGAACCAGGATGGGTCAGTCTTTCTATCTGATTTTTTGACGTTAGAACCGAATCTCTCTCCTCTTATTTGTTCCACTTCACTGTAAAAGGTCATAAATTCTTCTTCTGTGCTGCCTCCACCACCCCAAGCTCCCCTCTCCCCTGAAGCCACCATTTCCCCTGCTTCAGGTGTTTACTTTTTACTATCTTTTGTTTCCCTGGTTTCCCCCTAGAGCCACCGATCCTCAAATAAATTAGCATGAGGCACCTCAAAGCTTGAGGCATTGGCTTCGGACCATTATACTAATCAAGTAGGATGTTTTGATCCCAATACTGATCCTTTGTTTTGGCCCCACTATTTTGGCCCTAAGGACATTTGCATAAGGTAGTGAGAAATTAGAATTGGCTGATGCTTTAACACAAAAGTAAAACTGATAATTGCTAAAATGGCCATGGTAAGATCTGCTATAGAACTGGAAACTAAAAATGGATAGCAAACTGAAATCCTGTTGGTGAAGGTTTGATCTGTAAAATTGTACCATTGAAAACTGGGCTTGGTAGAAATAATGAAGTTTCCCAATAGTTAAACTATAGATGGTAAATATTTTGGTATGTATGCAAACAAAATTGATAAGTTCCTATTTTAAAATTTACACAGAAAACAGTCTACCCCAATAGAACTTTCAATAAAATAAACAGGAGAATGGAAATAGTTTAACTGCACTGCATAGAGAACTGATCAAGGATTTTAATCAGCCTAATGAATATTGCCCTGAAATCAGTACTGAAGAAATCATCCTTAATAGAATTTATTAAAATGCTTATATTCTTACTCATAGGTTGAAAATACCATCAGGGTCAAAACACAGACTTTTGAACATCATTGGGTTGAATGCAAGGTCAAAATGTCTTGTACCCTTTCCTAAATATAAAGTAATTCATAAATCCTACTCTCTGGGAAGTTTGATTCCTTTTGGAAGGATGGGAAATGAGAGGAGTGTGGATTTAAGCTTTTCTTTAACTTGGCTGAGTGTGCTCAGCCCATCAGGCTGTCCTGACAGGGAAAGGGCCTTAAATCCCAAGTGCAGAAGCTTCAGGACAATACCAATGAGCATTGACTGTTTAGGAACCACTAGAGGGGTCACCTCAGAGCATGGCTTTTGGTATGTGCTATTTCCAACGTTGTGGCTTGCAGAAATCCTTTCAGAAAATGGTAAAGCTTTGCTCAGGGAAAGAGACCATGAGACTCAAGAGAGGCAGGCCACTTAAGCCCAGATGCATTTAGTAAACTGGCCATCTGTGTGGATTGGGCTAAAGAGGGAGAATCCCAAACTTTTAGTAGTCACTGTTCACACAGTTCACACAGAGACCATTTGAGGAAATGACCCCAACTGGGCCATTCCCCTGCACTGGGAAATTTTTACCCCTGCACTGTTGCATTTTGGTGGGGATGGGAGACGTACACCTACATGTGTGTGAACATGTGTCAGAGGTTGAGAGAGAAAAAAGAGACTCCAATATCAGAGAATTGACAAGGGTGTATGGAAGGAGCTGAAAGGCAACCATTGGCTGGAAAGTCTACCCATTCTGCAATTTTGCCTTTCCCCACCTCTGTCCCCAGGGGACATTTGACAATGTCTGGAGACACTTTTTTTTTTGGGGGGGGGTGAAACTAGCATCTGATGAGTAAAGGCAAAGGATGCTGCTAAACATCTTACAATGCACAGGACCACCTCCCACAACAAAGAATTTTCTAGCTCCAATGTCAATAGTGCCACGGTGGAGAAATCCTGTAATAGAGGCACTAAACTCGATCAAACACAGCTGGTATGCATGTACCTCTTATTGAAAACTGTGAGTTTAGGGAAGATAAGAATTATGTGTTCCATAATTGTAAATCCTGGAGTTGGGGTAATTATGCAGCTAGAGTAAGACAGTATCAAGCAGTGATTAACAGCTCAAAATTGGGTAATTCAGGTCCAAGTTTTGACACTTAAGTAACATTGCCCAAGCCCACACAGTTATTAACTTCTCTGGGCCTCGTGTTCCTATCTGTAAAATGGGAATAATGCCCCAACTTCATGAATTGGATAAATGAAATGATGCATGTAAAACACTTAGCTTTAGTGCAGATGCATGGTTGTCAACAAAATGTTTGGAAGTCTGGTTAGAGCAGACTAGAAAATGAAGAATGAAGAATCCCTTCAAAAAAGATTATTTAAATATGATCAAGTGGTATAGAAAATTGGTAACTCAGGTGTGGCTACAGAAATCACCTACCCAAATGAGGAGGCAAATTTTTGAAAAGGTTTTCGATTAAAATTGTAGTAATGTTCCTTGGATTGCAAAATTAAACTCCAGTGAAAGGCAGTGGACTTGATGAGGAAAGGGCCCTCCATGGACACAAGACAGAATTGGCCTCTGAGTTAGAGCGCTACACAATTACCTTTGGCTCCATAGAATCACCGTGAATCATTGCAGGACCCAAATGTCTTCTCCTGGGTCAATTCTCTAAATGATAAACAATGGTATTGTGACTCAGACCTAGTAATTTTATCCTGCCAGAGATGGTAAATCTGCTCATTAATTGGGTGACTTTGCTCAAAGTCTGGGAATATGTTTAGAAATCTGGAGATAATGAAGTAAATTAAATTCATATTATTAATACTGTACTTTGAGGTTTAGGAATAAGTTCTGTAATCATTGGGATATTTTATGTGCATTTGTATTTGAAGGAATTTGAAATAAATCTGACATATTGGATAATCATTACAATTTGAAATGTGTAATTTATATTGGATTCATCATATTAATTTTAATGGTGAAGTAGTTTTATCAAGTTTGTAAATGGTATTTAAATATTTAAGAGAATCTGGCTTACTATATTATTTGATTTTTTTGATTTACAGGAATTAAATGCTTAAATGCATAGGAAGATTTCATTTTTTAGGGCTGTAAGTGTGTCAGGCTTTTGGAGTTTGTTAAATATGCACATTTTAAAAAGCTTAAGGGGATTTAATGAACTAAATTCATAAATGGGATTAATTATTTAGAATTTAATCTCTTAAATTTATCAGTTAATTGAGCATAACTATAGAAAAAAGTGATGGTGAATTCTTATTTTTATAGAAAAGTATTAGATTTATAACGACTCCTAAGTGGAACTTAAAAGCGTGGGGAACACTAGCTTTTTAATTCACCATTTCAATATATTTAATTAAAATTGCCCAAAGTTCCCTCTGACATTTAAAAGTTCAAATGACACTAGTAAGTGCTCAGTAAATGGTAGTTATAATTAATAACTCCTGCTGGCCATTCTGTTCTCTAATCCTTGTAATAAAACTTTATGTTGTGTGTCTGTTTCTTGAGACCCTTAGAGTCCTGATTAGCTGAAGGAAAAGATGACTCCAAAAACCATACAATATTTCTTTTGAGTCAATTTTATTAGTATTATTTTTCACACTGAGACTTAGTTACATAAAGTGATATTCTATGAGTTTATTGTCAGTAGTAGAAGCACAAAGGTGTGGAAAGTGCAAAAACTGAACACAGTGAAGAAACGCCCTTTATCAGAGTGAAGTCCGTGTGACAGAAATACATCACTCCAAACAGCCTATATACAAATAGTGTTTTCCGTCTATGCACAGACGTAGTCACAGAATAAACTGACACGGTACCTCCGTACATCTTGTCATCTGGTGAAAACTGGTCATAATAAATAAAACACACACACAATGACAAAATTCATTTGGATGTACATCAGTTGGATTCTTGAGGGGTAAAGATGGGGGTGGGGTGTGGTTTAAAAATGCTTCTTTAAAATGGAGACAAAAGAAGCATGAGACCATGTCTATCCCTAAAAAGATCCTTTATAAAAATGGCCTCTGTTAACTTTAATGTAACCTATCCAAAAGACATTTTACGTGTTATAGGGAAAATGCCTATGTTGGGGTCCTAGTTTTAACATTTTCTCTGTTTTAACAAAAGGCAAAGAACAAAAGCATTCAGCAGGGAAATGTGCTACCAGAGGCACCCTCTTCCAGATGGAGAGTCTCTGCCCTTTGGAGATATTCTCCAGAATCAGAAGCAGCCGCCAACAGTGGGAACTCTCTGGCCCTGCTTCGAGACCCCTTTTCTTTAAGGCAAATGACCATTAAATGACCATTAATGGGGTTATCTCCAACTTAACACATGTGTTTACTCTACATAGTTTAGGTACCCAGTTGTGGTGGATACTTCCAGGCTATGACCTTTTAGTACGGTAATTTGGAGTTCACTTAAATTATAGAAAAAGTTGTGATGAGAAAAATGTTAATGTTTTTAGTTCTGGAGACATCTGTGTGTACAAGTGATTCGTGTATGTAAGCAATCTACCATACAAGTCAAACTATTTTAGCAGAAGGAAAAAAACAATGCATTTCATAAGAAGTAGGCTGTTTTACTTGTGCTCCCTAGTGAGGTCTATAAATTATATTAGATGTAAGAAGTTATTGACAAATGGTGTTTCTCTATTTGCCATTTTTATAAGGGAACTTCTTAGACCCATGCTATATTTATATAAAAACTTAAACACACCCTAAATTTCTCAGGTATATATTTGCTAATGTTCCATTTCTCTTTCCATTTGGGTGAACCTTGTTTTACATAACAAATGGATTCCTGAAAAAATAGTGAATCTATAATTTTAAAAGAAATATTTTCAAAGTAGCATATGAACTTGCTGTTTAAAAGAACTATGTAATAAGCTATTTTGGAAGTGAAGAATGCTTTTGTGAAATGAATAAGCTTTGATTTTCAGTTTTATTAAAGTACACATCTAAATTTATCAGTCTAGGATTGTCTAGAACAATAATTGTATGTAATAAAAAATAGAACAGATAAACACCAATTTACAATAAACAATACGAAACAGGAATGACTCATGGACTGCTTCTTGATTGACTATATTCAGAAATCCTGAATATATGTATTATTGGTATTTTATGGCTTTAATTAAGACAATTGTCTCTTATGAAGTCCTATATAGTGCAATATTAAAAAATTAAAAAACCCAAAAGGCATCCATTGTCCCTCAGTTTCATCCTGATGAGAAGAATTGGAGAGTCATTTAATTAAATGATAAGGAATTATCTACTCTTAATTCATGTAACTAATCTTATCCTTAATTATTTTATTCAGTGATTGAGATTTCACTCATTCATTTTTTTTTTTTTTGGTGACATGATTAAAAAAAGTCTTTTTTTGCAGAGTGTTTTAGAGCATTGGCAGTCCCAAGACCTTAGTTACTTAGAGATCCATTATAAAGGATTATGCAACCCAATGTGTGAAAATGCAAGAGGAAATTTCCAGCCTTTTAGTGAACTGTAACCCATTTTTGTGGGCCAGGACACCCACCAGCAACTTTATAATTCCTATGGAACCTACCACTCAAGGAAGTATAAACACTGTGACACTGGTTGATGAGAGGAGGCCCAACCATTTGCTCTATTTCCTACTTAAAGGGAAAATATAAAGTCCTCTTGGTAGATCAATGCAGGGAAGTGCACGTCCAGAGTTTCTGAATGCTCTACACTGGTGTCTCCCCCATTCTGAGTTCTTTGTGAGTTTGGGACTTCGACCTTAAAAACAAAGCTCAAGCTTGACCTCACCAGGGCCCCATGCTAATCTTGTGCCCATTGTTCTTGCTTTTTACCAGAGGATAAATGTCTGTTGGTGCTTGCTAGATTCAAGGCCTACTAGTGCTCTTAAGGTAGTTCAGCTACTCTATTCTCTTGCAGTTGTGAATTCTGTCCACGGTTTAGTAGCAATTAGGAGGGATTCTCCCCAAAGAATTAGGCAGTTATACAAAACAGGCAAAGGTTTAGTAGTTTTGAATATTCACATTAATGAGGAATTGGAGAAAATGCTCACTAAACTTGCCAAATGAAAGGAAACTGGAGAGGATGGTGTGAGGACCTTGCAGGGGAGCCAGCACTGGGCTGCAACCTGGACTAGACACTGGGTGTGGGGTTAGGAATAAACAGACCGAAACTCTGTAAGGCCAAGTGGAAAGTGGCTCATAGTAGGCAAGACACCTTTGCAAATAAAGGGGGACAGGCCAGGAAATCTATTGACTTCATCCACATCTTTGAAGAAAGATGCAGGGGTTATAGGGAACACAAGATAAACGTCAATGGGCAATAAAGTGTGACTTTTTCAAAGAAAGGCAGAGGGGTGCATAAAATGGGAGCAACACATTAGGGTGGAGGCTGCAATTCAGCATTGCTCAGATCTTATACTTGGGACATGAGTAGTCATAGGTTTCATGATTTAAGAGCAACACAAAGCATTTAAAAAAGCTTAGTAGAGAAGAGCTGTAAAAATTACTAGGACAGTTAGAGAAAAAAACGACTCAGAAATAAAAATCTAAAGCTCCGGAGACTTTTCTGACACTGATGGTTGTTAAACTTTGAATTGGGTTACCCTAGGAACATTGGGCTGGGATGCCTTTCTTAAGAAAGGGTTGTCCTTTGAGAAACTTTCAACGAAATTAAACCTTTGCTGGGAGCCTACGAAAACTCCATGGCACTCGGTTAGATTTAGGCATTTATCTGTTTTTAAAATAAAATTAAAAAAAAAAAAACTTTTAGGTTTCCCACTCTGCCAATCATTGAGTGAAAGTGCTTTGGCTTAAATGACTTGGTATTTCCATACAGTTGCTTACTATGTGTAGACTAATTTGAACATAGTTTTCTATCCAGTCATAATTGCAGGTCTTGTCTCTAAAAGCAGGCTGTCTTGTAGATGTTTGTCCTTAGTAGCTCTATTAAGAAAACCGTCATTAGTCAGATTAAAGACCTCTGTGGAATTTCAGGTTGTTCTGAGCAAGGCAAATCTCCACTGTGTGAGGGAGGTGTGTAAAATGATTATATGCCACAGCCTGTGCAGTTGCAAAGCACCCTGTGAAGTGAAAAATGTATTTTGATGATGTAGTAATAAATAATGGAGTTTAGTTGGCTGAGGGTATTTCCTTTATTGCTTTTCTTGTTTGCTATAAATTTCAAAGAACATGAAGGCTACAAGATTAAAAAAGAAACACAAGAAGAGGCAGGTTGTCAAGACCTTCTTGATAAGGGGAAATTTTTATCTAGGACTACAGATGAGCTTTTGTAAAAGCTAAAAAAAAAAAAAAAAACAAAAAAACCCTGGTATTTCTAACTATGTGTCTCAAATAATATAGGGATATACTTCAATGTGACACTTGCTTTCTTGAGAACCCTCGTAAAAGTAAACTAATTTCTCCTTTCTTTCCCAGCCTTATTAGTTTTTCACCAACTCTTTTAATGACAAACCCTCACCTGCTAACTGAAGTCAACATTGCTCAGGGAGGTATAGGGGTTAAGGATGTTTCTTTTAAAAATATTAAACCATTAAGAGCTGGCTTAGTGGGAATGAGCTTCTGCTTCTACAGAAAGCTTTTAGGAGACAGTCGGTTTTTCCAGAAATCACCCTGAGAACAGTTGCCCTTATTTCTTCTGGAATAGAGCTGCCACCGATAACATGGCTACTTAATTATTTGAGTGACAGTCTGCCCAGGTGCGAGGAAGCACAGCATCCTCGTAATCGTGGGCACTTGTGCGCAGATGCGTGTGGAGGAGTGTGGGGAAGCAAGCACCCTGAATTTCAGGAATGCTTGTATTTAGACAGGCCATCAAACCCATGTTAGATATTCCAACCCAGTAATTTCAGCACTTAGAACAATTGGAGGGGATGGACGCCTGCTGTCCGTCCAGCAGCTCTAGCCTATGTCTTTGGTTGGCGTTCTGCTAGGGTGGGTGGGGGCGGGGGTGTTTACAGTTCATCTTGGCGTCACTGTTACATAGGACTTGAAGAGCTCTGAGCAGTGGTGGGGAGTCTGCCAATTCCCTCCCTGTTCAGGAATGGATGTACATTAATATTTTCGAGGGTCTAATCAGTGAGGCAGCTGTGTTTTGATGGGAAGGCTCCAAAATACCTGATTCATGCCTTCCCTATAAAATAAATTATAATGTCCTCTGACAGGTGACACCTGTTAGAAGCCTTACAAAGCATTTTCCCTGAAAATGAAATAGTCCCTGCCTCTTTATGTAAGCTTCTGGGCAAGGCTTTTAGGATGTTCTGCTGCATTTGCCAAGTTGATAACTAACACTTTCTCTTAGTCCCTGCACATGCACTCTGCTTTCCCAATCTGTCATTGTTTGACTCCGTTTAGGTCTTGGGAAGCTGCAGGAACACCATCTAATCTCCAATTTCTAGTTCATCAGAATCAGTCGGGTTCAGAGGGCAGCTGAACTTAGGGTGGGCATTCTCAGACCCGATTTAGAAGGTTCTATTCGGACACTGTTGGTCTCTGCCAAGTTGCTCTCTCATCCTGGGGCTATCTGGGGCTACAGAGGAAGTAACAGCAAGCAAGACCTGCTTGGTTTGCTAGGGGGAAATGGAACCATTTGGATACAGCTTATTTATTTTAGGTTGAGCAGGAGCAGTAAACTGTTCATTCTTGAATGTTATTATTTTTATATCCTGCTCCATGGCACTGAAGGAGAGTTATCTGGATTAAATTTTTTTTTCTGAAATTTTCTGTTGTATATTCTCTGCCTCAACATCAGCTTTAGGAATATGGCTGATCAGTTCCTTAAGGCTATAAATCAATATTTCTTGGGGTGTGAAAACAGATGCAAATGTATGTTTCTATGTACATGTGCACAGAACAGAACAACCTTATGATGTCAGGAGGAACTGCTCCCTTTGGTTGTTGGTATGCATGACTTTCCTCTTCCTTGAGTTTGGCAAACTTGATGCTCCCTGCTTTTGAACCCTGCATGTGATTGGCTTAGGGGGTGATGTAAGTGATACTGTGTCTGGACATATGGACTCGGGATAAAGACGTATATATTTATATGTATATGTACTCAGGCATGCAGGGAAGGGGCTGGATTTGACTCCCTCAGGAAACCATGATCTGGAATTTCTTTCTTATAATTATGTCAAAGATTTGAATGCTTTCAGAGACCCACGGCTGCATTCTATACATTGCTCTCTAAATTACCCTGGCCCAATATATAACCACACTCATGAAACCTAAATGAGGGAAAAGAAAGGGCAAGCAGTAGAAGGGAGAAGGTGTCTGCATATCAGATATCACAGGAGCACAGCTGCTGGAGGTTATGCTCACTGCACATCACTGAGGTGGGAACTAGGCTTGAAAACATTATCTTCTCAAATGCAGCTTTTCATTAATGACCACAACAATCCTGTGAAGTGGAGCTCCCAGGGGGGTAAAGTGCTCCACTGCTGTCCGGATCAGTATTTACTGTGAGCTGAGAATGAATGGGGAGGAGTGGGAGGCAGTGGGGAGGGTCAGGAGCACCAGAAAAAGAACAGGGTGGTGGCAGTGAACTGCGCTCAACTTTTCTTGTTTTACCTAGCCTACCTGCAGTTGAGTCAAAGTCATCCATTTACACCACCGTTTCAACTTACAAATCAGTCAATAATATATTTTTATACAATAACTGTTTTCCCAGTACATTACTAAAGGGGAGCAAAGTTTTTAAAAGTTCACTTACTCATTCTCTTTCACTCGAAGGAGCTAGCACAAATTCTAGCCTCCTTACAAAATCCTGCCCTTGGTGAACCGATGCAGGATCCTCTCACACATCTGAAAACCCAGCTTTGCAAGGTTGGAGAGACTTGAAAGCTAGGCTCCTAGGTGGCGGCCCTTTTGATTTCTTGTTTTCTCAAAGGCCCTCCACGTGGACGTGCTTCTGCTAGTCTATGAAGAGCTATGGTGGGCACTGCCTGTTACTGCCTGCTCTGTGGAGTCAGATGAGGCTTTCTGGAAGGAATACTAAGCTTGATCTGGGACTGTCAGGTCTCCCTTCCTCTTTATTCAGCTGGGAGTTCGGCGCCCTCTCTCCCTGTGCTACGAGGTGCATGCTCACAACAAAGTCATGCAGGCATCGTGATGGGATAGACTGGAGACAAGATAATCTATGGTGTATTTCCCCATATGTGGTGGTTGCCAACCCAAGTGTAGGACAGGCACAGAGTAACGGACCAGCCCTTATTAAATCTTTTAATTAAATCTTTTACTCTTTTAATTGGTATTAATGAAAATATGAATTGAGATAAAGTCTACATATTTTTCATCAGTTTAGTTTGCCTTCTTTTCCTGTTATTTTTACTTTCTACTGATATAAGAGCTGAAAAATCACACAAGGTATCAAAAAGAACTAGGGGCTACTGGATGAATGAAATGCAATATACCATGTAATGCTCAGCAAAAAAAGGGAAATCAAAATCTTGGAGAGACTGGCCAGTAGACTCTTCAGCACACTATGTAAGCTAGAAAGAGTCCCTCATGGTGTCCTGATGGAAGTAGAGACACCGATGTTGCATGGACTTTAACCAAATACTGGTCCTGGCACGACCTGACACAGGACTCAGAAATCTTCCTGAGGTGTGCTGTGTGCACAAATGCCTTCCTAAACATCTCTAAACTGCCTCACCCCAAGCATCATTGATCATGATTAGATCTGTGAGAGGGTATTGAATTCCTCCACTGAAGCCCTTTATGACGGCACTGGAAGATGCTTTAAAGAACCATGCCCTTACATTCTCATGGGTGGCAAGCCCCACTGAACCCCTCTACTGGATGCTATTCCTTATCACACCTCTTGGCTCTCTCAGTGGGCATTTTGACTAAATGAGCACTCTTAGCATCAAAATACATCTAAGTGACAATCACAGTTAAATTTATCCCCTTCTTTTGATGATAATGGGACATGCATTAGAACAATACAGGTTCAGTTTATATAGTCTTGCTGTCCTAGAATAGCACTAATTTAGTTTGCAGTCATATTTTTCTACTTGCATGCTGGGGCAATATAAGAAAAATAAACCAACCTGGTCACCTTTCCCCTGCCCCTGAACCAGTACCCAGCCTGGGTTTTACCTCTGTTTGTCCCAAGTAATCCTATGGGTTTCAAATGGTCAGTGTACCCAGTGGGGGTGGGCAGGTAGTCTACCTGTTTGGCTTGTGTTTTAGAGGGCTCAACTCGGGGTTCCTACAGACCCTCTCCACCAAGCCGTCCCCTGCAACCCATTTTGCTTAACCCTCAACCTTACCAGACAGCACGCCAGTAAGTCCAATGTAGGCTGAAAGTCACAGCAGTGCTACCACTGCCCATCGGTTCCATTACTGTACCTCTTGCATGTAAGAGGTAAAACCCAGACTGAAGGTTGATGCCCCCCCTTCAAATAGGTACTATATAAATATACTAGAGCTATCCCTGAAAAGATGCATTTGTGTGTGTGCATATATATATATATAAATATATATATAATTTATTTCTTTGTGTCTGTATACAGGTATATATTAATCTATGGGTGTGGAAGGAGAGGTATAGTACAGAAACAGGCAGGTGTGTGTTTTCATGTGTGTGTATTTATAATATGTATATATATTTTATATATATATATATATATAGCCTCCATCAGTGTTTGCTTTATTACAACAAATGTACCTCCGACCAGCGAGGAGTACCTGTCAGTGGTGAATGGAGAGAAGCCCCAGAATGACGGATCTCTTTGTCTCTTACATGCAGCTGTTTTGGTAGGCAAGGGTGGAAGCAGCCTTTGAGGTGAATGGGCTCTGTGTGCATCTGTCCCTCCTCAAATCCACCTAGAAGGGACACTCGAAACGCCCAGGGCCCTGTGCCACTGCCTCTTCTCAAGAGGTCAAGGCGCCTAGAGCCCAGAGTGGGAGAGGGGACCATCCATTCTGTCGGTTCAAGATATGGCTTTTTCTGCTAGATGGAGACAGGGCACATGAGAATTCTGTCTTCTAAGAGGACACTGACCACCAGGAACACAAAGTAGAGGCCGAACATGATGAAGCCCAGCACTTTGTTCATCTTCCACTTGCAGAAGGCGATGGAGAGAATGACGAAGAGCAGCATGATGAAGAGGAGGACGATGGCACAGAAGAGGCCGTTGCTGCTGACGGTCACTGGATGGAATCTGTGAATGATGGTGTACAGGAGCCAGGGCAGCGGGAGCCTAGGAGGCAGAGAAGCAGGGTGAGGGGATGTGGAGGACCAGTCAGACATGTCGAAGACGGCAAACAATATAACATTGGCTGCTTGGGAACTGTAATCGGAAAAGGGTATCTTGATCATGACTTGGGCACGGTTGGCCCAGGAAACCACATAAGGAAGTTGACTAGTCTGTTTCCTAGCAGAATCAGGGAGAACGGAGAAAATTTGTGCTGCTAGTGTTGCAAGTCACTTCTGAATTTGATTTGATTTTTTTGTTGTTGTTGTCGTTTCCTGCCTGGTTGAGATTAAAATGTTGCTCTCAGCTCTAAAGAGGTGAACTAGAGTATTTTTACAGAGTGAGGAGAGAAGACAAATGGAGAAAAGGTGGAAAAATCAGGGGTGAAAATGGCAAAATTATTTTTTAACTGAAGACAGAAGAGCAATAAATTAACAATTGAAAAGCAAGATAAATTAGATGATGGTGGTGGGAGCTATGATACAGTAGCCTGAAGCTTATTCTAGAAAAGATGTTGAAAGCCTTTTGATTTAGAAATAGGTCTTTCCGAAGATTTTGAGATAGATAGTACCTTACATTTGCAATAAGGTTTTTAAAATTTTTACTTTATTATGTATTTTCACATTGTTATCGTCATTATCATTTGACTTTTAAACTCTGATAACATCTTTTAAGTCCTTTTTGGAGTGGCAACTCTGAAAGACATCAGGAAAGTTATTTGCCAGGTACACTCCTGGGGTTGCACAGGACTCCGCAGAGGGAAAAACTGGCTGAAAACACATGGATCATGCAGCATGAGCATCACCAGGTGGCTGGGGGAATGCAGCTGGGTTCTACCCATTTAGCCTAAGGAAGGGATGTTGGCTAGGGTGACATGGACCTAACTGGCTGAGCCTTTTAGCATGGCAAAGGATGTCACTTCTGGCCTTGTCTCAGGGTGTGGATGAGGAAGTGCCCTTTTGAAAAACAAAGTTGTCCAAGAGAAAAGCAAATAGCTTGTCAGAGAAATAATGAGGGGGAAAGAGGCAGCAGCAGCCAGCTGCCATCTCGCAACATTGAGCTTACATGTCTGTTTCATTTCCATACAAAGTGCATGCGAAGGCAGAGCCTGCATAAATTATTATGCATCCTTGAATTCCCAGGGCCTGGCACATGCAGGCCCTCATCCAGGTGCATTTGGTTAACGAGGCCTAAGCTGGGCAGTGATGCCGCTGCTCACTAAAGCCTGACTGGGAGGTGGTCGAGAATGGTTTCCACAGGGACAGCTTGGGAAACAAAGTGCAATTCTAGTTACTCGGATGCAGGGGCACCTCTGGCATCCTAGTGTCAGCAGGGAAAACTCAGAAAATGAGAGCCTGGGGTGGTGGAGAGGGGGCATTGAAATTTATGATACAAAAATGAAAACCATCACTAGGGACTTGTCTTGGGGTACTCTTCTTCCATACTGCCTGTCTCTTACAAAGGAAAAGGCCAAAAATCATTTTATTTTTATTAAGTTAGTGAAACAGAAAAAACAATTCTGGTGAGGGTGATGTTGACAGCACTACAAATAGGAAAAACTCTTTAGAAAAAAACTACATTTTTCATACCTTTTGACCTATTGATTCTATTATCAGGGCACAAGTATAAGAAATAATGTGAAATGTAGAAAAAACAATTCAGAAAATTGTTCATTTTTTTGTTACAGTAAAAATTTGGGAACAGCGTTAATGTCTAATAGGGAGCTAGGTAAATAGTGAACTGTTAAGTTGATGCAATATAATATAGCTCTTAAAATCATAAGCTTATAATGATATAAGAAAATGCTCAGGGTATAATTAACTGTAAATTGAAAATGAAGGATGCACATAAAAACATAGTAATTTCAATCAGGTAAAATATATATGAATTAAAAAAGGTAAGTTATCACTGATCTTCACTTATGCTTTATATGTATTTTCTATGTCCTTTACTGTGACTATGTATTACTCTTTTAAGCATGAAGAAGATGCTGGTAAGACTGAAGAAACTTTGTTTTTCTTAGAGAATTGTGTTTACAGAAAAATCATGCATAAAATACATATACCATCCTATTAATACCTTGCATTAGTGTGGTACATCTGTTACAACTGATGAAAGAACATTTTTTATAATTGTACTACTAACTATAGTCCAGCATTTACAATAGGATTCAGTGTTTGTTTAGTCCTATGTATTTTTTTTTTTAATTTTTATTCCAATAACACACAACCTTAAACTTCTTTTAACCACATTCACATTACATAATTTCAGTGCTGTTAATTAACATTCACAATGTTGTTTCACCATCTCCACCATCCATTACTAAAACTTTACAATGAACCTTAATAGAAATGCTGTACAATTTAAGCATTAATGTCCCATTCCCTACACCCACCCTAGTCCCTGGTAATCTATAATCTAGATTCTGACTCTGAGTTTGCTTATTCTAATTATCTCATATCAGTGAGATCATACAATATTTGTCCTTTTATGTCTGGCTTATTTTGCTCAACATGATGTCTTCAAGGTTCATCCATGTTGTCTCATATATCAGGACTTCATTCCTTTTTATGGCTGAATAGTATAGGTATATACCGCATTTTGTTTATCCACTCATTGGGTGATGGACACTTGGGTTGCTTCTGTCTTTTAGCAATTATACTTATAAGTATTTATATACTTAGAAGCAATATATACAGAAGCAGGGTTTTCGGGTCATATGGTAATTCTATATTTAGCTTCCTAAGGAACCGGTACATTGTCTTCCATAATATGGTTACAACCATTTCACAGTCCTACCAGTAATAAATGAGTGTTCCTATTTTTCCACATCCTCTCCAACACTAGTAATTTTTTTTTCAATAGTAGCCATTTGAGTGGGTGTGAAACGGTATCTCATTGTGGTTTTGATTTGCATTTCTCTAATAGTCAATAAGCACCCTCTCATGTTTTTTTGGCCATTTGCATATCCTCTTTGGAGAGACATCGAATTATTTAAGTCTTGCTCGTTTTAAAAATGGGTTGTCTTCTTCATTGCTGAGTTGCAGGATTTCTTTATATATTCTGGATATTAAACCCTTATTGGATATGTAGCTTCTAAATATTTTCTCCTGTTGAGTAGACTGTCTTTTCACTTTCATGTCCTTTGCACAAAGGTTTTTAATTTTGATGTGGCCCCATTTATCTATTTTTTTCTTTTGTTGCTTGTGCTTTGGATATAAAGTCTAAGAAACCAGTGGGAAGACACAAGATCCTGAAGATCTTCCCTGTTTTCTTCTAGGAATTTTATAGTCCTGGTTCTTATATTTAGGTCTTTGACCCATTTTGAGTTGATTTTTGTATATAGTGTGAGTTAAGGGTTCCCCTTCATTCTTTTGCATATGGGTATCCAATTCTTCCAGCACCATTGTTGAAAGCACTATTCCTTCCCCACTGAGTGGATTTGGCAGCCTTGTCAAAAATTAATTGGCCACAGATGTGAGGGTCTATTTCTGAACTCTCAATTCAATTCCATTGGTCTATATATCTATCCTTGTGCTAGTACAATGCTGCTTTGACCACTGTAGCTTTGTAATAAATTTTAGAGTCAGGAAGTTTGAGTCTTTAAAGTTTGTTCTTTTTCAAGATGGCTTTAGCTATCCAAATAAATTTGATGGCTGGATTTTCCATTTCTACAAAGAAGGTGGTTGGAATTTTGAATGGGATTGTGTTGAGCCTGTAAATCGCTTTCGGTAGAATTTACAACTTAGTAATATTTAGTCTTCCAATCCATGAGCATGAAATATCCTTCCATTTATGTAGGTCTTCCTTGATTTCTTTTAGCAAAGTTTTGTAGTTTTCTGTGTACAAGTCCTTTACAACCTTGGTTAGATTTATCCCTAGATATTTGATTCTCTTGGTGGCTGTTGTATATGGAATTTTTTCTTAATTTCCTCCTCAGATTGCTCATTATTAATGTATAGAAACACTACCGACTTTTGTGTGCTGATCTTATACCCTGCTACTCTGCTGAATTTGTTTATTAGCCCTAGTAGCGTGTTCCAGATTTGTTGGGACTTTTACATATGGAATCATGTCATCTGCAAATAGGGAAAGTTTTACTTCTTCCTTTACCATTTAGACACCTTTTATTTCTTTTTCTTGCCTAATTGCTCTGGCTAGAACTTTAGTACAATGCTGAATAACTGGTGACAGTGGGCATCCTTGTCTTGTTCCAGGTTTTAGAGGGAAAGCTTTGTCTTTTACTGTTGAATATGATGTTAGCCATGGGTTCATCATATATACCCTTTATCATGTTGAGGAAGTTTTATAAAGAAAAGATGCTGGATTTTGTCAAATGCCTTTTCTGGGTCAATTGAGAGGATCATGTGGTTTTCCCTCATCATTCTATTAATGTATATTACATTAATTAATTTTCTTATGTTGAACCACCCTTGCATACCTGGGATAAGTCCCACTTGATCATGGTATATAATCCTTCTAATGTGTTGTTAGATTTGATTTGCTAATATTTTGTTGAGGATTTTTACATCTATATTCATAAAAGAAATTGGTCTGTAATTTTCTTTTCTTGTAGTATCATTATCTGACTTTAGTATTAGGGTGATGTTGGCATCACAGACTGAGGTAGTATTCCTTCCTCTTCAATTTTTTGGAAGAATCTGAGCAGGATTGGTATTCATTTTTCTTGAAAAGTTTGGTAGAATTCACCTGAGAAGCCATCTGGTTCTGGGCTTTTCTTGTTGGGAGGTTTTTGGTGACTGTTTCAATCTCTTTACTTGTTACTGGTGTATTGAGATTGTCTTTTCTTCTAGAGTCAGTGTAGTTTGTGTGCTTCTAGCAATTTATCTGTTTCATCTAGGTTGTCTAATTTGTGGGCATACAGTTGTTCATAATATATTATAATGATCCTTTTTATTACTGTGGGGTCAGTAATAATGTCCCCTCCTCATCTGATTTCAGTTATAGGTATCTTTTCTTTTTTGTCAGTCTAGCTAAGGGTTTGCCAATTGTATTGATCTTTTCAAAGAACCAACTTTTGGTTTTGTTAATGTTCTCTATTGTTTTTTTATTCTCTACTCATTTATTTCTGAGCTAATCTTTTTTTCTTTCCTTCTGCTTGTTTTGTGTTTAATTTGCTATTCTTTTTATGGGACCTCCAGGTGTGCTGATAGGTCTTTGATTTTAGCTCTTTCTTCCTTTCTAATGTAAGCATTTAGGGTATGAATACTCCCTCTGAGCAGTGCCTTTGCTGTGTCCCATAAGTTTTGATATGTTGTGTTCTTGTTTTCATTCATCTCAAGATATTTACTGATTTCCCTTGTGATTCCTTCTTTGACCCACTGATTAAGAGTTTCTTTAACTTTAATATATTTGTGGATTTCCCAGTTCTCTCTCTGTTACTGATTTCCAGCTTCATTCCATTGTGGTCAGAAGAGATTTTTACATACTTTCAATTTTTAAAACTGCTTGAGACTTGTTTGGTGATCCAAAATGTGATCTGTCCTGGGGAATGATCCAAGTGCACTTCAAAGGAATGCATATCCTGCTGTTTTGGGGTTCTGTATGTGTCTGTTAGGTCTAGTTCATTTATCATGCTATTCAAGTTCTGTTTCCTTATTGATCTTCTTGTCTAGATGTTATCCATTGATGAAAGTGGTGTATTGAAGTTCTACAACTTTTATTGTAGAGATGTCTATTTCTCCTTTCAGTTTTGCCAGTGTTTGCCTCACATATTTTGGGGCACCATGGTTAGGTGCATAAATATTTATGATTATTATTTCTTCTTGGTGGTTTGACCCTTTTAATATTATATAGTGTTCTTCTTTGTCTCCTATAACAGCTTTCGGCTAACAGTCTATTTTGTCTGATTTTAATATAGGTATCCCAGCTCTCTTTTGGTTTGCATGGAGTATCTTTTTCCATCCTTTTTCTTTCAACCTATTTTTGTCCTTGGGTCTAAGGTGAGTCTCTTGTAAACAACATATAGTTGAAGATGCTTTTTTAATCCATTCTTCCAATTTATGTCTTTTGAGGAGTGTTATCCATTAATATTCCATGTTATTACTGTAAAAAGAGTACTTAGATCAGCTATTTTGTCCTCTGGTTTTTATGTTTTGTATCTTTTTTTTGTCTGTTTTCCCTTATTGCAGGCTCCTTTTCTGAACAGTTTATCTTTTGTGATGTATCTGACCAATACCTTTCTCATTTCCATTTCTATATATCTTTTAAGTACTTTCTTTGTGGTTACCCTGAGGTTTATATTATACAACCTATGTCTATAACCTAGTAACTTGGAAAGATACCAGTTTAACTTCAGTAGCATACCTGTTCTCTGCTCCCAAATTCCTCTGTTTCCCCTCTTTATGTTCTTTTTGTCCCACATTATCTCTTTATATTTTGCATGTCCAATATTAGGACTTTTCCTTATTCACTTGTCCTATTTCCTAATTTTGGACATGCAAACTCTCATTCACTTTTGAAGGACAGTTTTACTGGATAAGGAATTTCTGGCTGGCAGTTTTTCTCTTTTAGTACCTTATATATATCATACTTTTCACTTCCATGGTTTCTGATGAGAAATCTGAACTTAGTCTTATTGAGTGTACCTTATATGTGAGAAATCACTTTTCTCTTGCTGCTTTCAGAACTCTCTTTATCAATGGCATTTGACATTCTGATTATATGTGTCTTTGAGTAGGTCAATTAAGGTTCATCCTATTTGGAGTATGTTGCGCTTTTTGGACATGTCTATTTAGGTCTTTCACAAGAGTTTTGAAATTTCTGGCTATTATACTACTTCCTCAAATATTCTTTCTGCCCCTTTTCCCTTCTCCTTTTGGGACTCCCATGATGTGTTGGTATGCTTCATGCTGTCACTTACACCCTGAGCAGTGTTCATTAGATACTGCTCATTTTTTTCTTCTATTTTCTCTATCTTTTCTTCTGACTGTTTGATTTCAATTGTCCTGTCTTCTAGTTCGCTGATTCCTTCTTCTGCCTGTTCAAATCTGCTGCATGCCTCTAGTTTATTTTTAATCTACATTATTATTCCTTTCATCCCCATCGTTGTTATGTTTCTTTTTAAACTTTCTAATTCTTGTTTTTGTTCACAAATTGTCTTCTTAATCCACCATTAGTTTATTTCTATCCATATTTTCCTTTATCTTCTCAAATCAATTTAGGAGATTTGTTTGAACTTCTTTGACTGTTGTTCCAGAATCTGTCTCCTCTGAAGTTTTAATTCGTTCCCCTGACTGGGCCATATCTTCCTGTTTCTTAGTATGGCTTGTAATTTTTTGCTGATGTCTCAGCATTTGATTATTTTGATGAGCTAATTCTGAAGCCAGTTTCTCCATTGCCTAGTGTTTTATTGTAGATTGGCTGTACGTAAAGGCTCTTCTTTGATGCTTGGTCCAACTTAAGTAGCCCGTGTTTAACTGTTCAGATTTTCTCAAGTCTTCTGCAACTGATTCGTATCCTGAAAATGTGGTACAACTTTTAAGACTGCTCTTATATGTGCCATTGTTTCACCTCCAAGAGAAAGCTTCCTTTCTTCTGTTCCTTCTCTGGGAATCCTGATCTGTTCTGCTTTTGTGCAGAATTTTCTTCCCAGCTCTTACGATTTACTTAAATTCTCTCCCTCACTCAGTGCCCCCTTTTCATTACACTTTTAGGTGCTGGGACCCATCCATCCTTGTTTCCTGTGAGGCTTTTCTGTCTTCAGTTACTTCCCCATTAGGGTATACGGATGTTCAAAACAGCCCATTTCTTTGTTTAGGTGATCTGCCAACCAGAGTCTGGGTTGAGTATGTGCACTTCTCGCCAAAAGCTCTGCTGCGGTCTCTTTAATTTCCCGAGGGCCCTTTCGTATGCACTTGCTGGCCAACCACTTGTGTTCCGCCCAGGGTCTCTGCAGAATTGGGTCCCTGTGCCTGGTTATGTGTGGAGTTCTAACTCTGCTGTGAGTGGCTCTATGGTCTGCATCCATGGCAGGGATGTTTCTGTGCTGTTCCCATGCGACAACTAAGCTGCGTGGGACCAAGTGAGGGGGAGGAGTTCAGACTGGCAGGACCAAGGATTGTAGGTCCTCTGTGTGTGTGAATGTTGTCTTTTCCGTTGATTCAGCATTTGTGGAGTCTTTCTCCAGTCTCTAATGTCCTCCAGAGGTCCAAGCAAGTGGACATATCCTTTTGCAGCTGTTTCTGAAAGGAGACCTTCAGGGGATGTTTTATGTCACGATGTTGATGACTTCAGTCCCTGAAGAAACTTTTATACTCAATATATTGCTAACAACATTATAAACTGGTATAAATTTACAGATAACTGTTTGGAAAAGAAACATAAGATATATATCAAAAATCATTAATGTTCATAACCTTGGATCCATTAATACTGCTTGAAGGAATTTATCTGTCATAAAAAATTTTAAGTTTTTTTTTTTTTTTTTAAACTTAAAGGTTTGAAGGCCCTATAGTGGTAGAAAATTGGAAAAAATATAAAGGTCCAAGTAAAGGGTAATGGTTAAACTGAAATAGTGACATGAAGAAATGTTTTGAGGTCATAAAATATAAATTGAGACCTATGAAGAAACCCAGAAAAATGATTACTATTATTCTCTTATTAATAGCTGCCTACTCTGTGGCAAGCATATATGGCCTTAAGATGGAAGAAAATGCCCAAAAAGACAAAAATGAATATTTTACTAGGACAATTTTGTGAAATATTTGGAAGAGAACATAAAAAAATGAAATGTTTGGCTTGTAGGAGTAAGGGTGTTTTTCTTTAAACTTTCATTTCAGGTGTGTGTGTGTGTGTGTGTGTGTATACACGCAACTTAAGAACAATGAACAAAAAGCATCTTGCAAGTACTTAGAATAGTTACTTTTCAAAATTATGAAAAGTGTGTAGCAGAACACTTGGAAGTTTTTGCAATTTATAAGATTTATACTACAGATACTTCGGAGTATTTTGTTTTCCTTATTATAGGAGACTGACCAAGAAAACAACTCCACGTTGTGTACATAGTGGAACTGAAAACATTGTCTATACTAGGGACACCCTTACTTTAAAACATGTACCTTTTAAGGCTTTCATTCTTTCATCTGTTTATTCATTCATTCAACAAAACTTCGTCCAGCCACCACCATGCATTAGGTAACGTGCAAGGCTTTGGCAAGTTCCTGTTCTCGGGGAATTCACAGTCCAGCGGCAGACGGATGTGCACGACCCTGACAACTGGATGATGTGCAGAGGGTATACAGGAGCAAGAGCCCCAAGTCAGGCTCAGGGGAATCAGAGATACTAGAGTTGGAGGTGAGACTGGAAGGATAAGTCCTAGTTTTCCAGGGAGACAAGCAGTGGAGACTTCATTTGTGCGGGGCCCAGCAAAGGAGAGAAGTACAGGAGGCCAGGGCACCGTCAGAATTCACAGGTACTTCAGACAGTGAAAAGTCAGGGCAGGGTTTTATGCATAGATAGTGCTGTGGTTGAGGGCACAGACTGTGTTCAAATCCTGGTGCTCTCATTTACTAGTTATATGAAATCTGTGCCCTTCATTTATCTTATCTCAAAGTGGGGATGATAATAGATATCCCATAGGAGCAGTGTGTGGCTTAAATCTATAATGTGTATGTACGGTGCAATGGGATACACTATGGAAAGGAACAGATATTATCATATATATTTGGTAATGAAAGTGTATGTGACAACTATATTCAAGATGTTCAGTGAGAAAGTAGACGGACTTTAGTAGGTTTTCAATAGCCTAGTTCTCCTGGGAATGTGTCTCACTTTCTCAGAGGTTGCCACTCAGGTTTACTTGTCAGACTACTTTCATTTTTGCCAGGTTAAATGAAATGTATGATAGAGATACCAGCACGCCTTCCTAATCTGACCTACCTTAGAGATTTTTCTTATTGAGAACTTCAGTTTGCTTTACGATAAAGATAGATCTCATCTTCACCAGCAGAGATAAACACATGATAGGGCATTTTCCAAGGTAGGAGACAAGATATTTGGGCTGGGTCTGTTCCAATCTGTTTTACAATCTAAATGTCACCTGAGGTTGGTGGAGATTTAATTAGAATAAGAATATAGAAAAAATACTGGAACTACCAGAATATCTCAGTCACTCCTGAATACTGAATATTCATAACATGTTGTCAATGCTTTTATGTAAGTGAAATTTTTAAAACGACTTCAACACATTTAATCTGTATGTAGGTATGTGTTTCTGGCTGCCTAGGGATGACTTATTCTTCATTAAGAAAACAGAAAGCGGAGTCTGAAACTGAATGTTACTCCTCGTCTTCATTTTCTGTTAGCATTGGTTAGTTTCAGGATCAGAGACCCTGCTGTTGTCTTCATGGCTTCTAAGAAGACAAAGACACAGACTGAGCTTGTGTGTACCATTTTAGAACTATCTCTACTCACCCTACAGTGATGTCAAAAATGTTGCTTCCAACAGAGCTGGACACGGCCATGTCCCCCAGCCCCTTCCGGGCCACTATGACACTGGTGATGAGATCAGGGATGGAGGTCCCGGCGGCCAAGATAGTCAGGCCCATAATCTCCTCACTGATGCCAATCGTCTCTCCAACCTAAATGCGATGACAGGGGCAAACCCGTGAGTGCTGGAAGCCACAAAAGCATCAAAACCACAGACATTTCAGTGCAACCACTTTTTAATCATTTTCTACTCTGGGCTGTGCTGAGCTTACAGAGATGAATAAGCCACAGTGACTGCCCTACAGGAATTAAGACTTTCATGATATTCAGACCCAAGAGGTCAGGAATGTCCACATGAAGATCAAACAGATAATTTCAAATAAAAAAAGAAGTACAGAGGGGTAGAGAGCAGGCTTGATATGGTATTTTCCAAGAGTGAACAAGGGAAGCTGTATGATTAGAGTTCAAAAAAGGTCATTTGGTCACCGAGTCCATGAGTAGCACCTGATGGTGGCACTAAGTCCTGGGGCAGATTTGAGGACCCTGACATTTACCACTGAAGGCGGAGGACTGATGCCCACTGTCCCCATTTTTCCTTAACATTCCCCAGTGTCTGGAACCTACTCTTTAAACACTATTTGCCTCTACCATTTTCCTGGGAAACTTGATTTTGGATGTTCCTGGGTTTGATAATAAAGGACTGTAAATCAGCCAGGCAGCCAGAACTCAGTCCAAGTCTGGTTCTGGCATTTATAAAGTGCTTGGCCCACTGACAACTGAACGGACTGGGTAAAGTCTTTGGTCCTCACTTTCTTATCCATAAAGAGTGGATAATAATACCTTACTAGGTAGCTGTGAGCTAAAAGATAATTTATGTAAAAGTCCTTTGTAAATAGTATGTCATTATGAGAAAGAAAGGTGGGGGCCGTTGTCATATTTTATTTTGGCCTTTGCGTTTTAGGACTGGTGAGTTTTATTTAGGAGGGTTGACTTAGCCTCAGATGGGTGTTCCTTTATTCTCTTGAGTAACTTATTTGTCTTCTTGGATGTTTTAAAAGCCTTATGTAACTTCTGGAAGTGATGAACTACAGTTCTGAAAACGTTTAAGACAGTGTTTCTATTTGGTTTCTAGCAGTTTACCTGATGACATTCAGCATTTTTTGGAATGGATTTTAAGGGCTGAAGTACCATATATGGATAAAGGTTTTGGGGGAATAGAATACTCTCATTTCTAAATTCCTTCTTTGATTTACATGTAGGATCCTGGATCCCACTAGTTTAAAAGCATAGTTGGGAGCTATTTTTATTTTGATGGTTGCACCTGTTCAAGAACCAGGTGAGCTGAACTATTTTACCTTTCATCAGGATACACAGATTTGCTGCTCCTCATTAAAAAGTGAGCTCCATGTGAGCAGGATCATTGCCTTACTTGCTATGGTCTTCCCAATACCCAGAGCATAGCCTGGTAGACAGACTCTTGATAACTATTTGTTGAATAAACAATGTACATACTTAGACAATTTCACTGATTCCTCTAGGAAAAGTTTTTAAGGTAAGGGTTCTGCTTGTAAGTGTCCTACTAGAGCAAAATATTCTCTTTGATGACTAATTTTCTTGTTTTATTTGGAGTGAAACATAGAGACTGTGAAGATGCTGACTAAATAAGTTCCAATCTCATTCTTAATCTAAATTCCTAGGGGCAGTTCTAAGGCAGCGACTATGGCAAATATTATTTGCATGTGGAGTTTGAATGCCACAGGAGACACCCAAATGCAGGCAGTGAAGGGCGGCAGTGTGGTGGATGTGGGTGAGAGCGCTGGGTGCAGATCCCAGCATGCCGCTTCCTAGGGCTAAGTATCCAACTTTCCTAAGTCTGTCTTCTCATCTGTAAAATTAGAATAATAATAACCACTCCCCCCCAGACTGTTATGCACCTAAAGCAAAAAGCACAGTGTACAATAAATATAAGCAATTATAATTCAGACATTAGCCCTTCCCTCTGCAACTTGACTGTGGCAATCAGGGGCCTGGCAGCAGGGACAGAAGCTAGTTTACTAGGGTTAATCCACAACGTGGGAAACCAGATGAATAATGAAGAATCTTCATTATACATCAAACCCCTGATGAAGCTGTGAGGCTCTAGAAACTTTCACCAAAAGAGAACTAGTCTTCACAACCTCACTGTGAGAAAAATGTACTGAAGTTGACTTTTGGTGAGTCAGAGGAAAGATGATGGGACATGGATAGAGCTGCACTCGGACACACTTGGGGAGCATCAGAGAAGTTTAAAGCTAGAAAGGACATCAGCCGTCTCTTGGAGAATTCCCTTATTTTCGACTAGAAGCAAAAGATGGGATCAGTCAGTCCAAATCCAGTGCTACTCCTTGCCTTTGCTAAAGTAGGATCTGCTGAAATGTAGATGAGACATACACAAGGTCTGTCTGTCTTTGACTTTTAGAATTAACTTCTCACACAAGATGCAGAATAGATTTTAATCACAGGTTTTCTTTCCCCATGAAAATTACTAAAGTAAAGATTCATGATAGTTTTTGTTATTTTCTTTTTTTTCTAAGGGCAAAAACACAAACTGTTTCATGTAAAGGATTTCTTATTTTTATTTTAGGCTAAAACAGTTCCCAAAGAGATGTATCAAATAGCATTTATTATTGTTAAAACAGTGGATAACAAAATAGTTGAATACTACAGGGTACCCTTATTATCTTTATAGCCTTTATAGTTCAAAAGTACAAACAATAGGAATTAGAACTGTAACAGGAATCTTTGCTCTATTTAAATCTATTTAGGTCAGCTGTCAGGATGTTTTGAGAGAAAAGCATTTCTATAGGAAAGTGGAAAGAGAATTTTCTCTTCCATTATTGGATATTAGGGCTACTGCTTATGCACTTAATATTTTGGGCCTTTTTGTAATTATTATTGTCCTGGGCATTGCATTTGCATTCTCTCTCTCTCTTTTTTTCTTTTTTTTCAAGAGAATGAAAATGAAACAAGATAGCAGAATTAGGATAATCATTAGAAAAGAAGAAGATTGAAGCCTGTAGGATGATGTTTTCTAAGATGGCTTAAGAGAAATATCTAGTATATATCAGCAAGTGAAGAAAACCTCTACTTTTTCCTTTATCAGCACATGAAAGAATAAAACATGATTATTAGGAATAGCCATTATATGTTATAAATGGCCAACAGTCCTTTCAGTCTGGAAATCTAGAGGCTGAGAAGCAGGCCCTCTTCTGCAGTGATTTCTGCCATGTTCTGGTAGCAAACGTTTCTCAATGAATGTAGAAGATAATGACTTCAGGGCAAACAGAACTTCTTCAGGAAGCCAGTGATTTTTGGAAATATCCAGAAAAGAAATCTGAAGTCAAATGGCAATAACATAATTATGGCAGGAATAATATAAAATATCTTACAGGAATAATGCTGGGTGTCTCAGCCAAGGTTTCCAGTGGATTTTGCAAGTGCCTCGCGCTCCTTTTTTATTAAGGTATACTTTACCTATAGTAAACTTCACCCTGCAGGCTGCAGAGGGCAAGATGGCCTTCAGGCTTGCCTCTCTCAGCATGACTGTCAGGGGCTGTGCTGCTTGAACTCTGAGTTACAGGAAAGGCTGGGAGATAATGGGAAATTAACTGGAGTAAATTCCTTTAGTTCTGGAATAGGTAACTTGTCCATGTCAGATCCAATACTGTTTTGACAGTGTCAGAAAGTCAACACGTTGGCCAACCACTTGGGCATCAAGAGCAGAGAAAATCCAGCCAGATGGGTGTCACTATCAAGGTCTTACCTGGTGTGCCCACCAGACCATCAAGTAAGAGAATATTGCAATCCAGGTGATGGAGCCGAAGAACGTAATGGGAAAAAACTTCCTTGATGACTGCAAGAGAACCAGGAAAAGGTGAGAGTGTCAGTGTTAACCAACTGCGTTGGATCTGACAGTTCAAAGCTAAAACCATCAATGCAGCCATGTCTCCTTCATTTCTTATAGTTGCTAGGATTAGCAACCAAAAGGCCCTCCACTACCACAGTCAGACAATAAGTTCTCAGGAGTGTGGAAATGGTTGGAGTTGACTTCTGGAAGCTGGTTCCCTGAGATGGAGATCTCTTGAAGAGACCATCTGTTGGTTCCTGCTGCTAGATTCTCAGATTGCCTCTGCTCCTGCCCTCTCCAGGGCCTGGTTTTTCAGCCTTTCCTTCAATCTTTTAACTGCCCCATATCCTCCTTCCCTCTCCGGTTCCTTTTTCTTTCTCTTGCCCAAGTTTACCAGAATCAGTTTCTATTGCTTGCATCCTAGTAATACTTATGATGCCCCAAAACCTATGGAGTTAATTACATTTAACAAGAGACAGGAAGGATCATAGGTTGTTCTGGTTTGCTAATGCTGCCCATTATGCAAAATACCAGAAATGGATTGGCTTTTCTAAAGGGGGTTGATTTGGTTACAAAGTTACAGTCTTAAGGCCATAAAGTGTCCAAGGTAAGGCATCAACAATAGGGTACCTTAACTGAAGGATGACCACTGGTGTCTGGAAAACCTCTGTTAGCTCGGAAGGCTCGTGGCTGGCATCTGCTTGCTTCTAGGGTACATTTCAAAATGGTGTTCTCCAAAATGTTGGGGTGTTTTGTCCTCTCTTAGCTGCAGCTCCTCCAAAAAGTCACTCTTAGTTGCTCTGAGGTCCTTGTCTATGAATTCCTTTATAGGACTCCTGTGATCCAATTAACTTCCACCCTGAATGGGCAGGGTAAAACCTCCATGGAAATTATCCAATCAAATGTTTCACTCACAGTTGATTGAGTTACATCTCCATGGAAACACTCAAAAGAATTCCAATCTAATCAACACTAATATGTCTGCCCCCACAAGACTGCATCAAAGAACATGGGGGACATAATACATCCAAACTGGCATATAGGTTTAAAATTGAGTGGCTTATTTTACGGTCCCATGAGTGAACAGGAAAAGCCACTCAGAAGAGGCCAGCACCATGGCAATCTCATGGCAGTCCATGTGCAATCTCGGGTACAGGGTCAGCACTTTCAATGTTCCCTTCGAGCATCAGCCATAATGAGACACTTAAAATGAGGGTTCCTTACCTGACTCCACTAAAGGCAAATCCAGGCTTGCACTGTTGTGGTGCTCTGCTGATGCCCTTTCTTGCAAAATGGGGGCCCTTAAAACAGGCTCAGATGGCAGAATGCTGCCAGAGAGCCTCTCACCTATATTGCTGAGCACTTTTTATTTCCAAGTTCTCCACTTTGAGAAGAAAAAAAAATCCCATTTTTGCTTTGATAATTGCCATCCAATTTCGTCCACGGAAACGAATCCTGGAGTTGACTTGGATGAAAGCTATCTTGATTGCATGAAGGGCTGACCTTGGGCAGTCAAGTAGAACACTTTTAGCCATGGCTTTTGTGAGCTTCATTAAAAAGGCAAGATAAACTCCTGTGTGGTAACCTTTTGAATATCTATAATGACAAACACACCCTCTATTGCTCCAAACCAGCTTTATGTCCTCTTAACAAATTTCAACTTTCAATATATGTTTTTATTATTCACAAGCTTCTGTTACATTTAACAACAACCGTTCCTCTCTTTTAATGATTGTTGCTTTTTTGGGCTGTTTGTTAGCTGGGGTGTCTGCAAGACCAAACGGGCTTGACTAAGTTGGGGGAGGGCATCAGGCCACAGTGGGTAGCCAACACCTTACTCTCAAATGTTTCCCTCACCTCATCCTTTTCTTAGAAGGAAAATATTTTGGCTAAGGACTCAGACCACTTCCAGGCATCTAAGCATTTTGATAGGTTGTGGTAAAAAAGTAATCAATAATTTAAAGTACAAATTGAGACTAGAACTTCTATAAGGAAATTCCTTTAAAGCTGGGAGTTTAGCTGTATTCTAGAAACCAGATGCCCTGAGTCTTGGAATTGCCAGTGCTAAGAAATCAAGTTTTCTCGGGCAAGGCATTTAGCTGGCTGGAGTTCCCATCCTTTCCTCCAGTAAGTCATTGTTTACGGGCTCTTGGTGATGACAAGGGCTTCATCTCCCATGGCCATGCTCTGTTACAGGCACTACAAGGGCCTCTTCCACAGTGTGGGGTCACACGTGATCTGAGCAGCAGTTGGTCCGCTCTATTCCGAGCGTTCTATGAAGAGGCGCTGTCTCCACACTTTATAGTAGACGTATGTACCAGATATTCTCCTGGGAGACTCCTCATTTCTTAAATTACTCTCTTTCCCAGTTAGCTCATTTACTAAATGTGTAATTATTTTATTTTTGTACCTCTGAATTTCTGTTCATCAAGATATATTCATAAATCAGAATCGAATTCTTTGAACATACTTTTCATCTGAAAAGTATCACTGAGCTTCAGAACATTCCCAGTCAAAAGGTAGAAAGCAGGGAATAAGAGTAAGGATTTAAAGATGCTAAATTTAAATCTAAGTTCTATTGAAAATTTCTCTAATTCAAAATTTGTGTTTACGATTCTTAAGAAGCCAATTAGTAATCACTGAGCATCTAAAATGTACCTAACATTGTATTAGGGGGCTCACTGAAGAAAAAAGGTTAAAAATAATTTTTCTTTGTGAATTTTCAGGGTCTTCATCATAAGCCAGGGGTAGGCAAAGGCTGGGCACCTTCCCTGTGCCCAGATCTTGAGCTAGAGATGAAATTCAAACCTAGATCTGGCTGCCTGTACTGCACGTGCTCCTAACAGCTAGGTTATACTGACTCCTTCCTAAAATATCACGGCTGATAATGTTCAAAATACCCCAAGCCACAGACACAATGATGACCATTATCATCATCCTAGGCTCTGCCCTTAATGTCAGATAATAAAAAGAGCATCAGGGAGATATGGACTGGCATTTCAGCTGTACCACCACCCACTTCATCCAACCTCCTGCAAGGCTCCGGCTTCGGAAGTAGCAACCCTTTATGCCTCAGTATTTTGATTAAACACTCTCCAACTGTCAAACTACCTTAACATTTCCAATCTCACAGCCCAGATAATTCCTTCTTTTTTTTTTTTTTTGAACTAATCTTTTTATTTGCACTCTATGGTCTCATTCCAGACGTTGCTTGTACTGTCACTTAGTTACCAGACTCACTGGAAAAACAAAAGCCTTTCAAGCCAAGGACTGACATATCAATTTATGGTTAGTAATGGTGGCTTATCCTGACATCTGCTGGGATAGGCCTGATGCTAATTAGCAAATAAGCAAATTGTGCTCATGTGCCGGCCATTTAGTTCCCAACGTAATGGTTTATTAGTTTAATTGGCTCATGTTCTCATTAGAAGCTTTTGGTACATCAGAGTGATATCTGCTTGGCTTGAAAAAAGTTGCTGAACATTCGCTGTAAATTGGCCATATCCTTACTGATTTAAATTCAACAAATATTCACTGAGCTTCCACTCTGTGCAAGGTTTTGGGGCACACATAGTCAGCAAAGTTCGTCCGACAATCCTATTAAGGCCTTTGGTTCAGGTGACCTGTACTGAAATCCCTGCCCCCCAGTCAACAGCCGTTTCCTTAGGCAAATAATTTAATCTCTCTAAGCCTCAGTTTTTTTTTTTTTTGGTCTGTAAAATGGGGTAAATAATGTCTAATTGCTCTGAGGACTTCATGTACATAAAGTATCTAGCTAAGTGTCCGGAACATAAGAAATGCTCAATTAATAGTGGTAATTGTACTTAGGCAATATCAACCTCATTTTCATTTTTAAGAGGTGAGGAAACTGACACTTAGAGAGGTGACTGACTGTGCTGAAGAAGCAGCTGGGCATTTCTGCTGTGGGAGTAACAGGCACAAGATGGAGAACTTTAGTACTGACATAGTAATTTCCCTCAGGAAAGAGCTGAATTAGGACACCTAGTCTTGGCTCTGCCTTTTATTAGCTGGTGTGCTTACACAAGTCATTTAACTTCTCTGGGTCTCAATCTCCTCATCCTTGCTAGAACAGTACTCAGCATGTAGTAGACACTCAATAAATACTTAGTAGATGAATGAATGATAGAAATTGCAAAAATCTAGCTGGGTTCTCAGGTTGCTTCCTAGCTCTAATGGGTCATGTTTTGAACTTTCAGATGCATTCCTGTTTTGTAAGAACACCCAGTCTAGGCCATCAGAGAACATATCTTTTTGGGTTTCTGTTATTCGCCATTTTCATCAAAGACATGTTCTCATTAAAGCTTATATTTTAGTTCTTTAACTCTTAAAGAGTTAATTTAAGGAAACTACAAAAGTTAGTTCTTTAACTCTTAAAGAGTTGATTTAAGGAAACTACAAAAGCGGAGCCCATATTAATTATCTGAGCTTGAATTATGCATGATCCAACAAACTCTCATATAATTTGAATACAAATGTAGTAAAAAATAAAAACAGTGTGTGTATTATTTACTCTGAAACTAGAAGTATATGATTAAAAAAACCCATGTTTTCCTTGTAATTTTTGTCAAGGTTTTGGATGTTCCTTTCCGTGGGTAATTAAAAACCTGTTGAGGGGAGAAACCATGATGGCAGCTAGGTGAGACAGGCCTAAGGAACACCTCCGTCGAAAACACTAGATAAGGACCAGAGAGTGACCCAGAATACCGGTTACAGCGATGTGCCAGCTGGACGAGATCTGCTAGTTCCCAGGGGCCGTATACTTGGTGAAACTGAGAGTCTGCATTCTGAAATGAGTGAGTAAGCTGGCTGGAAGTCCCGCAGCCGTACAGTGATCTGGGGAAGTCAGGGTTTGGCGTCTGGAGACCAACAGACTCTTTTAATAAAAAAATAAAAAAGGGGAAAACCCAGGAGTGGCTGCAGGTGCGATCGTGGGAAACATGCAGTGAAACACAGCCAGAAGGGACTGGGCTAGCCTCTCGGTGTCTGGCCTGGAAGATAGCCCGCTGCAGATAACCCTGGGGCCGGGGGAACGGAGCGGAGAGCCAGAAGCCGAAAGAATCCCCGCAGCTAGCAGCTTGCTCCCGGGAGGGCTGGATAAACTCCTGCCTGGGGCCGTGCCCACAGCCCAGAGCCCCGCCAGTTGTCCCGGAGCTGGGAAGGAGGAACTGTGCTAGGAGGGAGGTGTGGAGACGCCCCGTTCGGCCATTTCTGCATAAGGCTGAAAGTGAGCCAGCTCAGCCTGGCGGCCTGGGGCTTCCCTTGAGGGACGGCACGCGCTGATGACGTAGCGCGGCATTACCTCAGCAGAGGTCCTGGAGGATCGCGGCTGGGCAGGGGGACCTGCTCGGAGATCCCAGAGACACTATGCCAAGTCCGGTGGTTTGTGGGACATCGAGAGAGAGGGGCTGGGGCTGAAATGAAATGAAGGCTTGGACTCTTGCGGCGGCCTTGAATCTCCGGAAACCGGGGGGGTTTGAATATTGAGGCTGTCCTTCCTCCCTGACCACCCATACAAGTGCCCCGCATTCAGGGCGGACAGCTCCAGCAACACACCCAGGCTGAGTTCTCCGGCTGGACCCCACAGGAATCATTTCCCCACACACCACGGGGACAAGGTGGAGAACTGACTTGAGAGGTATAGGTGACTCACAGACGCCATCTGCTGGTTAGCTAGAGAAAGTGTATGTCACCAAACAGTGTTTCTGAAAAATTAGATAGGTCTTTTTTTTTTTTCTTAACAAATTAAAAGAACCCTGTTGAGCAGAGCAAATGCCAAGAGGCCAAAAACAACAGAAAATCTCAATGCATATGATAAAACCAGACGATATGGAGAATCCAACTCCAAACACACAAATCAAGTTATCAGAAGAAATAAAGTTCCTCACAGAATTAATCAAAGAAATACAATCGAGGAACGAAAGCATGGCAAAGGATTTAAAGGACATCAAGAAGACCATGGCCCAGGATATAAGCTACATAAAGAAGACCCTAGAAGAGCATAAAGAAGACACTGCAAGACTAAATAAAAAAAGTAGAACTTATGGAAATAAAAGAAACTGTTGGCCAAATTAAAAAGACTCTGGATAATCACAATACAAGACTAAGCTGAACAATATCTCAGTGCCCTAGAAGTCCACAGAACAGAAAATGAAAGAACAAAAGAAAGAATGGAGAAAAAAATAAAAAAAAAAATTGAAATGGATCTCAGGGATATGATAGATAAAATAAAACATCAAAACTTAAGACTCATTGGTGTCCCAGAAGGGGAAGAGCAGGGTAAAGGTCTAGAAAGAGTATTCAAAGAAATTGTTGGGGAAAACTTCCCCAACCTTCTACACAATATAAATACACAAAGCATAAATGCCCAGCAAACTCCAAATAGAATAAATCCAAATAAACCCACTCTGAGACATACTCTGATCAGATTCTCAAATACTGAAGAGAAGGAGCAAGTTCTGAAAGCAGCAAGAAAAGCAATTCACCACATACAAAGGAAACAACATAAGACTAAGTTGTGACTACTCAGTGGCCACCATGGAGGCGAGAAGGCAGTGGCATGACATATTCAAAATTCTGAGAGAGAAAAATTTCCAACCAAGAATACTTCATCCAGCAAAACTCTCCTTCAAATTCGAGGGAGAGCTTAAATTTTTCACAGACAAACAAATCCTGAGAGACTTTGCCAATAAAAGACCTGCCCTACTTCAGATTCTAAAAGGAGCCCTACCAACAGAGAAACAACAGAAAAAAGAAAGAGATATAGAGAATTTTAACAGACATATATAGTACCTTACATCCCCAAAGCACCAGGACACTCATTTTTCTCTAGGGATCACGGATCTTTCTCCAGAAGGGACCATAAGCTGGGACATAAAACAAGCCTCAAGAAATTAAAAAAAAAAATTAAATATACTCAAAGCACATTCTCCAGCCACAATGGAATACAAATAAAGTCAATAATTTTTGAACTGTAACTCCACTATTTACTTTCTACATGATATAAATTACACAAACCCTAATGACAAATCAGTGGTTTTGAACTCAATGTAAAATATGTAATTTTAGACAACTATATAAAGGTAGGGGAATGGAGAAGTATAGGAACATAGTTTATGTGTCCTATTGAAGTGGAGGTGGCATCAAAGAAAAACAAGATTGATATGGATTTAAGAGGTTAATTTTAACCCCTACAGCAAACACAAAGAAACTATCAGAGAATGTAACCATAGAGATGAATTGTAGAGTTCGGGTTAAGAGAAATGGGGGATGGGGCAATGGGGAGTTAAGAAATGAGGGTGGAGTTGCTGTTTGAGGTGAAGGGAAATTTCTAGTAACGGATGGTGGGAAAGAGCATTACAACATTCTAAAGGTGATTAATCCCACTAATGGAAGGCTAGGGAGGGGGTGGAATGGGAAGATTTAGGCTGTATATATGTTCCCACAACTAAAAAAAAAAAAAAAAGACAGTCTAAACAGATGACGATTGAATGCCAAGGATGAACTTGGATGGAATTGGAGGATAGAGGACAGGTGGCTCAAAGGGACACAGTTGAGACATAAGGAAAAGGAAATATAGAATGTAAGCTTTGTATCATTGTTGAACCTGTTGTACTTCTTAGCTGCGCTTAATGGGATTGCATAAAAGAATGTTCTTGTTCACGGGAAGTGTATACATGAATTATAGTGTATGTTCAAGGATGTGTGCAGCTAGCTCTCATATGTTCAGAAGACAGAGCAATAGATGATGGATGATAGGGAGGGAAAGAAATAGCGATGTGACAGCATGTTAAGGTTGGTGGATTGAGCTATCAGGGGAGGGGGATCAGGGTATGATGGAATTCTTTGTATGAGGTTAGTATTGTTTTTGCAACTGTTCCTATAACTTTGAATTTATTTCAAAAAAAAAACTGAATTAAAAAAACAAACAAAACCTATTGAAGAGAGAGGCTTGCAAGGCCCTAAGGAGTAGCAAATATCTATTAATTAATTAATAATTCTCTCCTCTCTCTCTCTATTCCCTGGATATTTGTTTTCAAGAGCCATTATGACAATAGATGAGGTCTGTGGTAGATTGCAAAAATGTCCACAATACTTTGCAATCCCTCCCCCAAGAGGAGGTCTGTTTCCCTACTGTCTGAATCTGGGACAGCCTCATGACTTGCTTTGACCAATAGAATGTGGTGGAAGTGACAGTTGTAAATTTCAAGCTAGACATCAAGAGGGCTTTGCAACTTCCATTCTTGCTGCTCTTGGAACTTTGTCACCACGTGAGTAAGCCCAGGCTAGCCTGCTCAAGATTTAGAGACCACATGGAGCACAGTAAGCTGTACCAGCTGATACACTCCTATCCCACCAGCCTCCCATCATGGGAGGGAGTCCCACTGAAACCAGCACAGCGTCCTGCTAAGCCCAGCCCCAATGGCCAATTCACAGGATTATTGGCTAAAAGATGCCTGTTGTTTTAAGCCACTAGGTTTTGAGGCAGTGTTATTCAGCAAAAGCTAACTGATATAAGAGCAAATCTAATAAAACATGCTGTTCTAGCTATGATCAAGAAGCCACTTGTTTGCTTTTATATCAACTGGCATGGTCTCTTTCCCTTGGCATTTGTATATACAAGGATGAGTCTATAATTTATCTTCCGTATAATTTATCTTCCAAACCAGGATGCTTTGAGAGCCAACTTGGACATATGGTCACCTCACACTTGCAATATCATATTGAAGATTCTTTATTTATACTTTCTGTAATCACAGAACGTCACAGTTGGCAGGGAATTCAGAGATCTTCCAACCCTGTATTTCACGGAGGAGGACAAATAAGGTCCAGAGTGGAGAAGTGACTTTGTCAGGGTTGCACAGCTCATGAGTTGAGGGGGAAGAACCACAGCAGTCACTGTGGTAGAATGAAAACGTTCTGGTGTTAGGATCACTGAGAGGAGGAAAACTTTGCCAGGCCTTGTTCTAAGACAGCCCAGGGCTTGGAGGTATTGGCACCCTCCTCCTGTTCCTGTGCATTTTCCTGATTGTTTTCGGTGGTCATGGGCTCACCTATTATTAGTCACTCAACCCTCATCTACTCTGGACCCCACTATGCTGGGTCTTTTTCAGGGATTTAGAAACCCACATCTGTCTTCTTGATTTTTCTCCCTGGGGCTGAGCAAAGGTATAGGGCTAAACAGCAAAGTGATAGAAGGAGGAAGAGAGAGAGAATCTCTCAGAAATGTCAAAGTGATGTAACCAAAACAAAACAAAAAAATTGAACATATTCCAAATTGGTTGTAGATTTTCAAAAAGCCAGGACTTTGCATAGAGCAGTGCATTGTGACTGCATCTTAAATGGAGAAACCTAAATATTGCTTAAAGTGAGAAACACCTGTTACATGTGTCCTTTACCCAAAAGCCTCTAATGTAGGGAGTCCTAAACTGAAGGGGTCTTTTCCTGGCCTGGACTTGACAAGACACAGCTCTTCACCAGGCTGGACTGACTACAGACCACCCCCTGTCTTTTTCAAGACAGGAAAATGGGATCATTAGGGGGTACTTGGAGATTTATTCTAAATTATGCTGGATGTTACCACAATATTCTATTCTAAATGCTTTTAGAAATGACTTTTTAGATTTCCACTTTCTGGCAGCATGGGATATGAGAAATAGCCCAAGCTGTGTGTTCAAATCTCAGTTCCATCTCTTAGGAAGTGGCCAAGCATGAGCCATTTTTCTTTGTACCTAAGTTTCCATGTACTTTTGCCAACAATAATTCCTTCCTTAGATGTGTGCTGAGATTCTAGAATGCATTTCTGAAAATTTCTTGAGAAGAGTCTGATACATAGTAGGTACACACTTTGGCTGAATGACTATTTCTGTGTATTGCCATAATATAAAGCAGAACTGTTTCTCCTTATCTCTTAGTTCTTTCATCTCTTAGGGCAATGGCCCAAGAACCCAGTTTAGCAACACCGGGAGTGAATGTTCATTCAATGGACACTCACATTGTACTCTGCTGTTCACAGGATAATACTGTGATAGTGCCTTGCAGCCAGTGCATAATAATGATAGATAATTGTATCAATAACAATAATGCTACTAATACAGGAGGGAGAAGATCAGACACGTAAGGGATTTGCACTACGTGAACCCAATCCAAGTACATAGCCACAAGAATACTCAACACAAAGAGAGCTGCCCTCCTGTCTCAGACCTTTGGTTGTCCTTCTCAGAAACAATCACGATGATAGTTTCAAAACATGGTTGCAAATTCTTTCACACTCCTGTACCAAGACTGTTGTATGCTATATAACACTGATATATCCTAGGTGAACTTTAGGTCACTTCCACTTGAATCAAAAAGGGCTTCTGGCTTCCCAGACAGAATATGGTGAAAGTGACTGTGTGACCTCATAAATGTCATAAATGACATGCAGCTTCTGTCTGCTGCTGCTGGGACACCCAATCCTGGAGCCCTTGTCTCTAATGTAAGATGGCTGCCTAGTCTGAGGCCACCATACTGTGAGGGAGCCCAGGCTACATGGAGAGACCATGTGTAGGCACTTCAGTTGACAGTCCCAGCTGAGCCCAGCCTTTGAATCATCCCTGTCAGGAGCTGGAAACTTGAGTTAAGAAGGCTCTGGATGATTCCAGCCCCTGGCCATTTGCGTCACCCCAGCCATTCAAGTTCTCCCAGCTGAGGCCCTGGACAATACAGAGCAGAAACAAGTCATCCCAACTGTGCCCTATTTGAATTCCAGATCCACAGAATCCAAGAGCAGAATAAAATGTTTGTTTCATACCACTAAGTTTTGGGGTGATTTGCTATGCAGTATTAGCTAACCAGAACAATCACTGTTATGGTGTATCTTTCCAGAGAACTTTCAGGCATATATAAGCATTATTCATGTATATATATGTTATACTCCTTTTTCTGTTAACACAAATAGATGCAGACTACACATACTGTTATAGACTGTGGTTTTTATAAGGGCCTATTTCAAAAAAGCTGTACTCACAGGTTTGCGAACATCAGGTAAGGTAACCCAGAGAGGGAACACTATGGGGAGAACAATCAGGAATGTGACTTGCTTGCGGGCATTGGAGGGCCAGGCCAGGCTCAGGGGCTGGTCCTCCTCCTCCTCACCCGTCTCTGTGGTTTGCTGCAGAGAGAAAAAAATGAATCAACAATAATGAGGATGATGTACACAAGCCACGACAGCAAGACCATGAAGCAAGGGAGGAGAGCCACGGAGTTCATTATAGTTTCCCTGAGTCATCCCAGAAGCTTTAATTTTTAGGTTTTAAAAGAAGCCCATCTGCCATGGTCTGAGTCCCAAGAACAAACAGCTAATTGCCCAGCTTGAGAATTCAAGAACTTTCTTTTCTCTTCTTGAACACTCTTCAGTATCCCACTTTCATCAACTGATTGTTCAAATGAAGTGGGCTATAGCTGTGATGGATGAACTTTTTATGAGCAACCATATCTGCAGAGCAAAGGGCCCCATGTCCACCACCACCTGCTCCTCCTCCTTTCTCTCTGAGGACAAAGCCACAGGATTTGGAATCCGTAAGAGGGAGAGCACTGATTTTTTTTTTTTTTTTTTTTAAGAATACTGTTTTTGAGTGGGTAAATTAAAGTACTGCAGAAACCATTCAGTAACAACCCTGAGAGAATTCAACTCTCTCCTGGTGGTTCTGGAATAGTGAAGCTTGTGGGTTACTGTGTGGTTGTGAGTTTTTAACCTGCTTAATCACATCATTGAATTCTAAATCATTTTACTTGCAGCCAAAGGCTCATGCAAACATATGCCTCAGTCCTCAGGGCGACAGAGGGAGAAAGTAGAGCAAGACCCTAAAGGTGGGGGTTTCAACTGCATAGGGACTTTGAGGCCCGGGTGTAAACTTCAGTTTTCGCCTTGGCAGCAAGCAGTGAGTGTTTGATTCTCAAGGCCACGCAGTCAGCTTCTGAAGGTCGAGAGCTTAGAGGAGGATGGAAGGTGGATCGGCCCCAGCAGGCTGATCGTTAGCTTTGGATGGGCCCTGAGAGCCTCCAAACAGCGCTGCAGACAGCATCAATCACAACCTCCCTTGCTTGTTTAAAAATGAATGCACAGCAGGAGGACCCAGCATCAGATCTAAAAATAGCAACAGGAACTTTTCCAAGGAGGCATTCTTTTGAGACCATATAAATAACCTGCACAGGCTTCTTCAAGCTCCTGCCCCCTGTGGCTCTGGCTTCCAGCAGTGCACGCCGTTTCCAGCGGCAGCGTTGACTCCCACCAGCACCTCTGTCCCTAAGGAGGTGACGGATGCAGCAGGCTCAGGCCAGTGGGCATAGGGGGCAAAAGACATAGCTAGAGGTCAGGGTCAGGTGTGAAGCCTGGCTTGCTGCAGTATTATGTTTATTTACAATTGAAACCCAGTGTACTGTCCAAAATGATCTGTGGTGGTTTAAACAATTGAGATCACCCACACTTTAATTTTCTCCAGAAGCATAGTAATAAGGGGATCTTAAGCTATACTGAAAAAGGTGCTAGTGACAGGGTCTTCGGCTTTCAGTGTATTACCTGGGCAGTGGTTCGAAGAGTTTATAAATGGCAGATACGAGGGAATTAAGGGGATTAGGTAATACAGTAGAATTAGGAAACTGGCATAGTTTATTTTGGTCGCCTGGATCCTTATTAAATACAACCCCACACTCCCCATCCTTTTGCTGTCCAATTTGGATGGGTCCATCCACTGCTTTCTTATTCTGTCCTGAGGGGTCCCATTCCTGATGGAAGCCTGGACTTGCCCTCCTGGTTCTAATTCTGTGCCACCTCCATCTCCTCCAAGGTCATGTAGCAGATGAAGAGTATCATCCACTTACTGAGCCTGCCAGCCTCCCAAGGCATCAGCTGACGACACAAACAATCTCTGTGTCATGAAGCTGATAAAGATGAAGGAGACAGGTGCATTTTAACTGTTCCCTCTAACATATGCTCTTTTTTATTTAATCCAAAGGAATGATTCCTTACTCTCCCCACCCTGTAGATGCCACAAAAATAGGGAGGGCCACGGGAGAACTAAGGCTGCAATCGTCTTTCCAAGCATCCCTGTCTCATAAAAGATGGGCAGTTTTATTCCAGCAGAGGATCCACTTCCCTGAAGACCCATTAAGCAGAAGTGATGAGTTTATCAGGCTCCCCCCAACTCCAGAGCTAGATCCCCACCTCCATCCACCACTGCCATCCTACAATCTAGCAACTTCTCTCTAAACGCGAAGCTAACCTTTTTCTGAGAAAACACAAAAGCAACTCTTTATGACTCATACCATTTTAATGATACCAACAGATGGTGACATTTCATCAATAACCCTTCTGCTTATAACCTAAGGATTAGCTCCTTTCTCCATCTGCCAAAGTCACCAGGAAGGCAGCGCTACTAGCAAATAGCAGAAAATAATTGTTTAGATGCATAAGCTCTAAACATGCTACTGTCCAATGCAAACAACTAGCTATGTTGTACAGCTTCCAAAAGCTGCATTTGAGGTGGCTGTTGCTGGGGCAAAAATGGACAAGGAGAGGAGACTCTCTTCCTGGGGATTTCATGGCTTCTTGGGGGTCAAGTCCTGTTATAGAGAAGAACAGGAGCCAGGATCCTGGGGTGGATTTGAAAGGTGTCCTGAGGGCCAGGCTGTCAGGATATTTTAGGGGAAATTCTCTTTGTCTTCTTGCCAAGTGAAATCTCAGTCTGGTTCAATGGATGACAGCTTGCAAGCTGATTAGGGAAGCAGAAAAAGAATGCTGTTCCAAGTCTGGGGCCCGCTTTGCCTTTGCCCAAGCTGGGGCTGCTGGAATGTTTATTAGTCTCAGCCCCGGGGGAGAGACCACTGAGGTTAGGGCAATGATTTTTCCGCTTTTCTGAGAGTTGTGACAACCTGGCTTTGACCTTGTGATGCCTCATCCTCATGTCCTAAAACTTCTGCAGCGTGTCCACAGGAAACAACACAAAATTGTCCAAAAAGAATTCAAATGACTCTTGATGTAAGGGTTTAAAACATTTTGGTACCTGCTGGGTTCTCCGTAGAACCAACCCTTACCATTGTGCAAAGCCTGGGCCAACAGTGCTCAGAGGCCTTGATCTCTGATATGGAAAGTCGGAAACTAAAACACATGGCTCCTAGATCCCACATGGTGGATTTGGTGGCTGTTTCAGACATTGAAGGAGTCAGTGCAACCTGGTGGAAAACGTAAATGGTGGAGAATTAGAATCCTGGGTTCCAGTCTTTGCTCAAACTGGAAATTCCTTGGGTAGTCGCCACTATCATCTACAAGCACTCACTGAGTGCCTTTTAGGTGCAAAGCACGGGATACTAGCCATCAGGCAGAGGTCCTGATGCATCTCACTGCCTTTAGGCTCCAGCAGACCTTAAAAACTATGCCACTGTCAGGCAGAGCTTCTTTGTCTCTACGAAGGTTTTAATGGGGGACCACCTATCTGCCAGAAAACTTGATGTTCAGTTCATCGTATGGACAATAACAGGTGACAGAAGAAAAACTGCCATCACAGAGCTCTGCAACCATTCAGAACATGGGCTTTCAGGTCCGAAAGAAGGAGTCCCCAAATTTCAGAGTTGGAGGGACCCTGGCTCATTAAGACAAGCCCCTCATCGGCAAATGAGGACCCTGAGAGGAAGGTCACAGTAGCCAGGTGGGTCTGGGTGGCCCCCAACTCCCAGCTCAAGGCTCTTCCCACCATTCTACATTCTTCCCTTAGTCCTATAAAAATCAGGACGAATATACTTTATACCCAATTACCCCAGCTTCCCAGCTTTGTTTTGTAATAAATTCAACCTGTTAGAATAAAAATGCTAACCATAAGAAACACCATTTAACTGAAACATAATTTTGCTTGATATTCTTGAGATTAAAACCAATTTCTGATAGGTTGGATGGTCCAAATTTCTTTAAAAAGCTGATCTGTAACGTGTGAGCATTGCATTCTTTTCCCTTTCTCAAATCCATATAATATCCAGGGCAGCTTCAAGGGGAAATGAAGGGCAGATTCAGGGGTGTGTAGAAAGAAGAAGCCATCGTGATGCCTCTTCCCTCCTCTATCTTCTTGAGTGATGTCTCTAAGGTGCTAGCACAAATTTAAAAATGAAATATCAGAGCTATCAAGCCATGAAAAGATATGGAGAAAACTTAAGTACATGTTGTTAAGTGAAAGAAGCCAGACTGAGAAAGCTACATACTTTAGGATTCCAACTATATGATTTGTAAAAGACAAAATCATAGAGAGTAAAAATCAGCAGCTGACGGGTTCAAGAGAAGGGAGGACAGGATGAATAGGTGGAGCACGGGATTTTTAGGGCAGTAAGACTATTCTGTATGGTACTATCATGGTGGGTCCATGACATTTTGCATTTGTCAAAACACAGACCTGTCCAACACAAAGAGTGAACCTCAGTGTAAACTATGGACTTTAGTTAACAGCAAATCGATATTGGTTCATCAATTATAACAAACGTGCTACATGAATACAAGTAGTTAATGATATGGGAAACCGTGTGTGTGTGTGTGTGTGTGTGTAACAGGGAGAGAGGATACATATGAGAACTCTACTTCCTGTGCAATTTTTCTGTAAACCTAAAACTGCTCTAAAAAATAGTTTTTTAAGAAAATGCAATGTAAGTGCTGATAGGACCTCAATTAATGTTAGCACTTCAAATGTCGGTTAAGAAGGGCTTGTTCTTTAGCATCACTGCCCAAGGAAAAGGTGCAGAAACTTAGCCCAGGTTTAGTGGAAAAGAAGGTGGCAACCAAGTACATAATGGCCAAAATGAGACCGTGAGATTTTCTGTGCATTTCATTGCTTGATGGTGCCCCCTGAGCATCATAACTGTGGATAATCCTGCACCAGCTACTTCTAAAATGAATATCCGGGGGGGGGGGCAATAGTAGAAGATGCATTAAGTCCTTTACAATGATAAACTTTCCTGAGGCTAACTTTATCAAGAACTGAAATAGGAGATAGGTTATTTCCAGACTCCAGCAGGCAGTGTTCAAAGGCCAGTGGAACCTCATAGGAAGAACTGGCACATAAAAACAGCATCATCTTTACACAAGGCATGCTCTGCTCCTCCTCCCCCCTCCTTCATCTTTCATTATTGGAGCATTAAAAGACTCTTTTTGACAAGGGTGGCATGTTTTACTTTTCCAATTAGGTTACCTTGGGAACTGGTGAAAAGGTGTGTACATGGCACATCTGGGAGGCTCCCAGGGAGAGAAATCTTGAAAATTCTTTACCTAATGAAGGGATTGTTAGAGAAGGGATTAATAGACGAAGAAGATCCTCTTCTCATATGGCTATCTATTAAACAGGAAGTCAGACATAGGCTGTTTTAAATATGAATTCTGCTCCGGAATACTCCTTTATAATGTTGTTGTTATAAAATTAACTGGCTTAATCCATGAAAAGCACTTAGAACAGTATGTGGTACATAATAAACTCTCAGTAAATGTTGGTTATAGTTAGTTCTAGTAAAAGTTTAGGGAAATAATTTCTTTAAAGACATCTAGGAGACAGGAGAAGTCAGACTAGGTGAATTAAGATGACACTTCCAGAAACAAATTCTATTGTTCAATGTGAAAGTGGAAACTGCATTAATTTTGTTTCTCCATCTGTCTATTCAGCTAACATTTATTGAACATTCATTGTATTGCTATCAATGATCGAATTTCTTTTTCTCTTAGGTAGTATGAATAAATAGAAGGTCTTTGAAAATAAGCTGAAAGGGAAAATTCCACAACCCTAAGGAGGAAAATGCTATTTTATTCCAGTAGATAGGCTTTAAGTAGAATTTCTGTTAGAAATAAAGCTTCCAGGCAGACGGTGAGACTCATAATATCGGGACACCTTGATTCTTTGTGTTTTGGGCAGAGCTAAAAACAATAGCAGACTTGGAATCTCTCTAAGGTAAAATTACCAAAAATGCACAGCCACATTTTAATGTGGCTCTTAAATCAACAACTATTTGGCCAGTAGAAAGTGCCTCCTAAGAAACATTCCATAGAATGTTTATTTGGTGAGCTGCTATTGGGTGAAATGTTCTATGTATGTCTGTTAGGTCTAGTTGGTTTATACTATCATTCAAGTGTTCTATTTCCTTATTGATCCGTTGTCTAGATGGTTTATCCATATTGAAACTGGCATATTAGTGACTCCTACTATTAAGTGTAGAACTATTTCTTCTTTCAAATCTGTCAATATTTGCATCATATATTTTGGGGCTCTGCCATTAAGTGCATATATATATTTATACTTGACATCTTCTTATTGAATTGACCCCTTTATCAGTATGTAGTGACTTTCTTTGTTCCTTGTAACAGTTTTTGACTTAAAGATGATTTTTGTCTGATAATAGTATAGCTATCCCAGGTCTCTTTTGGTTACTATTTGCATAGTATATTGCTTTCCATCTATTACTTTCGGCCTACTTGTGTGTTTGAATTTAAGGTGAGTTTCTTGTAAACAATATGTAGTTGGGTCATGCTTTTTAATCCATTCTTCCAATCCCTGCCTTTTAACTGGAGATTTTAATCCATTTACATGTCAAGTAACTACTGATAATGCAGGACTTTTTTCTGCCATTTTGATATTTGGTCTTGTTAAGTCTTATACCTTTTTCGCCCCTCAACTTTTCTATTAGTGCCTACTTTCATATTTATTTGATTTTTTTTTTTTTGTATTGTACCATTCTGAGTCCCTTCTCATTTCTTTCTGCATATATTTTTCATCTGTTTTCTTTGTGGTAACCATACGGCTTACATTTAACATCCTAAATCTGTAATAATTATGTTTGGTTTAATACCAACTTAACTTCTAATAGTGTACACTTACCTATTCCCATACCCCTTTGTTCCCCACCTTTTTGTTGTACTTGTTACGAATTATATCTTTATACACTGTGTGTCTAAAACCATAGACTTATCTTTCCTTTTTATGCCTTTGCATTTTAGAACCTGTAAGAGATACAAAGTGGAGTTACATACCAAAAAATACAATAATACTAGCATTTATACTCACCCATATGGTTATCCTTACCGGATGTCTTTATTTCTTTATGCTGCTTTAATCTACTATCTAGTGTCCTTTCCTTTCAGTCTGAAGATCTCCCTTTAGCATTGTTTGTAGGGCAGGTTTAGTGGTAATGGACTCCTTCAGCTTTTGTTTATCTAGGAATATCTTACTATCTCCGTTACTTTTGAAAGACAGGCTTGCCAGACATAAAATTCTTGATTGACAATAGTTTTCTTTCAGTGCTTTGGATATTTTGTCCCACTGCCTTCTTGCCACCATGGTTTCTGATGAGAAAATGACACTTAATCTTACTGGACTCCTTTGTAAATAACACTTTGCTTTCTCTTGCAGCTTTCAGAACTTTCTCCTTGTCCTTGTCATTTGCCAGTTTGTGTCTGGGCATGGTTCTCTTTGAATTTATCTTGTTTGGGGTTCATTGAGATTCTTGAATGTGCATACTCATGTTTTTCAATAATTTAGGAACTTTTCTGTCATTGTTTCTTTGTATAGTCCTTCTGCTCCTTTCTCTCTTTATTCTCCTTCTGGGACTCCCATAATACATATATTGATACTCTTGATTGTGTACCACAGGTTTCTTAGGTTCTGTTTACTATTTTCATTCTTTTTTCTTTTTATTCCTCAGCCTGAATAATTTCATTTGTCTTGCTTTTGAGTTCACTGATTCTCTGTTCTGCCAGTTCCAATCTGCTCTTGAAACTCTCTAGGGAATTTGATCTTTAACTCCAGTATTCTGTTTGGTTCCTTTAAAAAATGTCTGCCATTTTACTGAGATTCTCATATTGTTCATTCATTGTTTTCTCCCTGTCCTTTAGTTCTTTCTGTGTGTTTTTCTTTATATTCTTGAGCATATTGAGGATCTTTTTAACATCTCTGTCCAGTATGTTCAAAGTCTGGTCTTTACTGATAGTTACTGGATTTTTATCTTGTTCCTTTGGATGGGCATCATTTCCTGTTTGTCTTGTAATCTTTTGTTGCATACTGTACATTATAAAGTCTTAAAATGTTAACTCTGGGTTTTAGTCCTTGAGCTGTCTGTTCCTTAAGTTTGTCACCAGCTAGTGATACAATGGAGATTTCCTTGAGTGACATAAACTAACAAAAACAATCAATGTAAAAACACCTTTCACAGTCTTTGCAAATTGGCTGTGCTTTGGCTAGTGGCTTCCTTCAAAACTTAGCCCTCTTATCAAGATCAGCCTTGAGTTGAATGCGGAGTGCAGTGTCTTCTTCTTACCGGAGCTTGTGTGGTGCCATGAAGTCTGCCTCTTTTCCTGGGTTTTTGCTTGCTATTGGCCTTGGGAATCCCTGTTTACAGTTTAGGAATTCAAATTCCCCCTCTATCCATCTGAAATAGATTTTCTTCTCCTCCTGGATGCTCAATTGTATGACTTAAAGCAGGTAATCCTTTGTCCCAGACCTCTTAGACTTAATTGTTTCTTACACTGCTTTAGCTATCTGCAAGCTGCTTCTGCCTGCAGGGCAAGTTCTGGGAGAGTGAGACAGAGACTAGTTTCCTGGCTTAGTCTTTCAGGCTGCCACCTGATAGACTGGCACAGACAGACAGGAACCACAGTAAACGCACAAAGGTTACTCTGCTCCCTCTGGAACAGTGTGAGGGACCCACACTTGCAGCACACCGCATCGGGGAAGGATTGGTAGAGGGGCCAGCAAGGGCACTATAAACTTCATAAACCATTTTCAGGCCGCTTTTTCTTTTCTTTTTAATGCAATTTTATAAAGATATATTCATATACCTGATCCAAAGTGTACAGTCAATGGTTCACAGTATCATCATATAGTTGTGCATTCATCACCACAATCAATTTTTGAACGTTTTAATTACTCCAAAAAAAAAAAAAGAATAAAAATAAAAAAAGAACACCCAAAACATCCCATACCCCTTACACTCCCTATTATTTTTTGTCTTTGTTTTCTTACTCATCTGTCAATACACTGGATAAAGGGAGGATCAGTTGTAAGGTTTTTGCAATTATACAGTCGCACCTTAAGAGCCATATAGTTACACAATCATCTTCAAGAATCAAGGCCAATGTAGTTATTTTAGGTTATTTATTTTTCTTATTCCTTTGTTTGGTTATGGTTTGTTAATTTTCTTGGGGTATGGTAGGAACATGTTGGAAGCAAAGTAGTTTATTTAGATTATTTGTTTTTATTATTCCTTTGTTTTGTTTGAAATTTTTTTAAATTTTTCTATAAAGTTAAAAAAAGAATCAAGGCTACTGGATTACAGTTCAACAGTGTCAGGTATTTTCTTCTTGCTATTCCAATACACTTAAAAAATACAAAGGAATATCTATGTAATGCATAAGAATAACCTCCAGAATGACCTTTCAACTCCATTTGAATTCTCTCAACCACTGAAACTCTATTTTGTTTCTTTCTCTTTCCCCTTTTGGTCAAGAAGGCTTTCTGAATCCCATGATGCTGGATGCAGACTCATCCCTGGGAGTCATGTCCCACATTGCCAGGGAGATTCACACCCCTGAGAGTCATGTCCCACGTAGAGGGGAGGGCAGTGAGTTTACCTGAAGAGCTGGCTTAGAGAGAGAGAGGCCACATATGCACAACAAAAGAGGTTCTCTGCTGGTGACTCTTAGGCATAATTATAAGTAGGCTTACCTTCTCCTTTGCAGGAGTATGTTTCAAGCCCCAAGATTGAGGGTAGTCCCCAATGCTTGCAAGAATATCAGGAATTCCCCAGGTGGGGAAGTTTAATATTTCCATATTTTCCCTAGTCCCTCAATGGGGCTGTGCAAATACTTTTTTTATTCTCTGCCCAAATTACTCTGAGATGTATTGGGGCATCACACTAAACTATACAAACCAAGATCTCACTCCCTAATCACGGTTCCATGTAATTATGGTATTCAAATAAACTGACCATACAAGGTAAATTAGTTTGCTACAGAAAACAGAAATTTTGCATCAAATGAACATCTTTTCCATTGGTCTCACACAGAAGTTGAAGTTTTACAACACTGTCAATATTGTCCTTGACCCTTTAGTCTGATTTGCCTTAGTCCTAACCAGATCAGTTTCATTCATATAGCTAACTGAAGTCTGAATTCTTTCAGCTTTTTAAACAGTTGCTGTATGGGGTAATACCGACTTTCAAAGCTGCAGAACTCGAGCCAGGCTGCTTTTTCTCGATTCAGCATTTACCCAGTTACTGCAACCCTTTAACCTTTTTCTGGAGTTTTGAGAAAGATGACTCTGTTAGTTTTCACTAGTCTTCCAAAGATTCTGTGGGAAAATGGCACCCTGGGGCATCTTGTGCTGCCACCTTGGTCCCCAAATCTCTAAGTGATACATGAAAAAATGAATATTTTTGGACCCTGTAGCTCAGAACTTTCCAAACAGGGTATACTGTGAGTCACTTCTGAAGCAAACTCAGAGTTTTGGGATGGGTCTACTAAGGACTCCAGGCAAAGGGTAAATTTCATTCACCTTTCGTCTCTGAAAAGGGAATGAACAGGAGAGTCTGGGATAAGAAAAACGGTCAGTCCTAATGATGGAAAACCAGAAAGCCATATTTGGAAAAGCTCAGTTGCTCAACTCTAAGGTGTGAGTTCTTATTGACCATATGGACATCTATCTTTTTAAAAGATCTCATTTGTGAATAGAGGCTTTTTTTTTTGGCTTTGAAATAAATCAGTGTGCTCACTTACTATGATTTATTTTTAAATTGCCTTTTTCACATTCTTTATTGAGTCTTAGAAAAATCTATTTTTGTTCCCTTAATTTCTCAATGTCTTTGCATTTGTATTTTCTTTATCAACATTCCTCATTCTCTCACTCTGTTTATATTGTCTATATTCCCATCACTTATCTCATTCTAAAAGATGAATCAAAAAGAGGTAAGTAAAAAAGTGTCTCTTTTGGGAAAGGAACGTCGTCTGAGACATTTGCCTTGCCTTCTGTGTGGACATCCTGAACCAATAGAGCTAACGTTTAAGAAACAAACAGTTCTAACATTTAAAATAAAAGTGATAAATCACTACCTGACTGGGGGTAGGAAATTATTTACATTCCTTATAATACCGTAATCTGGCTTATTTTACATATAGATGGAAAAAAGTTTCTAGCATCAAGAATGTATCATATTAAACCCAAAATGAGGTTTCACTCAGCAATGGCAACAGAAAACAACTTAATCTTCTACTTCTACAGGACTCTGAATTGAAACCAATGTTTCAAAATATTTTACTATGAGTGATGAAGCTGTCTGGTCCTAAGTTTTCCAAGAAGAAATGAAACCACTTTATTATAATGTAAAATGGCAATTGGACAGTTTGGTGAAATGCAATTGTTTTCTTTCACTTTGCATTCTGCCCAAATAATTCTGAGGTGCAACCTACAGACAAGATGGATTTCCTTCTGTATTGTGATTGTAAATTGTTTTTTGTATAGTTTTCATGGGCTTTGTAAATCAATTGCTGATAGAAATCATAAAAGATTTGTCAACGTAAAAACTCCTGGAGAATCATGAAACTAATTCAGAATGCATCCTCATTGTTCTATTATCAACTGGATAGAATTACTCATAGGAACAGTAATACTAATATTTGTATTTTTTTCCTAGGTTGCTAATGCAGGTTTGTTTTTTCTTCTTTTTATTAATAGTTAGCAACTAATGTATCTTCTGGGAATGATTAATAGACATTCTTTAAATCCCTCCAGAAGGCACAATGACAAGTAGTTAACAACATCAAGATTTCCAGTAAAAATAAAATTCTTTGTCAATAATCAAATTTAGGGAGAAATTCAAGAGTCTGATCTGTATCTATTTGCATTTTAAAATATGTTTGAAAGGTCTTTGAGTACATTTTAGGCTACTGGTAAGTACCGTCTAGGTCATTCAATAGACGAACTGGACCTCAACATTTCTTTAAAAAATATATGTTTAGATTGAAAGAAAGAAGTGTTGTCTCCTCCAGAAATGGAACCCAGGTGCTAAGGCCTGGGAGGTAAAACACCTTAATTTTTGCTTTTATAATTTGTGTTTTATAATTTGTGTAGGGTTTTCTCTGACACTGATGAAGTTCCTTTTCTAAGGAAATCATAATTCTAACGTGGCTTGGCTTTAACAAATCCAGTTTAACGGGGAATCTTTTGATACTTTTTTTTTCCTTCAATAGTAGGCCTTGGCCTCTCTGCCCCAGCATCACCCTTGTGCCCAGTAGTGGTTAGAGACAGACGCACACACCCACACCCCACTGACGCCTCCTTTTCTTGGGTGCCAGGATCCTCTCATGCTTTGCTGATGTTCCAAGAGATTGAACAATCTCATTAATAGGTGGAAATGCAATTCTTGACTGTTTTAAAACGTTCTAAATGGGGTACCTGGGCTATTACACCTTAATCATTTAGAAACACTATTTGCTTTTTGAATAATAGGAGTGTTTGGGGTTCCCAAACCTCCATTGGACCTCACTACTGCTAAGAACTTGACATGTCTGCAGCTAAGTGTAATATTTTAGGAAGAAAGATATCATATGGGTTCCAGGTATGAGGAGCTTGGATAATCTTGGAAATGTCTATCAGAGCAAATAATCTTTGACCAAGGCTTATTATGAAGTCTCCCTCTTTAGCTTTGAATTCACAGCTGTAATTTTTAAACAACAATTCCTAACAGAATGTTTTCCTTGATAATGATGCTTTTGTACCACCATCAGAGATCCAAATTTAGCATTAGGGAGGTATTTTTTATGCAATTGATTCTTTTTTTTAGACTATCTTCAGGAAAGTTAAAAATCACAGTCACTTCCATCACTCACATAATACTCAAACCCGCTAAAAATGCAATAAGCATTTTTATCAGCACCATAAGGCTTTATGAAAACTGATCTCAATAACTATTGAGTTAGTTACAGATCAATGCTAGGCAGAAATAAGTCAGGCTTGAATGCCAAAGGAGAAAAGATGTGCTTAACACAGTAAGGTGAAATTTAAATTGTAAAGTTAGAAAATAAGAAAAAAGTCAACAAAGGCCTGCATTTTATACTCTCTCTCTCTCTCTCTATATGTGTATGCATGTATATGCATATGTATGTATATTATGTGTATGCATATACATATATTTTACATGTATCTATGTCTCTCTTCATACATATATTTTATTTTTCCTAGGAATGTGATTTTCTCATACAAATGTGTTCACACACCAGTGTCTCTGGGAAGTGTTTGGATATAGGGGCAATAGTTAGCCAAAGCAAGGACAATTCTGATTTCTCTAGGATGGGAATTATCTTAGAAGTGAAATGAAATAAAAGCTGCAACATTTAAAAAGCCATCTCAACAATAAATGAAAACGGAGGACACAATTTAACAAGAGTTAAAAATTTTTTTCAGATTGCAGAATTCAAGAAATTTGCGAGGCACTTTGCCTTCTCCCTTCTCACCATGCACATGCATTTAAAGCGTTTTGTATCTCTCGTGGCAGCAAGGCAGGCAGCTCGACCAGCATGTGGGGCCAAGTGCAATCACCGGGCTGTTGTCTAACCTGGCAAAATTGAAAGGTTTGAAAATGCTGGGTTCTGGGTGGGAAAGAATATTTCTTTGAGTTGTCTTTCAAACCTGGCTAAATTCTCAACATTGGAAATTTGGGAAGGTTAGTAAATTCTCCGGGGCAGCCCAGATCAGTTTTCTCTGTGTTATAATCCACAGAATTGCATCAACTGTCATTGGGAGAAACTAATTATCACTGAGTCATTCAAAAAGGAGGCAAAAATGCTCCTGCAAAGGGGCTTCCTCTCAAAGAGAGTATTTGAAAATGTTCTGTGTTCTCAGTGTAAAGTTTGTACTGAAGAAAACCCTCAGAGACAAGGTGTTAAGTAAAATCAGTTCACCTGTAAATTGGGGTTTTAAAACATCAGGTTAATCACGTGAGGCAGGGTAAACCCTCAGGAGAATACTAGTGATGAGTATGTGGTGCGTGGGGCACATAATTTCCATTAGTAAAGTTGGGATGTATACCTCTTTCTTCACATAGTTTGATAAAAATACGACTTAGAAAGAAATTACCCTAACACAATAAAAAACATTAAGTCATTTCAGTGAAACTGTGCTTCAAGTGGCCTCAGCATTCTGATTTCACACCGTATATTCTGGCTCTGCAGTCACAGCCCGAATTCACTGAAGCACTTAGTCTTTCCAGCCCAGAAAGCTCAGAAGCATCTACCACGTTTTCTTGTTTACTCTCTATAACCAATTTATTACCAAATGATCTCAATTCTGGCTTAGAAATAGCTCTCAAATCCAGCCACTGCCATCCATGCCACAGCCAATACTTGGTCTAAGATCTTGTCATTGGGAAGATTTCAGTAGTCATTTTTTAAAATGTTTATACTGAGTTCTGCTAATAATACCAAACACCTGTCCAGCACTTACTATGTGCCAAGAACTGTTCTAAGAGCCCTTGATCCTTAAAGAAATGCTATGAGATAGGTGCTGTTATTATTTTAGAGAAGAATGGAAAACAGAGAGGTTAAGTAACTTACCCAAGGTTACACAGCTAGTAAGTGGCAGAGTTGGGCTTTGAAATCGGGTGGACTCTCTCCCAAGTCTCTTCTCTTAATGAACAAACCACACTGCTTCTGTTTTAATTTAACTCATTATTATTTTTATTGTTGCCTTTTTTTTTTTTTTTTGAATAAGTGATACACTTACCTGGTTCAATATTCAAAAGCTCCAGCAGATGCATATTGAAAAACCTCCCTTCCACTATGGTTTCCTGTCACCCAGGTCCCTGTTGTAGAGGTAATCATCATGACTTGTTTATTTTTCCTTTTTTCTTTAGCACAAAAATAAGGAATAAGGTATACTGGATACAAAGTGGCATGTTGCTATTTTATACTTTAACATATATTGAGATCATTTTACATCAGTATAAGAGATTCCCAATTTTTTTTTTTTTTTTTAAGACTGCAGACTGCAGATGGTCTAAACCAAGGGTGGGCAAACTTTTCTGTAAAGGGCCAGATAGTAAATATTTTAGGCTTTGTGGCCCATTTGGTCTCTGTCACATACGCTGCAGCTTTTTTTAAAACTCTTTAAAAATGTAAGGCCCATTCTTAGCTCATGGGCTGTACAGAAACAGGCTGCAGGCCACACTTAGCCCATGGACCATCATTTGTTGACCCCTGAACCAACAGGCTCCCATCTGGCCTCCCTGCGTCCAGTCTTTTTCTAGTCTGGCCCCTTCTTGACAATTGTGAAAGAGTTACCTTCCTATAAAACAAGTCCGATGCTGCCAGTCCCCCACTTAATCCCCCAAGCCCTCCACTCCCAGCAGGGCGAGCGCCACGCTGCTTGGCAGGGCACACAGTGTTCATCACCGTCCATGTCTCTCACAGCCTTGTGACTACTGCACTGGTCCAAGCCACCATCAGCTCTTTCCTGAGCTCCTTTGGTGACCTCTCTGCCCCATTATCGCTATACAATTTTCTTCCTTCCAAATCCAATCTCCACACCATGGGTCTTTTACAAGGGCAAACCACATCTAAAACCCTCCAAACACTTGCCACTGCTCTAGAAAGAGGTCAACTTCCTTACCCCGGCCCACAAGACCTGCCGGCTCTGCCTGGCCCTCCTCTCCCACCCTGTCGCTGCTTCCTCCCTCCCTTTGCGTCCCTCTCTCCAGCCCTGCTGACCCTTCTATTCCTCAAACAAGCCAAGCTCATTTCTGCCTTTGTAGGTGCTGCTCCCTTGGGCTCCTTCTCAAAGTTCAGCATCAGTTCAAACGCACTTCCTGACAGGCCTCCCCGCATCACACACCCTAAAAGGGCCTCTGCACGCGTTGTGTGTCACATCACCTTGCTTTATTTTCCTTGTGGCCATTATCGCCATCTATAATTACATCTCATTTTGTATTTGCAGTCTTTCTGCCCCACTAGAACATGTGCGCCGCTCACCAGGGTTTCTCCAGTGCCCGGCACATAGCCTGACACATCTTAGGTGAGAGATGACGGTTTTCTGAATAGAGGAACCGTGGAAGTTGAGCCAAATTACCTTTCCTGATGGATCTCTCCTCCTTCCTGTATACTTCAGTCTCCAGTTCCATTGGCTTTCTCACCAATCACTAAACATGAGTTTCCCTTTTAAGGTTTTACACCTTGTACATGTTGTCATCTCAGTCATCTTTTCCTTTTCTGAGTGACAAACTCCTACTCACCCATTAATGCTCAGCTCAAATATCACCTCTTCTCTGAAGCTTGCTCCCTCTGGCATGTTGCCAGAGCACTTTGTACAGATGGGGCTGTAACTATTTACTTACCACAATTTTTTTTTTTTTTTTAAATACTATTTTCGTTTCACCAACAGTGAGTTCCTTCAGGCTTCAGGGAAGGGATATCTTGAAAGGTGGTTAAGTGGCAAGTATGGACATATAATAATATAAATAGCTAGCATTTGGCTCTGTGCTGAGTGTTTTATGTCCATTATCTCATTTAAGCCTCAAAGAAACCCTCAGGAGGCAGGTACTACTATCTGCACTTTACAGATAAGGAAGCTAAAGCTCAGCGAGGTATGATAACATGCCCTTGGTAGATCTGGAAGATGCCACCAGGCAGTCCTGCAGCCATTTGCGGTGGAGGTGGGTCTTTGGAGGCCTATTTGCTTGTGAGTGCTTACTTTATCAGGTTGGTGCATACATCTGTTCTGCTTCCCTGTCTCCAGATTTGGGAATGCAGTGCTGCTCGCAGAGTGGCCAGTGGGGACCCTCTTGCTCCCCTGCAGCAAGGTCCTCATTTTTTATGTGTGGGAGGGGCACAGATGTCCCTCTGTCAGCCAGTTGGAAAGGCATGGAGAGGCACAGATACTGGGCTGTTCTCTGCACACCTGAGACTATGCCTTCCCCAAGGGCAGCCAGATTTCCTTTGGACCTGCCTCCTTCTGCCACCTGGTACTTATCCATGTGGACAAAGCCACTCTGCCAGCTCCTCTTGAGCTAATGCAAAGGGACCACAGGAGCCTAGAAAGTGGAGGAGACAAGGGCAGAAGGAGCTGCAGTCTCATTGTCTTTCCTTGAAATGAAGAAACTTTCTTTAAGTGATAAACAATAATTATTATTCTAACTATTAGATCAAGCAGCTGTCTGTTGGTTGCACAAATGAACAATAGGTTGGGCCAGAGAGTGTTGATTAACTTCAACCCCAGTGACACGGAAGTCCAAAGAGGGTGAGTTGTGATGGCTGTGGTTTTTGTAATTTAACCCTGATCTTGAAGACACAGTTACCAAAATTTACTGTGCATTAAGAATCACTAGGAAGCTAATTTAAAATACTGATTCCTGTGACCTACTTCCCAGATACCCTGTTTCATCAAGTCTGGGGTATGGCACAGAGATCTGCATTTCTATCCCCAGGAGATTCTGATGCACGAAGTTCTCCTACCTCCCCTGGAGAAATAGTGCCTTAGAGAATATGCATTTTTTTTTCAATAAATGTAGAATACACTTGATACACGCAGGGCTCTGGGTTGGTATTTGGAAACACTCGAGAATGAATAAGACCTTGCCTGGTGTGTCTGGTCCAGGCCTCTGAGGAGAATGTAGGATGCTGTGATTCCATGATAACAACAGCAGCCCAGAAGAGCTATGGGAAAAGGCAGTACCTGGACTTCCGCCGCTTCAATGTTGTGGGAGAGATTTCCATTTTGTACAGGTTCCGAAGCATCACTAGGTGGTGTCATTTCAACTTCAGTGCTGGTGCTGTTTGGGAGCTCAATTTTTTCTGTGACGTAATTTAAACACACACACAAAGAAAGCAAATGGAATCAATGGAAGAAAAGAGTCACATTGAAAAGATCATCCTAAAACGTTGGGCTGAAGAAGAAGATAGTGGTCTCTGAGGGTTAATAAGGCCCAGGGCTGGTGTGGAGGCAAACAGCCAAGGATTTTTATCATTCTTCCCCATGCCTGTTAGCGTTCTCAGCCTTCTTCCCCTTATTAATAGCTCTCTGGCTTCCTGCTCTGATGTCTTAATCTTAGGACCGATCAGTTCCCATTATATGCCATTCTCTAGTCTAGGCAAAATTTACCCACTAGCTATTCAAGAACATGATACTGACATTTTTAAACCAAAACATATCCAGTCCACACACTATTTTTTATACCCAGCACCACACCCGTCAGCGTTTTTCTTTTGTACTGCTCTCTGGAAAGGACGTTGGCCAGGGCATGAGGAATTGGGGGGTCCCAGGCTCTGCTTTGCCACAGTTGGGAACCCAGCCTTTCCAAACTCCTCAAGAATGCTAGTTAGCTCATGCCACACCTGGACATCCTATTGTAGGGCAGGCAGGGAGATCTGAACAAGGATAGAGGCAAGCATTCTATTCCCCAATGAGAAGAAACACTAGGCAAAGTGAAGCCACGGGTCAGCAAGGACAGGTTCAAATTTTCCCCTAAATGTTGAGAAGGGGTGCTAGGGTAATAGTAAGCACTGAGACTCAGTGATACTTGTAATCAAACAGGTTTGGGTTCAGACTCTGGCTCTGCAACTTATCCTGTGTGAGCCTTAGCAAGTAACTTAACCTCTCTGAGCCTCAGTTTCCCTATCTGTATAATGGGGGTAAGGATGACACTACTACTACTACTACTACTACTACTGATAACAACAACAACAAAAATTCTATCTACCTAATGGTATCTCTGTAAGGATTAAATAGAGGAATGTATACAAAGCACTTAGCACAATGCCTGGGCACAGCAAGTAAGCAAGAAACAAACTGTTCTGATCCTCATTACAGTAGCTGCCTTGTACTAGAAGATTTCTTTCAGGGCTAAGAGAAGCACTGCCAGGTGATCAGTGTTCAGGTACAGCTGGGACCTGCAGTGACTTCAGTGGGAGGGAAATAAAAAGGTTCCTAGGCCCGCTGGCTGTTCTGGGTCAAGTCTTGGATATCAGGAGAGAAGGGTATAGGGTCAGGATTGCCAGGAGAAATCTACTCACAGTGCCAGAATTTTTTTTTTTTCTAGCAACTGCAGAAGGACTCAACATTTCTATTACTAGAGCTCAAGAGAATAATTTGAGGGTTACATAAAATTGTTTGGACTTGAAGTGGTCTAATTCTGGAAATTGTAGGGAAATGTTTATGTATTTAGTATGGAATACAGAGGCATATTTAAATATAGTAAGTCATGGAAACTCAAATTTATATGATCTTTCTGTGTTTTTAGTAGGGATGGAGATACAGATATGGCATGCTGCTGTGTGTGGCTGTGCCAGTTTAGTATGTTTGATGCAGTTATTTAAACCAAAAAATCCTGAATACCCTGGGGAATACTAAAACCCTGTTTTGGGGAGTCTATTGGTTGAAGCAATGAGATCTTAGGGTCCAGTCTGCAATGGCCAAACCTGACCCTAGTAACATGGGATACTGGGAACCAAAGCAGAGTTAAGATGCCTAAGAACAGACATGAACAGAAGAGAAGAAACAACCTACAGGGCACTAAACGTAACCCAAGTATGTACATGCTAGCTTATGAATTACATGTCAGGCTGAGGCTTTGTTAGGGAAGAAAATAATGGAAATGAATCTTGGACTTATTTGAAAAGCATGGATTTTGGACACACTGATTTTCAAAAGTTTATTTTTGGGGACAAAGTCATTCAGAGACCCAATCAACACTGGAAGATTCCCAGGAGTTACATGTCCTCCTAGAAGATTAAATCCTAGTCTAAGGTCACCAGATCATGAAGAGGAGACCTGAACTCAGGCATCTAAGTCTTTTATTCCATGCTGCCTCCTTCTACAAAGGTGGGGTGGTGGCGGGGGGGAGGGGGTGCAGCTTATATAATTGAACTTAAAGAAACACAACCCATGCAACAGACTTTTATGGCATGGCTTTCACAACAGCAAAATATTCTTACTGTAAAAAAATTTGCCAAAGTTCACAGAAACATAAAGAGGAGGGGAAAAAACAAACAATGTACAATCCTAACTCCAAGAATTAAGGAATGTTAACATTTTAGCTTATTTCCTTTCAGATTTTTGTCATCCAGTAGGAGGATCTTGACTGCTTCTTAGTCAAAGGTTTTCCCTGAGCTAGAAGTCAGGATACCAGGACAGGCAGACACTCCTCTAGAAGTGTCATGTATTTTGAGTGCAACACTTGAATTTTTTTCTGCAGATAATTTTAGCTTATTGGGCAATAGCATTGTTTATAGCATAGATCCAGATTAGGTTAAATTTAGTTTGAATTTAGAATTACAGAGTTACAGTTACAGGAGAGGAGAAACATGTTCCAAGTTAAAAGAAGATGCCTGAATGTCACAATCTGGGTGCACAGGAGACTCAGAAAGAGCCAGTTAAGAGACCTGAGCTGATACAGCTAAATTCTTGAGAAAGGAAAGGCGATATCATCTTGCAGGGCCTCAAAGGGACTCGTAGGGGCCCCATGAATTACCTGGTAGTTTAGTTACCAGGCAAGAATTTCAGAAAGAGTCCTCTACTTCTCGTAATCAATGAAATCTTCTTTGAGTTCCCCCAAGGTTACTGTTGGTGGACTGTGTCCCATCATGCCCTGCACCCACCAAGGGAAGAGGGATTCTTTCCTGACATCTGCAAAAGGGCAGAAGTGCAGGGCTCTGTGTGTCTACACTGGGTCAGAGATGTCTGTGTTGGGTCCTGGCCCTCTGCTTCCCTCCTCACACCCCAGTCAAGATAGGGGTCAGAAATCTCTTTGTACTCACCCACGTGATTGGCAGCCCCATTCTGCCTCTCGTTCTCATCTACTGGGCATTTCTTCTTGGCGATCTTGTGGAGAATGGAAGCCTTTTCTCTGAACCGCCCTGAAGCAAGGGAAAGGGGTGGGAAAGAGACAGGGTGAGGAAGAAGATGGCATGCTGCTCCCTCCCTTATGCTATATTCTGGCAGCAACCACTCTTTTCTGTCCAACCCAAAAAAATGCCGTAAGAGCTGCATGGAGGGTACCTGCTTATCTATGTGGATTTTCCAGTCCAATTCTCCAATTGGGAATCTCAAAGCTGCTAGACCCTAGATGAAAGATTTGATCTAGATCTCTTTTTGCTCTCCCTATAATTGCCCACAAAATAAACAAAAGCACCAGGCATCTCTACAACTGCCCCTACTGTTGAGATCCAAACCAGGCTTGAAAAAAAAAAAAAAAGCTGCTCTGGAGGCACATCCTTTTCCTGGGGTTAAATGCTAGTCCCACATTGGCTATTGACCATGGGCTGGGAAGGAAAGCCTTTGATTTAACTTTGGTTTTCCAACATTTATCATAATGAATACTGGGTGGTTTTTAAATGATTCTGAAACATGCATCATGGCTCACTGCTCCAGCTGAGTCAGCTGCAATTAAAGCATCAAGGAAGCAATGATGCCATCTGGGGACCAGGGGCAAGAATGATCAACTAAGCATAGCGAGTAATGTCTGATGGTGGTGAGACGCTTAGGGAGAGGTGCTGGATAAAATACCATTTTCAAAATAATCATTTTAAGCAGCTGTAACAAATACATCATTTCTTCTCCATTATTGACATAATTAATGGGTAAACGCATGCAACAAGCACAGAAAAAAAAACATGCAAAAGTATAGAGATTAGGGGAACCTAGCACACGTCTCTCTTTTTTAATTCTTGATTTTCTTCCCTGGAAACATTCAAGGTACAAAAGATTTTCTCTAAACTGACTATTGCCTAGATTCAGATACGAGGAGTCTTTCAAACATTACAACTTCTACAATATTCCCATTAGGCGTCTGTTGTTGGTTGTGTTCCCTAGCAGCATATTAACAGGGGATCTCATTCTGCTTTTCTAGTTGGACCAACAACAAACCCAAACAAAAGCAAAACCAAAATACTTCTGGAGAGTCTCTCCTCCTAGGATGGGACGTGGCAGGTTGGCTTTCACTACCCCTCCTCGTGGGTGGAGATCATGGGGTGTGGTCCTAGTGGTGCCTTGTCCCCTGGGTGGGAATGAGACAAGCTGTAAACTAGAGTGGGATCAGTTGACTCCAGTGGTGAAGGTGAAGCAGGACGGAGCTCTTCCTTCTCACAAGCACCATTAGTTATAAACCCAGACACCTTGTTACTGCAAAGGCAGCTCCTGGCATATAAGTATCTTAATCCAGGCAATGGATATGAATCACTGGGAAACTCTCAAAGGAAGTCAGAAAGGGACAATATCTGGAGTAAAGCAGGTCAGCATGTGGCTGGGGCTACGTGAGGAAGGAGAAGGAAGGATGAGTTGCTGAGAATGATGTCTGTCCTTGAGGGATGCTGCAAAGCTATGGGAAGGTCAGCATCAGGCTCACCATTCTGGAAGATATTTTGAATTTGTTTGTTTCTATTTAATCTCCAAGGGGAAATTTTGGAAAATAAAGGGAAAGAAAGAAAGGCCTAGGGGCTAGCAAAAGGAGGAGGTAAAAGAAAGCAAGAAAAGAAATGAGAGGGGAAAAAAGAATAGAAGGAATACCAGGAAGGAGGAGGTTGTGGTGGTTGGGAGGTTGCCCCGGTAGTAGGGATGCAAGACATTTTTTTGGCTGTGAAGTCTAGTAGTTGGGGGACTCGATGAACAGATTACCTTCAGTACTCTGCAGCCTTAAGTCTAAAGAGGGGTTACTTCTTGTGGAAGGCAACTGCAAGAAGTTCTCAAATCCATCTGGTAAAAAGCCCAAAGAGGAAAAAGGAGGTCCTGAAACTTTGCAGGACATAACGGTTCTACTGATAACACTATTCTACTGTGGTCTTATGGTCATCTTTTGAACATAGAACATAGAACAGTATGCAACTCTACAAACTAAAGATGACCGATAATAGTTATTTTAAAGTTATATATATATATAAAATAGCAAGAAAGCATTCAGAAGAGTGAAAAATAAGCCTATAGAGACATAATAATCCAAGTAATGTCCCAAAGTCATGAATCATGGCAGAGAAAATATTTGATAGAGACCAGCTAATCACGAATTGTCTGTGGTTATGAGTCTTTTCAGAGCTTAGATGTATGCCAGAGAGAAACAGTAATAAAACAGATCCCAAATCATGTAATGCTCTAGCCATTCCCTCTGCTAGGAAATAACTTCCAATGTGTGGCCACTGTCATTCATGAATTGGTTTCCTCAAATTCTCCAAGGGTTAGATATGATTCCAGAACTGGGGCTTTGTAGATTCTAAATGTCTTCACAAGTCAGTGAGTGTTTTCTGAACTGTGTGTTCCATGTTCCTCACTGCAGCAGCACCTCAGACCTTTATGTTATTGGAAAGTGGGAGGGATGAGCCCTATTTGTTTTCTCCTGGGGTTTCCCTCAGGTGAGCAAAGCAAAGGAGCAAGGGAGGCTGGCAAAGGGGCAAGGCAGTTGGGTGAAAGGCCCATCATGTTCAGAATTCAGCATACCTGTGTGCCTATAAAGCAAGCTGTGCTCATGTCAGCCAAATCCCTGGGACCACCAGAGACAACCTTTGAGAAACGCCGTGAGGAAGAGACCAAACAGGACTGGAAGGAACATGTGGGTTCCTGGGGCTGAAGATGGCTGAGAATCTTTGATTCTCAAAGTGACCCTTGGTGTCTTGGGATAGGATGTCACAGCACCTTTAAGACCTGGTCAGCCCCAAGTTGGGAGAACACCAACCAGGGTGTGTGTGTGGGGTGGGGCGAGAGGGCAGTAGAGCACTGTGATTTAGAAGCAGGTAGACAGAATGAAGTCCTGACTCTTACTGGCTCTGCTGGGTGATTTTTGGAAAGTAGCCAAATATTTCAAGTTTCAGTTTTCCTGTCTGGTAAATAGAGATTTCAGTGGTACTGGCCATGAGTTAAACATAAGGCTTAAATGAGGAAAAGTATGTAAAGGGCTCATCACAGTGCCCAGCATTGGAAGAGCTCTGTAGGTAACAGGAAAGAGAAAAACAAACGGGGGCAAGTTTAACATGAACCTTAGTTACTTTAAGAGCACAGGTGGCATTTTCTCTTAATTCACACAAGCAGGTTTGAAGAATCAGTCACATCCTGACCCAAATAGTTGAAGCATCCCAGGGCCTTGTTGGATTGCTGCTCAGGTTTCAGGGAGTCCTCCAAGTAAGTTCCAAAACTGATTAGGAAAAGTATCACTTTATATCTTCCTGTAATTGTGAAGGTGAAGGAGATGGAGCTGGCAATCTGTGTTTTAAACACTGATACCTCTGCAGTCTTAAAACTGAAAGATGGTGATCAGAATGAGGACAGAATGAAGGCCAAGGAGCCCTGAATTTTTGCTTTGGCTTGAATGAACTTCCTGATGCACATGTCTTGTAACCCCTCTGTCTCTCTTCAGAATTTGTGAAATGGGGAAAATAACACCCATCTCATATGGTTGTTGGAAGTTTCCATGAGTTAATGCACATCAAGTGTTTTAGATTGGCTCTGACACTACAGTAAAGTACACAGGAATTGTTACTCAGAAAGTGTTTTTGTTTTGGAAAGGAATGGCAGGAAATTCTTCCTATAAACTACTGAAAATAAGGTTACTTAAAATGGAATGATGCTTAACAGCCTTAGATGCAGCAGAACTTGGTGGTAAAGGAATTGCTTAGATAAACCATTTTAGATATGGGTTCCACCTTGTCCTGTGGGGTCACAGATGGGACAGATCTAAGAAACAGCAGTAGCTTCATGCCTCACTGGTGATAAAGTATCGAGACATTTTTGAGTACTTTTCAAGGTGAGCAAAGGAGTGATTTTTAATATGTTTTAAGGCAACCTTAAAAAACATGCTCTGTTGTGGTGTAAATCCTTTAAGTGTTATCTTTTTATATACTTACAGATATTTGAATATGTAACAATTTCAAAAATAGCAACCTCTGCTCAAATCGTGAGACACCTATGTCAAAACCTAGTATACAATTTTAATATAGTTTAGCTTGGTTCGAAACTTGCGAAAGAAGACCAGCTGAGTGTTCCCAGGATTGTGTGTGGAGTGGGTGGTAAGGAAGGAAAAGATCAAAAGCATACGGGCCTTACAGTGAACAAGAATTCTGAAAAAATAATCAGGAATCAAAGCCCTTGACCACATTGCTCTGACTTAAAACAGAGGCCCCCAAACTGCATCGCCAACAACCTTTGGAGAGTCTATTGACTGAAAGGAAATGGATTTGGCTTCTGTTCTGTTAATTAATTAAAAGAGCCCATGGAAATTCCTTCACATCATTCCCACAGAGCCCGCAACAGGCAGGGCTACAAAAGAAGCCCTTCGGGTTGGCAATCAGATTAGCTCCTGGCTGCCATGGAATATTCCAACCATCAGCTATACAGAAAGGACTGGACAAAGGGATGTGCAGATGCAAAGGGAGTGGTGACACCCACCTCGGAATATAGACCTTGGTTTCGGTGGAAGGAAGGGAAAAAGTAACAGAAGGGGAAACTTAAAGTCTTTTTGAATCTATTTTTGTGTTTTCAGTTCAGCCTTTCCTGTCTCTTTCTTTGAAGTGTATGGGCTGGCAGATAGCTTCAAAAGCAAAAGTGCACCTGAACTTTCCTCCTGTTTCTTCCTTGATGTTTGTTCTGGAAATGTAGACTCAAGTCAGGCAGGCAGGCCACTGTCACGCTGAGAAGGCTTGCAATGGAAATGATGTGGCAATAAGCAAACTCTGACCTTGGGCCATCCTCAACGCCTGTCTTTCTCATACCTCACAAGCCATTCATCAACAAATCCAGGGTCTCTACTTTCATAATATTTCAAAATCTGACCACTTCTCCCACATGCCCTCTCCTACCACCTTGGCCAGTGACTATCAGGTCTGCCTGGAACAATTCCAGCAGCCTCTTAATTGGCTCCCCACCTTCCGTCTTACCTCTGTCCCCCGGGGCTAGTTTCATCTCAATATCCTTGCTGATCTTTTTCATATGTTGCTTCTCTGTGCAAAATCCTGCAACGGCTCGCAGTTCAAAGTGAAAAGACAAAGTCCTTACAATACCTGATAAGGCTGTGAGGCTCACCTGGACCCTTGCTTCTGCTTATTCTGCTCCAGCCATACTGCCTCTTTACTGCTCTTTAAAACACTGCACTATCCCACCCCAAGCCTTTGCAACTGCTATTCCCTTCTCTGGAAGACTCTCTCACCAGGGATCCACAGGGCTCACTCTCTTATCTCCTTCAAGATTTGTTCAAATAGGTAATCATATAATTATAAAAATGTTCTTTCACCAATTGCAACAAATGTACCACACTAATGCAGGTGTTAATAATAGTGTGATATATGGCAACTCTGTATATTTTATGCATGATTGTTCTGCAAACCTACAACTTCTCTTCTAAAAATTTTTTTTAAAAGTCACCTTCTCATTGAGGCTTCTCTGAGCAGCCTATTAAATGCGCAACTCTCCTCTCCAATATTCTCTAATCCTCTTTCCTGGACTATTTTCTCTAAAGCATTCAGCACCTTCTAATATACCATATCATTATTACTATTTATTGGCTGTTTTTTTTTTTTTTTTCCACTAGTAGCCAAACTCTGTGAGGACAGGGATTTTTATCAGCATTGTTCATTGATATATCCCTAGCCCCCTAGGGCTCAATAAATCCTTGTTTTTATGGTTTCTAGGTAAGTAGATGAGGTTAAACTCTTTTGTATATGTCCTGTTAGTCAATGACCTGAAGTAAATCCTTTCAGTACCATGCAAACCCATGGCCCCAGAGGGTCTGAGAGGGGAACACCTGTGAGAACCCCAAACTTTCTGGAGGTAAATAGGAGGAAATGGAGTAGACTAGGTCTTCATGACCTAGAAGGGGAAGGCAGAGTGGCATATCAGTTGCCCCTCTTCTTCACATCTCCAGGAGTCTTTATATCAGGAGGTATAGTAAGCAGAGTAAAGGATAGAACAGGAAAGCTGGGTCTTTGCTCCTTCTTTGTTAAGATGTTACTCTTTCTTCAAAGGTGAACTGAAGGCCCAAACTGAGTGTTTCTTTATTGACCGATACCCACACCCTTCCTTCCCAGGTGGAAACTCATCACTCTCATGGCATTTGTATTTATTGCACATGCTACAGCCCTTATTTCAGCTTGCTGCCCACATCTGCTTTCCCCACCAGATGGCAGGTTCCTCTAGGGAAGGGGCCTTCTCTCCACCATTTTTGTATCCCTCAACAAGTACCTCAGAATAATTCTTGGCATGTCATATGCATTCACTGAATTGCCATGAGGCTCTTCCCTTGATCACCTCCCCTGGGATGTACAAACTTCCTTTCCGGCCAGCACAAGTAACACTGTTTCACTGAATAAACATTTTCCAAACTTGTGCTGTATATACCAAGATGGTGCTGTTTGGTGAATAAGATAGATTTAGTTGGTGCCCTTGTAGAGTTCACAGCCTGGTGCTGGAGACAGACAAGTAACAAGGACTTAAGATCATGCTCTGATGCTGGTGCCTTCTTGGGAGGGTATGGGAGCTCAGAGAATAGTGAAATTTCCTTGATATAAGATGCTGCTTAGCAACTTGAAGGAATGAACTCCTTTTCCATTCTATAAACTGCCCTTGTTGGACAGCTTATTCACCTAATAGGATCTGGGCTGATTTCTGTCCTTAAATGCAAAACATTACAAATAATAATTTCATCTTAAACAAACAATATCACCCAGAACATGGACCTTTATTCCTAAATCTGTTTTTTAAGTATAACCTTATTTTTTTAATTTTGTAAAGCATCATGTAAACCATTTATTTTGACTACATTGATATTAACAGAAATTAAACTATTATAATAAAGTGCTTTGTAACAAGTCTTCAGTAAATATTTTGTGAATAAACCATATAATAGAGATCATTAGCACAATTTAGTTATCATTGTATTTTTTTTGATAGACATAATCATAGGATGTTTCTGTAATTAATGAGAATGACATATACAAATCATCTTAAGAGGTGGCCAAACCCATTACACAATGTAGCCAGATATCCTTTTTAAGGCCTTCTTTAACAATGTTCCCTAAGAATGATCTTAGGAGTCACCTGTAAAGAACAGTACTGTCCAAATGTGAATGCGTGCCATCATTGGAAATATGAGCGTGTTTTTAAAAATATTTTGGAAGGTTTTCAATGTTTATGCAAAATTTGACATCTTAAACACATTTTGTCTTTTTCAAAAATTTGTTTCCAATTTCTTGTCTCCCTGGGGACTCTTCAATCAGTCATCTTCAATTTTCAATCTTTCCCTGTCCCTTCAGCATGTAATTATGATCAAGTCTCTCAATTGAGGAAGCTTTCTCCTGACTTCAGGTTTCCTCCCAGTGCTGCCTTCTCTGGCCTTCCCTTCGCAGCCAAGCCCCTTGAAGACTGGCTAAGCTGGCACCTCGACGGCCTTCCTGCTCCTCAGTTCCCTTCTCACCTCCTGCATCAGCAGTCGTTGGCACTTATGCACTGAACCTACCCTCAGCCACCTTCACCTCAAAGTGACTGGATCTCTCTGTGACATCGGCTATTCCTCACCCTTCCTTTGAAATCCTCTTTGATTTTCAAGAGCCTTGGTTCTCCTGGTTTTCCTCTTTCTCTCCTGTGCCTTAATCCTTTAAGAAAACCCCCCACCCCAATTAAATGTCACTATTTCTCAGGGCTCCCTACTTTCTCTCTCCTCACCTTTCAGCTTCTCCCCAAAGGACCCAATGAACCTGAATGTCAATAAATTCCAAATTCATATCCTCAGCCAGACCCTCTTATCCAACTGACTTCTGAGCACCTTCACTTAGAAGTGTAACTCAGACAGTTACACTCAACATGTCTTGAAGTCTACTCATCATCTTCCATCCTAGGAATCTGATCTTCTGCTTGTATTTTCTACTGGTGATGTCCAAACACCTAGTTTTTTCCAGTCATTCTAGAGAGGGCCCTTTCCCCCACATCTAACTAGTTACGGAGTCCTTTTAACTCTACCTTTGAATGCTGTGTTGAATTTCTTCCTCCTCCTCCTTTCCCCTGCTATTGACTTAGTTCAGGATTTTTCTGCTTGGATATTAGCTACAGCCTTCTAATTGGTCTCCCAGTTTTCAACAGCATCTCCTCCACCTCCAATTCACCCTTTACATGACAATGAATGCTCTAACCTTCTTACTTGCTTGTCTCATTCCTCTTCAAGACTTTGCTTTAGGCATTTCTTCCTTCAGGAAGCTTTCCCCGAGTCCCTTCCCTGGGCTGGCAAGGCACCCAGATACTTTTCTCTATCACAGGAAGGTATCATGGAGTACCCTGGTGTTTCACTGACCCCCAATTAAAGCCTTTGAAATCGCTAAGGACAGGAATGCTTTGTTCAAGTGCCAGGTAGGGATTATAGATACAAGGTCTGAACATATTCCTTTCGCTCCCACCCTTGCACCCTGTGGATATCTAAGAGATAAAAGAATAAAGAATCACTTTACAAAAGCAGGCCCCATATATAAAGGCTTGCCAACATTTAACCCACTACCACTTCATGGGTGGGAAAGATCTCCTCAGAGTCAGTTTGTCCAAGCCCATACTTGGGGTATGGCTCTGTAAATGGGCTGTGACATTAATCTATTCATTAGGTCAGGGGTTTTGCTTTGTTCACTGTACCTGGAAAACGGCAGCTCCGTAAATATCTGTTGAATGATTACTATGACCTATAGGTGAGAAAGACAGAACCTAACCAAAAATTCTTTCTTAGGATGAGCTGATGATGTATTACCCAATCATTTATCTTGATGTTGAGTGGAAGAGTTTAGATTTGGTTAACATTTATTTAGTAGTAGCCACTATTTCATGTATGTACATCATCTCCTGTTACCTGGATTTCGTATGTCTAGGAATTGTCAGTTAATTTGAATTCCTTCTCCCTTTTTTTTTTTTTTTAAATCCTCAACTTTACATTGTAAACTAGTGCTTGTAAATCTCATTTGAAAGTGCCAACACGTGTCGAGACTCTGTAACTAAGTGTTACCGAAGGTTTGGAGGGCCATGACTAAAATGAGACGATTTGGTTCATTTCAGATTTAATCAAAAGAGAAACTTATGCATAATGGAACATGCCATCCTCCTGGGGTAACAGATTCCCACTTTTTTATTTTTTAAGAGAAAGCTTCATGGTGGGGAATTATATTACTAATTTATAACAACAATATTCAAGTTTGACTGATGAAGGCAACTTAACATTTTTCAGCTCCAGAGATGTCAGAAATAGACAAAAAGAAGCATCCACATTTTGCCTTTTGCTGTCACTTCATGCCATCTACATAAGCAATGTAGCAAAATATGCCTTTTTTTGCTAGGCTCAATCTTTCTACTTTTACTGTTGGCAGTTTAGATCATGAAAATAAGATGCAATGAGTTTTGAAAAGCTGGATGTATTCTAATTAGAAGACTTCCTTGGTCTAGGTCTTCAGGAAGACTGTGGCTTTGTCCTCACTGCTGATTTGGTCATTTGAACAGACTTGATGCCAGTCACTAACTGGTTAGACTGGTTATGCACACTGACTAGGCTGCTGTCTTCCTAAGATCCAGCTCCAAGGAAACGTATGTAAGAATACATCTCTAAGTAATAACATGGTTAATACCTGAGGAAGTCAGTACATTTACTTTTTGGGTGAGGCTCAGCCTTCCAGAGGGCATCTGTTCAAATGCCCAGAAAATCCCTCTGGTTATGGAAGGTTGGAGTGAATGAGTTAAACCATAAACTTGGAATGAATGAAACATAACATGCAAATGGTATTTGCACAATAGGGTTTCCCTGCTTTGAGAATTGAAAGATAGAAAGTTGACTTGAAGTGTGTTTCTCAGACTTTATGCAGGGATATCAATGGTCTTGAGGTAAGAAGGGCACAGGCTGCAGTGGAAATTGGATGTTCTGTGTAGGAGGAAAAGCCTTGTCATTCATTGCAGAGAGAACAAATACTTGATTATAACTGCACTCTGGCTTTAACCCAACTTTGGTACAATTCAGGTTTTACAACAAGCAAATTAGAAGGTAGTTATGTTACAGAGGCTTATCTGCTTTGTAATGAAATCAGTTTGAATCTCTATTCAAAGGGCTTATTTAAATTTGCTGTTTGAGGCTCCCTCATTCTCTGTTAGTGGGAGCATAAACTGGTGCAATCACTTTGGAGAGCTATTTGGCAATATCATTCAAAATCTGAAATGTATTTACCCTTGGATCTAGCATTTCTATATCTAGGAATTTATCTTATATATATTTTCTACTCAGTAGAAGCTTCTATATGGGGCACAAGGATGCTCATGTAACGTTGTAGTAACTAGACAAATACACAAAAATGGAAATATTATGTTCATGTTCATCAAGAGGAACTGGTTAAACCCACCAGGGAACAGCTACACAAGAGCGATATTATGCAGCTGCTAAAAAGAATGAGGGTCTACATGTGCTGATCTGGAAAGATCAAAGGTGTAAGTGATCTGAGATATAATTAGTAAAAAACCAAAAACAAACCAGGTATAGAACAGTATTTATATAGCATTATCCTATTTGTAGAAAAAGAGAATATATTAAAAAAAAAAAAAACTGTTAAAAATGGTAACCTTTCAGGAATGAACGGAACCTGGGGTGGGAGGGAGATTCACTTTTGTCTTTCCTTTCGTAGTGTTTGCTTTTTACTTCTGCCTGCATATAATGTTTTTATAATAATTAAAAAAGTTAAAATTTATTGGCAATTTAAAAATTCTACTGTGGTAAAAGATTGGATTTGTTACTATATATAATTTCTTTATTCTTTTAAAGGCCTATTCCCAGGAACTATCTGATACACTATTTGCTATATTTAACCACATTAATAAAGAATTTGGCTGTGAACTAGATCAGACAATACACAAACCTTTTATTTCAGATGCTGTAGCTCTGGAACCTACCTACCACAATCTTGGTAGCAGCTTAACCAAAATGCAAATCAAGTTTTCAAAAGTAGACTGCAAACAAATGTCTAGCATCCTCTTACTAAAAGTCTCCACTAAACAATCTGGGATTTGGGATTGCAAGAGGCATCAAGGTGTCTGCCATCTAAACACTGATGAAGAGTCCTCTGGCTTCTCCTGCCTGTAGGCAAGGTCTTCCCATGCGGGCTGAACACTCTCTGAACTGGGGAAGGCCACTCTTCCCCAACCATTGATACCACCCCCAGCTGGACTTAGGGAGGTCTCCAGAGCACCTCTTTCCTGGTAAGACAGATCTTTCCTTACCACTGCAAAGCACCCCTGGGACCAATCCCAAGAAAGAGGCCATAATGAAAACTTCTAAAATGTCTTTAGGTTAATCCCATCCCATGCTACATCCTTGTTCACTTCAGCCAGAACTTCCCAGGTCATCCGTTGCCACCCAGACCTTCATCTCCATAAGGATCTGAACATCCCTGACTTGACTCAGTCTCCCACCCCCGCCATCAGTAAATCCCGTCTCCTCAACCTCAGCTCTGAATATTCGATTTGCTCTTATTCCACCTGAAACTCAGCTGTTCCCTGAAGGCCCTTTTCCTCCTGTGGCCCTTAAAAGTGGCAGCTACTTGCTCCTCCAAACCCTCACACATCATTCCCTCTTCCTCCTCACTGCTTCCAGACTTTTCTCCGTCCTCCCTTGAAACACAAGCTATTAAACTCTACCACCTCTACCTTAACTGTCTTCCTAGTCACCCTCCTCCATTCCTGAAGATCTTAGACCTGGTTCACTATTTCTCTGGTGACCATGCTTGGCAACTTTATATGGTTGAACACCTGTCTCATCATTTCTTTACCCTTCCCAATTCCAACTATCTTTTCCTCTGGTTCACATCTACCAACTCCTGTGGTTAGTCCCTACATCTCGTCACTACCAGTAAGTGCATCACTTCCAAAGTCTTTATTTGAAGCACCTCAATGCTTTTAAAAATTTAATTCTACTACCATATATACAACCTAAAATTTCCTCTTTTAACCACATTCACAAATATATTTCAGTGCTGTTAATTAATTTACAATGTTGTGCTACCATCCATTACCAAAATTTTATAATCAATCCAAATAGAAGCTGGGTACAATTTTAGCATTACTCCCCATTCCCTACCCCCAACCAAGCCCCGAGTTTGCTTATTCTAATTGTTTCATATCAGTGAGATCATACGATGTTTGTCCTTCTGTGTCTGACTTGTTTCATTCAAGTTGATGTCTTCATGGTTCATCATGCTGTCACATGTAAAGAACTTCACTCCTTTTTACTAATGATACTCCATTGTATGTACATACCATATTTTATCCATTCATCAATTGATGGGCCCTTGGTTTCCTTCTATCTTTTGGCAGTTGTGAATAATGCTGCTAGAAATACTGGGGTGCAAATATCTGTTCAAGTCCCTGCTTTCAATTCTTTTTAGTATATACCTTGAAGTGGGATTGCTATGTCATATGGTAATTCTATACTTAGCTTTCTGAGGAACTGCTAAACTGTCTTCCACAGCAGTTGCACCATTTTACATCCCCACCAGTAATGAATGTGTTCCTATTTCTCCACATCCTCTTCAACACTTGTTATTTTCTGTTTGTTTGTTTTTTCTAATAGCAGCCATTCTAGCGGGTATGAAATGGTATCTCATTGTGGTTTTGATTTGCGTTCCCCTAATAGCAAATGATTTTGAACCTCTTTTCAGGTGCTTTTGTAGATCTTCTTTGAAGAAATCTTTTGCCCATTTAAAAATTTGGTTGTCTTTTTATTGTTGAGTTGTAGGATTTCTTTATACATTCTGGATATTAAACCCTTATCAGATATGTAGTTTCCAAATATTTTCTCCCTTGTAGGTTGTTTTTTAACTTTCACGATAAAGTCCTTTGATGAACAAAAGTTCTTAATTTTGTTGTGGTCCCACTTATCTATTTTTTCTTTTGTTCCTTGTGCTTTGGGTATAAAGTCGAAAGAGCCGTTGCCCAACACAAGATCCTGAAGATGCTTCCTTATGTTTTCTTCTAGGAATTTTACAGTCCTGGTTCTTATATTTAGGTCTTTGATCCATTTTGGTTAATTTTTGTCTATGATCTGAGTTCATTCTTTTGCACATGGATATCCAATTCTGCTAGCACCATTTGCTGAACAAACTATTCTTTCCCCATTGAGTGGATCTGGCAGCCTTGTCAAAAATCAACTGGCCATAGATGTGAGGCTCTATTTCTGAACTCTCAATTCAATTCCATTGGTCTATATATCTAACCTTGTATCAGTACCATGCTGTTTTGATCACTGTAGCTTTGTAATAAGTTTAAAAGTCAGGAACTGTGAGTCCTCTGATTTCATTCTTCTTTTGAAAGATGGCTTTGGCTGTCCTAATAAATTTGATGGTTGACTTTTCCATTTCTGCAAAGAAGGCTGATGGAATTTTGAGTGGGACTGAATTGAATCTTTAATTATTTTGGGGTGAATTGACATCTTAATATTTAGTCTTCCCATTCATGAGCATGGAATGTTCTTCCAATCATTTGTCTTTGATTTTGATTAGCAAAGCTATTTTTTTTTTAACTTTTCAAAAAATTAAAAAAACAATGAAAACATTTCAAACAAAACCAAAATAAGAAAAAACAAATACCAAAAATAACTACATTGCTTCCAACATGTTCCTACCATACCCCAAGAAAATTAACAAACTATAACCAAAGGAATAAGAAAAACAATTAACCTACAATATCTACATTGCTGCTAACTTGTTCCTATCATATCCCCCCCAAAAATTAATAAACCATAGTCATTCCTGAGCTTTCCAATAACATTAACTTTGCCCTCCATAACTTAACTGTTCTTATTAGATTATTGTCCCCCCTTCACTAGTTACTGTCTATCACTAGGTCCCCTACATTCTACAATATAAACCATTTATTTTACATTTTTCACCGAGTCCACGTTAGTGGTAACATATAATCTCTTTTTGTGCCTGGCTTATTTCATTCAGCATTATGTTTTAAGGTTCATCCATGCTGTCATATGTTTCACGACCTCATTCCTTCTTACTGCCACGTAGTATTCCATCGTGTGTATATACCACATTTTGTTTATCCACTCTTCTGTTGAAGGGCATTTGGATTGTTTCCATCTCTTGGTAATTGTGAACAATGCTGCTATGAACATCGGTGTGCAAATATCTGTTTGTGTCACTGCTTTCAGATCTTCCGGGTATATACTGAGAAGTGAAATTGCTGGATCGAATGGTAGCTCTATATCTAGTTTTCTAAGGAACTGCCCGACTGTCTTCCAGAGTGGCTGTACCATTATATAGTCCCACCGACAATGAATAAGAGTTCCAATTTCTCCACGTCCTCTCCAGCATCTGTAGTTTCCTGTTTGTTTAAGGGCAGCCAAGCTAATTGGTGTGAGATATCTCATTTTGGTCTTAATTTATACCTCCCTAATAGCTAGTGAAAATGAACATGTTTTCATGTTTTTTTTTTTTTTTTGACCATTTGTATTTTCTCTTCAGAGAAATGTCTTTTTATATCTTTTGCCCATTTTATAATTGAGCTGTCTGTATTATTGTCATTGAATTGTAGGATTTCGTTATATATGGAAGTTATCAGTCTTTTGTCAGATATATGGCTTCCAAATATTTTTTCCCATTGAGTTGGCTGCCTCTTCATCTTTCTGACAACTTCCTTTGAGGCACAGAAACTCTTAAGTTTGAGGAATTCCCATTTATCTATTTTTTTCTTTTGTTGCTTGTGCTTTGGGATTAAAGTCTAAGAAGTGACCTCCTAATACAAGGTCTTTAAGATGTTTTCCTCATTATCTTCTAGGAGTTTTATGGTACTGCCTCTTATGTTGAGGTCTTTAATTCATTTTGAGTTAATTTTTGTGTAGGATGTGAGGTAGGGGTCCTTTTTCATTCTTTTGGATATGGATATCCAGCTCTCCCAACCCCATTTGTTGAATAGACTGTTATATCCCAGTTCAATGGTTTTGTGGGCCTTATCAAAGATCAGTCGACCGTAGATCTGGGGGTCTATCTCTGAATTCTCAATTCGATTCCACTGATAAATATGTCTATCTTTGTGTCAGTACCATGCTGTTTTGACTAATGTGGCTTTATAATAAGCTTCAATGTCAGGGAGTGTAAGTCTTCCTGCTTCATTTTTCTTTTGTAGAATGTTTTTAGCAATTCGATTCCATTGATAAATATGTCTATCTTTGCGCCAGTACCATGCTGCTTTGACTACTGTGGCTTTATAATAAGCTTCAAAGTCAGGGAATTTAAGTCTTCCTGCTTCGTTTTTCTTTTTTAGAATGTTTTTAGCACTTTGAGGCCTCTTTCCCTTCCAAATAAATTTGACAACTTGCCTGCAAAGTAGGTTGTTGGAATTTTGATTGGAATTGCATTGAATCTGTAGATGAGTTTGCAGAGAATTGACACGTTAATGAAATTTAGCCTTCCTATCCATGAACACAGAATATTTTTCCATCTTTTTAGGCCCACTTCTATTTCTTTCAGTAAAGTTATGTAATTTTCTATGTATAGGTCTTTTATATCCTTGGTTAAGTTCATTCCTAGGTACTTAATTTTTTTAGTTGCTAATTGAGAATGGAATCTTTTTCTTGAGCGTCTCTTCAATTAGGTCATTTCTAGTGTATAAGAACATTACTGACTTACATGCATGAATCTTGTATCCTGTTACTTTGCTAAAATTGCTTATTAGCTCAAGTAGTTGTGTTTTCCAGATATAAGATCATATCATCTGCAAACAATGACAGTTTTACTTCTTCCTTTCCAATATGAATGCCTTTTATTTCTTTGTCTTGCCAGATTGCTCTGGCTAGCACTTCTAGCACAATGTTGAATAACAGTGATGACAGTGGGCATCCTTGTCTGGTCCTGATCTTAGAGAGAAGGCTTTCAGTCTCCCACCATTGAGTTCTATGCTGGCTGTGGGTTTTTCATATATGTCCTTCATCATATTGGGGAAATTTCCTTCAATTCCTACCTTTTGAAGTGTTTTTATCAAAAAAAGTGTGCTGGATTTTGTTGAATGCTGTTTCAGCATCTACAGAGATGATAATTTGATTTTTCCCTTTTGATTTGTTAATGTGTTGTAATACATCAATTTTCTTATGTTGAACCATCCTTGCATGCCTGGAATGAACCCCACTTGGTCATGGTGTATGATATTTCTAGTGTCTTTGGATTCGATTTGCAAGTATTTTGTTGAGAATTTTTGCATCTATATTCACAAGGGAGATTGGCCTGTAGTTTTCCTTTTTGTAGCTTCTTTACCTGTGATGTTAGCTTAATAAAATGAGTTATGTAGTGTTCTATTTTCTTCAATTTTTTGAAAGAGTTTAAGTAAGATTAGTGCCAGTCCTTTTTTGAAAGTTTGGTAGAATTCTCTTGTGAAGCCACCTGGTCCTGGGCATTTATTTGTGGGAAGCTTTTTGATAACTCATTGGATCTCTTTGCTTGTGATTGGTTTGTTGAGGTCTTCTACTTCTTCTCTGGTCAGTCTAGGTTGTTCATGTGTTTTCAGGAAATTGTCCATTTCCTCTACATTATCTAGTTTGTTGGTGTACAGTTGTTCACAGTATTCTCTTAAAATTTTTAAAATTTCTTTGGGATCCACAGTAATGTTGCCTCTCTCGTTCATTATGTTGTTTATTTGGCTCTTTTCTCTTTTCGATTTTGTCAGTCTAGCTAAGGGCTTGTCAATCTTGTTGACCTTCTCAAAGAAGCAACTTTATTCATTCTCGCTATTGTTTTTTTGCTCTCTCTGTCATTTATTTCTGCTTTAATCCTCGTTATTTCTTTTCTTCTACTTGGTTTAGGATTATTTGCTGTTCATTTTCTAGCTTCTTCAGTTGTTCCATTAGTTCTTTGGTTTTAGCTCTTTTTTCCTTTTTAATATATGCATTTAGAGCTATAAATTTCCCCCTCAATACTGCCTTCGCTGTGTTCCATAAGTTTTGGTATGTTGTGCTATCATTTTCATTCGTCTCTAGATATTTAGCAATTTCTCTTGCTATTTCTTCTGTAACCCACTGATTGTTTAGGAGTGTGTTGTTTAACCTCCAGATATTTGGGAATGTTCTAGATCTTTGATGGTTATTGATTTCTAGTTGTATTCCATTGTGATGAGAGAATGTACTTTGAATAATTTCAATCTCTTAAAATTTATAGAGGCTTGTTCTGTGGTGCAGTTTATGATCTATTCTGGAGAAAGTTCCATGGGCACTAGAGAAGAATGTATATCCTGGTGATTTGGGATGTAATGCTTTATATATGTCTGTTACGTTGAACTCATTTATTACATTGGTTTTTCAGTTTCCTTACTGGTTCTCTATCTGGTTGGTCTGTCTATAGGAAAGAGTGATATATTGAAGTCTTCCATGATTATTTTGGAAACATCTATTGCTTCCTTCAGTTTTGGCAATGTTTGTGTCATGTACTTTAGGGCAACTTGATTGGGTGCACAGACATTTATGATTGTTATTTCTTCTTGTTAAATTGTCACTTTTATTAGTACATAGTGACCTTCTTTGTCTTTTATAACATCCTTGCATTTAAAGTCTATTTTATTTGAGATTAATATTGCCACTCCTGCTTTTTGTGGCTGTAGCTTGCATGGAATATGTTTTTACATCCTTTCACTTTCAATTTCTTTGTGTCTCCAGGTCTAAGATGAGTCTCTTCTAAGCAACATATTGATGGTTCATTTTTTAAATCCTTTCAGCCAATCTATATCTTTCAATTGCAGAATTTAATCTATTCACATTCAATGTTATTACTGTGAAGGCATTTCTTGAACCAGCCATCATATCCTTTGGTTTTTACTTGTCAGATATATTTTTCCCACTCTCTATTTCCTTTAATGTACCCTTATTAAAACTCTTTAGTTCTGAGCCTTTCTCCATAACTCTCTCTCCTTTTTTTCTCTCTGCTAGTAGAGCTCCCTTCAGTATCTCTTGTAGGGCAGGTCTCTTTTTTAGCAAATTATCTCAGCATTTGTTTGTGAAGATTTTAAGCTCTCCCTCAAATCTGAAGGACAGCTTTGGTGGATAAAGAATTCTTTTGGAAATTTTTCTCTTTCAGAATTTTAAATATGTCATACCACTGCCTTCTCGCCTCCATGGTGGCCACTGAGTAGTCACTAATTAGTCTTATGTTGTTTCCCTTGTATGTGGTGAGTTGCTTCTCTCTTGCTGCTTTTAGAACTTGCTCCTTCTCTTCAGCATTTGACAGTCTGATCAGAATATGTCTTGGAGTGGGTTTATTTGGTTTTATTCTGTTTGGAGTTCATTGAGAATCTATGATTTGTGTATTTATGTCATTTAGAAAGGTTGGGAAGTTCTCCCCAACAAACTCTTTGAATAATCTTCCTAGAACTTTACCCTTCTCTTCCCCTTCTGGAACACCACTGATTCATATATTTGTGTGCTTCATGTTGTCCATCGTATCACTGAGATCCATTTCAAATTTTCTGAATTTTTTCTCCATTCATTCTTTTGTACTTTCACTCTCCAGAACATTCACTTCAAGTATGCTTACTCATTCTTTAAGTTTATCTAATCTGCTGCGATGTGTTTCCAGGATCTTTTAAATTTGGTCAACAGTTTATTTCCATAAGCTCATCATTTTTTTTTTTTTTAATTTACTCTTGCAAATTCTTCTTTATGTTTTTCTAGGGTCTTCTTGATGTCCTTTATATCCTGAGTCATGTTCTTGTTGTTTGTGATTACTTCTTTGATTAATTGCTCCAAGTTCTGTGTCTCCTTTGGTTTATTGATTTGGGCAATTGGGTTATCCATATCGTCTGGTTTCTTCACATGCTTCAGAATTTTCTGTTGTTTTTGGCCTCTTGGCATTTGCTTATCTTGATAGGGTTCTTTTAGGATATTCAGACTTATTTGAACAATTATCTATAAATTGACAGAGGTACAGCTTGGTGGAGTACACTTTCCCTGACCTACCAGCAGATGGCACCCCCGAGCCACCTATTAACCTCAAGCCAGCTCTCCCCAACTTCATCTATGCAGCAAGTGGGGTTCCAAAACTCATGGAGGTCCAATCAGTGCACCAATTTTCTGTGTGCAGTTGGGACTGCCAGCCCTGAGGGTGGGGGGTGTGTCCTGTGCAGTTAGGCAGGGAAAAAGGCTTTAAGACCCAGAACTCCTGGCCTTTCCTGGGGCTGCAACTGGAATATGCTGGGGCTGTTGCATGAATCCAACCCTTCAGCTCAGATTCCCCACAGTCGCTCTCTGCCATGGGTCCACAAATCCCTGGGATTGGTGTACAACTCCTGTCACTTCTGTATGGGACCCTGCCTCTAAGCTGTGCACTCCATGGGCCTCTGCAGAGGAAGACTGTGCAATGTCACAGGCCAGTGTAATCCCCAAGGAAAAGTCTCAGCCGCAGCACCATGAAGGGGCATCTCCAAACCTTCTGGAAAGATGGCTGTATGACACGTGGTATCTTCCCACTTCTGCGGTCCTCTGCCTATTCCTGGCTCTGGGACAATTAGCTGTTTGCCAACATAATTGCTCCTGCTCTCCCCTCTGCCTGACTCCTCTGGCTTACCATCTTCCATTTGCGAGGAAGAGGTGGGACTTCCTGTCTATCGTGCAACCTCCAGTGGTTCCCTGAACTGCCCTGCTGGGTGGACTGAACACCAGACACCAGGGCCGAAAAACAGGAGCTTGAAACTGATTTATTGAAGCCCAAGACGTGTTCCCTCTTTCTTCCCTGGGTAGCTGGGGGCCCCATGTGATGTCTAGCTTTTGGTCAATCAGCTCTTGTTGGAAGTCACTCAGAGATGAAACAGGAAGTCCTGCCCATCCCCAAGAGAAGGAAAATGGAAAGTCAAAGGCATCAATCTAAGTGATTTTCTATTTACAAGCCCTTTACAAACTTAAATTTATTCCTACATATTTGATTCTCTTGGTTGCTATTGTAAATGGAATGTTTTCCTAATTTCCTTCACAGATTGCTCATTAATAGTATATAGAAACACTACTGATTTTTTTCATGTTGATCTTATACCCCGCCACTTTGCTGACACGTTTATTAGCCCTAGTAGCTTTTTTTTGTAGGTTTTTCAGGACTTTTTACACAGTATCATGTCCTCTGCAAATAGTGAAAGTTTTACTTCTTTCTTTCAAATATGGATGCCTTTTAATTCTTTTTCTTGTCTATTTGCTCTGGCAAGAACTTCCAGTACAATGATGAATAAAGTGATGACAGTAGGCATCCTGTCTTGTTTCACATCTGGAGGGGGGGAAGCTTTGTCTTTCAACATTGAGCATGATGCTAACTGTGGGTTTAGCATATATGACCTTTATCATGTTGAAGAAGTTTCCTTCCATTCCTATTTTCCTAAGTGTATTTTCTCCATCAATTGAGATGATCATAGGTTTCTTCCCTTCATTCTGTTACTGTAGTTTATTACACTAATTGAGTTTCTTTTGTTGAACCAACCACCCTAGCATACCTGTGATAAATCCCACTTAATCATGGTGTATAATTCTTTTAAAATGCTGTTGGATTCAGTTTGCTAGTATTTTGTTGAGGATTTTTACTTCTACATTCATTAGAGAAATTGGTCTGTAATTTTATTTTTGTAGTGTTTTGCTTGGCTTTGGTATTAGGCTGATACTGGCCTAACAGAATAAGTTAGGTAGTTTTTCCTCCTCTTCAATATTTTTGGATGAGTTTGAGCAGGATTGGTATTAATTCTTCTCTGAATGGTTGGTAGAATTCATCTGTGAAACCATCTAGTCCTGGGGTTTTCTTTGTTGGGAGGTTTTGGATGACTGATTCAATCTCTTTATAGTAATTGGTCTGTTGAGATCTTTTATTTCTTCTAAAGTTACTGTACATTGTATGTATCTAGGATTTTGTCCATTTCTTCTAATTTGTTGGCATACAGTTTTTCATAGTATTCTTTTATGATCCTTATTTCAATGGAGTCAGTAGTAAAGTTGCCACTCTCATTTCTGATTTTAGTTATTTGCATCCTCTCCCTTTTTTTGTCAGTCTAGCTAAAGGTTTGTCAATTTTATTTATTGCTTCAAAGAACCAACTTTTGGTTTTGTTAATGCTATTTTCTTTATTCTCAACTTCATTTATTTCTGCTCTAATTTTTGTTATTTCTTTACTTCTGTTTGCTTTGGGTTGTTTCCTTTGTTTTTCTGGGTCCTCCAGGTGTACAATTAGGTCTTTGATTTTAGCTCTTTCTTTTCTTTTTTTTTTTTTTCTCTAAAGGTAGGCATTTAGGGGTATGGAGTTCCCTCAGCACTGCCTTCACTATGTCCCATAAGTTTTGATACGTTGTGTTCTTCTTTACATGTCTTAAGATATTTATTCATTTCCCTTGTGATAGCTCCCTTAATCCACTGATTATTTAAGCATGTGTTATTTATCTCCCATATATTTGTGGAATTTCTGGTTCTCTATCTGGAATCGATTTCTAGTTTCATTTCATTGTGGTCACAGATGATACTTTGTCTATTTTCAATCTTTTTAAACATGAGACTCATTTTGTGACCCAACATATGTTCTATCCTAGAGAATGATCCATGTGCCCTTGAGAAAGAATGTCTATCCTGCTGTTTTGGGGTGCAGGGTTGTCCATGTATATCTGTTAGGTCTAGTTCATTTATCATATTATTCAAGCTGTTTCCTTATAGATATTCTGTCTGGAGGTTCTATTGATGAGAATGGTGTATTGAAGTCTCCAAATATTATTGTAGAGGTCTCTATTTTTCCCTTCAGTTCTGCCTTACGTATTTTGGGGCATCTTGTTTAGGTGCATCAATATTTATGATTTTCAGTTTTTCTTGGTGGATTAACCATTTAAGGGTCCTTCTTTATCTCTTATAACAACTTTTGGCTAAGTATATTTTGTTTGATATTAGTTTTGCTACTCCAGCTCTCTTTTGGTTACTATTTGCATGCATTCTCTTTTTCCATCCTTTCACTTTCAAACTATTTTTTCTTTGGGTCTAAGGTGAGTTTCTTGTAAACAACATATAGTTGGACTGTGCTTTTATTACCCATTTTGCCTATCTGTGTCTTTTGATTGGGGAGTTCATTCCACTAACATTTAGTGTTATTACTGTAAAGGCAGTATTTACATCAGCCATTTTGTCCTCTGGCTTTTATATGCCTTATATCCTTTTTGCTTCTATTTTCCCTTATTACAGCCTCCTATTCTGTACAGTTGATCTTTGTGATGTATCTGACCAATCCCTTTATCATTTCTGTTTCTATTTTCTGTTTGTTTCTACACCTATAACCTACTAATCTGAAAAAATATCAAATGAACCTCAATAGCATATATGCTCTCTGCTCCCATATCCCTGTTCCTACTCATTGTTTTTGTTGCATATTACCTCTATATTTTGTGTCTAAGAGGAAAAAAATGACTTTTTCTTAATTGTATTCTAACTCTTACAGGAATTAAAGAGTAGAGTTATATACTGAGGATACACTATTATTGGGCCTGGCATTTATCCGTTTAGATACCTTTACTGAAGTTCTTCACATGCTCCAAGCCACTCTCTCCTGTCTTTTCCTTTCAACCTGAAAACTCCTTTTAGTAATTCTTGTAGGGTAGCTCTTTTGATAAGGAACTCTCTCAGTTTCTGTTCATCTGTGAATGTTTTAGACTCCCCCTCACTTTTGAAGGACAGTTTTTCTGGATAAAGAATTTGGGGCTGACAGTTTTTCTCTTTTAGTAACTTAAATATATTATACCACTGTCTTCTTGCCTCTATGGTTTCTGGTTTCTGATGAGAGACAGACACTTAGTGTTACTGAGGATTCCTTGTATGTGAAAAATCACTTTTCTCTTGGTGCTTCAGAATGCTCTCCTTATCTTGGAGTAGGTCTGTTAGGGTCTATCCTGTTTGGAGTACACTGCACTTCTTGGACATTTTTATTTATGTCTTTCGTAAGAGTTGGGAAAATTTCAGCTATTACTTCCTCAAATATTCTTTCTGCCCCTTTTCCCTTCTCTATTTCTGGGACTCATGATGTGTATGCCAGCATGCTTCATGCTTTCACTAAAGTCCATTAGACACTGCTCATTTTTTTCTTTTCTTTTCTCTATCTTATGTCTGTATGATTTCTATTGTCCCATCTACTAGGTCCTGGTTCTTTCTTCTGCCTGTCATGTATCTGTTGTGTGACTTTAGTGTATTTTTAATCTCCATTATTGTGTCTTTCAATCCCATACTTTCCTTTATGCTTCCCTTTAAACATTTTAATTCTTGTTTTTACTCACACACTGTCTTCTTAATATCCTTTAGCGCTATATCCAGCATTAGTTTATTTCTAACCATGTTTTTCTTCAACTCCTTGAATCCATTTAGAAGATTTGTTTGAACTTCTATGATTAGTTGTTCCAAAGTCTGTGTCTCCTCTGATCCTCTGAAGTTTTGTTTCCCTAACTGAGCCATATCTTCTGTTTCTTATAATGACATATTTTTTTTGCTGATTTCTGGGTGCCTCATTATTTTGATGTGCTAACTCTGAAGGTCAGCTTCTCCCTCTAGTCTAGAGTTCTATTGTTGATTGGCTATGTGTTAAGGCTCTTCTTAGATGCTTGGACCAATCTATTTTGTACCTTTAAAGTAGCCTGGTTTTTGTTCAGATTTTCTCAGGTTTTCCACCCGATTCTTGCCCCGGACATGCTGTATAACTTTTAAGATTCCCCTTTTATGTGCAAATGTTTTATCTCCAGCAGAAAACTTCCTCTCCTCTGTTCCTTCTATGGGCATCCTGATATGTTGTTTGTTCTTATGCAGAATTTTCTCCCTAGTAGCTATGATTTGTTTAAGTTTTCTCCCTCACTCAGTGCAACCTTTTCATTATACTTTTCAGTTCTGGGACCTGTCCTGTCTTACAGCTTGCCCCCCACCCCAACTTATTCCCCTGTGAGGCTTTTCTGCCTCCAGTTTCTTCCCCAAAATTTGAGTATCCTTCCTTGGAGAGCCTGATTGGGTCAATCCAAAAAGGTCCATTTTTTGGTATAGGTGATCCAGCAGTCAGAGACTGGGTTGAGTGCAGGCACCTCTTGTCAACAGTTCTGCCACAATCTCTTATTTTCTGGGGGCTTTTTTGTATGCCACATTTGTCAGCTGCTTGTGTTCTGCCCTGGCTCTTTGTGGACTTGGGTCCCTGTGCCTGGATATCTGTAGCATTCTAACTTGCTTCTGAGAGTGGTTCTGTGATCTGCATCTGTGGCAGGTCTGTGGGCCATGCTGCCTCTGGGTGACTCTCGGGGAACAAGGGACCAAGGGAGGGGGAGGGGTCCAGAACTGGTAGGTCCTAGTCATAGATCTCCTTCCCTTTTTTGGTGTTTTTTTGTTTGTTTGTTTGTTTTTTTCTTTTTCTTTAATCCAGCATTTGTAGAGTCCTTCTACTTTCTCTGTCATCCTCCAGAATTCCAAGCAAGTAGGGTTTGTCCTTTCATTAGTTGTTTGAGGGAGGACTTTTTCTGGGGATGTCTTAGGTCACCATGTTGATGACATCATTGTCCATTACTCTGTATCATTCCATTACCACAAATCTCTGATCTCATTGGGCCATACAATTCAATGATGTTATCACCTTTTTACTTCCCTTCTTTGGAACACATTCTTCAGTTAGCTTCTGAAACACCATTCTCTCCTTGTTTTCTTCCTATACATGGGCTACTCCTCAGCCTTTTTTTGTCGGGTCTCCCAGTTCTTCACAGACTCTAAATTTTTGAGTTCAAAGGGCTCAATCCTTGGCCTCCTTTTCTCTGTCAATTATCCAAGTTTCTCATCTTTAAATATCACTTATATATGATTGACTCCCAAATTTACATCTAAGCCCTGACTTCTCTCCCAAGCTTTAGACCCACCAGGTCCCAACATCTCCAGGTGGATGTCTAATAGGCATCACAAATTCAACAAGGATTTCAATCCTCCTCACCTACCTTACTCCATTCTCAGTCTTCCCCATTGAAATGTATAGCATCAACCTTCATTCAAACGTATGAAAGTGAGATTTCCCTGCTATGGAGAAACTGCAAGTTGTCTATCCAATATGCATTTTCCTTTCATTTCATAATGTCATAATACCAAAATTATTGGGGGTAAAAGACACTCAGCTACATTTCCAAGCTCCCTTGCAGCCTGGTGTAGCCATGTGACTGAGTTTGGGGCAGGTTTTAGTTGACGGGACTTGAGGGAAAGCTCCTTAAAAAGAAGGCAAACAGTTGGGGAAAATCCTCTTGGCCTTTCTTCCTTCCTGGAGCCTAGAGCTCCAGCAGCAGTAGCAATCTTGTACTATGAGGTACCTTGAGGTTGAAAGTTATATACTAGGACAGTAGAGCAGAAGGATGGAAGGAGCTTAGGTCCTGGAATATCATGGATCGACCATATCTGTCAGGTACTGCTGGCCTCTGGGCCTCTTTTACTTGAGATAGAAATAAATTTCCATCTGATTTAATCCTCTGTTAATCTGGGTTGTTTGCTATATGCAGCTGAACTTATGCTGCTTGATATATTGTTGTATACAACAGAGTCTCATTCATTCAAGCAGGGATTAAAACATAATGCAAAGGACAAAAATCCAAAGCTAGATCTACGGCATTATTTTTTCAGAGGATACATCTTTGACAAGGGAAAAAAATGCCACTGAACAGTATTCTAAAATTCAATTTCTCTTTGAAGAACTGTACTATTTCACTGCAACTAAGAACATTAAGTGACTGGTTAGACTATGTAACCTTAAGTTGCTTTTGTTTCTATGAAAATAGTGGGTTTTTCCAAAACTCAGCCACATGCCTAATTTAGGACCCCATGATTCAGCTTGACCAAGGGGCTGTGAGTTGCCATGAAACATGTAGCTTTAATTTCATTAAGGACAAGGTCATTGTAAGTTTTTGCCCTTGATATCACAACTTTTTCTACCTTTGCCCTCCTCTATAAATATGAACAAAGACTGATTTTAACTAGTAATGAAATTATTTTCCTTGATAGGGCTTCTGTTCAGTTGCAATGAATTAAGGACAATATAGTGAAGGCAGTTTTCCCTATACATCTCTTCTTTGCAAGACATTAGTCAGGAAGTCTACCTACCTACCTACATGTTTTATGAAATATTTTATCTCCAAGAGCCCACATCACCAGTTCTGTACACTGCCATTGGAAAAAAGGCTTCCTTCCTCTCCTTTTAATTCATTTGTTGCATCAACCAAATTTATGTTTCCTTTTGAACTAACTTTCTACATTTTCATAGGAAGTATTTTTAGGAAGGAAGCCAAGTTCAATTTACTGAGAAATAATTTCCCAGAGTAAGAATGGTATGAAATTTGAGTATCTGCAGATGAGAAATAAACTATGGATTTTAACTTAAAGTAAAAATTGGAGATTGCTCTTCCAAGAAGATGTAGTATCACCCTTTGAGGAGACAAGGGGATGGCTGCCCATGTTGGGGATATGAGGTCAAGAAAAGACCACCCGCAAGGTCATTTGTTTGCATTCCCAGAAAGGTCTTGTTACAGAAGCAAACACACTCTCCAAGAGAAGTGATGCTCACTGACCTACTAGGTCTAGCAAAATGTCCCATACAGACGAGGTTTTCAGTTGTTATTAAGTGAACACACCAGCAGCAGGTTGTCATCTTGGAAAGCAGGAAGTAGGCAGGTGAAATGCTGCCTCTTCTGAGAAGCCTGCCCTCATTTCCCAAGGATGAGTGAGATACCTTGCCCTCAGCTCAGCACCTGGGCACCCATCACATCCCTCATCACTCTGCCTGTTTGATTTCTCTGTATCCCACTAGTTGCCAAGATTTTAGAAGTGCCTTTAATCTCCACAGGCCCTGAACCAAGTCTAGTACCCAGTGCAGACTGGGTGTTGTCAGATGAATGGGTGAGTGAATGAATGGATGGATGAAATTCTGATGGGCTTGGGATCGAGAGGAATTATGGCATCACCCAGTTTGCTACCCCAGTTTAGGTTCTGGGGCACTGAGTGATGAAAGAGGGAGGAAAGGGGTTTGAAGGGTAGGAAGACTTGGTAAGTGTTGTGATGTTGTCCAGTGTCTGTAAATACGTATGTTGTTTTATTAAAATAGACTCTTTATGGTAAAGTGTTCAAGGAGAGGTACACGTTTTATTCAGTAGCTCACTGCTGTTCACTCTATCATGCCCTCATTTTTCAGGCTAGGTTCAAGCCTTTCCCATTATCCGGTCTCCATCAATCCTTTCTTCCCCCTCTGTACCCTGTAGCCAACATGGATGGCCCCTGTTTCTCATCTCATACCCTCCCCGTGCAGCCAATCGCAGTGGAGCTGAAAGGGCTGTGACTTTGGTGTGACAAAGTCCTGAGTTCAGGTTCCACATCACCACTCACTACCTTTGAGTCCCAGAGCAAGTGACTTTGCTCTTCTGAGTCTCAGTTTCCTTATCCAATGTAGTAAGTCTTTGAACCTCAGTTTTCACATCTTCGATAATATCTACCTTGTGTGATCAGTAGGAGGATTAAACAAGCCTTGCACTGGCATGTGAGAGACACCCAGGAAATGCTGGCATGCCTCATCTTTCTGGGCCTTCTGTTCTCTCAGCTGGGCTCTCTTGCCACCCCCTCCTCCAATTTATCCCATATCCATAACCTACTGCTCCTTTCAGGCCAGTTCAAAGGTCACCTTCTCCACAAAGTCTTCCTTGAGCCCCCCAAGTTGAAACTCTTTCCTCTTGTCGCAGTCTGTCACCTTTCTCTGAATACCTATGGTACTTAAAACGTTTTTCGTGGTGGCTCAGTGATGGCTATGTTTTATTTCTCCCCATGGTTTGTAAGCTCCTTGGGGGCAAATTGCCCACATTCTTTTCTTGTGTTTCCCTAAAGAACCTAGCAGAATACCTCACATATAGAAGGTGCTTAAAAATAATGAGTCTTAAAAATAATGAACTGAATATACGCAGAACAACTCTCTATATTTAGAAAATCATCATGCAATTCCTTTTTGGACATGGAATTTTATATGTAATCCATCTTTCCACTTGATCCACTTCAGGGGGGAAAAAGGCCTTCTCGCAAGTAGTTTGCTACATCTGAGATTACTGAGCTGGCCCTGAGTCATTTCAGACTGAATCCCAGAATTAGGTTAAACCAGTCCTGGCTTGTATGCAGGCAGCTGCCAAAGGGTATGATTTGCAGGAGCTAGATGGAGATGCCCCTGCTCCAAAATATTCTTTCTAGGAGTACCTGAGAGAGATTGTTATGTGTTTAGAAAGCTTTTTAATCTTTCAAATGTCCCTATTCCAGGTGAAGAATAAGCTAGAATTTCCAAAATGGCCCCACAACAGATTCTATTAAGAAAGGATCTCTGATCAAGGAATTCTGGGAAATACCACATACTCAATCCCTCTTTATGATTTACTATAAGCTACAGTAGAATATTGAAGGCTCAGAGAAGTCATGTGGCAAAGAAACCTATTTAAATTATCTCAGAAGCTCCTTGACTTATATAACTCTGAAATCAATCTTGCACTTTTATCCCCAGTTGTTGCAAAATGCCTAGTGAAAGGATATGAAACTAGTATTTCATAGAACATACTTTTAAAATGCTGCCTTAGCTACTATTAGCTATCACTGTAATGGTGATGAGTTTTCAGCTAAGAATAGGCACAAAGAGATATGCATGAAAGGAGAGGAAAGTCAAGAGAAACATACAGAGAAGCTAAAGGTGACCCACGAGGGTCCCCAAAGATGATGTTATTTTGATTTTGTTTTCTTCCTAGAAAGCTCAGCTGTTATCAAACGATATCGTCAGATTGGAAGTATCATTTTGTTTTTTCTTCATCTTCATGTGATCTTGAATTGTCTGGTGTAGGGAGGAAAGAAAAAGTGAGCAATTGGATGGCCTTATTTGCTCAAAATGAATGTGGACAGAGGAAGGCAGAGGGACAGAGAAGAGAGTTGGGACAATGGAGCTGGTGGAGGCAGAAGCTGCACTGCCAATGGGAAGTTCAGGGTGGTGGGCAAAGGACTGAACGGAGTAAAGAGAGCAAGTTCAGGGTCGTGACACATCAGGTAGAGGTTAAACCCACACAACCAAGCCATGAAAACGGGGCTGAGAGCTAGGGAAACACCCTGAGGAGCTATCAATTTATAAAGTTGGTGAGTCCCAAATCTTTGGCTTCTCATGCCAATCACAAACACAAATGGAACTGGTCTGAAGATGTGAATAAAATTAACAGCCAGGACAGGAGCCTTCTGTTAGGTAAGAAGTGCTCTTTCTTCCCCCTGGGTGGCAGGGGACTCACTCCTGTAGGTAGTGTTCTACTCTCGGCCTCTCGGTGCCCAAAGGTCTGCCTTTCCCCAAGCTGGTGTAGGGTCCTGGGCTCCAGCAGGGCCCAGTGTGAGATCCTAATAGAGGCCTGCTGCTTTGGAAAACATCACAGTGGTTAATTTAAAGCATAGGGATAGCAGCAGAGGGTGTTGTACAGAAGCCAGAATGGGAAGGGGCCAAGAAGGGGCTTCTTACCAAGGGCTGTTGGATACTCTGCTTCTTGCATGCAAAGCAGCTAGGAGGTTTTTGGCAAGGTAAGGCAACTTAGAAATACTGGAAGCTGGAAGCCAGATATGCAACACATTCGGGATCTTCTCTCATATTGAAGGATAAAACTAGCTGATTCCCTCTGGGGTACTGTTTTATTTTTGTCAGTATCAATGTAAAAATCATGTAAGAAACACAAATGTTTTCATAACTTACAAACATTATGTATTATTAGCAAGGTGGCGGTGTGGGGCAAAAGGCGAGAGCGAGATAGGGCACTGGGACAACTCCCTTTATTAGAATTCAAAGTTTTCAAATTGCTGTTCCATGGCGAACTTGATTCAGAAAACTGACCCTGCCTGGGGCAGGGTTGTGCTCTGGGTCAGAGCTGGAATTCATTAGTAAATACATTTAAAAACAGATCTCGGCCAGACTTCCCTTTCTCAGAGAAAATGGTCAAAATGACACTTCCAGCCTTAAAGAGGGGGAGCCCTAATATATACAATTCCACTGGTTGGAACTGTGGCCCTTCCTGGCCTCTGAGAGTAATGCTCTTGTCTGAGTCAATATGGGCTGGGGGTGGGGTGGACTAGACACGATCCCACAGCCCTCTGCAGCAGAACCCTATCTAGCTAGTTTTGGGTCTTCACCCTAGGAGTTACTTTAGATTGACTCATTCCTCTGCATAAATCAGAAAATCACCAGAACATACATCCCCACTCCTGAATTTTCAGGGCATAGTAAAAGAAGGGTGTTAGATGGATGCACTTTGTGTGTTGTTGTGAACATGTGGAGGGAACGATGCTGACACCGTGAGATTGTGCTTGTGTTTGCGGTGCTGACACCATTTCTCTGTGTTGGTTCCACAGTCGAGATGGTTTGAATCGTCTGAATGGAATAACATGATTACCCATGGTATTGCATGTCTCCAATTTCAAATAAACACGATGGCAAAAACTAGACAAAAATGCAGAAAGAATAATTACATAATGTCACTGAGGTCATGCAAAGAGGAAAAAAAAGATAAAAAAGGGCAAGCAACAGACACTGTAAATGAAAAAAAAGCCAATGCATACAATTCTAAAATCATTCTTACCTTCTTCAGTCATTGTGTCATAATATTTTAGTTTTCCATATGATCCAAGTTCTACAACATCACAGTAAAAGACACAAAGATAAGGAACGAGCTGTAATGCAAGAACTTTGTTTTTACACATTCTTAATTAATCAGATTCAGAGTTATACTGTCAAATTCCGCAATTGTAACTATAAAGAGACGTGCAAACACAGGCCATGTGGCAGACAGCTTTCACGGCCCATTTTCAGAAATCACTTAAAATATATTATTCTACTGGGGGTAGGATGTGCCCTGCATCCCAGAAGAGGACACAGTTATTTTAACATCTGACGAAACAGAATACTTGGCAAAGGCAGTTTCACAGCAGGTCTAGCCTAGCCCTATGATTTTAACAGGGGTGACACTCCAAGAAAGGAACTGAATAAGGCAGTGTCCGGGCTGACTGAGGCGTACAGACATGGGGATCCCTTGCCATGAAATAGTCCCAGATGTTCATTTCACAGCTCTTCTCCAATAGAACCATTGGAGACATTAAAGAAGACTACCTGGGAAAATCCAAAATAAAAAACCAGATACTAAAGTTTCTGTATTTTAGACAGAAAACACTGAATACCATGTGTGCGCCATGCTGGCAAGAGCTGCAAAAGGTGCAGTGAGCTGGGGGGTGGGCGGGAGAGGCAAATTCCCTGGAAAGAACACCTAGCTCAGGTGACAGAGCAGCAGCAACTTCCAGATCAAGGCATCCCATCACCTGCTGCTGTGGGAACGCTGGGGTGGGGCTGGAGGGAGGCACTCCCTCTTCTGTGTGCAGATCCCCAAAGGACTGCTGCTGAAACCAGGGCGGAAATCGAGCTGTTCTGAGTTAGCTGGTGGGTGTGGCTGCTGGGGTGGGGGGAGAGGGAGGAGGCGGGGATGCACCACGTGTTTTCTTACTTCAGTTCTAAAATAAAAACTTATATTCTTGTTCATCTGAAAATTCCCGGATTGTTTTAACAACACTGTGGGCAGGTTACAATTTATTTTCCTGGTTATAACCATACTCTCCCAATAAACTTCAAGTGATTAATTAGACTCAAGAGATATTCCTGTGACTCTGCAGACTGCTTCCATAGCCCATTAACTTAGGTGGTTGCTGGAAATACAAACATGGATTGGCTAATAATTTATTTTTGTTTTGCTTTTTGGTTTTGTGTATCAGATGGAGGACCTAGCTTAAAACACAATTATAAATAGTCTTCTAATATACATTCTTTCCCCACATGCCTAAAAATTTACCTAAAGCTATTTTAATACATTAATACAGAATTAGTTTTGGTAAGAAAAATCACCTTGTCTTTATGTTTCTGCAAAATCCTGCCTATTGTGGATTTTATTAGATATATTACAAAGGATGCAGCTGCTTCATGAAGAAATTGAATTTTGTGTAATAACAAGAAAATCTTTTTATGGCTTCTGGGGATTGCCTTCAGTAAAATTTGTTTTTCTGGTATTTTAAGAACAGTAGTCTATTTATGACATTATGACTGTACAAGTTTGGAATTCTTAAATGATCTAAATATTCATAAATATTAAACACATCTTCATAGTAGCACGCATAAATCTTCACACACTGTGTATGTATGTGTGTGTGTGTAATCTTGCAGTAAGATGATGAATTGTATCAGCCAAATAACTTTTTTTTTTTGTAACCTCTCCTCCTTCCCTGAAGTGAAGCAGTGGAATAAGCAGCTGGCATTCCCTATTATTTGCTCAGGAAAGAGAATGTAGGCGGCTCTGTTTGCAAAGTTGGATGTAAACCATATTCTACACAGCGAAGATACACCATTGCATTTTTATAGATCCGTCTTTTTAGATGCAAACCCTTCTTTGTGCACACACCTGTTTCCATGTATTAGTCCCAAACTGTCAAGCATTTGCTTGTGGCAGATGATAATATTCTTTACCTTATCTCTTGTGGAATGAGGTATAAAGAGTTAAAGAATATGACTGTATTTATTTATCACTTTAGCTGCACATAGTAGGAATCGGACTGTTCATGAACAAATCTCACACGTTCTTTGCCGCTGTGGCAAGGTCTGGATTTAATGGACAATTGGTTGTTAGCTGCTTCCTTGGGTGATGAATGGGACAGAGAGATGAGAACTGGGCAGAATATGCCGAAAGTGATGCTAAAGATGGTGGGAGAGAAGGAATAAGTGTAATGAAAAGCTGATAGCAATGGGTGACTTGGCAGTGCAAAACACAGCAAGGAAGGTGAACAATATCTGCCCATGTGAGGGGAAGCCTGCTTGCAGCTTACTAAAGAAAAGGCAGAACATGGAGAAGGAAACCAGTCTGTTGGAATGCAGTTTTTAACACTGACAGTGACTGGGTAATAGGACAGTGAACTGAGCTCTCCAAAGTTGACAGCAGCAAAATCCTGAGGCAAATGGGGCAGCATCTACAAAAGCCATGCCATTCTCTTCCCTGAACCGGGGCCTCAGGAGATGCGGGAAGGGGATTGCGACACAAGACTAGGACAAACACATCCCATACACACCAGCCGGAGCATGTCACGCACCTGGCTGGTGTCCTCCGCCCAGGGTTGCTGGTTGACAGACTGTGGCCCTGGCTAGCTGGCTGAGAGGACCTAAGAGGCACATCTCTTGGATAAAAACTCACCTGCATGGGAACATGGCTCTCCAATTAGCACACTTCCAAGGCCACCTTTAGGATCATTGGATCAGGATTCAAACTGGGCCTAATCCAAACTAAGTTTTTTTGGGGGTAGGAGGGAGTTGAACACCACTCTAGCAGTGCCCATGGCTTCAACGTGCAAGAGGCAACTGGGATTGGAAGAACTATGCATCACCAGAGAATGATTCATTCTGCGTACCAGCTGGTGCCTGTTTTCTGTAACATTTATCTCAGAATGCCACACTACTTAAGAGAAAACTCCAGAACCTAGTGGTTGTTTGGGATGAGCCTGTAAGCTGATGCGAAGGCTGCCTGTTGTGACCACCCCACTTGCTTCCGCTGGTGCCCAAGCTCCTAGACGTCAGGAGGGTGAGCATTTGAGCATTCCTCTGTCCAGCTGCTTCCAGGTCTTAGCAGCAGGCTCACTACAAGGCTTCAAGGTACCTCTGAGTTCTTGTTTACACTTCATGATTGATAAAATCAAGGTAAGGGTCTTGCCTTTAGTCTTAAAGATTCATGAATGAGAACTAGTACTTTGGGATCCTAATTTTCACTTTTCCTTTGAAGGGGATGGATACAGATTTCTCCCTCCAACTTTTGAGGCCTCTGGCATTCTCATCCCTTCTTCAGCAAATGCCCCAGATGGGAGCAGCAGGAAAATTGCTGTTCACATTCCAAGTCCTCAAAATTCTTACATATAAAACAGAATGTCAACAGAAGCATCTATGCAGAGTTCATTTTATTAGAACAAAAGTAAGGATATTGAAATCAATGAGAACAAACATTATTTAAATGTTAGTTGGAAAAATAATGATTAATTTGATTTTTTTTTTTTTAAATCAAGGAGCTAGATTTATTTTTGGTATTAGTTTGAATCGTATGTGAAGACCTAAAAATTTAGGCTTGCTCAATATAAACAGTTTCTTGATAAAGCTGTTGGATACCTGTTAAGAAGATAGGTACAAATATTGGGTTGTATTATACCCATGGAAGTTAAGAACATGGGGTGTTTACTGCTGTGACTCTGAGCAAACTGCTTTACTTCTGAATACTGGTTCATCAGTTGTAAAGGGGCGTAATGATCGTATCTACCACATAAGGTTGAGGTGAGGAGTTACACAGATCACACTAAGCAATCAATAAAGGGCAGCTATTATTGCAACCACATCAAAGAAGAGTGAAGGAGAATCCATGGGACATGAGCAGGGCATTTAGAGAACTTGGTCTTTTACACAAGGTTTGTTAAAACAAATTCACACACTACTTAAGGTTTTAAATTGATTTTTGGCCAACAACAAAAGATACTCTCCTAAGTTGGGGCCAATACTGAAAAGAAACCTCTTCTTCAATCCTCCTCATAGATCTGTGGGCAGTGTCAAAACATGGACCATAAACATGGGAATAGGATGTGAAAAGTGGACTTTCATTCATCACACCACTAGTGTTCCAGCTTGGAACCAAGGCCTCTTCTCTTCTAATATTTGTGTTTAACCTTGTCTCTCCAACTAGGCTGTACATGTCTCAGAGGCAGGGACCCTATTCCTCTTTAGATCACACAAAACCTAGAAGAGAGCTTTGCTCACATCACATGTTCTCTCTCTATGGTTAAGTAAAATATACAAATGCACAGCTCCCCAGTGACAGCCAGGTTCAGGAAGCTTTGGCCTGCTGAACTTCCTTGGACTTGCTCTAGTCAGGAAGGCTGGCACTTAAGCCCCAGGCTTCCTGTCTGTCTGTATCCATATCAAGGTCAAGAACTTCTGAGTGAGCTCATTCAAAGCCCTGCTCTATACTACTTATGAGCTGGGTGACTAAGCAGGGTACCATCCCTCTCTGAGCTTCAATCTCTTCTTTTATGACGTAGTGATAAGAAAAATAAATACCTATTCTCAGGAGGGTTTGAAGGGGATTAGATGAGAAAATGTCTATAAAGCACTTTGCATTGGGGTGACACAGACATGCTCAGTAACTGATTCCCCTCTTCATCATCTCCCCAAGGTCCACCATGCACGCCTAACTCAGCCCAGCACAAGGAAGTTAAATCCTAATCAAATTCTAATTATCTCTGTGGGTAGATGCCAACTTATGCTTGACATGTACAAGTCAGCAAAACCTTCTAGATTTTCTCCTTTCTTAAACACATGGAAGATTGTCAAAAGGAAAACTTCAGTGTGGTGAGAAGGTGCCCTGGCTAACTTCCAGAACTGTGTTTTGCAGTATTAGCATTTTAGCCTGAAGGTGTTTTTTCTTTCTTAAATCTTGGAATTTATTTTTATTACTGAGTAACAGTGTTTGTTTTGAAGTTTTGTGAATGGGTAATGAAGGTTGAATATCTGTAATTTCCCATCCCACTGCTGCAAATATTAAACTTATACTTGTAGATCTATACAATTTTTAAGTTTCTTGCAGGGTTTCTGGGTTACAATGGCACTACTACCTTTTTTTCCTCTTGTCCCCTCATGTGAAAAATTTTCATCAAAATATGAATTCTGAGTTAAAAGATGTCTTCTAATACAGCTCAGTTTATAAGCTTTTCATTTCATTTCATCTCAAAAGTGGCTGCATGAACCACCAAAATTAATGGCTTTTAATTAAATGCCTTTCTGTGGTAAGTATTCTTTTATATCGAACGTTCATGCCAAAGCAAGTAATTTTTATAAACTTAAAAAAACCTTCAAGAGATGGAGGTTATATGAGGAAAAACTGAAAATCCTCACTTCTCACTCAAGTTAGAAGGAAAGGAATATTTTAACCTTCAAATTCAAAATCTCACACAAAAAAAGCTTTCAAAGTACTGACTCATTGCAGAAGCTTTGCTTAATGTTCTGTGGGGGATTGATATTTGCGTGCTAAACTTCACCAAGAGGCTCTTAAATGGGTACACTTTTGCCCAGGGACAGCTGGCTTCAACATGTGGTACACAAAGATGTCACATACAAGGCGTTAACGGAGATGATTTTGCCCTATGGAGCTCTTTTCACATCAGAATCTTCCAAATCCATGCTAACGAGTACTTATTTTTATTCTACAGATTAGAACCTTCAGGCTTTCAGGAACAAGGCAAAAAGTTTGCAAATGGAAATAAAAGGGTGAACTTGTGGGTTATCTTCTGTTAGGTATAGAGTGTCAAGTAGGATTTGTGATCGAACACACACACACACACACACACACACACACACACACACACACACAGCTATCTCTTAGGAGATTTTTGAATCAAGCCTGTTTCATGAAATACTCCCCACTTCCTGTTCTTGCTTCCTGCAAACCCAGACATGCTTGCTTGGTATTGTTGCCATCTTTTTCTCCCCATGCCCCATATGTATTTCCTTGTTTATGTCCATCTGATCCCAGCGTGTTCCAGGAAATACTGATGCCAAGTCTGTGGTCAAGCTAGGAGTCAGAAAGGTTCTCAGCAACTGGCCCGGTGTCTGTAGTCTCGTAGGCATCCTGATAAAATGCCAATGAACTATTTCAAAGAGGGTTGCACATGCAAATGCCTACAGTGGCCAGGCATGCAGGTGAGTGAAGTAAGCTGGGGAAGACAAGAGGAAGTGGTGGGGATTATGGAATGGACAGTACATGTACATGCCTAAAAAGGGGAACAGCCAATTGGCTCTGGCTGTGGCCTCCTCAGGGAAATGCAGGCACAGTGCTGACAGATCTGAATACTTATGTGAAATCTGATTTTTAAATGTAACAACTACTTTCGAATAAGAAACTATTCTTGGTCATATATGGCTCATCAATTTGCAATCCTTGGTTTAAAATCAATTTGCTTAATGCAATTTCCTTACAAATAGTAGGTGAATGAATGAATGAACAAATGAGACCCATTGAGCTGTTGAAATTGGGAGGAGTCCTTGGTAAGCAACCCTTCTCCAGAAGGTCATTCTTTGGCTCACTTCATTGTCTCCCTCAAAGCTCACAGACTGTACCTGGTGCAGGTACCCCAGTTTGTTCACCTCTGGCCTAGGAACAGCCTGAGTCCCATCACTTGAGCTGACTAATCACATTCTTCATGTAATTAGTTCTGCCAGCCAGTTCTGCCATCGCACAAACCAAATGGTGAAGTTTTGCTGTTAATTTTTATTTTGGGGAGAAATGGAAGTTGCCCATTAGGTGTAACATTCCCCAATTATCTTGCAGGAAAATATCTGGGTTATGGATAATACAGTAGGTGAAGATCACTGAGGGAAGTGCCAACATAATAATTAGATGGGAAATTATCATCCTCAAACAGTGAACAATAATGTGTGGTCATTACTGTGTATCATCCAGATGGCTCATAATGAAATGCCCAAGTGAATCCCAGACACTCCGACTTCTTATAAATTTGTCACCTAATTTGCAGCCTTGTTCTTCAGTAGTGTTGCTTAGCAATACAAGTGGTTACTGATTTCTGTCCTGTGAGAGGGTGACTCAGGCCCCATTTCACCATATTTTCATGCTCTGGATGATCAAGCAAGAAAAATGGGACCTGGATGTGCTGTTCTGCTGTTTTTCTTTTGAGGTGGGTTGGAGAGGGGGAGAGTACAGGATGGAATGAGCAGGTTTCCAGAAAGGATTTTTAAATAAAAGCAATAAGCAACATAAGAGAATCAACCTGAAACAGTGTGGTTGAAAAGATTTCCTGCTTTTTATGAGCCCCCTTTTAGTTAGTCACTAAACCCCCCAATAGCAATTTTAAGATAATTGTTATGATAATTCTGTCCCCTCCAAATCACAAGTTCATATGCTAACCCCTGGTTCTGTGAATGTGAATTTGTCTGTAAATATGATCTTTGAAGATGTCAGTTTGAAGAGGAGGTCAATCTGGAGCAGGGTGGGCCCTTCACCCAGGATGACTGGTTCTTAGAAGCAGAGGAAATTTGGACACAGACACAGAAAGAGAGGTGGCCACGTGAGAGAAGCAGAAAATGAGTTATGCCACAGCCAAGGAACATCAAGGATTGCCAGACAGCCACTGCCAGAACCCTGCAGACTTCAGAGAGACCTTGGCCTTGCCAATGGCTTGATTTCAGACTTCTAGCTCCAGACTTGTGAGACAACACATTGCTGTTGTTTAAGTCCACTGTGTGGTCTTCATCATGGCAGCCCTAGCAAACTAAGACAGTAATTTTAAACACTACCACTTTACCACTTTGTCAGAGGTTTTTCTTTTTCCTTCCTCCCCCCACAAACAGAAGGAGAAAAGGAAGTAAAATACAGCCATATAGCATGCTAGCTACATGTACAATTTGGAGCCCTATGGACCTTGACTTGACAACTGGGTCTGCTACTCACAAAGCCATGTAACCTTGGGCAAGTTGCTTTCCACATTTATGTAAAATGGGAACAGTAAGAGTTGTCTAGTAAATTAACACATAATTGGCACATGATGGTTATTAGATATAGGGTAGGTATTATTATGACTTAAAGGCATCTATTAGTTTTCCTTAAAAAACATCAAGAAGCTCCCAAGGACAGCATCCTTTGATCACTGCAAAATCGGTCAACTTGGTAACAGGAGACCTTACCTCTATAATGTAGAACAAGGAGATCCTACAGGATAGCTTAAGCTTTGGAGTCAACAGATGTGGGTTCTAATCCAGACTTTACTTTTTATTAGCTGTGTGATTTGGTAGTAATATATTCAGCCTTTCAAAGCCTTGGTTTCCTCATTTGTAAAATGGGGATTATTCTTATACCTCCCTCACTGTGTTGTTATAAGGGGCTCTTTTAAGATACCTAGAACACTGAAAGAAGTGCTCAATGTATGGGAGCCAAAGTCACTGAGGGGTGAGCTGACCAGGCTAACATAAGTCACAGTAAGTGACCATCAGGATTAGAATCTTGTTCTTTTTAGATTCTTTTCCCAAGTTCATATTGGAAGAGAAAAAGGTAAAAGAAGAATGACAAAAATAATGGCCAATTATGTCATGCCGAAGGAGTTTATGAATCTTGCATTCTTTAGTATAATCTGATATCAGGTACGTGAAGACCACTGATATTAAAGAATGTGCCACTCAGGGAAAGATGTCTTTAAGTTTTGATTTTAAAAGAGAAAGCTCAAAAGGGATTCCCTGCAGTTTGGGAAAGCTGTACTGTCCAGTGGTTAAGAGAGTGGTTCTGGGGTTCAACAAGTCTGGATTTGAACCTGGCTCCATCAATTACTTCTCTGTGTGCCTGGGCAATTTATTTACCTACTTGAACCTTCAATGTCCTATTCTGAACAATGGTTACAATGGAAATTTCTATCTCATAGGATTGATGTGAAGATTAAATGAGTTAATCCAAGTAAAATGCTTAGTGCAATTTCATCTGGTACACGGTAACTAGCATCCCATAAATGGTAGGTATTTCTGTTGCCTCCATGTGCAGAAACTCAGAGTTCTGGTTAAATATGCAACCGTTTCTTTGGTCTCTTCTTTCTTAGCTGGAGTTTCAAGAAAGAATAATTTTATTAAAGATAGTGAAAAAATATGGTTTGAAGAGCAAAGCATATAGAATATCTGAAGCCATCCAGGCAACACTGAGAATGTATTTATTTCAGAACATCTGTTGGCACTCTTCTACTAGCCAGTCTCTAAGAAATATTCTAAATAATTTTGGGGGAGTGGGTAGGGGAATAGGAAGCTAACGTTTTCATTAATGACACTTTCTTGCGTCTTGGGTACATTTTCGCATCTCTGTAAAACTGAAAGATTATGTTTACAAAGTCAAACAAAAGGCACTTTCTGAACTAAGTCCTATCATATTTGGAGAGGGGATACAAACACCTTCATAACTTAGTCCTAAAAGTGGAACAACATTCCATCCTTTCTCCCCACCTTTTACTTTTAAGGTCTTTAATAGAAACGTGAGCTTGATTACATTACTTGTGAATAGGATCCACAGGACAGGGCCTAAAGTGATGCTTCTATAAGCCACACCAAATAATCCAAGCAGTCATGAGCCTTATCAATTCCACTCCATAAACATCCTCAGTTCTGTCTTTTCTGCTCCATTCCCACTGCCCCTGCCTTAGCTGAGGCTTTGCCTAGACTACTGCAATAATCTCTTCCTTGAACTCGCTTTTTCTAATCTTTCTTACCACCAGTCTACCCAAACACCTTTCACACTTATGTTTCATATTGTTACCAGGGTATGCTTTCTTACACCTTTAAATCCCACACAAATTTTTTTGTATTGGAATTTTTTTTTACCTCTATTTTATTTAATCCTGCTGAACCCAGTTTTGATGTCCCCTCTTCTAGGCAGCCCTCCTGAATGCCCCCAACCCCCCAGGTAAGTCACTTCCCTCCTGTCATTTCTGTTCCAATGTACACATCTATTATTGTGCATGCCACCTGTACCTTAATCTACTGGCATTTGTCCTCTATGGCAAGGAATGATCGTACTCATCTTGTTTATTCCAGAACCCAGTAGAGTTCCTGACATTCTGTAGGTGTTCAACAAATGCTGCTGAATTGAATTCTATCCCTATTTAATGTCCTGTTAATTTTCTTCCTTGGCCTGGTTGCCTTTGGTACTGACACCTATGATTCTTTCCATTTTAGGTTTCCACTCCTCAGTTTCAACTATTCTGAATTCAGTATCTCTGTGGTGCAGAAGCCCAGGAAGGGAACATGTTGGCCTTGACCCTTGGAAACCCCTTTATTGCTTCTGTAAAGTAGGAGGATTTACGCCAGTGCAGGCGATTCCAGGTGAGTCCTCAGCACAAAGAAGACAAAATGGTGGCAGTATCTGGAGACAGAGATGAAAAACACTGGCACACAGAATGGGTGCTGCATGCTGGCTAGAGAGCATGCCTGGATCCCATCTTGCGACCTGGCTGGGTTCAGTGGTTTCTGCCAGGCAGAAGAGAACCCATGCTAAAGTATATCCATCCATGCGGTGAGCACAGCTGAGTTTCTACGCTCTGGAGAGCTGAGCATCAAATAATCTCAGAAAAGCACACAAGAGATGTGTCCTAGGGGTAGGAGAGGGGAAACAATAAAATTAAAACCCAATCATCTAAGGAAAAAAAAGAAGGGATAAGAGAGGAGTATGAGAAGGCAAGAGAATTTGAGAATGGAAGACAGAAGGGATATGAATGCCACTGGTGTGGAAGTAATTAAAAGTAAAAACTATCCTTGGAATTATGTCCTCTACACCACAGTATCGTTCAGGATGTCACATTACTGAACACTAGGATCCCTACCGCAACAGAAGCAATCTCCCCAAATTATGAAGAAATTAGAAAACCTAGATTAAAGAAGAAATGATTTTTTACACAATCTTATAAATTAGTTAAAAATCCAGGATATAAAGACAGGGTAAAAGATTAAGATACGATTCACAAATAGTCAACTTTTCATCTTAGATTGGCTAGCAAATGCCTGCCAATGGACTAGAGACCTGATGAGGCTGTGGATCCCAGATGCAATCCCCATTTCTGGGAGGGAAAGGAGTTCAGTACCATGTCATATTTCCTCCTCCTTGTACAAAGGATGGGAGAGCTTTGTAAATACAGAAATTATAATTATACAGTCTCAGGATAACTTCTGCTCACCAAAAGCCAAATTGACAGAAAAATTAGTTCACATCTTATCTTCCAGTTAGGTACCCCAAGATCTGAAAAAGTGGTATATGCTAAACAGGCTTCTTCTAAAGGGAAAATATAGAAATGATAATCCAATGACTTACCACTGAACCACTAAAAGCTGCCTAAAAATAAGATGGCTGTAAGGGGGAAACAAAACAAAAACAACTGTACAGGATTAATTTGGCTAATACCCACAGAGAGCTTACGATGTTCCAGGTGCTGTTCTGTGTGCCATATGAGCCCCAAGAGACAGGTACTATTATCTTCCCTATTTCACAAAATAGAAAGCTGGGTTACAGAGAAGATGAGTAACTTGCCCGAGGTCATACAGCTAGTAAGCAGTGGAGCCGTGATTCCAACCAAGGTGGCTGGCTCTACAGTGTGTGTGCTTCTCAATACACTGTGCCCCTCCTCTCAAAAGTCTGATGGGAAGGAAGGGGCCACCATTAACCCACCAAGGAGGGGAGGGAGAGCTTATCTAATTGGGCACATCGTATGGTGTTACCTGTAAGCTCCTCACCTCCTAATTTTCACTAGCATTAAGAAGATAGCACAGTTCTGGGATCAAGAATAGAATTTCTAACTTTTTCCAGACAGGAAATTTTGCAGGACCTAGTGTATTGCGAATGGAAATATGGTACGTGGAAAGCAAGATAAATAACGGGGTAAAGTTTCTCCTAGAAACGGCAGAGGAGAATTTTCACCATAAATAATTTTCTGGAAGAAGATTGATTCACTATGGAATTTAACTCCTGCCAACAATGGTTGCTCTGGCCTAAAGGCCTTTGAGTTGAAGGAAATCTACATTTACTATTGGTTATTTAGGCTGCCACCCTGCAAGGTAAGTCAGAGAGAGAAATCACCACCACGGAAGTAGCTGCATAAGTCACAACAACTGCCTTTAAACTGGTTTCCTAGAAGTTACTAATTTAGGGCAAGTGCCAACTAATGTTCCCCCAAGACTTGTCTGTAGTGGGGCTTGTAACGGAAAATGTTCCCATTGGAGTTATTATTTATTGCAGCTTGCAAAAGGAAAGTGTTTTATAAATGAATGAATGACTACATGAATACACACATACAAGATAAGAAACCTATCTGAAGTAGATGTATAAGTTCTATAAACCAGTGCTGCTTTACTTCCATAGAAGCTTGACACTCTGTGTGTGTGTGTGTGTCTGTTTCGTTTGAGCCCCAAGACAACCCGTGAAGGACAGTCTGGTGTGGGTGAGGGAATCCTTTCCAACTGCCGAGGTAAGTAAAGATGTCAGAGTTGGTGGATCTGATGACGTGAAGTCAGGAGAGAAATGGACCCTGACAACCACTTGGGGATTTGTGTTTGCAATGTGATCAGAGTCCAGAGGTGAGTGCACAGTACAATGCAAATCACAGATGGAAAACTAGGACAAGCTTTCACGGCTGCCAGAGAAAACTGTCTCATCAATGAATGCAAGTCATTCAATCTGCATTCCATTAAGTGAGACCCTGCTATTTATTAAACAAAAGAGGTGTCTTGAACATAAATGTTTTTCATTTGGGAATAAACACCTTTGAATGCTCTCATATGATATTTATATACCAATACACATTCTGAATGGGTAGTCTTTGGTGAAATGAAATGCTTTTCAACCTTCAATGATTGCCCTCATCCTTTGGCCTCTCATATAATCATAAATGCAATTGCTACCTTTTATCTCTGGGTCCTCCCTTCTGAAGGAGTCCTAGCTATATACCTTTTGAGTATGTGATAAGGTTGGGAGAACAAAGATGAAGCTGTAACATCACGGATGCTTCACTATCTTTTTCCTTCCTTGTGCTACGTTTAAACTTAAATGCAATCAAAATCAATTTTTTGGCTCTATACCTTTCTGGCATTTACTTCAAAGCACACCTTCTTAATAGAGGAACAAACCAAAAACCCATTTCCCATACTCAAAAAGCATTTATTTCAGCAAGAACATTCACATTTCCTTCATGCCTCAAATGAAATTTATTTACAATGTGTTCAAGACAAAGAGAGATGCACTTTTTGATGTCTTTGACCTTCAAATCTGGGTGTACTGCTTTACTATTCCCCAAAGAGAGGAGCTCTTTAGCCTGTCCCAGCTTTTGTTCCGTGAGAGGCAGTAACGACATGCCCTCCTCTGTGCAGGCATTCACACCACTGCCATCTTACTAGAAACACGGCCAGTATATTGGATTTTATCTCCCCCCAGTGAAGATTTTCACTCCTGTTCCCATTCACTCATCAGGCTGAAGCTGCCTGCAAACATCTTTACTGCTAATTTAAACTTGTCTACAATTTGGGATAGACAGAAAGTTAAAGTACTGACTTTCAGGGACACCGTCTCCACATTTTGAAGGAAACAGATGCAAAAATGACTTTCTTTTGAAATCAAATGACAATTTATGGAAGCTCCTTTGGAGCTTTCTTTTATGGAAGCTGGGGAATACCAAGCTCTGCTGTTTGTTGAGAAATAACCCCCTTCCACTTGTTGTCCCAGCAACCAAGATTTATGAAAGTTTAATCTTAGTTAAAGCTTCCAGTTGATAGTAAATGTATACATTAAAGGTTTGGAATGGTTTTACAAAATATATGTATGGCTTGGTGTACAGAGGATGGACATGTGTGATTAGAGATGAGAGTCCTGTGCGAGTGGAAAGCATTCATTCAGGTTCTAAAGTCAAACTCTCATGGGGTTGAATCCAGGTCTTAGGAGCTGGTGACCAGGAGCAAGTTCTGTACTCTCTCTGTACCAGTTTCCTCAGAGGTAAAATAGGTGTAATACTTGCCAAGTGACTGGTGAGAGGATTACCTGAGATAATTACTGTGTGTGAGCTGGTCTGGCAAAGAGTAGGTACTCAGAAAGTTCTGCTCTCTTGTTTACTTTCTTGGCCATCTCTTAGGCCCCTAGCTTTCTAGTCAAACCACACACACACACACACACACACACAGTGGCCTTTGACAGGAAAGACCACTAGAAGATTAGTTCACTGGCAAACAGCCACACACTTGTTCATTTCAAGGGAACCCCCATTTTGGTTGAGCCAACAATATATGGTTTTGGATCTCTCTGAGTAAGCCAGTTCCCTCACCCTGAATTCCTGCACCTTCTTCTCTGCCTGCCCGTGCTCCTTGCCTCCTCCAGTATCTGGTTGTAAAGCTCACTTTCTCTAGAAACACTCTCCTGATGGACCTTCCTTCAGTGTTCACACATCAATACGAATTTTCTCAAGATGTGGCCAAGCAGCGCTCACCTCCAGGGAGTGCTCACTTTATGCAGCCGCTGTGCTAAGTGCGATATGCGCATCCTGGCATGTCCAGATTTGGTTTAGTCATCTGCGCTTGTCTTGATGTGATGCTGCAACCACGAATGTATGCTTTTCCTGCTTCAAGAACAGCACCTTGTTCCTTCAAACAGGTGACTCTAATGCTCCAGGAAGTCCCTCTCCTATCTCTGCTAGTGTTTCACCCCAAAGCAGTAAATGGATTCCAGTAGGGAAGTGGGGTTCACACTCTGTTCCAGAAGTCCCCCAGGGCCCACCTTGGGGAGCCCACCATTGCCTCCAGTCCAGCGCTTTCCCTTCCTCCCACAGTCTTCAGCCACAGCATCCTGTAGCTGCTGCTTTATGCACATGCTCTCTCATGGGACAAGTCGTCGTTTTCTTTGGCAAAAGTGTCTTTGCTCTTCTTGCCTATTTTGCAAATTTACAAATCAAGTTATGAAGTTTTCTGAATTAGGATTGTGTTGCATTTTGAGTTTAATTTGGTGAGAACTGACATCTTTCATGTTCAGTAAAGATTGTATTTTTTTCCCATAAAAGTCATAAACAATTCTTTGGGTTAATCCTGGTACTTATGGGTTTTTTGCTGCTGTGAATGGGGTCTTTATTTCGTTCATGTGTTACTGATGGTCTATAGGAAGACTGTTGAATTGGGCACGTGGATAAAAGATCTTACATTTGTGAACTCTTACTGGTTCTAACAGTTAAAAATACTTTTTTCTTCCCTGTGGGGATGAAAAGTTTTGCTATTAAATAAGTTTGAAAAATCCATGATCTAGGGACAGGAAAGATGGTGAAAAAATAGTTATTTGCTACTCATCTGCAGGGCTTTTGCAATCAAGATGTTCTGGAATTCAGGTCACTGATGCCAACAGCTCATATCCCATTACCTGAGCCAGACTGATAAAGTGATGGAAGAGAGAGCAAGAGGATGTTACTTCAGCTACTACAGAGGGCAACAAGCGAGAAAAACTGTCCTCCAGAAAACCAGGAGAAACACTCCTAGGATACTCCCCAAACCAACCTGAACAAATGTGTTGACTGCAAAGTGACAACAGCAGAGATCGGCTCTGAAAATGTGAAATGAGCAGACTGTGGGGAAAATTAGCCTTTCTAAGGGCATATAAGGCAAGTACCATACTGTGAGTACAGTGCCATTTTCAGGCATCTCATTACTGAATTCTGCAGATTTTATGAAAACTAGGTACAGGGGAATTATGTATCAGGTATGGGGACATGTTGCTCCAAACTGTCTCAAGTAGTTTAATAATCCTTTAGTACAGATCCACTAGGTAGGTGCTATTTCTACTTTGTGCTTCTCAAGGTATCCAGCGGGCCTACTTGTTAAATTTTGGTATTAATAATAAAATTGTTGTTATAGTGAAAGAAATGTAAATCAAAATTTGAATATCTATAATGAAAGAGAAATTATTAGAAATTTAGGACAGTATCCAAAAATGCATTGAGTGAGGAACTTCGCAGTTTTCTTTTCAATCTCACTTTAAATTATACAGCAGATGTGATTTTACAGGTGTCTGAATTTGAAAAATGAATTGGTTAAAGTAATAATCTTCCTAGAATCTCACAGTGAAGGTAATTCTTTGAACATATAAAATTAGGTCTATGGAATGCAACAGATGAAAGAACAAACTGTTTGTTGAAGGGAAAGAAAGAATGAAAGAACAAAAAGTTTGGGGAAGAGAGGAAGAAGTGGAGAGAACTCATCACAAGGTGACAGGTGGAGAGCAAACATTTACTGAGCACCTCCTTAATGTCAGTGCTGGGCTAGGGGCTGGGGATACAATGGAGTCCAAGTTAGCTATGACTGCTATCCACTACTGCAGGGACAAACATCAGCTGAACAGGACTTTGCTGGTCATAGCCAAAGAAGAGCCCTTTGACAGGACATGAATTAAGAAAGTCTACAGGGCTAGAGACACACACTTGTTCAGCAGAAAAATGGTAAGAGCAATTACTGACTCATTCAATTCATGACTCATTCAATTCATTAAACAAATACACATTGGGGCCCATATGTACCAGGTACTGGGGGTAGAGGGGAGCTTGCCCCAAGTCCTGCCCCCTTGGAGATATAAAGAGTAGGGGCAGGCAACAAAACAGCAAATAAATATATCCATGGTGACAAGCGTTATGGAGAAACATAGAGCAAGGCAAGGAAGATTGAAAATTCTGTTCTATTACCACTGTTCTGATTAAGCACAGGGAAACGGGGGACAAATCTATATAAACCAGCCTTTACCCCCTATAAACAAACAGGAGGGGCCAAAGATGGGGACCCAGGAATTTGAAGGGGCTGCCTCTCCTCACCCTCTACCCTCCACACCCAGCATAAGCATAAGGCATAAAAGCCTGGGCTCTTGGACTTTTCCAAATCTAAATTAGGTCTCAGAAGTTGTAGCTGGACAGTACTCTCTTCAGAACTGTGAGAGAACTTTGGAAACCATTCTAAGCTGCCAAGAGCATCCTGCTAGGGGTCTTTATGCTTCAATATCCTTGAACACCATTCCCCTCACCCTGGGACCCCCTGTTGCCAATACATGCCTATATGCATCCTGATTTTGCTATTTTTCAATGACTGATAGAGTTAGACCTCTCTAATCAGGTGACATTTGAAGGCAGACTTGAAGGAAGTGAGGTGGGAACCATATGGGTGTCTGGGGGAAGAGGGAACATGTACAAAGGCCCTGGGGCAGAAGTGTGCTTGGAGTTTGTGAGGTGCAGGCAGACAGGAGATGGAGCAAAGAGAATGACACACGAGAGGAAGGGAAGGAGAGAGAGTAGGGGGGCAGGGGGCCTTACGGCCACTGGAAGGGTTGGTGAGATGGTTTTGAGCCAAGGTGGGGCATGGTTTGACTTATGTTTTGGGAAGCTGGGATTCTTAGGTGCCAAGTTTGGGGATGTGTCTTTTCTGTGGGAGTGTTCAGGGCCACTGTATAAAAGTTGGACTCATGGGCCAACAGAAAGCCCTTCACAGGGAGGAAGAAAGAGAACATCACCTCTTTCTCTTGTAATCCAGGAACTAGAGCATACAGGACAAAGGTGAACACATTTGACTTAACTGAGGTCTACCATGGTGGGATCCTGGGAAATAGTTTCCCCCAAATTTGTCTTGTATGAGGAGTCTGACACCTGCAGGAACCTGCTGGGAGAGGTGGGAGCAGAGAGCATGGAGCAGGGCTGGCTAGGACAACCTGAGCTCAAAGCTTGGCAACCTTGGGCAAGTAAGAAAACCACTCAGGACCTCCTTTTCCTCATCAATAAAATGGGGATAACAGATCCTCCCTCATGGGAATGAGACAACATTTGCAAAGCATGGTACCTGATACTTAGCAAGTATTCCAACTATGAGAATTAAAAAAGCTATTATTACTATGTATAAGTCCCATTTGGAACAAGCAAGAGTCTATCTTGCAGTCCTTTTCTGTCTGTTCATAATAACAATAGCACTTATTTCTGCTAGGTCCTGTTTTAAGCTCTTTACATAATGATGTTCCTATGAGATCAAAGACAAGTGTTCAAAAAGTGGAAGATGCTATTGCCAACAACGACAACAATGCATTTTATTCAGTAAGAATACTACCACATAGTAGACCCTATGTTTTTAATAACTTTAATAACTTTGCTGCCTTTATGGTCATGATAGCAACTTTCATCCCTGCATTTTTAAGCAGTATTTTTTTTTTTTGCTGTGTGTGATTGATCACCAGAAAAGTATACGGTCCCCCTTTCTCCGAGGACTTTGGGAGGCAGATAAAACCTGGCTGAAATCACCTGCTTCTGTCTGAAGATGTCTGGGCTGGAGGAGGTCTCAGGAGTGGTTCAAGACCAAACACTGTGTAATTCTTACCAGCTTGAATCATATCTCAGGAAGCACAGGACCAGCAGGGCTTGAAGGGTGGGGAGATGGAAGACAGTGCCATTTTTTTTTCTTGCTTCCGCATCTCCCCAAAAAGATCACTCCTGAGCATCTTTATTGATAGTACCCTATTTTATACTTCCCCAAATCAGAGAAAATAAAATAAGGAGAGCTATTTTCACTCAAGTCTTCCCAGGAATAGCAATAATAATAATATAAGGTAGTCACTGCTGGCTGCTTTTCTAACATCCATTCTCCCCTTCTTCCTTGCCAAGAGTACCCTGATTTTTGTTTGGGAGGCAGAATGCCCAGTTATGGCTCCTCTGGAACTCAGGGTGGCTTCTGTGATATAAATGGAAACCTACTGGGTGGAGCTTTTGGATGCTAGTGTTTTTCAGATATAAAAAGACAGCTTCACTGTCTTCCCCTTCCCCATCCATGATTGGGGTCGGGGTGGGGAGGTTGCTGTTTAAGGAGGGGAGTAGCTGTCATCCCATAAAGGCATGGCTGAGAACCATGTACTATGGATGGAAGAATGAAAAACCAGGAGGTTGGGTCTCCAAAGGCAGCAGGGAACTGCATTACCACCCTCAGACTGCTCACTGCAGAGCTTCTTGTTAAATAAGAAGCATAAAACCCTAGCAAGTTAAGCCTATGCAGTACGCAGCTGGGTTTTGTTACAAGACACTGAACACAATTTTAACTAAAAAATGGTTGCCAACAGTCACCAAGCACTAATTATGTGCTTTTCTGGTGTTATTGCATTGAGTTGTCACCATAAACTTATGAGAGCAGAATTATCATACCACTTTGCATATGAAGACACCAAGGCCGTAAACATTGAGTAATACTAATTATAAACTTTTGATGGTGGGGCTATCATTATCCCATCTTACAAACAGAAAAACTGAGGCCCAATGAGGTTAGACCGCTTGCCCAAGGCCACGGAAAAAAAAGGCTGAGCTAGGATCTGAACCCAGGCAGCCTGACTATGGGATCACATATGCTACATGGCCAAACTCTACCCCAATCTCCCAGTGCCCCCATCTGGATCTCCCCATTGTCATTATACACTCATGGGCTCCCCCAGAGATGCAGAGCTGGCTAGAGGGTTCTTTTTCCTGTATAGGACAGTATCCAAGTCATCCTGGACAGGTAGATCATCGGCAATTCCACGTGAGAGAGGAGAATGGCTTGAGCAAAAGCTGAGGGATGAGAGCAAGGTGTGCCAGGGACAGATGAGTGTGGCTGGAACTCAAGGCATGGGGATGTGATGGAAGGAGCTGAGGGTAGAGAGGTCTTTCTGTGAATACTAATAAATGAGAACTCCATATCTTACAGATTGAATTTATAACTGGTCCAGGGATGGGTGACAGCTCTTGGGATCTAGGCTGATTCTATACCAGGATGACAAGGAACAATGGATCAGACATGAGGTTAAAGAAAGAGGCAGGAGAGGAGAAGAGCTACGAACACAGACTTTGAGTCAGGGAGACGTTAAGTTCAAATTCTGGCTCTGCTATTATCTGGTGATGAGCTAGTAGAAAGGTTCAATGAGATGGCTTACATCAAGTACTCAAGGGAGTACCTGGCCTATAGTAATAACTGTTAGGTGGTATTTTTATTGTTAGACAAATTGATAGTAGAAACTACTTCTCACTCAGAGTGCTATATCCCAGCATCCTTGTTTTAGCATGATAAAGATGTACACCTGGGTGAATATAACGGCTTGTTTAGAGAAAATGTTAAAATCAATACAGGACACTGAATTTATTACAAAGATCAATTCAGCCAGCCATGGATCTCAAAGACTGAAAAGTCTAGTTCCCCAGGGCTTTCTCATAAAAGAAACAAAATCTTTAATCCAGCTATTCCTGTAAGCCTTAAGTGGATCCATCCTTTTCATAAAGAATGTCCTGTTCAGAATTTTGCAGATGTAGAAAGGCACCATTTGGTCTCATTTGGACTAAAATTTCACCCAGGCACCCCACCCCCCATGGACTTGTCCTTTCCACACAGTGTGGTCTGCCCAGAGCACAGCAACAAACAATGAACAGATGTACTGGCCAGCAATCACATCTCTGAAACAGACCATGTTAGATTAAAAGTGGCTTCAAATTCTCCATATTCTCCCCATTAAGAGGTGGAATATCATTCCTGTCCCCTTGAGTCTGGGCCTCAATGACTTGCTCGACTGATCAAATGTGTAGAAGTCACGTTCTGGGACTTCCCAGGCTCGGTCCTACAAAGCCCTGCAGCAACTGGAAGGCTGCCTGAGGGAACCATGGTCACCGTGGAAGAAGTCCAACCACCTTGCCTGATAGATTCCATGGGAAGAACCTGCAACAATGTGGAGATGCAGAGGGGCTCAGCTGAGCCTAGCCTCCCAGCCATCCCATCACAGTGCCAGACAAGTGAATGAAGCTTTTGACCTTCCAACCTACCCATCCACCAGCTGCATGCTATCAGATACCTCCACTGATACCCCATGGAAAAGAAAAATCACCCCTCTGATCCTGCCTAAATTCCTGATCCACAAAATCGTGAACAACACTAAGAGGCCGGTGGTGGTTTTAAGCTACTAAGCCTTAGGAGGTGCTTTGTCACACGGCAACGGATACCCAGAACACAAACTGCTGGATCTTGTGACGCAGGCTCAGAGGCTGTCCCAAACACTGCTTAAGGCTTCCAGCAAGCGCCCTATCACTGCATTTTGGAAGATGGAAACATCTTGGATGAAAGCACAGATGAGACAAAGGGAAGTGTCTCTCCACAGGCCATCAGTCCTCCAGGATGTTTTCTAATTAAGCTGGATACTTCCCTTTGTGAACACTGACAGTAAATTCACACACACAATGCACTCCTCGGCTAGGCAAACGCCAGGAGCCTCCCGGACTCTCCGTTAATGCAATAGGGAAGCTACTGACTGCTCATGCCGTCAACTTGCACCCAGCATGCTTTGCATTGTTAAAAGGTGATAGTTTGGCACAAGGATGTGTGAATTCAAGTGATTAGATGCAAACTAAAGGGGAGATGACTATTTCTGAGAGCTGTGGGTTAATTTTTTTGGCTGTGCTTGGAAAGGAAAATGATTGTGAATTTTGGGGGAAAAACCCAGCGCAATCTGTTTTCTTGGCCGTGTGCTATGGAGCAATTTTAAAGAATTGAAGTGCTTTACATATTTTCTAATCACTGATTTTCCAATCAGTTCTAAGTCCTGAACTGATTTTGGCTCTCAGTGTTCGCTCAGATTCACACCACTGGAGCCCTTCACGTCTTCCAGGCAGAGGTTTAACCTTGAAAGCAGGAGCCCGGATTTAGAGGTGCATCTTGCTAACAGTGGGAACAAACAGTTTAATTGCAGTGCAGCGCCACAAGTGCCAGGTGTTTTGGAAAATCACTGATGGCCCAACTCTGAGTCTCAGAAACCCCAGATTTGCTGTCTCTTATCTTACTGAAACAAAACATAAAATAGCTGTCCCTGCATAACTGAAAAACAAACCCTACCAGAAACTAAACTCCCCCAAACAAAAAACAGAGCAATTTCTATTGTGGAGACCTGTGGGCAATGACACACACGCACACACATACACACACATTCAGCTGAATATGTACAGGACATCTCTGGAAGGAGCCCCATGAAATCGGTAACCATGATTTCCTCTGGAGATAACTGAGGGGTTGATGGAGGAAGACTTTGTTTTACTATAACTTTTTGACTATTTTGAATAAAAAAATCACACTATTTTCCCACATAATGAAGCAGAATAATTCAAACCTGTATAGAGTACTTATCATACACTAAGCAGTGATGCTCTATGTATATTCACACATTTAACCCTGACATAACCCTATGATGTAGATACCATTACATATTATCTCTGTTTTACAGATTGGTACTGAGAGGTTAAGTAACTTACCAAGGTCACAGAGCTGGGAGTTGGACTTGAAGTCTGGCTCTGGAGTCTGTCCTCTTAATTACTACACTACTGCCTTGCCAAAAATACTATTCCCAGGTGCCTGCGCATATTGAGTTGGAGCAGATAAAATCCTTCCTTTCTTTTCTCACTTGGTCCTCCAGGGCAATGGGACAGAGAAGATGGTGGCTCAAAATAACCAAGATACAATTCACCTACAATCTTAAACCATGGGGCTTTAGAGGTCTTTACTAATATATGAATATTGGGTCAATTGTATGACTTGGGCCAAGCTGCTTAATCTTTTTAAGCCTTAGCAGCTACTATGTGCCAGATACTGCCCGGCCTTGGGGACAACTAGTGAAAAAAATAGAGTCCCTGCTCTGGACAGACTTACTGTATCCCAGGGAAGACAGGCAGTTAAATAATCACACAAATTGTCATATGAACAATAAGGGAAAACTAAACGGTGAACTGAGAGATGACTGGGGGCCCTGATTTTTATTGAATGGCCAGGAAGGGACATTTAGACAGAGTGTTACAGAATGGTGGGAATAAAGCAGGGGAAAGGGAGGGGGCTAGGAGGAACAGCCTGTGCCAAGACCCCGAGGCAGGGAAGAGGGAGCTGATGGACAGAAAGGCTAAGGCAAAGTGAGTCAAACTGAGTTTGGAGCAAGAGGTAGTGGTGGTGGTGGTAATGTCAGATCATGTAGACCATGGTAAGGGTCTCACATTAATCCTAAAGGTAGTGGGAAGCCCCTACAGGTGATAAGTAGAAGTGACATAATCCGATTTACTTTTTAAGATTACTTGGGCTGCTGTGTGGAAAATATGGGTGGAAGTCCAGCTCGGAAGCTACTGCAATGGTCCCAGAAAGCAATGCAGAAGGTGTAAAATAATGTGCTGGCAGTGGAGATGGAGAGAAGTAGATAAATTTGAGACCTATTTTGACAATAGAGTATTTTATGAAATGAGGATTATAACCTTGAGCTTTGAAGTGTTTTTGTGATGTGTGAGTTCACATGTGCAAGCATGCTTGGTAAAGTGCCAAGCAAAGGTAACTGAGTGTTACTACAGATGAAGAAACCAAGTACTTGAGAGTCCTGAACTTGCCCAAAGTCACAGAACTGCTTAGTGACAGGAAGAAGAAGTCACAACAGCTGGCTGGTGGTGCACCCACCCCTTCTCTGGGAATAGACCCTGGTGCCAGGCCTAATCAAATGGATCTCTGGACAAACAGGGTCATCTGTTTAGGATGGCCCTCACTAAGGATTACCTCTAGTAAATAGAACTCAGAATCTGTGAAGCATGGCTCCTTGGACACTATCAAGTCAGTGATACGGTTCTCTGGGGAGTGAAATGGAGATGTTCCCTAACTGAAATGAAATGCTGTGTGTGTCTGATGAAGGAAGATAGGACTGGGGAGTTCCCAGAGTTTTCGTTGCTTCATCTGAGGCTCTTGATTGCCTATATCTTTGAAATTATTGAGCAAAGCCTGATACTGGGTAAAAGCTCTAATTTTTGTGACACGATGCAATAATCTGCTCTTGTGACCTCGTTCAGTAGCAGAGACCTGGTTCCAAGGCCACAATCTTCCTATGATTGCAACTAACATCCTCCCTTCCGCTCCCACGAAACATCAGGCTCGATTAAAACAAGGCCCAGGGACAGAGAGAACAGACACAGTTATACCTGAACCCCTGGCCAGTGGCATGACTCTGATATTTTTGATACATTAGATACCTATTTGAAGAATTAATTTTTTAAAGATATATGTGCAATTTAAGAATCATGATATATTTGGCTTGATGGTGAAAGAATAAAACTGGAAGAACTCAATACTGGAGTCAGCCTTGGAGGTGAAACAGGACTTTGGGTCTCCAAGGGCTGATTCTAAGAATTGTCTTAGAGAAGGCTTCTTCTTAGATGCTCACCTCCCACCCTCCAGTTGCCAAAGAACCAATATAACATCACTGTTCTGCAGCAAACATCATTCCCAAATGAGTCACTATCCTCCTAAGTCATGCAATTTCTCTCTCTCTCTTTAAGGTATACAATTCAGCTTCACAAACAACTTCATTTTGAATCTTCAGGAAAGATGATAAAAGAGAACTGTTACGCCATCTGGAAGGGAGGGAAACCTTTCCATCCTCTCGATCTCATTTTGAATTATATTTATGCTGGAGGCCTCAAAAGACGGAATCAGTCCCAAGGACCACAGATCCTATTCCTGGTATAAAAGTCACCAATCATGAATTGAGCCATGGCAGATAAAGCATGTCAGAGGGCCAGGGCTTCCTCCAGCAGACGCTTGTGTAACAGAAGCAGAAACATGTGCTTTGTGAAGTGAACCCTTTTTGTTTTTTTACATACTCAATATTATATATCTAAGAAACAAACAAGCTTCTGAACCAAAGCCCAAGGCTTACCTTCAGCAAGCGGGTCAAGGGTGTGTATCATGAGCTGGAAGATGCTATTCCTCATGAGACTGTTGTGAAGGGAGGCAGAGCTCCCGCCTCGCTGGAGACGCGGCTTAGCCTGAGCAGAGAAATCAGACAGAGAGGCTGTTTGTTAGTTATCAGAAATGAAAAGCAAGTGCTTAACAGATAAGATGCTAACTAGGCCGGTGGCCATCCATTTCTGTCACACGATCACACACTACTGAACAAAAGACTTTCGGAGTACATGTCAACCCCTGAGAAAGGGATGCCTTTCTCACATCCTCTTCTACTAAATGAATTAATCGCTACTATTTTTTTTTTTTTTGAGAGCTTAGTCAATTACAGGCAATGTGCTATATGCGTCACATCCATTAGTTCATATCATTCTCAAAATGAACCCTATGAAGTAGGTACTGTTATTTTTCCCTTAGACGGGTGAGGAAACTTAATCTCAGAGAAGTGAGATGACATGTCCAAGTCACACAGACAAAAAGTGGAGAATAGAAGAATGGGTCTCAGGTCTGCTGCACTCAAAGGCTGTTCTCTAAATTAATGACTAGTCTTTTTGGATTGTACATCCCATCAGTAAAATTTTTTTAGTATGTGTGTGCGCATATGCATGTGTATACACACATGAGCACATCTATATATTCTAAAACATTTGAAAAAGTAGACATTAAGAATAAGGACATTGAAAGAAATTATAGAGGTGCTCATATTTGGTTCTTGCCCTCCCCCACAAAGGATCCTCTTACACATCTTTGGGGTATCTTAGATCCACCCTGGGGACCATGGCTCTAATCTAGGAAGCCCTATGTTTTGTATGAAATGGAATTTGAAGAGACAAAACCTCCTTTCATGAATCAATGGAGAACCGTCCCAAATTCAAGGGAGTTCCTTTTGTATAAACTCCTACTAGGTGTGATCCTTGGGCCAAATAATGGAACTGATTAAGAATGAACTTCTAGAGATGAGTTTACCAACAAACTTTTTTTTTTTTTTTTAAATTTTCCAAGGAAAACAGTCCAACAAATCCCAAAACTGATTTTTATCCTGACTAGAAACTGCTTTTTCCCTCCTTTGGTTAACTGTATGCTATTTTTTCCTCATTATCCCTGGGAAAGATGCTTCAGAAGCAGTCAAACTTTGTATAAAGGCAGATGTAAGAGAGGAGGGAAGGAAACTTAAGAGAGTTAAGTTCTTATTGAACTTTGGTCCAAAACCTAACGTGAAATTTTTCTGGGGTCAGGTAAAAATTAAATACTATTTCCCACTAACTCTTTCAACCAGCTACAGTATAGGGTTCCCTAAAAATTCTATCACACTCCAGTCCCAGAAGGGGCTTTCCCAAGAAAAGTCCCAGAAAAGACACTGTGATCAAATACATTTGGGAAGTTACATCCTAGACCTGCCCACCTTTGGAGATTTAAGACACACATCAGATATCTAAGTCTAACAGCAGCCAAATCTGCTTTACTTGGGCAGTGTTGCCAAACTATTGCCCAAAATAAGGTCTCTTATTTTGTAGAACACTGAGCAATAGTATAGTGAGCTTGAAGTACAGGTAAAATCTAAGCATGAGATACATGGAGGAACCTAACTTTCCTTCTGTGATTTGTTATAATTGATACACTGCTAGAAATTATATTCTCAACTCAACAGGGGTTGGAAAAGAAGCAGAGGATTACTGGTGTCTCTATGGTGAATCAGACCACAAGGTCCTCAAAAGAAGGGGCCAGTCTGTCCCCCTAGCCTGTTCCAGATCATATGGGCTGTCAGTGATTGCCATGAGTCATTGCACAAGAAAGCACGGGGTCATACGTGTATCTTCATTACTAGTCCTTTCAGCCATAAAATTCTGAAACATTGTAACACATTGTGTTATTTGGTTATAAGTGATTCTCAGATGATTAGGGTTTAAAAGATTTTAGGGGCAAGTTTAGGAGATTGAAGAATTGAAATGTAATCACTATTTGACAGCTGAACACAAGAACTCCAAAGGTCATTTCCTTGCCATGCTGCACAATATAAAATGTGATGTGTTAATTGGCTAGGAACTGGGAAATGTGTTTGTTGTTAGTAATTTGTCATAACCTCTGTTACTATGGTCCTCATTCTGGGAAACTGGAAGAACTCTGTGGAGAGCTGCATTAGAATAGGATTGCATCTGTAGAGGAACTTAAAGCATTTCTGGGGGCATTATGTATATAATGAATACATAGATCTCATACAGAATTTCTTTTGATGGGACCAAAAGAAATTTCCAACCAAAAAGTACATGCATACTGATACAAGGAAAAAAGTGATATCAAGCATTAGATCCCACAAAGGCCCCAAATATCACCACAACATCCCTTGGAATGCAATGTGGAAACATTTCACTGTTCCAATTCCTATGAAAACCCATGCCAAATGGATGAAAGAATTCAAGCTTTCTGAAACCTAGTCCCAGAAATAACTGTCAGTGAATATCAGAATTCAATCTTCACTAATTGTAGACAGAGTACATATAAACAGCAGTGGTTTAAACCATTTAAACATTCCAAGGGAGAGAATGATTTGTTGAACATACTCCCCTCTTCCTCCCATCCCTTCCCCACAATCTCCACAAGCACAAGAGTAGGTACAGATGGGGCCACTGCTTCCTACCGGTAGAGCCTGTTCGTCCTTATCTCTGGCTGTAGATGACTGCAGAAGAGGAAGAGGCAAAAACAAAAGACAAAGAAATAGTGAATCACTTGTAGGTTTTACACTTAATAACAAACATCAGTATAAGAAAAGATTAGGTTCTTTCTGCACCTGCCATGGGTTAAGCAAACATGGAGAACTAAGGGCATCTATTTCTAGTTAATATATAACAATTTATTTAGGCACATGCTATATTCTCCTGTAAGGTCAAAGTTGAAGGACCAACCCAAATGTCCAGTGATAGAGGGCAGTTAAACGAATTATGACACAGACATATAATGGAAAAAATAAGATATATGTTAAGGGAATAAAAAACATTTAAAATACTTATTTCTCTATTTTATAAAAAAGAATAAATTAATACTACTTCAGTATATGTAAAGGAAAAAAAAAAAACTCTGCAAGAATTACACCAAACTGTTATTAGTGGTTATTGCTGGGGCACAGGATTACATGGACATGTCACTTTCCATGACTTTTGGGAGAAAATCAGCCTTCATAGCCCCACATGCGATTCAGATAACCCACCTTCTCCCTACCCCCATCATTTGTTTCCATTTCTAAAAACGGAAATCTCTGTCAAGTCGGAAAAAGTTGACTAGAACACAAGGCCACATGAGAGTCTGATCATCTGATGGGAGAGAACACAACTCAGATAAGGGAGAACTGGAATTCTACCAAGGGCTATGCTTCCCCAACTCGATATGAACTCTCCTTCATGAGAACCAGGCACCATTCTGTCCAATATTGTACAGGTGCCTTGGAAAACATACTCCTTGTGTGAATTTTCTCATGCTCAGACCATCGCCTTTTCACTTCACTCAACCACAGCTGCATACAGCAAGAACAAACCGGAACCCTCCTCTCTGTCTCGGCCCTCCCTGTTAGAGTCTAAGCCAACCTGCACCTTCAGGAATAACCACACACTTGGAGAAGAATAGATGGTGTAGAGCTGTTTTAAAACCTTCACGGGCTTGAGGTGCTCTTTCTTTTTTAGTTCCTTCCATACACATCATATAAAACACATTAAAATGTCTCCACATCCATCAAATATACATTTTTGTGTAAAGAAAATGGAAACAAATCTTACAATTTTACATTTGAAATTGTTTGCCTAAGTTCTGTATGATTTTTCTGTAAACCTACAACTTGCCTAATAAAAAATAAATTAAAAAGTATTTGCCTACGTACAATTCATTTTACTTATGGTTGGCTATGATTGTTTTCTCGGCAATGACTATGCATGCTCAGAAATCTTAGAAAGCAAGAAAATTGAATCCATGATTTGTTTTCACATGTAATATAATTTTAAAGACAAAGAATTTAATACTTAATGAAGTTGATATGAAATTGAAGTTGATATGAAATAGTTTGTAGACAATTAAACATTTAATAATTTTGATTTTTGCAGCTACTTTTTTGGATTTGGGGATTAATACCAATGCATTATTTTTTCTTCTGGTTTCAAACATTTTTGTAGGCTCTCAAAAAACTTGTAAGCCTCAGGTACCAAGAGAAGGAGCCTGGATTGGTGGTTATTCCTAAGCTCAGTCCATGGGCTTCACTAAATTTGCCAGAACCCCCTGATTTGAGGACACTCTCTCAGTGACTTCCCTAAAACATTAATAAGAAAACATCCCTGATGCCCCAGTTCACAAGAACATGCTTGGGGAACTGGAGTGGACCTGAAATTGTCCTTTGATTTCCATTTTGCTCTGAACTGCACAGAATGATCCCACTTTTCTCTGGCGAGTTCTTTCATTTTCTCTCCTTCCACATCAGACAGCTCAACAAATGGCCCCGCATTCTACAGAACAATCCCCCAGGGAAATTATCCAGTGCAGTGAGCTCAGCCTTTGGACATATATCGAGATTAACTGTCAGAGCACGCCTACTCAGTTAGGAAATTTACACCTTGTGGCTAAATGGGAGACAAATAATTTTGAGCTGGTATTGATATCACAGTGATCTATTTTTGTTCTACCACAGAACATGAAGGAACAGGATGAAATTGAGGAGAGAAAAGGGTGGCCTTCATAACAGCCAATATATCACCAGCTGAGAGTTTGAGTTTTAAAATAGTATATTTTTAAAAGAAATATTGAGGAAGGAAAAAAAAATCCAAATCTGTCTTTGGGTCTGAAAGAAAGAAATATCTATTCTGTGAACTTCCTTTTTCCCCTCACAAGTAAGGAGAATCATAATACCCAAGAAGTGGAAAGAAAATGCCTTGTACATAGATCCTTCAAAGAAAAAAGAATGCAGAGAATGTCTGAAATCCTTTACAAAATTCCCCACTGTTTAATGTCAGCAGAATTTCACATCATTAGTTTTCTTTCAAGTGTGATTTGCAGACATGAATATATATTAGGTCATAACATGCAAATTCAGATATACACATAAATGGCAGCTGAGGCCATTAAAACACCCCCTGGATTTTCTTTTTCTGTAGCCCTTATGCTCACCTGATTTACTTAGCCTCTCACTAATTGCATCCTGTAGCTGCCTCGTGGTCGTGTCAATTTACTGCTGATTATGTTAGGAATTCAATTTTAAGGGGTTTTAATTAGACTGAAATAACTAGCGAAGGCAGCAAAGGAAATGATCTGTGTGTGCACAGCCAATACTTACGGGCCGCAGTGTTTTTAACCACAGAATTTAGTCACATGGTGGTTAGCGAACTTTATGGGAACTTTGTGGATTTATTTTCAGGCCATTCAATATCTGGCAAGTTTATTCTAACCCATCAAATGTTACAGAAGCCAATTTCTCCAAAGGAAGACTAACATGACTTTGAGGATTAATCTTGGCATTCTTACTATGCATATTGCTTTTTTAATCCCCTTAATTTTTAACACACCAAAAATACCATCCCTTTGGGCTGTACTAATGTGAAAGTCCAATTCCTGATGCTCAAGCTGAAAGGCAGGGCCAGCTATTGAAAAGATAATGTCAATCCAATCTGTAGCATAAACAGCAATTCTTGAGGATTATTTAAGAGAATTCAAAGGGTCTTAAGTTATGGGGTGGTGTGCCAATGAAGACCCTCATCTCCATTTATGAAAGCAGGGCATGTACTGGGCCATGAATTAAGTAATACATCTTTTATTTAAAAGAAAGTATTCTGTAATTCAACTCTTTCTTTAATTTAAACTGGCCCTCTCTCTAATTATTCCAAGTTAGTCATGTGGTGTTTGCCCTTAAATTGAGCTACTGGAATACTGTCATTAATATCTATTGTTCTCTCTCGTGGAAAGCCCCATTCTAGATGATAATTTTGGTACTTACTTGATAGGTTTTTTTGTAAGTGCCCCATTTTTTTTTTTTTTTCAGATAATAAATACATAGCTCATTTACAAAGCATTTTAATTCTATTAATTATTCACAAGTTCTTAAATTTTCTTTCTTCCTCTGATCCTTACAAGCCACTGACTGAGAACTAATTTCACTAACTATAAAGTGTAATTTTGATGTGACCTTTGCACAGAGTCTTAGCCCACAATTGCATACACAAACACACAAAATTAGGCAAACAGTGCACAGTCTGGTTTCCTCATGGCTACACAGCAAAAGAATCCTAACACACCCCTGGTTCACAGACCTGATCAGTCACAGTAATTCAGGCATTCCCTACCTGCAAATGACAAAATCAAATGGGTCACTGTGAAGATTTCATATGCCAACAGAAAAATACACAATGGCTTCCTGGCCAGCATCAGACATAAAGAATAAGCAATGTGTCACAAAAGCAAGTTAGAACGATAAACTTTCAACACCATAACCTTCCACCAAATCTTGCAAAATGTGCCTAAATTCATTGTCCCAAGGACCTAAAAGCAGTATATAAAGTCAATGAAAGCAAATTTAAACATGTAATAATTTTGTCATAAATGTGATCCAAAACAAATGTGCCAATGATTAGAAATATTAATCCAGCATGTAACTGACATTAATTTTAATGTCTTAGTAGTTAGTCAGGTTGGGTGAGTGACAATTAGAATGACTGATCTCCACTGAAAAAATTAGTAAGGAAGAGTGAGCTGATGTTCCCTTTTTCTTTCAATACATTTCCTTGTAATAAACAGAAATGTTCACAATCTTGGCTAAAGATAAATGAACTCCAGACCCTGCAGAAGGCTAGATAAAAGGTGAAAAGACTCATTTCTGAAATTGAAAAGGAAAGAAATCCTACTACCTCTTAATTAGATGGAAAATCATCTCTCTCTACTTCCTTTTATTGTCAACATACTCCCTAAAACATTAAGATGGAAAGGATTAAATACATTCCTGAGGAGAGAAATACTTAGAGATTTAAATTCAAATTGCTTTTGCTACTGGTTGCTGGGTAATTATCCTGCTGTCATTGTCCTTAGGGAAACTAGGAATTTCAAAGATTAATGACAACTGCTCCAGGTGGCAGCCCAGGATGCAGGAATACCCACTTCACAACTCTGATTTAAGAAAAATACATTGGAATGGAGAGACAGGGCAGAAACCATCAGTGTGGTGTGGTAATGGAAGCTCTCATTTTGGAAGCAAAACCTTTTGATCATTTGCTTGAATAATTCCCATAATCATGAAATATGTGGGACAATAGGAAAAAATTTCAGCCAAGAACAGATATCCTAAGAAATGGAGAGAACAGAAGAGAAATTGTTTAGTGACAGTTAAGGAACAACATTTTGCCTTTTCATTAGTAGTACAAGAGAAGAAATAATGTAGGAAGACAAGCGTCATGTAATGATTAAGAATATGGAATTTCAGGGTCAGACTGCTCTGGTTTATTTTCAACCATTTGGGTCACTTCCTAGCCGTGTGACCTTGGACCGCTCTCTGTCGTACTTTCCTCTTGTGGAAAATGGAGATAATAATAGAACCTCCCCTCAGAGGATTAAATGAGTCAGTACACGTAAAGCGCTTAGTTAGACCAGTGTGTGGTATACAGGAAGCATGATGTATTAGCTTTATTATCATCATCATTATTAGGAACCACAAGGGAGACATCATATGACAAAAGTAGGTTCAGGGTTGTGAACTGGACTAGGAAAAGGGGCAGCTTCTACGGGAAGTGGGAAAACTCCATTGATTCAGGGCACTGGGGGGTGGCTAACTGGGCATCCAAGTTGGCAGCTGTGAGAGGAGGAGGTGATACAACAGATTATATTTCTCCGACTTGGCTTCTGGCTATGGCCCTGACCCATGAGTCAGCACTGTCTCAATGATAAAGTGGTGGCAAGGCAAGTTTAGCATTTTATATCCCGTACACCTTAGTGAGCCTGGTTTCAATCAGGAAGTTGTGGGGGCTGGAGGATCCAGACAAAGCAGATCCCAGGCCTGAACCAAAAGGATCCCTCCTCTCATTCTGAAATTCTACAAGTTTCTGGTCAACACTTTCACTTGGTGGGATGCTGTTTGCAAGCAGAAAATGGAAATACCTGCATGAGAAAGCCTACAGGCTGAGTTGTGAGGGTCATTTCTGCTGGACCCTTTTCTTTCTCTGGGTGGTATTCTCGACTAGAGGTTCTCTGCAGCTAGGAGGGCAGGCTGCACAGCCATGATTTGTGAACATGTCCAGTGCAAGAACCCGAGTGTGTTGATATCTGTTGAATCATTAATTTGGACCAAGAGTGAAATAAGGTCCCCTTACAACTGGGAACAAAGTTTACCCCATGAGAATGCAGCTACTTATAGGAGATGAGATGACACAACTGTATAAATAACCCTCTCTAAGACTGTCAGGAAATACAATCTGAGAATATTCAGTAAACAAGGGAACCAGGGTAACTTCAGGATGCAGAACTGGAAGGTGACTATAACTGACTTGCTGAAATCCACACAATTGTATTTAACCAGTTTCCAAACTTTTATGATTATACACCATTATCAATAAGCAAGTAACATACATACACACACACACACACACACATAATGCAAATGTCTAACTCATGTGCTATTTTCAACCACTAAGTAAGCATGGATTAATTTTCCCTCTTTTTTTTTAAAGATAAAAATAAAGAGAAGTCCTAATATTTTCTTCCTGCATCCCAAATAATTGTCTCATGCCTCACTGGGCCTTAGCACAGAACTTCACAAAGGAATTTTAAATGCTTCTCACAGAATTGGTAAGCTATACAGGTGTGTGTTACACACCCAATCCCTCCTATCATCCTGGAAGTTGTAAGATCCCTCCGTGCCTTCCACAGTCCTGATGCGGCAACTTAAAACGATTGCTCCAGTGAATTCGACCAGGAAGCAGGGATGAGCAAGTCGGCTCAGGCAAGGTTGGGTCTGTGGGCCCCTTGTGTTCGGTAACCAAAGCTCCTCAGCTGCTTGCTGCACTGGCTAAATTAATAGTAATGATGTTTATTTACATCTGCCCCTTGAAGACCTTAAAGGACTATTTAATCTTATTAAGTAGGTACACAGAAGACAGTTACCCCATTTTACAAAAGGAGAGAGAGAAACAGGAAGGCCTTAGGCTGTTTCTGTATTTGAGATCCTAAGCACCAGTGTTAATTCACTTATTTAGAGATTAACAACCCAACTATGCTGCCATCTCTCGCTTTCCTCTGAAAAATCCAGATGTTGCTAATATACTTTGTTGTATTGTCTGAGCAATTCTCACAATAGCTAATGAACCATCTTGATATGTCAATCAAACACAATCTGTTGGTGGTGTTCTGACCTTAATCACACAAATTTCCTTTGATAGTAAAGAATCCAGAATGGCTTACTTCTTTTAAGGAAAGAGTGTCTAAGAGGATGTGATTTTTAAAAAAGAAAGTCCAACAAATGCAGGTGCTGAACAAATCACAGAACAACGTGTCACACAAATCAAGCAGATTCCAGGAATAATGTATAATATTAATTGAAAGCCTCAGGATGTGCCAAGTGTTCTGTATTTAACATCTTACTGAATCCTCACAATAACAGGTATTTTTAACCCCACCCACTCCCTTTTAATACCCGAGGACACTGAAGCTGATGGAGGTTGGATAATTCATCCAAGGCCATGTAGGCGTAAAGTGGTCAATCTGGGACGTGAACTCAGTGCCTCCCAATCAAAAAAGTGGGATTTTTCTTGCAGTGGCCTATGGGGAATAGACAGGAGGCACTAGAATTTCAAATACAGTAGGAAGAGTTTATGTAGTTTATGTATATTAAGAACTATTTATGAGCTCTGATTTCCAACGGAGGCCAGAAAATAGTTGCCAAGTGAACTACTGTGAATTCAGAAGGAGATTTTATTTGCATTCATTTTGGTATGAAAATGAACAGAGAGTAGGGAAAGTATAGAGGTTAGTTTCTTGTCTTTTGTCTCCTCCAGCATTATTATTTAGACTCTCACCTATAGTTGTCATGAATTTCCATTATTATTTGTCTCTTGAAAGTCAAGGAGATGCTTTTTATGACTTTCACGATAGCATAGGTCCAAGCAACACTGCAAATTAGTTTACTCATATATCAAGTGGACTTGTATTAAGGAATGTCCTTAGCTCAGCAATACACGGTTGCGGGGGTTGAGGGTGGAGAGAGGGAGTGGGGCCCCCTGGTGGTCCCATTTATCACGGAGCTGGTACAACATGAGTTTATATTTAGTTCATTTGGAAGCATGGTGGGTCCTGTCTTCAATTTTTGATTTCCGACACTTGAAGGACTAGTGCTGTTTCTTTGTTTCAAGGAAAGAATAAGCTGAGAAAATGAAATAATCATTCCAGTGTCTGAAGCATCAATGGGAGACTGTGAATAGCAATGCCTTCATTTATTTGACCAATATTTATCAGGCATTTACTATATATGCCAGAGATTCTCCTAGGTTCTAGGGATACAGATGTTACCAAAACTGACAAAAATCCATGTCCTTATGGAGTTTACATTCCAGAATATATTTATTATCATGAGATTAACTAGACAGAAAGGACAGCAGTTAGATCATTTAAACTTCAGTGTTGTATTTAAAGATATACTTAGGTGGATTCACTGTGGGCTAACCATCACTTCTGAAATCACACTTTATGATTAATTTATTAATCCATGATTTAATATATGCTCTATTCTGGAGAGAAGCTAGCAAAGAATATAAAGCAAATAAAAGAACACGACGGTATCCATTAAAATCAATACACGGCAAAATGCAACATAGAGATTTAAAGAGCATTTTGAGATGTATAAAATTGAAGTGTGAAAGGTCTTTATAGGTTTAATTTTCTTCAATATTATTGACAAAGTTTCTTGCTAATATATAATTTTAAAAGGTTAACAGGTTTAAGATTTTTAAAAAATAAGAAACCACGAATTCTAAAGAAAATAGTGTAATTTGAATAGAAGGTAACTACGTAATTCAGATATTACCTTCCATATTTATTGTATCCTAGAAACAAACAGTATAAGCTCATTAGCACAACAGATTTGATTCTCCATCACATTTTAACTTCCAACCCTAGAAATTTCACTTGCATCAAACCAGTATCTAATCTCTACATGACCCAACACAATTTCCATCCATGCAGAAACATACAGATACCAGATTTGATGAATTCAGTTTTGGAATTTCCTGGAAGCAAATGAATATCATGTAAACCCAATATAAAGTTGGGGAAAATAATAAAGGGCAGAAGTATCAAATACTGTATATAATACTTTCTGTTGAAAATATACCTATAATTGTTCCCACTTCTTGATCTACTCTTCTGTTCTCAAGAGAGGCCAGGAGCACCCAAACATCATTCATGTCACAGAGATGGGTTTCAAGCGGGATACAGCCGCATTCATTTCCAATACTGCTTGGTTACTTCCACATTCCGTTCACACTCTGTGTTTCTCCCCCATTTCCTCCCTAGTTCACTCTCTTGTAATACTTGTTTCATCTCTCACTTTCCCACTACAGTTGAACTCTTCGGAAGGCAGAGACCATGCCCTTTCCCATCTTTGTATTCTTCTACAGTACCTGGCATGGCAGAGCTAGATGCTCAATACATGCCTACTAATTAAATAAGTGAAATGAGACCTTATAATTGTTTAATTAGCCCATATGCTCACATATGACGCTGGGGGCAAATGGCTTCTTCTCAGTCTAACACTCAGCTTTCCTGTTGCATTTGACAGTAGTGGTTCATTGCTTAACTATTCTCGACCAGGGTATCTGGGATATGTGCTGTCTGACAAAGTCATTAATGCCTCATACCTGTAGAAGTGCAATAATATAATACCTACCTACCTTCTCTGAACTCGTATTTTATTTAGAATCAGCACTTTGCATTCATTCCTGATTGCTTTGTGTTTGCCATTTTGCCTGCTTAGTTGGAATTGTGAGGTTCTTGAATGTGGGTGTCTTAAACATCATTAATATTTCTTATTTTGCCTTACCAGCATGCTAGCACCCAGAAGATCTAGTCCTACCACTTTGTAACTATCAATTAAAAGATCTTTGTAAGAAAGGAGGATGCTCACACAGAAAAGAGTTGGGGCTTAGGTCATGGTCAGCAGAAATTATTTCGACTAATGCAGAATGATATCTTTTGACTATTCTTTGGCTTAGCCCATGGAACCTTGTGGCCAAACACCATGGCATGGGACCTTTGACCTGAAAAGGTCAGTCTTTCCTTTTGGTGGTTGTGCTGGTTTGTATATTTTTTGCCCCCCAGAAAAAGCCATATTCTTTAATGCAGTCTTGTGGGGGCAGACATATTAGTGTGGATTGGGTTGAAGCCGATTGGTTCAGTGTCCATGGAGATGTGACCCACCCAACTGTAGGTGATAACTCTGACTGGGTAATTTCCATGGAGGTGTGGCCCCGCCCATTCAGTGAGGGCCTTGTTTAGTTTACTGGAGCACTATATAAGCTCAGACAGAAGGAGCTCATAGAGAGCTGGAGCTGAGAGACATTTTGAAGACAGCCATTGAAAGCTGATGCAGACATTTTGGAGAACACCACTTTGAAAGGCAACCTGGGAGCCAGCAGACATCAGCCACATGCCTTTCCAGCTAACAGAGGTTTTCCAGATGCCAATGGCCTTCCTCCAGTGAAGGTACCCTTTATTGATGGACACTTTATGGCCTTAAGACTGTAACTGAGTAACCAAATAAATTCCCTTTTATAAAGGCAATCCATTTCTGGTGTTTCGCATTCCTGCAGCATTAGCAAACCGGAACAGTGGTCCAACCGGACCGATAATACTAATGGTAGAGGAGAATGCTGTAGTGGTGGTCTCTTTTGGCTGGCTGAAGGGCTGCACGGAATAGGGTCGTCATGTAGTGAAGTGGAGAACAGTAAGGATGAGTTCTGTCAGGGTTCACATGGGACACCAGGCACCCTGGAAAAAGAGAATGCCTGGCAAGGACCAGGAGTCCCACCGAAGGGGCTTGACATGAGGACAGTCACCTTCTCAATTATTCCTCTAAGACTGATAGTTTAGGCTAGTGAGAGTCACATATGGATACAAATTTAACCTTAACATCTTCTCAGCTCACTTTTGATGCCCATTCTTTTCTCTCAGGTTTAGGCAATCCAGGCAAATTGCCTTTTTATCTGAGTCCTAGCCTGGATATACCCACTTCATTCCCTCTTGCTCTATTTGCCAAATCCTTCTTCATGGTATCTCCAAAACTACTCATTCATTCATTCTTCATTACATACTTAATGAGCTTTTCCCACATGCCACACTGTTTTAGGAATGGGGATATAATAGTGAACAAAGCCCAAATCCTTGTGCTCACAGAGCTTGCATTCTAGTTTAAATCTCTATTCTAAAACATTTCTTCCAATTAAGTAGCCACAGGAACAGTTAATATAGAAAACCCTTGCTGACTTTTATTGAGCAGTTACTACATATGAGATATTGTGCTACCAATCATTTAATCCTCATAGGGCAGTAGGTACTATCAGTAAATATTAAAAAAAAACTTTTATTTTGAAATAATTACAGATCCCAGGAAGTTGCAAAGAAATGTTAACATCTCAAATCACAAGATGAATAACATCTTGAATAACTCTAGTACAATATGAAAACCAGCAAGTTGACATTGGTACAATCTATTGAGTTCATTCAGATCTCACTTGTGTGTGCATGTATATGTACATACAGTTCTGTGCAATCTAATCACATGTATAGATTTGTGTAACCACCACTGAAATCAAGATACTTAATTATATCATCTGCAAAAGACTACTTCCTGATACCCTTTTATATTTACACTCATTACTTCCCTCCTTTCCTAGCTCCCGGCAACTGCTAATCTTTTCTCTATCTCTATTACTATTTCATGAATACTATATAAGTGGAACCATGAAGTATGCAGCCTTTTGAGATTGGCTTTTTTCACTCAGAATAATTTCCTTAAGGTTTATCCAAGCTGGTTGAATACATCAGTTGTTCCTTTTAATTGCTGAGTGGTATTCCATGGTATGGATGTACCACAATTCATTTAAACATCTACCCATTGAAGGGCATTTGAGTTGTCTCCAGTTTTAGGCTATTACAAGTAAAGCTGTTATGACATTCATGCACAATTTTCAACATGAAATACAAGTTTTCATTTCTCTGGGGTATACACCCAAGAGTGCAACTCCTAGGTCATATGGTAAGTATATTTTTAATTTTAAAAGGAACCACCAAATTATTTTCTAGAGTAGCTGTACCATTTTACATTCTTACCAACAACATATGAGTGATTCAGTTTCCCCTCATCCTTGCCAGTGTTTGGTACTGCACATCATTATTTTTTAAATTTTAGCTATTCTAATAGGTGCAGTGATATCTTATTGTGGCTTTAACGTACACTTCTCTAATGGCTATTGATGTTCAACATCTTTTCATGTGCTTTTCTGCCATCTGCATATCCTCTAGAGTGAAATGCATGTACATGTCTTTTGCCTGTTTTCTAACTGAATTTTTTGAATGCTAAGTTTTGAGAGTTCTTTATATATTCTAGATACAAGTCCTTTGTCAGATATGTGATTTGCAAACATTTTCTCCCAGTATGTAACTTCTCTTCCCATCCTCCTAACAGGGTCTTTCACAGAGCAAATGCTTTTAATTCTAATAGGGCTTAATTTATCAGTTTTTCCTTTTATGGATTGTGCTTTTTGGTGTCAAGTCTAAGAACTGTTTACCTAGTTGTAGGTCATGGAGATTTTCTATTTTTTTCTAGAAGTTCTATAGTTTTTTGTTTTACATTTATTTGTTGTAAAAGTATGATACTTAGGTCAAGAACAATGTTTTACTTTGTTTTGCCTATGAATGTCCAATTGTTGTTATAGCCATTTTAAACATCAGTAGCATAAGGCCTAGTGGGGTTTATTAAATGGCCTAAGTCATATAGATAGTAAGTGGAAGTACTGGGATTGAAATGCAGGAAGTCTGACCTGAAACCACATCCTCTTACTATCTATACTTCCCTCGCTCCAAGGCGTCACTCTCTTTTCATACCCCAAATAAACATAAAGCACACTCTGAATTCACCTTCCATGTAGAACTGTGGATTAGAACATGAGCCATTTCATCGTCATAGAACTATTTACAGAAATAGTTCTTTCTTACTCAATCACCCTGCTTTGAACAAAGAGTATGTGACATTTAAAAATAAACTATTATTTACAACATCATGCATCCTTCTAATCTTATAAAGACAAAGTGTAAAAGAGAAAAAATAGACTTGAAATTGAGATCTGCCGTTAAGTAAGGACAGTGCTCTATTTTTGCTGATGAAGTAATAATGTACTGATGAGACTGGAGGTTCAGGTCTTAAAATAAAAATTCTGGTTCCAGACAGTGGCTGTGGTCTCCTAGGACACATCTTATCTGTTATCTGTCAATAGCACAACGGAAATTGTGTGCTACTGAAAACAGATGTAGCCTCACTGAAACAGAAATGGAGAAGACGTGCTCTGGGAATCCTAACTGCATCACTGTTGAATGGAGCCAGGAAATACTGATATTATAGTCAGCTCCATCTTCTTGGCCAAATATTCACCACTGTTTTCAGTGCTGGAATTAAAAACCTGCTTCGGAGTTAGGGAAAAATGACACAGGGAATACCCTGGTGGAAAAAGCTTTCTTTCTGATTACCGCCAGCTCTGAAGCCTTGGCCTTAGCCACTGGCGACTTCTCAAGACAGCTCTGGATGCTTCGTTGCACAGTTGGTCCCACCCCACAAGCTTACTGCTAGGGAACATCTTAAATGCTGACAGTAATCATATAATGTTGTGAGACAGCACTGCTGAAAAGCTTTCCTTCCCTCTTTTACTTTTTTTTAAACAATCTACTATTTATTAAATTATAATAACATTGGATATCTTTGGACAGGATTCCAAATTGCTTGAAAAATGATGCTCTCCAACTGACTGCTGAAAATCCAATCTAAAAGCAAAAGGTTGTGATTATGTTGACATTCCTCTTAAAATAATGTGTATTCCTTCTACAACTTTTTATAATGAAAAATTTCAAACATAGGAAAAGTTCAAAGTTGTACAATCAAGACACTTATAATCACCATTAGAGTCAACAATTGTTAACATTTTGCTATATTTGCATTACCAATATATGTACAGATTTATACTTTTTTCTGAATCATTTTAAAATAAATTGCAGATGTTGTGATATCTTTCCCTTAAACATTTCACATGTATCTTCTAAGGACATGGACATTCTCTGAGATAATGACAATACTCTGTGTGTGTGCATGTGCATACATGTATGTATTTTGTATGTACGTAACAGGTGGCATGCTGCCTTTTTGGGTTTAAAACCTCCAAATGGTGTTTGTTTTGTTGATAACACACTCAATTATATTTGTGTTTTTATTTTTGTCCCCAAGGCTAGTTGTTATAGATAAGTAAAATAAAGTATCTGTTTTATTTGCTAAGAACCCCAACTTTCCCTACAAATCCCACCAACCCATGGATCAGATCGACAAAAATCATTTGGTTCCTTAAAAAAGAAAAGTTGCTCTAGACACAAGTGTTCATTTGCTAACTGCTTTTTGGTATTAGCTTGTAGTTAGACAATACTGACCACACAGACATTTATAAATACAAATGCTATTTAGTGCTGGGACTCTTAATTTGGCATTTATACTGCAGATTTGGGGGTGTCCTATGAAATTCCTGAAACTGTGTGTAAAATATTGTGTATAAAAGAATTTTCAGGGGACAGGAAGAAAAGCGTCCATAGCTTCCGTCATATTTTCTTTTAGGTCCATGACCCTAAAAAGCTTAAGAATCACTGATCTAATGCTTTCAAAACATTTAACCATTGGAAGCTGGAAGATATTTTACAAAGGGCACAAAATTATCAACTGCTGACAGAGGGGAGGAATTCCAAAATAATCCATCTAGTCTACCAAACTGCCCGTGTAGTGCCAGGGAAATGGGCTCTGACAGATGCAAGATAGAGCAGAAGGCAGCACGAAGCACGTTATGCACACGGACAACTTCTCAATTAGTTCTAAGTCCTCAGGAAAAAGATGTGACCGTCACTGTCACTACAGATAGTTCGATTTTGTTCAGAGGGCAGGCCCTGGGCAGAGTGCGGAGGTCTGCTCGGAGCCTAGGACCAACCCTGACCCACTGGGCTGGCTCCAAAGGCTGCACCTCTGTAAGCTGTGACAGCCTTGAGGCCGCTTTACAACTATGATTGTGCCTACCTTGAAGAAACAAAGAGAGGGAGGCAGAAAAACCTAAAAGAAACACATGAGAAAAAGGAAAAAAAGCCTACTTTTTATTTGCCTGGACATTCTGGAAATGGGCGCGCTTCCTGGTAAATGACAAAGGGATTAACACAAGGACACAAACAAATGCCAGGTGCTGTGCTAGGTGTTCTTACATGGCTGTCTCATAGCATTAGGGGAATTATTAGTGTCTCAGTATTTTTGTTTTATTGTTGGAAGCAAAGCTGAATGGGATGGAGCAACTGGAAGAGGTAAGGACAGCCAGTTACTCAGTGAGCAGGGGTTGGGGTTAGAACTCCATTGCTGGATGCCACAAGAGCGTATTTTTTATTTTTCCATTGCATGACATCGTTTTGTAAATAAGTGTGTATATATGTGCGTGTATGTGGGGGTAAATGTGGAAAACACAAATGGCAAAGAACAATAACTAAAGTCAGGTCCTACTGTAGTCTGCCTGCTGTGCTTTATTTTCTGCAGGCTTGTGCTGAAAAAAATGCATGGGGAAACATAAATCAATAGCACTTAGCATTTGAGCAAGTTGATTTAATTGCATCATCTTGTTTAATATTTACAGCTCCATAAACATTATCAATTCCATATTACTGCTGGAGAAAGTGAGGCTCAGCTGAATAAATTGCCCAAGGCTACAGAGGTAGTTTCCAATAAAGTTGGGGTTCATGCTCAGGACTGTCTGGCTGGGAGGCTGGAGTTCTCTGTCTGCAAGCTTGAGGCTAGGTACCAGGAGAGATACAAAATGTGTTAACACCTGGCAGGGCACAGACTCAGGCCAGTAGAGAGCATCTAGTGCAAAGAGGAAAGGCTATTTTCTCTAAGTGAGCCCCCCAATGCAGGCAATCTTGCAAAGTTTTGTGGGAATTTTAGTAAATCGAATTTATCTTTATTGCCAATTGATCTTCATTTGGCAGAGGATTCTAATACTTTCTCTTAAATGTACCTGCTCTCTATGGAGTCAGGGGTCCACAAATAAGTATTTACATATCCTGGGGTTTCTAAAGGAATCTTTCTTTTGTTTTTGTAATGCAATAATTATTTCACAATGAGTTAGATTCTGACATTTGTATTATCAACATAAAGCGTTAGCATCAAACTGTACAATCCAAGGGAATGTACAAAATCATGGTATGACACTGCAGAATAATGGAAAGTGATTTAAAGAGCCAAGGCTCTGCCAATGACTATTTCTGTGGCCTCTGGCTAGTCAGTGGAGGGCTCTAAGCCTCAGTGCGTACACACGTTAAGTGTGGATGACAGCTATCTCAGAGGGTTCTTTAATTATCAATTTAATAAGATGACATATGTAAAATGTCTGGATCCCTGAGGCACTTAGTGAACATATATGAGAATATAAAATTACAAGAATCTGCAAGTGGGACATTAACTATCTAAACTCACAGATGGCAGGTAAAGCCAGGTTGGAATTCCAGCTTCTGAACTAGTCCTGTGTCTGTCAGGGCTTTGGTCAAGAACTTCAATTTTGTATAAACATGGAGAACAGGGGAAGCTGGGCATCATCATCCCTGCTAGAAAGGAACACACTCTGCTTCCATTTCTCCATTTTCTCAAACTATTGCTGTTTTGCATTTGCAAGTGGTTTTACCAACACAAAGGTTCTCTCCTACATCTCTTCTTACCCTCTTCCCCACAATAACCTTTTTAAAAATTCACCAGGTGAAGCCATCATATTATAGGGTAAATGAGGTTCTTCCAACTTTGTTAATTGTGGTCATTTGTTTGCAACCTGGCTGCAATTCTTCTCCCTGTATACATATCCCTTTGCAATGTGACTCTGCAGATCCTCCCAGCAGGAGGTGGAGTTTGTTTCCTGAGGTGAACACTTTGGGGTATGTATGTCCACAGGATACTACCAGCTGTCTTTGTCACCAATAATTCTGTTTGGACATGAGAGTGATATTGGCAATGTGTGGACAATCAATTTCCAGTTGTAACAAAGACATCATTTTGCATTTGCTGGTGCTCAAATCTCATATAGGGCAACTGAGATAGGCACATCTCCTTTAATATAAGGGCTTAACTAAGATGGGTGTCAAAAGTTTTTAGGCCCTACAGAATCCATTTATCTACAGAAAAAGCCAACCAACCTTTAAAAGATAAGGCACAGTCTTTCTCTTAGGAAAGACTAAGAGAAAGAAAACATTTCTTGTTAACCCGGAAAACCTACAAATATTTATTCTATTAATCAAACCTCAAACCACATGCACTCTTAAAAATATGTTTGTTAATGGATTTCTAAGATCTTTCATGCTCCAGCATAATAACCTGAGCTTATTAGATGAATAAAGAAATTAAAACTGCCTGGTTCTTTCAGCTGATAACCTGGTAAATAAGACAAACCTTTTCTCTCTGTGGGAGAACTTGCAAAATAAAATTATGATCAGAGCCTATTTAAGCACTCAAAAAGCATTTTGTCTTATACAACTTTAATCTGCCTGGAACCTTTCCATGAAAGCATCATCAATTTTATCCAAAAATGGCTCCCCTGCTGTTGTTATTAATCCATGCACCTCACTGAGCACTCACCACATAAGAAAGATCAAGTCCATTTGGAAAATAAGCTGAATCTTTCACCTTCATAGATGTTAATATTAGGTGCCTTTCTCTGCTGGACAAAACATCTTCATATTTCTTTGGTTTACTTTATATTGGTTAAATATTTTTTTGAAACTAAAATAACATTTATGTTTTTTGACCATAAAAGCGACATGTTTACTAAAAAGCATTAGGCTTGCAGGGCTGGGATAGGGTGAGACAAGTTTTTTACCTGCCTTGTGGACAAAATTGAAAAGGGCACCAAAAAACTCAATAATCTAGATAAGTGATATTTTAATACAATATTTCAAAAAATAAAAATGCAAAAAATCCATGAAGAGTAGAAGATCAAGAGTTTAAATAAAGACAGGATCTCTCCCTGTACCTGCAAGACCCTGCCTCCCTGGCCTCCCCCCTAAACCCAGCCCTTGTTCTAATCAAATGTTAGTTATAAAAAGAAGCGACTGGCCCATGGTCTGTAGCTGCCAATTTGACTTTTTAAAATATCGCATTACAATATTATTTACATGACTGCTGAGTTTGGGCATCCCCTTAAATTTTGCCTCGCTCACCCCGCTGTAGTTCCAGCCCTGGGAGTTTGTATTTTATTCCAAGTTCAAATGGTAAACTAATGAAGGTTTTAAAGCAAGTGGCTGATGGGATCTGATTTAAGTTTGAAAAAGATTGCTTTGACTGCTGTGTGGATCAGAGGGGAGCTCAGATGTGGAAACTGAGGGGCTAGGTAGGATGCTGGTGTCCAAGTCACCAGAGTCCACTCTGACACAGACAGTGGCCACTCCCTGTCCTCACATCTCACTTGACATTTCAGGACGTGTCTTATTTCTATGACTCATGGTTTTTCCTCTACATCTCTGACTTCTCTCTTCCATCTCTGGGAATCTGCCCTCTTCCGTTTGCAGACAACCTGATGGCCTTAAATATCATCAGTAGACACCTCTGGTCTTGACTTTGTCCCCTCCAAACATCCGTATCGAACTGCCAATTTGCCATCTCCATTCAATGTCTAATGGGCATAACAAATTTCACAAAGCTGAAGGTCCCTTACATAGAGGTTAAAGGGAGGTGCTTCTTCTCTGTACTACTGGGATCAGTCCAATCACAAACTTAGATGTGACAACACATCTTCATATTTCTTTGGTTTACTTTAAGTATTTTGTAAAACCTAACATTTATGTGTTTTTACTACAAAAGCATGTTCATTGGAAATTTTTATTTCTACTCCTCAAATGTGTTAATCTTCCATCTACCTTGTCTCAGAGAATGGTACTACCATCTACCCAACTGTTACAGATTAAAAAATAAAAAATAGGAGTCTTGCTTAATTCTTCTCTTCCTCTTTTCTACTACATCCAATCCATCAGCGAGTCTCATTAATTCTATCACCAAATGTGCCTCTATTTCTCTTTAAAAAAATCAACACCAACCCAGCAGAACATAATAGGGCATGGCTCTCCTGTCACATATCTAAAGCAGGGGCGGCCCCAGATGGAAAGAGCCGGGGTTGGAGAAACATGTGAAAAGAAATGAATTCCCAGGACAGGGTATGGCTTTTGGGAGGCAGAAGCTGCAGGGTTGGAGGGAACTGGTTCCTTATATGCCTCGGATCCTCAATTGGAACAGGGACTGAAAGCATCCCAGCTTTAGGTTTACCACACGTGCTCCCGCATCCTGCCAGCTGGGTTCACACATTGGGATCTGAGAACCAGAGGGAGGACTAGTCTGGTGGGGGCCCTGGGAGATGCAGCTGGTCCATCTGGGTGATCTCAGTGAAGACGAGTCCAGTCACCAGTCTGGGAGGGGGCCTGAGCAGAGAGGGTTAGCGACCAAGCTTAGCTGAGTTCAGCATGTATGGCTCACCCTCCATGGCCTGGCGTAGGGCTGAAATCAGGCAGCAGCGTACAGAAATCACAGGGCCAGTTTTCCAAGCTAGGAATAAACTCCTCTGGGTTGCCAAGTTCGCCAAAGCAGAGCTATAGCATCATGCTAATCCTTCCTCAGACTGGTAGGAAGATTCAATGGGAGATGTATAGGAAAGCACTTTGGAAATGAGGAAGAGCAATACAAATCATTGTTATCAAGTAACTTACCGTAGGTACACAGTTCGGCAGGATCTGAGCTTTAACCCCAATGCAAGCAATTCTGCCCATTTTGTATAACTAACAGCCAAACAGGTATGTACTGGTGCATATAAATTTCTTACATGCTTCTTTTCCTCACAAGATAAAATAGAAACCATTTGAATTTCTTGCTTGTTCTCAAACTCCCCTTAAGAAGATGTGAAAATAAATTGTGTGTTCACCCAACAGATCATTTCTCTTCTCTGAAATTCCCCATGCCACTGATTGTCATAAAAACCTGAATCCTTTTTGGCAGCAAGCAGGGGGCTGTCACTTTAGGGCTGACATACTTTCTTCCCTTCAGACAGAAATTCCTTTAAAGCTCTGAATGTTGAATTCAAAATATCAGTGATGTCAGGCCAGGGTAGCCTTTTGAAGAAAGGTCACTGCAATGAGGGATGGATCTGTGTGCGGGCCTCAAATTAAGAAGGGAGGACAGGGACAAGATTGACAGAAATGCTGTTTCACCAGAAAGATTTTGATAGCAAATAAGCGTTTCTTTTTCAAGGGTGTGCTTAATCAGATAGGAAGAAGATACAAACACTATTCCTCAACTCTCTTGACCCCACGATATTATCTCCCTGGGAATATTTAGAGTAAAAATAAGTTGTGTGGCTCTTATTGCCTTAAGATATGGCTATAACCAACCTTTCCAAGGGTATTTCCCACTACAAATACACAAATGTACATGAACACACATACCCGCCAACACAGACACACCGAGGGAAAGGGTATGCTTGTTCCGTAGTTGTATCCTTTCTCTGGAATACTCTCCTTGGCCTTTCCCCCATGTAAGTCTGTATTTCCACCTATCCTTCAGCTACTACCTCTTCCATGAAGGCTTTCAAGATTATACCAGTTAAAATTAATCCTTTTCCTCCTTACCATGAGAACACTTTGCTGATTCCTCTGTTACAGCAGTATTCACAGCCTGCCTTGGTTTAAAGATTTATTTTCATTTCTGTCTCCCTCCTATATTGTGAACTCTTCCCTGACAAGGAGTCACACTCATCTTTGTCTCCCCCACAGAACCTTAGAAATTCGCTTAAGTATTTATAGAAATATTTCACTGTCAAAACTCTTCAAAGCCATCCTTTTATCTCAGAAAACTTACAGATGGTCTGTATCAGGGTTTCCAAAGTCTCCTTTATTGGAATATTTTGCCAAAAGGACAAGACCACAAACAGGTCTCCAAAATTAGAGAAGTAAAGAGCACAGGAAAGGATCAGAAAGATGTGGGTGCTCAAGGCTATGTTTTCACGTGACAAGCACCCCTGAGACAAGGTGGGGCAGCAAGCACTGTTTTGAGCAGTGCTACTTGTTCAGGACTGCCATGGAGGGGCAGGGGAAGGGGGCAGTAAGGTGACTGAGGGGCAGGACAACATCAGTATACACCAAAGAAGCACAGAAGAAGAAACCTAAGCTCGATTTATTGCCAGCAGGAATTAATGATTATCAAATTCATCAACTGGAGACCACATAGCTCTCTATACATAATCTCCTTCCTTTAAGTGAATGTGGGTTCTCACCTTTATAGGAATCATTAGTCCCTATTAGTAGATTGAAAAAGGGTGTCTCACTTGAGTTAGTATCTACTTTTCCATGGATATTCAAATAAGGATTGTGAACCTGAGCTTGTACCTCCCTACTCCACCTATTGGTGGTGGTGGGGTTATTTGTGGAAGAAAGGAGGATAAAAGGTAAGATGAAGAGCCAAGTAGCCAAGAAAGTCTATTAACTGGTTCTCATAAATAAAAAGGTGCTAACATTACCGGAAGAGCCATAAACTGTAGGCAATGGGCAGACATCAATTCATATAAGAGATACAACAACTCTGTAAGGCAGATATTATTATCTTCATTCTCCAGACAGAGAGTAGAGGCACAGCAAGGTTAAACAACTTGTTCTCAGACCATCCAGTTAATAAGTGGTAGAGCCAGGACTGTCTGATTCTAATGAAGAAGGAAAACCTGCCAAATAAGGATAATTCATTTTGAGGAAAGTTAGATTTAATGAATTCAGAGATTAGATGGGGAAACTGAAAACACCACCAACCAACCAACCAACCAACCAACCAACCAACCAAAACAGCATCCAAAGGAGTTGGATGCGACTTAAGGAATGAATTTCAGAATACAAGAGAAAAAGTGAAGGTAAGAAAAAGAATCAAATTGGCTAAAACCAAAAGCTGTACCAACATAACAGAATGCTACAAAGCAAGGAAACTAACCCAGGACATTAAAGAAGTGATGTAAATACAATTCACCTGCAGAAAAAAAGCCCCAAACAGGAGACAATTTGTAGCAGGCATTAGATGGAATAGGGAAAGCATTATTTAATCCTATCGGGCAGAGAGGAACCAAGGTAAACACTGACAGAGAGAAATATCTAATAAAAGAGAATGAATAAGAGGTTAGGGTTAGTTGTTGTCTATTAAAATGGCCAATCTATTAAGTTTCACAGACTGTGTACCACCCACTCTTGTTGGCAGATTGGGAAACCTAGAATAGGGAAAGATAACTAAAAGTTAAATAACTCAAAGTTATTTAATAAAGTGGATTTCATTCAAATTGCTGGTCATAAACATATTCATTCCCAAATAAATGGCTTAGTGAATTTTACCTTCATCAATTAAAAAAAAAAAGAAATCAGCAATTTTTTGGAAGATGTTGATGATGGGAAATGCAGACGTCATCTAGAAAGGATCAAGAACAACCACAAAAAAAAGACCTGGACGGAAATTATGGATCAGTCAGACCAACTTAAACACTAGAAAGGAATCAGGGCAGAATATTGGCCAACTTGTAAATACTGCAAGTGTTCAGAGGTTTGGAGCTATAGCTAAATAGCTTTGAGAATTAAAACACACAAAACTTTGTTTCTTGAGATAGGGCACTATACTTTTTGTATCTATTTTTATGATAAATATTGAGAACTACTAAGCTTTTTTTTTTCCCTGAGATAACATTTGTTGATCTGCAGCTTGAACTGCTTTGCACAAAAATGTGTTGGATATTTCAACATCAACGGAAGAGATGAAATACCAGTGCTACTTTAAAAGAAAGAAAGTGCTGACATTATACCATGCTGCCACTAGGACCAAGTTTTCACAATAAGGGTAGGGGTAGCAGTGAGAGTACCTTGTTTGGTCTTTGGTTTGGGTTTTCTTTCAATATCTGAAAATCACTCCCAAAAAATACAGTCTAAAACACACTGACATTTGTAAGAGCACAAATGGATCAAAGCCTTCTTCAAATACAGGTTTCATTTAATCCCAGGTACTAGCATGTTAAAGCATTTCTGTATAATAAAATATTTCTGTGGTCCAGCCCAACAGCCCACTTACTCCTAATAGCATGTGACTCAACTAAGAAATGTGGACAGCACATAGGAATAAGATTTGACTGCTGGCTTGGAAAGAGCTTGTCCAACTAGCACAGTTTGCCAAGTGGTCATTCTGAATCTAGTCCAACAAAGGTGAAACAAAATAAGAGCAGCCCTTCAAATTAAGAATTCAAACAGTGTGAATCTGCAATATCCAGTTTTAATGACCAAGTTGCTAGCTATGTGGCCCAGTGTGTCACGTTTACAGGGAAGTGTCACAGCACAATGGCTAAAGAGCATGGGATCCGGATGATTTTGAATCCTAACTCAGTGTATGACATTCCAGAAACTTAACTGCTCTAAAACTCAGTCCTCACTGGAGAAAAGGAATAATGGGTCCTATCCTCATAGGCTGCTTTGAGGATTAAAGGAGATAATTCATGTAGAGTGTCTTGGCACCTGGTAAGTAAATGCTCAATAACCGTTAGCTCTTATTAGCAGATTTTTTGGCAACAGCCTTCTGAGCTGAAAACGTAAGAAACCAAAGATGCAATAACCTCCAGACGAGAAAAAATAATGGTACTAATTGGATCCCAGGAGTCTACTTCTGGCAGGAAAGCGGATGGATCCTTAAATGATCTAGTCCACTGGGTAAGAGTAACAAAGCCTAAAACAGATTTCTGCAGGAACTGAACCCAGGAAAAATTAAGCAGTGATCACACGAAGACAAAGAACAACCTGGTGAGTAATCAGGGCCACCGTTTCCCTAGGCCTCTGGCTACCTTTTGCATGACCTGCACTTGTGGAATAGCTCTGATAACCTGCCGTACCCCACCACCCTCCCGTCCAATGGTCCAATGGGAGACGACAGCTTGAATGAGCATGATTAGGGAGCAGCCTGTGGCTATGAAAGGGAGCAGAGAGCAAAGCTAACTGGCCAAATGGGAATTGAAACTGTGAGGCTGGCCTCATTAAAAACAGTCAGCAACGTCCTCGAATAGACTAGTTTTCACAGACAGCCAAACCATCTGCAGCGAAAACAAAACATGGCATGCACACACACAAATAAAAATACAAAAACCCACAAACAAACAAACAAGAGTCATGACTAAAATAAAAATTGCTTCACAGATACTTCTACAAATCAGCTTCTATTTTTTTCTGGCTCCAGGGTCAACAGCCTTTTATGAAGTCATTTTCTTTGGCAGAGTTGAAATGCTTCCCAAGTGGAGAACTGTATGCTATAGCTTATATTTGTAGAGACCTCATAGCTACATGGTCAACTTCATTGATGGTGCTTCTATATCACTCAAAGGTAAGTAATGTGCTGCTTTCAAAAATGTGAAAACTGAAAACTTAGTAACTCATCAGAAACAAGCGCAGATATGGACTTAACAGTAGTAGGCAGCTCAGCTCTGAAGCCCTGATTACTCTATTTGCATTTGCTTTTACAATATGGTGTCAGATAAGCCCTCTTAGTAACTAGCCCCATATCAGCAATATTAGCTTCTAACACTAATGATATGAATTCTTACAATTGTACTTATTAGGTGCTACTCACTGTTTTAAACACCTTATATATATTGCCTAATTTAATTCTTGTTAAAACCCAATGGGGAAGGTGCTGTTATTCCCGTTTTATAAACAAAAAACCTAAGGCCAAGAGACATTAGGTAATTCGTCCAAAGTCATACGGTGAGTACAGCTGAGTTAGGATTTAGAGCCAGGCAGCCTAACCCAGAAGCCCTGCTCTTGCCATCAGTCCACACTGGCCTAGGAGGGCTCCAGGGATGGGTGAGGGTCGCATTAAGCACCGAGGAACATATAGTTTGCTGCCATGAAATCCTCTCCCCTTTGTTTCCAGGCTTCCTCTCCTTTTCCCCATTGACCCCCTGAGCAATGTTTTAAGAGGATGAGTAACAAATCTCACCATTTTGCAAAATTAAATTAAAAAAAAAATCACAGAGCCGTCAGGAATCTTTGGAGATTAACCCAATGCCTTTATTTTACAGATGAGGATACCGAGGGATCAACTTAATGGGCACTTAAAAATTACTGGGATCATCAAACTGATGACAGTGTAACAATGTAGCAGTACCCATCCCTTCCTAATTCCTACAGGTTTCCCTATGAAGCTCTCCAGAGGCATCAGCTGGTTTCTTATAACTGGGTTTTTATCCCTGGCCATACAGAAGCTATTTCTTTAAACGAAAAAACAAGTGAAGAAATCTTGGTTTGTCACGCCCATTTGGGCAGTCCTCCGTGAGCGTGTATCAGTGAATGCCTTTCTCAGGTTGGGCGCGTGATTACAGGAGACACCTATGCTACTTTGCTCCTTAAGATTACAATCACTAAGTGTCCTTATGCTTAGACAGGAATTCCAAATCCTTTTGAATCTCTAGGTAAAGCTGGTTGATATTATCTTAAATTTAATCTGAATGTGATGGAGAGGTTAGATTACTATATTTTCAACTTGCTTTCATTTGTTTGGAGGTAGGGGACTTCCATTAGTTCCTAGCTTTTTGTTCAGTGAAAGAAAAGATTTAGAATTTGACATTGTTGTGGGGGGTTGAATAATGGCCCCCATGGATGTCCATGTCTCAATCCCAGGAACCTGTCAATATGCTACCTTATATGGCAAAGGGACTTTGCAGAAGTGACTATGTTAAGGGTCTTGAGATGGGGAGATTATTCTTGATTATCCAGGTGGGCCCCATGTAATTACAAAGGTCCTTAAAAGAGGGAGGCAATAGAGATAGAGAGGAAAAGGTGATGATGGAGCCAAAGGTTGGGGAGTGATGAGTATGAAGATGGAGGAAGGGGCCACGAGTCAAGGAATGCAGGCTGCCTCTTTAAGCCGGAAAAGGCAAGGAAACCAATTCTCCCCTGACAACACCTTGATTTTAGACTTCTGACTTCCAGAATTGTAAGTTAATAAGGTTGTGTTATTTTAAATCACTAAATTTGCAGTAATTTGTTACAGCAGCAATAGGAATAGTAATACAATTAGTAATACAGTCACCCTAGTTCAGGTCCTCATGCCGGCTCTAAAATAGTATCCTTGATTTCAGTCTTTTCTGTTTTTAATTTATCTCACCCAGTTCAATGAGTCAATGATTCATGCATTTATTCATTCAACTAATATTTATTGAGCACCTGCTATGAGCCAGGCACTGTGATGATGATGCCAGCAAAATGAAATGACCTGCTCTTTTCTGCCTCTGCCCATGCCATTCTTTCCACCTTTTATGCCCTGTTCAACTATCAGCCAGGTGAAACACAACTGGTCCAATGGGACAAAACATCTGGCTTCAGTTTGCCTCCAATGTATCAATTCGGGACCTCAAAACTGACTGATCCTAAATTTGGCCTGCCTCAGGCTGCCTCACTGCCTACTTCCCCAATCCCCCAATCCCTGGGTGCACAGAGCTAAGTCATGAACCTGCTTTCCCTGAGGACAGAGGCCTCTTATTCTCAGTGTTACATAACAAAAGGTCCAGAGCAAACAAGACTGGCCATTGTAATCTCCCTCAAAAGCCGTGCAAGAGGTGAGTGTGTGTTCTCCTGAACACTATAGCACATGGTTTGCTTAACACTTGATTAGGATCAGAGTAGTGAGACTGTCTTCCCTCTTCCACTAGTTTGTAATCCTCTGTAGAGTGGAGAGTCCTAGATCTGTGTCTTTTTCAGTGCCTGACACCTGAGAGGTGCTCAAGAACTTTTCTGGATGAACAAAAGTCCAAGCTAGCACTCATCGTGGATAAACATTGCTGCCAGTGGGATGACTTATCAACACTGATTAACATTCCTTATTCTGAAAGCTTTGTTCCCAGCTGAAAAGTTAACCCCCTGAAGTAACCCAAATAGCTATGCTGACAAGATCGACAAAAAATAGTCCAAATATCAGAATGCCAAGCTTAGAGCCAAGAGTTTAGAGTTTTTTTTTTTTTTTTTTTTTTTTACCAAGTCCTGGCTTTAACTTTGTCATTTCTCTATCATCTTTTTATATCTGGGCACCAGCAGAATGCCTGGCACATGTTAGCTGTGCAGTGTGTATTTGTAGAATAAAGAGCACAATCTAATAGTCAGTGCTCCAGCCAGGTTACATCTGTGTGGAATCTCCCAAACACCCTGCACCCAGTCTCACCTGCTGGAACTCGGAGGAGCTGGCAAAGTGGCAAGGTGTTCTGTGAATAGTTCCCACCTCTATGCCCGACTGTACACCTGACTTTTAAAAATGGCTTTATTGAGGCATAATAGCCCTATAATAATAATAATAATAATAATCCATTTTAGGCATACAATTTGATGAGGTTTGTAAAATGTAAAGGTCATGTAAATACCACACCATTCACAATACTGAACATCTCTACGACCTCAAAAAGTTTCCTTGTGTCCCTTTGCAGCTAATCCCCTCCGTGACCCAATCAGTGGTCCTGGACAATCACTTACTGCTTTCAGTCATTATAGTTTTGCCTCTTCTAGACTTTCATATAAATGGAATCACACAGAATGTAGTCATTTGTTTCTGGCTCCATTCACATACCATGATGTTTCTGAGAGTCATCCATTCTGCTGCATGTATCCAAATACAGGAGTTTTTAATCCTCACTCTTGCCTGGGCCTTTGGCTTTGTGCCCCTGACATCTGGCCTAGCTACCTCGTCCACTGGCACCTGTGGGCTCCCAGTAAGCTGAAGACTCCTAAATCATGGTCTTTTCTTCTGATTTGTGACCACCTGGAGAACCTGCCCATCTTCTCACCTGGCTAATGATCCACTCTCTCTGGCTACTCAGTTGCCTCAGGGAGGAACCTGGAGGTTATCTTCCAGCATCCCTCTTTCTTAGACATATTAGCACAGCTTCATTCCAGAAGAACAAAGATCCTTGAGCACAGAGACCCTTTCTCCTTCACTTGTGAATACCCCTTGCACCTGTCCCTCCGATCCCCAACCCAGCTTCATATCCTAGTTCCATGCCTGCACTGATGTCTCCTCCCCTCAGCCCCGAGTGCTCCCTTTGGCCAGCTTAATGACTGGTGCAAACTCTGCATATTCATCATTGCACGCAAGGATGAATGCTCTTTGTGGGGATAAGGAAAGTTATCTTATGGACCATGTCTGCAGCATGCAGGTAAGTGATTGTTTCCTCACTTTCTCAGGCCCATGTGAAGAAAAGACACTCTTTAAGGATATTCATCATTTACAGCCTGTAATCTGGTTATAACCTATAACCTGGTTATAACCTGCATTCATATTAGTTTGTTTTAGACAAAACAAGTAACTTAGACAAAACAAAATACTTTTTAGACAATGACCTACTAATCCATTGATCTTCAGACTAGAATTCCAGCAACATTGCACATCTATAACAACTCCAAATTCAGAAGTATGTAAAAGAACTATCTATTGCCATGGTAAAAAAAAAAAAAAAAAATCCTCACACAGCCCATCCACTTCACTTTCATAGTGTGCGGAAAATGAAGGTTATGGATTTAACATCCTTAGTTACCTGGGGTGCTTGGTAACCTTTCACATTGCCTAAGTAACCTCAGGCAGAAAATTTGAAGGCCATGAGGTTACCAGATGCAGATCCTTTGGTACTCTAAGGACAAAGAAGCTAATAGGAAGAGAAGAACAGAAGAGACATGACTAGAAGCACACACAATACTTTCAAGTATTTCCAAGATTAAATTGAGAACAGGTTAAATTAAGAAAAAAGTTAAATTATGTGTAATGTACTTTGTTTTCCAAACAGGGGGTATGTAGTGAGTGCTCCTTAGAAACTCTTCTATCAGAACGAGCAATTGAAATTACAGATTTCAGTATCTGGAAAATACACTGGTTTATAATTCTTATTTGGTGATGGAGTCTGGATCAATAATTAGTGAAGGATTTTTTTTTTTTCACTACAGATTTACAAAGTTTCCCAGTGATATTAAGTTCAGTTATTTAAACTTTCTGTAAGAAGGCACAAGGCAAGACTCTCCAAAGGCTGGTGGCAAATGGATTTCAACTTCCTTGCCAAGTACAATCGATGGCTGGAGGTTGCCTGGAGTGCTGGGTTGAAAACAATTTTGAGTCTGTAACTGGCTGGGCTCAGTGGGAAAGACCCTGAGATGTTTAGTGATGTCTTACAGGGGCATGAGAGGAGGGGCACAGCAGCTTGAAAACCATATATTTAATTCCAATCTTTAGATGCCATAGTTGCAAAAAAAATCAAAGGTGGCTGCAAGTCCCAACTGCCCATGCAGAGCCCACATCACTTTCTCCTGGCTGGAGTCTGAAACTTGGTCTGCAATTATGACAAATGGGCCTTTCAGAATTGTTTGTGCAAGATCCGAGACTGTCAGCTTCAAGGCTGTGAACCAGATTCATGTTTATCTCCTAAACCTGGGAATGGGTCAGTTTCATAGAGACAGCGTCCATTTAACTCAAATTACTATGAAGATACCACAGTGTACAGAATACAAAGTCTTTGTGGTTGCCAAGACTACAACCAATTAAAAAAAATGAAAACAGAAATACTAAAAACATACGGGAAGTCTGGATTGCTATGTGTGGTTAATTCTGTTAAATCTGATACTGGTCTGATTTTATCCTGTGTTTGTGTTACCATACCCCATATTATTTATTTTTACCTTCAGAACTTTTGTTTTGCGTCCATTTAAAACTCTTTATTATAGTGTCTCACTCTCTATCCCAAGCCCCTCTCTTTCTTTCATTTGACTCCCTTATTATTACTTGATTCCACATACCTTTTCTGAAATCCTTTTCCTACATTCCTGTAAAAGTACTGGTTTTCTTTCAGTCTCCTTCCCAGATTCCCACTTTCCCTATTTGGAAAATCCCTATTTTTTATTCCCACCTTGAGAGCCCACAGACCAGACTCACACTGCTCCTACATCTCCTGTTTTCATCTTTTCAGCTCCTTGGCCTATTCCGAAATCTGATGTGCAGCTGTGGTCTCTCAGCACCTCCCACCCCCATCTCCTCCCACTTCTTTGCAACTGCGGTAATGGAAATGCCTCAGTTACTCTTGTGCTACCTCCTCCCCATCCCCGACTTTCCTGTGTCCACAGCTACTCTTATATCCCATCCGCTATGAAGCCGGATGCCTTCCCAAGTACTCTTAATACATCCCTCCAACCTCCTCAGGGACCTCACCCACTCCAATTTGTGGGAACTTTGTTTCCCAGGGCAACCTAACAAAGCAACACTTCCTATGGCCCCCCTGAAACTCACAGCTTCCCACCTTCTGTACTCTGACACTTTGTTGATGGCTGGTTTTGGGTCTTCTCTCTTTGCTGTGGCTGAATAACTGCTCACCTCTGTCTCCTAAGAGCTTCCTTTCTCAACTCCAGGCTATAGTTTCAACTCAATCTCAGAAGAACCTTTAAGAGACTATATATATTAAACCAGCCATCAGAAGGAGGAAGGAAAAGCCAGTTTATATTTAAAACATGACAAACCCAGCTGTATTTAGGTCAAAACATCATTGTTTTAAATATTTCTCCTATAATCCTACTTTTGTCTTTTACCATGTCTTCCATCCTCTCATTAATACTACCAGATCTACTGATGGCTTCCTAAATATTCTTTGTACAGACACAGTTCTTTACCTTTGCTTAGGTTGTTGCTTCCTCTTTACCCCAAAGTCCGTGAGCCCAAATCCCACTCTTTTACAAGGTCCAGCTCAAGTATTACCTACCCTTTCCACAAAGCCATCTCAGATGCCCTGTGGCAGAACCATCAGTCTTCCTGTCAATCTTAAGATCCTTAGGGTTTTCTACTTTCAATGAGAAGAATCTGTGTCCTGCTAGTCTGCAAGCTCCTGACGGCGCCAACCATAGCATCCCCAAAGACAGTGTACACAGGGCACTGGATTGATCCTACCCCCATCATGGAAATTACCCAGCCATTGCCCAAGATGCCTTCTGACCAGAATATGTCCCAGGTGTTGAAGAACATTCACGTGTGCTGATAACACAAAAAAGTGAGAGAACATTGCCAGGAAAAAGGCTTGTGTGCATGTGGTGTCCATTCACCAATATGATACCCATACCTTCCACATTTACGAGGTTCATAAAGGAATGGCAGGGAAGGTGGGCCATTTGAACTCATAATAAAATGACAGCTACCATTCATGCTTACCAGGCACCAAGCTAACAGCCCTATGCAGTAGGCACAATTATTATCCCTAATAAACAGACAGGGAATCAGAGGCTTGGAGAAGTTAACTGGCTATACTAGTTATTCTACTTGCCCCTCCACATTCACCCTGCACCCTCTTCATATTTATGGACTGCACTGATGGGCTCCTGCCTTTGGGTTTCCTGTTGAGCCCTAATGGGAGGCACCAGCAGGAGATCCAGGAGACAGGAGAGGAGCAAGAGATCAGAAAGCTTATTTCCCTGGCTCTCTTCTTGACTGTCTATGGACTGCCAGTGGCTGTGTTTCTCCCCTCAAGGCCACAGCTCCTGTCAAGCAGTCCTCTCCTACAGCCACAGGTCTCAGTGAGTTATAATAACCTTCTGTCCCTTGCACCTTCTTGCTGGTTTCCTGGAACCCTATCTCTATCCTTGGATATAGGGTCCCTTCATCAAATTCTCTCCAAGTACTTCTTTTTTAGCGTGCCATGTGTTTTCTGTTGGGTCCCTAACTTTCCTAAGTTGAAAAGACTAGGAAGTGAATCCAGGCCTATGATGGCAAAACTCAAATGTTTAACCTCTAAAGAATACTAACGAAAATTATAGTTAACACACAGAACTTATATTAACTCCCTAAATGTCATTTGGCCTGAGCACTAGTGTTCCAGACTGTAATTTCCACATTGATGAACATACTTGAATCTTTGCTATCAGACCAGGTGAGAGAGCCGTGATGAAGAGTAAGCTCTTAATTTGTGTCTGAAGAGGCACAAATCCACTCTGAATTGAACAAATGGAAACCAGGGTCCGTGGGAGTCAGGATTTTCAAATACGCTCATGAGCTTCTCACGAATACCATCAGGAGAAGAGCCAGACAAGGAGCACTGGTCTCCGCCTCTATTACCATCTGAGGCTAAAACTGCAAGACGGTATCTTCATGTTCAAGGTGAACAAGCAATTGTGTGAGGGACCCAGCTCCTTTTAAATGCAAATAGGCTGGCAGCTTGCCAAGCTGCAATTCTTCCAGGTGAAAAAGAAATAAAAAGCAGAGGAATGGTATAAATCTGAACGTTTTTCTTTGCCATAAAGGATTTCTCTTTTTTTTCTACCCTCTGGACCATCTCAGTGGTCTTCTCGTTATGTATCCGAGTTCCTGCCCCAGGCGGGCAGGTGAAGGAAGCTGCTGTCTGAGTAATTACCGCTCTACCATTTCTTCTTAAGGATGTCACTATTTTTAGTGGAAGTGACTCATTCATATAAGTAGGTACACTGTTGGGGGGTGGGTGGGGTGGGCTTCCTTAGTGACGATTTAACTCTTATGTCTCTGCACCTGTATTTGTCCTCATACTTCATCCCCTGTCTCCATGATCACCACAGGCCACTCTGGATTTATGGTACCAATGAACTCACATAAATTCCCCCTGAAATAATTTAAATTGTTCCCCACTCAGAAGTCTGGGAAATGCTGAAGTTATTAAAGTCTCTATAGCCAGAAGCAAGGGCGAGAAAGGGGAAGTGAGAGAGAGCAGTGGTTCCAAGTCTTACTGAGAAGAGAGAAGCCATGATTTGGAAAGAAAGACTTAGAAAATTCTACTTCAGAATGCCTTAGGCTTTACAATGGAGCAATAAAAAAAGCACTGGATTAGGAACTGAAAGACTTAGGAGCCTTGGGGAGAAAAGTATGTCATTCCGAGGAGGCAACTTCCTGATTCTGAGCCTTGTTTTCCCTCTTGTAAAGGAAGGCACAAATCCCTAGATAACAGGCATTTCCATATAAACTACTAAAGTGCCCAGCAAAATATAGAGCCAGGACCTTGTTTAAGCATCCTTTAGATGAGGAGAAGTTGGCACTTATTGTAAAATCAGTATGTCCAGGGATATCTTTCTTCAAAGTATTTAAAAAATAAGAATGAAAGAAATACCATGTTGGAGCAATTCAGCTCAATATTTTTTGTCATAGATGGTCAATTTGGGGCATAGCTAGTAGTTATCTCACAGGATATCATCTTGAAATATTAGACATTTCTTAATTCTGTTAATAGCCGTCATCTGTGCCTTCACTCATATCTTCCTTAAACACATTTATATAGAGAGAACCAAGAAGTCATTGGGTTAAGAAAGTTCAAATAAAGGGCATGACAAGAACCTTTCCATCCCCTGCCAAAACTCTAATCACAAAACAGCATTTTAATTTTCTCTAGGGCAACCCTCGACTACAAAACCATCAAAAGTGAAATACTGGGGGGGTGGGGGGGGGATGTGAAATAAACGAAATAAAGTTTCACTGCCTGAGAGATTCCAAACGGAGTCGAGAGGTCACTCTGGCGGACATTCTTATGCAGTATACAAATAGCACTTTTTAGGTCTTAAGGTACTGGAGTAGCTAGAAGTAAATACCTGAAGCAATCAAACTGCAATCCGGTAGCCTTGATTCTTGAAGATGGTTGTATAGCAATGTAGCTTACAAGGGGTGACAGTGTGATTGTGAAAGCCTTGTGGATCACACTCCCTTTATCCAGTGTATGGATGGGATGAGTAGAAAAATGGGGACAAAAAAACTAAATGAAAAATAGGGTGTGGGGGGGATGATTTGGGTATTTTTACTTTTTTTTTTTACTCTTATTTTCACTTTTTCTGGTACAAGGAGAATGTTCAAAAAATAGATTGGGGTGATGAATGCACAACTATATGATGATACTGCGAACAATTGATTGTGCACTTTGGATGACTGTATGGTATGTGAATATATTGCAATAAAATTGAATTTTTTAAAAAAGTGAAATATTAGGGAGCCTCTATTTGTAAAGCAATTTCTCGTCATTGCTGCCATTGATGGACATTCCTGTTTACTTTTCATACAAAGCCTATCAACATATCTAAGTGTAGATTCCTAAAAACACATAATTTTATCAAGAAGCTGCTGAGAGTATGCAACCCTACTCCATCCTGATGGTCTCTTCTTGATTTCCTAATTACACCTTGCCCAATCCAGGGCTGCTGTATTCACACTCAATCACTCTCCTTCTTCTGGCAAACCCTTCCCCTTTTTTTTATTTGCATCTGCACCCTACTCATTCTTCACAGCAGTGTTTACCCTTCATGTACTCCCCTGCCAACCTCAGGCCAGGGCCTTTCCGTCTCTAGACCAACACTGTCCAATACAAATACAATGTGAGCCACACATGTAAAACTGAAAATTTTAATAAAATATTTTATTTAATCCAATAGCTCCAATTTCAACATGTAATCAGTATAAATACTAGTGGTGAGATATGAGTTTTTTTTTTTTTTTTTAAGTCTTCCAGGTCCAGTGTATATTTTATACTTCAGCACATCTGAATGCAGACTAGACACATTTCAAGGGCTCAACAGCCACACGACCATATGTTCCTGGAGGACTGTATGTTCCCGTTTACCAGATTCTGACACACTGCCTAGCACACAGTAGGACTAGTGCTTATTGCATGACATTCTCTCTCCTCCCTGTTAGACTTGTGCCTGCTCTGCTCAGTTTGCGAGGATCCCTGTGCTTGCATTAGTAACTTCTGAGGTATGCACACGTCTCCTCAACTGATTTACAAGCTCTTGAGCGGAGACCAATGGTGACACTTTGAGTCTGCCTCAGACCGCACTGAGCTACCTGTAGTCACTAAACTTGGCATTCCCTTCCATGCCCACTCATCACGCCTCCTCATCTTCGTACATATTGTCACTTCATCTGGAATGTTCCTGTCCCATCTCCTTAAAGAAGTAATGCCCCTTCTCAAACAGCACTCCCTCCCCTGCGGCCTATCAAGTTGATTTAATGCCTGTTTTCTGACATCTTTTATCAGGATTTACATTCTACTCCAGCAATTAACTTAGTCACTGGTCACATTCACAGCCCTCCCAGCTGAGTATATGCACATATTCCATGTTTTACTGTTATACTGGTTTTAGATCCCTAATAACAAACACCACACCTGTAAAATTAATGCAGAAACAGTGTCTTGTTCACAGTATATGCTGAATAAAGCATGAATTGATCTTTATAATTTTGAAAGAAACTAGGCATCTGATTTAAAACATACTCTGCACTGATTACCTGCAGAACAGGTAAATCTTAAGTGTTTACTGTATTGGCCCATTCCCTGGAATGGGAAAGGAAAAGATGGTACCCAACGTTTCCTGAGTATGTTCTACCCAACTATACTGACTCATTTAACCCTCATGACAACCTGCAAGGGAGGTGACATTACTTCCATTTTATAGGTGAGGAAACAGGCCCAGAGAGGTCAAGAGACTTGTCCAAGGCTACAAAGCTGGGAGGCATTTGAGTCCAGGTCTGTTTGTCTCTGAAGTTGATCTTTGTGCTGGGCCCTGAGTTAGAACAGAGCTCCAAAGCAGTAGCCTTCTGATCAGTTCAAACAAACCTAGCTCAAATGGAACTCTTTACACAGATAGTAGAGGGAAGCACAATGCACAGCCAGGTGTCTCTTCTATCTCCCTTCCCCTACCAGGAATGATCTGCCCCCCACCCCACCTTGTCAAACACAAACGGTAAAGTGATAGATGCTGCTGCCTGACTTGGCAACAGAATAGGCTCCCAGGGACATGGGGACAGATGAGAATGGCAGAAAAGGCCCTGGGACCAAGCCATGGAGACAACCAGTTTTCTGACATCTTTTTTCAGGATTTACATTCTACTCCAGCAATTAACTTAGTCACTGGTCACAGAGGGGAGGGGTCAACTCCAGCTTCTGAGTGTGAGACAATTTTACAGTACTCATTCCTCTTCTCCAACGAAGACTCTAGTTTCCTCTCTCATGAAGTACTTGATACTCTGCCACTCTCTGTAATGCAATCCGCCTAAACATCCACAAACAGCAGCGAATAAACTAGGAGTGCATATGCCTTCACTATGGTCGACTGTCACAGCAATCCCAGGGGTGCCGAGACCACAGAACACTAAAGCGGCAAGTAACAGACTGGGTGGCAGACCAAGCACCAGGGTGTGCGTCTGAATTCCCAAACAGGGACTGATTTCCCCTCTGAGCTCCTGTCTCTTTTTAACAAGCAGCTGGACAGCTGGAAGCAAACCTGATTGGCAGGGCTGCTCTTGGAAGCACCTGCATCCTGAGCTCTGCGGCTCCTCCCCTTGAATGGGCTGTAACCCCGTGGGGAGGAAGGATGGGTTTCCTTAATCCGTTTCCCTGCAAGTGGAACAGAAGTAATCTGCATTCACAGCATACAACAGATCATCCCGTGGGAGAACCTAACTTTTGGGTTTAGATTTTGGTTTGTTTTAGGACAGCCCATGTATCCTACTACAAGGATACAGAAATCAGAATAAAAACATAAATTAGGGCCAATTATTTGCTTTGTTTTGCAAGGGTTTTGATGCAGGGTTGCTTTAAATGGCAAGTTTCCTTGGTGCATTTAAAATAATGGTAAACTTACGACATTTTTTTGAAGCAAACTGTCTGGTAATAAATCAGAGCTGCCGCTTACTGTGTGGTCTCCACGGCATGGGCACTATGCTAAACACTCTCCAGGCATTATCTCAATTACTGCTGAGAGTAATGTTGGAAATCGGCTGGTAGCGTCCCTGTTGTATAAATGAGAAAACTGCGGTCCAAAGAAGTGCAAAATCATGTGCAAGTCAGGGATTCAAATCCCAGTTGCAGTGATTCTGAAGATATGGCATCCTCCTTACAGAACAAGTCTCCCCGCTGTGTGGTTACTGCTGTTGTGGCCTCACTCTTGCCAACATCCGCTCCGCCTGCCACTGAGAGGCATCAGGCAAAGGAAAGATACGGCTATTTGATGGGAGTTTTGCAAAGATCACCCTAGGTAAAGAGGAGGATTAGAGTGGGGCAAGGACAGATGTAGGAGAGACCATTCAGAAGTCTTGCTCTTTGGTGGCTTGGGCTAACGCGGTAGCAGCAGGGATGGGAAGAAACGGATGACCCTGAGGTACTGAGAAGGTACAACTGTGGGGTCGCTAGCACACTGGATGAGGGGTGAGGGTGAGCGGTGTCAGCTGTGATTCTCAGATTTCTGTCCTGGGCAACAGGGTGGGCGGTGGTGCCAAAGTAAGAAGAAGGGGGCAGTTTATTGTGATTGTTCTAAAATTGACCCACTTTAATTGGATTGTTGGAGAGTTCTCTAAGGGCATAGGCTTTAGAATCAGGCGGAAGGGGATGTGAACCCTGACATTGCCAATCACTAGCTATGAGACCTTGGGGAAATGATTTAGCACTGCTGGGCTTCAGTTTCCTTATTCTGTAAAAACTGAGAATGACAATGCCTACTCTTGCACAGTTATATGAGCTAAGATATGTAAAGAGCATATGATAAGTACATAATGAATGGCTCATTTTTATAAAGTATTTTATAATTAATTTAGTGCTTAGTTCCTAGAACCCTTCGATGATACATTTCATTAATGCTCATTAATTCCAAATGAAGTACAGTGGACTTTATTTTTTATTTCCTCAATTAAATGTGAGAAAAAATGTGTGGCAAAAAGTGGCTTAAGACAAATGAAACTCCTTTTTAATGTCGCAAAAAAATTACAATATTCTTTTAGAGTTCTCAGTCTGTTTAATTGTACAATACCCATGATTTCTGGTACATAGTTTTAAAATTTTGATTAGAAAGGGAATGTAAATGCGCAGTGGTGTAGAGAGCACGTATTTATTTTCAACAATTCATGGGAACAGCATGTACAAGTAATAAAATAGCACTTTCTCTCCCCTAACAGATTTTTTAAACCTCTAAAGGGCTACTAAAACCACTGAGTTTTGTTCAATGCAGGACATCTTGTCCTTTTCCCTGGGGCTATATTACTTGGTGCTTTTCATGGCTTCAGACGGTAAACTGCTCCCTAAGTGGTACTCTATTCTTTGTCCAGGACATTTTACCTATTATAAAGTACAGTGTGTCCACCATGACAGGTTCTATTTATGTGCACATTCTCAGAGCTACACAAACAATAATTTTCCCTTTTCTAGAAATATTTAAAATAAAATCCTCACTACAAATTAATAAGGATCAGACACTTCTACTTTTGTATAATTGGGATCTGTTCTCTCTGTTGAGATACTGATAAATCTAGATGCCCTGACTAGCAAGGAGTAACTCAATTCCCCTGCCATTTAAAAAAATAACCTAAATGATTTATCATATAGGAAGAGAAAATAAAATCCTGAATTAAGAAGCTTAATGAAAGGAAGAAGTTGCTAAATTAATAAGTACCGAGATCTCGCCAAAGCCATTCCCTCTCCAACCTGGATATTTAGCCCTAGGTTTCCCTCAGGGATCTCAAAAATTGAAATATTTAAAACTGAACTCACTGCAATTTCTCCTTTCTACTTCCCCAGATGCCTTCACATCCCCTGTCTTGGTTGACGAAGCCATCATCCAGCCAGAGGCCTTGACTCATCCTCAATACCTTCATTCTCACTACTCAAGTCAACCGGTCACTGTGTCCAGGTGATTCCATCTCCCATCATCGCTCCACTGCCTTCCTTCTCTTCATCTCCATGTGCATGTGTGCCCCTGGAACAAGCTTCCTGAACTTTCACGGTAGCCTCTCAAAGGGTCTTCTTGCCTCTCGTCATGATCTCTTCCTTTCCTTCTCCTCTGCAGCCTGAGAGAACTTCCTACATTGCCCCCTCTTGCCTGGGTAAGGGTCTTCGCTGGCCCCAAAAGCCTATAGAATGGAGCATCAGCTCCTTCAATGGTGTGAGAAGCCTGCCAGAATGATCTTGTCTGCTTGCTGGAGCCTCAGATTTCGCCACTTCCCGTCTCAGCCTGCATTTGATATTCCAGCTCTTCCAAACTGCCTGCAATCTACCAATCATGCTGCACCCCCCTGCCTGGAAGTGTTTTTTCTCCACCTTGTCAGCCTAGAAAACTACCCTTAAACCTACTGCTATTTCTGATAGCACCTCCTCTAGGAAGCCTTCTGTGACCTTTTCTTCTCACCCACTGCCACCTCGGTTAACTCCTTCTTACTGTGACTCTATTTCTATTTGTGTACATTTACACTGTATTTATAATGTTTTAATTGACATGTCTATCTCCCTGGCTGCACCAGAAGCTCCTTGGAAGTGGAGACTGTCTCTTACTAATCTTTGCCTCCCCATCCCCTAGTGTTGTGCCTGGAAACATGAGGCACCCACCACCTACTGAAGTGCATTATGATCCCAGTTGTTACTCATGAACCTTCTATTGTAATTCTTTTTCAGTTTCACTTCTTGATACCCTCCATTGTCCCAACAGATTTTATTTTCCTTTCCCACCAGACTCTTGTCTTCATCTCATAGATGAAGCAACTGAGGCTCAGAGGGCCAAGCTGTTTACCCAATATCATACCACTAGTAAATAAAAGACCAGGAATTGATCCCAGAGCTGTGTGGCTCCAAAGCCCAGATGCTCAACTGCTATGCTTTACTGCCCTCCCAGAATAAGCCCCAGTAGGTTGGATGTAATTTCTTTAATGCACAAAACATTTTCACACCTCCATGCCTGTGCACGTTCCCTGAGCGCTCTCTAAAAGGCCCTCCCTGCAGAAGTCATACTCCCACTTTAAGCTCTAGTTCTAAAACTATTGGCTTTATGAAATATTTTTTGTACTTGCCAATTTGAAATAGTTTGTTTCTTCTGCTCATCTCAGAGCATTTTAAGATACACAACACACACACACAGACACCTTCCTTGCCTCAGTTATTTTCTACATCCTATTATGGTTATTTCTGCAAGAATTTCTCCCTCAGTAAAATGAATTATCTTTAGTGCTGGGATCAGGTCTTTCCCATCTTTGTATGGCCACAGTCCCCCAACAGTGCTATGTACATAGGAGGCATTTAATAACTTTTGGCTGAATGAGTAAATGAATAAGTGAATGAATGCCTTATTTCATTGGTTTACCTCTATTTGAGAACAGGGGCTTTCTAAATATCCTTAACCCCTTCACACATGGCGTGCCAGTTTGGATATATTATGTCCCCCCAAAAGCCATATTCTTTAATGCCATCTTGTGGGGTGCAGATGTATTAGTGTTGATTAGGTTGGAATCTTTTGATTGTTTCCATGGAAATGTGACTCAATCAACGGTGGGTGCAAGGTTTGACCGAATTATTTCCATGGAGATATAGACCCCGCCCATTCAGGGTGGGTCTTGATTTAATTACTGGAGTCCTATAAAAGAGCTCACAAACAGAAGGACCTCAGAGCAGCTGAGCGGGACATTTTGGAGAGAAGATAATGCTGACACTGACATTTAGAGACACTTGGAGATGCAGACAGAAGGACATTTATGTACCAGATGAAGCCCAGAGTTTGTCCCAGGATATGCTAAGACAGGACTCCCAGGTACTTAGAGAGAAACATCTTGGGAGAAAGAATCAAGAACACACAGGAGCTGAGAGAGGAGCTGAAACACAACCCAGGATCAACAGATGCCAGCCAAGTGCCTTCTCAGCTAACAGAGTTTTCTGGATGCCATTGCCTTCTTTCCGTTGATGACTTAGTCTGGGCACTTTTATGGCCTTAAACCTGTAAATCTGTAACTTAATAAATCCCCCTTTATAAAAGCCAATCCATTTCTGGTATTTTGCATAACTGCATCACTAGCAAACTGAAACACTTTGTCTGCTAACCTGAAAATAAGTATCTGGCCATGTACTGGGCTCATTGGTACAATTACATATTACACAGTTTAGTCCTTCTTCATAGCTTGAGAGAGGGAGAAGAGAATAGAAATGGGGAAGGCAGATGTAATCTGGGATTTCATATTTGACTTGAGCTCCAAAACCAGTGGAGAGAAGAGAGAGAGGCCAGCTCTCTCTCAGGAGACTTCTCCACCAGGCATGGTACTCTGCTCCCCTATGGTGCATGTGGAAACGTGGGGGTGGGGATGGATGGTGCAGTGACTGGGGGCAGTACTGGCATTAGTGGTTAGGAGCCAGAGATACCAAAGGCCCTAGAATGCACTGGGCAGCCCCACGTAACAGAGAATTGTGCTGTTCTGATGCCAGCGGTGCCAGTATTAAGTTTTTTAATTGCTGCTGAAACAAATTACCACAAACTTAGCAGGTTAAACAAATTTATTACCTTGGAATTCTTCAGATCAGGAGTCTAACATGAGTCTCATAGGTTAAAATAAAGGTATCAGCAGGGCTGGGTTCCTTTCTGGAGGTTCTAGGGGAGAATCCCTTTCCTTGCCCCTCTCAGATTGTAAAGGACACCCACATTTCTTTGCTCTCGACCCCCTTCCTCTACTGCCCCTTCCTCTATCTTCAAGGCAATCAATGTCGCACATCCCTGGGCCTTTCTTCTGAAGTCACATCTCTTCTCACTCTCCTTTCCTGTCTCCCTCTTCTTCTTTTAAGAATCCTTATGATTACACGGCGGCCAAGTGAATAATCCAGGATAATCTCCCACTCTCAAGGTCAGCTAATGAGCAACTTTAATTCCTCTTTTGTGTTACACAACATACTCACAGGCTATGGACATCTTTGGGGGCCATCAGTCTGGCTACCACAGTGCCCCTGTTGAGAAACACTGAAGGAAATCCCACACTTATTGGTCATGGGCCGTTATCTTCTGTGTTGGATGGGTCTGCCTCAAGAAAGGCACTCAGGCAATAATCTGAATCTGGAGAGCTGGGAAGTGTAAATAAACCAATGAAATCCTAGGCACCTGGTGGAAATATGGTTCTGTTCACAGGGACCCAAAGCTCCCACATTCCTTCTCTTCTCTCATGGCACCCCTGGAAGCCATCAGGAACATCAGCTCTCAGCTTCCAGATCTCGCTTCTTTTACAGCTAGAGGTTTTAGGCACATGTGAGAATTAAGGTCACAGCAGGTATGCTATCTCACCCAGCCTGGGCTAACTCTGTCCTATCTTAGGGTCTTTGACCTTCTCATTCTCAATGCTAATACTGAAAGAAAATTCCAAGTGTGACCCAACATATGTACAGCTATTTATTACTATTGTAATCTTATAAAAACCAGCTTCCTACAACAATTACATATTCTCCAAGCCTGTGAAGTGAACAGACCTCATGATTTGCTGCACATTGCTCTTGTTCCTCAAATAATAATAGTTATTATGGCTACCAACACAAAATGCCTGGTGCTTTATGTACTATATTTTATTTGTACCCTATGACAATCCTTGCAGTCAATACTATAATTCTCATTTTACAGATGAGGAAATTGAGATGCAGAGAGATTATGTTATTTGCCCAAGAGCACAGAGACTACGTATAGACAAAATGTGACCCCAGCTGCCAGCCTCCAGAGCCAGCCCAGGAACATGGAAGTTGGTTGGATGGAAAAGAGCAGACATGGTCCAGACTCTTCCATGTCTCAGGATGAGGATAAGTTCCTTCTGTTGCATAAGTCACTCTTCATTGCCCAGGTGGCCAGTGGTACAATGACGCCTGCTTTTTCTGCACTGTAGGAACCTTATGTCTTTCTACAGAGCATTTCTGATTTCCCTGATGAAAACTGTTAACCTAGTTATCAGTACCAAAACTCCAAGCTTATTAGCCTGAAGTAGTCAGATTAGAATGGGGTTAATTCTGTGATCATAAAAGTCATTTACTGTTACCAGGGAGTTTTGATAATAAAAAGAAATGTAGATCTTTGTTTCATAGAGCTTTCCTAAACAATGGCATTTGCGAATTAATTATAATGAGCCAATAATTATTTGTTGAATGTGTGAGTAAATGAAAAAAGCATAAAAAATTTGCTGCCTAAAAAACTGGAAGGCTATATAATTCACATATTAACAATGATCATCTCTTGGTGGTAAAATGATAGATGACCTTTTTTTTTTTTGTTAATCTGTATTTTCTATTTTCAGCACAATGAAAATGTATTTCTTACATAATGGGAAAGTCAAATTTGGGTTATTATGGGCCATATTATGGCAGATTCTTACCTAACAAATTGTAGATTTACAGCATACTTACCTACACATATCAAAGGGAAATAGGATTCTCTTCTCTGATTCTCTAGAGTATTTTGAGTATTTCTAAGGATAGTGTATGGATATATATTACTGATCAGACCACCTTGACCCTCTGCACCGTACTTTCCTCAGCTATAAAAATACCTTCCACAAAAGGCTGCTGGAGAACTGAAAGAGATAAAGTCTGTAATGTGCCTCACACAGTATTGGGGACATTGCAGTTCAAATTTTATTACCACAGAAAGGAACCTTAGTTGGTCCTTGCAACTGCAAATTTCTAACATAAAATAATAGGGTACTATGGGTTCTTTCAAACAAACATTAATTTAATGTACACTAAGTACTTACTGTGTGCCAGGCAAGATTATTTTAGCACTGCAGCTACAAAGAAACAATAAGACCGTTTTTGCCCTCAGGGGAGTCCATAGTCTTGAAGTACGGTGATGGCGTGGGGTGGGGACAACTGGATGTAATGGAAGCATGGGGATAAGCACTTAACCCTACTGGAAGGATAAGTTGCCTTTTGAAAGACGAAAGCAATAAAGAATTAGGCACTGTAGATGGGAAGTCACAGTAAGTGCAATGGCAGGGCCTTAGGAATGTGTCAGGACCCACCAAGAAGACAGCTTGCTTTAGATGGCCCACATCCAGGCAAACCCACTGCCCAGCTGCGGAGAACAAGGATATAAAGGAAGAAAGTGGACCACGTAGAAGTTCTGAGGCTGCTGCAGCTACTTCTCTATAGTTGATGAAGTTCTGCTGAAAATTCTAGTTTCTCTGCACAACTTTTGTTCATTAAAAGGATTGTTTTAGCAATAATGTTTCAATTTTACTTATTAAACATTACGGGAAATGCCAGCAGTTCTCTCTATAATTTTCATAGCTAAAATTATGAGAGTTTAAATTATACCTTGTTGTTCCTTGCCCTTACGATTTTTCCTATGACCCAAATCTACTTATCTTAAGGCAAGATTCATGGTTCCAAACATTTGAAGACACCTTCACAGTTTCGCACTGTTGAGATGCTCACAATATAAATGACAAAACAGTTCTCTCTTTCCCATCGAGAACTTATATAATAAGTTCTCATGAATTTTTGCTGATTTAAACACTCCAAATGTTCAACAGCTGTGTGTGTCTGTGTGCGTGCGTGTGCACATGTGACCGTCACGATTCAGCCAGAATCTGACCACTTCTCACGGCCTCCACCACTACACCTGGTCCAGTATCTCTCACCTAATTGGAGCAATGGCCTCTGAATCATCATCTTCCTGCCCCTGCCCCTGCCCCATCCTCTCCTATTTTCAACACAGCAGCCAGAGGCACCCTGTAAAAAAGGTTACGTCAGAACATACCTCTCCTCTACTCAACCTTCCAAAAGGCTCCCTATCACACTCAAAGCAGAAACCAAAGCCCTTAGAGATCCTCCAGATCAAAACTGCCCCCCACTCACACTTCACCTCTCTGACCTCACCTGCCCTGCTATGTCTCTCCAGCTACGTTTACAGTCTTGATTTTGATCTTCCTCTCTGGGAAGTTTTTTTGCCCCAGATACCCACACGGGTCTCCTCCCCACTTCCTCAAGTCCTTGCTCAAACATCACCATTTCCAGCGAGGGCTTCCCTGACCATCTTATTTAAAACTGCAGCCTCCCTGCTCCCCAGCACTCCCAACTGCTCTTCTCGGCTTCAGGCTTCTCAGAAGCAATTCTCACGTACTAACAACCTACCTAATTTACTTATTTTCTGGCTCCCTCCTCTAGAATGCAATCTCCACAAGGGCAGGAATTATTATCTCTCTGGTTCTCTGCTGCACTCCCCAGCTTATCACCTCCCCAGAGCTGAGGTCTGAGGAGCAGTGCAGAAAGTGACTCCATTGTGGCCTTCCAGAGAAACTGAGTCTCACTGACATTCCAGCATCTCCATCTCCCTTAGTCCCCTAGCTCACATTGCTCAGCTAAAAAAAAAAAAAAGTCTTGAAAGTGAGACACTCACTACGTAGCACAATCAAAAAAAGAAGCGGTGGATAATAATAGAGCCTATGTAAAGCATAAGCAGGCTTGGCTGTTAGCTCTGTTCTCAGGTAACACGAACATTATAGACACATATTGAGGATCTACAGAATAATAAATAGGGAGATCATTTACTTCTACTCTCTCAAGACTCATTCGGTCAACCTTTATCTGGGAAGCAGTGTATTATGTTTGCAGAATATTTTAGAGAAGAGTGACAAACACTAGTTTGCAGAAACAACTCCTCCACACAGCAGAAATAGGCTGATGGACAGGTTCCACCAGGGTGAGTCACCATTACTCCTTCTGCCCCAAGCCACCGGCCTCATTTTACCGTTGACATTTCCTATGCGGTTCTCTCTGTCACAGGTTAATTGAACTGGGACCCAGATAAGCGCCTCTGAAACTCATTAACCTGTGTCATGATGTGCATCATGTGACTATTTACCAGTGGTGAGGTTCTAATTATAACAAGGCTGCCTTGTGATGAACATCCAGAGATGTTCACTGGCCAGGCGTGGGACTCTAAACATCTAAGGTAGCACACGTGAGGTTACGTTTAATGTTCCTTTTTGATAGTAGATTGTTGCATACAGAGCCAAGATGGCTGAGTGCAAAACCTGGGGCATTCTGCAAGCCCGACGGAGAAACATCACCTTAAATTAAACTGTTAAATACAAGCAGGAATAAAGATGACAGTTTCCTGAAATAGTAATCCTCTTCTTTGTAGCTGATTTCCCTCCTATGAATTCTAACTGTAATACCAAAGCGGGGAAAATTCATTACCAAAGACCAGAGGTGGAAGAGTGTTCATCTCTGTGGCCACGGTTTGCAGAAAGACCTGAAGGAAACGCCCATTTCCACGGCAAAGCTCAACCACCACCTTAGATCATGGGACACAGCAGCAATGCAGGGAAAGAGGGAAGGCACCTTCTTTTCTGCAGTCACTCATTAAGTGTGGGTGCCCCTTAAACACAGAAATGCACCCTAGGAGATATCATGCATCTTTAATTTAGGATCAAATCGATATATTTATAGTTGATCTTAAAATATACAATTGTTGAAAATGCTTCCTACTTATTCTAACCAAGTGATATGGAAGATTTTCTTGAAGGTAAGGTCCAGAGGGAAACCCTGGAAAAGTAATGGCCTACATCCATTTTCCCATTCTTTTTAATGTTACAAATCGATTGGCTATACGGTCTTGGAGTGAGATTTGATTAAAAATAAAACAAAACAAATGTCTCACACCGATGCAAGGTGGTGGCGGTGGTGGGGTAGTATATGGGATTCCTGTATTTTATGCATGATTGTTCTGTAAGACCACAATTTCTCTAAATAAATTTTTTTTAATTAAAGAAAGCAGCTGTTTTTTAACAAAATGCTTATAGTAAATATGTATTTGTGTGCAGATTAAGATTGCAGTAAAGCCATGAACCCACCATGAATGTTCAGCTTCATAAACCTCATTCCTAGCATAATGCTGATGTAATATTTTAGCACAGGGCATTCATCAGAGAGGGGAAGAAGGTTTACTAGAAAATCCCTTTAAAGAATAGTAAATCGATGACTGAGTGCTTCCTGTATGTCAGCCACTACAATAAGTGCTGTGGTGGGAACAAAAAATGCAAAACCCCCACGGGATGAATACACAATTACAAAACTGGTGTGTGGGGAATACAGAACTTCATTCAGGGAGTGCTACTGGAGACAGCCTCAGCAAAGGGAACTGGGAAGGTTTCAGGGAGATGGCCTGGATGTTGAGTTGTACCTTGAAGACTGCAGATGAGTTCACTGTCTTTCTGGAAACAGAAGGGACCCCAGAAGGTGACAGGCATTTGGTTTAGTCACAGGCAGCCATTCCAATCACATAACCTGCATAACACCCTTTTGAACAGCAGGCATCCTGCCTGGAAATTCTGCTCTAAACTTTTTTTTTGTCTCCAAGAAACGTCTCCTTACTTTTTCTTGAAAGTTGCAACCTATCAAACTTCATTATACAATGTTTAGTTACTAACTGGAGGCTTCCAACCGGAGCTTCTGAAATACCAAGGATCACGATACTGGACTGATGGAAATTCACCCAAGAGCAAACAGAACAGAAATACCGTACAGCTGAGTAGTCCTTCCGTGGTCAAATAGGGCATTCAAAACAATGTTTCTGAACACATTTAAGAACGCTGTTAGTCATCAGATGCCCAGGATGCCAGGCTGGGAGAGTGAGACTGGTCCTGGGCACCAGGGACCACACACCTCTCTGGTTTCTCCCCATTTCCTGACGGTTCCTCCCCATGTCCTTGGCTCCCTACCATTTCCCCCTCCAGGGAGGCAGCACTTATGATTCTCTGGTTTTGAGAAACAGAAACTGTTTTGGGCTAATGTGGAGAAAGGGAATTTATTGGAAAGAAATAGGGGAACTCACTGGCTTGAAGGAAAGCCAAGAATCAGATTGCAAACAACGGGCTCGGAAGGCTCTGGGGGTCCACAAAACAGGAGCAGTCTACTCAGGGTGACACTGTAGGACCAATCAGTTCTGGCATTTTTTTCACTCAATTTTCAAAAGCTCACAGGATAAAGAGATTTTCTTGAGCCATGTGGTCTGGGCTCAAAAGAGACAGAGATCCCTTGCCCTGCAAGAAAATCAGGATGCTGCACGTAAGGAAGAGGCTCTCCCGCTAGAACCAGGGCAACAAAACCTTAAAGCAAACCTCTGTTCAGGAAATCTTGATGGTGCCCTTTGTGCCCTTTTTGGCCAAGATGGTCAAAAACAGTTTCTGCAATGGTCAAGGGGAAATGGTGCACATTTCCTTGAGTATGACTCAGATTCCCACCACTTACTGCTTTCAAATTGTGTTGATTAAAACCCCACATCACAGGACTGGTTTTGGACCCTGTAATTTGAGTGAGAAATAGCCTAATCAAGTGCCCTGACCCCTTGAGGGAACCCAGGCAATGACCAAAGGAGCCCATGTTACTTCAATGTTAATTCAGTGGGGAGTCATCCCCATTCCCCCATGTATGTCCTCTGGTGTTTATGAATAAATACTGTAGTTTTCAATAGTTTACTTCTCTACTTTTTCCATTGCATTAAATTGCCAGGTAATATATTTGCATGCTTATGGAAAGCTCAGAGAAGGTTGCTTTCAGTGGTGGGTGAAATGATTTCTAAAAATAACCTGCAAATCAATTTGTTCAGCTGGTAGAAATCTGATGAAGAAAGGTGCTATTAAATGTGCAAAATCAAAATTCCATTTTAGTTTAGAGTACGCTACTAATACTCTGTGAAAGGAACACTGGGTTTAGAATAGGGCAAGCCTAGCTTTATGGATTGTGACTTGAAGCAAGTCATATAACTTCTCCAGAACCTCAGGTTCTTTGACTACAAAATGAGGGAGTAGTATTTGCCTCGCTGCATTGTTGCAAAGCTGAAATGGGAAAACACATGAAAATGTTGTTGATAAGATGCTTGGCAGCCTGTAGGAGGATTATTACATTTTTGTCAAACCTGAACTTGAAAGCTAAATCTAAAGTGATTCCATGTAGTGACTGAGGTCTATGGGAATGCTCTAGGGATTTTTTTCTCTTTAAAAAAAGAGCTACATTTCAGTTAAGTTGTCTAGAAAACAAATTTTCCTAGAATAAGTTTTTTTTTTTTTTAATTAGAGAAGTTGTGAGTTTACAGAACGATCATTCATGAAATACAGGATTCCTTATACCTTGCATTGGTATGGAACATTTGTTACTATTAATGATAGCACTTTAAAAAAATAATTACACTATTTTTTAACAGTAGTTACTTTTGTTACAATAGATGAAAGATTAATAAAACAGTTCTTTCTAGTGTCCATTATTTACATTAGGTGTATTTTTTTCTCCATATACCACTCTATTATTACCACCCTGTATTAGTATCATATGTTATAACCCATAAAAGAACATTCTTGTACTATTAATTATAGTCTATTATCTTACAATAAGGTTCACTATGCTGTATAATCGTATGTTTCGCCTTTTAGTTTTTATTCTAGTAATGTATACACATCCTGAAATTTCCTATTTTAACCACATTTACCTATATAGTTTAGAGCTGTTGATAACACTCAAAATAATGTGCTATTTTCACTACCATCCATTTCCAAACCTTTACCATCAGTCTAAATAGAAATTCTGTACAAGCATCAACTTCCCATTCTCTAACCCCAATCTATCTCTGGTAACATATTCTAGGTTCTAACTCTATGAGCTTACTTATTGTAATTACAGATCATCCAATATTTGTCCTTTTGTCTGGTTTATTTCACTCAACATAATGTCCTCAAGGTTCAGTTATGTTGTCATATGCATTAAGACTTTCCTTCTTACAGATGAATAATATCCTATTGTATGTATATAGTACATTTTGTTTCTCCACTTATCAGTTAGTGGACACCTGGGTTGCTTCCATCTTCCAGCAATTGTGCATAACGCCACTATGAACATCAATGTGCAAATATCTGTTCAAGTCCCTGCTTTCAGTTCTTCTGGTTATATACCTACTAGCAAGTTTATCGGATCATATGGCAGTTCTATATTAGCTTCCTGAGGAACTGCCAAACTGTCTTCCACAGCAGCTGCACCGTTTGACATCCCCACCAGCAATGAATGAGTGTTCCTTTTTTCTCCATATCCTCTCCCAAACTTTCGTTCTCTGTGCTTTTAACAGTGGCCATTCTAGTAGGTGTGAAATGATATCTCAATGTGGTTTTGAGTTGCATTTCTCTAGTAGCCAGTGATGTTGAGCAACCTTTCATGTAAGTTTTAGCTACTTGTATTTCCTCTTTGGAAAAATGTCTATTGAAGTCTTTTGCCCATTTTAAAATTGGGTTATTTGTCTTTTTATTGTTGAGGTGTAGGATTTCTTTATATATTCTGGATATTAAACCCTCATAGGATATGAGGTTTCTAGGTATTTTCTCCCATTGAGCAGGATGCCTATTCAATTTCTTGACACAGTCCTTGCAAGTGCAAACATTTTTAATTTTGAGGAGGTCCCATTTATTTATTTATTTATTTTGTTGCCTATGCTATGGGTGTAAAGTCTAAGAAACCACTGCCTAGCACAAGATCTTTTTTTTTTTTTTTCCACATTTGTGGATGTAGTTTTAAAAAAAGCCAGCCTTCTGACATTGAAAATACCAGCCTCTCTGATAGCACAAGATCTTGAAGATGGTTCCCTACATTTTCTTCTAGAACTGTTATAGTCCTGGTTCTTATATTTAGGTCTTTGATCCATTTTGAGTTGATTTTTGTATGACATGTAAGATAGGAACATCTTTCATTCTTTTGCATATGGATATCCAATTCTCCCAGCACCGTCTGTTGAAGAGACAATTCTTTCCCAGTTGAGTGGCCTTGACAGCCTTGTCAAAAATCAATTAGCCACATATGTGAGGATTTATTTCAGACCTCTCAATTCAATTCCATTGGTCTATATATCTATCTTTATGCCAGTACTACGCTGTTCTGACCACTGCAGCTTTGTAATATGCTTTAAAAACAGAAAGCATGAGTCTTCCAACTTTGTACTTCTTTTTCCAGATATTTTTGGCTACTTGGGGCCTCTTTCAAATAAATTTAATACTTGGCTTTTCCGCTTCTGCAAAGTAGGCTATTGGAGTTCTGATTGGTATTGCATTGAATCTGTAAAACAACTGGGTAGAATTGGCATCTCAATGATATTTAGTCTTCCAGTCCATGAACATGCAATGTCCTTCCATTTATTTAGGTCTTTGATTTCTTATGGCAATGTTTTGTGGTTTTCTGTGTACAGCTCCTTTACATCCTTGGCCAAACCCAATCCTAAAAAAGACACTTAACTCCCTTAGCTGCTATTGGAAACAGAACCTTCTTCTTGATTTCCTCCTCAGATCACCCACCACCAGTGCCTAGAAACTCCACTGATCTTTGCATGCTGATCCTGTATCCTGGCACCTTGCCAAACTCATTCACTAGCTCCAGTAGCTCTGCTGTAGAACATTAGGGACATTCCATATATAGGATTATGCCATCTGAAAAGAGTGAAAGCTTTACTTCTTCCTTTCCAATGTAGATGCTCTTCACTTCTTTTTTTGCCCTACTGCTCCAGCCAGAACTTCAGCACAATGCTGGATAATAGTGGCGACAGCGGGCATCCTTGTCTTGTTCCCGATCTTACAGGGGGAAGCTTTCAGTCTTTTACCATTCAGCATGATGCTAGCTGTGGGTTTTTCGCATATGCCCTTTATCATATTGGGGAAGTTTCTTTCTATTCCTATCTTTCAAAGTATTTTTATCAAGAAAGGATGCTGGATTTTGTCAAAGCCTTTTCTGTGTCAGATGATTACGTAGTATTTCCCCTTAATTGTTAATGTGATATATCACATTAATTGATTTTCTCATGTTGAACCACCTTTGTATACTTGGGATAAAATTCACTTGATCATGGTGTATAAATCTTTGAATTATCAGCACTCCCTCTGCTGCATCCCATAAGTTTTGAGAGGCTGTATTCTCGTTTTCATTCATCTCAAGATATTTACTGACATCTCTTGCAATTTCTTCTTTGACCAATTGATTGTTTAAGAGTGTGTTAACTTCCATATATTTGTGAATTTTCCAGTTCTCTCCTGTTGTTGATTTCCAGCTTCATTCCATTACTGTCAGAGACAGTGGTTTGTATAATTTCAATCTTTCTAAATTTACTGAGACTTCTTTTGTGACCTAATATGTGGTCTATCCTGGAGAATGATCCATGAGCACTCGAGAAGAATGTATACCCCACTGTTTGGGGTGCAATGTTCTATATACGGCTCTTAGTTCTGGTTCATTTATCATATTGTTCAAGTTGTCTGCTTACTGATCCACTGTCTAGATGTTCTATCTATTAATGACAATGGTGTATCGAAGTTGCCAACTGTTATTGTAGAGATGTCTATTTCTCCCCTTCAGTTTTGCCAGTGTTTGCCTCACGTACTTTGCAGCGCCTTGATTATAGGTGCATAAATATTAATGATTGTTATTTCTTTGTGGTGGATTGCCCCTTTTATTATTATATAGTGTCCTTCTTTGTCTCTTGTAAGAGTCTGCATTTAAAGTCTGTTTTTTTCAATATTAGTATAGCTACCCCAGCTCTTTTTTGGTTACTCTTTGCATGGAATATCTTTTCCCAGCCTTTCAATTTCAACCTATTTGTGTCTTTGGGTTTCAGGTAGGCCTTTTATAGACAGCACTGAGTTGGATCATACTTTTTAATCCATTCTACCAATCTGTAGATTGGGGGTCTAATCCATAAACATTCAATGTTATTACTGTAAAGGCAGTACTTACTTCAACCATTTTATCCTTTGGTTTTTATATGTCATCTTATTTTTCTCTCTCTTTTTAACCCTTTTATTTACCATTACTGATAATCTTCATTTCTACACTATTCTCCAGCCCTCTCTCTCCTGGCTTTTCCTTTCATCCTGCAGAACTCCCTTTAGTATTTATTGTAGGGCAGGCCTCTTGTTGAAGAGCTGTCTCAGTTTCTGTTGATCTGTGAATATGTCAAACTCTCTCATTTTTGAAGGACAGTTTTGCTAGATAAAGAATTCTTTGTTGGCAGTTCTTCTCCATCAGTACCTTAAATATATCATACCACTGCCTTTTTGCCTCCATGGTTTCTGATGAGAAATTGGTACTTAGTCTTATTGTGGTTCCCTTGTATGTGGCAAATTGCATTTCTCTTGCTGCTTTCAGGATTCTCTCTTTATCTTTGGCATTTGACATTCTAATTAGCATGCAACTCAGAGTAGGTCTATTAGCATTTATTCTGTTTGGAGTATACTGTGCTTTTTGGACAAGTATATTTGTATCTTTCATAAAAGTTGGGAAATTTGGGGACATTATTTCCTCAAAAAGTCTTTCTGCCCCTTTTTCCTTCTCTTCTCCTTCTGGGACACCCATGATACATATGTTTGTGTGCTTCATGCTGTCATTAATATCCCTGGGACTCTGCTCAATTTTTTCCATTCTCTTCTCTACCTGTTCTGTCTGTAAGATTTTGATTGCCCTGTCTTGTAGTTCATTGGTTCTTTCTTCTGCCTGTTCAAATCTGCTGCTGTATGCCTTTGGAGTATTTTAATCTCTTCTATTGTGCCTTTCATTTCCAAAATTTGTTACATTTCTTTTTATACTTTCAAATTCTTGCTTTTGCTTATCCAATGTCTTTTTAATATCCTTTATCTCTTTAGCCATATTTTCCTTCATCTCCTTGAACTGAGTTAGGAGATTTGTTTGAATATCTCTGGTTGTTACAAATTCTGTGTTTCCTTTGAAGTCCTAATTTGTTCCTCTGGGCTAAATCTTCCTGTTTCTTAGTATGGCTTATAATTTTTTGCTGATTTCTAAACATGTTATTATCTCGATCAATTTATTCTGAAGGTCAATTTTTCTCTCTTGCCTAGAGTTTTATTCTTGGCTGGCTTTGATTAATGCTCTTCTTTGACACTTGGTTCAACCTATTTTAGACCTTTAGAATTGCCCGTTTGATCAGATTTTTTTTTTACCTGTTCTTTATCTGATTCTTGCCCTAGATTTGTGGTACAATTTTCAGGAATGCACTATTTGTGCAACAGTTTCACCTCCAGGAGAAAGCTTCTTTTTCTCTGTTCCTTCTCTGGGAATCTTGATCTGTTTGTTTTTGCTTTGTCCCTAGGTTTTTATGTTTGTTTGTTTGTTTGTTTGTTTTAATCCTCCTTTCATTGCCTCTAACTACTTTGCCTGGAGGGCAAGTTCTGGAAGGAGGGTCACCCTGGAGAGCATTTACCCAGGTCAATATTTCCCACCCCAAACAGGGCCAGGGACCCACAAAGGGGGTGCAGACTGGCTGCAGAGAGCCCTGGGGAAAGGGTGAGGAAAGACACCAAAAAGACTTTTTAACTGCTCTCTGAAGCTGTGCTTTCCTGTCCTGCCCAGTTATGGCGTCAGTCACCAAACTATTCAACACAGCCATAAGGAGGCACTGTGTCTTTAAACCTCTGGTGCCTCCACCCTTGTCTGGGAAAGGTTGAAACAACTGCTGCAGTTGGTCCAGGGTGGGTTGAAACCATAGCTCAGAGCTGGGACCCAATGATCCAAATTCACTAATCAAAAGCTGTGACCAGTGCTCGGCCATGCCCAACCCTGTTCTTAGGGAATAGGATTTTTATGTCCCTTTGTGCTTGCAGCAACTAGCCAGGGGCTAGACTCAAGACAGCCAGCTCGAAGAGTCGGGAATAAACACTAGCAGCCAGCACGGAGCAGAGCAACTTAACAATTCTTTACTGCAGTTTCTCAACCGCTTCTTCCTGCCCTTCTCTGGATGCTGTTCTGTGGCCTCCAGAGCCCCAGAACAGTTGTTTCAGTCAGTTTCAGCCTGTTTCCTTTTGGAAGAAGGGGAGAGTCCTGGAGCTCCCTACTCCACCATCTTCCTTGCATGTCTCCTCCTTAGAAAGAGTTTTGTTCTTATTTCACATAAGGAATCAAATCTGAATATGTTCCTAGAGAAGAACACTCACTAAGGAAATGCTCTAGGAGTGTGTTTGCAGAAATTTTTGTCATCTCACTGTTCTGGGATTTTTACCTGTCCCCAACATACATGTCTTTCTTCAAGCTAAAGAAATGTCCCTTATGTCTCCTGACATGCTCAAAGACCCCAGAATTTAAATTCCCTTAGTCTTTTAGTTCGAATTAATCCTATGTCCCACAGGATTAAGATGCAAATTATTAGCACTACCACCAAGTATATACTACAGATTAGTTTCATTCAAGTCTTACATCAATTTGAGACTTCAGAGTCTATAAAACAACTTAATGTACATGTCAAAATTAAATTTTTAATGAAGGAGCTCTTTATTGAATTGGGAAAAGAACTAACATATATTAAGAACTGCATCTATACCAGCTATTTTCTTAGTTTTTTATTCATATTACTTCATCACATTTTCATTACAACCTAGTAAAACAATATCATTATCACTGCTTTACAAATGAGTAACTGAAGTTCAGTGCAGCTAATTAACAGGTCCAAGTCATAAATGGTACTACAGTCTTCATTCTCCACACCACGAAGAAGGAAGCACAGGAGTTCCACTAGGACCCCAAAAAGAGGAAAAACAAGCAACTAAATCAGCCACTTATCCTACAATTTTGCTAAGGTTTGAGCTTTTCTCAAAAGGTCAGGCTCTTTGTTCATTCAATTTAGTTTCAATAAGATTGATGAAGCTCTGATGATTTGATATTCCCATTACTTAGGTGAGCTACTGAAAAAGATTCGGATGTTAAGGAATTATCAGGTAGTTCTTTTAACATATCTGACCAATGCTCAGAATATCCATTCTACTACAGAGTGGGGTAGTAGGATATACAACATCAACTTTATTACAGTTTTCAAGGAGTCAATACCATAGTCAAGTTGATATGAAGGAGAAAGGGCTTGTCAGTGTGGCATACCTAATGAAATCTTTGTCATAAACAAAGGCAACCACTGCTGGCCACTTCCCATGTGTGCAGTCTGATACTAAGGTCAGAAGTTTGCTCCTGCCCAACATCTATTCCTCCTTTTTTGTGAAAAAGTGCTCTGACTATCTTGGAGGATCCCTCTCTCTTCCACTGCGAGTTCATTTGGTTTGGGAGGGAATGGACCCCACCCTCAGCTTCACATGAACAAGACACACATGATCCATCAGAGTATCCCACCTCCAGGCCCCAGGAATTGGTAGGAGGTTGAACACTTGATTCAAGTTGATCAAATGCTGGGATTGTTGAAGCAACAAGAAGAACCATCTCTCCCTTGGGGCTGTTAGGCTGGTGTAATGCAAGCTAAGAGCTTTGGTGGTTGTCTTGTTGACTGTACAAAGAGCCTGCCTGAGATGAAACCATCTGAGAAAAAAGAAAAGTTGAGTGCAAGAGAATCACAGAGAGGGGCAAATTTCAAATGGTACTGTTTGATGCCTTCCCAGATCCAGCCATGCCTGATGCTACTGGACAATTCAGTTTCTTAAGCTATGTATTTGCTTGTTTGTTTAAACAAACACAGATGATTCTGATTAATGTACTAGGCTTTATATATTGTCACTTAATGACTTAGATTACTAACCCTATAAGGTAAGCATAATTTTCCCCATTTTACAGGAAATTGAAGCTCAGGAAAGATAAATCACCACTTTCAAATTCTGGTAAGTGGTGAACCTGGAATTTAGTCTGGTTCCAAATCTTTTTCTTCTTTGGTTTACTGGATAATAGCTGGTGCTAAATAACGGATGTGCACAGTACACAGATCTCGGTAGGAACGAAAGCATGGAGAAGCTAAAGTACAGGTAATCAAGCAGCGTGTTCAGCCATCACCAACAGAAGTCCATTTCCTTTCTCCCTTTATGTGTGTGCATGCGTGTGTGTGCATACACATTCACGGGAAAAAGATAAAACAGCATTATATTCAAACAGGGTCACTTGTGACAATTCTTTAAATAATGAATAACTTTGAAGCTGCTTGACATAATTTCAGACACCAGAAGACCAGCACAAACAGATGTTTTATTCAACCTTGGCTCACTGGCAATGCTGGAAAACTCTCCTTCTTTGAAGATGTAAAGAATGAGAGGAGCCTCCGCAAACATAGGATGAACCTGCATGTAAAGTAAATTTTGGTAGGAACTTCTGTCCATCCATCCTAAAATAGGAAGCTCAGAAGCCAGAGGCTCCAAAGATGGAATAGTGCTCAGTCTGGCTGCCTGCCAACCCCTGTGACTCACACTAGAAAGGTTCCTGCAGGGCAGGACAGAGCTGTGAAATCTGCCCAGAGAGATGAAAGCAAAGGACGTGATCAGAAAATTAAGAAAATGGTCACAGGAAACCAATCTTGGGGGAATGCAGGGCTCATGGTGACCAAAGACCACAGTGAGGGCTATGTTCACTCAACTTCACTCAAGTTGTCCTTGTACTACTTTCACAGTTTATGCCACACCTGCGTATCACCTGCACTATCACTAACCTAGTCCTTTTTTTTAAGTTGACAAACTTTTCTTTAACTTAAATATTCCATGATTATCCTAAACAATCATTTCAAGAAATCACGTGTTTAAAATACCAGTTATAAACTTTTTCTAACATACACTAAAACAAGCATACAGTCATTAAAAATCTTTGTTGTATCACCTAAAATCATTTCCAGTGCCACAGTGTTATTTAGGCTACCTACTGGGAAATACTAGCATATTGAGCAAGTACTGGACTTCAGGTCTGAAAAGCTGAGTACAGGAACAAAAGTTCCTCCCATGGAGATGCTAAGGGGGTCCACCCAAGGAGCCCCTGAGTTTAATGCTGCTTTCATGAGCTCCTTTTCTTCTCCCCTCTACTCAGACTACTCCAAAGTCCTAGCTTTTTACTCTAAGGGAAGATGGGTTTATGGGCAAATACGGGAATCAGAAAGAGGGGTAAAATTGTCAATGGTAGGCCTTTTGGAAGAGGTAAGTATATTATTATTATCCCCTGTCCACAGAAAGAGGTAAAGAATGACCAAGGAGGTAAATGCATTATTCTATATCAAAAAGCAGTGGATATTGATGCCCTAATGTCATAATTGAACAGTAATTATGTATACATAATTAAAAGTACAATTAAAAAATTCTTTCAAGGTTTAGTAGGAAACCATCTTAAGCAGAAAGAAGTTATTTATCTTTAAAAACATGAATTATCTCGCAGAAACAAACTCAAAATCTACTAAAGCATCTTTTCCCTTACAATTTAGGAAGAAACCATGTTCTGTTTTATTACTAGCATATTTTATCCACAGAGAAGCTAAAACATACAATTAAAAGAATAAAAAAGAAAAGAATTAATTAGATGCTTCAATTTCATCTTGCAGTATTATGGTCCAACATAAAAACATCTAAAGGATCATCCCATTATTTCTAGTATGATTCAAAAGAAAATCTAGCCAGGTCATTAACAGTGTTTAAAAAATTCAGATGAAAAAACATGTTAAAAACTGCCTTTGAAAGTCTATTCCTGAAGTTCAAGTGGCACCTCGGCTTCAGATGGAGTAATGACTTAATCCTTCTAATGATCATTCTTTATCCACTTATAACCTGTTTTAGTTTTCTTCCTAGCAACTTATCACTATTATTTGTTTTGTTTATTGACTCCTTCCTCCATTAGAGTGTAAGCTCTATGAGGGCAAGGACTTTGTAGTCTTCATGTGGTCTCCCTGGAACCTATTAAAATACTTAGCACCCAGAAAGTGCTCAATGAAAATCAGCTGGATGAATGAATGCTGACTGATAAACTGAATGTCTAGATTGTCTGATTTTTCAAGCTCTACCCATCAGTTAGCAGACCTGAAAAATGCACACTTACTAGCCATATGACCTTCAGTAAGTCACTTAACTATATGATCACTCTTAGTTTGTGCTCTGCCTATAAAGTGGAGACACCATTACCTCTCAGGGCATTTTTGAGAATGACATGAGGCAACATCTGTGAAAGAATTAGGTTCTCTATGTAAGTGTCTATGAATCTGTCCATCTGTCTGCCTATATATAAATGAAACCCTTCTGCACAGGTTCTGGCCAATAGTAGGTACACCGTGAATGTTTATTAACTTTTTCAATTTTAATCATTAATTTTGCTACACAATTTAATTGCTTCCTTTCCAGTTATTGGTGCCCTGTACAAAACTAAGGACAAGAAATCAACAGAAGAAAGTATTATCCTTACATACCATACTCTTACCCTTGACATATCTGCAATTTGAAGGGGTATAAAAGCAAGCTGTTCTTTCCACTCAAGTACATTTAGAGGACAAAATGAGAACGGCACACTGACAATACTGATAAGCTCTTAAGTTGCCTTTTTCTGTCCCTTCTTAAAGGTCAGGTTTGTTTTTAAGATGCTTCTCACATACAGGAAGCAGTATAAGGGGAAAAGGGAATACGTGAATTTTAGTATGGTTGATTTCCAAGGTATGCTTTCCTTTTTCCTTTCTTTAATTCTTTCCTTTCGTTCCTTTTTGAAGTGTCTTTGTTCAATAACTACAATTAAATTAATATTTTCACTGTCTTTTTCACATAAGAGAAATATATTACTTTAGATTTAGGTATGTCAGAGGGAGGAGAAAAGTGGCAAATTGACGTTTTCTTAGAAGACGGGAAGCACATTAAATCTTCTCCGAATTAGAATTTTCAAATTCTCGCCGTTAAGGAAATATGAGTTGGTCGACTTTTAACAGAATTGCCCATTAAAACTTGACTAATTGGGATGTCTTAAAAAAAATCCATGTCAGAGACTTCCGGAGAAGATGGCACAGGAAGGAGCTCCAGGACTCAGTCCTTTCACCAAAACAACTATTAAACAGCAGGAACTGTCTGAAACAACTATTTTGAAACTCCAGAGGCCAGAAGAACACTGTACAGCATCCAGGGTAGAATGGGAGGAAAAGGCTGATAAGTTATGGTAAAGAACTATAAAGTGCTCTCTCCATGAAGCAGCAGCCAGTGCCCATCCCCCACCCTCACAGCAGGCCACCACGGGGTCCAGACCCTGGCTAGCTACTGCTAACAGAAAGGGATATAAAAATCCTCTTCCCCAACAGCATGGCTGATCATTTATCAAGGCTTTTGATAAGCAAATTCAAATCACTGGGTCCTGACTCTGAGGGGAGCTATTGTTTCAGCAAGCCCAAAGGTGGCAGAGGCCATTGTTTCAAACCTGTATTGGACAAAGGCAATGGCAACCATTGCTTCAACCCTTCCTGGACAGGGGAGGAGGTGGTAGACATTTAAAGATGCAGAACTTCCTCAGAGTCATCCAGGTAAGTTAGCTGAAGGGCTGCATTTGCAGGGAAGGCCAGGAAAGCTCAGCTTTGGGGAGCTATCCAGGTTTTTGATGCTCTTCCTGATCTCCTCCCACAAGACATTTTGGAGCCGATCTGCACGGCCTCTGAGGTCACTGGCCCTATTTTGGCTGGGAAAGACTGAATTGGGGAAGTCCTCCCTGGGGTGACTCCCCTTCCAGAATTTGTCCTATAGGCAAAAGCAGCATGAGACAGCGAAAGGAGCATAAAGAACTGTAGAGGCAGACAGTCTGGGACAAAAGCCTTTCAGCTTAAGATACCCAGGAGAGAGATTTGTCCCCTGGGAAAAAAGGGGAAAAACAAACTCTTGTAGACAGGGAAACTCCAAAACATTTAATAAGCAAAAGCCCAGGTAAAGACAGAGGCCCAGTAAGACAGGGAAAACCCTGCACAGTACATTCGCCTTAGGCAGACCTTCCTGACAGGAAGGCTGAAGCTTGAAAAAATCTCTGTCACATCATCAGCTGGTTTCAAAATCAGAAAAAGGACACCCCAGGGAGTAAATCCCAGAGTTAACATTTTAAAATATTAAAATATACACTGCACAAAAGAGTACAAAACAAAGAAACAGGAAATGTTGCTCCATCCGAAGGAAGAGGATAAACACTAAAGAAAACACCAATGGAGACGAGAATGTGAACATACTGAAAACGCCTTTAAAAAACTGATCTTAAAATTGTGTAAGGAAATGGAGGAAAGTAAGAGAAAGAACTACAAGATATCAGGAAAACAATGAAAGAACAATATCGGAGTCTAAGCAAACAAACAGAAATTTTAAGAAGGAACCAAACAGAATTACTAGAGTCCAAGACCAAAAACAGCTGAAATAAAAATGCCCAGGAGGGTTTCAAGAGCAGAATGTAGCTGGCAGAAGAAAAGAATCAGTGAACTTGAGGACAAAACACTAGAAATGAGTAAGGCTGAGAAACAGAAAGAAAAAAGAAATATTAAAAGCAAAAATAGCCTAAGAAAGCTATGGAATACCATAAAGTACACCAATATATACATTATGGGAATCCCAGAAGGAAAACAAAGAGAGAGAGGGGCAGAAGGAATTCTCTAAGAAATAATGACAGAGAACTTTCCATACATAGCAAAAGACATGAATATGCACATCCAAGAAGCCCACAGATCACCAAAAAGGATAAACATGAAAAAAAACACCCCCCCCAATATTGATTACACTATCAAACGCAAAAGACAAGGAGAGAGTTCTGAAAGTTGCAAAAGAAATGCAATATGTTACATTCAATCAGTACCAATTTCTCAGCAGAAACTATGGAGGCAGGAAGGCAGTGGGTTGTAGTACTTAAAGTGCTGAAGGAAAACAACTGCCAGCCAAGAATTTTATATCCAGTGAGACTCTCTTTCAAAAATGAGGAGACACTCCCTTTATCCAGTGTATGGATAGATGAGAAGAAAAATGAGGACAAAAAAGTAAATGAATAACAGGGAGGGATGGGGGTATGAGATGGTCTAGGTGTTCTTTTTTACTTTAATTTTTATTGTTATTCTTTTGTGTGTGTGTGTGGTAATGAAAATGTTCAAAAATTGATTGTGGTCATGAATGCACAACTATATAATGGTACTGTGAACAAGTAATTGTACACTGTGGATGACTGTATGGTTTGTGAATACATCTCAATAAAATTGAACTAAAAAAAATGAGGGAGAGATTAAAACATTCTCAGATATACAAAAGCTGAGGGAATACATCAACACTAGACCTGCCCTTCAAGCAATGCTAAAGGAAATTCTTCAGACTGAAAGGAAAGGACACTAGACAGTGGTTCAAAGCAGCATAAAGAAATAAAGACTTATGGCAAAGGTAACCATATGAATAATTATAAATGCCAGTATTATTGTATTGTACTATTTGTTATTTAACCTCACTTCTTACTTCCTAAAGGTGCTAAAATTTTTCAAATGCATAAAAAATCTTGCTAAATCTGTGGTTTTGGACATACAGTGCACAAAGATATAAGTGGTAACAAGTACAAAATATGATGGACAGAAGGCTATAGGAAAAGTATATATGCATGTTACTGAAGTTAAGTTGGTATCAAACTTAATATAATTGTTATATATGTTAAATTTTAGCCCCATGGTAACTACAAGGAAATCAGATGAAAAATATATCAGGTAGTAATGAGAAGGCACTCAATATGGCACAACACAAGAAAGCAAATAATTATAAAAGTAAGCTTTAATGGAACTTAAAGGACAAAAAATGTATAAGACTTATAAAGGCTAAATAGCAAAATGGCAAAAGAATGTCTTGTATTACCACTAGTTACTTTAAATGTAAATGGACTAAACTCTCCAGTCAAAAGGAAGAGATTGGTAGAATGGGTAAAAAAAGCATGATTCAACTATATTACGCTATCTGCAAGAGACCCACCTTAAAGTCAAAAATACAAGTAGGTTGATATTGAAAGGATGGAAAAATATATACCCTGCAAGTCATAACCAAAAGACAGTTGGAGTAGCTATTCTGAAATTGTATTTGACTTGAAGTAAAAAACAGTTATGAGGGACAAAGATGGTCATTACATACTGATAAAGGACACAATTCAACTGGAAAATGTGACAATTATTAATATATATGCATATAACAGCAAAGCCCCAAAGTATGTGAAGGAAATACTGACACATGTGAAGGGAGAAACTGATGGTTCCACATTAGTAGTAGGAGACTTCAACACACCACACTCGATAATGGACACCACATCAAGTCAGAAGATCAATAAGGAAGCTCAGGATCGGAATGACACAGTAAACCAACTAGACCTAACAGATGTATACCGAACACTGTATTTAAAAAAAAAAAAAAAAGAATACACATTCTTTTTGAGTGCACATGGATTATTCTCCATAACAGACCATATGTCGGGTTACAAAACAATTCTCAATAATTTCAAAAATATCAAAATCATATAATGTATATTCTCTGACCACAATGGAATGAAGCTAGAAATCAATAACAGAGAGAGAAAGGGAAAATCCACAGCATATGGAAATTAAACAACATACTTACTCTTAAACAACCATTTGGTTAAAGAGGAAATCAGAAGCAAAATTAGGAAATATCTTGAGGTGAATGAAAATGAAACACAACATATCAAAACTTATGGGCTCCAATGAAGGCAGTGCTGAGAGGGAAATTTATAGCTTTAAAAGCTTATATTAAAAAAAAAAAGGAGAAAGGCTGCAAATCAAAGACTTAACCTCAAAACTGGAAGAACTAGAAAAAGGAGAGCAAACTAAACCCAAAGGAGCAGAAGAAAGGAAATAACAAAGAGCAGAGATAAATGAAATAGAAAACAACAACAAAAAGAGAGAATAAAACCAAAAGTTGGTTCTTTGAAAAGATCAACAATATTGACAAACTTTTAGCAATACTGACAGAGGGGAAAAAAAAAAGGCAGAGGATACAAATAACAAAAATCAGAAATGAACAGGGGGACACTACTACTGTCCCCACTGATACAAAAAAACACTGTAAATGGACTAAGAAGAACTGTATGACAAGAAATTAAATACCTAGATTAAACAGAAAAATTCTTAGAAACACACAAACTACCTACATTGACTAAAGAAGTAGAAGATCTCAACAAACCAGTTACCAATAAAGAGACTGAATCAGTCATCAAAAACCTCCAAAGAAAAACCCAGGACCAGAGATGGTTTCACAGGGGAAGTCTACCAAACATTCTAAGAAGACTTAAGTCCAATTCTGTTCAAACTCTTCCAAAAAATTGAAGAGGAGGGAAAACTCCCTAAATCATTCTACGAGGCCAATATCACCCTCATACCAAAGCCTGAGAAAGATAACACAGAAAAGAAAGCTAAAGACCAGTATCTCTTATGAATATAGATACAAAAATCCTCAACAAAATACTAGCAGTTCAAATCCAAAAGTACATTAAAAGAATTACACACCATGATCAAGTAGGATTTATCCTTGGTATGCAAGGTTAGTTCAATATAAGAAGATCAATTACTGTACTACACCACATAAACAGAACGAAGGGAAAAAAAATGATCATCTCAAATCGATGCAGAAAATGAATTTAACAAAAAGCAGCATGCTTTATTGATAACAACACTTAGAACACTAGGAATAGAAGGAAGCTTCCTCAGCATGATAAAGGGGTTGTATGAAAAGCCCACAGCTAACATCCTACCTTAATGGTGAACGACTGAAAGCTTTCCCTCTAAGATCAGGAACAAAACAAGGATGCCCACTGTCACCACTCTTATTCAGCATTGTACTGGAAGTTCTTGCCAAGGCAATTCAGCAAGAAAAAGAAATACAAGGCATCCAAATCGGAAAGATGAAGTAAAACTTTCCCTACTTGCAGATGATATGATCCCATATACAGAAAATCCTGAAAAATCTACAACAAAGATCGTAGAGCTAATAAATGAATTCAGCAAGTGGGAGGGAAGATCAACAACCCCAAATCAGTAGTGTTTCTATACACAAGCAATGAATAATCAGAAGATGAAATTAAGAAAAAAATTCCATTCACAATAACAACTAAAAGAATCAAATGTCTAGAAATAAATCTACCAAGGATGTAAAGGACATGTAGAAAGAAAACTAAAAGAAAACATTGTAAGAGAAATTAAAGAAGACCTAACTAAATGGAAGGATATTCCACATTCATGGATTGGAAGACTAAATATCATTAAGATGTCAATACTACCCCAAAACAATTTATAGATTCTATGCAATCCCAGTCAAAATTTCAACAACCTTCTTTGCAGAAATGGAAAAGCCAATCATCAAATTTCTATGGAAGGGTAAGGAACCCTGAATAACTAAAGCCATCTTGCAAAAAGAATGGAGTTGGAGGACTCAAACTTCATGATTTTAAATTTTATTTCAAAGCCAAAGTAATCAAAACAGCATGAGACTAGCACAAGGACAGACACATAGACCAACGGAATAGAATTGAGAACTCAGAAATCAATGCTCACATTTATGGCCAACTGATTTTTGACAAGGGGTCAAAGACTACACAATTTGGAAAGGTTAGTCTCTTCCACAAACGGTGCTGGGAAAACCGGCAATCCCACTACTAGGTATATACTCAAAGAATTGAAAGCAGGAATTTGAACGGGTATTTGCATGCAAATGTTCACAGCAGAATTATTCACAATTGCCAAAAGATGGAAGCACCTGAAGTGTCCCTCAACTGATGAATGGCTAAACAAAATGTAGTATATACATACAATGGAATATTATTCAGCTGTAAAACGGAATGAAGTCCTGATACATGTGACAACATGGATGAACCTTGAAGACACTGTATTGAGTGAAATAAGCCAGACACAAAAGGACAAATTTTGGATGATTTCACTGATTTGAAACAATTATAATAAGCAGAATCAGAATCTAGAATATAGGTTATCAAGGGATGGGGTGGTGATAGAGAAAGGGAAGATAAGGCTTAAAATGTACAGGGTTCCTATTCGGAATGATGGAAACATTTTGGTAATGGATGGTGGAGACAGTAGCTAACATTGTCAATGCAATTAACAGTACTGAAATATATATCTGAATATGATTAAAAGGGAAAATGTTACATTGTATATATAATAACAGAATAATTAAGGAAAAAATCCATGGAACTACACTACACAAGAGATAACCATGGACTTTGAACATAGCTAGGGGCAGGCCTGGAGTCCAGAGTGAAAAAGGAGGGACTGAGTACCAGGCTGTCCCAGACTCTTCATCAAGTTGATTCTCCTGGTACCCCCAACCAAGCACCAGAGACTGGAGGGGCCTGTCTGGGAAAAGTGTGCGACTCCAGAGAAAAGGTCTCCAGAGACTCAAATTTGGGGCAAATATAAAGGCCGGCCAGCCACCTATTCATCCTAAAGCACAGGTTCTCAACTGGATGATTTTGCCCGGCAGGGGATATTTGGCAATGTCCAGAGACATTTTTGATTTTCACAAAAGGGGGATAGAGGGGGTGCTACCGGTATCTAGTGGGTAGAGGCCAGGGAAGCTGCTAAACATCCTACAGTGCACAGAACAGACTCCTACCTCCACCCCAACAGCTAATCATCCTGCCCCAAAAGCCAATAGTGCCTTTGTTAAGAAAACTTGTCCTAGAGGGAAGCCCCACATGTTAACACCTGCCCCATCACTCACGCGGGACTTAGATCAGCTTTGGGGGGGCTTTACTCTTTTTTTTTTTTTGGCTTTTATAAAGGGAGTTTATTTGGTTACACAGTTACAGTCTTAAGGCCAAAAATGTCCAAGGTAAGGGGTCAACAATCGGGTACCTTCACTGGAGGATGGCCAGTGGTGTCTGGAAAACCTCTGTGGGAGGGCACATGGCTGGCGTCTGCTCCTGAGTTCTGGTTTCAAAATGGCATTCTCCAAAATGTCAGTGTCAGCTTCCAACAGCCATCTTCAAAATACGTCTCTCAACTGCAGCTCTTTCAGAGTGTCACTCTTAGTTGCTCTGAGCTCCTTCTGTTGGTCAGCTCATTTAAATGGCTCCAGTGATTAATTCAGGCCCACCCTGAATGGGTGGGGTAATACCTCTATGGAAATTATCCAATCAAAGTCATCACCCACAGTTGGGTGAGTCATATCTCCTTGGAAATACTGAATCAATAGGTTCCAACCTAATCAACACTAATACATCTGCCCACACAAGACTGCATCAAAGAATATGACTTTTTCTGGAGGACATGATATTTACAAACTGGCTCAGACAGTAAGGAATTTCTTTCAGCCTAAGAATGTTGTGAAAAAAAATGATTGAGACAGGGCACCGTGACCTGAGAAAGTGTGGGAACCTTTAGCTAAACACAACAGAGGTATATTTCTCACTGATGAAACCGTCCAAAGTGGTGTTCCAGCTTCCTACATGGTGATTAGAAACCCAAATATTTCCATCTTTTGACTCTGCCATTCTCTAGTGTTTCAGAGTGCTCTCCTTCCAGCCATGGAAGGGAAAAAGAGAGAATAGGGAAGCCACCTGCTTATTAATGTCTGAAAATGAAACAGAAAACTTCCATTCAGTATTCCATCATGGTAGATTGGTCACACAACCCCATCTGGACACAATAGCACTACATCTGCTTTATGGAAGCTCTTAGGGGGAGGACACATTGTCTGTGAATTTTGGGCCCATCTCGCCACGTTTGGGAAACAGTTCTCCATGAGGTTCTCATGTTTTTACACATCTTGATGGCAAGATACTGGCTGCCCTTTTGTCCGAGCATTTTTTCAAGGATATTTATATAGCAAACAGCCTTAGAAGAGAGAAATAATTTTTCCCCTCAATAAAGGGCAGGCACGCTTACTGCCTGTGCCAGTTATCAACGTATTGCCTCTTACCTCCAAATTCACCCTTTTGGCCTGCTCTTTAATAACTGGGCTTTGTAAATATTTCCCCTTTGTCAGGAGCGATATGTAAAGCTTTGTTAGTAGAGGTCGCTAGAGGGACCGTGGAGGAAAGAGGAAGGGGGAAGGGGTGGTTGCCATCACCAGGTGCCTGAAGAACACTCTTTTTCTCCAGTGCTAGGCTCCTGCAGGGCTCAGCTTTCTACAGCATTCAGCCACTGCAAGCTTTGTCCATTGCTTGACTCAGGCGGTGGCAACATCACCAGAGCCCTGGCAGCACAAGCGGGGGAGCTTTACTCTTAAATATGAATACCGGGACCTTTACCAGACATTTGAGGAAAGCCCCCACAATGAAAATCAGAGACTACAATAAATAAACACCAAATAACAAATCACCCAATAACATTAAAAGGAGTAGAGGAAATAAAGACAATGCAAAACATCTAAAAAGAAAAACTTTTTTTATGACCAACCCTGAAATGCAGTTTGGCAATATCCAGCAAACGTGAAACAGAAAAAACCTGTGATCTAGCAATTCTACTCACAGTGATAAATATCTCAGAGAAACTCTTGAACAAGTCACCAGGAGAGCAGTGCAAGATAATGCATGCAGCATTGTTTGTCACTAGAAAAAACCTAGAAAGAATCTAACTGTTCACCAAAAAGAGAATGGATAGATTCATGGTGGTCTATTCATATAACTGATGCCATAAATTACTTAAAATGAATGAAGTCGAGCCATATATTACAATACATATATAAGCTTCACAATATGTTGACTTAAAGCAAACTGCAGAAGACAATATTCATTAAGATACTATTTATATAAAGTTATAGAAACGTGCAAAACTTTACTATATATTCTTTAATGATTTGCACCAGTCTACCAATCTATAAAGCAGTGCATTTTAGTTATGTTCTAGATTCAACGTAGAGACTACCACCGGGAAAATGGGTAAGAAGGAAGTGTGACTGGGAAGGGTATATGGAGACCCTCAACTGTGTAATGTTTTGTTTCTTGAGCTTCATTTTGGGTTTACATGTGCTTTTTATATTATTCTTTTATATTTTTGGTATGTTTTAAATTATATTAAATAAGAACTATTTTTAATCTCTTCAGAAAGATAAAGGAAAATATTGCACCCAGTAAAAAGTAATAGGTCTCATTCATGAAGTAGGAATTTAATGTTAAAAAAACGATAAATAGTTCTGAGGAAATTTAATGCAAAGAACATCAACTACATGTTTCAAAATATAAAATTAAAATGTATAGACTTTCTTTGAAAATATCTTTAAGTTCAAATATATAATTTAAATTTAACTGCATGGTATCATTTTAGAATTGAGTTTTTCTTTTCTAAAAACAGAGTATACAAGATAATTTAGTCACGCACCTGCCTGAAACAGATCCCAACAGGTCATATGCCATGTCTAGCTATTTCCTTCTAGGTGTTCTATATACTAAATATTGGGGTCAATCATTAGCTGTTCAAAACAGAACTTGATTATATTTTAGGCATTCAGCAATTATGGTCCACAACAGAAACCCTAATAAATTAAACACCAACAGATCTGTCACTATTCTAAGATTTCATCAGTGAACTCAGATGACTGGCTGTATCAAAGACCTTTGAAACTGTAACAATAAATTCTGCAATTATGTAACAAATACCTTTTTTGGCACTAATTTTTCTAACTAGAGAAATAATTTTGGAATTAGTAAAAGCAGAAGTTCGTCATTTTTAATCGTATAAATATGCAACACAAGAAAAGTTGTTACTAAATTAGTTTCATAACTAAACATTTTCGTTCCTTACACTGGCTTAGCTAAAACTATCAATTTAATTTTTTTTAGAAATGTTGTACTATTATGCCAAATAGTGAAATGTTTAGATATATATATATCTGATTGGTGGGTTAAAATAAGCATGTTCATTTTTTTTAGGAAAAAAAAGATTCTTAAAGAAGACATAAGTCATACTTTCTGGTTTTCACTGATTTCATAAGTATTTATTTATATATGCCTTGGAAACTGAAATGACCACTTTACCATTTTTTTATTTGGTTGCACAATTCATCTGAAAAATATATTTCTAATCTAATCACTGCTTCATATATGGTGTGCTTCCTCTACAAATCAAAGTTATATACTTAACAAATGTATAAAGACTATATGCAATAACATAATAAGGCAAACAAACAACAAAAACCATTTAAATTTGGAAAATTTTAGATTGAATTCAATTTTCCTGGGTAGTTATTTAAATTTCTCTTATTTAAATACTGTAACTTTATTTTAGCAAGTACATATGAGGTGAGGCAGCTAACATAGCTGTGTTTACAAAAGTGAAATAGTAATTGAGAAGACAATCTCTAAAATGACATCTGTAAAATCTCCTCCACCTCTTGTATTTCATTGACCCGTCCCTTCATCGTTAGCAAAACCATTCATTCATCCATGCATCCATTCATTCCTTCCTTCCTTATAAATCCTTCCTATGTGCCAGGCACTGTAGGACTCTTAGAACAGAAAGAAACAGTGAAATAATCTGCTCCAGCCACAGGCAGCATCAGCATGAAGGTGGGAAGGGATTATAAACCTCTCAAATGCACGGCATTCTTCACCCTTTCTGTTGGAACAGGGAAGAAATCCTGCCCAGGTGAGCTGACAAGCTCACACACACAGTGACTTTCTCTAATCATGTTTCCATTTATTAGTAGTTGAAGAAATGAAGGACAGAGAGGTGACCTAACTTGTTTAAAGTCACAGAGCAAGTTACTATAGGGCCAAAAGTAGAACATATGGTTGGTCTATCATCATGTTTTTGACAAATGTATTGAGGCCTGCCAAGTGTCTGGCTCAGAGCCAGGAAGTGGGGACAAGAAAGATGAACAAGGTCCAGGTCCTCCCAGAGATGCCTAAGCCCTGTGCTGGCACTGGCTTGAGGCCAGAGTTCTGGAGATTATTTCAACATTTGATCGTCCTGGTATCTACTGCTGAGTCTCTGAGGATCGCAGCAGCTCATACACAAATCTGGCACTGTGTGGGGATCAGAGCACTTGACAAAGTAAACATGGAAAGAAGTTAAATTTGCCTGTAATTCATCAAATGCAAATTAGGAAGAGAACTTTTTCTCACCTATCAATCTCGCAGAGGTTTGAAAATGACAACATTCAATTGGAGAAATGGGTCTTCTTATACGCAGCTGTTGGGAAGTGTCAATTTTATGTTTAGATACCCAAATTGAAGCGTCATGCATCGGAATGATTTCTATGTTCAATGGTAAGTGAATGGTTAAATAAATCAAGGTTACAATCATGAAAAATTATGGTATATGAGGCAGTTTTTAAAGATTATTTAATGACCTGGGAAAATACTCGTCAACTAATGTAAATTGGTAAACCAGAATATTAAACTACAATACAGAATGATTCTTCTTTCTAAAAACAAAGTATGCATACACAACTGTATAAAAGCACTGGAAGGAAATGTATCAAAATAATACTTGTGGTTATTTCTGGGTGGTGATATTACAGGTGATTTTAATTTTTTCCCTATCTGTATTTTCCACATTTTCTGTAAGGAGACTCCACTATTTAATAATTTAGAAAAAAGCAATAAATCTTAAGTTTTTTTTCTGACCAAAATGATTCTCCAGTTCACCAATGATTCAGCCTCTTCTGCCTTGGATACAACAGTGGAATTGAAAGGCTCTGAGATCTCAACCCATGATCCAGACTTGCTTTACTGCCTGGGCCTCTTTGGGCAAAAAAGTTTTGAGTCTCTGTAATTTCATCTGTAACATGTGGCAATGGATATTTGCCCCTCAAGTGAAGTTTAGAGAGAGCATAAGAAACATGCTTTGAGAAGCACTATATAATAATATATTACATAACATAATGCAAGCTATGTATTGTATGAGAGAGAGAGAAGATAAAGTCGACTTAGGCTCAAATCCCAACTGACAAATGTCTTAGTTATATGACATCAAATTAATAACCGCTTTGAACCTTTAGCTGCAAAATCTATAAAGTGGAGATACTGATGTATTCTTCCGAGGGTCAACGGGAACTAAACATGTTGAGCAGTGTCTGGACCACACGGCTGCTCAGTAAATATCAGTTTCCTTTCAAGTCTATACCTGTCACCACCCTATCCTTAATCTGAAAAAGATTAAAATTCCAGTATCAGCACTTTCTACTCTAATTTTAAGGCAGATTTACTTACTATTATTATTTTTTTATATTTAAAAAACCTATTGACTCTCTTCTTCATTTCTCTACCCTTTTACGGTTTGGACCAATAGCAAGCACAAAGTCAGCAAAGCTTGAGAAAATCAATGTGAGGACTGTGGACAAATTTTAACTGGTTATTTGAGTCTGAAGTCTGCCTACAAAGGTTCTAAAAACGTAAGCACTTTTTATTAGGGAAGGAGTAGGAAGGGTGAACATCCGTGCTGGGTGGGCTGAAGCTGTTCCAGCTATCAGGTGTCCTTAGATTCTGGGTTTATCTAAATATACGTACGACATTCTGCAAATGTGCAGAACTCAGAATTTCTCGAGCTCGGTTTCTCTAGTGTCAACTGACAACCGCACATCTTAGATGTTTCCTTTAATTAACCTTCTCCATTTTCAAATCAATTTTCTCACTTCCTCATGGTGTTACTGCTATTCTAAGGCATGCAGACCTAAGGGATCAACATTTCAAGGCTCTAAAACGTTCAGATGCCAAGCCTGGAACTTTGTACACAAATAGATACCCAAGCACATCCGCTGTTCCTTCTGCACATCCAAATCCAAAAGATCAAGGTCTGGGATTAAAGTATCAGGGGATTCAGCCCTAACTTTTATTGTCTGACCTCTAGGCTTCCTTTTGTAAGGGTCTTTTCTTATGGGAGGACTGAAGATTTTTGCAAAAGGGGGCATCTCACTAAAGGCCCTCCCTGCTCTGGGAAGATTAACCTATTAGGTGCTGGTGGAATCGACTGGAAGGGATGATGTGTGTGTGAGATGGTTGTGGAGGCAGACTTGAAAGAAAGGCAGAAGGACACATTCTGGCAGGGTTAGTGCCCTGTCCATTTTCCTGGGTCTTAGCACTTCACTGTGCTCTTGCTGGTGTCTAACTGCCCTCTCTGCCTCCCTTTACCTGACTGTGGAGGAATTAACACTCTCATGCCCAGAAGCCCTCAACCAAAGACCACCAGGAGCTGATCTATAAACATCTGGGCTCCCTTACCCTTTGGGTATAAGAAATGTGAGCTATATTGTCTTGTTTCCTATGGCTCCTGTAACAATGACCATAAACTTAGTGGCTTAAAACAACACAAATTTATTATCTAACAGTTCTGGAGGTCTAAAATAAAAAATGGATCTTACTGGATGAAAATCAAGATGTCAGTAAAACTGCATTATTCTGGAGGCTCTAGGGGAGAATCTGTTCCCTTGCATTTTGCAGCTTTTAAATGCCACCTGCATTGTTGGCTCGTGATCATTTCCTCCATCTTCAAAGCCAGCAGCACAGCATCTTCAGATCTTGCTCCTCTCTGACCTCTGCTTCCATCATTGCACCTGCCCACCCGACCCTCTTGAGCTTCTCCTATAAAGACCAGTGAGATGCAGACATCATCAACATGGTGACGTAAGATATCCCTTGGAAAATTCTTGCCTCAGGATGAACTAATAAAAGAACACATCCCATATGCTTGTAACTCTGGAGGACACAGAAACTACAGAAGGGCTCTATGGATGCTGAATTGAAGTAACCCAAAACAGCAGGATACAGTCTTCTGAGGTGCATACAGAACACTCTCCAGGATAGACCACTAATTGGGTCACAAAACAAGTCACAATAAATTTTTAAAGATTGAAATTATACAAAGTGTCATCTCTGACCACAATAGAATGAGGTTGGAAATAAATAACAGGCAGAGAAATGGAAAACCACAAATATAACACATTCTTAAACAATCAATGGGTCAAAGAAGAAATCACAATAAATTACAAGTATATCTTGGAACAAATGAAAATGAGAACACAACATGCCAAAAGTTAGGGGATGTAGTGAAGACAATGCTCAGAGGGAAATTTATAGCCCTAAATGCTTGCATTAAAAAAGAAGAAAGCAAAACAAACAAACAAACAAAAAAACACCTAACTGCACATATCTAGAGGACTAAAAAAAGAACAGCAAAGTAAACCCAAAGCAAGCAGAAGGAAAGAAATAACAAAGATTAGAGTAGAAATAAAGAAAATAGAGAATAAAAAATAATAGCATTAACAAAACCAAAAGTTGGTTCTTTGAAAAGATCAATAAAATTGACAAACCCTTAGCTAGAATGACAAAGAAAAAAAGAGAGAAGACACAGATAACCAAAATCAGATGAGAGAAGGGACATTTTACTGACCTCACAGAAATAAAAAGGAACATAAGAGGTTACTACAAACAACTGTATGCCAACAAATTAGACAACCTAGATTAAATGGACAAATTCCTAGAAACACACAAACAACTTACACTGACTATAGAAGAAATAGAAGATCTCAGCAAACCAATTACACGGAAAGAGACGGAATCAGTCATCAAAAGCCTCCCAACAAAGAAAAGTGGAGGATTAGATGGCTTCACAGGTGAATTCTACATTCCAACAAGAATTAATATAATCCTGTTCAAACCCTTCCAAAAAAAGTGAAGAGGAGGGAACACTACCTGACTCATCTATGAGACCAACATCACCCTAATACCAAAGCCAGATGAATTATACACCATGATCAAGTAAGTTTTATCCCAGGTTTGCAAGGGTGGTTCAATATAAGAACACCCATTAAGGTAATACACCATATTAATAAAACGAAGGAAAAAAAAAAAAAAAACACATGGTTTCTCAACTGACACAGAAAAGGCATTTGAAAAAATCCAACATCCTTTCTTGACAAAAACACTTAGAAAAGTAGGACTAGAAAGAAACTTCCTCAACATGATAAAGGGCATATATAAAAAGCTCCCAGGTAACACGATTCTTAATGGTGAAAGATTGAAAGCTTTCCCCCCTCAAATCAGGAGCAAGACAAGGATACTCACTAATACCACCGTTATTCAACACCATACTGGAAGCTCTAGCCAGAGCAGTTAGGCAAGAAAAAGAAATAAAAGGCATAAAAATCGGAAAGGAAGAAGTAAAATTTTCACCACTTCCAACTGCCATGATCCTATATACAGAAAGACCCCCAAAATTCACAACAAAGCTACCAGAGCTAATAAGTGAATTCAGCTAAGTGGCAGGGTATAATTTCAACATGCAAAAATCAGTAGTGTTTCTATACACTAGCAATGAACAATCTGAGAAGGAAATCAAGGAAAAAAATCAATTTACATTAGCAACTGAAAGAATCAAATATCTAGGAATAAATTTAATCAAGGATGTAAAGGTCTTATACACAGAAAACTAAAAAACTTTGCTAAAAGATATCAAAGAAGATCTAAATAAATGCAAGGTCATTCAGTGCTCATGGATTGGGATACTAAATATTGTTAAGATGGCAATTTTACACCAATTGATTAATAGATTCAATGCAATCCCAATCAAAACTCCAATAGCCTACTTTGCAGAAATGGAAAAGCTAATCATCAAATTTATTTGGAAGGGTAAGGAGCATGAATAGCCATAACCATCTTGAAAAAGAAGAATGAAGTTGGAAGACTCACACTTCCTGACTTTGAAGCTAAGTACAAAGCTACAGTGGTCAAAACAGCATGGTACTGGTACAAGGACAGATATACAGACCAATGGAATCGAATTGAGAGTTCAGAAATAGATCCTCATTTCTATGGCCAACTGATTTTTGAAAAGGCTGCCAAGTCCTCTCAATGGGGCAAGAATAGTTTCTTCAACAAATAGCGCTGAGGAAACTGGATATCCATATGCAAAAGAATGAAAGATGTTCCTACCTTACAAGTTATACAAAAATTAACTTACAATGGATCAAAGACCTAAATATAAGAACCAGGACTATAAGACTCTTAGAAGGAAACGTAGGGAAGCATCTTCAGGATCTTGTTTTAGACAATGATTTCTTACACTTTACACCCAAAACACAAGCAACAAAAGAAAAAATAGATAACTTGGACCTCATTAAAATTAAAAACTTTCGGTCATCAAAGGACTTTATCAATGAAAGTGAAAAGACAACATATTCTATGGGGGGAAATACTTGGAAATGATATAACCGATAAGGATTTTCATAGCCAGAATATATAAAGAAATCCTACAACTCAACAAAAAGACAAATAAGCCAATTTAAAAATGGGCAAAAGACGTGAATAGCTATTTCTCCAAAGAGGATATACAAATGACCAAAAAGCACATGAAAAGATGTTCACCATAATTAGCTATTAGGGAAATGCAAATCAAAACCAAATGAGATACCACTTCACACCCACCACAATGGCTACTATTAAAAAAAAAAGTGTTGGAGAAGAGGAGGAGAAACATGAATAGTCATTCACTACTCATGGGAATTTAAAATGGTGCAGCTGTTGTGGAAGACAGTTGATGGTTCCTCAGAAAGCCAAGTATAAAATTACCATATGACCTGGCAATCCCACGAGTAGGTATATATCCAAAAGAAATGAAAATAGGGACTCGAACAGGTATTTGCACACTGATGTTCATAGAGGCAATATTCACAACTGCCAAAAGATGGAAGCAACCCAAGTGTCCATCTACCAATGAATAGTTAAACAAATGCGGCATATCCATACAATGGAATATTACTCAGCATTAAAAACAAATGAAGCCCTGAAACATGCAACAACATGGATGAACCTTCAAAACATCATGTTGAGAGAAGTAAGTCAGACACAACAGGACGAATATTGTATGATCTCACTGATATGAAAGAATTAGAATAAGGAAACTTAAAAAATTAGAATCTAGAATATAGGATACCAAGGGCTGGGTTGGGGGTAGGGAATACTTAAAGTTTACAGAATTTCCATTTGGGTTGATTGTAAAGTTTTAGAAATGGATGACAGTAACACAAATTATATTAGCGCTAAATTATATACGTGAATGTGGTTAAAAGGGGAAATTTTAGGTCATATATATGTTATTTGAATACAAATTAAAAGATAAAACATTGGACTGTCCACCACAATGAACCCTATTTTAAATGATGGACTATACATAATAGTACAATTATAAAAACGTTATTTTATGAATTATAACAAATGTATCACACTAATGCAAGGTGTTAATAATAGGGTGGTATATGGGAAATAAAATACACATTAATGTAAATTATGGACTATAATTAATGGTACAATTACAATATTCTTTCATCAATTGTAACAAAGCTACCACACTAATGCAAACGGTTAATAATGTCGGAAGGGGTAATGGGAATACTGTATTTCTACAAGATTTTTCTGTAAACCTACAAAATTTCTAATTAAAAAAAATTAAAAGACAAAAAAAAAAAAAAAAAAGCCCAGTGTGAGTACATTGGTCCTACTCAGATAATCCAGGATAATTTATCTATCTCAAGATCCTTAATTTAATCACATCTGCCAAGCCCCTTTTGCCATATAAGGTAACGTATTCATAGGTTCCTGGGATTGGGACACGGACATCTTTGGAGATAATTATTTGGCTACCCAGTACCATCCCACCCCCCACCCCTGGAATAAGCTGTAGTCACCTCCAGTGACGATGGCTTTATAATTCACTCTTCATTGTCTGCTTTCCTTCCTTGCTCACTTCCCCACTCCCCAACTAGTGTTTTCTGAACTTCCCAAGTAAACTACTTGATCTCAAAGATTAGTCCCAGGGTCTGCTTCTGAAGGAACCCAAACTAAGACAAATATGACGAGGAGAAAAGCCTACGGTTGACAGAGGGAGGAGTCAAGAAAGATGGACTGCGCCATTTTAGGAGAATGATAACAATTGGAAGTCAGAAGGGAATCTGCTTTTGAGAAGAAGATAACAAGTTCTATTTTAGTTGAAGTGACAGTAGATGAAGGAGGTAGAAATATTTGCTAGAAGAGTAGAGAATCTCCTATGAGGTGAAGGCTTTGAGACATGACGGAAAACGTGGTTACAACTTTTTAATTTGATAACAATTTGTTAGTGGAAAAAATAAGAGATCTATAGGGCATTGTCACCTTTAAAGTAAGGAGAATAATTTCCACTCCAGAGGCAGAACTGTAAGCCCCAGAGGAGCATGAAATATCTAAAACAATAGCTCACACTTCCCCTTCCAGAAACCTTTTTCATTTTCTTAGTTCACAATCTCTCTGTCACAGTTGGGCACTGTGATGAGGTATTAAGCCCTCACTGCAATCAAATGATGTATTACTTTTCCCATTTTATGGCTGAGGAAACTGAAGAGAGGTTAGGGAACTTGTGCAAGGTCCGACAGACAATGGCAGAGGCAGGATTTGGAATAAGGTGTGTTTAATTCCCAGAGCCTGAAATTTAAAGCATCACATTCTCCTGCTTTGGTTTTGATTATAAAGAGAAGAGGAATTCAAGGAGGCTCCATCAGGTCTCATGAAAATAAGCTGCCCACAAGTTGGTCTACTTGTATCAAAAGTTTGGTCCTCACCCTTCAAATTGAAGGCCCATTCCTCTTCACGATCTTCAAATCAACCACGCCAAGCCTCATGTGGACCCTTAAATCTTGTGTTTGCATCATCTGCGTCTAGAACCATTGAGTCAAATCATCTAATCCCCCCAGATAAGCAGGAAGACGTAAAGTCCCAGAATCCTACCCTGGATGGAAAACAATGATGAAGTTATGCAGTGCACAGTCAGAATCTCTTGCTTTTAATTCTGCTATATAAAAAAATAAAATGGTAGTCTAATCACTTAATCTTGCTCTGACTGATTTCACTTCCTCATGCAGAGGCAGGATTTACAAGACCTGCTCCTTCATTGAGAGATGTCATAGGGACATATGAAAAATGTCACGTGAACTTGTTTCGAGTTATAAATAGAATAGGGGCACTCACGTTAATTCACAACATGGCAAATTTTTTGTTTTTCTAATGAATGCAAGTTTTAGTCAAACCTTTCCCAGCACAGTGTCTGCTGTACAATTGATGCTCCTCAAATATTTGTTGCTTTTTATGATGAAAAGAAATATTTCATTGCCAAGTAACATATTGTCTACCTTCTCCCAATCATGAGTGATATATGTTGAGTCATTCCAATTATGTTCATGAACCCCCCTCACTATATGGTATCTAACTTCTTAACAGAAACACTCTATCTTCTCTACAATGCTGTGGATATTTCTGTAAAATGAAACAATGGATAGTCATTTGTCAAATATCAGAACACTAGACCTTTTGGTCTGTTTTTAATCATACCTGGGCAATTTTTTTTTCCCTTTTCCCTTTTTTTAAAGCATACTCCCCATTGTGGAATACAACCCATACACACAGAAGTGACAACTCTCCAAGTCCAACCCAACAAATAGTTACAGAGCAAACCTCAAAGCATGCCATAGGCCACAGTTCCATACTCAGACATTTTCCCATTGTGAAATAAAAAATATATGCAAAAAGGGAACAACCTTCAAGGTACAATTTAACAAGAAGTTATATAGGAAATTTCCAAAAATGCCATGAGTCACAGTACCATAATTTCAGTTATTTCCTCATTGTGAAATACAACTTATACACAAAAGGTGATAACTTTCAAACTGCAATTTGCTATACAGCAAATTTCAAAGAATGCTATGGGTTACAGTTACACCATTTCTGCTCTTTCCCTCTAGCCATTCCAGTACCCCAGCGACCAAGAAAAAGAAAATTATATAGAGACTCAGCATTCATAATCCTTTGTCAAACTTCATCTTGTCTGTTGCTACCCCTTCCTCTAGTTTAATCACTTTCCCGATCCTCAGGGATGTCTAGGCAGTGACCACCCTAACCTGTTCATGTTGAAAAGGGTGTCGATATCATGGGAAAAGGGGACGCCTCTGGTTGATGTTCTTGAAGAGGCTACTGACTCTGGGTTTGGGAACTTAGCTGGCATAGGAGCTCTCTGGAGGATTCAAGTTTCTGGAGAACAAACCCAGTGAGTGAAAGTTTACAGAGTCTCAGACAGAGATCCAGGCATTCCTCAAGGTCTTTGGGACTACTGTTGACATATTGCTTTACAGTTGGCAGGTGGCTTCCTACAGTTAGATGTTTCTCAAACGTCAGTCATTTATATAACATCAGCGTTCAGAGTTTCATGGCTTATACTCTATTTACCAAGTGTTTTACTTTAAATCGACTCGCTTTTTCACTTAAATAAGTTTATTTAAAAAGTGAACCTCATATCACTTCCATAACTAGAAATTCAATATTGTTTACCACAAACGGAATGCAAACAAATGGGATGAAAACAAAACAACATTACTCAATTCCAGCTAAATACTGCTGTTGGGTAAGATATGCTCTCTTGTGTGTGTGTGTGTGTGTGTGTGTGTGTGTGTGTGAGAGAGAGAGAGAGAGAGAGAGAGAGAGATTTGCATACATTAGAGAGGGTTTAGAGATAAACAACTTTTAAAATAATACTTTTAACTGAATTATTTGGATTGTAAAGGTAGTAACACTGACTCACATGGCGAGGAAGTTATTTGCTATGTACCACCTACCATCATCCATCATCTTGCATTCTACCAGTGTTTATCTGCTCTGTATTTTGGGAAGCAATATAATGGATTATAATATTAATTTGCCAAACAACCTTGTTAAGTGATGTGTTAAGTAATCAGTGTAGATGCTGCTCCTATTTTACAGATTACAAAACTAATGCTCAGAGACGTTAGGTGGCTTGCTCAAATACGCAGACGGTAAATGGCAGAGCTGGGCGTCCAACCCAGGCCTTCTCATCCCAAATCTTTATACTGCACCAAAACTTTTTTTGGGGGTAAATCCCTGTGAGATGCCTCAGAGGACTTGGACTAGGCACGATGAAGATCCATTCCCTCAAGCATTTTATAATCCAGTCAAGTAGATGAGAAGGACCAAGTGATACATTTATATGGCATGAAGTAAAAAGTAAATAGTGGCTTAGAGAATAATGGTGAAAAAATTTAGCAAGTGAGCTCATTATAAGTTGGACTGTTAGGGAAGACATTTTGGAGGAGGTGAGATTAAAACTGAGTGTAGAAGGGAAAATACAATTAGATGATTTGAAGAGAAGACAGAAGGAAAGGCATTTCAAGTAATAACACTGTGATCACAATTACCAAAATTATCAAAGGAAGTTCCACCTTGATTCACTACAGGTAGGCGAAATGCAGACAGGAAGCACCACGGCTGAGCTTTAGACTTATGTGCTACAAAGAAAAATTAACTACCAGTTTGGACTCTTTAAATATGTTATTTCCCTTAAAAATATGTATATCCTTTTGTTCCGGAAAATCTACTTAAAAGAGTTTATTCTAAGGAAATAATCATGGATGTGGGCTAAAATTTATAAGGATATGCCTCATCCTTACAGGGAAATTGAAAATAACTCTAGCTTTTGACAACAAGGGATGTGGTTACATAAACTTGGAGACAGCGACACCAGGGACACCGTGCAGTCATCAGATAGGAAGTCAACCCTTGCAATTCGAGTGTGCTTCTTGGTCCAACAGCATCACTTTCATCTGGGAACTTGTTAAAATGCTGTTTCTGATTCAGTACGTCTGGAGAAGGGTCCAAGATTCTGCATTACTAACAAGCTCCCCAGTGAATCACGAATGCATTAAAGTTTGAGAAGTGCTGATGGAGATGGTTAATGGCATGGAAAAAGATATTTGCAATTAAATGAAACAAGCTGATTTCACAAGAATTAATTCTGCATGATACTACAATGATAAAATTATATATATAAAGAGTGATAGGAAAGATGCCAAAATCCCAATAGTGGTAGAATTATAGAGGATTTGAAATTTTCCTTTTTTTGCTTATCCATATATATATATATGTATATTTTTTCTTTTACTAAACACACACATCTTTTAAAAATAAAAGCAATATGACTATATATTTAAATATCTTTTCTGTTTTCAGAATTTCACTGAATTCTTTCAGGAAAAATAAACATCAACCAAAAGGTTGAAATAACCCACAGGGATCTAATCAGTGTAACAAGAAGCTGTCAGAAGAGAAAAAGACATAAGATGAGAATTTTCCACTAGGTATGAAATAAGTGTATGTAACCTTCATGTTGCAGTCCCTGGAGCTCTTGGGATTTTTTTTAACAAGGCTATAAAGCTAAAGGAGCATAGACATTCTGAAGACTGCCAAATGGAAAAGTACTTTTATGATAAAACAGATCAATTTCCCTTAAGTATTTTCAGTGACTATTTGAGCTCTGCTTGGGAATATTCCAGCAATGTCACTTCTAAGTTAAAAGAGAACTCAGCTGCTTTGTTAGAATGATTCTTTGCCTGTATTCTCTCCTAGAAAATTTACCTTAAACTTTATTCTTTTCTCTCAGCTGTCCTCCAATTTGGTGATCCCTTTCCTTTGGCATATTATAGTAAGAAAAGGATTCAAATCTCAGCTTCACTATTTCACAGCTGCTGGTACTTTTTGGCAACAAAAGTAAAGAGCATCCGTTTCTTTACCATTAAATTGGCTGAAATAGTATTTACTTAAGATGATTAAGTGAAATAATGCAAGTAAGGCACTTATTATGGAGCATGAATGAAGTACTTAATAAGTTGACTAACTGACTGCTCCCTTCATCAGTCAATACTGTGTACCATGTGCCTATTTATGCCAGAAGTTGCTCTATGGGCAGAGGATGTAAATGATCCCAGACATATTTCCTTATCTCAGGATGTGTTCAGGTTAACTGGAATTACCAAGGAAAAGACAGTTACCCTAGAGTATAACAAATACTACAATAGAGGGCTGGATATTGTGGGAACAAAAGAGACCCTAACTCAAACATTGGATGGTTGAAGAGGGTTTCCTGGAGGAAGTGGCATCTAAACTGAGGCCTGATAGACCAGTATGTCTTAGCCAGGAAAGGCTGGGAGGTCCAAGACAGTGGGAATAATGCATTTAAAGGCTCAAATGTGAGGAAGAGCACAGAATGTTCAGGTGCTCACAGCAAACTAAAAATAGGATATGAAATTTGGAGTAGAATGTGGGGATAGGGCGGTGAGGCAGTGGAAAGAAGGGAAGTGATACTGGTGGATAAGCAGAGCCCGCATACAAATGGGCCTTGGACGCCACCCAAAGGAAGTTTAACGTTATCCAAAAGGCAAGAGGAAGAGTCTGGGTCAGACACGGTCTGTTTGGGGTTTTAGGAAGATCACCCTGCTGCAGTGCGGAGACTGGACTGGAGGCAAGACAGGAGGACTGGAGATCAGCTAGGCAGCTGTTGGATTAACACAAGTTAAGAGATGAATCCAGCCTGAGCTTGGCTGAGGTCAACAGAAACGGATGACTGTAAATGGAGTGAGATTGGTGATAAACTGGAAGTGGGAGTGGGGGTGATGGAATGGACATCAAAGATATGCTTAATAAGTGGTTACTTCCTTTCCTCTCCATAGAGACCTACTGGTCATGCAGGCCAAAGGAAAATTAACCCAATGGTATCAGAGAAAATATTTTCTAGATACAAAATATTTGGCTCTTCTTAAAAAGGACTGCTTCAAATTTATACAACAGGCCAGCAGTTCTCAACACATGATGTGGGTATCTCTGGGATTTCATTTAGGGGGACCATGAGGTCAACACTATTTTCATAATAATGCTAAGACACTATTTACCTCTCTGCTCTCATTTTCTCTCGAGCGTACAGTGGAGCTGTCCACAGGCCACATGATAGGTAATGAGGCAAGTGCTCTGATGATTTATGCTACATGTGTTTGAGTACTAGATTTCAAATTTCTCTGTGTTAATTTCTGATACGGTAAGTATAGATAGATACAAACCAAATAAACAAGAGCTCTTTGGAGTCCTCAATAATTTTTAAGAGTTTAAAGGGGACCTGGGCCAAAAACACTGAGAAACACTGCTATAGGCATTAAAAAGCAGTTGGTAGGTATCCACTACTAAAAGCTTAGTATACGTAATTTAATATGTAAATTTATGCGTGAAGGCAAACTATTGACAGAAGAGTATAATTCTTATCTTGTTTTCATTGTCCTTTTGAATCACAGTTGTTGTCTGCACAATATAAGGATAATGTCTGGGATTTAATTTATACAGGACCACATCTATCTAAAGAAAGCAAAGCACATAACACAGTATACTAGGTAGAAAAATGAAACTTAAATTGGTGATTCTGAAGATATTTTGTTTTTAAACTTATTTTTAAAGTTAGAAAACAGAGACACTGAGTAATCCTCATAACTTAGAACAAGATCGCTGTTGTGTGGGCAGAAAAGCAAAATATAAGCTGCACTGTGGGCAAGTGGAAAATAACAGAGAGAGAAATGATGTAAGCTAGACTAAGAGAACTAGGGCTCCAAATTCAAGTTCCCATCCAATAAAGGACTCTAGGATGCTCTATGAACCATTCCCTTAAAAAAAAAAAAACAGAGAAATGGGCTAGCTAACCAAGCACAAACCTGAGAAACACTTAGACACTGGAGACAGCACAGGAATCTTTATTGTATTCCTGAACAAACCCGGGGCATCTGTACTTCCAAGAAGTCATAGAACCTCTCAGCATGGAAAGGCTGAAGGGCAGATTGAGGGCAACACAGGAGACAGAGGGCAGGTCAAGTTCAAGACCCAAGACTGGGATTCCATATGACTGTTAGGAAGAATGAGGGATCTAGAAGGCTAATGAAATCATCTCGTCGATGAATAAAGCAGATTCAAAAAAGGTGGAGAACAGAATATATCACATGGTCCATTTGTAAAAAAGAGAGGCGGGGGCAGCCTTTATGTATGAAAATGCTTGTACAGGCAGACTATCATTGGAAGAATACATCCGAGACAGAATTAGCAGTGTCCTCGTGGGAAGAGACATTTGGGGTCTGGGGCTCTGGGGAGAGGAGACTTATGCTGCATCCGTTTTTGTACTGTTCTAAGGTTTTTAACTCTGGAAAGCTATTAGATTAATAAAAAGTTTCAATAAAAATGAAGAATTTGAATGTGAAAAAACAGGATTCTTTAGTAGGTAAATCTAGGAAGCCTAAGAATTGCTACATGACTGAAGTGAGTGAAAACCCACTGGGAAGATCAGGGGCGTCGTTTTAGTTTATAAAACTCAAGGCTCTCCTGGGGACTTCTGAAAGAGATCGCTTTAAGACTTCTTTTACCTTCTTTTTTATTTTTATTTTTATTAAATGGTACTCTGTCAAAGAAAACATCTTACCAACTTATCACCCTTAAGAAGTAGTTAAGGAAGGATTTTGATAAATTCATGGATTACTTTGGATCTATCTATTACTCTGTAAATTGCTGGTCTTTTTTGTTTAAAAGCAATAGCATGCGGATGTAACCCCTGATCAGAGGTGAAGAGCTTTAAAATCCGTATTCATATGAAACAAATTTTAAAAGATTTCTTCCTGATTGTAAAAACAATTCACATTTCATCATAGAAAATAAGGAAAATATTTAAAAATTAAAACAAAGCTATGTATGCAGATTTGATCATTTTACCCCACTTAACATTATGGCCTAAAGATTTTCCTGTTTAATGAAAAAATAAATCTAAAAAACCTCCTATTTAGTTATTAGCATAAGTGATGTATCCATTTCTTTATTACTACTGAAATAGCTATCAATTCTTCACTTTAATAACCATCATTGCATTAACATTCATGGATATTCCTTGTTAACTGTGTATCTGAGATTTGTGTAAACTCCTTGAAACAGAAATTTGGAGAAAAAGAATAGCAACATTTTTAAGTCTCTTAATGCATTCTGACAACCTACTCTTAAGAAAGATTGTACAAATTTTCATAAATTTTTAGTATAATTTTAAAGGGATTAAAAACACAATGAAGCATTGACAGTAGCCAAGTTGGACAAGCCTCCTTAATACCTGTGTTGTACATCTGAGACTGCAATTGGCAAGTACTAGCTCCACTTCTACCTACCTACCAAAGCAGCACTGCCCCTAAGTTCTCACTCTGTCCCTACTATGAGGCTCTGCCAATCTCCTGGGCCCCAGCTTCTTAGCCTAAATCTCCTCAATGTGCCTCTACTTCCAAAGCTGGACTTGTGCCTGGGATTACAATTTTCTTGTCTACCATCTGCATCAAAGGTTTGAAATATCTTCTCAAAATTCTTCCTACAAAAATAAACTCTGTTCTTTAATTATTTGTTTAAAATTATCCACCATTTTCCTGTGTAGGGTAATATGAGGGAATGAACTGAATACTATTGGGGTATACCATTTGTTGGACTCTGAGGCTCTTGTTTTTGTTTTATTTTGTTTTTAATCTCTAAAGGGCCTAGAAATCAAATACGTAAGTTTTAAAGGAACAGGACTTACAAGATGTCATGGAAAGAGAACAGGAAAAACACAGAAATTTAGAGTAACACCACTAGATCTACCAGACTTGGGTTCGAGTCTCAGTTTTCAACTTACTAGCTGAGTGACTGCGGTAGATTTTTAAAACGATTACAATTCTTAGCAGCTCCTCCCATTGAGAGACTATTTCTCCACCATGAGTCTGGACTGGGGTTATGACTTGCTTTGGCCAATACAATGTACCATAAATGATGTTGGGGGATTTCTAAACCTGGGCTTTGGTTCTTGGCAGGGTAGTATCTCTGCCACCACCACCATGTGAATAACCCCAAACTAATCTGTTGGATGATGACTGACCATGTAGAGCAGATGATGAGTCTTCGTGGCTGAGGCTATCCTAGACCAACCAACCCCCAGCTCACACAGGCAGTCGCATGAGTGAACCCAGCTAAAATCAGAAGAACCTCCATGCCAAGCCCAGCTCAAATTGCTGACCCACAAAACTGTAAGCTAAATAAATGGTGGTTGTTTTAAGCTACTAAGTTTTGGGGTGTTTTTTTTTACAGGGCAAATACTGATACAGTTACTTTAGGCATGTCAATCTTTCTGGGGTCCAGTTTGCTTATCTCTCAAAAGGGGGTAGAACTTCTTAATTCAAAGGTTACTCCTTTCTTTCATATTTAATTATATTGGAGCTGCACTGTTCAACAGAACGACGATTCACATGCTCCAAATCTGAGCTGCCCAATATGGCAGCCACAGCCACATGTGGCTCTTAAGCATCTGAAACGCGGCTAGTATGTCTGAGGAACTGAAATTTAAATTTCATTTCATCTCAATTCATTTACATTTAGATTGGCATTTATGACTACCATACTGAAGAGCTCCCAGAACTTCAGTAAACTATAAGATTCTTTATCACTGCAAGATGGGTGTGGAGAACTCACTCTTCAGGTAAACAAGTATGTGAAACACTTCTCTCCCACCCATCCACCCAGAGTCAGCTTCCCAAGACCTCTTCTAGCAAAGCCAGCTAGTTCCTGAAGGACAGCTGTGCCATAGGACCTTAGGAGAGTAGGAAGCAGGGGAGAAGAAGGGAGAGGCAGAGGTCTAGACAGTTAACCCTGGCCCCGAGCTATCTCTCAAATGCTTTTCCTGCCTTATCACTGTGCCCCAGTCACCAAGCCTCCTAGGACTTCCTCAAGCAGGCTGCCAAGTTCCCATCCCAGGGCCTGTTGTGCATTTTCTCCCTTCTTAGCCTGGAATGCTCTTCCTCTAGATCCGTGTTTCTCAACCACAACACTCTTGGCATTTGGGGCAGGAAAATTCTTTGTTACAGGGGGATGTCCTGTGCAAGGCGGGATATTTAGCAGCATCCTTGGCCTCCACCAGATGCTGGTAGCAACCCTTCACCCCAATTGTGATAACCAAAAGCATCTCCAGATGCCAAATGTCCTCTGGGAGACAAAAATCACCCATGGTTGAGAATCGCTGTCCTAGATATCTGCATGATTCATTACCTCACTTAATTTAAGTCTGTACTCAAATGCCATCTCTAGGGAATCTTTTTCAAAGCCCAGTCTAAAACAGAAACCCCATCACTCTGTGTCCCCTTTCCCTGCTGTCTTTTTCTTCATAGTATTTATCACTAGTTAATATTATATTAGATACTTCTTTGCTTACTGTCTTAACTGTTTACATTCACTGCCATAGTTCTAGTACCTAGACAATTGGTAGATGCTTTATAAATATTTGTCAAATGAAAGAAGGAAGGAGGAAGGTACCTGCACCCTTTGGGAAGTCGAAAGAGAGACAGGAAGTTGTCACTCTGTGGGAATGCAGACTTGCCACCAATAGAAAGGCTTCAACTCTATTTAGCTATTAAAATCTGTATTGGTTGTTATATAGAGCAATGACAAGGTTTGCAAAAATTTTTTACTAATGGACACACCTTCTCTAAAGTGATACTTTGAACTTTATTTCTTAAAGTGCAATTTGAAATTTTATTTGTCGATCGTTTGATGAACAGTATGCACTTTTGAGACCTAAAATTGCATTCATTTCACATCATCAAGAAAACATATACTTACTCAATATTAACATTTATGTCTGTTTTCCATTGGGAAAAAAGCAGTCTGATAATTAGAAAAGTGCCTGATTAAACTCCTGCATTTTACCTTTACAGCTATAAGTTAAAAATATGTTTCTAGAGGTTTTTTGTTAGCGTTGTTGCATATGCCAATCAATTGAGTGCTATACTGATTCCAGCCCAAGTAAGTGTGTCATGTACTGAAGTCCTTACTCATTTGTAAGACAAATGACACAAGACTTGGTGTTTTTTGTTTTGTTTTGTTTTGTTTTCCTGGAGATTTGTTATATTCTTTCTGATTTTTAAGATGGTGGCTTTCTTCTGGAAAGAATTGCAAGTATAAGGTAAAGAGCTGCAAGCATTCAGAGAAATTACAAGTGCTGAGACTATTTTACTTTTTGGAAAGGAGGTAAGAGACGTGGAGACTAGTGGCAGATCTTCATGAATGGTCAGAATACACTCCTAAAACCTGAATCTAGAGCTTCTAAAAATTAAGTTATGCGCTTTCATATTTTCCCAAGATTTCACTCATGAAAATCTTTCTAGAACAACACATTACTACCCTTTCTTTTAAAATAGAATATTTGGAAGACTGCAGTTTAATTGATGACATGTGGTCATTGTTATGAATGGGAATCATCTTGTGAAGCTTCACATAAGCAGGACCAAGGCTAGGGGTGAAGGTCTCAGGGATTCAGGATTAGAAGCTCAAGAGGGGTCCTAGAATTCATTTCCTCTTACAGGTGGAATGTAGCACATGCAGAGCCATGAAAGCAATGTCACAGGACTGCCTTTTATAAAATTAATTGTTGAATTAAAGACTGAAAGTACCCTTTCCCTATGAGGTTATCACAATTTTTTTTTTAAAAACAATCACCTTCTTTACTTTTTTCCTAGGGTCTTATAAACTGTCCAGGACTCATCCAAATCTTGTTATTTCTACTGCCAGATCTCTTGCCAACTCACACCACTCATTTATTTCCCTTTCAGTATTTCTATGGGAGAGTATTCGTCATTATTAGTCCAATAGTTGGAAGAACCTACTCCGCAGGTATCTCACCCTTTCCTCCTAATTCCACCACCATAATCATCATCATCACAAAATGGATACTTGCAAAGACTTAATACCAGACTACATTTTTCTGGAAGCATTTCACAAAGTTTGAATTTGAACAGAATTCTGGACCCCTACACAATGCATTTTAATAATAATAAGAATAATAAGTGTGAGTGTTTATATACTATTTGCAGGACAAATCAAACTCTTTTAGTATTTTCTTTCACAATAAAATTTTACTTTTTGATTGAGATCCCAGTTGATACCTCAGCAGACAGGAAGGCGATTAAAGACAGCCTCTTAAGGTTGGAGCCATAATTGCCTGGCTGGAAGGTAAGCTGATGTATCCTTGAGGAAGACTCAGGTTTGCAATAACTGTTCCCTGAAGGTACTGAAAGATGATGGAATCTTTTCGGAAGTATTCTTCATCCATCTGTGCATTAGAGCTTGGAATCAACACCATGACTGCTCTGGAAGCTCTGTGCTAAGGATTTTTTCTAAAGCCTAAAGGTTTTATTTTTCTAGGAGGCTACAAAACTAACCCCTGCAGGCAAGTCAACCTGTCTTCATTGTCCACAGGGAAGCTGGCAAACATGACCAAGACACATTATTATATGCTATTCAGAGGGTGGGAAAATATTTACAGATGAGTTCTCTGAAAGTAATAGACAATTCAATAGACAACTGAAAGGAAATGACAATTCTTATACAGCTGCATTATATGCTAAGTCCCAAAGCTAAAAGCAGCCAGAGTACCTAGCAGAAAAGCCTCCATGTCTTAGTTAACTAATAAGATTCTCTTGTTTTTCTAATTTTCTCTTGAAAGTTTATCTTTTTAAGTTGTTTTGAGTGGCAGGTCATGAGAGGGGGGAAAGGGAAGGTTATTGTCTCTCATCACTGAGAAATACTCAGTATTTCTATTCAGCCAGGCATGGCAGCTTATACACCAACAGAATGTACAATAAAACAAATCAGAGGGCCTATGAAGAACATGTCTTTCAGCCAAGTTACTAGACAATAGAGAAAAATTAATAAGATACTTATCAGGCTAAGGTTTCTGAGCTTGCCCATTTCGGGTCACCCTCAGGCTTTCTTTCCTTCTTCCACATCTCCCCCTTTGCGTTTCTCAGTCCATATTGCAGGATGCTGTCTACAACTTGGTTACCCTATTCAGTTGCACATATTTATATTAATCTATAGCCAAAGACTCTACCAGATGATGACGATGATGGCTCATTCATTCTCCCATTCAGCATATGCACTGGGAGCCCACTGCCTGCCAGGCAATGTGATAGAACAAGCTCCTGGCCTCATGAAGCTTGTAGTCACTACTGACATACATGTCTGAGGGCTTCCGTAAATCTTGAATGCAGTAACACCCCTGTGTGATCCCTGGAGGATGTGATTTATCCTTGCATTAAATATGATTCTCCTCACCACAGCAGTGTTTCCTAGGGCTGATGCCTTTGAACAAATAATGCCTTGAGCTATTGCTGAGATCTAAAATAGCTTTTTGACAAACCCCTTTGCTGGCCTTCCCACGGTGTCCTCTACTTGACCCTTTCTTTCTCACAGGTTCTCAGTGTTTTACAGCTTATAATCACCTTCACCCTCCTCATCCCCACAGTCTCCTCTCTATTCCTAACCCCTCTGTTGTTTGCCATGTTTCCTATGCTTCCCTATTTTCTTTCTTTGACCTTTCATGCTTCTCTTTTCATGCTTTCAGTCTGGTCAGTCCATTATAGTACCATAATTTCTGGGTTTTCTGAGTTACTATTGTTGCTTTTGTCTGCTCAAAGGCTAAGCAAAGAATCCTTTAAAACATACATTCATCCGTCCCCACCAACATTCCTCAGCCCCATCAAATTTCTTTTGGTGCTATTCCAGATGCCTGAAGGTGCTTGTGAACTGATATCTGAGTTTTGGATAACGGATAAACAATTGAAGCTCACTTTGCCAGAGACAGCGAGAGCTTTTCCTGAAACATCACATACACTCACATCATATGAAAAAAGGTAGAGTCAGAATTAGAAGATAAGCGCTAATGAATAGCACTCTGAAAAACAGGCCAAAGGGCTCTAAGCTTTGGCAGTATATTACTCTGCAATCTTAAACAAATCATGCTGACTCACTGGTTCTCCAGTATTCAGAAAACAAAACAGGAATGCTAGATAAGAAAGACATACATTAATATTTCATGGGAGAAAGATGCCTCATAAGCAGCCTAGTCCACTCCAGTTTATTTTGAAATGGTGGTGGAATGGAAGGGTCACATCAATTTGATTATTTGATTAACTAATAATTACCATATGCCCTAGATATGGATTTCTATTTTTTAAAGAACCAGAATGAAAAGTACTTGTCAATAAAAAATATGCTACCAATACCTTATCAGGGGACAGAACATGGGCAGAGATTGGGCAATTGATGATGTAGGAGTACAGAAGGTTCAATAAGGCTTATTGTAAAGATTCGTAGATTGTAATCTCTTACAGCAGTCACATCTATTCCTGAGTTTTAACTGTTACGTAAGAGATGTTCATCTGGTTCAAAATTTATATTCTCTGTAGCACACTTTCTAATTTAGACTACATGGTCAGTTTATTTAAACAACATAATTACATGGAACCTAGAATAGGGAATGAGATTTTGTTATTCTATACAGGGTTAATGTAATACCCCGATACACCCTAGAGTATTTTGGGCAGAAAATAAAAAGTATTCGCAAAGTCCCCTTGAGGGATTAGTGAAAAATGTGGAAGTATTAAACTTCCTCACCTGGGGAAATCCCAATTTTCTCACAAGCATTATGAACTCCCAATTTAATAAGTAAAGCTCTCTATCTTGGGGTTTGCCCTTATGAAACTTATTCCTGCAAAGGAGAAGCTAAGCCTACTTACAATCACACAATAAGAGTCACCCTCAGAGAACCTCTTTTGTTGCTAAGATGTGACTTCTTTTTCTCAGCCAACTCTGCAAATAGACTCACTACCCTCCCCTCTATATGAGACATGAATCCCAGGGGTGTAAGTCTCCCTGGCAATGTGGGAAATGACTCCTGGGGATGAGCCTGGCGCTGGCATTGTGGGATTGAAAATGCATTCTTGACCAAAAAGGGGAAGAAAAATTAAACAAAATAAAGTTTCAGTGGCTAAGAGATTTCAAATAGAGTCAAGAGGTCTTTCTGAAGGTTATTCTTATGCATTATATAGACATTCCTTTTTAGTTTCTAGTGTTATAATACCTAGAAGGCAATACCTGAATCTGTTGAACTGTAATCCAGCAGACTTGAGTCTTGATGATAACTGTGTAACTATATAGCTTTTATCATGTGACCATGTGATTGTGAAAACCGTGTGACTGACACACCCTTTACCCAGTGTATGGGCAGATGAGTAATAAAATAAAGAATACACACACACACACACACACACACACATACACACATACACACACACATAAATAATAGGGGTATGGGAGCATGGGATGTTTTGGGTGTTCTTTTATATTTTTGGTTTTTTTCTTTATTTTGGAGTAATGAAAATGCTCTAAAATTGATTGTAGCTATGAATGCACAACTATATGATGATACTGTGAGCTACTGAATGTATATTTTGGATGGATTATATGGTGTGCAAGTATATTTCAATATAATTGCATTAAAAAATAAGCTACCAGAATATTATTTGCCTCAGAGATCAGTAAGAACATTATAACAACACCACTAAAGCTGACTTGACTTAATTTTTTTTTTCTTTAGGATTTTAGAAAAACAGAAACCTATATAAAGCCATCTACATTTGAATATTAAACTGTTCAACAATAAAGTTACATAATATCCAGTTCATTTGATCCAGACCCAACATATTGCTTGGCATTCTGAAATTTTGATCTGGCTTTTAAGTGGTTTCCTCAGTTGTTTTGTACAGCTTCTCCTCTTTTCTATGACTAAAATCATCTAAAGCCTCTTACAGTAATTATACTGGAAGAGGCTTTTCCATTAAAGGGTCATCAAAGAATTAATTTTTCAATTAATCAACTAAATGAAAATTCCACTCAAAGCTTTAGTTACAAAAAGAAAATGCATATGTTAAGAACTAATGGGACTGGGACACTGACGATAACGGATGATTTAGCCCTGTTACAACATCTCTGTGTTACTCATCCTGACACCTGCAGTCCTTACTGCTAGCCAGGCTCATGGTTACCGTGTCAGGGACACAGAGATGGATTTCATGCATGTTCAAAACGTGGATCAACAGTGCCCAAGTGGGAATGCCCTTCTATTAGCTCATTTAAAAAACGACTCATTTTCACTCCTTTTCAACTTCTGAAACTTTATAATGTGGTGTCTACTTATTTTCCTCATAACTCTCTCTGAATATATACAGGTTTTTCTTGCCTTATGAAATGGTAGAGCTGGTCTGAGGAATGTGGGACACATTTCCCTTGACACATTTCAAACCATATGAGAAAGAAGGGCCCTTCTGCAACAAGCTGTCATAGTGAATACTGACAGAAAGCAATCATGAAGCGAGTCTCACTCAGTTCCCTTCCACCTCCACTTCATATAACATCCCAAATGCCAATATTCCTGATGAATCTCCCTTCTGGGCATGAGCTACTAAGACTTTATTGTTTGAAGTGATATTCTGAGGCAAAGCTTGCTATTCTGGAGCTCGCAGTCACAAGACATTCTCTTCCTTGATTACCAGCACTGAGCTATGGGTAGGACATCACTCTTCATCAAAGGACCTCACAACCCTCGTCACCAAATTAGTGGGTGGAAGAGGTGGGCTAACATCTTAGTACCTTGTGGAGGATTCATTACCTGGTATTAATTTCTTTAGCACTACTATTCAGTTTCCTGCTTGAGCTAGGCTATTTCTTTCATATGAGTTCTTTGCACACACTCTTAGATAAGGAGAGCGCTGCCTCCACCATCTCAGTTCTTAGACCTTTGTTGTCAGGGTAAGATCTGACACAAGAAATAAGAAGAACCAGAAGACTTGGGGATTTGCATTGAAAACTCCCACCAATGACAGAGGAGAAGGGGTCCAGAAAGTGGGAAGGAGAACAGATAAAAATAGGAACCAACACGGGTTGGGTTTGGGTTTATAGAAAGTTTCATTTTTGATTAAGGTTAAAGCTTGGGTACTTACAAGAAATTAGCAGCTTGACTGATTAAAGAAAATGGATGTCAAACCCAGACAAACTTCATATAACCAGTTCAGTGACTAAATGTTTTTTGTCGTATTATCATCCACCTTCTTGGATTAGGCTCTCTCTGTGTTACCATTAGCGCATATAATAAAATTGATCTCATTTAGAATCTTTGTTTAATAATGGATACACATACTATATACAAATCAAGCAAGTCATTTCCACTCTCAGGGTCTTAGACTTCATCTGAGACAATTCTAAAGTCACCGCAAATTCTACAGGAACACTACAACATGGTTCACATAAATCAAATTCCTACAGGGATCATGGGTACCATAAAGAATGAATGAAGCAGGCTGGAGATAAACCTATAGACTTATAGTACGGCAACCAAGCAACAGAAGCAATCCTTGCTTAGCTATGCGGCATCTTAAAAACCTCTTTTGGGCCAAAGAGAACCTAACTAAGCTGATTTCAGGCTTTTGGGATATCAAATTTACCCAGTCTGAGAATCTACAATAATTTACCAGATGCTGTGGAAGATAGAGTACCAACTGTTCAACAATGGAGTGAGGAAGGGCCCTGTGAAGATGCAAGTGCTGACCTGAGACAGCCTTGTCTGAAAGTGCGAGGGTGGAATTTCACAGTGAACATATGGATTATGAGCCCTGAACATGTTCTTAACCAGACCCTTGAGAGTATTTAAACTACTGAACTGCAAGAAGAAAGCTGCAGCTGTCCATGGTGCTCAAGAGTTGTCCATAAAACGGGTGCCCGTGCTCAGAGTCTCCAGCATGGGGCTACTTCACAATGAACATATTGCACATTAAAGCCATAACCAAATCACCTTGGGGTGCCCCAATAGGACCCAATGCCTTCTTGACTCAGCTCAACAGCAAACACTTAAATAGAAACTCATGCCCTTGACTTCCTTTCTGTAGTTACTAAACAATTTATTTGCATGTGTAGGGGTGTGTACATACATGTCATGTCTTTGAAAGCTTTTCCCAGCACCATATATTTCCCTGATGTTAATATTATTTGATTCTCTAAGTTCCCAAAGTATAGTGCCTAACACAAGTAATCACTTAGATATCAATTCTTCTGCTCTGGAGTGTACAGTCCTGTGACACATAACATCAATTTCTGATCCTTCTTCTTCCCTCCTTGGTAACTATCTTCTTTTATAAATTTAAGGAAAAAAAATCAGTTGTCCTAAAGTGGTGTTGATTTAAAGTCCTCAAAAAAAACAAAGCAAACAAACAACAAAAGGTTGAAAAACAGCATCTAATCCAGAAAACTTCCCACTCTGAAAACTTAGGTTTTAAAAATTTAACTCACCTGGTTTATTTTGAAATCAAACTTCTATTCTGTATGTTCACAAGAACCCGGAGCAAAATGATGTCAGCTGGATTTGAGTTAGTCACTCTTCTCCACCATAAATATTTTAAAATGCAGACCCTATCAATACTAGTTGGAGGAGTTTTTGTGCAAATCCCAGATTATTTTGGAGAGAAAGAGGGATAGTAATTTGACTTGGAGTACTAACAACAGAAGAAGAAAAATGCAGAGAAAAGGGGACAAAAATAAGTATCCTAATAAAATAATAAAAAATAAAGACTTCTTTCACAATGAAGGCTTAAACTCTTTAAACATGAGATGATAAATCTGATGAAATTAGGGAAGTTAATAAAGAAATTATATAATAATAATAAATGGAAAGAAATCTGAAACACCATTAAAACAAGAGGCTCTTTAAAATGCCATTTAGTTCCTAACATTTCAGACACTTGTGTTCCTCATTCCTATGGTTTCCTAAGAAAAAAACCCACAGCCCCTCTAAATAAATCATTCCAATATGTAACATTCTTCATTGCTGGGTTAGTTTTCATCCTATCTCACCTTAATTTTTTGCCATCTAAAACTCATTTCCTTTTTGTTTGAGCCTCTCTATTTGTATATTTATGGAGAAAACACTGGTCATTGTTCTTCAAATAACTGAAAACAGCCACTGAATTAGTGAGATTTGTTGTTCTCTTTCAGACAAATAGAATTTATTTCTTCAACCTCACTCTGTGTACCTTTTACTCCCTATCCTATAAGTTTATTTTCCACAATACTCTTCCAAATTCTTCAAATCCAATTAGTTATGCAATCCCTCCTGAGAGTAGAAAGCATTCCAGAAACTACCCGCCAGCTGCTATTACACTTTTTGTACATACTATTTTCACAGTCTTGCTTAAATTCTAAATGGAAATTATAGAGGAAAGTATTTATGTAGTTCACATATAATAGGAACTGGGTGCAAAAAGATTTTTTTTTTAGGTGAAAAAAAATTACTGGATTAAAGAATCCTGGAGAACATGAAATCAGATGCCATCTTTGAAAATATTCTCTGAGAAAGTTTATGACATTACGAATTCTATTTAGATAGCAAAAATATAACTCCTCATAGTTAATTTTTAAAATTAAAAATCACAACCTGTTATATATTAACGTGAATTAAAGTCCTGCCTCTTTGGCATTATTATATCTTCAACAGGAAAACTACAAATAGTTGATTAATATTTGGTTTACAGTTCTCATTGGAATAGCTAAAAAATACATGATAAATCAAGACAGTCTTTAAAGGAATTCTTAGTATTATATCAGAAAGAGTCAGTTAATAATTTTTACCAAATGCCCATCAGGTACAGGGAGATATGAATTAGAGTCTCTGGGAAGTTATAAAAGAAAGAGAACATCAAACCCTATCGTCAAATTACTAACTCAACTTAAAGGGAAGAGGAAACAAAAATTCAAGTTGCAAAATCATACAAACAAAACCAAAAAGCGAAGTCTCCCAGACAGACTGAACACATAACTATTACCAACTCTGGCTGGGAAACGCAGAGGGAAGGAGAAATGTCAAAGGAGTTTCTGGAGTATTTGGAGGTACTAGAACCAGGTGAGCCAGTATGAGAAGATAGGTTTTGAGTGACATTGTTAAAGGCTATTTTCTTGTCCTAATAGAATCTGGAAGGTCACCTCTGAAAGTAATGAAATCCTCTCTGCACTGCAATAAGATTGTTCAATTTTTAATTTAAGGAAAATCCCAAAGCAAATGGCACATAAAATACTGCAGTTTGGGGGTGGCAGTGATAAAATTATCATCAAAATTTAAAGACCTGTCAATCTAAGCAACGCACATGGATCCATTTTTGAATAAATTATATTGTTTTTAAATGACAGATGTCATTTTTATCATGCACATTCCTGCAATCTAATTCACAATAAGATTCTAAATAGCTATGGCAATAATTTTAGGTGCTGCTTCAGCTAGAAGTCATGTCATTTGCTCTCTTATTCTATTTTTGTTAAATAAATGCGAAGGAGTTTTAATTTACTTCATTATTTCTTCTAACAACAAAGATAAGAAGAACAAAAAAAAAGAACGAGTCTAAAGAACATCTGGCACTCCTCTCCATGTAAAAAAAATATTTTCAGTACAGGTGTTTCCATTCTGAACATTCTATTACCTTCCATATAATCTCCAGTCCAAGTCTTCTTCTCTTAAACTCTGTCTAAAGCCATAAACAGTATCTTTCATCATAACAGTTTTATAGTGACTTTGGCACAGACTCTCTGAAATAATTTTGCCATCTGACTTTAGGATTGGTTATGGGACTAGAAGGGACCTAAGAAATACTAGGGCTATTGCCTTGCCTTCCAGTCTAGCTGAATCAGACAGAGGCAGATTATTTATTGCCCTATTCATGGAATTCTTCTTGGAAACTAATTTCAAGAGAGTTTCTATTAATAATTATAGAAGCCCAGAGCCAGAGTAAAGGTGAGGGCAAACTGTTATAGAAAAAAAAATCACAGTTCAATTTATATATCATATTTCAGGAGAGAAATTAAAATAAAGGGTTCAATTCAACAAACACTATTAAGAACTCACTAGGTACTGGGTCTTGTACTAAGTATGTCTCTGGTGATGTGAGCATTTTGCCATATTGAGTGTTTGTGGCCCAAAAACATTTGTTTGAAATCATTTAACTATCTCAAGTCTTTAGTCTATGAATTAATCTAATTTATGGTATAATCTGATTTATGGTACATCCATGGTACAGTTAATATCCAAATGCAACTTCTGCCATTATCTTATAATTTAATTTGCTCTTCAGTCACACTGATACTGACACAATTGTTATACCCAGGAGGAAATGGTAATGCTTTTGAGGAAGAATGTAACAGCAAGTCTGCCTGGCAGGCTTCATTATTTGGACAATCAAGAGCCACAAAGGTTGGTAAACACTGAATTGTGATTAATCTCTCACACTTGGTCAAGTGCATGGCTGACTGTTGCTCAACCAGACTTAACAATGGATGCTAAGAGGAAGAGAATGATGCTTCTCCACAGCAGCAGGGGATGGCATCTAGTTTTCAAACATGACACAATTTGAGCAAGTTATTCCCTTTGAGAAAGGCATGTCTTCAAAGATAACACTGCATTAAATATTCAGCAAATACTTGAAAGACAAAACACAATTCTGACCTGTAAAAGATGTGCTGGGGACGGGATAAAATGCCTAAATGACGTGACATGCATTTTGCTTTTTTAGGTGTTGGGAGAAGGTCCTGTCAAAAGGTAACATTATTAACACAAGGTCTGATGCATTACTTCCCTTTCAGTAAAGCAACATCAAGTGGCTTCTTTGTGACATTTATAAATGGAGAAGAGCAAGCTTAAACCCAATCTAACTATCTGCAGATGCTATAATCCAAAGAAGCCACATAAGTAAGTTCAGGAGTAATTCAATCTTAATTTTAAAAAGAAAATAAAAATTACTTAAATTATCTCAATTTCTAACTCATGCACAATTAGAATTTTGGCATATATAGAAATTTAAACATCTTTGAAACCAATTGGGCACGCTTCAAACACAAACTCAAGATACTATTAAAAGCACACCAGCAAGCAAGGCACAATTTAATCCCAAATTCTATATAACTTCAAGGCGGAGCCAAACTTCCCCTATTCCTTGAAGCCTTCCCAGTGTTCCCCATAGGCAGAGCTGACTCCTTTTCACAACTCCAGCAGCCCTGATCCACATGGTTCAAAACCTCTGCCTTAGACATAGTTGTTTTTATCCACTATAGCGCGTACCAGTGGGCATGATTTTGCCTCCCAGGAGGCGTCTGGCACCTTCTGGAGACATTTTTGGTTGTCACAACTGAAAGGGTGTTAAAGGCATCTGGTCGGTAGAGGCCAGAGATGCTGCTAAACATCCTCCAGTGCACAGGACAGTCCCCCACGATGAAGAGTCATCTGGCCCAAAGCACCAACAGTGCCCAGTGTAAGAAAGGAATAAGTTTCGTTTTCACATAGAGACAGCATGGAATAAGGGAAATGGAGGCAAAACCAGTTTAAACAAGCCCCAGACAAAGAGAAGAGAGAATCTGCCTGATGTAAAGAGACATGAGGTAGTATCAGAGGCGGGAACTCACAGCAAAAAATAAAAATTTGGGGGGGCATTGGCTAATCAGTTCAAAATCTCAATAATGAGCTAGTTGGCTCTCTGGGATTGGCTGTACAAATTAAAATCTCAAAAGATGAATTAGTTAGTGTTCTCGGATAGGCTGTAACCTCTGTAGTACCCAGTCAATGGGGAAACAGGGGAGGGACTTGCGAATTAGGAGTAGGGGATTTAAACATCGCCATTCTCTTCCTCTGGCGCGCCAGCCTCCCGCGTGTTTGGCTGGACGCCCCATCTTGCAAGATTGTAAATAAATTCTTTTCTCCTCCAGAACCGAGAGAGCGTTTATTCCCTTACAGGCACCGCTTTATTTCTGACAACTTGGGGGCTCGTCCGGGATCCAAAGCTTCGGAGGGGGACCCCCGAGGTGGACAAAGGGAAGGCGCGCCCCGCTGATTGAGCGGTCTCGGACTCCGCCATTGGGGGCCCATCTCCGGCAGCTAAAGGGCCCGAGACCAGACGCTTGGATCTGCCGGTTGTGGATGAGAAAAGGGGGAAAGGGCTTGCCTCTGTTTGACCAGGCAACTCCGTGCACGGACCAAGGTAAGGAAAGTAATATATTGCCTTGGTGGTCGGGAATTCCTGATGAGTCTGGAGCTGCTTGTGTGTGACTGAGACGTGCGACATACTGCACGAAGCGAGTGCGGAGTCTCAATCTGCGGTTCCCTTCTCCCGCGAGGGAAAGGGCCAGAGACAGACGAAGCGAAAGGAACTGAGAGAAAGAAGCCCAGACAAGACTCAGGATGGGAAATAGAGGCAGTTGGCCGGCCGGGGAAGAAGAAAAGGGGGCACCTATAGAGTCCCTCGGGGACATCCCTCCAGATAGCCCACTAGGTAGGATGTTAAAATATTGGACCGATAGCGATCGGACCAAGGGAAAGGACAAAAAGAAAATGATTAAATACTGTTGTTACATTTGGACTGAAGAAAGCATTTCACCACCAGACGTATTCTGGCCAAAGTATGGGTCAGAGGAGGACTGGCTCTGTGCCAACCTTGTAATTTATGTTAATGAGAAGAAACCCTTTTCTAAGGAGGAGTCTGATTATGCCACGTGCTGGCTAAAGAACAAAAAAACTCCCCTTTACCTTGTGAAAGATAAAAACCCAAACTTGGAAGATGAGTTGGTAGAATCTAAACCCTGGGACCCCTTATTAAGCCTTCCTCCTCCCTACTATTCCCCTCCTCCCCCAGGGCAGAGATTGTTAGAGTCTGAGGACCTAATAAGGTCCGCACAGGTTCCAGGGGAATCAGGAGGCCCATCGGCGCCAACTGCCCCACCAGATATGACCCATCAATGGTTGAGGAAAGAATTAATACAGTGCAAAAAGGATGTACAGAATTTTCCATTTCCAAAAACTCTTGAAGGAAAGAGAGTAAGGGAACATCACCCCGTTAAATCCCTTTACCCCTTGAGGGAGGTGCCTATGGGGCCAAAGGAAGTCGGGTATGTAAATGCCCCATTAACGAGTGCAGAAGTAAGAAATTTTAAGAAGGAGATGAAATTGCTAATAGAGGACCCAATGGGGCTGGCTGAGCAAATAGATCAGTTCCTAGGCTCTAGCCTATACACGTGGTCTGAACTTATGTCCATATTAAACATCCTCTTTACAAAAGAGGAGATAGGAATGATAAGAGGGGCTGCTATGAAAGAATGGGAAAGGCAACACCCGCCAGGGCAAGGGGTGATGGCAGCAGAGCAAAAATTTCCAAATACTGACCCTGATTGGGATAATAATGATAAAGAGGATAGGGCACAAATGAAGGATCTCAGAGACCTCATTGTAGAGGGAATAAAATTGGCGGTACCCAAATCTCAAAATTTGGATAAGGCCTTTGAGGTAAATCAAGAGAAAGATGAGTCTCCCTCTGCTTATCTACAAAGATTGAGAGAACAAGTAAGGAAATATTCAGGTATGAACCCTGATGACCCTGTAGCCCAGGGAATGTTAAAGGTCAGCTATGTGAAGGGATCTTGGCCTGATATTCGGAAAAAGATTCAGAAAATAGATGGATGGATGAATAAGCCATTGGAGGAGTTATTAAGGGAAGCACAGAAAGTATTTGTAAGAAGGGAGGACGAAAAACAAAAGCAGCAGGCTAAAGTCATGATAGCCACTGTTGACCACTTGGTCAAGAAAAGATTAGAAACAGGAAATGGGGGATGCAGACAGAGGCGAGATAGGGGAGGGGGCTGGGCTGATTTAAAAAAAGGAGCAAGGAAAATGCAGAACTCTGCAGGGTGTTATCATTGTGAAAAGCCTGGCCATTTCAAAAGGGAGTGCCCAGACTTACAGAAGGAGGGTCGAGTTATACCGCTAATGAATTTTGAAGACTAGGAGAGTCAGAGGCTCCTCATCTCAGAAGCCCACCGGGAGCCTTTAGTAAATTTAAAGGTGGGCCCATATCAAGAGGAAATTACATTCTTGGTAGACACTGGAGCAGCTTGCTCCTCTGTAAATCATCTTCCAAAGGGGGCCAGGCTCTCTGGCAGTTCCCTCACCGTCACAGGGGTAAAAGGGGAGGGATTTAAAGTTCCCATTCTTGAACCTACTAACATTTGTTGGGAAAATAATCAAATCATAGCTCCCTTGTTGCACATCCCAGAAGCTGGGAGTAATTTATTAGGAAGAGACCTAATAATACCTATGGGACTGGATTTAGAGGTAAGGAATGGACGGATTGAGGTTTTGGCCCTGCTCACTGAAGATGATGAAAGAGACATTAAGGAGGAGGTATGGGTAAAAGAAGGAAACAGGGGAGGGTTGCAAATTCCCCCAATTAAAATCAAGTTAAAAAAGGAAGGGGAGGTCGTGTGCCAGAAACAATATCCTATTCCTCTTAAAGGAAGACAGGGACTCCAACCCATCATTGAGGGTCTCCTTCGGGATGGACTCTTGGAAACCTGTATGTCCTCTTTTAATACTCCCATTCTCCCCATTCAGAAACCAGATGGTAGCTGGAGAATGGTGCAGGATCTAAGGGCCATTAATAAAATTGTCCAGGTTCGACACCCTGTAGTTCCTAATCCTTACACTCTCCTGAGTAAAATTCCCTTCCATCATAAGTGGTTTAGTGTAGTAGATTTAAAGGATGCCTTCTGGGCCTGTCCCCTTGATCCAGAAAGTAGAGACCTGTTTGCCTTTGAGTGGGAAGATCCCTTCAATGGGCGAAAGCAGCAATACAGATGGACGGTCTTACCTCAGGGTTTCACGGAGTCCCCCAATCTCTTTGGGCAAGAGTTAGAGAGGGTACTGGAAAAATTTCCAGTCCCACCTGAAATCACCCTTCTGCAATATGTAGATGATCTATTAATATCAGGTAAAGAAAGGCAAGTGGTGGCTCAAGCTACGAAAAATCTACTGAACTTTTTAGGGGAACAAGGATTAAGGGTATCTAAAAGTAAACTGCAATTTGTAGCAAGGGAAGTTAAGTACCTAGGCCACCTCATAAGTGAAGGAAAAAGAAAAATCCATCCAGAAAGAATCCAGGCCATAGTAGAGTTGCCTCTTCCTCAAACAAAAAGAGAGCTAAGAAAATTCCTGGGATTGGTAGGGTACTGTAGATTGTGGATAGATTCTTTTGCATCTCGAACTAAAGAGCTATACCAAAAATTACTAGAGGAAGAGCCTGACAAGATAGAATGGGAGGAAGTGGAAATAAAGGCATTAAATGAACTCAAGCAGGCACTGGTGCAAGCTCCTGTTCTAGCACTTCCTTCCCTCGAAAAACCCTTTCACCTGTTTGTTACAGTAGATAAGGGAACAGCTTTGGGGGTCCTAACCCAAATCTGGGGAGGCCAAAGAAGGCCGGTGGCTTTCCTTTCGAAGGTTTTAGATCCAGTCTCTAGGGGGTGGCCTGGGTGTGTTCAAGCCATTGCAGCAACTGCCCTTTTAGTAGAAGAAAGCAGGAAATTAACCTTTGGAGGGGCATTAGTAGTTAGTACTCCTCATCAAGTGAGAACTATTCTGTCTCAAAGGGCAGGGAAATGGTTAACTGATTCTCGAATCTTAAAATATGAAGCAATCCTAATGGAAAAAGATGATTTGGTCTTAACAACAGATCATAGCCTAAACCCGGCCTCCTTCCTCTGGAAGGGGCCTGAGCAAGTAGAGACCCCTGAGCATGACTGTTTAGACCTAATTGAATACCAAACTCGAGTCCGACCTGACCTAAGGGATCTTCCCCTGCACTCGGGGGAAAGACTGTTCATAGATGGATCCTCCAAAGTCCTAGAAGGAGAAAGGCACAATGGCTATGCAGTTGTGGATGGGATAACTTGTGAAGTAAAAGAAGCTAGCCGATTGCCCAATAAGTGGTCAGCTCAAACTTGTGAATTGTATGCACTAAATCAAGCCCTCAAATTATTAGAAGGAAAGGATGGTACAATATACACTGACTCTAAGTATGCCTTTGGGGTAGTCCACACCTTTGGAAAGATCTGGGAAGAAAGGGGATTAATCAATAGCAAAGGAAAAGAACTGGTTCATGGGGAATTGGTGAAACAAGTATTAACCAATCTACTCTTACCTAGAGAAATATCAGTGGTGCATATAAATGGACACCAGAAGGGACCTACTTTTGAGGCAAAAGGCAATAGGTTGGCTGATGAAAAGGCTAAGGAGGCCTCTCTCTACCCCCCTTTAAAAATAATGATCCTAATACCCTCTATCCCTAAGGAATTTGGGGTCCCTACATTCTCTGCCAAAGAAGTAAAAGAGTTGAAACAGTTAGGAGCAACCTTAAATGATCAGGGGAAATGGTTTCTCCCAGATGGCAGACAAATGTTAAATAAACAAATAATGAGGGAGATATTAGCAGTCCTACACCAGGGGAGTCATTGGGGGGTACAAGCCATGTGTGATGTAGTACTTAGACAATTTGGATGTGTAGGCCTTTATACAGTTGCTAAACAAATCTGTGAGCGGTGCATAATTTGTCAAAAAATTAATAAAAAGGTTTTAAGAAAACAGGTACAAGGGGGAAGAGAGCCGGGCCTGAGACCATTCCAGAGCATTCAAGTTGATTATACTGAAATGCCACCAATCGGTCGTTTAAAATATATTTTGGTAATTGTCGACCACCTCACTGGATGGGTGGAAGCCTACCCTCTATCCTCAGCTACAGCATTGGGAACTTCTAAAGTTATCCTTGAACAAATCATTCCCCGTTATGGGTTAGTGGAAAATATAGACTCTGATAATGGCAGTCACTTTACCTCCTGTGTGTTGCAGAATGTCATGAGAAGCCTGGGTGTCACTTGGGACTTCCACACTCCCTGGCATCCACCATCCTCTGGGAGAGTGGAAAGAATGAATCAAACCATAAAGAAACATCTTTCTAAATTAGTTTTGGAAACAAAGTTACCTTGGATCAAGTGCTTACCTATAGCTCTACTAAGAATCAGGACTGCCCCTAGAAAAGAACTGGGAATTTCCCCTTATGAAATGCTTTTTGGTTTGCCTTTCCCCAGGTGGACTGGAGAGCTCCCCTCCCTAGACACAAAAGATATACTGGCCTTGTCTTCTACTTTATCATCTCTCAGGCACTGTGGACTGCTGGCTCAGACCCCGCCTCTTGAATTTGCTGCCCATCGACATCAGCCTGGCAGCTGGGTTCTGATCCGGTCGTGGAAAGAATCCAAACTTCAACCGATCTGGGAAGGACCCTATCAGGTCTTGCTGACAACTGAGACGGCAGTCCGAACGGCAGAAAGAGGCTGGACTCATTACACACGAGTGAAGGGACCGGTGCCTGAACCAGACGATAAGTATCCAGCAACTCAACCTGAATCCTGGAAAGTGACTCCTACCTCAGATCCCCTAAGGATCACTTTAAATAGGCAACAGTTGAAAGAACATACTAGGAGGGAGGAAGGGCTGAATTAAACCCTATGTTTGCATTGTGCTCTGTGTATAGCTTAATGATGAAATTGCTTATACTGATCATAATGTTCTATATTCAAGGAGTAACAGGTTCTGCTAAGCTGGTTATAAGTGTAGTCAAAGGCTTAAAGTCTCAAACTGTACAATTTGATGTTTGTCAAGTAATGAGCTGTAAAAATCTAAAACGTCAGCAACAACTGAGTGAGGAATATAAGCATTTATGTAAGCAGACTGTTCAAATAGAAAGCAAGATTGTTGGGGGGCGAACATTTGAGAGTATAACTTATGAGACACCTAACCCCTGTTATTCTTGGGACACTGCTTGGTGGACCACACAGTATGAGGGATGGGTCTTACCCAGGTTGGAGGAAAAACCATTAAGGGAAACTTGGCTGGAATTTAACTCTCCAGTTCAAATTGACCCCAAGGTCATTAGAACACTTAAGACCAAAGACTTAAAGCAAACCACAGAAATAGAGACAGGTTATGGAAATACAAATGCCTGGGTAGAATCGGGCAAACATACCATCCAGAGTCTAAACAGAAGTGACTGTTATGCTTGTACAACCAAACAACCCACTGTTCAGATTATGCCCTTCCCCTTGGGGATGAAAAAGCATGAAAGGGAGTTTAAATGTATAACACTCCTCTTTCAAAATGCTACTCCTGGTGAAAGTTGTAGTACGTTGTCCTCCCTTTTCCCTCCAGTCCAGAAGGGAAGTGTCAAAGCCATACCAGCGTCTCACCTCGGTCCCGGAAACCACTCTGCCTGTCTCTCCAGATGGGAAGAAGGGCTCCAGGATCTTGGTACCATGGCTCTGTGTACACAGGTGTGGAATGTGAGCAAGGATAGTACTGGCAACTTCTCCAGCCTAACTATACCCCGAGCAGACCTCTGGTGGTACTGTGGGAAGGGCATCCTCTGGCCAACACTACCTGAAAGGTGGGGAGGAACCTGTGCTCTGGTTCAATTGGCTATCTCATTTACCCTGGCATTTGAAAGTAATAAAAAAGTACCAACCCAAGGCAAAGGAGAAAAGAAAAATGTACAAAGTGTACCTAGTTCCTTCAATAAAAAAATGTTTGTAGATAGTATAGGGGTTCCCCAGAAAGTTCCTAATGAGTTTAAAGCTAAAAATCAAGTAGCTGCAGAATTTAAATCGTCCTTATTCTGGTGGGTCACCATCAATAAAAATGTCAATCATCAGCTAAAATTTATCAACTATACCAGGGATGTCATTAAAGAAATAGCAGAACAGTTAGATGCCACTAGCCGAATGGCATGGGAAAACAGAATGGCCCTAGACATGATGCTAGCTGAAAAAGGAGGCATCTGTGCTATAGTTGGGGGAAATTGTCGCACATTCATCCCCTATAATACCGCGCCTAATGGAACTATCACCAAAGCCCTACAAGGCTTAACAGCCTTATTTCAGAAACTAGAAAAGAATTCTAGCATTAACAACCCACTCATAGAATGGTTGGAAAATTGGTTCGAGAAATGGAAAGGAATTGCAACATCTATTTTAATTTTCCTTATCATTCCAGCCAAAATGTTTATAACAGCTGGGTGCTACATAATCCTGTGTGCTCAAAGGCTAGTTCAAAAACCCATCAAAACCACTAGAATCAAAAATAAGAAAGATCCGTATGATGAGGAATGTGAAAAAGCCCTTAGCAAATTTGAGAATCTAAAATGTGAAAACTAAAAGTGTTTAAAAAAGAAAGAGGAGGGAATCTGTAAGAAAGGAATAAGTTTCGTTTTCACATAGAGACAGCATGGAATAAGGGAAATGGAGGCAAAACCAGTTTAAACAAGCCCCAGACAAAGAGAAGAGAGAATCTGCCTGATGTAAAGAGACATGAGGTAGTATCAGAGGCGGGAACTCACAGCAAAAAATAAAAATTTGGGGGGGCATTGGCTAATCAGTTCAAAATCTCAATAATGAGCTAGTTGGCTCTCTGGGATTGGCTGTACAAATTAAAATCTCAAAAGATGAATTAGTTAGTGTTCTCGGATAGGCTGTAACCTCTGTAGTACCCAGTCAATGGGGAAACAGGGGAGGGACTTGCGAATTAGGAGTAGGGGATTTAAACATCGCCATTCTCTTCCTCTGGCGCGCCAGCCTCCCGCGTGTTTGGCTGGACGCCCCATCTTGCAAGATTGTAAATAAATTCTTTTCTCCTCCAGAACCGAGAGAGCGTTTATTCCCTTACAGGCACCGCTTTATTTCCGACACCCAGGCTCAGAGTATACCCTGAGTATACCCATGAGTATACCCTATACACTGTATATCTGGTAAGTGGTTGATTTTATATCACATGTTGTGATTACATATAACTCAATCAGTTGTTTCTTTAGTAGCTAAAGGAGCTAATGCCAATCCAAAAAGATCTCACTCAGAATAAGTAAATAGTTTAGGTAAGAGAATTTGGCTCAACAGTCTATTTTTACTCTACTTTGGCTTAAGATGAAATGTGTACAAACTCTGTTGTTGAACGTTTTGATAAAAGCTCTCAGATTTGGAGTAAATTGGCTACAAAACAAGCTACCTTCCCAGGCCTTCATTTATACACAGCACATCATTTGACTTCCTTTTTATAGCAGAATTTTATGTGTGCATTTATTTCTACCATTTTAAAGGAAATAAACACAAGTATATGATGTAATGGTATATGAATAAAGATTGCAGCATAAAAAATACATATGAAGACCACTGTTACTGCAGTATTTGAGGGGTGAGTGTTTGATGGGAATAGATCACATGTACTCCTTCTAAATGTTCCTACAGAGACAGAATTGAAAGGAAGTAATGTGGGCCCACAGATCAGAATTAGATGTAGCATATTTTAGAGCAGTTTCCTTCTGACTCGCAGGATACTCAGCTGCTGCCCACATTTTACTCTGGGGTAGAGTCATGCCAGAAGTGAAACAAAGTCTGAGTCTTGCTATGTCCCTTTACAGGCAGACTTAAAGGTAATCTGTGGACTTCTGCTTAACAAGGAAGATATGCAAACTCCGGGATCTCCCAATTCTTGAAGCAAACTCTGCTCTAAGGGGAGGGCATATTGCGTATCTTCATGGTGGAAGGAAAGCAGAATCGAGGGATACGTGCCCTGATCAAAGTGTCTGCCTCCAGCTTTATCTCAAGAACCAACTCCCCAAGTCACCTCTTGGCAAGACCTTCCCTCATGCAGACAAGCATTCCATGTTAAATACTGCATAGGATTACATGTCTTCTCAACAGGCAGTCTCTTTGCAGCAGTAACAATATTCTAATTGCCTGGAAAAGAACAGGGCTTCAAGAAAAAGTAAAAGGAGAAGGCAAACTCTGGTTCCATAAACAACAGGACAATCCCTGTGTACGTACTAGTGTACGTTTGCATTATTCTCACTCATATGCTTTTGTTTGTTTTGTTTTAGCAGGAAAGCAAATAAAATCAGAGTGGTTATCACCTCCAAACAGCAATCAGAAGACTGAAAACAGGAAGAGTGATAGACGGCTGTAATTGGAATTGGGAGACCTCAGTGACCTCTGAACTGAACAGAGTGTGAAATGTGATTTCCCCCTTTATAATGATTATCAAATTCCTGCTGGCTAATATGACCGTTTGGCATTAAATATTCTCTAGTTGTCATGCAGATGACTCACTTAAAATTATTATAGGATAGCATTATTCACATATGGTTAACTTAAATTCATTAGCAGTGTACAACTGTTCTCTCAAATATTTCTGCATCCTGTAGAATTGATCTGTTTATACCAAGGCAAATTCAACTTGATCTATTGAGCCTTTCTTATTTTTTTTATTTTTTATTTTTTTTTCTCAAACCAAGGAAAGTTTTTAGACTAGCTTTAAAATTATCCTGAGTGCTCCTGGATACATTTTGTTTTTCCTCCATGTCAGAAAAATCACATTTTATTTAATGCTTGCAGGTCAACCTAGTGTCAGAGCCTCTGTGAAGTCAATCTCCAAATTTATTGCTTGCTCCCAGTTCATTCAGCCTCCTAAATAATTCGGGGTGAAACTCTGTTACCATTAAAGAAGCAAAGATTGTGTCACCATATTTAAAAGGAGAGTAAAAACAGCAGTTCTGTGGACTCTACCACTCCTGGGTTCTTCTGATCAAGTAATCTGCTGCAATGGAATGCTATATTCTCAGCTTAAACTGGCATGAATACTAGAGATTTTTATGTGGATAGAACCAAAGAAAAGGGGGATCTTTCTTTATACAGTGATATTTTTGTCTTCCCCTCATAAAACAATAAAAGAATGTTTCACATATAATCCAGTTTTTGAAAAGTGGTCTTAAATAACTTAAACCACATGCTTAGCTCATAATCAGCATTTTTTTTGCATTAGAATTTGACTTCATAATCCCCACCCTCTTCCCTATTTTGTTTTTCTTTATAGTACTTTTCACTCTCCCACATGCTATATCATTTACTTATTTATTCTGTCTCTTGTCTGTTTCCCCCACAAGAAAGAAAGTTCCAAGAGGGCAGGGTTTTGGTCAGTTATGCCCTAAGCCTTACAACACAAAGGCTGACACAGAGACACCTGTACCTATTTGTTGAAGGAATGAATTCAGAAACACTCACTCTTTCTCCAAGAATTTTTTAAGGATTCAAGTAATTTTGCAGTAAATCCTTTTCTAAAAGAAATGAGTTTTAAAAATTCATTTTATCCTAAATATTGAAAAGAAGACTGTGTGATAAAATACCATGCAAGCCCTTATATCCCTCTAGGCAAACATCTGTTCAGTTTTATGTTTATTTGATAACATGGTCATTTATTATTTAAAATCAGAAATAATAAACAGGTCAGTGCCATTCCCTCTTTTCAGGGGAAAACAAAACGAAACAAAACAATTTGAGGCTCAACAGCTCACCAGATAAGGAAGGGGTGGGGAGGGTTGTGAGGGGGGTCAGGTGTGAGGGGCTTGGATGCAGGCCCCTTTTAGCACATCAGGCTGCAGCCCAGCTCCAAAGAGGAGAGTTCCACTTGCTCTTTGAGTGTTTAAGGTTCTCTGAAAGGCAGATGGTCTCACTTGAGTTGCTCTGTATGACTGGCATTTTTAATGCATTAGTGATAGAAAAAAAAAATTTGACTCACTCCTAGATGAGTAATTTCAAAAATGCCAAACTGAAAAGAATGATATCTCATAAATTCAGGCAAATAGGCATTAAGGGAGCTAAGTTGGCTGTCCTTTTAATATACAAAGTATTAGCATTTTTCAGGGCTTCAGGTCCAGTAATGTACTTTCAGCTCAGAAGACTACACCTTTCATTAAAACTTTTATCCTTTCTGCCTTGTTATAATGAAAAGGCTTTAAATTGTCGCATACTATGGTTATTGAAGGTTATCAACTCTGGGAGGAGAAAGGGTCAGAAAACGCAGGCACAATTTTCAAAGACCTACTACTTGCCTCAAAAAAAAAGAACAACTGCAACCAACATTTTACGTCAAAAAATGAGTTTAATTTTACAGATGGACTGTTGATTTAGGAAACTCTGAGTATTGGGAAGGTGCCTCAATTTTTGTGTAGTCAGAGGTCCTAAGAACCCTAGGCTAGCTGATTTTATTCACTGAGAGGATAAAGGGCATATTCAACACCAACAATTTGTCGTATTTATTTGTTTTGAGTTCAAACTTGGATTAAAAAGCAAAGCAGCAACCAAAAAGAGTGAATTTTACTGCATGTAAGTTAAAAAATAATTTATAATAATTGCCTACCAAAAACAAAAGTAAAGCAGATCGGTCTGGGGTAGTTTCATTTGTCTAACTCTTCTCTGGAACAATCTCAGTTCCCATGATCTTGCCTTCCATATGGCAGACACTCTGTAAATGTTGGCTGAATGAACGGAAAGAATAAGAAGGAGAAAGGAAATACTGTTTCGATCAATTAATGTCATTTTACCTCACACAAGTCCACAGGCAAATTTTGTGGACTATAGTTTTGCTAGCACATTCTATAGTCACATGGCTATCCTCATTTTCTTCAAAGCCTCTGATCAAATGTCACCAAAGATACCCATCACAGAAAGAACTATGACAATATCTTATCAAACTCTACGTAGAATGAGTCTTTGGAAAATACTAACTGTGAAAACTGATCTTGAAGGTAATTTGCCATCATCTGTTAACATCTTAATTGTGCACACTCTTGACCTTGTAATTGCATTTACAGAAATGTATCCTACAGATAAATTGTTTATCTGCCCATGTGTATACACATAGAAGTACAAAGATGTTCAATGCCACATTTTTGTGATTGTAGAATATAATCTAAATGTCCACCAATAGGGGCAGAGGGAAATGAATGATATTAGAACCGTACTATGGAACACCAGGCCACTGTTTTTACAGAATGAGGTAAACTGATGTGTACCGACATGAAAATATATAAAATTTAATATACTAAATGAAAAAAGAAAGTTGCAGAATGTGATGTCTAGTATGAGCCATTTTTGTTTAAAGCATACACACGTCTATCTACATGGATTTTCATATTTTTTATATTGTTTGAATGGATTATAATATGCATGTTACTTTTGCATTACAAGTTTTAAACACATTTATATATTTGATGCATATCTTTCCAAATATATATGACCACATTTAAATTTGCATTTTATAGTGTAAGTGACTCCTTTCTGGTGTTTGTACTTAAGCCTTATAACTCTTAGGTTATTTTTTACTTTTGGTAATAAAAGTTTCTAACAATGGAAAAGAAAGATATTCATTTTTCAAGCACAAGAGTATACTTAAAACTGCCACACTTTTCACTTCATTTTGCTTTATATTCTTTTTGTTCAAATGCTAAGTGATATTGATTTGTCTTGAGGGACATCTTCCAAAAGAAGTCGGCATAAAGCAAGCTAGTGTATCTAACAAATGATGATTCAAGTTTAGCTATTTTTTTCATTTATAAATTGTCTCAATATTGAACTACAGAACAGAGTTTAGGAAGTGGTCTGGCTGTTAGAAAGTTAGGAATTTGGAATCAGGTTTCAGTTTGAATCCTGTCTGCCCTGACCTACCAATATGATTTACTTTCTCTAAGCCTCAGTTTCTTCGCCTGCAAAATGTGTTTCCTATGAGGATTACATACAAAGCATGGGTAAGGCACCAAACACAGTACTGGGGCATAGCGGACACAGAATAAATGGTAACTACAGGCAGTCCTTGCTTTGCATGATACCTCGTTAGTGGAAACTCGTGTATATAAGAATGGTGTTCTCTTATATGTCCTTTTCTTGACTGATAATGTACAAAGAACACAGAAAAAGTTCTGACTGGGGTATGACCCCATTATACAGATTACAGCCTGAGCTGGACTAGAAATATGAAGGCTGTGACTGCACAATTGCTAATAGAGAGAAAAAGGAGCAGTTTAAACACCCATAAATTAATGGGGGAACTAAATCGTGTTGTAAATTCTGTTGCTGACATCATTTCCAAAGGCACATGGTGTCGGTCGGACGAGCTGGAAAGGAACCCTAGCTTTGCTACCTAGTCATTGTGAGTCAACTTCTTTAACCACTTGAGTCTTTTCTCTGTCCTGTGAAATGTGTATAACAACAGCTTCTGAGCAGGGTGGCGGCGATCTGAGAACATGGAGAAAAAGCACATTGCAGGTGCTCCAAAACAATCTGTAGTGCCATGATTTTTATGGGTGTCCAATGTAATACCCCAAAGAGTTGCTTGCTGGGTAACAGAAAAATCTCTTCCAGGTGAACATCTGGATATATCTGGAAAAGGGTAGGTGCTGACGACAGCTACCGCAAAGGGGTACCTGTGTAGTACCCTCGGCCCAATGCCTCACTCCTCGGTGGGCACCCAGTCTATGTCTGCTGCCCAAATAAACATAACAATTGGCTTAGTGCCATTGGTTGACAGTGGCGAGGCAGTGGTTGTGGGATTAATCTCCATACGGTCAAATTAGCTTTCAGAGAAATCTCCAATTAGTTGCTTGGACTGACTCAGAATCCTGAGACCACCCCTTCCAGAAATACTAGAAATATTGGCTGTTTACCCACAAGGGAACTGGTCAAACAGCACAAGCCAGCCTCTGCGGCTCCATCAGTGCTGCCATTCTCTTATGGAAGCTTCGGCAATGTCAGGCCTACATTAGAATATAATCCTAGTGTCACTCTTCCCCACTGCTGTGGTGGTTCTTCCTCTGCAGTCACCCTGCCTGCAAAAGCCAATCGCATTTCACTTGCAGAGTACGGGTCCAAGCTGTCATGAAACAGAGGGGAATGGCTGCCAGGGTCACTTTTTATTGCAGGGCCAGCAGCCCTCCCATCTGCTTGTTAGGCTGGAGAAAACAATGAGAGCTGAAAATGTGAAAATAATATAGCTCCAACCTTTAAAAAAAAAAACAAAACCCTGATTTTGCGGTTGCCACTCTGTGAGTAGAACCAGGAATTAACTTTTGGCCTTTTTGCTTTATTATTTCAGAGACAGGCAAAAGTCAAATAGTAGTAATACCCCTTTCACCACTCATGCCTAACTGTTACAAGAGAAGAAAAAAGTGACTATAAATTCACATAAGGATGGACCATTTTGGAGGTCTTATATGTGTTTGGTATTAAAAACAAAACAAAAAGCTGTACAGATGTTGGGCATCTGAGCAGTCTCTGGATGGTACCCTGGTCTAAGATTCAAGGCTTGTGGGCCTTTGGTTCCTAAGTGTCAGCAATGGGAAAATCAGGTACTATTAATCCAGGGGCTCCAGATTTAGGAGTTTCCTGGATCAGTTCTCAGAGCCTTTTTGTGTAAGTATCCTTTTGCATCACATTGACACTATCTCAATACTGCTGACCTAAAGTATCAGGACCAAAATTTTTGATATCCTTCAGCATGAGTGCCACGGGATGCCTTGCCAGCAGAATTTCCTCCATTTGTTTTTGCTATGATATTGTCTTCAGCCATCCAGCCCATCACCCCCTTGCGCCGGGTATGGTTTGCAGTGAGAAAGGCTCACAGCAAGGCTGCTTACCAGGCACAGCATGGTGGCTGGCATGATACTTGGCACCCAGCTCAGCATCCAGATGTGAACGGTGTTCAGGAAATGCTGAATGAATAAAAAGCATGAATGGAGGAAACCTGCCCATGTGGTGATTTCCAGAGCGATCCTAGCAACCCTCCCCAAATTTCTTGGTATAAAATTTCTCTGATTTGGGATTTTCAGCAGTTCTCCAATGGGTCCCTGCTTTCCTCATTACTGAGAGTTAATGGCTGTGGTCTCTATTGAGTACCCCTGTCCTATATATTTGAGTGCCTACGCTGGACCAGCTCCTGGGGAAAATGACTGACAAATTCTTGCCTGCCCTTATGAAGCTTACATTCTAATGAAACAAAACATAAAACAAAACAAAAACAAATAATGTCATTTCAGGCAGTAAGTCCATAAAGAAAACAAAACAAGAGAATGGAGAAGGGATGGGGTGAGGTTACTTTAATTAGGATGACATAGGCAAGGCTTTTTGATGAAGTGACATTTGAGTGCATATGTGAAAGAGAATAGTTTGAGCCATGCAAAAATGTAGTTAGAATTAAAATGCATGACAATAATAACACAAAAAAGTGGGAGGGGGTTAAATGGAATTAAAATATTCTAAGATTCGTATTACCTGTTGTCCCCATAGTCATTTATATTAGACTTCAGTAAGTTAAGCATGCATGTTGTATTCTCTACAGCTTTAAGAGAAGAATAAAACAGAGGAAGGGAAAATGTAATAATACAAATACTTGATTAATCCAAAAAGTAGTGAGAGAGGGGATGGGGAGGGGAGGGGGGAAGGGGTAAGGAGAAGGAGGAGGAGGAAAAGGATGACCACAAATTGGCAAGACAAACAAAAGAAGATGGTAGATTTAAACCCATATACCCATAATTATACCCATAATTACATCAAATGCAAATATACTAAATAATCTAATTAAAAAACAAAGATTGTCAGATTGCAAAAGACTGGATAAGAAAACAAAATGCCAGTGAAACGTTAACAAAAAGAAGCCTGGGATACCTATATTAACATTAGACAAAGCAGACTTCAAAGCCAGAGGAATTACTAGGGGTTAAGAGGGCCACATCCCAATAATAAAAGAGTTAACACACTAGAAAGATATAACAATTCTCAATTTATAATGTGTTTAATAATAAAATGAACAGAAATGGAAAAATAGACAAATCCACAAACGTAATGGGAGATTTTAACTTCTCTCAGTAAATAATAGAAAAATAGACAAAAAAATTCAATATTGAACTGTCTGAACACTTGAAGACATGGTGAATAAGGACGCCCGCTGTCTCTTCCTCTTTGCAGCACTGTACGCCAGGTTTCAGCCAGGCTCACCCAGACTCAAATGCAGAGCCTGGGGCCAGAAGACAAATGGAGGTCCTCCACTTAGCTTAGTATGTAAAAGTTATAAACCAAGCTAACAAACTGTCAAAATTGTGTCCTATTCTCTTATCTTGACAAATATACTATGATAATGACAAAATAGAAAAGTATAAATCTATTATTCATCTATAACTGAAAACTGGCAAATATTAAAGATGAGTAAATTTAATTTTTGTGGTGCACGTCTGGGTGTTCTGCTGATAGGCTGGAAATGTTTGAATAAGCCACAAAATAAAGGCAAGCAAAATTAATCAATTATATATTAATTCCATTAAATTCTTTTTTATGCCCTTAATTCAGCAAATTCCTTATGTTATTATAATTAAGATTTTTATATAATTGCTATACCACTAATGGTTTAAAGGATTAAAAAATACAATTGCATTTGAAGTGTATAAATTTTAATACAATTGTACAAAAAATAAAGAAAATAAAAAATATCAAAACACTAAAATTGTTTTCCTGTTTTCAAAAAGGCTATTTTCTAAAATGGTCAAAATTATATATTATATTAAAGGCAAAAATACAAATAAATTAGCAAATCTCAAAATTTTAAATCAAACTTATTCAAATGCTCACATTTTAAATTTAATTTTTGGGAATTTAATATATCTTATTAAACATTTTTATAAAAGTGAAATTTTTCCAATTCAATGTTCTTCGAGTTGCCATTGAAAAGAATCAGTATAAGGGTTCACACATGTTAAATCCAGACTAAATATATGCAAATTCAGGAATAATACAAATTATTTCATACTGTAAAATGTTCCTCAGCTGGCATGAACAACTGTAAAACCGTTGCTAATTCCTAAATAACTTGCTAACCCCTAGAACCCCAAATAAGAACACAAAGAGAAGAAAATAGACATTCAGAACTACTCATTATGCCAGAAATCTATGCATTCATGCTATGTAGGAGAATAGGTTTGTCAAGTTAATTAATTTGTATTTTATCTAAGTGTTCCTGGCACGCCAACTCCCATCACTGCAACATAGCATTTGTCCCTGTTATTAATATGAGTACAACTCACAAACCACCCTGGAATCTGAAGGTCATCTCCTTTTGATTCAAGGACATAGGGCAAGAGTGTGGAGAACTGTTTTTCTCTGGACTGGATGGTGTTAGGGTAAAAGGTGACATGTCAGGTAAAAGATGCTGGGCCAACACTGAGCACCTGTGTAAGATGGGAGCCCATGTATCCTTAAATAAATTTACTGTGCTGAGTGTGTGTGTTTGAGAAATGAAAGGCATAAGTGTTGGAAAGGAAAAATTAAATCTGTCATTTGCAAACAACACAATTGTATATGTGGAAAAATCAAAATTATCGCAAATAAACTATTTGAATCAATAACTAAATTTAGCACATCAATTGTATTTCCATATACCAGCAAAAAACTGCAAATGAAAAATTTTTAAATGATTCCATTTACAGTAGCATAAAAATCATACATCTAGGAATAAATTCCATGAAATATGTGGAAGGCCTCTACAAAAAAAACATTTAGAGAAATTAAATGTCTAAATAAATGTAAGTCTCTATGGAGAGAAAGTTTCTACACTGTAAAAAAGTCATTTCTGTTCGAATGAAATTAAAGATTGAATGCAATCCTCATCAAAATCTTAGCAGGTATTCTGGAAATTGACAAAATGATATAAAATTTGTATGGAAATAAAAAAGACCAAGAATAACCAAGAAAGTTCTGAAAAAAACAAAGTTCAAGGATATATACCATCAGATATCAAGAATATATACTGCAATCAAAATAGTATGGTACTGACACAAAGATATACAAATAGATTAATCTAACAGACCAAAAACAGACTCATATTTATACCATCACTTGATTTATAACAAAGGTGAAACTGCAGTGAGGAAATAATAGTCTTTTCAATAAATGGTGCTGGGTCAATTGGGTGTCCATATGGAGAGAAAAGAATCTTGACCCCTATCTCACAACATATGCAAAATTCAATTGCAGGTGGACTGTAGATCTAAATGTGAAAGGTTAAAAAAAGAAATCTTGAATAAACAAGAGTATCTTCATGACGCTGGGGTAGGCAACGGTTGCTTAATCAAGACACAATAAGCACTAACTTTAAAGAGAAAGACTGATACATTTGATTACATTAAAATCAAGAACTTTTATTATCAAAGGCAGCATTAAGAAAATGAAAAGGCAAGCTACAGAAAGGGAGAGGATATATGCAATGCTTATGTCCACAAAGGATTTATATCCAGAATATATGAAGAATCCCTATGAATGGGTAAGAAAAGAGAGACAACCTAATAAAAGCATGCAAAAGACTTGAACAGACACTTTACAAAAGATACCCAAATAGCCAATTAAGCATTAGAAAATGTGCTCATTAGGGAAATGCACTGAGATACCATGACACACCTACCAGAATAGTTAGAAGGAAAAATAAAGACAATACCAAGTATTAGCAACGATATGGAGTAACCAGAACTAGTGGGATATAAATTGATATGACCACTTAAAAAAAACTGTTAGGCAGTATTTATTAAAGTTTAACATATGCATATTGTAAGACCCAGCAACTACCTCTTTGATACATAACCAACAGAAATGCTTTTCGGACCCAGACCGAAAAACACACTACGCACAGAAGCGGACGTGGGTTTCCTGGGACTTAGGAACAGAAGTTTTCTGGTGCAATTTACTTGCTACCAGGTTATTGGAGTCTGTGATTGGCTGATGTGTCCTATTTGGTGAGGCAATTGGTGTGGTTGCTGCAGGGAGCACAGCGGGCTCCACGTGATGTTTTTAAGTTGTTGGCGTGTGATAGGTAGCTAGAACTGCTGGGCTAGACACTACAAGGTTTGATACCTTTGGTGTCTACTTTTTTGATGAACCCCCTCAATACTTTTTTTGAATTTTAGTAGTGTGGCTCCTGGCTGGCTCATAGCAGCATTATTCACACTAGCCAAAAGCCAGAAACAACCCAAGTGTCCAGAGATAGAATGAATAAATAAATTGTGGTATATTCATTTAATGAAACACTATACAGTCATGAAAATAAATGAACTACAGCTACATGCAACAACATGGATAAAGCACACAATGTTGGGGAAAAAAACTCAAGGGTATATACTCTATGTGTCCATTTATATCAAGTTCAAAACAGGTGACAGAGGTCACTCCTTTGGGAAAGAGTAGGGAGAGCCCCTGGGAGAATACTAAACAGGGAGCTTTGGGTGCTTGTAATATTGTTTCCTGGTGGGGTTCACATGAGTGTGTTCACTTTGCAGAAATTCACTGAGCTGTAATTAAACACGCCAAATTGTTTATAAGTTAAATTATGTAATATCTGAGATTTCTTAAAAATAATTCAGTGGGAAGCTGGGGTGATAAAGAGGGTAAGGGTCTAAAGAAAACATGAGTGGCCAAATGCCAATGATTCTTAGAGTTGGGTGACGGGTTCCTTGGGGTTCATTGTACTATTCTACGTAAGTATGAAACTTTCCACTGTAAAAACGACAACAGAAAAATAACTATTCTGAGACTTTGGACAGCCTTGGGATGGTTTACCGCCTTCTCTCACTGAATCACAGTCTTCCTGGCTTTATCTGAAGGTAAGCAAACGCTGTTAAAAGTGAATGTCATTTGAGGACACTAATTAAGATGCTGTTATATTTTGTACGCCTTTCCCGGCACCCAGAACGCTGTCTACTCTTCATGAGAGCTCACAGGTTTGGTTTCTGCTGCTGCCATCAGCTAACCTTCCTGTCTGCTCTGAGCTGCCCATCTTTTCAGAAGATGTGAAATGAGCCCCTCAGTAGTAAAGAAATTATCTTAGAACCTTCTTAAATCAAAAGACATTCCCCAAAGTTGGGAATTTAAGGGGGTGGGGCAGGGGCTTCTATTTTCATGAGACCATGAGATAGTCACATCCAATCAATGTTTCCATGGCAAACAAAGCCTCTCTGAATCGAATTCTATTGTATTCTATTTAACAATCGGCACTGTTGTTAAATAGCAGGATCCCTCCCCAAAGAGCATCATGTGAACAAGTCCAGTAAGAGGAAGGAGGGGATGGAACCAAGGGCCTAAAGCAGGAGGTTTGGCTTTGGGAAGGAATGGGAACATCTGTCCCCCGATATGATGGGGAAGAGAGAAATGATAGAAATGAAGCAGCATTTTGAACTGAAGGCAGTGGTCTCTATCTTCTTGGTAACATTGACAAGACCCTCTTCTAAGCATGAGGGAGGAGGGACCAGGTTCTTGGAAAAACAGAGGGCTCAACATGAGGGCTTCAGGATGTGCTGGGGAAGTGACCCCACTGAGTTCTCACTTCAACCTCAAGGAACAGAGCTGGTATTACTACTACATCTCTCTAAATGTTCTGAAGTACAGGGAGGTGGTAACCTTTCTTTAGTTCAAAGGTACAGTAAGTGGCAAAAGGAGGACCAGACCCTGGCCTCCGATTCTGCATTTCATAATATATTCTAGTGTCACATAAAATGTTCTTAATTACTCACCAGTTAATTTATTTAACTGTTGTTTCCCTCTTAAAAAAATCTACCAGCAAAATCAAGCTCAGATCCTAGGGTTCTGTTTGTCCTAAGGCACTCCACTGTCTCTCCTAACTAAAAGCATGGAAATTTAGACACAGTTCTTAGTACTTACAGAAACTCTCTACAGGATTCATGGAACGACAGCAAAGACAGAGTAACAGCTTGCTCTGGTGCAGTTGCAGGTAAGGAGGGTACTTTCTGACTTGATTAACCCATGTCTAAACTGTAGACATGGGTTGATTATTTAATGGCTTCAAAATGACAAATGGTTTTGCGTCCTTAAGAGATCAATCTCTAGTCCTGGATCACACCTCCATCACCTATGCTGCCCAATGTTGCTGGAAGGGAAAATCACATTTCATTTCAATGGGCTTGCAGAGCTGCCCTGTGACGATTTAATACATGGTGTCAATTCCCCAGCACATCCTGAAGCCCTCATGTTGAGCCCTGTCTTTTTCCAAGGACCTAGTCCCTCCTCCCTCATGCTCAGAAGAGGTTCTTGTCAATGTTACCAAGAAGATAGAGACCACTGCCTTCAATTCAAAATGCTGCTGCATTTCTATCGTTTCTCTCTTCCCCACCATATCGGGGGACAGATGTTCCCATTCCTTCCCAAAGCCAAACCTCCTGCTTAGGCCCTTGGTTCCACCCCGTCCTTCCTCTTACTGGACCTTGTTCACATGATGAACATAACCCCCCAGCATCTTCAGTTCTCTGACCTCAGACTGCATGTTTACCTTGCCAGATTTTGCAACTTCAAACTCATATGCTCCTAGAGGTCTGGAAGGACATCTAACAGAGGGAAGTACCAAATGGGGGACTGATTAACCCAGGAGCACATGCCCCAGGTAAGGGAGCAGCTGCTACCTGGTTCCAGCCTACTGTTGTCATGTGAGAATGCAGGCTCCAAGTTGCCACATATGATTTTTCAAAAGCAGACAGGAATCTGTATTTCTACAGGAAATCTGATACTTTTCAAATGTTGGCCACCAATTTTTTAAAGACTGGACAACGCTGTGGGTGGGCCAAAACAAATACTTCATAGGCTAGATACTCCCCCAACCATAAACGTCACCTCTTGTTTAAACATTCATATGACTCTGCTTCCCATCCAAATATCATGTTATTTCACTCCCAAACTTAACATTTAGTTTGTAACTGTTGACTTTTCCCCCCACACACGACTCTCTCCTCAACCAACTTCAACATGTTTTCCACCCTAGTGAACGTATACTCTTGAGGGTCACGAATAAACTTCTAATCACCAAATACCCTGGGATACCTGTATGTATGCATTATACCTTTGTACACCTTTAAAACAGTGATTCTCAAAAACTGTTCCCAGGAGGAGCAACATGAGCATCACCTGTTCAAAAGGCAGGATCTCACCACCTTCTCAAGACCTGCTGCATCAGAAACTCTTGGGGTGCGCCCAGCCATCCGTGCTTTAACAAACCTTCACGGTGATTCTGATTCATGCTGAAGTTTCAGAACTACTGCCCACTAAAACACCTGCCCCCTGTGAGTCTCATGTTAAGCAGGTCACGGTGATATCTGCCAAGGGAGAGGGCATTCCACCTGAGGGAACTAATGGATCTCTCTGGATCTCGCCCTATATCTCAATCCTTTTTTCATATGCTAGAGAAAGTTGTTTCATTGATATAACACTTTTTACTAAAGGGTATTCACATTTTATCATCTAATTTCTGCACACAAGAATCCCAAAAGTTAGGCAAAGCAGGCCTAATAAGTTTATTAGGTCATCTTAGGGATGTGGCAACTAGTGATCAGAAGTTAAGTGACTGTCTTAAAAGTGCACAATAAGTAAAGTGCCAGAGTTCTGGATATCAGTCTGGTTTCCTGACATATAAATCACAGTCATTTATTTCTGTTTTTTAGAAATAACATTTTTTCTACTTGTAAGCGTCAGGTATATTCGTTGTAGAAAAGCTGGAAAGTACAGAAAAGAATACAGAGGAAAATAAAAGTCACCCAGCATGCCACCATTATTATATACTTCCTTTCAGTTTTTTTTTTTTTAATATATGAGAGCATATGTGTACGTGTGCAATCCTCTTTTCAACTGCACAACACTGACAGGAAATAAGTGGGTCCCTTATTCTCAGATCCTGCAGCAACCTTCTGGCAGAATCACAAATAAAATAAATAATTATTTTATTTTTCTTTTGTTCATCAAAGTCATAAGTAACTCCTAGAGTAGATGCAAAACCTAAGTTAAATGAAATCAGCATTGCTAGAAATAGGAGGCATGACAGACAGGGGAAATTGCTAATCTTGATATAAAAATATTCAATATCTCTATGCTATTAGGGGTGCCTGAGGCAACTCCAACTGCAGAGAGCAGTTGTGACTAACTGTAATAAAATTCAATAAAAAAAACACAACTCCATTACCATAATAGTCTGGTGTGTCAATAAAATTGTTACTGTTCCTGCAATAAGGAAAAAATTATAAAATATACCCAAGGGCACTGAATGGAAAGCTTTTAATTTTTATTTACTGACCCACAAATTGTTTTTCCCTGATTCTGGCATTAATCTAAAATCCAGTATTCTCTTCCTCACTTCTTTACCTCACAAAATAAAAAAGCTAAGGCCAAAAAGTGTAAAGAAGATGCATGGGAAGGCCAAGCTAAGTACTATTTTTGACAAATGACATTTATTTAGCACGCTTTTGGATGTTTATTTTTAGTCACACTCGTTTATCATGTTGGCTTACGTGACCATTAGACAAGAAAATTTGCAAAGGTATTCTAAGTTCCTTTGGGGTTTTTTTACAGGGTTTCCCAATCTCCTGGAACTTCACTTCAGAATGTATTTACAATGACTGATTTCATGGTAGTGCTTATAGGAAAAAAGCCTTCTAATAAGAACAATTCCATTTGTTGAGTGTCTATTTGTATGCCAGAATCGTGCTATACTTTATGCCAGTATGAAAAAGTTTTCACATGTTTCATATTTAATTCTCAGGCACACATTATTATCCCTGCAATGGAGACGCCGAGGCTTTAGTTAACTTGCTCAACCTCCCTCAAGTAGCGGAACTGCCCAGGCTTTGGAGGAAATCAGCAGTGTTAACGGTTGGGCACGCAAGCTGTGGAGTCACCAAGACCTCTCCAAGTTCTGGCTCTGTGACTGTTCCATTAATTCAACAGTTCTTATTAAGCACCCAATATAGTCACACACTGAACTGGGACCTGCATTTACAGAAGAACCCCAAAACATGATCCCTGCCTTCTGAGCATACGTGTAGTTAGGGGGAAAAAACCACATCAAGCAGACATGCAAAGATAAAAGGATACAACTTTGAGAATTGAGAACTTGTTACTAGGATAATGATCTCTGTGCTTGATAGAGAATAACAGGAGATTCACTTTTTTTTTTTTCCTCCCCTAGGTTTTCCCAAGGCCAAATACATCTGCTGACTTCCTGCCTAATGTGTGTCTTAATCTTCTGACTTCCAGCTGTCTACACTCTGTGAAGGTGGTCCCAGCATTCACTGGACCACCTGACAAGGGAAGCAAGTGCACACCTTCATTATGGTTCTGTCTCCAATCTGACGGGCAGGGATACCACATTTTTCTCTCTGTACCTGCACAAGGAGGAGAGCAAGGAGGATGATACCAAGAACATGGGGAAAGTATTTCTTTAATGATATTTCATAAGAGATACACTTTTAAAGGGTAAGAAGGGAAGGCTTCTGGGAAGGGGGCAATGACAACCACCATTTATTGCACATTTATGTGTACTGTCTCATTAAATGTTCACAACAAGCCTTATGACATGGGTACTTTTATCACCCCATCTCAAAAATGAAGAAGTGAAACAAGGGTTCAGATAGGCAAAGTAATGGCTACACCCTAGTAAGTGGAAGGGTCAGAATATGAGCCCAGATCTGACGCTCTCTAGAGATGAGGCTCTTGATCACTATGATATAACCTCTTTCTAAAATTATGAAATATTTCAAACATTCAAAAAGGTATAGAGAGTAATATGATAATTTTCCTGTGTAATCACCACCCAGCTTAATCAAATTTTAACATTTTGCCATACTGACACTTAATTGAAAGAAATAAAATTTTACAAATAGAGTTGAAGCCCCTCAGTACTCCCTCCCTATTTCATTCCTCTCTCCCATTCCTTACTATCCTGAATTTGATATTTATCATTCCCATGCACTTTTCATACTTTTACTTTCTTTCTCTCTATTACATACACACCCACATACGTATATATATACACACACACAAACATATACATATTTGTCTAAAACACTTCTATATATGGTTTCATAATACATATTCTTAAATTTGCTTTTTTTGCCCTATGTTACATTTTGAAATTAATGCAAGCTGATATACATATACCTAACCTCTCTCAGCCTCAATTTTCTCATCTGTGTAACAAGGATAATAATCCTACGTAGAGGAGAACTAAACGATACTGGTAAAGTGCTTAATACAGCTTCCATTATGTAATACACATTCAATACGAGTTAATTACAAAAATGTTTATTATTATTGGATATAACACTCTGCCTTTCAAGGTATTATCCAGAGCGAACACCTCTTGCCTTATCTGGAAATGAACTTTGGCTATGAATACCTTCTCTCAAACAGCATCTCCATAAAATCATGTATTTTCCCACAGTATTTACAGAATTATTTACTAAAAACAAATACCCAAAGTCATTAGCATTTGACAGCAGCGAACACTCAGCTCAGCTCCAGCAGATATAAATATGTCATGTAGGAGAACAGATCAGTGCAAGCAGGCAGATTTCCCTCTCTACCATGAGACACTGGTTTCTTCGTGCTTAACAAAGTATTAGAATATTAATTTCTTCCCTCTGAAATTACAACAAGGAATTACACAAAAATTTTTAGGAGTGGCCTTTCATTGAGGTGGTGGGGAAAATGGTGGAAAAAAATTGAGGCACCTTTGTGAGTGTGTTTAATTAAACCTCTGATTAGTCACAGCTGAGAAGTAAGAATTTTGCAGGACAGATGCCAGATATGGCTGGTTGTATCAAAATTACGATCTTTATTATTTAACCTGACAGTAAATTTTCAGCAATATCAGTCAGCCACTTCATCTAGATAGCGTAGGCTCAATTGTTTTTTCTTGTTCCTTTTTAGTTTTTGTTTTTTCACAATGCCACCCCATCCATCCCCCTTGTGGCACTGCCCTGCAGAAGGGCTAAAGTATCCGTTGGTCCAGAAGAAAGGGTGACTTACCAGATACAATCAAACCACACGGGAGGATAAGGACCCCTCTCCACTTCAAATGCAGAAAGCACAAGGGAATTTGGTTTGCATTAGTTAAATTAGCAACAGGACCCTCCTCCTAGCTCCAACTGGTTGCTGCACCAGATTGGGCAAGCTCTCCCTCTCTCTTAATATCTTGAGGTACAGGATGAGACACATCTGATCAGTGCAACCAGCTTTCAGGGTTATTTCCATGTGCCCTTAGTCAGCCCCTAAGATTCTCATGAAGCAGCAGAATCCATGTGTGCACTGCAGAGACCGACCTAAGAAGTCAATTCTCTTCCTTGCCCTTAGCTTGGGTTACTTAGGTGAGAAAAGTACAAATAAACCACAAAAAATATATATAATCCAGATCCCCAGAATATGCAGGAAAACACAGATATTCACTAATTTTTTAAAGGGGATCAGAGCAGCAAGTATTTCTTTTGGTCTATCTGCCTGTCTGAAGTTTATTAGACAGGGATCATTTAGGTTATATTTTTGCATTTGGTTTGGCATCTATTTTTTAAAGGTGGTATGTGTTCAAAGAATAAAGCAAAGACTATCAGAGATTAAAACACACACACACACAGAGAGAGAGAGAGAGAGAGAGAGAGAGAGAGAGAGAGAGAGAGAGAGAGAGAGAACGAACTGAGTTTATTGCAAGTGGGATAAGGGAGGACCAGAGTCATATCACTGAAAAAAAACGAGTTCAGCTGGTCTCCCTGTACTACAGGCAAGAAGAATCATTTATTTCATTTTAGAAGACATTCTAGGTGTTACAAGAAATGTCCAAGATAGATTAGGTGTGGATTAGCCTGATTTAGATTAGGTGTGGATTAGCCTGATTTAGCAAACAAAAACTCAAGATGATTAGTTAAATTTACATTGTGGATTAAAAATGAATTTTAGATAAGTATATGCTATGCAATATTTGGGGCATATGTAGACTAGAAAAAATTGTTTGTTTACCTAAAATTCACACTTAACTGTGTGTCTTACATTTTATCTGGCAACCCTAATTAGGTGATGCTTTGAGGGTCTGGGGTCATGCAGCAGCAGCTAGCCCATATCCTCACACTTGGGACTTGGCAATATTTTTCTTTAACAGTGTAGAGTAAATGTCTCACTCAGTGCATTCTGCTAAAGGGACCAGACACCAAATTCTTCCATCTGGGATCACCCTTTGTGATCAAGCCCAGCGGAAGAAACCAAGTTGTGGAGCAAGGCAGGCAGCTGCTAGACCCTTCAAGAACTCAAGAGGGATTCCAGTTATCCGTGTCTCCTGGACCAGGAGAATCGGGAGCTGAATGCTGCTGGGGTAGACTGGTGTTAGGAGGCAGTTCAGGGAGGGGGAATCTTTGACAATGACTCTGTAAGATTTACTAAGAAGACTGGAAAGGCACAGAAATCCATCTCCATCCTCACCTACTGCCTAACACAACCTTCTACCAGAACATCCTCTACCCGCATATCCCACTGAACCAAAATTTAATTCATTCTCTTCCTCTCCAAACCTGCCTGTCCTCCTATAATCCCTGACTCAACTGCAGACAGCGCATCAGGACTCCAACACTCCCAAGGCTGTCATCATCCCTGCTGTCCTCCCAGTCATCCTCAGATACCACTGCACCCTTACTCTGCAGTCAATCAAATGCCAAGTCCTTTAGAAGCTGCCTCAGACATGCCTCTCCAATCTAGCCCCCCACGCCTCCCCTAGTTCAAGTTTCCATCATCTTTCTCCTCAACAACAGCAAGAGGGTCTCTCCTGAGCTTCCTCCACTAGTCATCCCCCTTTCAATCCATTCTCCACATTGGCATAGGAGATCTCTTTCTAAAATGCAATTTGGAGCATGTTTCTCCATTTACCAACATGGCTTTTCATGGCTAGAGGACAAAATCCAAAATTGATTTCAGGAAGGCATGCAGGTCCTTCAAGGTTTGGCACTGATCTTTATTTCCAGCCTCTCCACCGTCACCTTCCCAACAACAGATGGTGCCACTGTATACCTGTTCCCTGCCCTCTGATGCTCTTTCACATCAAGATGACTTTGCACAGACTGCTCCTTTACCTGGCATGCCCTCTGCTCACCCTGCTTTTGTTTGACCAAACTCATCCTTCAAGACCTTGCTCAAGTGTTAGACCTGCTTCTGTTAAGCCAGTGTCTTCTCCACGGCTGATTTAGCTGTTTCCTAGTCTATACCCCACAGCACATTGTACCTGCCTGCAGTATGGGGCTTACTGCTCTATGCCAAGCTTATTAGTAACATATTTGTCTTCCCCGAGGATTATGAGCTTGTGGGCAGGGACTATGCTTTACTCGTCTTTGAATCTCTAGGACCTTGCACAAACACTGGTTACAATAATAATAATAGTAATAATTACTATGGTATCACTGGCTATATGCTTATGTACTGGGCAATTTTCTAAGCCCTTTAAATATTTTAAGTCCTTTAATCCTGACAACCCCACGAGGGCAGTGCCATTTTCATTTTCATTTGGCAACAAGAAGAAACCAAAGCAAAGACGTGAAGGAACTGGCTAAAGCACCACGGCTAGCAAACTGGTGATTTTCAACTTAGTTGCAAAGTAGAAGCACCCAAGAAACCTTTTTAACATACTGTACTAAGGCAGACTCAAGAGCCACTAAATCAAAACCTTTAGTGGGGCTGGGGGCATGTAGGATAATTATAAAAACTACCCATGTGATTCTAACCTGCAGGGTTGAGAAACACTCAACTACTTGCTTCATCCTAATAAACTTCCGCCAGTGTTGGTGCAAGGGAGAAGCCAGAGAACTTTTATGTGTCAAAAGGGACTCAGGCACCACAGCTGAGAGTTCTATAGCTCTAGAGCTAAAGCCCCAAGAGACTCATGTTGATGAGCACAGAGCCAGGGAAGACAGGACCCCGGTTCTTTCTTTAGCATGTGCATGGCTTGCGGATCAGGCATGGGAAGGTGGTGGAGAAGGCTCCTTTCCAACCTGTAAGTGCACTTTACCAGGCAATAGAGGGAGGCTTGGACTGAATCAGACATTCCTAAGCACATGCACTGTGATTCCAACTAATCTTCTCTAAAGACAGAACTAGGCCTGCTCCTCTCTGTGCACCAGCTGCTTCTCTGCAAAGAAATTATTCCCTTCCCTAAATTAGAATGTGTAATGCAGGAACCACTTTCTGTAGTCAAAAAGTTGTCAAATGGCAGAATCTGGCCCTAAAATTGTTGATTTGATGAATGCCTGACAGGCTTTTGGTTATGTGGCATCAGTGCTAGCTGCTTTCCAGGGAAGAAATAAGAACAGAAAATAGAGAGATTGGATGCAGAAAGAATGAAGACATGATATAGTATGGGGATAAGAAGGAAGGAGATTTCTTTTGGAAGTTATCAAAGAACTAGGAAAGGCAAATTACTGTATAATTATCAGCAGGAGGATGGGAGTTGGAGGTTCATGAAATGATGGAGAGATCAATTTTGACCCAAGAACTGAGGGGCTATAGCTGGATCTCAATGAGAAAAGACAAAGATTCCCTCTGGCTGGAATAAAGAATATGCTATCTCTTCAAGGGTTAAATCTGTCAATATGAATTAAATGAGGAATCAAGACGCAGTTTAGCACAGGCTCTGCAGTCATGCAATCCTGGGAGGTAGGACCCTAGCTCAGAACCTTAGAAGCTCTGTCACTTTGGGCAAACTACTTAAACTTGCTGAGCCTCAGTTTCCTCATATGTAAAAGAGTACTAATAAAAAACCCACCTCATGTAATTGTTAGGTGGAAGAAATAAAGAATCACATACAGCTAATCCTGATGGAGGGTGTGTGAACTTGTGCATGTGTGTGCATGTATGTGTGTGTTTGTGTGTGTGTGTTATGCCCATGTAAGGTCAATCTATTTAATCTTCACAACAACCCTATTAAGTAAGTACTTTTATTTCCATTTCACAGACGAGGAAACTGAGGAACAGAGAAATTAAGTGGCTTCCCCAAAGTAATTCAGATGACAAGTAGCCAAGCCAGATTGTGACCCAAGGCAGTCTGGCACCAGAATCGAGGCTCCTGGCTGCTATGCTATGCTAGACTAGAAGTTCTCTAAATAAATCAGCAGCCTAAAACTGAGGTCAAATACCAGACACAAGAAAAAGGGAGATGCCAGAATCCCTAAGTCACAGCTTTCAAAAGAGTCCCCTGATATGTCAGGTGCCAGGATTGGAATTTAGACCTAGATTCACTTTTTAATTACATTCTTACCTCTTCTTTGCATACCCTGGCTAGACGGACAAAAGGCTGGTATGAAGACATCAAACGTACCTTTTGATGTCCTCAGACCACCGGTGGCTTGCCTGACTCAGCAGGTAAAAAGGACAAGAACATGCTGCTGAATCATTTCTCATCTAATCATGTCCCTCACTCACCTGTTGCCTGATTTCTCAGATTCTCACATTCCAGCATTTTTGAAACCCTGTTGACAATCGATAAAGCTTTTAAGAGCAGACATGGCTCATATTCAGGGGAGTTCTAAGTGCTGGTGAACATAGCTAAGAATGTGGAAAAAAAATCAATGACTCTAAACTATTAAAATCCACAAATACTCTGTCCAGTTTCTATACAACTGGACTGGCATAAAACCAGTCTTTATTTTTAAAGTCATCTTCCTATAATGTATTCACTTCTATTTTTTAAGGATTGCATTAAGTTCAGGTATCTGAACTTCCAAGTTTCAAATAGGCTTTAGTATTTTCTTGCCTCAGAATTTTTTCATTTTTTCCTGCCAAGCACAATGTTTGCTTACTCTGCCACTGCTTTAGAACAAGTTATTCCTTCAAAAATACCATCCTACTATGTACCAGCAAGAAAATCAAGTGTCCTGTGTCAACTGAATGTGTCTAAATGGGGAGAACTCACCAGTTTCCCCAGATTTCTCTCTGTCAAATGAAGAGACAGGAGATGTTCCCCAAGAGCCCTGCCAGCTCCCGCCATGTTATCTGCAGAGCCTCCTCTCATCCACTCCAACCACTGAGCAAAAGACTTCAAGAGAAGCAAGCAGCCTTTCTATCAGGAAAAGTATGGAAATGATGGATCAAATCATGTAATTGTATATGAAAGAAAGATATACTTTAAAGAACAAAACAAGGAAAACATTAGAGCCCCCAAACTTTTTCACATTAACAATTTGAACTACATCAGAAGCTTTCACCAAGGAAGGCCACTGAATTGATTCTTCTGCGATTCTGAAAAAAAGGGGTCATTCCTTCAGCAGCAGGGTGGGGAAATGGATCCACCTTTCCCTTTAACTGCATTCCCAGGACCACTGCCCACTCCTCCAAGACCCAGTTTCCCTATGAAGCCATCCCTATATATGCTCCTCTAAGTAAGCTGAGTTAGGCAATGGACAGGATTATGAGGAACACTGGGCTTGGAGAGTGGCAAATCCCACAGAGTAAGGCCTGAGTTGAGGCACATCAACTGTGGTGCCTCAGACTCCATCCCAATGACAAAGGAACTGATGTACAGCATCCATTCCTTAGTAAGTCTAACAATGACATTTTCCAGACTCCCTTGCAGCTAGGGTTCAGGGAATTATTTAGGTTTAGCCAATCAGACACTCTCAAGCTGGATATGGAAGGTGAAAATGAGGTGGAGGCTAAGCTCTGCTACTTCTACTCTTTCTCCTGGCAATTATGAGGAAGAATTTTTTTGTTTTTTTTTAAACCTGTGGTGTGACTTGTTTAAGTGCTGAGAAGCAGGGCACTGGTGGTTTATTCCAGAATCCAACCGTTCTGGACGTAGCTTCCTGATTCCTCACCTTCCTGAGTGAGGCAGAAGCAGCAGCTTCTTGGGCAGGCCAATTTTACAGTGGGGTTCTGGGAGTCATTTCTGGAGACCCAGCTGCTCCTCCAGCCCTGCCAATGATTTTTTAAGCATCTAGTTTCTGCATTAAATCCCTGTCTCTGTTTAAAATAAGAGTGGTTTCTATTTTCTGCAATGGAATCAAGACGGATTACCTGTCTACCTTTCGGGCTGTGGAGACTAAGGGGATGCAGCAGAGCATAATAATTAAGAACATAAGCTCCTGGGATCAGATGGCCTTGGCTTAAATCCTGGTCCTGCCTCTTGCTCACTTCAAAACCATGGGTAAATTCTTTAATCACCAGTTCTTACTTCATGGGATTTTTAGGAGCATTACATGAGATAATATATGTAGAATACTTGTCATAGTACTTGGTCCCTAGTAGGAATTCAATAAATGTTCATTTCTTTCCCATCCTGTGTTTCCATAGAACTCTGTGTGCACTTCTATTGCAGCACTTATGACATTATGATTAACCTTTGTGAGCAACAACCCAGAGGACTGTCTGTAATGTGAGTAAAGCATATGGGGATCCCACAAATTCCAATCAAAGTGATTCAAGACTACCCTTGAGGAAGGAGAACTGAAAAGTAATCGTTATTAAGTGGAACCCTCATTGTCTATATTGTACTCTGTTATGGAAATTTAGTATGCAAAGGTGGTCAGGGATGGAAGTATAGCAAAGAGGGGGAAAAACTACAACAAGACAGAGCTGGCCAGGCCTGTCCAAGGGCTCTCAAGGCTAGAGGATATCTTGGCTGAGAAAATGTTCCTCTTTCCTTATAAGGTCATCCCTGCTGTGTCAAGCTATTTTAGCAGAGCAACACTTCTTAAATCCATCATGATGCCATAATCTGGCTTCCCATTTTGTTATCCATGCAGAGCCAATGTTCTGGTCAGACCAGTCAACTTGACAGTTTTATTCCTTACTGTGAATTAATAGATTGTCACCATGATTATTATAATTTGTTTTCCATGTATTGCCAATAGGGGTTAAGGCACTGATTTGCTGATTTGAGCTTTCCATTTGGTTTGAGAGATATAGCTCTTGTATTTTAATGGCTGTAATTGAATTTGTATTTTTAATATATAAAATATATAAATTATGTATTTTTATATATTATATATATTATTCATACATATATATGTGTGTGTGCATGCGTGCGTGTGTGTGTGTGTGTGTGTGTATGTCAGTCATAACAAACTTGATTAACAGAAGTCTACTTCGGAGAGACAAATCCCTTCACAGAGGACCATCACAGACACAAGCAGCCAGGCTTCTGGCCATGGCAAATTCACCAAGGTAAATGCTACCTGCTTCAAGAGCCCTGTGTGACCAGCTATAACCTTCAAACTTGAGAATCTAAGCTGTATGCAATGATCTGTTCTCATGTCTGTGAGTTTCCATGCCTTAGTTAGATTTTACCTCCAAATGCCCAGTTGCATGACAGACACATACATAGTTGATATCTAACAAATATTTGATGAATGAATCCATAAACACGTATTTGTCCTTCTGCAGAGGTTTATTTTTGTTTTGTTTTTTTTTAAAGTGGGAATTGTAGAAATACATAGAAAACAATTCCAAAGGGACTCCAGAAAAAGGAAAATCATGGGCTTAAATAGTCTATGATTATTCTTTGAAAATCCTCAAAGCTTAGTTTCTAATAGTCTAACATTTTTGGATAGCTTTTTATATAATATGGCTATCATAGATGTATTAGTTTTCTATTGCTGCCATAACAAACACTGATGCTTAAAACAACACCCATTTATTATTTCACCATTTCTGTGGTTCAAAAGTCTCAGCATGGCACGGCTCAAAGTGGTTCTCTGCTTGGGCAACCAAGTTATTATGTGAGTACTAATTCATCTTTGGGAGGCACTAAAGAACTTATCCTAGAGTTCTAGATTATTCCAGTTATCAGATTTTGCCTAGTTTCATTTCAGACTAGGCTCTTTGAAAGAAGTCTTTACTTAAGTTTTTTTACTCCAGAGCAAAAGACCGTGCTTCTTTAGTCCTTCTAGAAAACACTAGATACTTGGGAGGAGGGTGAAACTGGAAATAAACAAACTTAGGGCTTAGAATCCATACCTTACTTAACTACTGCAGCCTCTTCAAAACAGTAATGCCTACCCAAAAATTCTGGAGTCAAGTCATTTAATTAGCCAGTTCATAACTGGAACAACTGAGTGGCCAGACAATGACACCTTAAATTCCTTGCAGGCAAGGGCTGTATTTCATTCATCTCTGTACCCCAAAAACCAACCATGAGGGTTCTGGCATGTATTTAGCACTCCTTATGTTTGATAAATTTGAGAATTTTAGATGGAATGAAACACAGCAGCGAAATACATGGCTGTATTAAAAACATTAATAATTAGAAAATTTCAGTGATTCATGAGTTGCACAGAAGAGAGGAAAAATTTTTTTTAATTATTTTATTTCCTTTCTCTTCTTTTTTTTTCCTTTAAATAATGCTTTCCTAAAATTCTAGGTCATTTTTTTCTTTCTTAGCAAACAGACATAGAACAGAAATAACCCCTTGATAGTTAAAACATAGCTTAAGTGGAAAGGTCAAATTCAGGCAGACATGAAACAGAGAAACATCTGAAATCAGAAATCCCCCCAAAAGCCAGTGGGATTTTCTAGTCCTTTAAAATCATTTACAATAATGGGCAGGGGGTGAGGTGGGGGTGGATATGAGAACTCTTTATTTTCTGCATGTTTTTTTCTGTAAACCTACAACTTCTCTAATGAAGAAAAAAATCTGCGCGCGCGTGCACACACACACACAAGCCAGTAAAGATCCTGACAAAAATCTCAACATACCAACTACGACGGTTTGGAGCTATGTACCCCAGAAAAACATGTTCTTAGACTTGGTCCTTTCCTGTGGATGTGAACTTGTGTAAATGGGAACTTTTGATGAGGTTATCTCCCTTAAGGTGTAGCCCAGCTGAGGAGGAATGGAGCCTACTCAGAGAAAGACGCTAAGGGAGCAGCCAGAAGCTGAAAGTCAAGGGAACCTAGAAGATAAGGGGAGGCCAGGAGAGGCTGCCACCTGCATTGTCATGTGACTGAGGAGCCAAAGACCAAGATCCTTGGCAGCCAGCCCCAGAATGCCACCGAGTTCAGGAAGAAAGCATAGCTTTGAAGATGCCTTGATTTTGGACTTCCAGCCTCAAAACAGTGAGCCAACAAATTCCCATTGTTTAAGTCAGCCCATTGCATGGTATTCGCTTTAACAATGAGGAAACTAAAACACCAACAAGTGAAAATAGAGACTTACATCAGTCTATATTAGGGTAATTTCACTGTCAAACAGGAAGAACTATTTTACACAGCATAAAAGAAAATAACCTATGGCTGCCAATGGATATGAAGGCCAGCCTTTTGTAATTGGGACTATCCCCTATGGAATACTGATCTGTTCTTGTTTGCTTCCATTGGTCTCATGAATTAAAAAAAAACAAAAAAAAAAGGCCAGAGAGTTGGAATATAGCATTATTTGGAAAATAAATATACTCCTTGTTAAAAGGAAACAAGAGATCATGATTTTCTTTTGTCAGCCCTTGAAACCAAAAGGACCATAAGAATGTACATCTTAAAGGTCATTCAATGGGGTCAAGGTGAAGCAAATAGAAGTCCCAAGAGGAAAGGAGAAACTTGTTAGGTTGGTTTGTTTATAATAAGGAAAGAGATTCCCTTTAAAGCGTTCTACAATTCAATAGCTCAATAAAGAAAGCTATTTCAATCCCTATTTATTAATGATGTCTGTCAATAATTCCTCCTCATCAGACAAGTTGGAGTTATAATCTTCTTTTCCCAATAAAGTCAAGTCATCTGTTGTTCTCCATGACTCAACAGCTTACCCATACTGTAATAATGCAACTTTCCTCCGAGGCTTGTGGGATAGCTGCAAAAAGTGCTGGCATAGCTATTTTGTGTCAAGACTGCACAGCACCCAGTATGCTGCCTATTGATTTATGTGAAGATACTCATTTCACTTAGGAAAGGAAATAAAGTACAAGTAGCTCACTCTGTGACTCTGTTTTTCACAGAAGATCAAACAAATGACAACTACAAACAGCCCACTAGACCTAGAACGCTAAGCATAATGCTTCTATTTAGCTTCCGATTCTTACTATGCCTGCCATATGTAGCAAGATGACAAAACTTAAATACCAGAGGTCCTTGTTTTCAATTTCCACAACCACATCTGATTTCTCAGTGTAGGTGTCCAACTCACCAACGGATGGTGCCTGGCATTTTACCCATTAAACTCTATGATCTCCGTAACTATTTGGTAATGAGATCGGACCAGATAAGATCAGGAAGCAGATTTATATTCTGCACTGAGTCTGCTGGGATTTTCAACTGCAAAGTGAATTTTTGGATTGAGGCCTCTAAATTATCCCATAAAATCAGAGCCATAAGCAATATTCTTCAATTAGTTCACAAGAACAAAGTGTGTGGAGCAAAACCGCAGTGAGGCAGCCATAAGGACACTCTCACTTGAATGATGAAAAATTTAGAGTACAGAAACAGGTCACTTAAAATAATTGGTAACTTTTCTTTTAAGTGAAATGTACTCTGGTTACCCTTGTTTTGTAAATATAACAACCACCATTCACTCAGTAATTATTTACTGAGCACCTATTATTTGCCAGGCTCTCTTCTAGGCATGAGGGATCTGTGGGTAAATGAAACAAATTCCTGCCCTAAAGAAACTTATATTTCACTGACTTCTATGTTTCTACCATAAACCATGGACTGGCATAACTGGGGCTCCTGAGGGAGAGAAAAATCAACCCCCTGATATATCCTGCTGCCAAAAAAAGAATGTGGTCTTTTTTTTTAATAAGATAGGTTAATATTCTTGGCTTCCCAAGCAGTACAGAATTTTGCAATTCAATCCGAGCCTTGTAACTTTATTTTGTTAAATGCCAGTCTGACTGGCAGATGATCCATATTACTTAAAGCATTTTTCAATCAAATTTTGGAAATCTGTTGCTTCCTATTTTACTGAGAAAACAGAAAAAGTCCTCCTGTCACACCCATCTATTACCCACAGTCATGCACAACCATCTCCTTGCTTACCCAGTTACTGCCTGGGTGCTCATCCGGGCCCCACCCTTCCATTTGCGCCCAGGATGCCCACTCCACCCCACCACTTACTCGAGGGCATTGCTCCAGCAATTCTCTCCTCTCTTGCATCATCAAATCTTCCCTCTCTGCTGGGTCATTCCCATCACCACACAATGTGTATTATTTCTCCCACTTAAAAGAAAAAATCCTTTGACTCTACATTTTCCTCCAGCTTCCACCCCATTTATCTGTTCCTCTTTACACATATCTCCAACTTCTATTTTGCCATTTTTCGAACCCACTTCATCCTGGTTTTCATCCCACCCACTCTACCCAAACTGCTCTTGTCAAGTCACCAACGACCTCCTCATTGCTAAAACCAGTGTCCTTATTCTCTGTCCTTATCCTACTTGGTCACCATTCGACACAACCACTCCCCTTTTCTTTGAAATACTCATTCTCCGGGTTTCCTTCCTTCCTCAGTAGCTGCCACTTCTCAGGCTTACTTGCTGGCTCCTCCTCACCTCCCTCAAACCTCAATGCTGGTGAACCCCAGGACTCAGGCTTTTGACAGATTCTCTAGCTACACTCACTCCCGGGTGGTTTTATAGAGTTCCATGGCTTTTCATACTATCTGTATTCTTACGTCTGCACTTATGTTTCTAGCCTGACTTCCAGACTCATTCCAAACTGCCAACTCATCGTCTCCACGTAGATGTCCAATGGGCATCTCAGACTTAACAAATCCAAAACTAAACTCTTATCTTCCACTTGAAATCTGCTCCACAGAAGTCTTCCCCGTCGCACTCACTGGCAATTCCATTCTTCTAGTTATTCAGGCCAAAAAACTTGGTACCGCCCTTGCTTTCTTTCTTTTTATCATACTCCACATCTAGTCCATCAGCAAATGCTGTTACCTCTACTTTTGAGGTATGTGCAGAATTTGATCACTTCTCACAGCCTCTGCTGCCACCAACCCGGCCAGGCCACTATCAATCATTGCCTAGCTGGTACATGTGGGTCACTCTGCTTCCAACCCCTGCCCCTGCAGCCTGTCTAAACAGTTCCACTGCCTCTTATATGGACAACTGAACATGATTTGGACTTTCCCAAAGTTCCTGTGGGTATATTCTCAATTAATTACTATCTCACTTTTATTCCCACAGATGCCAGGAAAAGGTGACATTCTGCATTTTAACCCTATGCTTACTGACCCCGGATATATATTTTCTGCGTGTTCTTACAGTTCTTCTGATTTTTGTTGCCATCACTGTCTTACTGATGAAGTCAGCAGGGCTGCAGCACAGGCTGCGCATCTGTGCAATACTCAGAGTGCAAGGCTGAGGGGGTGAGCTGAACCTGGGTCCCACACACCAAACTGTAAGCCCTGGTATACACTCCATCTGTCCATCCAGAGGAGAGGACACCTTTCTCTTTGCACAAAGATTCCTTCTGCTCACCAAGCCCTGTACCCACAGGGCTGCCCACACTCAAAGGAGGTGACTTTTCTAATTGATCTTCTCAGAGCGAACAGCCTGTCTTAATCCGCTTAAAGACACTGCCTAGGCCAGGGGCAGACCAGGTCATCCGTGTGCTCCTAGGAGTCCACCCTGGCTTAATACCCTACCCATCCCCTCGGCCCCATATAGACCACATTCACTGCTTCTGACCCCTTTATGGGATGGAAGACCAGGTAACCTAATTTATTTGAATTCTGTATATGATAAAATTAAATAAACTCTAATAAAGGGTCTCAAGAAGTTGACTGCAGGCCTGAAATTTAGGGCACTGATCTTAAGCCATCTATCTGGCTACTAAAAATCCTCTTGGCTTGGGGTTTGGTTCTGTTCTGGACATCTAGATAAGGGAATTCTGGATAAAGAGAACTTTATGAGATTAAAATCATACACAGATATAGCTTGCCAGAAAGTACTTTATGATACTCTCAAGATTAATATAACTGTGAATATTCAAGATATTCAAATATTCACATTAAAATACTCCTTTCTATAAAGACAATTTATTTGAACCCTACACTAAAAATGTGCTTGAAATTATTCTAATCCTATTTCTTAATATTCTCACTCAGCACTCGCCAGTGACTCTCCATGTCTGCAGTTCTGTTCTAACGTGGGCTCAGACCGTGATACATTCCTCTTGCTTCATTAATTATCATACTACCCCACGAGGCAAGGAAAGACCATCTGCTCCCATTTCTTGATGTAGAAATTGGGGACAGATAAATGGGATATATAACTCATGAAATACTGGAGCATTTAATAAAGTAGTAGGAATGTACATGTATTTTAAAATATGTGACTAGAAACTAAAATTTAACACTGACCATTCCATGCGTCACTGACATTCTTAGACAAGCATTTATTTCCTTGCACTGTTTAGGTTAAAAAAAGAGAAGCATAGCTCATACAAAACACTTACTAACTCCTTAAACCTCTATAACCCAACTCTAAAACTTTAGATTTTTAATGAGTAGCCCTTTATTGATAATATTTTTAAGCAAACTTTTCAACTGCAGAAGGTTTATCCTGTGATCCATATTTACAAGAAACTGGACTGAAATGGTATATGGAACTCTAAACACTATTTTACTAAAAATAAATAACCAAAAGCACATATTGGGGCTGCTGAGAGGCAGGAAGCATTACATGCAGTGGAGACGCAGATCCCAGGTGATATGTGATGAATGTTATGGGAATTCCACTTACTTGGGGCTTCTCTCCCAGAGCCACACAGTGCAGTAGAGATAGAGTTGGATTAATTTTAATTTTAACACAGTTTGTGATTATCCACCAGTGAAGCATGTGGTGCTACTTCCCAGGGCATTTAAATTCCTCCTCCTAAAGCACAACACTCTCTTGTCCTATTTATTTTCCTTAAATGTGTTCAACTTGCAGAATGCTAACGTGCCAAAACATATGTTTCCTAAGTCTGTTCTCACGTCTCACCTTCATTTAGACTTTCAAGGTCAGAGCAATTTGCCGCTATGCACTTAATTGGACTTAAAAAAAAAAAGCAGCAAAAAACAGTATATTTGTAATGGCTCTTCATAGCAAGCATCAAAAGTGTAGCCTGGCACATCTGAATGCTGTTTAAATAAATCAGCCTCTTGTTCAGGCCACAAAACACATGCCATGCCACCAGTTACTGTGCAGCTGATGCAAGCTAGAAGAGAGAGAGACAGAGAGACAGAGAGAGAGAGAGAGAGACAGAGAGAGAGAGAGACAGAGAGAGAGAGAGAAACGTTCCCTGAGCCCCTTGGAAACCACTGGAGCTTTGAACCGATTGTGCATTTTTGTACAAAGCATGATCATGCAGCTAAGTTCTCTTACCCCCAGAGCACACACATTAATCAGGTTTGTGCAATTACTGTTCATACTAGACAATGATGGAGTAGGTCATTACTGGTATTGTTATTATTCACTGTACACAGCTTCATACAAAACATATTTCAAGATGGATGAAAATGTTCCCAGGGCTCCGTGGGAGGGGTTGTAAGCTATGGGGGTTGGGAGCACAGATAGGATTTGGCCCACAATCAGGACATACAAAGCTAAGAGCCAAGGTACAGACAGCAAAAAGGCAGTTTGCATTTGGGAGTGAAAACCTATGGCTCAACTGCTTTGCTGAAAGGGTTACTGGACAAGATGCAGGGAAGAGGATTTGATGTCAAGAAACTCTCTTAAATAAGACAGAGATGGATCAGGAGTAGGCAAAGGAGGGTGAGGCAGCAACGAGACAGCAAACATGCTGGGTCTAATGTTCCAGGTTTCTTGGCTCTCCATAACCAGGAAGTCCTGGGCTCCAAATAACTCCTAAATCCTCCCTTCGGTCCTTTGTTTAAGGGGATCAATATTTTCCCAAGACCAAACCAAAGAGCAGAGAACTTTAGGGTTGATTCAAGGGTCCCAAGTTGTTCTACAGCCAAGTATAACTGGAGAACAACAAGGAGCACATTGGAGCCCTTAGGTTTTCCAGGCCAGGAGCTGCCCCATCTCTGGAGCAGATACCTTAACATGAATACAAATCCTCTCAACAAATTCCAACTTGGGAATTGGCATTCCATATGGGAGAAGGGATCTAAAGGGCACCAGAGTTGCCTTGGGCACTGTCATCATGCCTGGAGAGCTGCTGACAGGATCACTCACAGCTTAGGAAAAGAAAATTCGAAGGTCTGGCTTTCTTTCATTTTTTCAAGTTAAAAAAATAACCTAAATGTCAATAAAAGGCAATCCACAGAATGCAAATTGTATATCTGTCAGGGGACTTGTATCCAAAATATTTAAAGAACTCTTAGAACTCAACAATAAAAAAAATAAAAAATAAAAAGCGGGCAAGGGTTTGAATGGCCATCTGTCCAAAGAAGATCTATGAATGGTCAATAAGTGCCTGAAAACATGCTCAGCATCATCAACCACCAGGGAAATGAAAATCAAAACTACATACAATTAGATACTACCTCACACCCAACAGGATGGGTATAAACAAAAAGTTAGATTATAACATGCCTCAGCAAAGATGTGGAGAAATTGGAATCCTCAGAGACTGCCAGTGGGAATGTGAAACGGTGGAGCCACAGTGGAAAACGGTTTGGCAAGTCCTCAAAATGTTCAACATAGAGTAAGTACTTGACCCAGCAATTCCATTTGTAAATATATACCAAAGAGAACCGAAAACATGTTCACACAAAAATTTGTATATAAATACTCATATAAACATTATTCATAATAGTCAGAAAAGCAGAAATGTCCATCAACTGATGAATGAATAAACAAAATGTGATATATCACTGCAATGGAATATTATTTGGTCATAAAAGGCTACTACACGGCTGAACCTTGAAAACATTAAGCTAAATTAAAGAAGGCAGTGATAAGAAGCCACATATTGCATGATTCCATTTATATGAAACGTTCAGAACAGGCAAATCCTCAGAGACAGAAGGTAGATTAGTGGCTGCCAGGGGCTGGGAAGAAGGAGGAATGGGGAGTGACTACCAACAGGTACAAGGTTTCTTCTTAGTTTGCTGAAAATATTCTATAATTGGATAGTGCTGATGGCTGAACGAGTCTATTATATGAAAAACCACTGAATTTTATATTTTAAAAGGATAAATTTTATGGTAAGTGAACTGTATCTCAGAAAAGCTGTTTTTAAAAGAAAAAGTGGATAGAGAGACCCTGTATAATGCTAGAAGGCAAGGAGAACTAGTTAGGTCCCACAGCTGGAATAATCTGGCTTTCAGGGCCAAGGGTCTGTACCTGCTCCGACATCTACCCATGTAATCTGAAGGGACTGGAGGATTTCTAATGATTCCAGTTTCTTAAGTAAGAATTTGTCTTTGCCCTTTGACTCTAATATACAACCTGCCACATTTTAAGATTGATTCAGTCCCAGACCTTTTATGTGAACACTCACCACCATCATTACCAACTTCTCGAAGCATTAAGTGCCCTTTGCCCTTTAACCCAAGAGGCAGAGCCAGGCCCGAGTACCGCAAATGAGACTGGTTAGTCACTGAGTCAAGAGCAGTGCTTTATTTCAAGGAAAAACACAGATGCTGAGATCCATAACTGGATGAATACAGGAACAGCTAAGATTAAATATGCATGATGTACATAAGAAAAAAGTAAATACATTTATAGGGGACAAACAAGAGCTCGAGAAAATTTCATGGCTGGGTGAGAATCAATTTCATAGACAGGGAAACCGTTCCCTCTTAATCTCTCCAAGAACCAAGAGAAGGCACGTACAAGTCTGAGCATCAAGGATTTGGCTATTAGTTAGGGATAAGTTGGAGGAACTGCTCATTCAAATGGCTGCATGGAAGGCACAGAGAGGAAGGCCTAGAAGTGAGGCAAGGTCCTGAGGGGCAAGGGGATGGCGGTGGAGGGGAGAGTGGACAGGGAAGGGATTGAGTACAAAAGGGACCAGGGGTAGAGCAGCTTTATGGGCAGGAGAGGAGGGACCATACTCTGCTAAGTGCTTTTCCTCTTCAATCTCATTTAAAATTCATAGCTTCCAGATAAGAGAAATTCTACTATCCTTCTTAATTTATGGATAAGTAAACATAATCACAGAGTACGGAGTTTCTGTTTGGGGCCATGGAAAAGTCTTGAGATGGATGGTGGTGATTGTAATTAATATCACTGAAGTGTACACTTAAGATGGTTTAAATGGATAGTTTTTCGTTTTACAGATGTGGGCACATTTTTTTTTAAACAAGAAGCCCCAAAATAACTTCATTCCTTCCAATATACTCCTACCATACCAAAAGAAAATTAAAGAACCATAGTCACACTTTAGTTATTTCAGGATATCTGTTTTTCCTGTTGCTTTGCTTTGCTTGGAAATTTTTTTTATTTGATAAATAAAGTAATTTTAAAGGAAATGAAAACCAAAGCCCAGCAAGGTTGAGTTACTTGTCCAAGATCACACAGCTAAGAGTCACACTCTTTACCAGACCTAAATAATTCCATTATTCTAACTCTGAACATTAATACTCCCTCTCAGAAAACAAAGTCACAAGTACCTGGAACACACCAATTGCCCAGTACCTGCCATAGCCTTAAAATAATAGGACAGTCCACTCATATTTGATTGCTATCAGGTAGCAGGGAAAAATGAAACAGCCTGCTTGAGTGATTAGGGCAACAGATGACAGGTTGTAGGTGGGAGGGAAAAGGCAGCTGAAGATGAAACCTGTATTTCTACCTGCAGGCCACATGCCCAATTCAACGTCCATCAAGCTGTGAAAGAGAAAAATTGTTGACAGAGCACCAGCGGCTCACTTGGCCCTTTCCAAGAAGATTCTATGGAAGGGTGGCAAAGCCTTCATAACTCCTCCAAAGGAACTGATCCCCTTTAATTAGGTTTCCTAACCAGAGAAGCACTCCGAAGGAGGTGAGAGTTCAAGGCTTCATTAACTGACCACTTCTTCTGCAGGCTGGTCCATAATCACAGGCAAGTATACCTGTTTCCTTCTCATGAACAGAGAAGCACAATGTTGTCAGAGCTGGCGCGGACCTTGGAGACAAACCAGCTGCTTCATTTTCAAAGAGGAGACCCTTGGGACAAAGTGCCTGGTCCAGGCTTACACAGCCAGTGTGTGAAATTGAAACAGACTGTCTCTCCAGTCTTGTTCCAGCTAATATAGTATTCTGAGTCCATCCTTAAAAGCTGTAAATGTGGCATTAAATATGGTCTTGTGCATGGACCCTTTTGAAAACCACCAGTTTTTACCAACACAAGAACTGTGTCTGCATGATTTGGTTTACAAATCCAAACCTTCATGAAAAGGAAACCAACCTAACTGAAATGCGGTTTCAGCTTTCTTGTCAAGGTTCTGCTTCTCTGTGATTTCATAACATTCCTGCTTTGCCCACGTTTCTTGTCTACCTGATGACAAGCTCATCGGGAACCACGGATGAGTTGGTGCTCAGCAAGAACATCATGCTGCCACCTGTGCCTTCCTTACCCAGCAATCAGTCTGTGTCAGAGCCAGCGAGCAACACGTGGCTTGGCGGGTGCTGGTGTCTTAGGACTCTGCACAACCCACATTTATCATTGGGCCAAAGACACCCAACTGGACAAGACCATGTGCAGGCATGGAGAGGAAGTTGCAACAATGTGTGGATCCAGCTCTAGGTGGCTGAAATACACCCAACCGTGAAAACTAGCATGGATTTACAAGTACGTAATGGTTCTGGTGGATCCATAGTTCTGAAACTCTAAATGGTCAATTATAAAAGGAAGGAGCTGGGGTAAGAAGCAAGGCCAACACTGGCCCAAAGTCATTTGTTGAGTGAAGAAAAGGCACCCTTCACTCTGGACAGCCATGGTCCCACACCAGGGCACACAGCTGGTCCAACAGAGTGAAATCCAGATTTCTTCCCCTATTCACCCCCTTGATCAGATGCCCTTTAACAGTAAACAGCTAGCACAACTTTACAGGTTAGCCCTGTTAAGAGGAGGAAGGATAAAAAAGAAACCTCTTAACATGTTATTTTTTAAAACTCAGGTTGCCACCCATTGGTGGGCCATGAAATTAATTTAGAGGGTTGAGACAGTATTTTTTTTTTAATAGAATAGAAAATATAAGAAACCTTAAGAGTGTCTCACTTAGATTTTATTTTTATATGCATATGTATATATGTTTGTGTGCATGTGGTTGAGATGTAAAATACATTCCTTAGTGTGGATCATGATCAAAAATATTTGAAAGTCAGTGACTTAACAGAGCCTAAGATGCAATGTGAATCTAATTTGAAGGCTTGCTTTATCCTTATTCCCAACTGTCCTGCACTAAGGCATGCAAGAACTACCCTACATTTTGAAAACAGACCCAAGTTCAAAGGCAGTTTAAATACCACTAAGTATGGACCTTAGACAAGCCTTTTATGTTTTCTGATCCTCAAACTCCTGATCTGTAGATTAAGATGATAATATCCATTTGAAAGCGTTGATGCAGTAAGTGCCCAGTGTTCAGATCCCTCTCTTCTCTGGACTTTGGAAAGGAGATGATCCCCGGCAGAGACGAGCCATCCAGGGGTACACACTCAGCTGTCAAGGAGGCTTTTCAATGCCAGTAGCCATACGTGCTAAAGAGATCCATGACCTATAGTAAACTTTATAAACAACTTTTGTCCATACAAGCAGTTCTCCTGTCTTTCTGGAAGAGCTACTTCCCAAGGCATGCTTAAGCTAAAATTATTGCTTGGTCAAACCAATTAAATAAAATTTGAGTGAAAATGCTCCATTAAGCCAATTTTGGAAAAGAGAAGTTTGGTGGTATGGACATGGTTAGAATCTGGCCTTTCGTTAAAGGTGAAATGTATTCGACTGCTACTTAGATATTGTTAGAGGGCTCTGCAAATTAAGAATTAGAGCTTCCAAGGGCAGAAATGGAGAGCTAAAATCAATCTTTTAGGTCATCTAGCTCAAGCCTCTTGTTTGCCAGATGAGGGAATAGGGGCCTTGGGAGGTACAGACTTCCCCAAGGTCAAGTGGACAGAGAACACATGCGCAGGGAGCCCTCATCAACTAACACTGTCACAAGGCAGCCTCCTCTAGAATAATCCACCCACTGAAACAGAAACAAAAAACTGCAAAAACTTCTTGGCTTTCTTTAGGTGTGGAAATGTGGGGAAAGATGAGAGCTAGTTAGTGATTCCCAGCATGTATTTGTAGGAGTTCTTTGCTTGAGTCATCATAGTAAAGCTTAAAAATCACAGAAAGTACATATAGGAAACTGGCAATCCATAAACAAAAAATTTAATTCTCAATAACATATTTTTCAAAGCTCAACTTTCCAATTAATCAATGAAATGAAAATTAAAGCAATGAAATGCCATGATTCACCTATGACATTGGCAAAGATTAAAAATCATAATATTCCCTGCTACCAAGTGTGTACAAATGTGGCAGAAAGTTTAAAAAGCTCATAAACTTTAATCCATAATTCCTACTTCTAAGAAATCAGAAAATTCATATGTAAGACTATTTGTCACATTTTTTACAGTAATAAAATAATGGAATAATTGACAAGAGAATGGCTTTGTATATTACGATAATGCTAAACAGCAAATAACATTTTAGAAGAACATTTAATGATGTGGAGAAATGCCAAGGTAAAAAAATTATTAAAATTATATATACCCAATATGTTAAAGGACAATTAATACTGTACATATCAAACATAATCTCAATTTATGTAAACATATGTATACGCGTGTGTGTGTGTGTCTGTGACAGAGAGAGAGAGAGAGAGAGAGAGAGAGAGAGAGAGAGAGAGAGAGAGAGAGAGAGAGAAGTCAGGCAGAATATATGCTGAAATGTGCATAGTTGTCTTTGGATAGTACAATGTAGGGATTATAGACTATTTTAAATTTTCTTTTTTATGTTTTCTTGTACTTTATAATCTTGTAAGGTGAATATGTATTGCTTTTAGTATCCAGTAACAATATTATTTAAAAGGCAAGTCTAAAATTTAAAGTGACCTTATAGAACTTCCTGTTAGAACTGCCTCTTAGATTTGATTTGACTCAGAAAGTTGCCATTGGTAGGATTTTTGTTGTAGAAGAACTTTCCTATGATTGGCTGGCTGTATTAAGCACTCTGAGAGGAAACAAGATTTCATGTCAGTGAACCTTATTATATACATTATCTTTTGCCAAAATTTGAAACATATTTCTGGTAATAAGATTGATTAAAGCATTCAGAGAAACCCTTCTCAGTATATTGCATAACAAATTGTTATATATTATATTTTTAAATATTTTTTTTAACTACCCAACTATGCTAGTGAGGAATTAGGGATTCCTTAGAACTCAGAAGGTCAAGGAAACTCAAATCCAGAGGTGTCTGAACTGCTCTGCCATGCCTCACTGGCCAGGACACTAGGATCTTAGAAGCTACAAGCATGAGGCCTGAAGAGGGGGAGATCAGTTCAGAGACTCCCCTCCCCACAATAAGATGAAAACCCTGACACTTTTAGCAGGATGAATAAGGAAAACATTTTGCTTAACAAAAAAGATGTGCTTATCTTGGTTTTGGTTTTCAGTGGTACTAGAAACCCTTAAGAATTTCTAACCAGAGACTCACACTCATATGCAGGTCCTAAAGTTTTAATTCACACTGAAATCGTGTATGTTAGAATGGTTCTGGGCTGGTAGTGCTCCCAGGCACCTGACGGAAACAAATGCAGTCCTCTCCGGAGGAACGCACTTTAAACCAGGCGTCAATGAAATCCTACAAGCAAAGTTCCAAGGAATGTGGATTCAAAAAATTTTTTAATCACTAAATACACAAGGAAACAACTCCATATGATTAAGAATCAATAAAACAGTAAGACTAGACCTGCAAGCCTATTGATACTTGAATGATCAGATATGGAAATATAAAATAAATATATTTAACCTGTGTAAAGTAATAAAAAAAGGCATTAAAAGTATGATAAAGAAATCAGAAACAATGAAAAACAGCCTGGAAGATCTGAAAAAGAGTCAAATAGAACTTCAAAAATGAAAAATATAATAATTAAAATCAGAAATTCAACAGATGAGTTTAATAGCAAATTAGACAAAACTGAAAATAAGAAAACTGGAAAGCAAATATAAAAGAAGACCAGCTGTTAATTTCTGATGGTTGTAGTAGGAACAAGTTCACTGAAATGTTGCTATATTATGTAACTTTCTTGGGGTAAAGTAGGAACATGTTGGAAGTTAAGCAGTTATCTTAGGTTAGTTGTCTTTTTCTTACTCCCTTGCTATGGTCTCTTTGAAATGCTCTTTTATTGTATGTTTGTTTTCTTTTTAACTTTTTTTTTTCATACAGGTGATTTGAAAAAAGAAGGGAAAGTTAAAAAAAAAAAAAAAAAAAAAAAAGAAGACCAGAATGAGGAGCACAAAGAGAAAAAGATGAGAATTTAAGTGATATGGAAGATAGGTTGGGACAGGACCACATATACCTAATTGGATTTCTAAAAGAAGATTATAGAACAAATGGGGAAGGGGCAAAATTGGTTGAAGGCACCAATCTTCTATTCAGGAATCCCAATGAATCACAGAGGAGACACAATGAGAAAACGACACCAGGACATATCATAAGGAAAATGGTGAATACTGAAAACAAAGAGAAAAACTTAATTAAAAGTAGCCAAAGAAAAGAGAGATTTCTTACAAAGAAGCAACATTTATAAAACTGACAGCAGTCTTCTCAATGGCAAAAATGGAAGAACGCAGTTGAATATTATTTTCAAAATGTTATAAGAAAATAGTTTTCTATCCATCAAAACTATCTTTCAAAAAACAAAGGTAAAATGCATCTCTCAACAAATAAAAATCAGGAGTACTTACTATTAACAGATTATTGCTAAAAGAACTTATGAACAATACATCAGGAGTAGAGGAAGAAATCCAAGAAAGAAGATCTGTTATGCCAAAATGAATTAGGTGGGAAAAAGTAGTAAAAATGTGGATAAATCTAAAACATTGATGGTATAATGACAATAAAGTATGATTTCTAGGGATAAGAAAAATCGAGATTATGCCTCAATAAAGCTGTTACAAAACATCAGGTATAACTTAAAACCTGAATTTAAAATCATATACGATGATGGAAAGGTGATTGAGTTAAAATGTTCTAAGATTCTTAGGATGTTTGACATTTATCATATTAAGTTAAACATAAACACAAAATTAAAAATTTCTAGAGTAACATAAAAAAAAGAAATCGAATACATAACTTCCAAATTATGATGGGGAAAAACAAATTTAGAAAAAAAATTTCAATCCAAAAAGACATCAAGAAAAAATTAGAAAAAAGAAGTTGAAAATTTATGTCCACACAAAGCCTGCACATGAATGTTTACAGCAGCTTTATTCATAATTGCCAAAAATTGAAAGCAACCACAATCCCCCTCCACAGTGAATGGATAAACAACTTATGGCACAGCCATACAATGAAATACCATTTAGAGATAAAAAAAAGAGAAATGTACTATCAAGCCATGAAAAAACATGGAGGAAGTTTAAATGCATGTTGCTAAGTAAAAGAAAGTATGAAAGGCTATATGACATTATGGAAAAGGCAAGACTATAGAGACAGTGAAAATATCAGTGTTTGCCATGGGTTCAGTGGGAATGATAGGGGTAGGGAAGGAAGAAGGATCATAAGAAAATACTTTGAACAACTGTAACCCAACAAATTAGATAATACGGACGAAATGAACAAATACCTAGAAAAACACAAACAACCTACACTGATTCTAGCAGAAATAAAAGACCTCATCAGACCAATTACAAGTAGGGAAACTGAATCAGTCATCAAATTCTCCCAACAAAGAAAAGCCCAGGACCAGATGGCTTCACAGGTAAATTCTAAGAAATATTACAATATGAATTAACATCAATCCTCCTCAAACTCTTCCACAAAATTGAAGAGGAGGAAACACTACTTAACTCATTCTATGAGGTCAACATCACCCCAAAACCAAAGCCAGATAAAGGTATTACAAAAAAAAAATTACAGACCAATTTCTCTTATGAATAGATACAAACAAAGCAAATCAAATCAAATGCCACCCTGAAAGAATTATACACCATAGTCAAGCGGGATTTATCTCTGGTATGCAAGGGTGGTTCAACATAAGAAAATCAATTAATGTAATATACCACATAAACAGAATGAAAAGAAAAAAACATATGCCCTTCTCTGTTGACTCAGGGAAGGCGTTTGACAAAATCCAGCATCCTTTCTTGATAAAAACACTTAGAAAAACAGGAATAGAAGGAAACTTCCTCAACATGATAAAGGGTGTATATGAAAAACTAATGACATAAAAACTAACAACATATTCAATGATGAATTCAATGGTGAAAGACTGAAAGCTTTCCCTCTAAGATCAAGAACAAAACAAGAACATCCACTATCACTACTGCTATTCAGCACTGTACTGAAAGTTCTTGCCAGAGAAATTAGGCAAGAAAAAAAAATAATAAAAAGCATCCAAACTGGAAAAGAAGACATAAAACTCTCTTTATGAGCCAATGACATGATCCTATATACAAAAAAGTCCTGAAAAATCTACAACAAAGTTCCTGCAGCTAACAAATGAATTCAGCAAAGTGGCAGGGTACAAGATAAACACCCAGAAATCAGTAGTGTTTCTATTCACTAGTAATGAGCAATCTGAGGAGGAAATCATGGGAAAAAAACCCATTTACAATAGTAATTAAAAGAATCAAATATTTAAGAATAAATTTAACCAAGGATGTAAAGGACTTACACATAGAAAACTAAAAAACCTAGCTAAAAGAGACCAAAGAATCCCTAACTAAATAGAAGGTCATTCCATGCTCATGGATTGGAAGACTAAATATTGTTAAGATGTCAATTCTACCCAAAATGATCTACAGATTCAACACAATCCCAATCAAAATTCTAACAGCCTACTTTGCAGAAACGGAAAAGCCAATTATCAAATTTATCTGGAAGGGTAAGGGGCCCCAACTAGCCAAAAACATCTTGGAAAAGAAGAACAAAGGTGAAGGACTCACAGTTTCTGACTTTAAAACTTATTACAAAGCTACAGTGGTCAAAACAGCATAGTACTGGCACAAGGAGAGATTTATAGACCAATGGAATCTAGTTGAGAGCTCAGAAATAGACCCTCACATCTATGGCCAGATGATTTTTGACAAGGCTCAATTGGAAAGAAATAATCTCTTCAACAAATATCTTCTGGATATCCATATACAAAAGAATAAAGGAGGACCCTTAGAAAAAACAGATAAATGGGACTTCATCAAAATTTAAAACTTTTGGTTATCAAAGGACTTTATCATGAAAGTAAAAAGATAACCTACTCAATGGGAGAAACCACATAATCAATAAGGGTTTAATATTCAGAATGTATAAAGAAATCCTACAACTCAACAATAAAAAGACAAACAACCCAATCAAAAAATGGGCAAAAGACTTGAATAAGCATTTCTCCAAAGATATACAAATGGCCAAAAAGCACATAGAAAAATGCTCCATCATTAACCATCAGGGAAATGCAAATCAAAACCACACTGAGACACCATTTCACACCCACTACAATGGCTACCATTAAAAAAAAAACCAGGAAATTACAAGTGCTGAAGAGGATATGGAAAAATAGGAAGACATTCACTGCAGGTGGCAAGGTAAAATGGTGCAGCTGCTTTAGAAGACAGTTTGGCAGCTCCTGAGAAAGTCAAGAAAGAATTACCATATGACCCAGAAATCCCCTAATAGATACTTACCCAAAAGAATTGAAAGCAGGGATTCAAACTGATATTTGAACACCGATGTTCACTGCAGCATTATTCACAATTGCCGAGAGATGGAAACAAACCAAGGGTCCATCAACCAATGAATGGATAAACAAAATGTGGTATATACATACAATGGAATATTATTCAGCATTAAAAAGGACTGAAGTTCGGATTCGTGCAAAAACAAGGATGAACCTTGAAGATATCATCTTGAATGAAATAAGCCAGATACAAAAAGACAAACACTGCATGATCTCACTGATATGAAAGAATAATCAAACTCATAGAGTTAGAATCTAGAATACAGGCTACCAGGGGCTGGCCTGGGAATAAGCAATGGGAAGTTAATGCTTAAATTGCACAGAATTTCAATTTGGGTTGATTTTAAAGTTTTGGTAATGGATGGTGTTGCTAGCAGCACAACATTGTGAATGTAATCAACAGCTCTAAATTATATATGTGAATGTAGTTTAATGGGGAATTCCTAGGTCATATGTATATTAGAGTAAAAACTAAAAGAAAAAACAGGACTGTACAGCACAGCGAACTCCATTATAAAGGATGGATTATAGGTAATAGTACAATTATAAAAAGGTTCTATCATGAATTATAACAAGTCTACTACACTAACGCAAGGTGTTAATGATAGGGTTGTAGATGGGAACTTCGTATTTTATATTTTTTATGCTTGATATTTCTATAAGTCTACAACTTCTCTTACAAAAACAATCTAAACAATCGTGATAGAAAAGAATCCAAATGTAATAGGAATCACAATCAATGTAAATACACAAAATTTTCCAACTAAAGATAATGATTTTCAAACTGAATTAAACAAAATGCAGCAATATTCTGTTTACTGGAGACTCAGCTAAAACAAAGGAAGGTTGAAAATAAAAGAATGGGAAGGCAGGGCAAGATGGCGGATTGGTGAGCTGTATGTTTTAGTTACTCCTCCAGGAAAGTAGGTAGAAAGCCAGGAACTGCGTGGACTGGACACCACAGAGCAATTTGACTTTGGGCATACTTCATACAACACTCATGAACACACTGAACTGCTGAAATCAGCGAAGTCTGTAAGTTTTTGCAGCCAGGGAACCTGCGCCCCTCCCTGCCAGGCTCAGTCCCATGGGAGGAGGGGCCGTCAGTGCTGGGAAGGAGAAGGGAGAACTCCAGTGGCAGCTCTTATTGGAAACTCATTCTACTGATCCAAACTCCAACCATAGATAGACTGAGACCAGACACCAGAGAATCTGAGAGCAGCCAGCCCAGCAGAGAGGAGACAAGCACAGCAAAAAACAGCAAAGAAAAACTCCAAAATAAAAGCAGAGGCTTTCTGGAGTTCTGGTGAACATAGAAAGGGGAAGGGCAGAGCTCAGGCCCTGAGGCTCATATGCAAATCCCAAAGAAAAACTGATCTCTCTGCCCTCTGGATCTTTCCTTAATGGCTCTAATTGCTTTGCCTCTTAGCATTTCAATAACCCATTAGATCTGTGAGGAGGACTTTTATTTATTTATTTTTTTTTACCTTTTTTTTTTTCCTGTTTCTAAAACAATTACTCTAAGAAGCCCAATACAGAAAGCCTCAAAGACTTGCAATTTGGGCAGGTCAAGACAAGAGCAAAACTAAGAGAGCTCTGAGACAAACGGCAATAATCCAGTGGCTGAGAAAATTCACTAAACACCACAACTTCCCAAGAAAAGGGGGCTGTCCACTCACAGCCATCATCCTGGTGGACAGGAAACAGTCCGGCCCGCTGTCAGCCCCATAGCCCAGAGCTGCCCCAGACAACCCAGTGTGACGGAAGTGCTTCCAATAACACACATACACCACAAAATTGGGCATGGACATTAGCCTCCCCTGTACCCTCAGCTGGTTGTCCCAGAGTTGGGAAGGCGGAGCAGTGTGAATTAACAAGCCCCATTCAGACATCATTTCAGCAGACTGGGAGCCTCCCTACACAGACCAGCAGCCCAGAACCGCCCTGGGGGGATGTCACTCACCTGTGACATAGCACAGTCATCCCTCAACAGAGGACCAGGGGGTGCACGGCCTGGAAGAGGGACCCATTCGCAAGTCTCAGGGGCCATATGCCAATACCAAGGACTTGTGGGTCAGTGGCAGTGGCAGAGACAAGCTGTGGCAGGACTGAACTGAAGGATTAGACTATTGCAGCAGCTTTAAAACTCCAGGAACACCAGGGAGATTTCATTGTTAGAGCCACCCCCCTCCCTGACCGCCCAGACACATGCCCCATATACAGGGCAGGCAACACCAACTACACACACAAGTTTGATACACCAATTGGACCCCACAAGACTCACTCCCCCACTCACCACAAAGGCAAAGCAGGGGAGAACTGGCTTGTGGAGAACAGGTGGCTCGTGGACACCACCTGCTGGTTAGTTAGAGAAAGTGTACTCCACGAAGCTGTAGATCTGATAAATTAGAGATAAGGACTTCAATTGGTCTACAAATCCTAAAAGAACCCTATCAAGTTCAGCAAATGCCAAGAAGCCAAAAACAACAGAAAATTATAAAACATATGAAAAAACCAGACAATATGGATAATCCAAGCCCAAGCACCCAAATCAAAAGATCAGAAGAGACAAAGTACACAGAGCAACTACTCAAAGAACTAAAGATGAAAAATGAAACCATTGTACGGGATACAAAGGATATCAAGAAGACCCTAGAAGAGCATAAAGAAGCCATTGCAAGACTAAATAAAAAAATACATGATCTTATGGAAATTAAAGAAACTGTTGACCAAATTAAAAAGATTCTAGATACTCACAGTACAAGACTAGAGGAAGTTGAACAACGAATCAGTGACCTGGAAGATGACAGAATGGAAAATGAAAGCACAAAAGAATGGGGAAAAAAATCGAAAAAATTGAAATGGACCTCAGGGATATGATAGATAATATAAAACATCTGAATATAAGACTCATTGGTGTTCCAGAAGGGGAAGAAAAGGGTAAAGGTCTAGGAGGAGTTTTCAAAGAAATTGTTGGGGAAAACTTCCCAAATCTTCTAAACACCATAAATACACATATCATAAATGCCCAGCGAACTCCAAATAGAATAAATCCAAATAAACCCACTCCGAGACATATTCTGATCACACTGTCAAACATGGAAGAGAAGGAGCAAGTTCTGAAAGTGCAAGAGAAAAGCAATTCACCACATACAAAGGAAACAGCATAAGACTAAGTAGTGACTACTCAGCAGCCACCATGGAGGCAAGAAGGCAGTGGCACGATATATTTAAAATTCTGAGTGAGAATAATTTCCAACCAAGAATACTTTACCCAGCAAAGCTCTCCTTCAAATTTGAGGGAGAGTTTAAATTTTTCACAGACAAACAAATGCTGAGAGAATTTGCTAACAAGAGACCTGCCCTACTGGAGATACTCAAGGGAGCCCTACAGACAGAGAAACAAAGGAGAGAGAGACTTGGAGAAAGGTTCAGTACTAAAGATATCTGGTATGAGTACATTAAAGGATATTAATAGAGGGAGTGGAAAAATATATATGACAAACATAAACCAAAGGATAAGATGGCTGATTCAAGAAATGCCTTCACGGTTATAACGTTGAATGTAAATGGATTAAACTCCCCAATTAAAAGATATAGATTCGCAGAATGTATTAAAAAAAAATGAACCATCAATATGTTGCATACAAGAGACTCATCTTAGACACCGGGACACAAAGAAACTGAAAGTGAAAGGATGGAAAAAAATATTTCATGCAAGCTACAGCCAAAAGAAAGCAGGTGTAGCAATATTAATCTCAGATAAAATAGACTTTAAATGCAGGGATGTTTTGAGAGACAAAGAAGGCCACTACATACTAATAAAAGGGGCAATTCAACAAGAAGAAATAATCATAAATGTCTATGCACCCAATCAAGGTGCCACAAAATACATGAGAGAAACACTGGCAAAACTAAAGGAAGCAATTGATGTTTCCACAATAATTGTGGGAGACTTCAACACATCACTCTCTCCTATAGATAGATAAACCAGACAGAAGACCAATAAGGAAACTGAAAACCTAAACAATCTGATAAAGGAATTAGATTTAACAGATATATATAGAACATTACATCCTAAATCACCAGGATACACATTCTTCTCTAGTGCTCATGGAACTTTCTCCAGAATAGATCATATGCTGGGACATAAAACAAGGCTCAATAAATTTAAAAAGACTGAAATTATTCAAAGCACATTCTCTGACCACAATGGAATACAATTAGAAGTCAATAACCATCAGAGACTTAGAAAATTCACAAATACCTGGAGGTTAAACAACACACTCCTAAACAATCAGTGGGTTAAAGAAGAAATAGCAAGAGAAATTGCTAAATATATAGAGACGAATGAAAATGAGAACACAACATACCAAAACCTATGGGATGCAGCAAAAGCAGTGCTGAGGGAGAAATTTATAGCACTAAACGCATATATTAAAAAGGAAGAGCCAAAATCAAAGAACGAATGGATCAACTGAAGAATCTAGAAAATGAACAGCAAACCAATCCTAAACCAAGTGGAAGAACAGAAATAACAAGGATTAAAGCAGAAATAAATGACACAGAGAACAAAAATACAATAGAGAGGACAAATATCATCAAAAGTTGGTTCTTTGAGAAGATCAACAAGATTGACAAGCCCCTAGCTAGACTGACAAAATCAAAAAGAGAGAAGACCCATATAAACAAAATAATGAATGAAAAAGGTGACATAACTGCAGATCCCGAAGAAATTAAAAAAATTATAAGAGGATACTATAAACAACTGTATGGCAACAAACTGGATAATGTAGAGGAAATGGACAATTTCCTGGAAATATATAAACAACCTAGACTGACCAAGAAGAAACAGAAGACCTCAACCAACCCATCACAAGCAAAGAGATCCAATCAGTCATCAAAAATCTTCCCACAGACACTTGGAAGAATGAACAGAAGCTGAGAGAGGAACTGAAGTTTACAGAGGCATTTTGGAGATGGCCTGTGAGGGCAGACTTTTGCTTCAGAGAAGCTAAGAGAGGACTAACGCCCCAAGAGCAACTGAGAGTGACATTTTGGAGAGAAGCTGAAGCCTAGAGAAGAATGTCCTGGGAGAAAGCCATTTTGAAACCAGAGCTTGGCAGACACCAGCCACATGCCTTCCCAGCTAACAGAGATTTTCCAGATGCCATTGGCCACCCTCCAGTGAAGGTACCTGACTGTTGATGTCTTACGTTGGAACTTTGTAGCCTTAAGACTGTAACTGTGTAACCAAATAAACCCCTTTTACAAAAGCCAAAAAAAAAAAAAAAAAAAAAAAAATCTTCCCACAAATAAATGCCCAGGGCCATATGGCTTCACAGGGGAATTCTACCAAACTTTCCAGAAAAAACTGACACCTATCTTACTCAAACTCTTTCAAAACACTGAAGAAAATGGAACACTACCTAACTCATTTTATGAAGCTAACATCAATCTAATACCAAAACCAGGCAAAGATGCTACAAAAAAGGAAAACTACTGGCCTATCTCCCTAATGAATATAGATGCAAAAATCTTCAACAAAATACTTGCAAATCGAATCCAAAGACAAATTTAAAAAACCATACACCATGACCAAGTGGGGTTCATTCCAGGCATGCAAGGATGGTTCAACATAAGAAAATCAATGCATTACAACACATTAACAATTCGAAAGGGAAAAATCAATTGATCATCCCAATAGATGCTGAAAAAGCATTTGACAAAATCCAACATCCATTTTTGATAAAAACAGTTCAAAAGTAGGAACTGAAGGAAACTTCCTCAACATGGTAAAGAGCATATATGAAAAACCCACAGCCAGCATAGTACTCAATGGAGAGAGACTGAAAGCCTTCCCTCTAAGATCAGGAACAAGACAAGGATGCCTGCTATCACCACTGTTATTCAACACTGTGCTGGAAGTGCTAGCCAGGGCAATCCAGCAAGATAAAGAAATAAAAGGCATCCAAATTGGAAAAGAAGAAGTAAAACTGTCATTGTTTGCAGATGGTATGATCTTATATCTGGAAAACCCTGAGAAATCGACGATACAGCTCCTAGAGCTAATAAACAAATTTAGCAAAGTAGCAGGATACAAGACTAATGCGCATGTCAGTAATGTTTCTATATGCTAGAAATGAACAAACTGAAGAGACACTCAAGAAAAAGATACCATTTTCAATTGCAACTAAAAAAATCAAGTACCTAGGAATAAACTTAACCAAAGATGTAAAAGACCTATACAAAGAAAACTACATAACTCTACTAAAAGAAATAGAAGGGGACCTTAAAAGATGGAAAAATATTCCATGTTCATGGATAGGAAGGCTAAATGTCATTAAGATGTCAATTCTACCCAAACTCATCTACAGATTCAATGCAATCCCAATGAGAATTCCAACAACCTACTTTGCAGACTTGGAAAAGCTAGTTATCAAATTTATTTGGAAAGGGAAGATGCCTCGAATTGCTAAAGACACTCTAAAAGAGAAAAATGAAGTGGGAGGACTTACACTCCCTGACTTTGAAGCTTATTATAAAGCCACAGTTGTCAAAACAGCATGGTACTCGCACAAAGATAGACATATAGGTCAATGGAATCAAACTGAGAATTCGGAGATAGACCCCCAGATCTATGGCCGACTGATCTTTGATAAGGCTCCCAAAGTCACTGAACTGGGTCATAATGGTCTTTTCAACAAATGGGGCTGGGAGAGTTGGATATCCAAATCCAAAAGAATGAAAGAGGACCCCTACCTCACACCCTACACAAAAATTAACTCAAAATGGACCAAAGATCTCAATATAAAAGAAAGCACCATAAAACTCCTAGAAGATAATGTAGGAAAACATCTCCAAGACCTTGTATTAGGTGGCCACTTCCTAGACTTTACACCCAAAGCACAAGCAACAAAAGAAAAAATAGATAAATGGGAACTCCTCAAGCTTAGAAGTTTCTGCACCTCAAAGGAATTTCTCAAAAAGGTAAAGAGGCAGCTAACTCAATGGGAAAAAATTTTTGGAAACCATGTATCTGACAAAAGACTGATATCTTGCATATATAAAGAAATCCTACAACTCAATGACAATAGTACAGACAGCCATATTATAAAATGGGCAAAAGATATGAAAAGACAGTTCTCTGAAGAGGAAATACAAATGGCCAAGAAACACATGCAAAAATGTTCAGCTTCACTAGCTATTAGAGAGATGCAAATTAAGACCACAATGCGATACCATCTCACACCGATTAGAATGGCTGCCATTAAAGAAACAGGAAACTACAAATGCTGGAGGGGATGTGGAGAAATTGGAACTCTTATTCATTGTTGGTGGGACTGTATAATGGTTCAGCCACTCTGGAAGTCAGTCTGGCAGTTCCTTAGAAAACTAGATATAGAGTTACCCTTCGAGCCAGCAATTGCACTTCTCGGTATATACCCGGAAGATCGGAAAGCAGTGACACGAACAGATTTCTGCACGTCAATGTTCACAGCAGCATTACTCACAATTGCCAAGAGATGGAAACAACCCAAATGTCCTTCAACAGATGAAGGATAAATAAAATATGGTATATACACACGATGGAATACTACATGGCAGTAAGAAGGAATGATCTTGTGAAACATATGGCAACATGGATGAACCTTGAAGACATAATGCTGAGCGAAATAACCCAGGCACAAAAAGACAAATATTATATGCTACCACTAATGTGAACTTTGAAAAATGTAAAACAAATGGTTTATAATGTAGAATGTAGGGGAACTAGCAATAGAGAGCAATTAAGGAAGGGGGAACAATAATCCAAGAAGAACAGATAAGCTATCGGGTAAATTTGACGTTCTGGGAATGCCCAGGAATGACTATGGTTTGTTAATTTCTGATGCGTATAGTAGGAACAAGTTCACAGAAATGTTGCTATATTAGGTAACTTTCTTGGGGTAGAGTAGGAACATGTTGGAAGTAAAGTAGTTTTCTTAGGTTAGTTATCTTTTTCTTACTCCCTTGTTATGGTCTCTCTGAAATGTTCTTTTGTTGTATTTTTTTTTAATTATTATTATTTTTTTTATTTTTCATACAGTTGATTTAAAAAAAAAAAAAGTTAAAAAAAACACAAGGGAAAAAATATGTAGAGCCCCCTTGAGGAGCCTGTGGAGAATGCAGGGTATTGGCCTACCCCACCTCGATGGTTGCTAACATGACCACAGACATAGAAAACTGGTGGTTTGATGGGTTGAGCCCTCTACCACAGGATTTACCCTTGGGAAGACTGTTGCTACAAAGGAGAGGCTAGGCTTCCCTATAACTGTGCCTAAGAGCCTCCTCCTGAATGCCTCTTTGTTGCTCAGATGTGGCCCTCCCTCTCTACCTAAGCCAACTTGAAAGATGAAATCACTGCCCTCCCCCCTAAGTGGGATCAGACACCCAGGGGAGTGAATCTCCCTGGCAACGTGGAATATGACTCCCGGGGAGGAATGTAGACCCGGCATCGTGGGATGGAGAACATATTCTTGACCAAAAGGGGGATGTGAAAGGAAATGAAATAAGCTTCAGTGGCAGAGAGATTCCAAAAGGAGCCCAGAGGTCACTCTGGTGGGCACTCTTACACACAATTTAGACAACCCTTTTTAGGTTCTCAAGAATTGGGGTAGCTGGTGGTAGATACCTGAAACTATCAAATTACAACCCAGAACCCATGAATCTCAAAGACAATTGTATAAAAATGTAGCTTATGAGGGGTGACAATGGGATTGGGAAAGCCATAAGGACGGCACTCCCCTTTGTCTAGTTTATGGATGGATGAGTAGAAAAATAGGGGAAGGAAACAAACAAACAAACAAACAAAGGCACCCAGTGCTCTTTTTTTACTTTAATTGCTCTTTTTCACTTTAATTATTATTCTTGTTATTTTTGTGTGTGTGCTAATGAAGGTGTCAGGGATTGATTTAGGTGATGAATGTACAACTATGTAATGGTACTGTGAACAATTGAATGTATGATTTGTTTTGTATGACTGCGTGGTATGTGAATATATCTCAATAAAATGAAGATTTAAAAAAATAAAAAATATAAAAAAATATAAAAAGTCAGGGGAAAAAAAAAAAAGAATGGGAAAACCAAACCAGTCAAATACACACAGTTTATGAACTTGCTTCCCAACAGCCAGAGAGCAGCATAACACAACATAATTGGAATTCCATTCCTGGTTAAAGTCAAAATACAAATTCTCCGGTTCTATGTCAGTTAAAAAAAAAAAAAAAAGACAGAGGAAGAAAGAAAGAAAGAAAGAAAAATAAAAAGATGTAGTGATTCCTGGCTCCCTATTGGGCCAGAAGAATTCATAAAATTTAAGTTATCTCTTGCTGGGGAAACCAGAGTAGCAATGAGCAACTGAACTGTGTATATTAAACTCCTTCAGGCTCTTCTGGGCCTCTTAAAATGCATCCTTCACTTTCCGAACAACTGCATTAGCAGCAACTGACTTTTTAAAAAACATATAAGTAGATGAAAACAAAACAAGGAAAATATCACCATTCGGTATCCCTAAATACAACCCCCGCCCCATACACATTCATAAGCATCTGGTCAGTTAAGAATTTTAATGCCTCAATTTTCCTTCTTTTGAGAAGAAAAGGGAATTTGTATCCAAGTCTATCAAATAATAGCACCCTTTTATTTACTGTAAGGATGATTTTACCTTCCCTGAAGTTTGTCCATTAATTTCACTAATTTACTTACGTGGTTTGGAGAAGGAAGGCTGAGTGTTATAAAAGATACCATGCCTGAAGCAAGCTTGGGGTTACATACTTAGATTTACAAAATTATTTATGGCTTAACACCTATAAAGAAGACCCTTCACTTTATGGGGTATAATACTGTTCCAATTCTGAATTTTCCCAAGAACCTTAATAATTTGAATTGTAAATTCTGTCTATAAACAACTTTGCAGGAACAAAAAACTGCATAAAACAAGGCATACCTATATGACTAAGTCTGTGCCTGTCCAACTATCCAGCTTTAAGCATCTTTATTTAGACCATTTGCTTCAAGAGAACTGGGCCAACCTGCTGTCAGATTACAGAGTCAACTCTAAGACGACATTAAATACCATGGACAGCTGCTTTCCAGGCCAATGACCACCTAGCACTTTAATAGATCAATGGACCCCAGTAACAGGGCCAGGCACACAGCAAAAGCGTCACTGAGTCAGAATACCACTCTGAGCACACTGAAACTCCACTGCTTCATGTCCCGAAGGATTCTTATTTATTCCTAACCAGCTATGGAGAAGTTTTAAGAAGGGAGCCCAATCATTAATAAGTAAAAAATACCCTTAAAACAAGTCTCTGCTTGGCATAGACATTTCTAAAACCCAGCCAACAGCCCACTTATTTCAAGCAAAATTCTACACAATAAAATTTCAGGACAACAAGGTCATCTGGATGTTCTCTTGGAGTTTATGATCATCTATGGCTGGTATATACTCACTATATGTGCACTGAGGCTTATAAATATTATAACATGACATACATTATATGCCCCTAATGGCTTGCTTAACTCAGTGATTCACCGAGTTGGACCGGATTCACAATCTTCAAAGAATGTTCTGAAATTCTCAAATTTGAAATAATTCATTCTGATTCACTTTTCATTTAATAAGGGAAGATAAAAGGATATGAACTAACATATATTGACTGACCCATACTTGCCAAAGACAATGTTAGCTGTTTAACATTCATTTCTACATTTAATAATTTTCCCAACCTTACGATGGGAAACGGAGGCTCAGAGGGTTTAAGGGACTTCTGAGTTCACAGAGATTATTGTAGAACTGGGATCAAAACCCTTTTCTCCCTGAGTCAAAGCTCTGAGTTTCTCCACTGTGTCGTAACACTACAAAACTTTTTATAAAGGATAGCGGTAACACTAAAAGAAATAATAACAAAATAAATACCCACAAACAGGATAGAGCAATTAAAGGGGATGAGAAACTACTACTTTACAAAAAAAAAAAAAAGCCACATCACATTTTACATGCTTCACAGTTGTCCTACCACATACATCATCAATAATGGAACCAAATTAATGTTTTCAATTTGTCCATGAAATAGTTTCAAAGATATTTCACTGCTCAAAGCCTAGCAGAAGTAATTTTTAAACAATGGTTTGATAATTTGTAAAAGAATATCTAAAATAGTATTCCATCCACTTTCCAAAGGTCCCAGCGCCCCGTGGTTGTGCAAATAAGACAATGAGATTGTTTTGCATGAAAACATGCTTAGCATTTTGTTTCCTAAGCTCTTGTACAGAACATGTCTCTCTATGAAGACTCCACTGAATGCTGCTGCATTTGGCTTGGGGTCTTTTTTCTGCATGTTATGATGATATCAGACACACTGAGTTCTGTAGGGAAAGTGGGGTACACAGTCAGAGACCAACTCTGTAGACCACAGAATCAGATGGCCACACTCAGGAACGCACCCCTCTTCAGGGTACTTTACGTGCAGGACTTGGGGATTAAAACCTCTACAAGATTCTGAAATTGGGCTATGATGAGGATGTAATTGCTGAGAAAAAATCTCTTTCCAGCAATGATTCAAAAGTGAAATTGGCAAGGTGAAATTTCCTGCAGGAAATCACGCATCATAATGCACTGTTCCACCTATAAATGTATGATTGTGTTCTAGCAATTCTGAGGAATACCAAACAAGACATAATTATGATATAGAACTGTCTACTCCCTTGATTTATAATTCATTCTAATTGTGAATGCCAAAGGAAACAGCAATGATTAAATAGAATATATTATAACTAGTTGGTGATAAAAGGAAAATAAAATAAACGATCACTCTTGGGGTAAAATCAGAAACAGGAGAAACAGTTACAAATATAGCCTGCTTTCTTTTTAAATTAGGTAAACCCCAAATTTCCAAATAAAGAAATGTACAATATTAAGCATAGCACAAATCATGGATATGAATAACAACTTTTAAGGAATGTCAGCCTGAAATGCTGATTTTCAAAATTATCATAAAAATCACATGACAGTCAACTAACTGAATCAGTGACAATCCTGCCAGAGCTGCTTTAATGAATGGCTCACAATTGATTAAATATAATCTGTAAATTGTATTTAAAAAGTTATCTAACAAATGTCTGAAACCAGATTTCCCTCCTCTAAGAGCAGAACACAATATCCCTCTGCAATCTTACATACACTATGGGATTGCTCTGTAGATTCCCATTTCATAACGGTTGCCCATATAACCTTCAGCCAAGTCCACTGTGGAGTAACAAAACAAAAAAGGACTAAGTTCTCAAAAAGACTTTGCATCCTTGATGTGCCTAGGATATTTATAAGACACTACGTCATTTCCTTGCCTCTAAAAAATAAATATGTCTTTCCCTTGGCAATCATGCAATACTTTAATTAAAGTAAACACAGAGATTATTAATGCAAACCACTTAAACTAGCAGTCAGTCTTAAAAGTAGGGTCTGGAGAACCATCCTACTGGCTTCAAAGTTAGGAGCAGGGAGAAAAGCTCCAAGGATGACTCTAACTTTCGCCCTGAGGATGTGTATTTAGTTACCACATTCAAATGCTTACTTGCCATGTATTTTGCTAAATGTGAGGTTTTTTTCTGACTGTAGTTGAACAAGCATACACTGAGAGGAATTTTAGAAGAAATGTATTATAAAACATTTGTCCTTTGCATGTATTAAGCAGAAATATAACTAACGGTGCTTTTCTGTACTTCATTTCCATTTCATAGCTACTACAAAAATAATGGTCAAACTTGACTATAAATGACATTTAAATTTAGCTAAATTAATATCACTTTTTTCCTTTTCTTTCTGGACAAAACATACCCCACCACCATCAAACATTTTTTGCATACATGAGAATTTTCCCAGATGCTAGTATGAAAACTCCACATATGTACGGTTTTCTGTTTAAAATCACATTCAAAGATGACACTCTGATTTTAGGATATAAAACAGAATTGCAGTACTACACTTGACATAAAATGTTATTACTATTCTTCATCCCTTACTTTTAAAAACTAACTTACTTTTTTGCAGATCAATTTCTTCTAACTCTTTTCCAATTTGCTCCCCACCTAAGTGGCAGGAAGGCCACTACTGCCATTAAAACTGCTTCCAATTCTACTGTAAAAATATCTGGGTCATGTTTATTACAGTGTGAAAAAATGGACCACTGCTCACAGAAGCAGGCAGCAGGGCTTGCGCAAGACTCTCTTTACAGTGGATCCCAATCAGCTTCTGGTCAAGTGATTTGAAGCATAATCATATGGATCCAGAAGAATGGTTACAACCACCCTACTGACCAGTTCTGTTGAGCCCCAGGCTGCTAATTTAAAAGTACAGCTATTATGACACAAGCAAACTTCCTTCCATAAACATCTTTAAAGAGAGGGTTCTTGATAATTGTCATGCACCAATTTAAAAAGAAAAAGTCTATAACTTGCTAGGTACATACAAACATCAATGAAAATTAGATTGCTCACAAAATCACTATGCTTACTTTCAGAAAATGAGACAAATAACTGTTGAGGCTCTCCAGCATGCCGATGTAACCTGTACTTACAAATGTTTTACTCTGAAGAAAGTAACTTGGGAACTTAGTAGACATCTACAAAATGCCCACAATTTTTTTTTTTTTTTTTTTTTTTTTTTTTGCTGCCGTGTTAGTCTGGCAGAAAGTAATCTGCTATTCACTATAGCAGAAAACACCGTCACATTAAAAAAAAGTTGCAGATCTCAAAAACATAATAATTCAGCACTATGGTCAAAAAGAACATTAAATAAACGACTGCCATCACCAACCTTTGCTTGGTCTTCTGGTGCTGTCACTTTGACAACTTTATTGCGATTTATCATTTGCTTCACCCTTCTTTCTACTTGGACGTTGAATTTCATGAAAACCACGTAGCCAAAATAAGCTGCTAACAGAAGCAAGCTTTCCCACCACATGATAACATTATCCAGGAAAAATATGATTAGCATGATCAAGTCAATGATGTAGAAGGACACATCCCGAAAGAGCGGCCACCACGTCAGGTTTAAGATTTCTCTAGAAAACAGAGCACACATGCCAATAACAAAGAGGATATTGAACACCGCCGAGCCCACAATTGTGCCTATGCCAACGTTGCTGTGAGCAATAAATACCCCTATGAGAGATGTGAAGAGTTCTGGGGCTGAGCCCCCTGCTGCCATAAATGTGGCCCCAGCCACGTCATCAGAGATGCCCAGTTTTTCTGTGATGACAGTCAAAGAAGGAACAAAGAACTCATCACAGACAATGGCTAAGGCTATGAACATGTAGATCATTCCAATGACATGGAGAATGATAGCGCCTTTTCTTCGCTCCTCAAGGGAAAAGATGTCTTTTGGGTAGTCTCCTTGGGCATGATCTGTACTATTCTCAGATTTGTCTTCCTGAAAAAGAAGTGGCTGTGGAGTGTAATCCCGTATCTTGTCATTTAAGTCTAAGAGAGTTCTTTTACGGTAACCATGTGCTATGTCAGGACCACGTACTCCATGGACCTCTCCTGTGCTCTGTGTTTCTGTCTCAGAAAAGGCACTGATTGAAAATGGGACAGTGCTAACGGCTACCAGGCCCATGAAAAGACCTATGATTCGAATTAACTTCAGTTTTTTCCTGACATTATAATGTCTTCTGAAACCAGACGGTGACTCATCCAAACACCAATTCTCAAGGAAGGTGATGGCGGTACTTTGATGCTGAGCCATTCTGGGTCCTCTGATGGATGTGGTGGTCTTTAAACTTGATAGTCAACCAGATGATTCTTTCATACTTTTCCTCACTTTACAGTTAAATGTCCTTGTGGGCACTTCCACAATCAGGGATTCTGATCCTTCACAGGGAATAGTTTTGTCATTTATGCTTAAATAAAAATAAAAATGAGAATCAATAAATCATAAATACTGTACCTTCTTTACAAAAAGAACTTTGCAAATACAATAACTGTCCCATCCTGCAGTTATGTGACCTTGGGTAAGTTACTTAATTCCTCTGCGCCTCCGTTTCCCCATTTTAAAAATGAAGACAATTATAGCATCTACTAACTAGAACTGCCTTGAGGATAAAATGACTTAAAACATATTAATCACTTAGAACAGGATGTGGCAATACTAGGCACTTATGGTCATGTATATATAAACCATAATAAACATTTTGGTAAAACCAACATTAGGTATAGACTACAGATGTGTGTGAGCATAAAAATCTTATAGATGAAAAAATCTATTGGTTCATCACACCTTAAATCACTTAACAAATACCCTCCCAGTGCTAAAAATATCCCATTTCTCCTAGAACTATGTTCTTGCCAACTGACAATTACTCAATTTGTTTTCTTCTAGTCCAATTATATAATCCCCAGCTATAAGCAAACTTTCCTGATCTAACCTTTCATTTAATTTATCGTAACACATCTAAACAGACATGGAAACAGTTGAGTGTTGGAGGAGGTATAGCTCTTTTCCTGCAGACATAAAGACCTCAGAATCTTATTTTTCATATAAAATCCTCTCCTGTATCAGATGTAGAAAAGCAGCTCTTCAGAAATTTAAGTTTACAAAAGAATGCTCTAGTGACAGAACAAACTGTCTTCCCAAAATATCTAGATATTGTTTTTGGTTAAAAATTGAAAAAAAAACAAACATAATACCTTTAGTCATATTAAAACTAGACAACTTAGTAAATTAAACTCAACTCATAATGCAGTGAATGTTCTACCAACCAGCAAGCTATTTGGAGACATCAGTGTGCATTTCAAAAACAATATGCAAATTGCAGCGATACCTCTGTTCACAAAATCTATCAAACACAGCACCAACACTGAATCTCTAACAGATTAGACATGGAAAGCAGAATTTTCATTCTCTATCCCAAAGGAGGTGGGTAAAATATTGGGACAGGAAAGCTGACAAACTGAAGGTTGCTTTTTAAAATTTTTCTTTAAAAACACAGGTTTTTTCTATATCAATGATTTCATTTTGGAGGCATGCACCGAGATCATCTCAGGTGTAAAATAAGCTAATTAAAAGCACGCCAATGAAACACTGACATTAGAGGGAGCTCAGGTTTGCAGAGCAAGACATAAACACAAGTGAAACCAGGCTGAGTTGATGCTACTCCAAGATAACCCGAACCCATCAGAGAGATTCCTGGCTGGCTGCAGATGTCGACGCTTAGCACCAATGATTAAGCGACTCACAGAGCCCGGGGGCTTCTCACAATGCTCGGGCTACAGCGGGTCAGCTGCCTGGGCTTATGCCCAGCTCCTGTCCCACCGCCCCGCTCCCTGGGAGCTACCTCCGCCGCGTACTGTGCCCCCAGTCGCGCCCTGACTTTGTCCTATAGGGTCCCAAACTTTCCCTAGTGGGTAAATAGGAAAAAAAAAAAAAAAAGAATAAACGCCTCACTTGCGAGCCGAAGTCGGAATCTGGGATGCAGCTTGGGAAAGCGCTTGGCCCGCATCTTCCCGGATCGTTTGTGGGTGCGTGGGGAACGGGAAGCGCCCCTCTGCGAGTCTTCCCCGACGGCAGGCTCTGCCCCGTACCCCCCACCTTGGGCCAGAGAGAAGGATGACTGGAGTGAGAGAAGCGGGGGCTCGGGAAAACGCGCCCCAGTGCGGAGTTGGCTAACTCCTAGTGGGGCCTGGGGTGCCCACATTTGCGGCGGAGCCACCTGTGAGCCTGCGCCGCAAGAGAGGAATGTACGCCAAACGGGTCCTGGGGACAACGACCAACACGGTCACGAAGCCTGGCAACCGGCGGGAGCCGTGGCCGCGCGCACCAAGTGCAGCCACTCGCACTTACCGGGATCTTCGAGGAGGACGCGCACACGGCGGGTGCCCAAGCCCGGCCCGCCGCTCTGGTCCGCCGCCTTGTCCTCCCTCCACCTCCCCGCTCCGAGGCGCGAGCTCGCAGTCGGGCTCGCGCTCGCCGCCGCTCTTGCGGGCCGGGGACGGTTTTGGAGGAGACTGAGCCGCGGCGATTCCGGCGTGCAGCGTCGGCACTGCCCGGCCCCCTCTGGCCCCTCCCTTTCGCCTCTGCGCCGGGAACGGGGCTGCAGCGCGCTCACCTCCCGCGCGTCCTCCGCTCCACGTCTCCTGGGCGCAGAAGCCGACGCCTGCAGCTGTCTCTTACATTTCTCCGCAGTGGGGACGGGGGTCAGGATTTTCCGGCGAGCAAGGGCAGAGAGGAGAAATTGTACAGGTCTGTGTGGCGCCTGATTCCCAAAGCCTGAAAGTGCTGCCAACTTTGGGGGTCATCCATGCGGGGTGCCTCAACCTCCCCTCCAATTATTTGCAAATGGTAGTCCTATCAGTCGCGTTTTTCTTTAGGAGACAACGTAAGGCCAGAGAGTAATGGTGGAAAAGAAGTCTAGAGGAAAGCACGGAGGCGGGCAAGGCAAGCTACGTGGGCCCAAGGTTTCTGGAGTCTCGGGTTTGGATGGTTGGGACACTAAAGGGTCCTTAACAGTCTTGCAGGCTGACCGTTTATTTCATGGGTGATGAAACTTAGAATCAAGGCACACCGCCATTTGGAGTCACAGTTAGGATTCCGGTTCTGGCTTCAGGACTCCCAGCCAGTGCCCTTTCTTACTCTGTCTGGAGAGCAGTGAACTGGGTCTGGCTTCTTGGGGATTGGAGAAAAGAATTCGGACCAAAGAGTGTGTGAAGAGAGACAAACCGATTACTGAAGGAAGCCCCTCTTACAAAGGCCCTGTGACCACCTCAGAACTGCCAAGAGGCGCTCACCACGTGAAGCCTTTGAGTCTGTTAAGCTCGTGTTTTCCACTCTCCTTACCCTCCACCCTTTGCCTGGTCTCCACCCCAGGGTAGAAAGGCTTCATGTCCTCCACTGGTTGAGGGGAACGTCCCTTATATCCTGAAAGCTTACTCCCTCTGACTTAGAGTACAACTTTCATATTCTGACCTCTGTGCTGATTCTTGATGAGTTAAGGCAGGCATTGGGAATTTAGAATTCTCTATTCTCCCATCAAAGCCAAGTATACCAGGCTGAGGATTTCAGGATCCTGTTTTGGAAGTCATAGATTGTATTTTTTTTTTTAATCTTTACTTTTCATTTTGAAAAATTTCAAATATAGGCAAATAAAATACAATAATATAATGAACCTCCATGTGGCCATCACCCAACTTGAACAATTACTAACTCATAGCCAATCATATTTCATCTATTCATACCCTTTTCCCTACACCATTATTTCAAAGTAAATCTCAGACATTATATCATTTCATCTATAAATATTTACAGAAAGCAAGAAAGTTATCTACTACTACTGGGTTGTGTCAAAATGACTCAGGAGCTAATTTAAATAGGTTCCACTGGCCAAAAATGGATCAATTTGAGCATCAAAAAAGATAACTGCAGTTGTCTAAACCACATCAGCTATGATTGTATCTATAAGTTTATAATGATTCTACAACCCAAGTGATGGTCACCGTTGATAGATGAGAGGGAACCAACTCACTACTTTGAAAACTAATTTTAAAAAAGAAAACTGATGTGCATTTATTTTGCCTTTTCTATACAAATTGGACCTCAGGGTAAACAATTAGGCTTTATTCTTACCCTGCCTTTGTCTTTGTTTTCCTGGTTTAACAATCCCATTCCTCCCTGAGGCAATTGATGCCTCTGGCTAAATTGACGGAGAAGGTATTGTACAAAGTTACATTTAAAAGAAAAAGATTGTAATATATTTTTTTTTAAAAAAGTATTATTTTAACTGTATCATACTCCAACTGGGATCTTTATAAATGTTATCCAGCTAGCTTCCCCTACAGCCACATATTACCTTAAGTCTGCATTTGGTATGAAAAGGAATGAGGCCCAGGTGAAGACCTCATAAATTGCAGGTTGTATTGGTTGTGGTTTGCACTTGGCTGCATGTTATAGGAACTCAACCTTGATGATTTAACCAAATAAGGGTAAAAAGTCTGGAAACACACTGTCCAAGGCTAGTATAATAGCTTCACAATGCCATCAGGGAACCCAGATCTTCAATTTTTCTTCCTTAATGTATGGCTTTTAGCCTCATGGCCACAAAATGGTTGCCTCCTCCAGGTATCACAACCATGTTCCAGGTAGGAAGAAGGAAAAGAATGAAGGATGAAAGGCAGAGGGCCTCCTTGATAAGGCTTTGCCTTTTCATTTAGGAAGGGACATTGTAAAAACTTCACTTATATTTCACTGGCTACAACTTGGTCACATGGCCATACCTGGCTGCAAGGGAGTGTGAAGAATATTTTAATTGGGCTCACAGTAACCTTTAAAAACATCAAGGTTCTTTTAGTAATATAGAATGGGGAAATAAATGTTGGGTGGGTGACTAGCAGAATTTGGCACACAGGTCATTAGCAGTTCAATGAAATCTTCATTGGACTGAAGATTTGGCAACCAATCAAGAACTCAGCAGTCAACTGCCATGATAGTGGAAAAGCCTGAAACTGGCATCATTGTGGTGATGGAGAAAAACATGGTATGTGATTTGTCTAAGTCATACAACAAGAAAGTAGAAGAAAAATTGAGCAATACCTGTAGGTCTCTCAGATCCGCAGGTGTTATTGCCTAGTCATGAAGAAAAGGGAGCTTCAAGAAAAAAATCAGCTCTCTATATATTATTAAAGTGCTCTCTACTTTTTTTTAAATACCTGAATAATTATAAACATTAGTTAGTATAATATTTACCTTTCTATTAATTGTATGATTTCTTTGAACATAGAGTTTATGGGAGTCATCAATGATTACCAGTCAGGGATGGTGGGCCCTTTTAGTAATTCTTGAGAACAGCCTTTTAAAAATAGTGAATTTTAAATGCCAAAGGTCATACTTAAGCCAATAAAGGACTTCTCTTTAATATAAAACTGCCAAAGACAAGCTAGTTAATAATTTTGATAAGCACCAGTATCGTTTTCACATAGAAAACCATGATCTAGGTAGTGTTGGGAAAGTGTCCTTGCCCCATCCAAAATGACATCCCCAGTTGGCACTGTGCCCAAAATTCTACCATTAGTGATTCATTCCTTTGGCTTTTTATTTTACATTTCTAGACTCAAAAAAGAAAAAAAGAAAAAAAAAGAAAACATAAATGGCTCCAGAATTATAGTAATAATAAGCAGTTTTATATTGCTTTGGGCTTGACATTTAATTTAAAGGAAAAAACCTAGTACGTTATCATGAGGGAGAGGTGGAAGAAAGCTTAGCAAGGACGTTCTGGGCAACTAAGGGACAAAATAAAGTATTCAGATTTTGTTTTGCCAATTTAACTGCCTCTTTTTTCATTCTCCCCTAATTCACCACTTTTCTTCCTGCCTTTTTTTATAGTCTTTTATTATTTATATCTATATATGTCAATATCTGCAGACAACCAGGATGTATATAAAGGGTTCAAGTTGCACTGAAATACAACTTGGTCACATGTCGTACCTCAGATGGGGCTTTTAAAAGACACCTGACAAAAAACCCCTTTCGCTTCCCCCTCCTATGAGTTCCTTGAGGGCAAGCATCTGTATCATGCATCCCCAGCATCTAGCACAGTGCTTGGCATTTGTTCAACATATATTTGTGGAATGAATTAACGAATATCTTCCTGTAACGAGATGCTGGCAAATGCATTTTTTAAAAGAAGAGTGATGCAGGTTATGCCGCAGTAACAAACAGCTCAAAAATCACAAGGGCGTAAAACAACAAATATGTTTGTTTCTCACTCACACTATCTTCCTTCGTGAGTTTTGCTGTGCCATCCTCATTCCTGACCCCAAGCTGGTCACTCTCTGGAATATCACAGAGGGAAGAAGAACATGACAAATCTTATACTTGCCTTTAAAGATTGGAAGTGAGGTGTCACTGCCGTTCAGATTTCATTGGCTGAAGCAAATCACATGGCCATAGCAATTTTCAAGGGAACAAGAAGGTGCAATTGTACTATGTGCCTGTAAGAAGAATGGAAAGATTTAGTGGCTGGCACTAATGACTACCAAAATGGGTAATGGGGGTGAAAAAGGGGAATTAACATGTTAAGGCACCTACTATGAACTATGGGTTTCTGTTTGTGGTAGGTTGAGGTTATATATCCCAGGGAAAAATATGTTCTTAATCTTAGTCCCATTCCTGTGGGTGAGAACACAGTGTAAATAGGACCTTTCACAGATGTTATTTTTAGTTAAAGTGTGGCCAGCTGGATCAGTTTGGGTTTTAATCTGGACTACTGGAGTCCTTTATAAACAGTGAAATTCAGACAAGGAGAGAGCGAGCCAGGGGAAGAGCCAAAGCTGGAAGTCAGCAGGAACCTGGAAGAGAAAAGACAGGCCATCCCATGTGCATTGTCACGTGCTGGGAAAAGCCGAGGACCCAGGGATCACAGGCAGCCAGCACCAGAATGCCACAGTCCTAGGGAGAAACCATTGCCATGCTGACACCTCAATTTTGGACTTCCAGCCTCAAAATTGTGAGCCAATAAATTCCCATTGTTTAAGTTAATTCATTGTATGGTATTTGTTTTAGCCACTGAGAAACTAAGACACCATTTATCTCTTTTAAATCTCATGAGTTTTATTACTATTGTGAGTCCCACTTTATAGATGAAGAGACTATAAAATGACTATAAAGATGAAGACAGGCTCAGTGAGACTAAGTAGTATTCCCAATATCAAATTACTTGTCTCTGAACCCAATCTTGGCTCCAAAGGTTGAGTTTTTCTACTAATCCTCACTGTTTATGATTGAGTTTTTTAGTCCCTAAAAGTTAGCTGCATTTTTCCTCCTTTAATTGGGATTATGTATTTAGATGGTTCCTGGGGATTTCTTCTACCACCAGCCTGTCCACAAACTAGGAAAACTGTCTATTAGCTAAGAGGATCTGTTTTGCTTATTTAAAAATCACAGGAGTAAATATTAGAATAAAATCCTAGTGTTCTAAAAACAAAAAAAATGCTCTCCTCAGGCCCCAACCCTGGGTTGACTTTGTTTTCCTTTGTGTTTGGCTCTTTGGGGCCTTCAGTTCAATGAGAACCATAAAAGCAGAAAAGTCTCTCTGTGGGGTTGAGGGATGCAAGTACAGACTTCTTGGCTTTTGGCAGCAGTTTCTGCAACAGGCTTAAAGCAGCGCACCCAAATTATTGCTTGCTCTTCTTTTCTTATCCATTTAGGAGAACAGAAATGATTAGTATCTGTTATTTTTACATTAGGAATGGGATTTTTTCCAGGTTTGAAGGGGCAGGAAGAGCAAAAATTCAGCTTTCCTTTGCAACTCCAGCTCAGCCTCCATACTCACCTCAGCACTGTTGTTGAGCTAAAGGCTCAGAGGAAGGCAGCAGTGTAGTTGATCGATTTCATCAGGGGACCTGGAGGCTAAAGCCTTGGCTGTTGTCCCAATTCCAGCAGGGACTTCCTGCATGACCTCCAGGGTGCCCCTTTGTCTCTCAGAGCCACATCAGTGAAGACATAAGGATAAATAATACTGGTAAAGTGAGACATGCTGGAGAAGAGGCACAGAATCAGGACAGCCCACTTGGAGGACAAGCAAGGAACGCTTCTTTTTAATGGCTCAAAACATTATGCTCCTGCTGTCTTCCTTCTTCAACTATGTTCTACCTTTACCTGTCTCTGATTCAGAATTTCAACATAAAATAGAGTTTAAAATATTAGGAAAGAGCACACATGTGCCATAAGCCTCAAATGCAGGACAAACTAGCAAAAACGTGCTGTGTCTTTGGTTTTTGAAGCCTGATATAAATTTTTGTTTTATTCAATTCATAAAATTAAAATAAGTCTGTCACTAATTACTTTCCCAGTTCATGAGTCTCAAACTTCTTCAGTTCAGCAGCACCCCCTCCCCAATAATGTAGGCACGTGGGTGGGGATATGTCTCAACATCCTGATTACACGTGAGCAGATCTGGCCCAACACTGGGATTCAGTGAATAAGTCCGTTTGGTGTTCTCCCTCATCATCTTTCCAAATTAGCCTTTATTGGTAATAATCGTGATCGTTTATCTTCCACCTGCCTTTCCCTTATTTCCCAATTTGTTCGGAACCAAGGTAGGGAAGACAGGTGACATAAATTGAGCCCTTTAATTACACCAAAATATTACTACAAGGCTTATACCAAAAAAACTGCAATTCTTTTCCTTCATGACTCCTGATTCCTAGAAGTAATAATTTTCAAAGGTTTTAGCTGTTTTTCTACCCTGGTATTTATCACCATCTTTCCAAGCAGTAGATTCATTTTGCTATCTTTTTATTTTTCCAGTTTGGATGGTAGCTTCCAATTATGAAAGAGGAGGATTTATTCCTCTTACACTGCCCCCCAATTCCCTCCCTGAAGCCGTCTTCTCAACATACCTCCTTTCCCAGCCTTCCAATATAGTTATACCATCGTTTTGAATAAATTAATATTCACTGTTGACATCCATTTAATGATGCAAATATAATCATCAATTGAGCTGCATGGTATGCTAATTCACCCCAAATTCTCTAACAGAACTGTATTTTGCCCCTGAATATTTTCAAACATATCAGTTGATCTTCCATTTTCATTTTTTCCCCTTAGGGGACATCACTCCTGGAGCCCTCTGCCCTCCTGCTGCCATGGTACTGACAGCTTTCTAGGCCTGCTTAAGCATAATTGTCTTCCTAGGAATTCTCCTTGCCTCTCTGAACCTGTTTCCTGAATCCATGTCTCCTGCTTTCTTAATTACTTTCTTGTTTACTAGAGCACATCCTCCAGCATCCTTCTCAGAAAGGTACATGGGAGAATTTTTTAATCCTCTTGTGTCTTTAATGTTTTTATCCTCCTATTACACTCTATTCAAAGTATAGCATTGTGTAAACTTCTAGCTTAGAAATTGGTTTCCCTTGGAATTTTTAAGGCATTTGTTTCTTCCTTGTCTTTGATCTTCCATTGTTGCTGTAGAGAAGTGTGAGGCCATTCAGATTCCTGGTCCTTTTTCAGAAGGTACTTGTTTATTCTTTTGAGAAGATTTTAGAATCTTCTCTTTTTGCAGTATTCTAAAATTTCATGATAAGTTCCCTTGGAGTGGATCTTTTTATTTTTTGCTCTAGAAACTCATATATGGCTGAGAAATTTGCTTTTTATACAGATTTTAAAAAGAATTCTTTCCCTCTATTTTCTCTGTCCTCTTTCTGGAATCACTATTATTCGGATATTGACCTTCCTTGAGGGACTCCGTAATTAAAACATTTTTTTCTTCATTTTCCATTTTGAGAGATTTTCTCAAATTTGCCATTTAACCCTTCTAATGTTAAGAATTTCAGCTATCATTTTTAATTTTCAGATGCTCTAAATTCTCCTTTGCTATTTATTCTTTTTATATAGCTTCCTGTTTTTATTTCATAGGCCTAGTAGCTTCTTTTATGTCTTTGAGATAATGAAAGCTTATTATGAGGCCATGGACTTGGTCTGCTTTGTTCATTACTTTATGCTCAACACCTAGAACAATTAGTTCCTATTATAGTTGGTGTTCAATACATGCCTTTGAATGATCAAAAATGTATATTATAGTTTCTTGCACATTTTTTTCTGCTCTCTGAATTTCATTTCCTCCAAGTTCCATGTTGCTGTTTGTTCTGCCCCATCTGCTAATTGAAAACTCTTGCCTGGGTAGGACAGGTCAACTAGTAGGCTTTACTATGAGGATAATCAGATGGGAGAGTCAACCATTTTATTGTAGAAAATGCAAGTGTCAGCATCTGTACTTAATTTCACTAGTCTGATCAATTTCCCTTGAGGGAGTTTTCTAATCTCCCATCCAAGCAATTTATGCCTAACTGCCTTTCCAGAGAGAAAACCTTCAATGTTCTGCCAGGGTGGGAAGGAGCAGTCTCCTGGCTGCAGAGGAAGGGGGAGGGGGGTATTTAAAGACTCTCCAGTCCTTGCTTATAGCCCCCTACATCTCAGAACTGCAACAGAATGCCAAACCCTTCTCCCGCTGCCATTTCTCTGACCCTTGCCAGGAAAGGTTCTCTGCTTTTAAGGACTCCTGAGATTCGACTGGGTCCACCTGGATAAATCCAGGATACTCACCTTACCTTAAGGTCCATAAGCCTACTTATATCTGCAAAGTTCCTTTTGCCATGTAGAGTAACATATTCGCAGGTTTTGAGGATAACGGTGTGGACATATTTGTGGGCCAATATTCTGCCTACCACACCTGTCTTTGGAGGTATCTGGTGCCCCCAGTTCCTGAGCCTCTCTGTAAATATAGCCTTATGCTTCAGCTTCCTGCCGTCTGTCGGTAACCCCCAGTACATCTGCTTTTCAGCTTCAGAAATTTTTTTGTTCTCTATTTTGCTTGATCTCCTTTCCCATTCTCTTTGTCCTTGTTGGATCATGTTTTTTTTTCTTGTGGTTGCTGTTGTTAATTCCTTTTGCCATTGGCATTTTGGGAGGGAGCCCAGTGTGCTCAATTTGCTATATTCAACTGGACCCTAATCTCTTCTTATTCATTCACAAAAGACTTTGAAGGACCCTAAAATCCAAACTGAAAAATTAACTCTCCTTTTCTTGAGGGCCTGTATTGCATTTATACGGCATTCAGTTGGCTTTTATTTTTATTCAATCTGAGAATAATTTTCATTTAGTAGGCTAATTTATCCATTTATCTTATTGTTAAAATGTTTTGATATTTTTAATCGATTTCTACAGCTTCCTCATTTTCTGTCTTTTGTTCCTTTACATAATATGATTACATTTGTATTTGCTATTTATCAACTTTAAATAATGTATATTGGTTTGCTGCTAAAAATGCCACACTTATGAACTTAAACTTCCTTTCACATTCCTTTCCCCATTGTATGGAACAAAAATTCCTACAGCCAATTAGCTTTAGTTCTATATTGAATAATTTTAGTGCTTGCTTTAATTCTTTCAATATATGACTTTCCTATTCATGTATTTTTAATTTTGATTCATACCTTGGTTAACTAGATTTATTAACAAATTGTTTTTTTAATGAGGGCCCATGGGTGAAACATTTCATGTTGATAAATCTTTTGTTTACCTTGTGTATAAACAATGAGTTTACATCTTTTATTTAATACACACACACCTCATAACTGTAGACATCGTTCTACTGTCTCTTTCTAGAGTCTAGTGCTACTAATGTAGAAAAGCATGAATTCATAATTTTTTCCCGTAATTTTTAAAAATTTTCTGCTCACATGCCTGAAGGATTCCTTCTTTATCTAATACTCTGTCACACAAACATATCTCAGGGAGGACCTACCTACATCTCTAGCTGTCTATCTCTATAATTTTACTGAAATAAGGTATTCCCTTTTATTGAATCTTCATTTATTTCTGATTTTTTAAACAGGTATCTTTGTTTATTTCTCTGTTCCTGTTTTTCGTCTTCTTCAGGAACAATAATAACTGTGCTGCTGTTGTCTCTGCAGTGTCTACCATCTCTGAATCTCCTCCCTCACACTCTTCCTTTTGTTGTATTCCATTTCATTTCATGGGATTTCAATAAAGAATATTCACTATTTTCACTCAATATTCTTCTGTAGATTTTTCTACTTCTTGCTGCTTCTAATAGGCTTTTTCTTTCTATTGGTGTTATTATGTTCAATTTCTTCCCTTACCTCCCACTCCTTTTTCTCCTGTTATCTTATTTCTCCAATTTTGCCCATTTTGTCCATTACCTTTAACTTTGTGTTTTTACCCACTTAGAAAAAAATCCATGTCACTTTTAATTCTTTGGAAGTATGAAGTATTTGCCCAACATTTTCTTCTGTTTCCTAAAGTAATTCTTTTGTATTTTATTCATCTGCCTTTTGCATGTGATGTTTCTTGCTTTCTCCCCTAAAGTATCTCTGCATATCTATTAAGAAGAAACCAGGTTGCATCCCTTATTCATCTTTGACTGTGGTAAGTTCTTTACAGTCTGTTCTTTGCACAAGAATAGTGTGGAAAGGGATGGGAGTTGAAGAGTGAGGGGTCATCCATCATAGCACAAAACCTACAGGCCCTCTAACTGAGCCAGGTCTTCCTGCAATTTTAGCATCTTCCAGTTGGGGTGAGCACTCAGTGTTCAGTCTTCTATTATGGTTAATGGTGAAGGTTCACAGCTCACAGGTATTTTGTTTATTAATTTGGTATTGATTTCTACTCAGCCACTATTGTCAGTAGCTACAAAGCTGTTTGATATTCCACCTTCTCTCTCTGGGGGGGCACTTCTTATTCCCTTCACATAAATACAACACAAAAGGGTACAAGGTGCCAACTGCTAAAACATTTTGCCAAGGTTGTTTAATGATTTTAAATGGCCAGAGGCAAGCTCACACTCTCACTGGCTCATCTCTAAAATTTCAGGTTCGATGAACAATGGGTCTTGGGAGAACTGGCACTGAATTCCAGCAGCCACTCCACAGAAGTGTGAACAACTTTCCTGACAAGATGTCGACTGTGCAAGGCTCAAACCAAATTTTCCCCAGTGCACCTGGATCCTCCCAGTCATTGGTTATCAGTCCTGCAGGATCAGATGCTCCTCAGCCAGTAAGAAGGAGCATATCTCTCACCCACTCCTCCACTTTGTTTATATGTTATTGGAGTCCAGGTCTGAAGTACACTATAGTTTGCCCACATTCTGGCCACCAGGCCTCGCCACTCTATGATGTGGAACTGAGGCCCAAGATACATTCCCCCTTCTCTAGGAGCGTATATCTTCAATTGTTGTTCCAGGCAAGACATTAGATTTCTCATGCCTTATTGCTTGTTTTGAAGAAACATCGTTGAGTTCTGGAAAGTTATCTATTATTTTGAAACTGCCTCTTAATTTGGTCCAACATTCATATTTTGCAGTTTGGGGTAGATCATTTCCTGGGTTCATTGTAGATGGAATTGCCTTTATTATGTGATTTTGCTTTATTGTTGATTTGGAGATGTTTTAGTGAGGCAAGCCAAGAAAACATGCATTTATTCCATGATCTTTATTGGAAGTCTACTTATTTTTTAATCACTGCATAATATTTTCTCATGAATATTTAACTTTCACAAGTTCATTTAACAATCTCTTTACTATCCTATTGTTATTTTCCAATTACAAATAACACTGTAATGACATCCTTATACATGGAACTTGGTGTGGTAAGACCCTTTCATTTAGCCTGAAGTTTGTTTCTTGCTGTTGGCACTACCTGGGAAGTCACATTTGCCTTTCTCTCATGACTGAGAAGGGAAGGATGTCTTCTCCGCTGATGCTCTCTCATGGACATCTCCACTTCTCTCAATAACCAGCGAATATTCCATCTTGTCATCCACAGGGAGGGCCAGGAGGCCTCCAAACTTGTCCTGACGAAAGTCTTTGGAAAAAGGATGGAGGAAATGTCACTGTTTTTCCTCAAATACCTCCTGTCTTGTCAGTTTTCCATAAACTAAGCACACACCAGACTAAAATGGAAATAGTTCACAGGACGGGTAATTCTCTTCTCCCTCAAAAGGAAAGGTCCATGTAGCCTTAGACAGGGCTGATAGTTAATGGCCATATTGGTAATTAAAATATTGAAATTCTTATTAAAGAATTCCTAATAAAGAATTTTTATTACATTCAGTTGGTAACTTGTAGAACATTAACTGTGATAAGCAGTAAAGTTAATTTATAATATAAATTTAATGTAAACTCATTAGTTCAAGTGAAAATTTATAGGATATCTCAAGCACCATTGAAAAGGGTCCTCTGTCCTAACAAGGTCTAAGAAGTAGTTCTAGCTTTACTGCCAGTCGACCAGTGTCCGTTTGGCAGTACAGATGGACTGTGTATTCTTTATAAAACTCTTTGTGCTTTGGGAGAATCACTGGTTTATCTTCATTCTGGAATTATAGTTGCTACTGCATCTAAATAGTTTTAAATTGTCTTTTATAGCTACTGTGTCATAATCCTCATGTAAGTAGTAAATATACAACATTTAAAGCCTCTAAATTTAAGGATTTATAAAAAATATTGAATATAAACACAGAGAATGACAGGACAACCAAAGTTTAAGTAAATATCATTGAATAATTTGTTTTAAATAAAAAAAATCAATACTTTGAAGAGAGTTCAAAGATTTTCTTTTTAAATCTTGGGGAACTAAGATAAATAAGATATGAAATGCTTTAAAAGTTTTTGTTGGTGAGAAAAATGTTTTTGGTGAAATACATCACATAAAACCTTCCTGAAATTTATACGGATGTGGCAGTGTAATGTTAGAAAGAAAGCCTAGAGTTTTAACAGAGTTTTAGCCATAATTTTACAAAAGCATTCCAGATGTTTAAATTGGCACCATCTAAGTCACCATATGCAATCATTTCTGTGTGATTCAACAACAGATACAAAAATGTTTTCTTGATTACTTTATATTTTCTACTGTTTATCAAATAAACATCAGAAAGAATTATGAAGAGATGAGGAATGAAATAGTAAATATTAGAAAAATATTTGGTTTTCAATTGGTAGCTTATAGTGCTAGAGCTGAATGTAGAGTTTCAAAATTATATCATGTCATTATGAGAAATTGTGAAATGGGAGTGGTTATGCATTTGAGAAATGAATTTTTTTGAGATTTGTATTTTTAAACATCTCTATTGAGATGTAAGTCATATACTATAAAATTAATCCTTATTAAGTATACAATTTAGTGGGTATCAGTAAAGAAAAATAATTTTTAGTGAAAAAGAAATGATAACTGACAATGAACTGTGGTCTGGAACATCTGATGTGAAAAAATAGCGAAGTGTGACTCTTCCAATTAAGTTCTTCTTTTTCAGGAGTGTTTTGGCTATTCTGGGTTCTTTGCACTTTAGGACCAGCTTGTCAATTTCTGCAAAGAAGCCAGTTGTGACAGGATTTTGATAGGATTTGTGTTGAATCTGTAGATCAGTTTGGGGAATATTGTTATCTTAAAAATATTGTCTCTCAATCCATGAACATACAGAATGTCTTTCCATTTATTTAGATCTGCTTTAATTTCTTTCAACAGTGTTTTGTAGTTTTACAGAGTATAATTTCTTACTTCTTTTGTTAAATTTAGATAATAATTTTACTCTTTTTGAGGCTGCTATAAGTGGAATTGTTTTCTCAATATCATTTTTGGATTGTTCATTTCTAGTGCATAGAAATACAAAGGACTTTTGTATATTGATTGTATATCCTACAACCTTTCTGAACTCTTTTTATTAGTTTTAATAATTTTTAGTAGATTCCTTAGGATTTTCTATATACAAGACATGTCATCTATAAATAGAGACAATTTTACTCTTCCTTTCCACTCAGGATTCCTTTTATTTCTTTTCCTTTCCTAAATTTCTTGGCTGAAATCTCCAGTACAATGCTGAATAGAAGCAGCGAGAGTGATCTTTTTTCTGATCATAGGGGAAAACATTTAGTCTTTCACCATTTAAGTATGATGTTGGCTCATAAATGGCCTTTATGAGATTGAGACGGTGCCTTTCTATTCCTACCTGAGTGCTTTTATTGTGAAGGGGGGCTTTTATTGTGAAGGGGGGCTGAATTTTGTCAAATGCTTTTCCATATCTATGGAGCTGGTCATGTGGTTTTGTCCTTTATTCAGTTGATATGGTATTATATCACTGACTTTCATATGTTTCAGATTTGTGTTTAATAAGTGATGTTCTGACAGAGATGTCAGTACCTTTTTTCACTTTATAAGAGAGAAACGTTTCAGTTATATCAAATAACATAAATGTTATTAAACTGACATATTAATTTGACAAACTATCACAGTGATTCAACACCTAATATTAACATATTATTCTTGACACCTGTCAGCACATGATAAAGGGGTAAAATGGTGTCAATAATGGAATAGCCTTCCATGAAAACCCACCTTCATTTCATGTTACATATTGACAAGCCTTGATTTTATCACTCATCATAGTAACTTTTCCTCCTCAGCTGTATACATTTAATATAAATGCTTGTGTATTTGCATTCAGGTTGTTAGTAACATAATTGAACAGGGTTATGCCATAGGCAGATATTCCTTGTGCCAATCTCTAGAGACTGTTGTCCATGTTGACATGAATATATTAATCAATACTTAATATTTGGTCATTCATCTAACAACAAATCCACCCAACAATGCTATCATGCAGAGCACATTAGTCCATCTTCTGTCTAAAGGCATCTTATGAGACTTACTCAAAATAGAAATATTTGGTAATTCCATTGCACTATGCTCTGTGAGGAGAGGTACTTGGTCATTGCAGCATCCCCAGTCCCCTGAACAGCACCTGACACACAGAAGGTCCTTAATTAAACATTTTCTGAATGAGTAAATGAATTCACTCTCTTCATTTACTAACTTCATGAGAAATCAAACACGGAAAAGATATTGGTTTACCATGATTAGTTCTTGGTGAACCCATGCTGTCAAATGCATCCAAATTATGAGCTTGATGATTTTTTTGCAGTGGTAGATTCAAGTTTTGTGTGGTCTGAAGCGCAAAGACTTTGAAAGGCCTAGGAACAAGAATGCAAAATTAGTTACAGGGCTTTATAAGGGGGCTGGGCAAGTGTTGGCCCCTGAAGCTTAAGCTTTATTAGCTTCACAGTGTGTTGTTTTGTCTAAGATATCACTATGAATTGATGCTTGCTGAATGAATGAATGAAATTCTTTCCTTTTTCACCTAAAAATAAAAGCAAAATGTTTTTATTGTCTCATTTCACTTTGGCTATGGATCCTAAATTCAAGAAATTAGATAGGGCATGCCATTAATCAATTATTCGGATAATCCAGACTAAAAAGTGTTATTTTACTTTTTAAATTTAATTATGTGGAAAAATAGGGCAAAACACAGAATCCTGAAGTTTAAGGTTACAAGGGATACAGTGGAATCTGCACAGTGTGAAGACTTATCATGGAAAGGACACACAAATCAAGAATCAGGAGGCTTGGCTCAGAACTAGACCAACACTGACAATCCCTCTGCTTTGAATTTCTATTCGTGTTTCAAAATAGAAAGGATTTCAAAATCCATTTCTGTATCAGATGTCAAAACAGATCCTAAAAGAGAAAATACAGGGGAAAATGCTAATTTTATATTGTTTCATTTCTCATTTGAAATTTTCCCTTATAAATAAAAAGAAACAGAAAATGGAATTAAAGTCTCTCCAGAACTTGGATTCTGTCTTCTTTTGGAAACAATCTTGCTGTCCACACCTTGGAATTTTATAACCCTAAAGGGACCACTTATAATCCTAGAATTTAAGTCAGTAAAGTGGTATATCATTATGGTAACAAAGAACAAAGGGAAGGCAATAGATTTGAAATTTATGAAAGAATTTGTTTTCTGCCATATATCCGAACACAGCAACATCTTCTAGCCTTTTCTGTTAAACCAGGAAGTTTTCTCTTAATTTGGTTATCCAATATGCTATTTTATTTTGCTTTTCTCACATCTTTTAGGAAGAACTGATATATTAGAAGAAAAAGTACAACAGAGGATTCTATTCAAAAGAACAAATGACAGAGAATCCAGGGACATTAAGGAGGGTAAAATGAATGGCTCAAGTAGACTTGCTGCTGTAACCAAATCTAAATATAAAAGAGTAACTATGACTACAAAGGCAGCATATTTGAATAAAAATGGATATGAAAGTCTTTTAAATGCTAATTGCAATTGGAGGAAGTCTGCCATTTCAAACTTCAAACAGCCCCTCCAGTCCACTGTACTTTGTGGCTTCTGGACTGATTCTGCTTTAAACTAAACCATGGCACTGTGAAATTGAAAAGTACTTTTAGTTCCACTGTGTAAGGGCTACTTTTCACCAATTACAATGCTCTGATTCTTCATTCAAAGTCTGAGCACTAGGACCATTTTATGTGATGAAGAGCACGATGATCCATCTGAGAAATCTTTAAGGTATTAGACACCCCTTTGGAATGGTTAAGGCTTTCAGTCAATTCAGAGACTGTTTATACAGCACATTCTAAATGCAAGATGATGTTGGGGAAACAGATAAATTTGGATTCTGCTGGCCATGAACTCCCTATAGCTGGGGGGGGGTGTTATACTGAGTAATATCTTAACGTTCTTTCCAGATCTCGTTTCAGGCTTCTAAGAAATAGCCACTGTTCCTGGTGGTTAAATATAGATTATGCGTGAAGGTGCCTGAAATACAACTACCATGTTAATTACCAGCCCTACCAGATGACTCTGATGTACTTGAATCTTCTTCAGTACCTAAACTTTTCTCTCATCTCTTATAAGTTTAAAGGACAGGTATGGATTGTGTTTTAAAAAGGTATGTAAGTAATGCAGTTGGAACTCACTTTGAATCCCTTGAAGGAATTGGGTGACATTCACTTAGTATGTGATCACAGAACTCTTTGTCTTCTGAACAATAATTAGCAAGTCTGAAAACAAGAGTTTTCTGCTACAATATAGGAAATGAAAACTCAAGATTATTTAAGAAGGCTTTGTCTGGTCAGATCACAATGAGGACTTACTACGGATGGGTCCCTAGCTCCCAAGACAGAGCATCTGAGTCTCACTGTGGTCCAGTCAAAGCCCTGATTACATATTTGCAAATAAATGAATAAATGAATACACCTTTTGTTTTGTTCTTCCATTATTAACTTTCTAATTATGCATATATATTACTTTAATTTTTAAAAATGTCCACAGGAGTAATCTGGGTGATAGAATAATGGGCTAGTTTTGGTTTCCCTTTTTAATACCTATGCGTAAAAAAAAAAAAAAAATCACAATGTATTAAAAAAACACAAACCTGTTAGATTTCCCTATCACAGCAAAGCATATTAAATGCTCTGAGAGGTAACAGAGTAAAGATAAACTTTAAATTTTAAGGATTTAAAAAAGCTATGTACCTGGTGAAGATGATTTTACCAATCAACAACCTCCAGTCTATTTCAGTTTGGGAAAGTTTGGGAAACTGATTCTCTGGGGCATAGAGACCAGACTGCTGGCTGGCACAGTAGGAAGCACCAAGGAGAAATATAGCCAAGCCAAGACTCTGAAGGAAGTCTGAATGTGTGAGTCAGCGTTTCGCAGCACTAGGGGAGGTTGGCTTGGATGCCCAGATCCAATACTGCCCTACCTGCTCCAAGAGACTTTGTGCCCAGGCAAGGCACAGGCTCAGGAGAACAAGTACTGAGCCACAGGGAGCTTCGATTTCCCAAGCAGAGGGACTCAATGCATGAGAGCAAGTTGCAGGGAGTGGAGCAGAGAAGGTCAGGGCCCTATCTAGTGTGGGACCCTTCACCAGATGCAGTAACAGGTAAGGAAGAAGAACATGGGCTCTGAAGTCTGATGAATTCCACTTCTGACCTTGGGCAAGTTACTTAATCAGTCTGATCCCAGTTTTCATCATCTGTAAAAGGGAGATAACAATAGATCCTACCCATAGGATTGAGGTGATGATTAAATTCATTAACACATGAAACGTACACCCCACGGCACCTGGAACATACTGGACACTTAATGAATGTTAGCTATCAATAATCTCTTCCTGACAGAAAAATTAACTATGGCTGATAGTTAACTCCTTTTCCAATTTGAATGAAGGAATCATTACTTATTCTTCATGGATGAACGCCAACTCAGTAATGGCTACATTTCCTGAGTTCTCAACCATAAACTTTAATGTACTGAACTCCTGGAAGACAAACTCTTGGTGCTAGAAAGCAAAGGCGCTTTCAGAAAGGTCAGTGGCAGTTCTGAAATGATTCAGAAGCTTTTACCAGGCTTCTGCTCCTTAAGATGTGAACAAATTTAAGCATTAAATAGAAAGTCTTACAACAGACAACAATAATAATTATGGTCAATTGAACAAGTAAATTCCATGAGAAGTCATTAGTTCACAATACTTAAAGGAAAAACTGATACAACTATTACAATAGTAATTAAAACATAAAAGACAGGTGAGTATCTGATGTTTAAATTTTTATTGATTGTAATATGAGTAGTATTAATATAAGAGTACTTTAAATCTATTCATAAAGTGCCTGTTTATAAAGCATTTTTCCCCCTTTTAATATGTGTAAATAGGAAAGAACACAGGAAAACTGTGATTAAGCCAAGTGGTCCTAGAAAAGGTGGGAACTGTATCAAGAACATGAAGAACTGATCAGCTTTGATGAGCACAGGGGAAATGGGCTCTGACAGTTCATCAGCAATACACACATTCAACGCCTAGCAGAAGAGGGCACACCTGTGTGCGCCAAGATGCTAAAGCATCTATGTACAGCTGAGTTCATAAAGAAGCTGGTTGTAAGTAATACCATGAAAAATCAATAGCTCTGTTGTATTCAACCAGCAATTTATTAGAAAATAAAATGGAAAACAAGATCTTATCGCAATAAACTTTTAAACTATATAATAACCAATATTAATGGTAACATTAACAGGAAATGTGTGGGTCCATAGGAAGAAATAAGTAAAATTTGACTTAAAGAATACATGACTAGAAAAATAGGAGTAAAAATACTGTATATATATACATTCTTCTTAAATTATCACTTTTTTTTTTCTTTTAAACTTGAAAGTAAAACCTGATTATTGGGATACTTTCTAACAATAAATATTTTGGAAATTAAAGCTGCCTCCTTATTCTCCCCCAACACCTTTCCTTCACCAGAGGTGACACAGTTAGCAGTTTGCTGTTATCCTTCCAAATATTTGGAGTACTTAGTTCATTTACATAATTGAACCAATATTTGCAATTGATTCATTTACATAAAATGTGATTACTATTATATTTGGTTGAAATATGCCAGCTTTCTTTTGACCTAATTCTCTCTCTTTTCTTACCTTCTTTTGGATTAATCAAATAATTTTTAAAATTCCATTTCCCCTCTATTAACTTATTTTTACCTCTTTTACTAATTTTCCAGAACGTATCACAGAGATTTTAGCATATAGCCTTGATTTTTTATAGTCTAATATGAATTACCTCTAGCCACTTTCCTGTTAAAACTTTAACTCAATTATTCCCCTGCTAACTTTTGAATTTTATTTCTATTAATATATTAAACTGCACAAGACATTGTCATTATTGTTTTGTATACCGAATATTTCATTTTTATTTATCTTTTCCCTTGTTCTCTTTTACTTCCCTGATTTCTGTTTTTCAATCTGGGATAATTTTCTTCCTGTTTGAATAACCTCCTGTAGTATTATTTCTCTTAGTGCAGAGTTGCTGGTGAAAATTCTGTTTTTGTTTGTTTGAAAACATCTTTATTTTGTTTTCATTTTTGAAGGATAATTTCACTGGAAAAACTTTTAGATTATAAGTTATTTTCTTTCATCACTTTCAAGATGTCTTTTCATTATCTTCTGGCTTCTAGAAGTTCTGTTCAGAAATTACCCTCAGTTTTATTTTCTTTTTTGGAAGGTAGTGTATCTTTTTATTTCCCAGCTGTTCTTGTAGTGATTTTTTTTCATCAGTTTTGGAAATTTTGGGCCATGGTATCTTTAATATTTTTCTCTCCCATCTTCTCTCTTTCTCAGACTCCAATTTAATTTATGTTAGGCTTTTTATTGACTGTTTGTCCCTTGCACTCTTTTCTAAATTTTCTATCCTTTTTCCTCTTAGTGCTTCATTCTTAAGTATTTCCTACCAACCTGTCTTTGACCTCATTAATCCTCTCTACTGCTGTCTCTAATCAGTTGTTAGACTCATTTATGAATACTTAATTTCAGTTGATGTGTTTTTCAGTCCTAGAACTTCCTTTTGATTTTTTATATGGATTCCTATGATGAAATTCTCCATCTTGTCATCTATTTTCTCAAACATATCAACCATTGCTATTTTAAATTCTTTGATAACACCAAATACAAGAAACACCTAGAATTCTCCATCTGTTGAATTTTTCTCTTGGTTTTAGATCATGTGGTACTCTTAGCATGTGTAATAATTTTGAGTGAATGCCAAACATTGTTTATACTTGTACAGACTCCAGATGATTTTATCTTCCTCCAGAAAGGATTCACCCTTTTATTTCCTAGGCAGAAAGAGTTGGGTCTGATCATCTTATTCTATTTAACCTAAGAGAACTTCTCTATTAAGTTATTCACTGCAAACATTTGGTCCTAACAGACAGAAGAGATGTAAATTCTGAGGTAAGAGCTCTATTGGAACCCATTTCAGTTTATTAGAATAATCAGATGATTAAGAGAAAGAACAGTGACTGGAGAGGTTCTTGGGATTTTCCTGCAAATTCTGAATAAGGCACTTAATTTTTCTATCTCTTACTTCTTCATTTTCCAATCTGTTATGGAAAAATAAAATCTGGCCTCTGAGGTATTCTGCTTCTACTAATGAAATAATAACTGCAAGAATCCTGAGTACATTAGATGGGCTTTGGGCTGATTTCCCTAAAACCTGTTCATGCCTAATGACCAGCTCACTTAAAATTCAAAACTTTATTAATGTTTTTAGATCATTTGGAGAGTTCAATTCTCTTTTTCCATTTTATTGCCCTTTTAAAGATTTCTAGACACTAATCCATTTAGTTCTTATGTTGTAGAGTAAGACGTATGCTATGGAATCTATCCTTAGAAAAATCCATCTATGCACAAACCCACAAACTTTTGTCTCCAATTTCAGGGGATTCATAGACTACCTGGACAGAGCCCATACCAGGGCCAGGTTAAAACCCAGAAAGTCAAGGATATATGACACATTTTTAAATTTTTCTAATATACATTTTGAACATTTTACAATTAATTGGGCTCTTTTTATCCCTGCAAAGATATCCCTACTTTCCAACATCTTACTTTTCAAATCTCAAGTTAAAACTATACTGGATTGTAAAACATAAAGCAATATACACAACAATGGTAGCCAATGTAGTGGGCAATACAGTACAAGTAATATCAGGAACTTGAATGAAAGGACAGATGTTATCCATTTATTTATTTATTTATTTTTATCTTAACCACATTTTTAAAATTTGTTTTTTGATGGACTTGATGACTTTACCCCGGTGTTTGTGGCAATCAGCTGCTAAATCGACAGTGACATGCTGGTCACTTTAAGCACTTCACCTAGAAGTGCTTTATACATGCTTTTCCCTCTACCTTTCTTAACCTCTTTGCAAAATTAAATCCTCTTCATCCTCACCTGGTTGGTGAGTGCCTTTCCTCTACATGGTTATTCAGGACTCCAGGCTCTTTCGGCCTGGTGGCTGCACCATCCCCTAGGACCCCAGAGTCCTCTGTTTCCAGCAGGAGAAAGAGAGGATAGAGAATGCACCCACTCATGACCACCTTGGCCCAGGAGTCTAAACACATTCTGATGGTAAGAACTAGTCACCCCCTCCCCCTCCTCCACTAAGGTACACAGGGGGTTGAGAAGTGTAACTTCTGGCCCAGCAACCACTTCCTAAGCACATCTCAGCACTGCGAAAGGGGGGGCACAATTTTTTGGCAGCAGCTGCCTGTCTCTGCTACACCACAGTATACCACCAGCACCTAGTATAGTGCCAAGCCCATAGTAGATACTCAATAAATATTTGCAGAATGAATGAATGAATTCAACTGTTTAGAGCAGTATGTGATGAACAGTATTATAACAATTTCACATGTAGTGTACAGAGTTTGGAGAAGCTGCAGCTCCACTGTGATATAGATCTCCAATTCACATAGTCTCAAAATACTAGTCCAGGTGAGATTGTACTTTCTCAGGTTTAAAATGTCAAAATGTACCAGAACGGGACATGCCACGGCTGTATCTCTACTTCTGTCTGCTGGCTTGTATCGTTCCCCAATTGCATCAATAAAAATGGAAGCAGCAACTATGGTGAATTATGCCTGAGAACCCAGCTAGAACTGGTATTATTCTGGCCATTTCAAACTGCATCTCCAATCAATTGCCCAAAAGGTGCAGAAGAGAATATAACATCAAAGCAGGTGGTAAAGATGTTTGAATAAACTGACCTGTCCCCACTGGATGAAAAAAAGAAATATATATAACATATTATATATAAAACATATTAATATGTATTACAAAAATAATACATATTTTATAATGGTCATATGTAAGATTAGACATACAATATTGGACATATTTAGAACAGCAATTATGCTATTTTTATGTTTAAGATCACCCCTCTGCATAGTCCATGTTATAATTAAGAGAGATTACAAAATAAAAGAACTTGATTATGTAACAAACGAAATTTTGTTGGCACCAAATCTCTAAATTTCAGTCTTACAAGGTATTTTTAAGTATGTACCTTCAGCTAGGCATTTACAAGATTAACAGGGACTACATGACTTATTTACTGTTTAATTTGAAGCAATACCTGGCACATATTGGAGCATACCTGTTTTCCTCATTCTTGGGACCCTTCCCCAATTCATCCAGCTCTGTTTTTCACTTGAGTTTCTAACTGCCTCCTACAAGGTGCTCCATGTTCTCCCCAACTTGTGTGGTCAGATAGGTGAGCCAGAGGATCATAGAATCTGTATCCTGGAAAGGACTTCAGCTTCAATGGGACAAACCTGCTCTGTGATCTGATAAACTATTTTTTTTTAATGGGCTAGAGACTTATTTCTAATGGAAAAATTTTCATTAAAAAATCATGAGTTTGATATTTGACACAAAGTCATGGATGGATGGTAAAGGTAACTCAGGATTCTCTGTGTGTATTTCTATGTGTGTATGGAGTGTATTTGTGCTTTATGTGGAGGGGTTTGCATTGTTGAGTGAGATTTATATGATGAAGGAGCAGAGCTGGACACTTCAAATCATGCTAGTACAGGTTACCTTTGTTTGCAGCATACATGCTAGTATAGGTTACCTCTGTTTGCTATACTTTCTTACCATATTCCCACCAAAGAGCTTAGATGTAGTGTTTCTCTAAGTTTTCTGCAACATCAAGGAAGTAGACAAATTTTAGATCCCAGTCTCATGTTTGCAGAAAGCATTCTCTACTGAATAACCAAAATTTTTTCTAAAATGCTATACGTTTGGAAAAATACTTCTATTTCAAACTTCCAGTGCTGTCCGAATTCTAATGGCTTTGACTTTTGAATAAAATCATATGTCTTTTTACTAGATGGCTTCTGAATGATAGCTACATAGAGCCTTACAGATAGGTGCGAAAAGAATAATTTAACTGCTCACACTTCTGTATTTCTTAGAGTGGTGCCAATTCTTATGGCACTATGAGGACTCAGAAACAGAAAAGACTGGTGCTAAATCCGGGGAGAAAATAAAATTTGATCCCCCAAATGAAATTTGCTCACATAGAATTTGTAATCTTGATTCTGTGTCTGGACTACACAAATACATACAGTACCTTCATTTTGTTTCATTAATTAACATTCTGGTGATGAAACTCCATATTACAATTTATCCTAGAGAATGTAAATGGATCTAAATTTTTTCCTTTTCAAAGTGGATTGGGAAGTACCCAAAATAATCTATTTAGAATAATATGTAAATTTTAAGGAAGCCCCAGACCGAGGATCCTGGAAGAGCTCTCTATACTGTCCAATATATTTAATGGTACCAGACATCATTCACACAGCAGTGGTTCCCAACCTCTTTGAATATATTGCACCTATTAAAACTCAGGAAAATGTCACAAAGTGCTACATGTTGGGAGCTGTACTTTTAGTATCTATTGATTGAGAAATAACCTAATGACAATATCTTCTTTGAACTTAGCAATGTGTTAGGATATATTTTTATGTCATAAATCATTAAACATCAGCATAATTTTCAAAAAGTATAAAACCCATGTGTGAGGGGCATGCTATCCATGCCAAGGATGCTTTGGCTGCATATAGACTTGTGGACCCTTCCAGAGCTGGAAAAAGCTCTGGATTAGAGTAAAAACATACAATTGATCATGGGACATCTTTTGTGTTGTTATGAAAATTCTTTCTTGTCAAAGGCCTGAGAGATTTAAATAAAACATTTCTTTCAGAGCCTGTGCCTGATATGTATCTTATTTCTACCCCGATGCTGTCTTTTTGCTTGATGCAAAATGTGACCTCTGGTAATCCTGTGTGAATCTAAACACTTATCGTCCCTGGAATGATAATTTTTCCCATGAAACTGTGATTAGAGGTTGATGTTCTGTAGCACCAAGGAACTAGCTAGGAAAAATATCAGGCCTGGTTAATTAACTAGGTGATCTGCTGAACTACATCCCACTTTGGAGTATCTCTGAAACAATGTGATTGTATATGCTTGTGGAAAATAAGACCAAAGATTCAGAATTTAAAAATAAGAATGTTATTTATACAAACTATATTGCAGGATGGAAGGGAGTCCTCACCAGTCAGAAGAAGAAAAACATCACATCCTAGTTCCATAACACATTAAAATAATAAGCTTACCTCTATTCACGAGAAAACCTCAGAACCCCTCTCCAAGAATTGCCTTGAGGCCAGAGGAGACAAGGGGCCTCCCAGTTGGGGGACACTGCCATCCTTACTCATTTTCTTCACAGGTATCAGACCTGCATTACTGTCTGCAGGCTCTCCCTGCCTACTCCTGTTTCTTTCCCTTTATCTTTTTTTAAAATGTAATTTTATTGAGATATATTCACACGCCATGCAAACCATCCAAAGTATACAATCAGGGGCTCACCGTATCGTCACATGGTTCTGCATACATCCCCATTATCAAATTTAGAGCATTTTCATTACTCCAAAAAAGAAAAAGAAAAATAAACAAAAACCCAAATTATTGGTGTGATACATGTTACTCTTGATGAAACAGTATTATTAACTCCACAGACTATTATTAACTCCTTGTAATAGTGTTATACATTTGCTTTAGTTCATGAAAGAACTTTTTAATATTTGTATAGTTAATCACGGACATTGTCCACCCTAAGATCCCTTTATCTTTTACAGGAGTTTCCCCCAGTAAAATCTCTTCCATGTCAAATCACTTCATGGCATTTGCTTCTTGAGGACCTGAACAAGCATACCTCTTACTAGCTTGGATGAGCTACTCAATCCTTATAAGCATGGGTTATCTCAGCAGTAAAACTGGTAAAATAATAGTATCTAAGTCATAGGGGTTTTATGAGGGGGAAATGAGAAAGTGTATGAAAATTCTAAACACAATACCTGTTATATGGTGAGCAGTTGATTAAAAATAACTGCAATTATTACTATTACAATCTTTCAATGCTTCCGGAATTCTCTGCTTAGGAGAAAACTGAGAAAATTGAAAATCACCCTTCCTTGGAGAGACTCTGAATTCTCAGCTACAGATGCGAAAGAAACCTCACAGAATCCTAGACTGATCAGAATCCAAGTTCATTGTAGCTGCCTGCAGTAGGATTTTGCTTACTGTTGAGTATTTGTGCCCTTTGTACTCAGGCAAGAGCTGCTGGAAAGCTTTCGGACCTACTGAAGCTGAGAAAAGGCTGGGCTGGGGACCTCAGAGACTTCTCTCCCCAGTCTAAAAGAGCACCCACCTGCTGGGGAAGTCACAGACACACACTGAATGATCTCCCTTACCTCCCCCCACCCCTTTCTATTGCGTGCACATGTTTCAGTATGTTTCCATTCTGGAACCTGGGAGAGGGGTTAGGTCTAAGGAAAGGGTTGGCAATGCCTTGAACCCAGAAACTGGGAACAAGCAGCCCCAGCTGCCTATCAGGGCAGGAAATCTCCATGGCAGGGCCCCCTTCCCCTGGGTTGTATAAATACCCCGCCACTGGTAGGACAGATTTGTCTCTCTTCTCCAGTGTGAAGTGGGCATGCCGAGCTGCTATCTACAGACCTCCAACCTGAGCAGTTTTGGTCACCCCAGGAGACCAGCCACATGGGGATCTCTTCTCCTGCTCTTTTGGACTCTTTGACTATGTAAGTAATAAAGCCAGCATTTGCTGAAAGTTTCTCTTGTGCCCTGAGACTTTGGTCCCTTGCTTGACACAGTGTAGCAACTTGCTCCACAGACACTTTTTTTTTTTTTTTTAAACTGATTTTAGACTTAGACAAGTTGCAAGAATATCCAAAAATTTCTGAATACCTTCACCCAGATTCCCCAATATTAACATTTTACTATATTTGCTCTATCCCCTGCACTCTCTCACACATACACACACACACAGACACATACACAGATACACACAAATACACATACATTTTTTTTCTTTTTTAACTCTTTAAGAGAAAGTTGCAGGCATGGTGTTAAATTCTTCAGTGTGTGTTTTTCCTAAAATAAAGAATTTTCTTACGTAGTCACAGTACAACTTACAATCAGGAAATTAACATTGATTCAATTCTATTACCTAATCTAGAGGCCTTATCAGCTCTTGCCCATTGTCTCAACAGTGTCTTTTATAGCAATAGAAAATCCAAGACCAGGCTTTAGAGTCTCTCCTTTATTTGCTTGAAATGTAATTCTGTGCATAATTAGCGAGTGCCTGCTAACACCTAGGTGAGGAAGAAGGGGTCCCCTCCTCTCAGGAACTCACGGAGGAAGTAGATGCACTAGAAACTAAGGTCCGAATTAGGCTGTACTTTGATGCATGAGGAGATCCAGTGGGGACTCATCTAACGTGGTGCCTAGGGTCTAAATCCAGCACAGAAGGTGAACATTGCCCAAGTGTGGTCTCACATCCTGCCCCACAACAATCCCAGAGAAGCCAGATTTTGTCTCCGGCACTGGAACAGATTGTTTCTTCGGTTATGCAGCAGATGAGGTTGTTTTGCTTTTAAGGACCATGTTGTCTAAAAATAAAGTATTTTTAAACACTGGAATCAAATTTATCTTGTTACGAGGCTCATGCAACAAGAGGCATATGGGAAAACCCAAACCTGAAAGTCGCTCAGGTGCATCAGCTGACTCAAGACCATTCCAGGCATGTGCCCACCGAGGACTGAATTCTCACCACTATTTAAATGATTTCTCTCTCATTCTATTTATTAAACTGGGTATATGTTAAACATATAATGTGACTTTGAATGACTGTTCTACATGCTCAGGAGATGGAAAATTATTAATTCAAAATCACTGCCCCGAATAAACTTATACCAGGGAAAATAAGACAAAGACAAAAATGATCGTAACAGGGAACACGATAGGCAGAGCTCACCCCTCCACTGTGAAACAACTAGGGAAAAGACAAAAAACAGGTTATGTGTGACCAGAGAGGGACTTCTACATAGGGAGGACCTGAATGAAAAAGCAGAGGAGTTACAACTGAGAGGACTGGTGAGTTTATTCAATCATGACCACACATGGGGCTGGCTGCTACAAGCTGACCAGATTGGGCATCAAAGGTCCAGTGCATTCCAACTTCTGCTGCCAGCTGGGGAGATCTTCCCTCTCAGACCCTTAGCTGGGAGTTCCTGCCTGGGAACCTGGGAGCCAGCAGACTTGTTTTACCCACACAGAGAGACCGTGCTGCAGTGCCCAGTGCCTACCCCTCATCCCTGAGGCAGGCCGCTGCGGGCACCTGGTTTGGGAAGACTGGGAGGCCCTCCCCTCAGAAGGAAAAGAGGACACAGGGCAGAGCCGATCTGACAGTTGGCCAGTGAGAGAAACACCCTGGGTCTTGGTGCCCATATTCCATCTCCACAGGGGCTCAGAGCACACACAGCACGCATGGGTGCAGAGGCAGGGTTGAGGGAGGGAGCCATACTGCAGTGCCAGGAGCTCTTTCCTTACCACAAAGTTCCATGGGTGCATGCTGGCCTGGGACTTCCGGGGCCAGGGAAAGCAGGCACTTCCAGACTGGCTGCGGGCTGGAGAAGCTGAACCTCTCAGTCCCACAGCTTGAGGTCAGTCCACGTGGGAGCCTGAGAATCACCAGATCCATCGTGCCCACAAGTGGATTGTCTGCCGAGGTGAACAGTGCCCACGTCTGACCCCTGGGGCTAGCAGCTTCCAGCATGCATGGAGACATGCAGCATTGACGGGATTTTCACATGGTCTGGACCCTGCCCAGTTGGCTGCCACTGTTGGAGAGAGGCAGGCTTAAGGAGAAGAGGTTGCCCAAGAGTGCCATCTTCTGGAAAGACAGGGAAAACGCACTCTGGCAAACTGCTTTTCTGCCTGGCCTTTAACAAGGCTTTCAAATAGAGTTGCACCTACTGCATGAGGCCCCAGCCCTGGTTTGGCTGGGAATTACTGATAAACCAAGTGCCAAAGGAAACCTTCAGTGCAAACCCAGGCAACTACAAAATCTTAGGTGAGCGAGGGAAATCAACTTTCAAAATTACCATATCAAGAAAATCAAATGCTTAGAAACCAATAAAAAATCACAAAGCACATTAAGATGCCAGAAGATATGGCTAAGCCATTGGCCAAACTAAAAAGCTAGAGCATATACAGAATATGGAACAATTAATCAAAGATGTTCATACAAATCTCCAAAATAACTTCAATAGGTTGGATAAAGATATAAAGGAAAACAATAAGAACCCAGAATAGCATAAAGAAGAATTTGAAGAAATAAATAGAAAAATAGCTTATCTTAAAGAAATGAAAGAAACTGTAGATCAAATTAAAAATATACTAGAGACACACAACAGCACATTTGAAGAAGCAGAAGAAAAAATAAGCAAACTAGAGGACAGGGCAACTGCATGAGAATGCAAAGAAGAACAAATGGTGAAAAAGATGGAAAAATTTGAGTTGGATGTCAGGGAAATGATTGACAATATGAAGTGCACAAATATAAGAATCATGGTGTCCCAGAAGGCAAAAAGAGTAAAGGGCTAGGAAGAGTATTTCAGGAGATAATTGGGGAAAACTTCCCAACCCTTATAAAAAACATAAATATGCAAATCAAAGAAGCCCAACATACTTCAAATAGAATAGAATAAAAGCAAATAGACCCACTCCAAGACACATACCCATCAGACTGTCAAATGCTGAAGAGAAAGAGAGGGTCCTGAAAGGAGCAAGAGAAAAGTGTTTCATGCTGAAGGAGTACAAAATGTTCAACAGGGTTGATTGTAAATATCCAGAAATGGGTAGAACAATATTATGTGATGGTAGCACAATATTGTAAATATAATGAACAAAGCTGAGTGTGAATATGGTTTAAAGAGAAAGGCTAGGGGCATGCATGACACCAGAAGGAAAGATAGAGGATAAAAATGGGACTGTGTAACTTAGTAAAAACTAAAGTTGACAATGATGGTGATAAAACATAGAAATATAAGAAAGGTTTTACATGGGAACAAGTGAATGTCAACATTGCAAGGTGTTGAAAATGGGATGGTATATGGGGAAAATACAATCAATGAAAACTAGGGTCTATAGTTAACAATAATATTGTAATGTTCTTCCATTAATTGTAACAAAGGTAATAAACCAAAACTAATGTCAACAGAGGGAGATATAAAGGAGGGGTAAGGAGTTCTTGTTGTTGCTGTTTTTCCTTTATTTATTTATTTTATTTTATGTTAATTCTTTATTGTTTAATTATTTTTCTTTTTTTTTTTCCCTTCCTCTTCTTGTTTTTCTGTGGAAGAAATGGAAATGTTCTCATGCAGATTACGGAGGTGAAAGCATAACTATGTGATGATACCAGAAGCTATTGATTGCTCACTCAGGATGGATAGCATGTTATGCAAATAAAACTGTTTTAAAAATAAACAGAAAGACAAAATTGCTGGAGATGTGGAGAGAGAGATACACCCATTCATTGTTGGTAGGGAAGTAGAACAGTGCAGCCCATCTGCAGGGCAGTGTGATGGTCCCAAAAGAGGCTAAGTATAGGTTTGCCATATGATCCTGCAACCCCTTTATTTGATATATGCTCGGAAGAACTGAAAACAGGGACATAAACAGACATTTACATACTGGTGCTCATGGCAGCAGTATCTGCGATTTGCAATGAATGGAAGTGGCTTAAGAGTACATGGATGGGTGAACAGAAGGGCCTAATGTGGTGTATACATACAATGGAATATTGAATGGCTGGAAAAAGGAATGAAATCATGAGGCACACAACTAGGTGAATTAACCTTGAGGATATTATATTGAGTGACATAAGCCAGAAATGAAAGGACAAAAATTGTAAGGCCTCACTAATATAAACTTACTATAATGAGCTGTCTTAGTTTGCTAATGCTGCAGAATGCAAAACACCAGAGATGGATAGGCTTTTATAAAACGGGGGTTTATTTCACTACACAGTTACAGTCTTAAGGCCACAAAGCATCCAAGGTAACACCTCAGCAATTGGGTACTTTCACCGGAGGATGGCCAATGGCGTCCGGAAAACCTCTGCTAGCTAGGAAGGCAGCTGGCATCTGCTCCAAAGCTCCGGCCTCAAAACGGCTTTCTCCCAGGATGTTCCTTTCTAGCAAGCTTGCTTCTCTTCAAAACATCACTCCCAGCTGCACTCTCTTTTCTCCCCCCAAGTTAGCTCATTTATATAGCTCCACCGATCAAGGCCCACCCCAAATGGGCGGGGCCACGCCTCCATGGGAACATCTCATCAAAATTATCTCCCACAGCTGGGTGGGGCACACTTCAAGCAAATCTAACCAACACCAAAACTTCTGCCCCACACAAGACTACAAAGATAATGGCATTTGGGGGACACAATACACTCAAACCGGCACATGAGCAAATGCTGAGAATTAAATTCGAGAGCAAAGGTATCAGGGGATAGAATGTGGACAGAGATTGGGCAATCGATGATGCAGAAGTGTGGAGTATTCAACAAGGCTTGTTGTTAGGTTCCTAGATTGTTAGCGCTTACAGCAATCACATCTATTCCTGAGTTTTGACTGTTATTTAAGAGATGTTTATTTGGTACAAAATTTTTATTCTCTGTAGCATGCTATGCCAGTTTGGATAACTATGCCCCCCAAAAAGCCATGTTCTTTAATGCAATGTGTGGAGGCAGATTTATTAGTCTTTTGATGAAGGTGGAAACTTTTGATTGAGTGTTCTCATGGAGCTGTGACTCACCCTACTGTGGGTGATACTGTTGATTAGATTATTTCCATGGAGGTGTGGCCCCACCCATTCAGGGTGGGTCATGATTAGTTCACTGGAGTTTTTAGGAGAGAGCCTAAGAACCAACACAGACCTAGATGCTTGCTGACACTTAGAGATGGCTGGAGATGCAGACAGAAGAGCGTTTGGAGATGCTAAGCTAGGACATGAAGCTGAGTTTGCCCCAGAGAAGCTAAGAGAGACCCAGAGACATTTTGGAAAACACTATTTTGAAACACAATCTGGGAGCAAAGGACCAGCAGATGCCAGCCAAGTGCCTTCCCAGCTGATAGAGGTGTGCCAGACGCCACTGGCCGCTCTTCAGGGAAGGTATCTTCTTGTTGATGCCTGAATTTGGATATTTTCATGGCCTTAGAACTGTAAATTTGTAACCTAATAAATCCCCTTTATAAAAGCCAATCAATATCTGGTATTTTGTATAACGGCAGCTCTAGCAAACCAGAACACACACTTCCTAATATAATGTATGGTCAGTTTATTTAAACAACATGGTTGCATGGAAACTAGAAAGGGGAATGAGATCTTGTTATTCCATAAGGTTAATATGATACCCTAATGCACCCCAGAGTACTTTGAGCAGAAAATAAAAAAGCATTTGCAAAGTCCTCTTGAGGGACTTGGGAAAAACGTAGAAATATTAAACTTCCTCACCTGGGGAATTCATGATATTCCTGCAAGGATAAGGGAATCCCAATTTAATAGGTCAAGCCCTTGATCTTGGGGCTTGCCCTTAAGAAACTTTTTCTTGCAAAGGAGATGCTAAGCCTACATGTAATCATGCCTAAGAGTCACCCCCTAGAGAACCTCTTTTGTTGCTCAGATGTGTCCTCTTTCTCTCAGCCAACTCTGCAAATAAACTCATTACCTTCCCCCCTACATGGGTCATGACTCACAGGGTGTAAGTCTCCCTGTAAATGTGTGACTTGACTCCTGGGCATGGGCCTGGCCCTGGCACCATGGGATTGAGAATGTCTTCTTGACCAAAAAGGGGAAAAGAAATGTAACAAAATAAAGTTTAAGTGGCTGAGAGATCTTAAATAGAGTCAAGATGCCAATCTGGAGGTTATTCTTATGCTTTGTATAGATATTCATTTTTAGTTTCTAGTGTATTAGCATAGCTAGAAGGAAATACCTGAATCTGTTGAACAGTAATACAGCAGACTTGATTCTTGATAATTGTATAACTATATAGCTTTTATTGTGACTGAGTGATAGTGAAAACCTGGTTACTCCCTTTACCCAGTGTATGGGAAGATGAGTAATAAAATAATGACAAAAATTATATAAATAATAGGAAGGATAAGGGGGTGAAGGGGTATGGGATGATATGGGTGTTCTTTTTATTTCTTTTTTAATTTTTTTGTATTTTTGTATCTTTTTCCTTTATTTTGGAGTAATGAAAATGATTAAAAAATTGATTGTGGTGATGAATGCACAGCTATATGATGACACTGTGTGCTATGACTATATGTTTTGGATGGATTATATGGTGTGTGAGTATATCTCAATAAAATTGCATTTAAAAAAATGAAGGAGTGTTAAAAATTTTCACAGACAAATGCTGAGAGAATTTGTTAACAAGAGACCTACCCTGCAAGAAATACTAAAGGGAGTTCTGTCATCTGAAAGAAAAGACAGGAGAGAGAGGTCTGGAGGAGGGCACAGAATTGAAGAGTATTAGTAAGGGTAACTTAAAGGATACAAAGAAAGAAAGAGAGAAAAAAATAGTTCAGACAAATAAAAACCAACGGATAAGATGGTTGAATCAAGAACTGCCTTTGCAGTAATAACTTTGAATGTTAATGGATTAAACTCCCCAATTAAAAAATAAAGATTGGCAGAATAGATTTAAAAATATGATCCCTCTATATGCTGTTTACAAGAGACTCATCTTAGACCCAAGGATACAAATAGGTTGAAACTGAAAGGATGGAAAAAGATTTTCCATGCAAGGAGTAGCCAAAAGAAAGCAGCGGTAGCTATACTAATATCAGGAAAAAAACAGATGTTAAAAGAAAGATGTCATAAGAGACCAGGAAGGACACTATATGTTAATTAAAGAGACAATTCACCAAGAAGAAATAATCATCATAAATGCTTATGTACCCAACAAAGGAGCTCCAAAGTTCATGAGGCAAACACTGGCAAACTGAAGGGAACAATAGATGTTTCTATAATAACAGTGGGAGACATCAATACACCACTCTCTTCTATAGATAAAACAATTCTCTTCTATAGATAAAACAATCAATAAGAAAATAAAGAACCTAAACAATGTGATAAAAGAATTATACCTAACAGACATATATAGATTGTTGCACCCCAAAACACCAGGATATACATTCCTCTCGAGTGCTCATGGAATATTCTCCAGGATAGATTATATATTGGGGCACAAAACAGGTTTTAATAATTTTTAAAAGACTGAAATTATTCAAAGCACTCTCTCTGACCATAATGGAATGAAGCTGGAAATCAATAACTAACAAACAATCAGAACTTTCACAAATACGTGGAGGTTAAACAACACACTTTTAAACAATCAGTGGGTCAAAGAAGAAATCCATAAATATCTGGAGATGATTGGAAAATAAGAACACAGCATATCAAAACCTATGGGATGCAGCGAAGGTGGTGCTGAGAGGAAAATTCACAGCTCTAAATGCCTACATTTAAAAGGAAGAAAGAGCTCAAACCAAAAACCTAACTGAACAACTGAAAAGACTAGAGAAAGAGAAGCAAAATAGCCCTAAAACAAGTAGAAGAAAAGAAATAACAAAGATTAAAGCAGAAATAATGAATTGGAGAACAAAAAAAAAAACAGAATCAATAAAACCAAAAGTTGGTTCTTTGAGAAGATCAACAAGATTGACAAACCCTTAGCTAGACTGACAAGTCAAAAAGAGAGAAGATGCAAATAAACAAAATCAGAAATGAGAAGGGGTCATTACTATGGATCCTGAAGAAATACAAAAAAATCATAAGAGGATATTATGAACAACTGTACACCAACAAACTAGATAACTGAGATGAAATGGACAATTTCCTAGAAACACATGAACAACTTATACTGAAATGAGAAGAAATAGAAGACTTCAACAAGCCAATCACAAGTAAGGAGATCCAACCAGTCATCAGAAACATTCCTAAATGCCAGATGGCTTCACAGGAGAATTTTGCCAAACATTCCAAAAAGAATTAACCCCATTCCTGCTCAAACTCTTGCAAAAAAAGAAAAAGGAACACCACCTACCTCACTCTATGAAACTAGTATCATTCTAATACCAAAACCTCAAGGAAAACTACAGGTCAATCTCCCTAATGAATATATATGAAAAAAAAAAAACAAAAAAAACTTTCAAACCAAATCCAACAGCACATTAAAAGAATTATACACCATGACCTAGTGGCATTTATTCCAGGCATACAAGGGTGGTTCAACACAAGAAAATCAATCACTGTAAATCAACACATTAACAAATCGGAAGGGAAAAAAATCACTTGATCATCTCAATAGACACTGAAAAGGCATTCTAAAAAATTCAGCATTCTTTCCTGATAAAAACATTTGAAAAGGTAGGAATAAAAAAGAAACTTCCTCAATATGATAAAGAGCATATATGAAAAAGCCACAGCCAGCATCATACTCAATGGTGAGAGACTGAAAGTCTTCCCCCTAAGATCAGGAATGAGACAAGGATGCCCACTGTCACGACTGTTATTCAACATTGTGCTAGAAGTTCTAGCTAGAGCAGTTAGGCAAGAAAAAGAAATAAAAGGCATCCAAATCAGAAAGGAAGCAGTAAAACTCTCATTATTTGCACATGACATGATCCTATTGTGCTGGTTTGAATGTATTATGTCCCCCAAAATGCCATCATCTTTGATGTTATTTTGTGTGGGCAGACATATCAGTGTTGATTTGATTGTAATTCCTTGAATGTTTCCATGGAGATATGCCCCACCCAACTGTGGGTGATGAGTCTGACTGGATAGTTTCCACGGAGGTATGGCCCTGCCCATTCAGCATGGGCCTTGATAAGTTTGGTAGAACACTATATAGGCTCAGACAGAAGGAGCAAGCTTGCTATAGCCAAGAGGGACACTTTGAAGAATGCACAGAAGCTGAGAGAGTGGCTGCAGATGAGAGACAGTTTGAAGATGGCTGTTGAAAGCAGACTCTTGCTCTGGAGAAGCTAAGAGAGGACAAACACCCCAAGAGCAACTGAGAGTGACATTTTGAAGAAGAGCTGTGGCCTAGAGAGGAACATCCTGGGAGAAAGCCATTTTGAAACCAGAACTTGGAGCAGAAGCCAGCCATGTGCCTTCCCAGCTAACAGAGGTTTTCCGGACACCATTGCCCATCCTCCAGTGAAGGTACCTGATTATTGATGCATTACCTTGGACACTTTATGGCCTTAAGACTGTAACTGTGTAACCAAATAAACCCCCTTTATAAAAGCCAGTTCATATCTGGTGTTTTGCAGCCCGGCAGCATTAGCAAACTAGAACAGATTTTGGTACCGAAAGTGGGGTGCTGCTGAATTTGCAAATACCAAACATGTTGGAACGGCTTTTTAAATGGATAAGGGGAAGATTCTGGAAGAACTGAGAGAAGCTTGATAGAAAAGGCCTAAACTGCTTTGAAGAGAGTTTGTGGAAATATAGACTCTAAAAATACTTCTGATGAGGCCTTGAGCAGAAATGATGAATGTGTTGCTGCAAACTGGAAGGAAGGTGATCCTTGTTTTGAAGTGGCAGAAAATTTGGCAAAATCGAGTCCTGGTGTTGGATGGAAGACAGAATTTGAAAGCGACGACCTGGAATATTTAGCTGATGAAATCTCCAAGCAAAATATAGAAGAAGTAGCCTGGCTTCTACTTGCATCTTATAGTAAAATGCAAGAGGACAGAGATAAGCTGAGAAATGAACTCTTGGTTTCAAAGAAACCAGAAACTGATGGCCTGCAAAACTCTGGGCTACCAGGGGGTGAAACCCCAGAAGCTATAGCCTAACATGAGGATGTAACCAAATATGGAACCCAGCTGCCATTTCAATCCAAGCCAAGACTGGAGAAGGAGTTAAGCAGAAAGGATTTGTGGAAAGTCCTATTGTCTGGTGGCTTTGGCCCTTGTGTGCTTCATGTGAAGCCAACAGAATATTTGCAAGCTCTTTACAGACAGAGCCACTGCCAGTCGGGACTGGAGGAGACAGACAAGGAACATATTGAACAAAAAATTTCTTCAAAGACAGAGCCATGGAGGTTGAGGTCTGAAGTCAAGAGGCCTTGGGCTGGGAGAGTGGAGTGGCCCACATGCATGGTAAGGGTGAGTTTGTCCCAGAGGTCGAGGGTGGGAATTCCACCTTGATGCTCTTAAAGAGTTTTGCCACCCCAGGTCCCAAAGAGGGTGGTGCACATTGCCAGGGAATTGGCGAGAGCCTGGCTGCCACCCCACTGTTCTGAAGGGGTTGAACATGTGCCCCAGAGATGGAAGGGAATCCAGGTGCTGCCCCGATGTTTGAGGAGGGTGGGGCAAAGAAAGTGGTCTCCCCAATGTGTGGATATGTTGGGGCACTCACCCGAGTGTTTGGAGAGGAAAGGGCTGCCACAAAGGCCCTTAGGAAGGGTTAGACTCCCACTCTCTCAAGCCCCAAGGATGCAACATCATTCTGTAAATGACTTTCAGACTTTGAAAACTAACGGAGTTTGTTCTGCGGGTTTAGGAACTGTTTTGGTCCTGTTAACCCTGTTTTCCTTACTCTTTCTCCTTATGACAATGGGAATGTTTATCCTATGAATGTCCCTCCTTTGTATATTGGAAGTATATAACTTGTTCTAAGTTCACAGAGCTACAGCTAAAGGGGAATTATGCCTTAGGACTGACCACACCTATAATTGATTTTGATGGGATCTTTACTTAACTATTGTTACTGAAATGATTTAAGTTTCTGTGATATTGTTGTGGGATGAATGCATTTTGTATATGGAAAGATAATGTCATTTTGGGGTCCAGGGGGTAGAATGTGCCAGTTTGAATGTATTATGCCCCCCAAAATGCCATTATCTTTGATGTAATCTTGTGTGGGCAGACCTATCAGTGTTGATTAGATTGTAATTCTTTGAGTGTTTCCATGGAGATGTGCCCCACCCAACTGTGGGTGATGACTCTGATTGGATAATTTCCATGGAGATGTTGGACCACCCATTCAGGATGGGTCTGAATTAAATTACCGGCACACTATATAAGATCAGACAGAAGGAGCAAGGAGCTACAGCCAAGAGGGACACTTTGAAGAAAGCACAGGAGCTGCAGATGAGAGACAGTTTGAAGATGGCCATTGAGAGCAGACTCTTGCTCTGGAGAAGCTAAAAGAGGACAAATACCCCCAAGTGCAACTAAGAGTGACATTTTTGAGGAACTGCAGCCTAGAGAGGAACGTCCTGGAAGAAAGCCATTTTGAAATTAGAACTTTGGAGCAGATGCCAGCCACATGGCTTCCCAGCTAACAGAGGTTTTCCAGACACCACTGGCCATCCTCCAGTGAAGGTACCCGAATGCTGATGTGTTACCTTGGACACTTTGTGGCCTTAAGACTGTAACTGTGTAACCAAATAAACCCCCTTTTATAAAAGCCAATCCATCTCTGGTGTTTTGCATTCTGGCAGCATTAGCGAACTAGAACACCTCTGAACTGAGAAAAATAGTCTCTTCAATAAACAGTGCTGGAAGAACTGGATATCCATACCAAAGGAATGAAAGAGGACCCCTATCTCACACCTATACAAAAATTAACTCAAAGTGAATCAAAGACCTAAATATAAGAGCCAGTACCATAAAACTCCTAGAATAAAACATAGGGAAACATTTTCAAGAGCTAGTGATAACGAGGTAGCGTCTTAGACCTCACACCCAAAGCACAAGCAACAAAAGAAAAAATAGACAAATGGGAACTCCTCAAGACTGAACACTTCTGTCAAAAAGGTGAAGAGACAGCCAACTCAATGGGAGAGAATATTTGCAAACTATATATTTGATAAGAGTTTGAAATCCTACAACTCAACAACAAAAGGACAAACAACCCAATTATAAAATAGGCAAAAGATGTGAATAAACATTTTTCCAAAGAGGAAATACAAATGGCTAAAAAGCACCTGAAGAGATGTTCATCTTCCTTAACTAGTAGGGAAATGCAAATCAAAACCACAATGAGTTATCATCTTATATCTATAAGAATGGCCGCTATTAAACAAACAGGAAACTACAAATGTTGGAGAGGATGTGGAGAAATAGGAACACTTATTCACTGCTGGTGGGAACATAAAACGATGCAGCTGCTGTGGAAGACAATTTAGTGGGTCCTCACAAAACTGAATATTGAGTTGCCCTACATCCTGGCAATTCCACTACTCAGTATATACTAAGAAGATCTGAAAGCAGTGACATGAACAGACATTTGCACAATGATGTTCATAGCAGCATTACTCACGATTGCCAAAAGATAGAAACAATCCAAGTGTCCATCAACAGATGAATGGATAAACAAAATGTGGTATATACATATGATGGAATATTATGCAGCAATAAGAAGAGATGAGGTCCTGAAGCATGTGACAACATGGATGAACCTTGAGGACATAATGTTGAGTGAAATAAGCCAGACACAAAAGACAGATACTGTATGATTTCATTAATATAAACCACCTAGAAAATGTAAACTCAGAGTCTTAAAATGTAGAATATAGGAGACCTAGAGATAGATAGAAGCTAGAGGAGGGGGAGTGGTTACCTAATATGTACAAAATTGTTAATGAGGTTGAACTTAAGTGTTTGGGAATGGATAGAGGTGATGGTAGTTTGTTATTAGGATTATAAGGAATAGTGCTAAATTGTAGGTGAATTTGATTGAAATGGGTTTTTCAAAGTCATGTATCTCACCAATTAACACTACAAATACAAATACGTTCTTGCATAAACTACTACAAATGTATGACACTTGTACAAAGAGTTAATAATAAAATGGCATATGGGGAAAATACCTATTGCATGCTGTGAACTATATTTAACAGTATATGTTAATATTCTTTCATCAATGACATGTATACCACACCAATACCAGGGGTAAAGGGTAAATAATTGGTGGGGGAGGGCATAAGCAATAAGGGGTGTTTTGGGTTTTCTTCATGTGTGTGTGTGTGTGTGTGTGTGTGTGTGTGTATCTATGTGTTATTTTTTCTTTGGAGCAATGAAAATTGTCTAAAATTGAGAGTGCTGATGATTACACAACTAAGTGAGAATACTGAGAGACACTGCTTGTATATACTTTAGATAGACTATATGGTATGTGAACATATCTTGATAAAATATGCAAATTAAAAAAAAATAATAAATAAATATAAAGATACAAGTGCTGGAGAAGATGTAGAGAGAGAGGTATGCCTGTTCAATGTTGGTAGGGAAGTAGAATTGTGCAGCCCCTCTGGAGAGCAGTGTGGCAGATCCAGAGGAGGCTAAATATAGGGTCGCCATATGATCATGCAGTCCTGTAACTAGGAATATACTCAGAAGAAATGAAAGCAGGGACACAAATAGACATTTGCACACTGATGTTTATGGCAGCATTATTCACGATCACCAATGGATGGAGGCGACCTAAGGGTCCATTACTGATAACCGGAAGGGTGAACTGTGGTATATGTATGTGATGGAATATTGTGCGGCTACAGAAAGGAGTGAAGTTGTGAGTTGCAAGGCATGAAACGAGGTGAATGAACCTTAAGGACATTATGTTGAGTGACATAAGTCAGAAACAAAAGGACAAATATTGTATGGTCTCATTTAGAAAATGCTTATAAGAAAATTAGGGCCTAGAATGCAAGCTCATACAGCAGTCACATTTATTCCTGTGTTTTAATTGTTGTTCCTAAATTCTGTGATGCTGTGCTCTTTGTGTATAACCTGGTATAGTTCCTTGGAACTTTGGGTATCTGTGTGACACCTAAGACCCAGAGTTACAGTTCTGCAGCTCTGAAAATCAGCATTATCCATACAGCAATTGTTAAAGAAGCTGAAAAACAGATCAGACTTCAATTAGAGATACTAATGAAGCTGATCTGGTTAGGACTAAGGTAAATCAGAATACAGGGTAAAGGATGATATTGTCTGTATTTTAAAACTTCAACTTCTGTGTGAGACTAAAGGAAGAGATGTTTATTTTGTCCAAAATTTAAATTTTCTGTAGCATGCTATCTAACTTAACCTGTCTGGTCAGTTTATTTAAACAACCTAATTATATAGAACCTAGAATAGGGAATGAGAGCTTGTTATTCTGTATAGCTTAATGTAATACCCTGACACATTCCAGAGTATTTTGGGCAGAAAATAAAAAAAAAAAAATTTGCAACATCCCTTGAGGGACTGGGGAAAAAATGTGGAACTATTAAATTTCCTCACCCGGGAAATTCCTGATACCTTCTCAAGCATTAGGGACTCCCCACTTAAATAAGCCAAGCCCTCAATCTTGAGGCTTGCCCTTATGAAACTTGCTTCATTAATGGCGAACTAAGTCTACTTATAATTATGCCCAAGAGTACCCTCAGAGAAACTTTTTTGTTGCTCTGATGTGGCCTCTCTCTAAGCCAAACTCTGCAAATAAACTCATTACCCTCCCCACTATGTGGGACATGACTTCTAGGGGTGTAAGTCTCCCTGGCAATGTGGGACATGATTCTCTGATCCTGGTATTGTGGGACTGAGAATGTCTTCTTGACCAAAAGGGGGAAAAGAAATGAAACAAAATTAAGTTTGTGGCTAAGAGATTTCAAATAGAGTTGAGAGTTCATTCCGGAGGTTACTCTTATGCGCTTCAGCCAGATATTATAAATTGCCACAGTATGCCAAGCCCCAACACACAGTATTCCTGAAAACCCTGAAGAATACCTGGGCTCTAAGACTCTATAAAGGTTTTACTTATTAAGTTTATTGTCTCAGAAACTTAAAACCTCCAGATTGTTCCTATACCAGATAAGCCCTAAAACTCAGAGATACCAGTCTCTCCAAGAACATTAATCAGTTTCATTCCCCTACCCCATAATGTCAATACCCCTTTTCAGCACAAAGAAGTTAGAATGGTCATTGCCCAGATTTCCCTGCAGATTGACAGAGCAATGAAATGAGAGGGAGGAGGTATAACAGAGAAGTTAGGATTTAACAAATGATTATGACTACTAAGTCATTATATAGAGATTTCTTGCTAGTTTCTAGTATTCCAGAAGAAAATACTTGAAATTGTTGAACTGTAAGCCAGTAGCCTTAATCTTGGATAATGATTGTATAACTATATGGCTTTTATCTTGTGACCATGTGATTGTAAACCCTTGTGTCTGATACCCCCTTTATAGAGTGTATGGTTAAATGAGTAATAAAATAAAGACATGCCTGGAAAAAAAATGATCATATCACACACATGAGAGGAGTGCTTCAAGAAGAAAGAAAGATCACAAGAAGGTAGTAGGCTCAGGAAAGATTTTCATTTATGATGTTCATAGACAGAGGGAGAGAAGTCTTGGGGGCATAGTTTGGGGATTGCTTTCTATGGGGATAGATCAGCATATGCTAAGACATGGGGACATGGCAGCTGTAGAATGAATGGGGTACTCAAGAGTATGCAAGAGTGAGGAGCCCTGTTGAACAAGGTCTAGCAATCGAGGTCCTGTGGGACAATAGTGAGAAGTAGGATGGAGAGAGAATTGGGGGCAGATTGTGGGGCACCTTGGCTGTGGCCTCCAGTACATTGTTCCCTAGTTCCATGTGAGTCCTGGAGCAGCATGTTTCCCCTCCTCACTTCTCCTTGATCTTCCCCTCTTCCATGTAGGCTCTCCTTGTCGAGCTCTTTTCTCTTGGCATCAAGAGACCTACTCTCAAGACAGCCCCTTCATCAGGTTGGACAAGATTCCCCTCCACTCTCCCTCCCCACATATAGCCCTGCCCCATTTGTTAAGTGCAAGGTCAGGCTTTCTCATGTGTCTTAACTGTCACAAAATCACCAAGATGCGGGGTGTTAATGCACACACCATAGTCACTGTGTCCTCTGGGTCACCTGAGGAAAGGCCTCACACCAGCTTTCCTCTGCCCACCCAACAAAATACCTTGGTGAGGCACTAATCAAATTAGCTGTTTACTTCTGCACAATGGTTAATGTTCCATACACAAGATAGCCTGTGAGAAACTCTCTGAGTTTACAGGGGTGCTTTCCTCCTGAGAAAGTCTGAAAAAAGATGCACTGGAAAGTTAGCCCATTTTTTTCTTTTCTTCTGAAGGGCATTCAAATGACCAGGAAGAAAGAACAAATACTTACCAGTACTAATTTTTTAAAAAAACACAAACAATTATTACCTTTATCACCATGTTTCTTTAATCCTAAAATGAACATTTTCATAAATTTTGACATTTTTGAAATGAATATGGCTTACATTCCATGTGCATGTTTAATGTGATGTCTTTGTTTTTCTCTCTATCGCCTCCCCTCAATCAAACCAACCAACCAAAAGCTCTCATTAAGTTGCTGTCTTTCAACCAAGGGACTAGAGTGATATACTCTATATCCCCCATAGATACTCTTTCTGCTGATTAGTTGGGTGAGGAGAAGTCATCTCCTGTAAAATACCCTATTGAGGATTAAGTGTCCTTCTCTGGAGGATGCTACAAACTTTGGAATTACCCTAGTAATTAAGAATTAGGCTAGACTATTTCCGTCAGCAAACAGTGTCTCATCTGAACAATTCTCACATGTACACATCCTTCTGCCATTCAACTGCCCTCCTTAGTGCTTTCCTGACAGAAAGCAGCATGGCCTTAATTTTTACCAACCCCTGCCTGGTTTTTATGATGGCTATTTTTTTTTTTTAATGTATAACTGGTGCTATGGTTATTAAATTATATAAGAAGTAGAGGAGCTTTGGTAGATTGCTTTATCTCCCACAAAACTGAATATGAATTAATTTTTTTTTTTTAGAAGAGGAAATGAGGTTGTTTTCATAGAATTCTGAGTGTTAATTCATGAATAAGAGTGCATTGTTCCTAGCTCATATCTAGGTTTATTTAGGGGCTGGGCAAATCGTACCCTGTCTCTCACCTTCAAATTTCCTCTCCAATTTTTAAAAGCTGGATAAAACGTGGTGGAAGTATACAGCTTGGGCAGCTTCAAGGAATTTAAATCAGTGAAAAGAGGTAGTAAAAGATTACTTTGCCTGAGGCGGGGTTGTATATAGAGAGAAGCTCCTGTTGGCAGATAACAAAGCACCAACTGCTTTGCTGAAAGGGGGTGGGTAAGAAAGAGGGGAGATTCTGCTCAGGACCCAAGAATCTCTGGCTCCACAATATTCCATTTGAATCCAGGTGGGGTTATTTGAACAAATTCAGCAATTCTCTCTCCAGGTCACTAATGGACCCTTTCCCTTACCCATAAACAATCCCCCACCGCTTGGCTACCCAGTCTCAAGATCTTTTCCTTACTGTTTCTTTTCATCTTTAACCCTTTTTTTTCAAACTTTTTTTTAGTCTTCACACCAAAACTGAAATCTGACACCCTATAATCTCTTTGTAGAGACCACACCTCCTTCATGTACCTGAAACTCATAGAATATGGGGGGGTTGCATAGCCCTTTTTCTCTGTGCCACTTTCTTTCTAGCTTTCAAGACTCCTCTTATGAAGTCCACAGGGACCACTTCCATGGCCAGCACGGATGGGTGAAGAGAGCACAGCTTGGAGAACAGGTGTGTTTGACCCTGGTCCCCACCACTCAGAGACCTCAAGACCTCGCGGGATGGTTGTCAAGATGAAATGCTTCCCTGTTTGAAGAACATCTAGCACAGGGCCTGGCATGTAGCAAGCACTCAGTGTATTTCTTCAGTTCACCTTCTCTTTTACCCTTTCTCTCCTATTCTTGTGACTGCCATCTGCATATTTTCTGGAAACATCACTGTGCAATAGTATTATTAGTAGCTGCATTGTATAAATGAGGATGCTGAGCCCACAGGAAAGATTAAATAACTTTCTCTAAATCACACAGTTAAGAATTAAGAAGTCATCTATTCAAAACACCAACCCCCAAACACATTAGGATCTCTGACGATGGGATGAAACTGCCAGACTTTCCCGGGAGTCTTCCATTGTAGAAGCCAACAAGGCCCAGCAAGGATCATCTGAGCAGCTCTGCAGTGTGGGAGATCATCCATATCCCACATACTCCAAACTCCTGGTCTTCCTAACTGGGCATTACAGGACTCGGGAGATTTTGACATTGACACATGATCCAAAGAGCCAAGTAGAGGACACTGAATGGCTGGTGTATGCCTGACAGTTTGAATTCTGGTGACCACCTATATCAAGTAGATTTATGGATTTTGGTCTAGCTAACTAGTGAGAGGGTCCATTCAAAGCTGCCTTGTCACATCTCTTCCACCTCCTGAAAGTCTCAGTGAAAATCAAACCCATTGTTTTTTAATGCTGCTTTTAAAATTCCTCTAACACTTTCACTGTCCTTTCCAGCTGAAATACTTCCTTTCTGTTGGACCATAAAATAGAGCCACTTATAAGCTATGCTGAAATTGAAGAAAAAAATAAGCATGCATACTAAAAGCATGCTCCTAGATAAATTTGAAATCAAATCAGTTCAAACAATTGTAGTGCTACAAATGTCACTGGATTTTCAATTATGTTTGAATCATAGGTCTTTTATTTCCCAGACTGAATTTTTAAAATGATTTCTAATTAGGAAGCCACGTATTGTCTTAAAATTTATTCAGTGGTTCAGAAGACAAAGAAAAGAAAGAGACAAAGACTTCTGGTAGTTGGAAAAAAATTCAAACCATCAACATGCCAAATATTTATTTTCCTTCTGAAACAAAATTATTGATTTCCAAATAAAGATGCCATTTAGGGCCAAGCTATGCTATTCAAATCATAATAGCTTTTTCCTGCTAAACTTAGAATCGAAGAATGTATGCGTTAAAAAATATTAGCAATTCTAGAAGCAAATATTTTGCTCATGATATGCACCAAGTTGAAAATATTCTAGCATAATGGAAAAGATAGTATTGCTGACCCAGCATCAGTTGGACATGTGTTTTTTGTTAGTGATGAATGTTTTAGTAATGGGACAGATTTAGATTCTACCTGTGCCTGTCTGTACTGTCTGACCCAGTCATTCCTGTGGTCCATTGATGAAACGTCAAAGCAGGGTCAGGAATATTCGTTTCAGAACAGACAGAAACCAATTGGCTCGGGAAGAGAAGAAATCCCAGAATTTGGCCTGTGGACCAGAAATATTACCTCTGTAACCAAAGCACCTGTACCATTTAGAAGTTAAACAGGGAGCCCACAATCTATGTCTTTAGAATCACTGTCAAACTACTAACTATTCTATTCCAGTCTGTATCACAGGGAAGTTATTATTCTACAAAAAAAAGCCCTTTTCTTCCTTTTTATAGGCTAGTTACGTTAAATATGTGCTTAGTAATTGATGTGTCAAAATGATCAACCAGTCACTTTTCTAGTGTAGACTAGAAATTTCCAAACCAAGTTCCATGGAACACTGATTAAAGTTTGTAAAGATGGTCCACTAAACTTGGGAAATACAGTGTTAAATGAAAGTAAACAGGCTTTTTAGTATAGGGCTTATACACTGGTGCAGAGGTGATCAAGTCTGTATCTAATTGATATTTCCTTCGTGTTTGAAAAGAAGAGTTTATGAGAGCATATATTCATTGCCCTTATGCCTAAAAGATGGTGTAAACAGGTACAGATTTCTTACTGATTCCAAAGAGATTATCTGTTTTCTTCATCATCAATTACCTGAGGCCATATTAATTTTCTTTTGCCTTTTTGCTATTTCTGTTTTAGCAGTGTGCTTGGAGACATGGAGATGGGGATGATTTCTACTAGGTGCAATGGGGAAATTCTGAATTCATTTTTACTCTGCTTGGGTAATGCCATTAAGCCAGTATAGTCTGGATTTTCCTTTTCTCTGTTTTTGTATTTCTTTATGGAACTATCTGGCATTTTATATTGTATCGTGGAGTGATCATGTAATTCAAGTAATTATGAACATCTTTTAAAAAGAGATAGGAACAAGTCACAATTCTCTGAAGTATGCATTAAAGTCTGGAATTGTTGAAACTAATGGAGAAAAGCCATGCAATTTAGGGACTTTTTTTTACAGTTGGTAAAAGTCTTTCCATTAGGTTCCAAAACATAGCTTAGCCCTAGCAATAAATCCAAGAAATTATAAAAATGATGAAATAAAATTGAAAACAAATAACATAAGTGGTAAAAATCATAGGAACTTAAAGGAGAATTGAATTTGCGATTACAAGAACCTGCACAAACAGGCTAATGGCAGCCAGCCATACTCATAACAATACTCATCCAAACAGTATTTTCCTTAGAAGTAATGGAGGTAAACACCATCATTTCCCTCAACAGCATCTTTCAACAATTTACAATTCTTATAACTGTAATTCTTTCTAAAATGGACCAGCACCCAGCCTTGAACAGCAGTAACCATGATCAGAAATTAGAAGTCATACTGGAAAAGCGAAGAGGAACTATAGTCCTCTTAATTTCAAATGATTGGAGGAGCTTAATTATACTTCCCATGTCCTTGTTCAGCATATGTTGTTGTATGTTTTTCATTTCTTTTTACTGATGAGTAGTAATATTCCATTATAAGAATATAAATCATTTCTCCCATTAAAGAATAGCTGGATGGTTTACAGTTTTAAAATATTATGCATAAAGCAATAAATATTCTTCTGCAAATCTTTGCATAGACATATGTTCATATTTCTTTTGAACAATATACTTTTCATCACCCTGCTTAGATGGACACAAATAAGATTTACATATTTTAAGGACTATTCATTAATTCAATATTGATTCATTCAACAAATCTTTATTAAATGCCCACTCAGAGCCAGGCATTGTTCTAAGTGTTGGGGATGCAAGACTGAACAAAACAGACAGAATCTCAGTTCTTTTGGAGTTCATTTTCTAGAGAGGAGACTGAAACTAGGCAAGATAAATAAGTGAAATATATAGATTATTACATGGCAGTAAGTGTTGTGGGGTGTAATAAAGCAGAGAAAGGGGATAGGAGGGTTGGGATGGCCCCACAATATGAAGAATTATAATCCTCCATGAATTCCCGAAGTCTCAAAATTAGTGCATTTTGTGGTTTGTGCAATGCCTTTTGGAGAACTGTTGCTTAATGTGTTCCTTGGGACTTCACTAATGAAGACTGGACCTTGTCCTTGAGGAGTTGATAGCATTCAAAACTCTCCTTGTTCAGAAATTTCCACTTCTGTTCAAATGTTGGAACAGAATTCTTCAAAAGTCTTACTTCACCTGTCTGCGTATTACCTGTTCATATAATTTTGAGGTAATTAAGTTGGAAGGAAAATATTCGCACTCATTACTTGACATTACACAATTGCTACCTTGGACCTCATGCTTGTGAGGTCTAATGTTACACAGGTAAATATGTAGGAAAAGATAAATATCTGGAAGATAAGAAGCAATATCAATTTCTGAATCTTCTACAAAACTGCTATCCATCCATTAATTCAATACCATCCATTACTTATATGTCCCTGGGGGAAGTTCCTCTTAGAAAGTAATGTCAAGAAAAAAACTGTGTCTCCAAAAGAACAAACTGCATCCTTTTATCAGATAGTATGAACTACAAAATTCATAGTGTTTCTCTTTTAGCCTTGACTGTGCCAAGATGTTCAATGCTAAAAGTAACCAGCAATTGCATTAACCTGTCTTCTCACTAGTTACTGATATGAATTCTCCCTCCTCTCTCCGGGTCATCTTCTCTCTTTCAGATCTTGAAAAACTGCCTTACCTGTACATGTTCTTGAGGTGACCTGTCTCAATTACTTATGGAAAGTAGGCAAAGTGAAAAATAATAAATCTATCACCAATTAATAGAATTATCCATATTGCTGTGAAAACTCAGCACTAACACAGAAGGCAAGCACAATACATATTTTTCTATCCCCATGTCAGCCCTCACACACCATCTTAATTCCTGTGAATTTACTTTTTTTCCAAACCAGTAAACAAATGGCCAAATTTGTTCAGAATAGGTGATGAGTTCATGGGGTCCAAGTAACTGTTTGGTCATTTTGTTTGGATGGAAGAAGCTACCAACCAGGACTGGTTGCAGAGCTTGATCCTACCTTTGAAGCTAATTGTTTAAAGACTTTTCTTTTCTATAGGAAGCTGAAGTTTAAATTTGACAATTATCAGAAACTACCCTGTGACAGCAATTATTGTGTGGGATCAGACTGTGTTACATCCCTTTGCATTATGAGTTAAACCATTCAGGAAAAAAAAATGGATTTTTTTCCAAATGTAGATGGCACTTGATAACAGTGAGCATTTTGTTTGTACAGAGGAAGAGAAAATTTAGGCTAAATTTTGGGCTAAAGTTGCCCAAATTTCATGGTGAGACTCAGAGAGACGAGAAAATTCAAATTTTGGTTTTATCATGTTCTGGCTGGGTTAAATTACTTTTGTGAACTTCAGTGTTCCTTTTTCCTCATCTATAAAATGGGCAAAATTATATAGTATTGGTGTAGCGAATAAATGACATATAGTAGTATATGTAAAGCATTGTATATAAATGATATATAGTATTGCATGGAAAGCACTAACAATGGCCCCAGGCAACAGTTAGCTATTATTAATATTTCAGAACTATAGAAATAAAGTTATTTATTTAGCATCACAAACAGATACCTTAAAATTTCACTTTCTAAATACTAGCTACATGCAGTTTCACTTCAAGACCAGTAGAAAAGATAAAAAATGTAAAAATCTAATGACAAAAGATTATTCTTTATTTAAATTGTGACAAACTTCAAGTCCATTGAGGTCAACAAAATTGTATCTTCTCATTCTTGTATTTCCTACATGACCAGAACATTTATTGAACAGCAGATTGAGTTCAATAAATGTTCCACTAGAATAATCTGAATCCCAACTAGCTGCTATATTAATTGAATATAGCATATTTATTGAGTGTCAAAGTTGCCTCAGACACTGGGGCTACAGAGATAAATAAAATATGGGTTCTGCATTCACAGGAATCACACCCTAGAGAGGGTGTGTGCCAGTTTGAATGTATTGTGTCCCCCAAACGCCATTATCTTTGATGTAATCTTGTGGGGCAGACGTTTTGGTGCTGATTAGATTTGCTTGGAATGTGCCCCACCCAGCTGTGGGTGATGACTCTGATGAGATATTCCCATGGAGGCATGGCCCCACCCATTCAGGGTGGGCCTTGATCAGTGGAGCCATATAAATGAGCTGACTCAAAGAGAAGGAACTCAGTGTAGCTGAGAGTGAACTTTTGAAGAGGAGCTACAGCCAAGAGGGACACTTAGAAGAAAGCACAGGAGCTGCAGATGAGAGACAGTTTGAAGACGGCCGTTGAAAGCAGTCTCTTGCTCCAGAGAAGCTAAGAGAGGACAAATACCCCAAGTGCAGCTGTGAGTGATGTTTTGAATAGGAGCAAGCTTGTTAGAGAGGAACGTCCTGGGAGAAAGCCATTTTGAAACCAGAACTTTGGAGCAGACACCAGCCACGTGCCTTCCCAGTTAACAGAGGTTTTCTGGACACCATTGGCCATCCTCCAGTGAAGGTACCCAATTGCTGATGTGTTACCTTGGACACTTTATGGCCTTAAGACTGTAACTGTATAGCCAAATAAACCCCCTTTTTATAAAAGCCAATCCATCTCTGGTGTTTTGCATTCCGCAGCATTAGCAAATTAGAACAGGGTGGCAGACATGTAAATAGACAATTGCATCCCAGGGCAGGAGGGGGTTGTGAAAAATGTTCAGGAGGCAGGGGGGCAATGAGTGGGCTCTGAGGTCCCTGGGAAGGTTGGGTGTCAGAGGAGGTTTTCCAGGTAATGTGGACTTGCATCTGAACCTGACCTCTGCTCTGTGTTTGAGGTTAAGGACCAAAGTCAGAGAGTAAGGCAAGAAAGAAACAGTCACTCACAGTGCCATATTACCCTTGAAACATTCCTTTAATTGCCCATAAAGTAAGTATCCATAGGGCAAATCCTATTCCAGCAAATATATGTACACATGTAAAATGTATCTGGTACTGTGCAGTATAGAATAAGCCAGCAACATTTTAAGGCTTTTTGGTTTTTAAAATAATTTTTTTTTGCTGAGGCTGTATCTTCTAATTCAATTAATTTAAATGTGGATTTGATGTGATTCTGCTGGAAATAAAAGAACAGGGCTCTATATGTTAACAATACTGGATAATGAAAGGCATTGTACTATTATTGCATTTATGGTCCTAGTTTGCAAACACTGTTTCAATAGAGAAATCAAGGGCTACTAGGGAAAAACTATTTCTATTTTTTTAAATGGAAAATAGTTGTGAATATGAGTGAAAATAAAATTTATTCACCATTGTGTAGGCTACAGCATAGAAATGCATCTGTTTTTATGCTACTATAGACTTTCTGTCAAGCAACCTAGCAAACAGCTTTTCCATTCTATGTCTGGAATGCTATGACTCTGAGAAGACATAAATATAGCTGGCACCAATCTAAACTGAAGACCAAAACACTGAGATGATATTTCATCAACAATGAAGGATATTTAAAGTAAATGTTTCCATAATGGATTTAGATGTAGATGTGGAAATTTCTCAAAGGGTTGTGAAAGAAAAAAAAAAAAATGAGCTGATACATATGAATAGATTTGAAAGGCAGTTAGTCCTCACATTCCCAGGTTATTTTTTTCCCAGAGAGGGGGTCACAAGTCAAAATCATAGGAGTAAAAGCTGCTTTTTCATAGGATCAATGTTATACTATAGAACTAGGTTTCTTAGTAAAGTCCTGGTCTCAAATCTTTGTAAGAATTCTCCTCCCAAATTATATAAAAGCGTGTACACTAAGACATTTAAATAATTAAAGATCAATTAAGCAGCCATCAGAGTAGTAAATAATGTAAAATTACATTTAATGTGATATATTAGGGTATTAGTCAGTGACCTCATCTTCTTTCCCTATAATTTCCAGGTTATTACACAAGAAATGCAAAGTTCAAAGAATTCTTTTCTTTAACTTGTAATTGTGAAAATTTTCAAATGCAAGGAAAAAGTTGTGAAAGTAGGAAAACTGAATTGTATATCCACTACCTAGATTCAAATGTTTTTTTCTAAATGTGAAACCCACATTCAGAAAAAAAAAAATAGAAAAAACATATAAATAATATATAAAAAGATATATAACCCATACGTTACATACAGTTAAGTGTATCTACAACTGAACTATATATAAACAATTATACTTCTTGTGATCATACATGACTTTTATTGACAGCTTTACTTAAGTATAATTTATATATCATAATATCCTCCCATTTTAAGTAAACAATTAGATGATTTTGGTCATTTGTAATGTTGTGCAACCATTACCAAAATCCAGTTTTAGCACATATCCATCATTCTCAAAATTCCTGAATCTATTTTCAGCCAGTACCATTTCTCCACCTGTTCCAGTTTGCTAATGCTGCCTTTTTGCAAAATACCAGAAATGGATTGGCTTTTATAAAGGGGGTCTATTTGGTTACGTAGTTACAGTCTTAAGGCCATAAAGTGTCCAAAGTAAGGCATCAACAGGGTACATTCAATAAAGGATGGCCATTGGCATCTGGAAAACCTGTGTTAGCTGGGAAGGCACATGGCTGGCATCTGCTTGCTCCCAGGTTGTGTTTCAAAATGACGTTCTCCAAAATGTTGCTCTTGAGGCATTTTGTCCTCTCTTAGCTGCAGCTCCTCTTCAAAATGTCACTCTCAGTTGCTCTCCAAAATGTCACTCACAGCTGCTCCAGCATCTGGGCTGTGTGGCTCTTTATAAAGTACTCCAGCGATCCAATTAAGACCCACCCTGAATGGGTGGAGCAACACCTCCATAGAAAGTATCCAATGAAAGGTCTTGCCCACAGTTGATTGAGTCACATTTCCATGGAAACACTGAACCAACAGGTTCCAACCTAATCAACACTAATACATCTGCCCCCATAAGACGCATCAAAGAATACGGTTTTTTCTAGGAGACATAATATATACAAACCAGCACACCACCTATACCACAGGCCACCACTCTTTTGCTTGCTTTCTTTATAAATTTGCATTCTCTGGTCATTTCATGTGCATGCTATTGCCAAATATGTAATGTTTTGCATCTGGCTTTTCTCAGCATAAAATATTGAGGCTCATCTATGTTGAAGCTTTTTCCTTTTTCTTGCTGAAGAGTATTCCATTATGTGGATATATCACATTTTGTTTATCCAATCATCAGTTGATGGATATTTGGATTGTTTCCAATTTTGTCTATTAAGGACATTCATGTGCAAGTCTTTATATGGATATATGTATTCATTTATCTTGGATAGATTTCTCAGGACTGGAATTTCTGGGTAGTACGATAACTAAGTTTAACTTTTTAAGAAACTGTCAAGCTGTTTTCCAAAATGTCTGCATCATTTCCACCAGCAATTATGAGTGATCCAGTCTCTCCACATACATGCCAACACTTGATATTGCCTGTCTTTTTGATTATAGTCATTCTGGGGAATGTAAAGTGGCATCTCACAGTGGTTTTAATGTGCATTTCCCTAATGAACATTGTTGTTGAGCATCTTCTATGTGCTCATTATCCATTTATATATCTTCTTTGGTGAAAAATCTATTCAAATATGTGCCGGTTTGAATGTATTGTGTCCCCCAAATGCCATTATCTTTGTGGTCTTGTGGGACAGACGTTTTTGGTGCTGGTTGGATTTGCTTGGAATATGCCCCACCCAGCTTTGGGAGATGATTCTGATGAGATGTTCCCATGGAGGTGTGGCCCTGCCCGTTCAGGGTGGGCCTTGATCGGTGGAGCTATATAAATGAGCTGACTCAAAGAGAGGGAATGGAGTGCAGCTGTGAGTGACGTTTTGAAGAGGAGCAAGCTTGCTAGAGAGGAATGTCCTGGGAGAAAGCCATTTTGAAACCAGAACTTTGGAGCAGACGCCAGCCACGTGCCTTCCCAGCTAACAGAGGTTTTCCAGACGCCATTTGCCATCCTCCAGTGAAGATACCTGATTACTGATGAGTTACCTTGAATACTTTATGGCCTTAAGACTGTAACTGTATAGCCAAATAACCCCCCTTTTTATAAAAGCCAATCCATCTCTGGTGTTTTGCATTCCGTAGCATTAGCAAACTAGAACAGATTTTGGTACCAGAGAAGTGGGGTGCTTTTGCTTCTGAGTTTGCAAATACCAAACATGTTGGAACGGCTTTTTAAATGGATAAGGGGAAGTTTCTGGAAGAATTGTGAGGAGCTTGATAGAAAAGGCCAAAACTGCTTTAAAGAGGCTGTTTGTGGAAATATGGACTCTAAAGATACTTCTGATTAGGCCTTGAACAGAAATGATGAATATGTTGCTGTAAACTGGAAGAAAGGTGATCCTTGTTTTAAAGTGGCACAGAATTTGGCAAAATTGAATCCTGGTGTCAGATGGAAGGAAGAATTTGAAAGCGGCAACCTGGAATACTTAGCTGAGGAGATCTCCAGACTATGCCATTGGCCATCCTCCGGTGAAGGTACCCGATTACTGATGTGTTACCCTGGACACTTTATGGCCTTAAGACTGTAACTGTGTAGCCAAATAAACCCCCCTTTTATAAAAGCCAGTCCATCTCTGGTGTTTTGCATTCCGCAGCATTAGCAAACTAGAACAAAATATTTTGCCCACGTTTGGTTTTCTCTTCATGTTATTGACTTGTAAGAATTAAAAATATGTCATTTATCAAATATGTGATTTGTAAATATTTTCTCCTAGTCTGTGGACTGTCCTGATTTTTTTTTTAATGCTGTTCTTTTGAAGCTCAGACAATTTTAATTTTAATGAAGTCCAATTTATCATAATGAAGTCCAATTTATCAATTTTTTCTTTTATGGCCTAGGCTTTTAAAATCACGTCTAAAAATGCTTTGCAAAATCCAAAGATTTTGCCCTGTATTTCCTCCCAGAATTTTTATAGTTTTAACTCTCACATTTAGATCTCTGATCCATTTTGAGTTAATTTATGTGTATGATGTGAAGTTTAAGTTCTTTTTTATAAAAATGAATATCCAGCAAGGGGTTGTTTAAAGGCATGTTTCCCACAGATCAGCACCACAATTATAGATAGGTGCTTGCATGATATACTGCTAAGGTATGACACTAGCAAAGAGTTGACAATAGTATATGGAAAAATTCTTCCTATTGCATACTAGGGACTATAATTAATAGGAATCCCATACAAGTACTATGGATAAAGAATTCAGGGCTGACAAGAGCTACAAGATGTTTGGGGTCATGAGAATTGTTTAAAATGGAGAGTGATGAGTATTGTCCAACTAAGTGATGATAATGTGAGATATGGTTGGATTATCATGGACATAACATACACTAAATGAACTTAGGAACCTCCTATTTTATAAGTCAAGTCCTTGATCTTGAGGCGTGCTTGGGTGAAACTTATGGTTGCAAAGGCAAGACTAAGCCCACCTATAATTATGCCTAGGAGTCACCTCCAGAGAACCTCTTTTGTTGCTCAAATGTGGACTTTCTCTCTCTAAGCCTAACTCTGCAAATAAATTCATCACCCTCTCACAATGTGGGACAGGACACCCCCCCCCCCCACCAGATGAATGAGTCTTCCTGGTGATGTGGGACATGGATTCCAGGAATGACCCTGACCCTGGCATCGAGGGACTGAGAATGCCTTTTTGATCAAAATGGTGGAAAGAAAGGCAAAAAAATAAGGTTTCGGTGGCTGAGAGAATTCAAATAGTCAAGAGGCTGTCCTGGAGGTTATTCCTATGCAAGCTTCACTTAGATATGGCAAATGACCACAGTATGATAAACCCAATCAACAGTAGTCCTGAAAACCTTAAAGAATACCTGGATCCCTATCTGAGACTCTATAAAAGTTTCACTCACTAAGTTTATTCTTCAGAAACTTAAATCTTTCAGAGACCTCCTATGCCAGCTAAGTCCCAAAACCCAGAGTCAATGACCTCTTCAAGAACATCAACTAGATGTGTCCCTTTTTCTCATAAAGTTGGCACTTCTTTTCAACATGAACAAGTTGGGGTGGTCACTGCCTAGACATCCCTGAAGGGGTAGCAATAGACAAGATGGAATTTAACAAAGGATTATGAATAATGAATTTTTACATAATTTTCTTTTTCTTAGATGCTAGGGTATTAGAGTAACTAGAGGGAAAGAACTGAAATGATGGAACTATAACACATAGAATCCTTTGAAATTTGTTCTATAGCTACTTGTTAAATTATAATTTGAAACCTATCACATTTTTGTATATATAATTCACAATAAATGAATAACTGAAATTATGGTACTGATATACTTTGGAAACTTCCTATATATCTACTTGTTAAATCATACTTTGAAATATATTACCTTTGTGTATATATATTTCACATTAAGGAAATAACTGAAACTGTGGAACTATAACCTATAATATTTTTTGAAATTTGCTCTCTAACCACTTGTTATATTGCACTTGGAAATTTATCACTTCTATGTATACATGTTACATTCTACAATAAGAAACTATGATTAAAAAAAAAAAGAGATGCATAGGTTCGAACTATCAGTCAGCTCATATTGTACTTGTGTTTTGATCAACTATGGATATTTATTAACAAGACCTCCTACCAAACACTGTTTTAAATACCCACACTTTTCTTTTGAGATATCTGATCTCCTCACCAAAATTGTAATAAATAAAATATGAAACAGGCTCACCCTAAATGAACACAGGCTGACAATTACTTCTTGTTTACATAAAATACCCCCTCCCTTTTAAAGCGGAGACCCTTTTTGATCATTTTTTTTAATTCTTCAAATCTTAAATGTTGGTTTTTCTATAAGTAGCAGCATTAGAACAAGGATTGTCAAGCAGCATCTTGACAATCTTGGGACTCTCAGAAGGACTGTGGTTCACATTTCCCCTTTCCTCTGATTTCTTTGCAACCTTAATTGGTAAATCTATTTTTTTAAGCATTTCATTTTGAGGGCCCAACCCAACTTGCACAGCTGAAGCAGGGAACCCAATGGGTGGAAACGTGCCAGTATTTTATGTTATTTTGTTATGTGACTCAGCCAGACTGAAAACTACACTCATTAATTTTTAAAATTGACTTCCTTCAGATCAGCCTGAAGTTTGGAACATCTTACAGATCTTTTCAGATTGAAAAAGGAAAACCAATCAGCTGTCTCATTTGCATATTAATATTATGCACTATATATATGCAAATAGAAGTGCTCTACAAATTTCAGGGAATATACATGTGTGTACTTGATAATGCAAAATGAATTCCTATTGGCCTCATTTGTTAACGTGCAATTGCAACTCCTAAATAGAAGGCTGAAAACAAAACAAAAACAAAAGCAAACAAACAAAAAATGAATATCCAATTGTCCGAGCATTATTTGCTGAAAACTCTATCCTTTTCCCCATTGAATTGTTGTGGTACTTTTGTTGAAAATCAATTGACACTAAATGTATGGGTTTATTTCTGGATGCTCAACTGTGTTCCATTGTTCTATATGCCTATACTTAGACTAATACCAAACTGTCCTGATTACTGTAGCTTTATAGGAAACTTTGAAATCAGATAGTGTAAGACCCTCAACATTTTTTTTTTCAGAACTGTTTTGAGTATCCTAGATGATAAGTATTTCCACATAAATTTTAGGAGGATTGTGTCAATTTTTACAAAAAATCATCCTGGGATTTTGACTGGGATTGCACTGAATCTATAAATGAATTTGAGAAAATTTACCACCCTAGCAATTCATACCCTATGGCTGCTGTAAACAAATTATCATAAACTTAGTGATGTAAAACAACGCAAATATATTATTTTACATTTCTGGATATGAGAAGTCCAAAATTGGATTCATTAGGCTGAATGAATTAGGCTGAACTGAATAATGAACTTGTTAATTAGTTATAGTAGTTTATTTTTGGTGGATTCTTTAGGATTTTCTACATGTCATCTGCAAATAAAGACACTGTTATTTCTTCCTTTCCAATCTGGGTGCCTTTAATTCCTTTTCCCCCATTATTTATACAGGCTAGAACTTCTAGTACATAGTTTAATAGAAGTGGCAAGAGTTGACATCCCTGCCTGATTCCTGATAATATGGCAAAAAAAAAAATTCAGTCTTTCACCTCTAAGTATGTCAGCTGTAGGTTTTTTTGTAGACATCTTTTATCAAGTTGAAAAAGTTTCCTTCTATTCTTCATTTTATAAAAGTTTTTAACTTCAGTTGAGATGATCATTAGCTTTTTATTCCTTTTTCTATTAATATGGTATATTAGGTGAATTGATTTTTGGTCATTAAGCCAAGCTTGTATTCTTAGGATAAATCCCTCTTGGTTGTGTGTTTTACCCTTTTAATAGTTGCTGAATCTGGTTTGTTGCCGAACTGTTTCATGTGCATGTTGGTGTGTGGTTTTCTTTTCTTGCGGTATCTTTGTATGGCTTTGTTATCAGGGCAATACAGGCCTGATACAATGAGTTGGGGGATGTTCCTTCCTCTATATTCTGAAAGAGCTTTTAAAGGATTGGTAATATTTCTTTAAATATTTGATAGCATTCACTAGTGAAGTTGTCTGGGCTTGGGATTTTCTTTGTGGGAAGATTTTTAGTTACTGATTCGATTTCTTTACTTGTTTTGGGTCTATTCAGAATTTCAATTTCTTCTTGAATCAGTTTCAGTAATGTGTATTTATAGGATTTTGTCTATAGTATCTAAGTAGTTTAATTTGTTGGCATATAATTGTTCATAGTATTTTCTTATAATCCTTTTATATTGCTAAGATCCTGATTTTAGTAATGTATGTCTTCTCTCTTACCCTGATCACTCTAGCTAGGGTTTGCAGAATTTTATCTTTAAAAAAAAAAACAACTTTGGTATTACTGATTTTCTTTACTGTTTTACTGTCTTCTATTTCAGGATTTTCATTCTAACCTTTATTATTTCATTTCTTCTGCTTGTTTTGGGGTTTATTTTGTTGTTCTTTGATTTTTTAAAGATAGTCTTATTGATTTGAGATATTTCTTCTTTATAATATAGATATTTGCTATAATTACCTTCTAATATCACTGCTTTACCTATGTCCCATAAACTTCTATTTTTGTTTTCACTGAGTTAAACATGTTTTTAAAAATTTCTCTTGTGATTTTTTTCTTTGCTCCATGGGTTATTTAGAAGGCTATTATTTTATTTTCCCATTATCCAGTGTAGACCTTACTTAACTTGGTTCATTGAATATACTTTGTGTGATTTCAGTCTTTTAAAATGTATTGGACTTGTTTTGCAGCCAAGCATATGATCTATCTTGGAGAATGTTCTATGTGCTCTTGAAAAGAAGATGAATTTTGCAGTCACTGGTGCAATGTTCTATAAACGTCAGTAAGGTCAACATGGTTAATAGTGTCGTTCTTCTAAGTTCTTGCTAATTTTCTGTCTAGTTGTTCCATCAGTTAATGAGAGTGGGGTATTCTCTATTATTTTTGTTTGTTTCTATTTTCAATTCTGTTAGTTTTTTGCTTCATGTATTTGTGCCTTTGTTAGGTGTACATAATTGTATCTTTTCAAGCACGTTCACTCTTGTATCATCATGAAATGTCCCTGTTTGTAACTAATAATATGTCTTGTCTTAATGTCTATGTTTTCTGATAGTAATATAGCCACTCCACCTCTCTCTTATAGTTACTGTTTGCATGGCTTAGCTTTTTCTACTCTTTTACTTTTAACCCATTTGCTTCTTTGAGTGAAAGACGCATCTCTTGCAGAGAGCAAAAAGTTGGGTCTGTTTTTTTTTTTGTGTGTGTGTGTGTGTGTTTTAATCCAGTCTGACAATCTCTGCTTTTTGAGGGGGATGTTTGGTCTATTCAAATTTAATATAATTATTTATATGATTGCATTTATGTCTGCTATTTTGCAATTTTTTCTTTTTGTCTCATATTTTTGGTTCCTTTGTTCCTTTACTGGCCTTTTTGGGATAAAACTTTTTTTAGTGTAACATTTTAATTTCTTTGCTTTTTCTTTACTATATTGTAAAAATTTGTTGCCTTATTGGTTACTCTATAGATTACAACATGCATCTTAATTTATCATAATTCATTTAAGAATAGTACTAACTGAATCCTGTTAAGTAAAAAATCTGTGCTTTGTTTCCTCTCCTTCCTTTGTGCTATCATTGTTATATACATGACAACTACATGTCATAAATTGAACAAAAGTGTTCTAATTATTTCATTATAAAATCATGCTTTTAAAAAGCTAAAAGAAAAATTGAAAAAGTATTTATAAAGCCTTTAATATTTGTCCACATAGTTACCATTTCTGGTGCTCTTTATTTCTTTGTGTGGATTCAAATGATTGTCCAGTGTCACTCTTTTCAACCTGAAGGAATTCCTTTGGTATTTTTTGTAAGACAAGTCTGCTAGCAATAAATTCTCTCAGCTTTTGTTCATATGGGAATTTGTCTATGAAGAACAGTTTTTTAAAATTGAGATATAATTCACATACCATAAAATTCCCCCTTCTAAATGATCCAATTCAGTGTGTGTGTTTTTTAATATTCACAAGGTTGAACAACCATCACTACTATCCAATTCCAGAACATTTTCACCACCCTAAAAGAAACCCTATTCTTGTAATCTGTCACTCGCTGTTCCTTTCTTCCCCCAGTCCCTGGCAATGGCTAAGCTACTTTCTAACTCAATGGATTTGCCTTCCACAACATTTCATATAAATGGAACCATAGAATATGTGGCCTGTTGTATCTGGCTTCTTTCACTTAGAATAATATTTTCAAGGTTCATCCATGTTGTAGCACGTATCAGTACTTCATTCCTTTCTGTGGTTGAATAATATTCCATTGTATGGATATAACACAATTTATCAGTTCATCAGTTTATGGACATGTGGGTTATTTCTACTTATTCCCTTCAAGAACAATGCTTCTATGAACACTTGTGTACATATTTTTGTGTAAACATAATGTTTCAAAACCCAAAAGAACTTAGTAGGATTTCTGGATCATAGAAATGTTAACTCTATGTTTAACATTCTTAGGAACTACCAAACAGTTTTCTACAGTGTATGCACCATATTACATTCCCACCAGCAGTTGTGTAAGGGTTCTAGTTTCTCCACATCCTCGCCCACACTTTATTGTTCATCTTTTTGATTACAGCAATCCTAGTGTGTGTGAAATAGTATCTCATCATGGTTTTGATTTGTAGTTCCCTACTGATCAATGATGTTCAGCATTTTTTCATGTGCTTATTGACCATTTGTATAGCTTTAAGATCTTTTGGTAGGCAGTGGTTTCTTAAACTTTAAACCCAAAGCACAAGCATTGAAAGAAAAATAGATAAATGGGATCTCTTCAAAATTAAAAACCTGTTATGCTTCAGAAGACTTTGTCAAGAAAGTGAAAAGGCAGCCTACTCAATGGGAGAAAATATTTGGAAACCACATATCTGATAAGGGTTTGCTATTCAGAATATATAAAGGAATCCTACAACTCAACAATAAAAAGACAACCCAATTTAAAAATGGGCAAAAGACTTGAGTAGATATTTTTCTAAAGAGAATGTACAAATGGCTAAAATGCACATGAAAAGATGCCAACAAACTAGCAATTAGGGAAATGCAAATCAAAATCATAATGAGATATGATTTCACACATAATAGAATGGTCACTATTAAAAAAAACAGGAACTACAAATATTGGAGAGGCTGTGGAGAAATAGGAATATTCATTCATTGCTGGTGGGAATGTAAAATTGTGTAGCCACTGTGGATGACAGTTTAGTGGTTCCTCAGGAAAATAAGTATAGAGTTGCCATATGATCCAGCAATCCCAGTTATTCACAGTTGTCAAAAGATGTAAGTAACCCAAGTGTCCATCCAAAGAAGAATGAATAAACAAAATGTGGTATATACATATGATGGAATATCATTCAGCTGCTGGAAGAATGAAGTCCAGATGCACCCAACAACATGGATAAACCTGGAGGACATTATGTTGAGTGAAACAGCCAGACACAAAATGACAAATATTGTATGATCTCACTGATATGAACTAATTATAATAAGCAAACTTCTAGAGTTAGAATCTAGAATATAGGTTACCTAGGAGATAGAATGAGGGTAGAAAATGGGGAGCATCCATGGTGATGCTTAATTTGTGCAAAATTCTTAATTAGGTTGATTGTAAATGTTTGAAAATGGGTCGAGGTGATGGTAGCACACCATTGTGAATGTAATTAACAGCACTGAATTACGTGTGTGAATGTGATTGAAAGGGTAAGTTTAGGGTCATATACGTCACTAGAAGGAAAGGTAAAGGATAAAACATGGGACTGTATAACACAGTAAATCCTGTTGTGGATAATAGTACAAATGTATGAGTGTTCTTTCATGAATTATAACAAATGTAGGTCACTATCGCCAGACATTAATAATAGGGTGGTATATGGGAAAACACATCTAATGCAAACTGTGAACTACAGTTAACAGTAATATTTTAATTTCTGTCATCAGTTTTAACAAAGGTACCTCATCGATGCTAAGTGTCAACAATAGGGAGATATAAAGGGTATTTTCTTTTTGGAGTAATGAAAATGATCTAAAATTGATTGTGGTGAGGTGATGAATGTACAGCTCTGTGATTATACCGAGAGCCATTGATTGTAAAAACAAAGAAAAACAAAAACCCAACTTTTGTACCTCAAAGGACACTGTCAAGAAAGTGAAAAAGACAAAAAGACAACCCACAGGATGGGAGAAAAAATTTCTAAATTACATATCAGATAAAGATCTAGTATCCAAAATATATAAAGAACTCTTAAAACTCAACAAAAAAATAGAAGGAAAAAGTTTATATGGGCAAAGGATTTGACAGACATTTCTTTCCTTCTGCTTGCTTTGGGATTAGTTTGCAGTTCTTTTCTAGTTTCTCCAGGTGTGCAGATAAGTCTTGGGTTTTAGCTTTTTCACCCTTCTTAATGTAAGCAGTAAGGGTATAAATGTACTGCCTTTGCTGCGGACCATAAGTTTTGGTATTTTGTGTTTTTATTTTCATTTGTCTAAAGATATTTATTGATTTCCCTTGCAGTTTCTTCTTTGATCCGCTGATTGTTTAAGTGTGTGCTGTTTAACCTCTATATATTAGTGAAGTTTCCAATTCTCCTCCTGCTATTGATTTCAAGCTTCATTCCATTATGGCCAGAGAAAGTCATTTGTTTAATTTCAACCTTTTTAAAACTATTGAGACCCGTTTTGTGACCCAACATGTGGTTTATCCTTGAGAATAACCCGTAAGCACTTGAAAAGAATGTATATCCTGCTGTTTTGAGGTGCAATGTCTGGTATGTGCCTGTTAGGTCTAGTTCATTTATCATATTATTCAAGTTCTTTGTTTTCTTATGGATCTTATGTCTAGCTGTTCTACCTATTAACGAGAGTGGGGTATTGAAGTCTCCCACTATTACTGTAGAAATATCTTTTACTCCCTTCAATTTTGCTAGTGTTTGCCTCATGTATTTTTGGGGCACCCAGGTTAGGTGCATAAATATTGATGATTGTTATTTCTTCTAGGTGGATTGCTTTTATTAATACATAATATCTTTCTTTGTCTCTTATAACACTTTTATATTTAAAGTCTATTTTGTCTGATATTAATACAGCTACCCTAGCTCTTTTTTGATTACTGTTTGTGTGGAATATCATTTTCCAGCCTTTCACTTTCAACTTATTTGTGTCCTTGGGTCTAAAGTGACAGCATGTAGATGGATCATATATATATATATATTTAATTGCATTTTTATTTTGAAATAAATTCAAAGTTATATGAACAGTTGCAAAAACAATACTAGCCCCATACACAGAATTCCATCATACCCTGACCCCCCTCCCCTGATAGCTCAATCCACCAACTTTAACATGCTGTCACATCGCTATTTCTTTCCCTCCCTCCCTATCTATCATCAATCATCTATTGCTCTGTCTTCTGAACATATGAGAGTTAGCTGCACACATCCTTGAGCATACACTATAATTCACGTATACACTTCCCATGAACAAGAACATTCTTTTACGCAATCCCATTAAGCGCAGCTAAGAAGTACAATAGATTCAACAATGATACAAAGCTTACATTCTATATTTCCTTTTCCTTATGTTTCAACTGTGTCCCTTTGAGCCACCTGTCCTCTATCCTCCAGTCCCATTCAAGTTAATCCTTAGCATTCAATTGTCATCTAGTTAGACTGTCTTTTTTTTTTCAGTTGTGGAAACATATATACAGCCTAAATCTTCCCATTCCACCCCCTCCCTAGCCTTTCATTAGTGGGATTAATCACGTTTAGAATGTTGTAATGCTCTTTCCTACCATCCATTACTAGAAATTTCCCTTCACCTCAAACAGCAACCCTACACTCATTTCTTAACTCCCCATTGCTCCTTCCCCCATTTCTCTTAATCCAAACTCTACTTTTCATCTCAATGGTTATATTCTCTGATAATTTCTTTGTGTTTACTGTGGGGCTTAAAATTAACCTCTGAAATCCATATCAATCTTGTTTTTCTTTGATACTACCTTCACTTCAATAGGACACATAAACTATGTTCCTATACTCCTTCATTCCCTCACCTTTATATAGTTGTCTAAAATTACATATTTTACATTGAGTTCAAAACCACTGATTTGTCCTTAGAGTTTGTATATTTTATATCATGTAGGAGGTAACTAGTGGAATTATAGTTCAAAAATTATTGACTTCTATTTGTATTCCATTGTGGTTGGAGAATGTGCTTTGAGTATATTCAATTTTTTTTTTTTTTTTAATTTCTTGAGGCTTGTTTTATGTCCCAGCTTATGGTCCCTTCTGGAGAAAGATCTGTGATCACTAGAGAAAAGTGAGTGTCCTGGTGATTTGGGATGTAAGGTACTATGTATGTCTGTTAAAATTCTCTATATCTCTTTCTCCTTTCCCTGTCTCTCTGCCAGCTGGGCTCCCCTCAGAATCTGAAGTAGGGCAGGTCTTTCATCAGCAAAGTCTCTCAGCATTTGTTTGTGAAAAATTTAAGCTCTCCCTCAAATTTTAAGGAGAGTTTTACTGGATAAAGTATTCTTGGTTGGAAATTTTTCTCTCTCAGAATTTTAAATATGTCATGCCACTGCCTTCTCGCCTCCATGCTGGCCACTGAGTAGTCACTACTTAGTCTTACGTTGTTTCCTTTGTATGTGGTGAATTGCTTTTCTCTTGCTGCTTTCAGAACTTGCTCCTTCTCTTCAGTATCTGACAGTCTGATCAGAATATGTCTTGGAGTGGGTTTATTTGGATTTATTCTATTTGGAGTTCGCTAGGCATTTATGCTTTGTGTATTTATATTGTGTAGAAGGTTTGGGAAGTTTTCCCCAACAATTTCTTTGAATACTCTTTCTAGACCTTTATCCTTCTCTACCCCTTCTGGGAAACCAATGAGTCTTAAGTTTGGACGTTTTATTTTATCTATCGTATCCCTGAGATCCACTTCGATTTTTTTTATTTTTTTCTCCATTCTTTCTTTTGTTCTTTCATTTTCTGTTCTGTGGGCTTCTAGGACACTGAGATGTTGTTCAGCTTCCTCTAGTCTTGTATTGTGAATATCCAGTGTCTTTTTAATTTGGCCAACAGTTTCTTTTATTTCCATAAGATCTTCTATTTTTTTATTTACTCTTGCAATGTCTTCTTTCTGCTCTTTGAGGGTCTTCTTTATGGCACTTATATCCTGGGCCATGGTCTTCTTGATGTCCTTTAAATCCTTTGCCATGTTTTTGTTCCTCGATTGTAGTTCTTTGATTAATTTTGTGAGGTATAGTGTATCTTCCGTTATTTTGATTTGTGTGTTTGGAGTTGGATTCTCCATATCTTCTGGTTTTATCATATGCGTTAAGATTTTCTGTTGTTTTTGGCCTCTTGGCATTTGTTTTGCTTGATATCGATCTAATTTTTCAGGAACACAGTTTGGTGACGTACACTTTCTCTAACTAACCAGCAGATGGCGTCTGTGAGTCACCTATATCCCTCAAGTCAGTTCTCAACCTTGTTTCCGCATTGTGTGGGGAAATGATTCTTGTGGGTTCAGTTGGAGAACTCAGTTTGGGTGTGTTGCTGGAGCTGTCCACCCTGAATGTGTGTACAGGTGGCCAGAGAGGAAGGGCAGTTCTAATGTTCAAATCCCCCAGGATCCCAGAGATTCAAGGCCACCGCAAGAGTCTAAGCCTTCATTTCAGTTCAGCTCCAGACCCTCTCTCTTGCTGATCCATAAACCACCGGACTTGGAGTAGCGTCCCTGGGTTCTCCGAGCAGATCCGCCCTCCCAGCCGTGCTCCTCCAGGAGCTCAGCTGAGGGAATGCTGTGCTACGTCACCAGTGTGCGCCGTCCCACAAGGGAAGCCCCGGGCTGCAGGGCTGTGTGGCGGTGCACTCCCAGCCTGAAGCAAAAATGGCCAAACGGGGCATCTCAGCCCCCTCTTCCTCACACAGTTCCTCCTTCCCAGCTCTGGGACAACTGGCGGGGCTCTGGGCTGTGGGCACAGCCCCGGGCAGGAGTTTATCCAGCCCTCCTGGGGGGCCAGCTGCGAGCCGAGGGGTTTCTTTCTGCTTCCAGCTCTCCCCTCCATTCCCTCGAACCCAAGGGTATCTGCTGCTGCCTATCTTCCTGGCCAGACACCAAGAAGCCGGCCCAGCCCCCTCTTGCTGTGTTTTACTGCGTGGTTCCCACAATTGCTGCTGGAGCTGCTTTTTTTTTAAAGAGCCAGCTGGTCTCCATACGCTGAACCCTGGCTTCTCCAGCCTGCCATGCAGCTGTGGGTCTTCCAGCCAGCTTACTCACTCGTTTCAGAATGCCGACTCCTGGTTTCACCCAGTATACGGCCCCTCTGGAGCTAGGAGCCCTCGTCCAGCTGGCACATCACTGTAACCGGTATTCTAGGTCACTTTCTGGTTTTTAGCTAGTGTTTTTCACAGAGGTATTTTTTTTTTTGCACTGTCTCAGCTAGCCGCCATCTTAGTTTCTCCAGATCATATATATTTTTAATACATTCTGCTGATCTTTATATATATACAAGATCTCAGCATAGAACTATAAGTAAAGTCCCCTAACCATGGAGCCTGGCACCCCTCACCCACTGTCACAGCAGGCTGAGTTGGAACACTCCCCTGTGGGAAAAAGCAGTTCCTACTAGGACCAAGGAACATAGCTCAACCAAGCTCCAACAGTGGTTTTAACTGACAAATCCGGACTTCTGAATACAAGCTACATGTACATAGAAACCTGGAGCAATCAGGAAAGGAACTGAGGTCTCTCCCAGCAGAAAGGAGGCGGGGCTGATGGAAAATAAATAAATCAATAAAAGCAGGGGCTTCTGGGGTTGGCAGAGCTCAGAGTACTGGAAAAGGGCTGTAACCCAAGAAAAGGGGCACAGAGCCAGGTACCAACTCTGGCTCTTGACTAGTGAATCTTGGCTCTGAAAAGAGGATTTTTTTTCTTTGTTTCTTTTTGTTTTTTAAAAACTACTCTAAGAAGTTCATTAGAGAAAGCCTAAGGCATTTTCAATTGTCAGCACTGACCCAGGCAAGGGTGAAGTTAAGATAGGTCTGAAAGACTAAGGAGTAAAGTGAAGGAGATAATTCCCTAAAGAGCATATCTTCCCTAAGAAAAGGGGATAGAGCCAAGCTCAAGTGGTGGAACGCCTTCAGAGAACTCAGACTCAAGGGGTGGGGGAAATGAAAAAGCAGAAACAGCTTAAGCTTGCTTTCTGCCTCCACCGCTTCAGTCTCAACTACACCCCTGGCAGGCACAGGGTCCACTGAGAATTAAAGGAACTGCACCTCTTTACACCTGTGGGGAGCTGCGGGCTGACAAGCACCACCTGCTGGGCAGGATAGGAAAAACACAGTCTAGAAGCCTCACAGGAAAGTCTGACAACCTTCTAGGTCTCATCCTCAGAGAAACTTGATACTGATTACACCCTCCTCCTAAGTCCTTGGCCTGTCTGGTCTGGGAGAATCTGATTGGGGTTGATCATATCTGAGTAGACCCTCCTCAAAAAAGAAAAAAAAAGATTCCATATAGGCAGGGCAATAATCAGAATAACAAGAGCTGAGACATTCTGATCTGTTAAACAGAAGCTATGCTGGAGGTCTAGAATAAATTGAACTGAAAGCCAAGAACAGATAGAGAACAAAGCCAACCAACAAGCAAACCCGAGGTAAGAGTGAAAACAACCTCTCAAGTAAACTAATCAAGGAAACCAGATGCCTAGACACCAACAAAAAATTACAAGTCACACTAGTCAAAAACAAAGACACAACATAAAATGAGACACAGGAGTTGAAACAAGTATTTAAAGATGTTCAAACAAACATGCTAAATCAAATCAATGAGCTAAGGGAAGATATCACATGGTCCTCTCCATAGGTAGTTCACAATATGGCAGCTTCCATATCCAAGGTCAGTGTGAGAGGGAAAATGTGTCTGCTAGTAAGAGTTTTATACAACATCATCAGAGAAATGACATCTAATCACCTTTGCAATATTCTTTGGATTAGAATCAAGTCTCAGTTCCCACCCATACCCAAGACAAGAGGATTACAAAACAGCAGTGAACAAACACTAAGAGACAGGGATTATAGGAGCTTTCTTAGAGTCTGTGTCTCACGGGGAGAGTGGCTCCCTCTTTGGGCTGCTGGCATTGCTGAGAAGACTGGATGCTGGAATGGATGGCAGCCATCATGCCAACATGGGGAGAAATTCTGCTTGGGAGAGTAGAGCTAAGCGATATAGAAAAATCTGTTCTGATAATATTGTTAAATTCCTAGATTCAACTCTGCCTAAAGTTAACTCTGTTTTGGATCTACATGAGTTAAGAAATTCCCCTCTTATTCCCAAGAAAGAATGTGTTGGCTTTTTTGTCCTTGTAAGAGAAAGATAATTACTTGATAGGATGAAATATTAACTGACTGTTAAATAGGCTGTAGTTCTATGTAGTAAAGCTATACCATTAGTAGGAATAAATTAGGTTAAAATCATATATGGGAGAAGTGATTGTGGGAAGATGGTAGAAAAGGGAGTTTCAGGACTCAGTTCTTCCACATGAACAACTATTAAATAGACATGAACTGTTTGAAACAGTTATTGTGAAGTTCTGGAGGACCAAAGAACACTGTACAGCATCGAGGGAGGAGCGGGAGGAAGAGGCTGTTAAATAAGGTAAAGAACAGTAAATTGCTCTCTTTGTGCAGTGTTTACTGCACCCATACCCCACTCTTGATGCATGCTGCCATGCGGTCCAGGCCCTGGGTGGCTTGCTAGTGACAGAAAAGGACATAAAAATCCTCTTCCCAAAGATCAGGAGTGGGCACAGCGGATCACAGATTGTGGCTTTTGATTAGCAACAATCAGCTATTGTTCCAACCCACCCTAGACAAAGGCAGCAATGGCCATTGTTTTGACCAGCCCAGGACAGGGACCAAGGCAGAGGAGACCTACGGATGCTACACTTCCTCAGGGCTGATGGTTCCAGGCTTGCCCTTGCCAGGCAGGCTAAGAAAGCTCAAATTTGAGGAGCCATGGAGGAGCTCTTGGTGCCCTTCCTGATCCCCTCTCCAGGGAACATCAGAGCCAGTCTGTACTCCATTCATGGGTCTCAGGCCCTGTTTTGGCTGGGAAAGACTGACTTGGGAAAGTTCTCTCTGGTGTGCCCCTCCTCTTAGAATTTGCTTTCCAGGCAAAAGCAGCATGAGACAATGAAAGGAGTATAAGAAACTATAGAGGTGTACAATCTGGGGCAAAGACTTGGTGGCATCAAACATCTGGGGGAGGGAGGTTCGTCTCCTGGGAAACAGAGGTGACAACCAAAACCTGCAAACAGGGTAACTCCAAAACATTTAACAAGCAAAAGCCTGGGACAAAACAGAGGCCCAAAGACAGGGAAAACCCTGCACACTGCATTTGCCTCGGGCTGAACTTCCTGATAGGAGGGATGAAGCTTAAGAAAATCACTATGTTATCACCAGCTAGTTACAAAATCAAGAAACATACATCTCAGGGACTAAATACCAGAGTTAACATTTTAAAATATTAAAATGTACAGTGTACAACAAAAAGTACACAGAGAAACAGGAAATGATGACCCATCCAAAGGAAGAGGATAAAGTTCAGAAAACACCAATGAAGAAGACTAGAATGGGACATACTGAGCAAAGCCTTTAAAATATGATCTTAAACATACTTAATAGGTGAAGGAAAATACAAAGAAAGAATGAAAGGATATCAGGAAAACAATGAACAATATGAGTATCTCAATAAAGAGAGAGAATTTTTAAAAAGGAACCAAGCAGAACTACTAGAGTTGAAGACCACAGTAATTGAAATAAAAAATTCCCAGTTGGGTTTCAAGAGCAGATTGGAGCTGGCAGAAGAAAGAATTAGTGAACTTGAAGACAAGACATTTGAAATGAATCAGGCTAAGGAACAGAAAGAAAAAAGAATCTTAAAAAGTGAAAATAGCCTAAGACACCTCTGGGATACCATCAAGCATACCAATTTAAGCAGTAGGGGAGTCCCAGAAGGAGAAGAAAGAGAGAAAGGGGCAAAAGGAATATTCAAAGAAGCAATGAAGAGAACTTTCCAAATTTAACAAAAGATGTGAATGAGCATATCCAAGAAGCTCAGAGAACACCAAACAGAATAAACATGAAAAAAAAAAAAAAAAACAAACCTTGTCACAGACTGATCACACTATTGAATGCTACAGAGAAGGAGAAGTTTCAGAAAGCTGCAAGAGAAAATCACCATATTATATACAAGGGACTCCCAGAAATCAGATTGAATGCTGATTTATCATCAAAAACCATGGTGGCCAGAAGGCAGTGGGTTGAAATGCCTAAAGTGCTGGGAGAAAACAGCTGCCACCAAGAATTTTATATCCAGTGAGACTTTCTTTCAAAAATGAGGGAGAGATTAAGACATTCCCAGATAAACAAAAGCTGAGGGAGTTCATTACCACTAGACCTTTCTTACAAGCAATGCTAAAGGGAATTCTTCAGACTGAAAGGAAAGGACACTAGACAGTGTTTCAAAGCAGCATAAAGAAATAAAGACCTGTGGTAAAGGTAACCATTTGGGTAACTATAAATGCCAGTATTACAGTACTGTATTACTTGGTATATAACCACTCCTTAATCCTACAGGTGCTAAAAAACAAAGAGATACAAAGTAATGATAAATCTGTGATTTTGGACATACAATGTATAAAGACAGAAGAGGAAACAAAAATGAAAAAAAGGGGGGAGGAGGTATGTAGGAAAAGTACCTGCTAGTGAATGGTACTTTAATTAAGTTGGCATCAAACCAAATATCGGTGTTATATATTTAGGATGTTAAATTTTAACCACATTATAACCTCAAGGAAAATAGATGAAAAATATTTTAGATAGAAAAGAGAAGTCACTCAATATGGTATAACACAAAAAAATCAAATAAATAGAAATGTAGGCATTAGGAAGAATTGAGGGACAAAAAACATATAAGACATACAAAGGCTAAACAGCAAAATGGCAGAAGAAAGTCCTTCATTCTCATTAGAGACTTTATAAATGGATTAAACACTCCATTCAAGAGGCAGATTGTAAAAAAAAAAAAGCATGATCAAACTATATGTTGTCAATAAGAGACTAACCTTAAATTCAAATGTACAAGTAGGTTGAAAGTGAATGGATAGAAAAAAATATACGATGTGCATATGTTCTTAAATCTAATCTATCCCTGTGGTAGTGGACTCATTGTAAGTAGGACCTTTTGATAAGGCTACTTCAGTCAAGGTGCGACCCACTTCATTCAATGGGTCTTAATGCTATTACTGATGTCCTTTATAAAGAGAATAACTACAGAGAGAGCGAAAAAAGTCACTGAAGCAAGAATCTGAAAGTAAGGAAACATGGAAGAGAAGGGAGAGACTAGCACATGTCACCATGTGCCTTGTGATTTGGCACAGGGGTCAAGGATCATGAGCAGCTGTCTTTGGGAAGAAAGCACTGCCTTGTTGATGCCTGGATTTGGACATTTTCTCAGCGTCAAAACTGTAAGCTTCTAAATTCCCATTGTTTAAGCCAATCCATTTCATGCTATTTGGCTGGAACAGTCTAAGAAACTAATACACCATGCAAGTCATAATCAAAAGAGAGCTGGGATAGCTATACTACTATCAGATAAAATAGACTTTATATCAAAAACAATTACAAGGTGCAAAGAAGGTCACTATATACTGACAAATGGACAATTCAACAAGAATGCGTAACAATTATAAATAAATATGCACCCAACAGCAGATCCCCCAAAATATATGAAGCAAATACTAACAGATTTGAAGGGAGAAAGAGATGGTCCTATATTCATAGTAGATTTAAAAACACTACTTTCAATAATGGATAGGCCATCTAGTCAGAAGAGCAATAAAGAAATACAAGACTTGAATGATATTCTAAACCAACTAGACCTAACAGACATTTATAGAACACTTCACACAACAAAATCAACACAAACATTCTTCTTGAGTGCAAAGGGATCATTTTCTGGGATAGACCATATATTAGGTCACAAAACAAGTCTCAATAAATTAAAAAATACTGAAATCATAAAATATATCTTCTCTGACCACAATGGAGTGAAGGCAGAAATCAATAACAGAGGGAGAAATGGAAAATTCACAAATATGTGGAAATTAAACAATTTACTCTTAAACAATTAATGGATTAAAGAGGAAATCAGAAGCAAAATTAGGAAATATCTTGAGGCAAATGAAAATGAATATAGACACAAAAATCCTCAACAAAATACTAGCAAATGGAATCCAACAGCATATTAAAAGAATTATACGCTATGATCAAGTGATATTTATCCATGAATAAATGCAAAGTTGGTTCATCATAAGAAAATCAATTAATATAATACAGCACATTAAGAGAATGAAGCAAAATACCAATGATCATCTCAATTGATGCAGAAAGGGCATTTGACAAAATACAGCACTGTTTCTTGATAAAAACACTTAGAACACTAGGAATAAAAGGAAACTTCCTCAACAGGATAAATGGCATATATGAAAAGCCCAAAGCTAACATCCTACTTTAATGGTGAAAGACTGAAAGTGTTCCCTCTAAAATCAGGAACAAGATAAGAATGCCCACTGTCACCACTCTTATTCAACACTGTACTGGAAGTTCTTGCCAGAGCAATTAGGCAAGAAAAAGAAATGCATCCAAACTGGAAAGATAGTAGTAACACTTTCTATCATATTTGCAGTTGCTATGATCCTATATACAGAAAATCCAGAAAAATCCACAACAAAGATCTTAGAGCTAATAAATGAATTCAGTAAAGTAGCAGAGTACAAGATCAACATCTAGAAATCTGTAGTGTTCTTATACAAAAGCAATTGAGCATTTGGAAGAAGAAATCAAGAAAAAATTCCATTCGCAATAGCAACTCAAAGAATCAAATATCCAGGAATAAATCTAACCAAGGATGTAAAGAACTTGTACACAGAAAATTATAAAATATTGCTAAAAGGAAATCAAAAAAGACCTAAATAAATGGAAGGACATTCCATTTTCATGGATTGGAAGACTAAATGCCATTAAGATGTCAATCCTACTCAGAGCAACTTACAGATTAATAAAAATCCAATAAAAATTCCAACAACCTTTTTGTTGCAGAAATGGGAAATCCAATCATCAAGTTGACATGGAAATGTAAAGGGCCCCAAATAGCTAAAGCTAACTTGAAAAACAAGAATGACATTGGAGGACTCACATGTCCTGATCGTAAAACTTATTGCGAAGCCACAGTATTTAAAACAGCATGGTACTGGCATAAGGACAGACATACAGACAATGCAACTGATTTGACAGCTCAGAAATCAACCCTCACACTTATAGTGAACTGATTTTTGACAAGGGGAAAGAACAGTCTCTCCAAGAAATGGTGCTAGGAAAACTGGACCTCCATTTGCAAAAACAGGAGGAGGAGCCCTACCTCTCTCCTTATAGAAAATCAACTAAAAATGGACCAGAGACATAAATGTAAGAACCACAATTATCAAACTCCTAGAAGAAAGCATAGGGAAGTATTGTCAGGACCTTGTGTTGGGCACTGGTTTCTTAAACTTTACACCCAAAGCACAAGCAATAAAAAAGAAAAAATAGGTAAGTGAGACCTCATAAAAAGTTAAAAACTTTTGTTCCTCAAAGGATTTTATCATGAAAGTAGAACGACAACCTACACAATAGGAGAGAATATTTGGAAACCACATATCCAGTACAGGTTTACTATCCAGAATATATAAAGAAATCTGTCAACAACAAAAAGACAAACAACCTAATTATAAAATGGGCAAAAGACTTGAACAGACATATCTCCAAAGATGATATACAAATGGCCAGAAAGCTCATGAAATATGTTCAACATCATTAGCCATCAGGGAAATGCAAATAAAAACCACAGGATACCATTTCACACCATTAGAATGGCTACTATTAAAAGACGGAAACTAACAAGTGTTGGAAAGGATGCAGAGAAATAGGAACATTCATTCATTGCTGGTGGTAATGTAAAATGGTGCAGCTTCTATGGAAGACAGTTTTGGCAGTTCCTCAGAAAGCTAAGTATAGAACTATCATTTGACCTGGCAATCCCACTACTAGATATATACCCAAAAGAACTGAAAGCAGGGACTGGAATAGATATTTACACACCAGTGTCCACAGCAGCATTATTCACAACTGCCAAAAGATGGATGCAACCCAAGTGTCTATCAACTAATGAATGGATAAATAAAATACATACAACAAATAAAGTACAAAAAACATACGAGTGAATATTATTCAGTCATGAAAAGGAATGAAGTACTGATACATGGGACAACATGGAAGAGCCTTGAAGACATCACGTTGACTGAAATAAGCCAAAAGCACAAATATTGTATGATCTCACTGATACGAAACAATTAGAATGGGCAAACTCATAGTGTCAGAATCTAGAATATAGGTTACCTGGGGATGGGTAGGGAAAGGGAATGGGAAGTTAACACTCAGAGTGTGCAGGGTTCCTACTTGCAATGATGGAAGTGATTTGGTGAGGGATGGTGGTGATGGGTGGCACAACATGGTGCATGTATTCAACAGCAGTGAGATATATAGGTCTTAATGTGATTAAAATGGGAACTGTTATCTTTTTTATATGGTAACATTAGAAATTTTTAAAAATCCATGCAACTACAAAATACAGTGAACCCTAAGTTAAACAATGGACTACAGTTAATAGTACAATTTATAAAATGTGTTACCAATTGTAACAAATGTTCCACCCCAATGCACAGTGTTAATAATAGTATGGTATATGTGAATCCTGTATTTTATGCATGATAGTTCTGTAAACTCACAAATTCTCTAATAAAGAAAAAAAATCATATATGGAGGATGCTTTCATTTGTGTAAAGTGGGGATTATCTATCAGTTTTCAATTGATCTATACTTGTGTTTGCATAGAATATTTCAGGAACAACTGTTCTTCTGGAGGGGTAAGTAGACTTGGGGATATTATTTGGATCAAAAAATAGTATTTCAATATAAACATTTTTAGCGTTTTTTTTTTTTTTTAAAAAATCATATGCAAGGTCTCTTTTTGGCAGTAAAAAATCAATTTAAAAAGATTAAATAACAAACCAAGCTCTGCAATTCACAAGCATATTTTTGTGGTCTCCTTTAGTTAGCTCCTTGTGCACTGTCCTATGGCTATTATACATCAGACTTCAGCTGGTGTGTGAACCAGTTAATTTTAGAAGAGTAGATGGGCCCCAAAGTTGACATTAGACCAAGTACAGTGGGAGTCAGGCATTGTTATAGAACCTGGTGGCTGGGAAGGTATGGACACAAATGATTCGATAAAGACTCAATATATGGAAACAGAAAGGCTAATCATCACTATGGGGAACACAGGAACAGGAATTGTTTGGAGATGCAGGCAGGTAGTCAGCTTTGGAGACACCTGTGATTCCACTTCACAGACTGCTGTCCAGGGAGGGGACTCCAGGCTCTGGGAGAGAAATCCTCAGGCTTATGTTGTATAGTAAGTGGAGTAATGGCCACCAAAGACATCAAGTCCTAATCCCTGAAACTTGTCAATGTTACCTTATCTGGAAAAAAGGTCTTTGCAGATGCAACTAGGTTAGGAATCTTGAGATGAACAGATGACTCTGTATTATCTAGATGGGCCCTAAATGCCATCATGAGTAGCTTAAAACGGAGAAACAGAGGGAGATAACACAGACACACAGTGGAGAAGGCGATGCGAAGATGGAGAAGAGAGGGATGTGGATTTGACATGATGATTTTGTCTAATTTTTCTCTCCAAATGGTTTACAAGACTGGAGAGTCCAGCCATGGTCCTGCTATTTTAGGAAGAGTTCCCAATCTGATTGGGTAGGTTCCAGGACACTGACTGTTACACATTTTTAGTAGATGAGGCCATTGTCTATCTTCTGTTTCCTGCTTCATATGGTAAGCTGATACATTGCACTCAGCCCTCTTCTCATTTTCTCTTCTTCACCATACTAAACTTGTCTCCTCAGGCTCAGAGAGCAGCTTGATGATAGATTTTTTATTTGGGTTAATTTCCTATTAAGACCTTGAGCTTGAGTGTAAATCTCCCTGGCAATGCAGGATATGACCCCCAGGGATGAATCTGAACCCAGCATCATCGGATTGAGAACATCTTCTTGACCAAAAGGGGGATGTGAAATGAAATGAAATGAAGTTTCATGGGCTGAGAGATTTCAAATGGAGCTGAGAGGTCACTCTGGTGGACATTCTTATGCACTATACAGATAACGCTTTTTAGGTTTTAATGTACTGGAATAGCTAGAAGTACCTGAAACTATCAAACTCCAACCCAGTAGCCTTGACTCTTAAAGACGACTGTATGGCAGTGTAGCTTACAAGAGGTGACAGTGTGATTATGAAAGCCTTATGGATCACACTCCCTTTATCCAGTGTATGGATGCATGAGTAGACAAATGGGGACAAAAAACTAAATGAAAAATAGGGTAGTGGGGGATGATTTGAGTGTTCTTTTTTACTTTTATTTTTTATTCTTATTTTTACTTTTTCTGGTACAAGGAAAGTGTTCAAAAAATAGACTGGGGTGATGAATGCACAACTATATGATAGCACTGTGAACAACTGATTGCACACCATGGATGATTGAATGATATGTGAATATATCTCAATACTATTGAATTAAAAAAAAAAAAAGACCTTGAACTTTTACAGGGTATCCCAATCTGGTTATGCATTTGAGTATCACGCCTTAACTCAAAAAACACAAAGATAATGTTTTTTTTATTTCTATTATTCCTTGTTTCATATGACAACTTCATTGCTCCATTAGGAACTTCAAGTAGAAGGGATGATTGGTAGGGCATGATTTGGGCAGTCCTTTGTTCTCCTGTGAAAATACCCCTTATACCATAGCAACTTCATACTATGTCTATCAAGAACCAAAAAGGGATCAAGTTTCCAGAGCTAGGGTAATGTCAGAGTGCTGTGGAATAGCTCCATAAATCCCTCTAGTCTATATTCAAGATTCTTCTAGAGACCTGAACTAGTCTAAGATGTTGATTGGTTGATGTCATGTGGGAAAGGGAGGATTGCGGAAGTTTGGAATGAGTCAGGGCATTATAATATTAAACATAAATATTAAAAACCAAGTTGTTTGTCCCTCTGTGTTTGAAATCAAAAAGCCTCAAGGAGCAGTATGGCCTTAGCAGGAAAAGCCTGGACTCTGCAATAAGACAGCTCTGGGTTTAAATTGCATTTCGGTCGTGCATTAAATAGGTGAATTTAAGCTACATATGACATCTTTCTAGGGTTGTTCCCTGATTCACAATACTTTATCTTCTTCATTAAGATGTGTGCATAATGAAATAATATAGCCCTCACACAAAATAAACCATCTAAATGTTAGCATTTGTTGTTTTCTCACTAGCACCAGGGACCTCATTTAGCACCTGAATTTCACTTTCCTTCCTTTGAATTTAACTACAAGTTTACATTCAAATGCCAAAAGCTTCTAAATTCTGCCTTTCAATATATCCAAACTCAATAGGCCACAGAAAACTGATTCTTCTCCTTAATTCCACAAAAATTGCTAAATCCTCTGTTTCAATCTCTAGAAGTTTTACTAGTGTTTTAGGGTTCCTTATAACATTTTTTTTCAGGCTGAAATTATTGTAACCTTTGGGATGAAACTTTGGGCCTTCAAGTATCCACTTGTCTTGGCAATAAAATTTACCCAAGTTACATTCAAAAGAGACTCCCACCTGATAGAAGGCAGGATGGGCTTCTATTACATCCCAGTTCTTGTAGACAACTCAGTTCCCTTATGAAGATGATCTGGCACTCAAACTGCAAATGGTTTGACTGGACTCCATGTACTTGCCCAAGAGCATAAACCCCAAGTTTCTGCCTCCCAATTCAATTAAAATATTAGTTTATAGAAATAATATCAAATGTCTGCTATAAGGATAATTAATGCAATTGTTTCTCTAGATCAGCAGTCCTTAGACTTTGGGGATTCATGAACCCCTTTGATTATGAAAGCTACAGATTCTAACTCTAAGCAAAAATTCTGTAAACCTGTACATACCATATCTTCAATCAATTTCCTTCACATAGAGAAAATATTAAAATATTTTCCAGAAAGAATATCTGTCACTTTCATTTTCCATTTAAATATAATTGACTACCTGCTGAAAAAAGGCCCAAAATTCAAATGAAATTAAACTTTAATTCTGGAGATATATTTCAGGACAAAGGAGATTGTTGTTGACCCATATAAGAAGTTGGAAATTGTGGAATGGTCTTGGATATGAAAATATGTATGACTTTGACCCAAATACATTTCTACTTTTCATTTTAATCGCTAAAATTTTTAGATATGCATGTGATATCAATAGCTCCCTTTGCCAAACAAGGACAGGCTTATTTCTGGATATTCAATTCCCTCAAGATTTTTCAAGTTGAATTCACATTGCATCATTTTCTTTGACTCCGTGAGATCAGCTTCTCTAGGTTCTGCATTGTTGACTCTGCCCATGTTATCAAGGGAAGGATTCCTTCTGAACCTGTATTTCAAAAATTTAAACTGATGATCTGAGCAGAAGTATTTTTCTGAAATGTTTGCTGTGTCTTCCAATTTCTGCCTATAATAAAATCTCTAAGGCCTTATCCCTATCTCCTCTATTTACAGATGTACTTCCTCTAACTTTAGAATGTTAGCTTAGTTTTCTATGTCCAATTTTATCTTCCAGAATGTCATAAAATAGGTTGGTCATAATAGTTTTTGTTTTGTTTGTTCATTTTTTATGAACAGCCATAATGGTAACTGTAAGGTCTTGAATGGAAAGATTTTACTCTCAACTATGGGCAAAAGAGTTGCAGAGAAAACCAATTCACAAATGAATACCTTCTTGTCAAATGATACTGAGCAGGTTTTCCTTTAATTCTGAGAAAAGTGAAATATCCCGCTGATGCTTCAATCAACACTTTGAAGACTTGTCCTCAAGAAAACCAGTGAACTTCTGTTTAGCAGAAAACAATTTCTATTTTGCTCTCATTTCTTCAAGAAAATTATCAATTACTGAGGTAAATGAAGGCCCCAGCTCTGATGAAATTGAGGACTTGCTTCTAAGTAAATGGTGATGAAACTTCTTTCTCTCTGTGGGCAGAGTTTCTGCCTGAAACGCATGCTGAGGACAGCAGTGAGTCACGATGACATACGGAACCTCTTTGTTCACCAAAACAGTAAACCAGATGTGTTACCAAGGCTCCATCTGTGCCCAGAATATCAAGATCATCCTCATGGGGAAGTTTTCTTGGCAAAGAAACTTATCACCATTTTGAAGACAGTGAGGGCCTTTGAAGTTTCAAAACAGGGCCCAGGAAAGAATTGTTTGAAGTATAGGCCTGTACCCAGTGGCTGAGAATCAGCTGCGGGTTACAATGAGAAATGTAGTAGTTTCAACTAGCTGTGTGTTGAAAGGAAAGGCTGAGTAGCCACTAGTTCTTCTATAATGTGCTTGAAAATAAGAGAAGATATTTGGGAGTAGACAATATCTCTTGAATGAGACACTGCTTCAGATTTCTTCCTGTTTCAAGTCACACATCAGCTCAACCATTTCCAAGGCAAATGAACTAACAAAGGATTCTCTAGCTGTGCTTAGTGATGTTAGAAGCAGCCTTATCCCATGTTTCAAAACAAGGTATGTGTTTGTGGAAAGTTTCAAGATTTGGTAGAATCTTAAGACTTTTTCTCCAAAAGAAAAATTCCCAACGCCTGGCCAATGTACATTCAGAATGTGAAGCTTTCCTTCAGTGTTATTGGCTCCAGCAAATTTGGTTATGAAAGCAAAATCAAAGGGTATGTGAGTGTTACTGTATTTCCCTTTCTTTTATATTTTCCAATTTAAGCCAGGCTTCACAAAAACCTAGAGAGATGTCCATAATCACAAAAGGTAGGGCATGTTCAACTGGAAACTACATGAGACATCATTACACGCTTTAATATTCTGAGCATTTGCAATAGTATCCCATCCCACATTTGTTTAGAATGAAACAATATCTCCATTTATAAATTAACAATAGTTGTGAAATAGAAATAAAATTGAAGTAAAAACTTTGGATGGGGAGGGTGGCAATTCATAGAACTCTTAGAGGTCATCTGTAAAGATCAAGAACTTCAAGCCATAATTCTTCAAATCTACCTCCGGATTAAGTCAGATCAGCAGTAAGCTATGCTCTCAACCCCAGTTCCATAGAAGAATTTCTACAGAATGGTGATAGCTCCAATTTATACTAAGGGTCACTGTAAGAAACAGCCTCATAAAGCTTGTTGCTATGTTAACTATATGGGTATCATAAATGATGTATTTATCATATTACACAGTGTTCTCCCTCTCTGATAGCCATGGAGAAATGATTTATTTTTATCTAAAGGACCTTGAAGTACAAAGTGAATCATGTTTCCTTCCACAGTGGTTGCTAGAAGATTCAGAACAGTATTTGTGGCCCAGCAAAAATATTGAGTCAATATTTTTGAACTCTTGATGGCTCTAAGTCATTTCAGGCTGCTATTTTAAAGCTGCCAGCTGTTTTCTGATTCATTTTTGAGGAAGACTATTTTCTACATTAGGAAAAACATTTTCATTTATCTTTTGCAAAAGTAAAGCCAAAAATCTTATTTCAAAATGGAAAACTTTGGACAATATGAGAGCTAAACATCTCTGAATACTAATGTGAATTTTTTTCTTTATGACCACCATGATAGAATCATAATGCATGGAGAATTCCCAAAGAACTCTAGAAACACTAGAGTTCTAGAACAGAACCTAGAACAGAACCTGGAGAGAAAGACTGGAATGGGTACCTGGACTCTTGCTTTAGCTATTAAAGGGAATAGTAATATACGAGGGCAGAAGAACATGGGACTAGTGGGTTACAAGAGGTATAACTTTGTAGCGAGCACTTAATTTACACTATCAATCCTGACCCCATTTTATTTTTTCATTATTCAGGCCTATAAACTTATGTAGGTACATATTCAATTTCTCTATAATGTGAACCTATGTTCTACTTGGGGATAACACCAGTAGGGGCTGGTGTTGCTGGCTAGAACTCAGGGCTGGCTACACCTCAGAAGCAGATGTGTTACCATCCTGTGCAGAGGCACTTGGAGAGGGACATCAACCCTCACTGCTCTCCCTTCTTGTGGGGTGAGCATGCGAATGGCCTCATCAGTGAGGTAACAAGGCTTCTTGGTTGCCAGGCAGTCTGAGTTTAGGAGCCTGCCATTTGCAGCAACAGCTGGAAAAACAGCTGCATGGCACCTGGAGACCTTGAGGTCAGTGGTTAAGTTTGAGCTCTCGCTGCTGGGGGAAGTTGGGGTTGGATGCAGGTTTCCCACTGAGGATAGGTGAGGGAGTAGGGCCAGTTCCAGCCAGTTTGCCATCAGGTACCACAGAATAAGCACCCAGATTTCTGGATAATCCTGCTTGTTATTCCATAACACCTTTGGAAATGATTTTAAATCTCTTCTGGAAGAAAGCTGGATACAATAATTAATTAAGATAAGATGATGGTAGAGTGATACTGGCAATCTCCCTCCCCCATGCCAACAAAACAAAAACCCTGATTCATATTAACAAAAGAATATTGTCCTTCAAAGTAGTCTTCCCTAGAGAAAGGAGACAGTGGTGTCTCCATTACTCAAAATATGCTTGATTTCTCTTTGTAAACCACCATCAAAGCCAGTTTACCAACCCCACCACCTACCCCCAAATCTTCATCCTCACTTTATGGCAACTGGACATTCTCTCTTGATCCACTAATCTCTATTCTTCCTTCTCTTTTTCCTGTTGAATGCATTCCCTCCCTCTCCTGTCCCTGCCTTATTTTTTCTGCAGCAGCAGTATTATCCCCAGAAAGGTCAAACTGAAGCTGACACTGGTTTGACCCAGGGATTCCAGGAAAAGGGGCTGGGAGGCGAGACAGGCTGGGAGTCAAGGATGTGATTTACAGCAACCCAGAATGCAGGTTGATCAGTGTAAGTTACTTTGTATATAGTCTGGAAAGGGATATTTTATAGCTGAGTGTTGTACACGTGAACCATCGTACGCTGGAACCACTGAAGTCAAATTGCTAAGAGGTTAGGAAGGCACCTCTATAGAGAATAACATAAATGCATGGTGTTATCATTATCTAATTGTTTTCCAGAAAATAGCAAGTTATTTTAGGACTAATAGAACCTCATTATAAATATTTAAAAGTTAAACTATTTTTCTAGTTTCGTGCATCTAGTAATTATGTTTAATTTTTGTATTGATTTCATAGCGGTATCAGAAAAATGTTCTCCCCAAGTCAAAAATGCAGCCACTGGAACCATGCAGTGGAAAGCTGGCAGAGGATGCATCCATTAGAACTCCATTTCCATTTCATTTCTTTTTCTTTTCTTTTTTTTTTTTTTTTTGCCCTACAAGGACTGAGAGCTCTTTCAAATATGGATTCAAATTCAAAAGATGATTCGAGAATTGTATACTCTTGTTTGCTTGGGGTACTCAAGTATTTTGCAAACAACAGTGAGTGAATTCTTGAAATAAAAGTAGCAAATAATGTTCTTTACAATTATCTTGATCCCTTCCTTTTTTAACATGAAAATGCCCTATCGGAACCTTCCTATACTTGGTTCTCAAATTTTTCCAACAATCATCAAAACAATACATCATTTTGAAAAGCTGAGTAAAGGATCAAGGAGTAAAAATTAAAAAAAAAAAAAAAAAAAAAAACACCCATAAGAGTACCTAGAGTTGAAAAATTACATTTGACTTATTTTCTTCCACTATTTTCCTGTGCATTTTCCCATGGCTATTTAAGATTCTAAGGAAGCACTACAGCACAGTAACTTCTATTAAACAGAGTTTGTGGCAGGAGTATAAGAGAATGAGAGAGAGCATGAGATGTTTTCTTCTCTGGACCTCATGGAGACCCAGGGAAGTAACTCAGCATTATTTGGCATACAAACTTGCATCATACATCCTTCAAGGTTGTCATCTAGTTGGGTTGGTGTGCCACCACCACATATAGGCCATCCGTATGGGCCAAAGGGGCTTTACTTTCTTATATTCACTTTCACCTATGTACCTGTGACTTAGACTCTGATCCTTGGACCAATATGTCATGGCCAGAGTAGTGGGCTGATTTTTCTCAGTGCATAGTACAATATCAACTTATATGGATTTTAGGTTATAAAGTCAATGTAGGAATCCAGTTAAAAGAAGTTGGTGACATGCTCTAGGGTGATAGCTAAGGAAAAGCAGTCAGATTCTTGATTTATTTAGAGGGAAGAGTCAACAGTATTTGCTGATGGAATGGATGTGGAGATGGGAGGGCCTGGAAGAGTGAGAGTGCCATTTTCTGAAGGGGGAGACAACAGGAGGAAGAGATTTGGGGTGGTATGAGGTGCCATTCCATTTTGGGTATGTTATGTATAAAATTCATCTTAAATTTTTAATCAATGTACGAATACTGGATTTTAGGGGAGAGGTAGCAGGTAGAGGTATATCTTTGGAGTCACTGAGGAGGTAGTGTAATCTAGTATGATATAGTGCGGTATAAGATAGTGCTTAAGAGCAGACACGCTGCAGCCAGACTGCCTGGGTCAAGTCTTGTCTCCATCACTTACTAGCTGTGACTCTGGGGAAAGTACATAACTTCTTTGTGCCTCAGTTTCTCCTTTGAAGAAAGGGCTGGTTCTATTATAGTGTGAATCTAGTTGGTATTTAAAGCCACGATACTCAGGGAGATCCCCTGAGTCTAGCTGGAGAAGAGGTTTGCGTACTGAGATCCAGGATACTCTAATTTTTCGATTGAAGGAAGAGGAAAAGGGACCAACTCAGAAGAAACTGAGAAGTCAAATAGGATGAGAACCAAGAGAGAACGGTGTCTCCGAAGTCAAGAGAAAATTTTCTTGAAGGAAGTAGTGATAAATGTATCATGTACTGTTACCAAATTTAATAAGATCAATACTGAAAACTGACCATTGATTTGGGCACAAAGAGATTTGTGGGATGTTTACAAGAGCTATTCTGTTGGGAAGGTATAGCACATAAAGAGCTCATATTCAGAGGATAATACTACAGAATTGTTTCTTTATACACCAGAATTGCACTCATTGTGGTAAGATGCCCCCACTCTGACAGCTCCTTAGAGACTGAAGGAGCAGCAAATTCACATCTCTCGTCTATTCTCACTTAGGGGCACACAGTTATTGATGGAAAAGGCAGGGAAAACTGGCAGCACTGTTTGAGTAGTTATTTCTCTTCTCTCTCTTCTTTTTTTTTTTCCTGAGGGCATACAAATTTGCACAAGTTAAATGATGTGACACCACCATCTTATCACAAGCTAAAGCAACACTAGCATAAACAACTGCTCAGGCTGGTTTCCTCAAAAGGGAGCTTTAGGAATGGCAAGCAATTTCAGTTTCATGGACTCATGTGCAGTACTTTTGTCTTGTGCCCTTTCTTCACATAATATTAAATCATTTCATTTCTCTATTATTAATTTTTTTCCAGAAACATCATTTTAATAACTGTTTAATAATTCAACCTATGGCTGTTCCATTATTCATTTAATGATTCTTCTTTTGAACATAATGGTGTTTATGATTTTTATTGCTACAAACAATACCATAATAATCTGCCATACATTTAAGTCTGTCCTTATCTCTGATAATTTCCTTGGAGGGAGGGGTTCTCAAAAATGGGATAAGGTATGAATATTTTAAAGGCTCTTGAAATATGTTATTAAACAGCTTTTTGGAACTATTATACTGATATAATATGCCAACAGAGAGTACCCATCTCAACACAAACTGGACAGTATTGAACACATATATATAAATTGTTGCTGCTTTCATCAGTGAAAAACAAGATATCTTACTACAGTTTTAATTTTCTCAAAGGCGAACATCTTTATTTGCTTTTTAGATACTGCAGTTTTTCTTTGGTGAATTTTATGTTCCTGTTCTTTGGCCCATTTTGGACATTGTTATCCTAACTTATCTGGATATGTGTGACATTTCTTCCTTGTGACTCCGTCCCTACCCTCTACACTCTGCCCCTACCCTCACCCCCTTGGCCTGCTGAAAGCAACAGAGAAAAATGTTGGCATGAGAAAGGGTACAGTTCTGAGTCTGGGAGAAGGTCCAGCATAACCCACTGTTGGCTTTAACTAACCGGGGATTTGGTCCCTCTGCAGTGGCTTTCTGAGGCTCTAGAGAGCAGGAGGCAGGAGGTGACAAAACATGGAGAATTAGTTTTCACCTGGTCCTTTATCGTGCAACTCTATAAAGATATACAAAAGCTGACCCACAGATTGAAAGCACAGAGAGAGGGATGGAGTTGCGGCAGGCTTGCCTATGGCCCCAGGCCACCAAGTTGAGCCAGCAGATCAGTGACACCATCTACAGGCTACAGTGGTGCCTGGGACCCTGCACTAACCACCAGAGCATAATGCTGCTGCTTCACTTCTGCCTTCCAAATCTTACACAAATTTCTCTTTGGGACAAAACTAAATCCAGATTCATACAGGGAAGGAAATCCCCAAAAATGTGGTTCTGGCTTGGCAAAGTTGACATGGTATAAAGCTGCTATGCTGGGCACATCACTTAATCCATCTAAGCATGTTTTCTCATCTGTGTGCAGGGTTATTGTAAGGATTAAAAGATTTTTTTTTTAAAGTAAAGTACCTAGCACAGTCCCTGGCATTTAGTTGGTGCTTTATAAATAATAATTATTTTTATTATACAGACGCAGCACACTAGATTTGACTCTAATATGTAGTTATCACTTGAAATGAACTACTACTCCATTCCTTAGTAGTTCCATAACTGTCCATGAGCTTCCTTTCATGCTTATCAATCACCAAGGCTATATACTGGGGACACTGCTTCTCCTACAGCCCCTTCAGGTTTTGCAGATGGGATACCCATTGCTACTTCCAATCCATTTTCCTTCCTTTTCTCTTCAACCTCAGCTTGTTAAATGTATGCCATTGACTTATACCCCTCTATCTCTATCAATGTGCCAGTCACATCTACTCATGCACTGATGGTACTGGCATCTGTCTTACTGTCATCTCACCACTATGCCTGTCAAAATCCTAGATGACTTCCACATCCACGTCAATGATTCATTCTATACCACTAGTGTCTACCATTTTTTCCTTCACTCCATCTGAGCAGTATACTCTCAGACATTGCATTCACCAACGCAAGTTTTGAAATATCTATATGAAGCATCCTTTTCTCTACCTACCACCTCTAATCCTTTTTCTTCACTTATTATGGTATTCTACCAAGTCCCCATCCCTCTGAGTTTCTAATCCTTTGATCTCCTGTTTCTTCTCTCTCCATCACAGACTTCATGTCCTCATTTCCCTTCCCTACTCAGCTTAGAATCTATGGATCACTAATACAAGCTCTCCATTATACAACCCCTTAAGTTCCATGCATCTCTCTCCTATCATAATTGCCTGGAAAAGGCACCAGTTTAAACCCAACTATCTGTTTACTCTGTGCTGGCACCCAAAGAAAATGCTGACAAGAGAGTGGGCAAGATAGAAGCCACAGTCTTTTTGTAACTTAATTTCAGAAATGATATCCCCTTACATCTACTGTATCAATAAATACAGTGAATCAATAAATCCAAGTGAATCAATAAATCCAGCTCACAGTCAAGGGGAAGGGATCACCCAAGGGTATGAAAACCAGGAGGCAAAGATGATTGGAGGCTATGTTAGAGGCTGCCTACGATACCCAGGTTGCCAGTGATCCATAGCTCACCAATGCCAATGGGAAATTTTCTGCCTGATTTTACTTGACCTCTCAGAGATATTTTATACAAATGATTAGCTCCTCCTTAAAACATTGTCTCTAGGTTTCTGTGACAGTATATTTGTTTGGTTTTTCACTTGATGACTCCTTGTCCTCTACTGACCTCAAAATATTATAATCCCTTCAGGTTCTGTCCTTGGTCCTCTTATTTTGATATCTATATTCTTTCTTCCAGTGATCTCATTCTATTCCATGACTTTTAATAGCACCTATATGCTTACAAATCTCAGATCTATGGCTCTGCTAGTACCTTTCCCACGAGCTCCAGAATCATACATCCAACTGCTGACTCTACATTTATTTCCACTTGGATGTCTCATGGCCACCTCAAACTTAGCATATCTGAAAAAAGAACTACTGATTCCACCCAAGCCCATCTTCTCTCATCATCTCTTACTCAAATCTTCCACTACTCAAGTAAAACACCCTTGGTTTCTCTCATTCACTCTTATCATGCAACCAGTTCATCAGCAAGTCCTTTTGGCTCCACTACCAAAATAAATCTTGAATTGTATCTGTCTGGCCCATCTCCACTTCCACAGTCTTCATTTAAGCCACCATTTACTCTGACCTGGAATCCTGCAAAACAGCTTCCTATCTCTGAGGAAAATCTAGCTAAGTGATTACCAGGGGGCATACGTACAATTAGTTTATAAAGCTCATTTCATTAATTAAAGCTAACTGGTTCAACTGTCTGTTTTCATGCCCAGGAGAGATTTATGGTTTATAGTTGCCTTTTATGTATGAAGAAACTAAAGCCTGGAAAAGATGAGTGACTTATGACCCAGGGTTACACAGCTGGTAAGAGGCAGGCCAGGGACTGGCAGCCCACCTGGCTGGCTGTAAAACTGTGCCCGCCCCAGCGCTTCCACCAAGGGCTGCCTCCTGATCCAAGAGGCTGTCTCATTCCCCTCCGATCATAAGGAGAGGGACAAGTGTCCAGGCTGACTAGTGGGGGTGCAGGAAGAAAACATGCAGATCCAATTAGAGAAAATCCTTCCCCTGATTACCCACAAAACATCCCACTAAAGAGAAGTTCCTCATTAATGATGTCCCAACCCTTCTGATGCTGCCATTTTGGTCCAATATACAAGAAAGGTGATTCATCTTCATGAACCCTTTCTTCATAAACTCACATACATAGATTTGAGGGATAAGTAGAGAGGGAAGTGGGGTGGGGGTCTCACTTTAAGGGGGATAATTTGAAGGACGTGAGTGGTTTCACAGTCATATTAGCTTCCTGGCCGATCACCAGAGTCAATACAACTGGTCTTGCTCTTTGGCAAGGACACTGTTTCCCCCTTATCAAGCCATCAAGCCATGCATTTACCTCCCAAGACTGTACCACATCTATGCAAGGGCCACTTTCCAAAATGAAGGCATAAGGTTAGGCCTCTAGACTCACATATCTCAAAGCACACTATTTTCACTAGCAGTTCAAATCACCACTTCCCCAGTTGGTGCAAATGTCAAGGAATAGTTTTGTTTGGAGACTTGTGCAGGAGAGCAGTTCTTGGGCACAGAGCTGGTGATAGGCAGAGAATGTTATTATACTAACAGCCACTGTTTGTAATACTACTATTGGATGCCTGACAGTATTGTAGGCACATTAAATTTATTTATTCTTTTATTTCAGTCCTTAAAACAATTATACAAATATTACTATTATCCTCATGTTGTAGATGTAGTCTCAGAGACTCAGTTTCCACAATAAAGTTTTTGTGGCTTCAATAGTTTTTATTGCTTCAGTTCTCACTGGTTGTTCCCATTCAGATTAGGTTCTACCATAAGTGACAGGAACCCAACAGTGGCCAAAAAAACCCACAAGTTTATTTCCCCTCACAGGCCACAGAGGGCTGGAATGGTGGCTTCATAATTATCAGACATCATGTTGCACTACCATTTTCTACCCAAGGATCCCATCTGATGGCCCATAGTGGTTGCTTTTAACACCAGCTTTCTAGGCCAAAGATTTGCCAGCTGCAAGAAAAATAGGAAAGAAGAGAAATCCCAGTTCTCTTAAGGAGACTTCTTGGAGGTTTCAAATGCTACTTTCTTTTAGAATCCACTGACCACAACTTAATCTCAAAGCCTGGCCTGGCTGCAAGGGAGACTGGGAAATGTGGTCTATTAAGGTAGGTCATGTGCCCAGCTAATTCAGGATTTATTTTACTGAGGAAGAAGAGGAAAATGGATATTGGAGATTAGCAACCTGCCACAGTAGGGATAAGAACCCAAGGCTATGAAGTTCCAGAGATTGTAACGTCTCCACCACATCACCCTGCCTCCCGAGAGCTCCAGCAGCCGGAGCAGAGGCAGGCCTCCAAAGGCAGCTTTATCACATGTTCTGTGGAAGCCTGTGTGCTCTGAAACTCAGTCTCTAGACACACATGTTACAGGCTAGGTCTTAGTTATGTCTACAGTTTTTTTGCTCCCACAGCATTTTGAATGTTTTTATGCAATCATCCCATATATTGCAATAATTTGTTTTCAGTTTTCCTGAATTAAATATTGGTATTGATTGGTATTGGAATATTGGTAATATTTATTACATGAATGACTGAATTAATGAACTATCCAATTTTGTTTATGTATCTCCAGAACATTGTTTGGCATTTTACAGATGTCCAAAAAGTATGTTTCTTGAATGGATGGATGGAAAGCCAACAGGTTTCCTAATTCAACATTCTTTTTCTTGATTTTGGATTAGCACAGCCTACATTCTCAGCTAATTCCTCTCCCCTCAGGGTCGGGAAAAGAGAGAGAAAAGAGAAAAGAAAAAGAAAAAGGGGAAGACATATACTTAGGCAAATTCTCTCATCTCCCACTTCCTTTTCTCCCTTTGCTCTTGATGAACAATCATGAAATTTTCTGTCCAAATAGACTCCCAAAATACTCCCTGAGTAAGCCATTTTCAAGACCAATGGACAAAGTACTAACGGGTCAGAACCTAGGTATATTTGGGGAAGTCTGAGTTAATTTTACATAGTCAAATCTTACATCATGCTTTCTCTTTGTGTCATCTTAACTGGAAACCTAAGTGGGGTTTTATATTTCAAAGCTCTAAAGATGAAATAAAATTTTTCAAAGAATCCTTTGTGAGGTAATACTGGTAAATTCACAGTTATGTCAAGTCCCAAAAGAAGTAAACATCATCATATTCCTCATGAAAAACTCCAGCAAGAGCCTTGGCATGGTTTGAATATAAACATCCAGCAACTAAATGACTTTATCAAGCTACAATCCCCATGCTCAGCAATTTAGAGGAAATCAGTAGCTTAACCTCTTTTTTTTTGCTGAGCAACTGGGGGCCAAAAATAAAACACTATTACATCAAACTGCAGACAAATGAAAATCTGCACACATTCACTATCTTCTCAGAGCCTTTCTGTACCTAATGAGCACAGCTGAGCCCAAAGGCGTCAAGATGTTTCTCACCATTAGGCAATGGGGTGGAGATTATCCAATAAATCCTGACAGCATTCGAGTTCTGACTGTGGAAGTAGGGGAAAGGTCAGGAAAGGGTGCGAGCATTTTCTAATCGATGGAAGGGAGACCCGACACAGTCCTCTGACCTTTTCCAAGGCAGGGAAGACGCATTGTCTGCATTAATTTGCATGCAGAAAACTCCTCCTGAATTGCCAAGTGCCTTCCCATGAGTGGTGGGAAATACATTTGTAACTAGGATATACAGCAGTCTGCTGGAAACAGCAGCTTTTTTTTTTCAACCTTGTCTCTGAGTATACATGAAATGTGAAACAGTATTTGCCGCTTAGCCAGTTATGTTACACTAGTCTTTCTAATTGGTTAAAAAACTAAAAGGTTAATATTTTTCTAACAATATAGGTGTACGTGCTCGGGTTTTTAAGTGCCAGTTTACTTAGGATACTGGGCATTGTTAGAAGCAAATACTTCGGGAGGCATCTTCATCATAGTTCATCACCATCATTTTCATCAAGTTAGCATTCATTGAATATTCATAGAGCAAACCAAACAAATTATCTTCTTTAATCCTCACAGCACTCTCAGAGGGTAGTACAACTAGTATCATCACCATTTAACAGATAACAAAAAGGGGAGGCTTGAAGGGATTAAATAATTTAGCCCCAAATCACAAACCCTGGTAGAGGCAGGATTTGAACTCAGGTCAGCCTGACTGTCAGAGCCAATAGCCTTCATAGCACTATGAATAAGTCTTTGCCCTTTATAACTGGATGCTGTTGAAAGTTACTTGGCTTTTCTCTACTACAATTTCCTTGTTGTAAAAGGTGAACAAAATAATTTCATATAATTAGAGTGGTGTGGATTAAATAATATAATGGGTATAAGGTATTTTGTAAAATTCCTTATTACACATACCATGCTATTATTATTCTTTTAAATTATAGAATTCTAGGGTTGGGAAAATCTAATTATCACCTACTTTTCTCATTTGGTGAGTATAAGCAGCCTGAATAAATGATACTTCTTGCCTCCAGAGCTCATGTTCATGGTGCTAGATTTATGGAAGACTAAGCTGAGCTTTTCTCATAGTAATTGATGAGAAAACAGGCTCAGCAAGCCATGTTGTCTTTGGGATCTCAGAATGGGAGGAACTGTTTTCAAAGCAGCTGATGAGCCAGCCTCTCCTTATAACTTTAATGAACTCTTATCTACCTATCTGCTTTTATTTTACTGCTTGAATGTGCCATCACATAAACAATTACCCCGTATTAGTTATCAATCAGGTACATATTAGTTTCAAAATATTTTTTCATATTTATAAACTTATAAATTCAAAACTTCAAAATCCATAGTCTATGAGAATTTGTACTTTTCTTTGAGGTATATAAAAAGCATAGCACAGAGTATTTTAAAAAATCAATTTGAAGGTGCAAATCCAGAACAATCACAATTTTATCTAAACATATTTTATTTAAAACAATACTGTATAAAGGTATTCACTTCCACCTTGAAAGTCCTTACAAAGAAGTATTCAAACAAGGATTCTCAGCTAGGACAAGCAAGAAACACATATTCTCTTTATATTTAACTTCCAAACATTGGTCATAAAATGGAAAGGGCCTGAGATTTGAGTCTACCATGTTCATGGCATTTTACAACATTCTTATTTATCATCAGCCCCATGAGATAAGTATTATGATCCCCATTTTAAAATGAGATAACAGAGGCTCAGAGATTCAGGTAACTTACTGAATGTCACACAGCTATAAGAACCAAGCTGAGATTAGAATCCAAGTCTTTATGATACAAAAGCCCAAGTTTTTCCATTATTCTGGGTTGCTTTGAACAAAAGTGTAAGCCTCAACTTTATTTTTACCACTTATGTTATTTCCTATCCCAGTTGTCATTTTACCAATTGTATCCGTGACAGTTCAGTCAGGGAAAGAGAACCACACATTTCGGAAATAACATAGTCAGTGTAGGAAATCTAGCCTTCATGACAGTGGGGGGTTGAGAAGGGAAGGCTTGGGGGAGAGAACCAGAGGGTCAGAGAATAGCCTCTAGCCATTGGTGCCAGGGGTCAGTCAGAGCTTAGGGGAGAATCTAAGAGGCCTGGCACGTCCAGCTGCCAAAGCAGGACTGCAAATGAGAAGCTGGTGGCAGGGTCTGTCAAAGACACCATCTCGCGGAGGTGGCTGCCTCTGCAGGTGTGCAGTCAGGTGTGTGGCATACATCTCACATACAACCTGGGGCAGGCACATCACACTGGGAGAAAGCCCAAACCCAGCAGCTGGACAAACGAGGCCCTTCACGATAGCACCTCTCTCAATCTTGCCAGCCTCATCCCTATCGCAGCTTTATCACATTTTTCTTCAGCAGTGCAAATTGTGCTTACATTGTAGTTTTGTGTGTGTGTGTGTGTGTGAGAGAGAGAGAGAGAGAATCCAGTGAGATAAAGAATGAGACAGGGCGTAGGACAATGCCTGGCACAAATGAGGTGATCAATTATCACTCTAGATCTAAGCTGTAAACAACAGAACCCACTTCAGCTGGTTGAAACAGAACATAAGTTTATTACAGGTTATTTGGTAGCTCAGAGAATTTCCTGGATGGCCAGACCAGCTTGGAGAGCATAAGAACAGGAAGAATATTCAAACTATCTCAATGGGTCTGTTCCGGCAGCAACCCTGTTACAACTACTGCTAAGCACTGACATCACAATAGGAACTGGCAAACTGGTCCCTCGGAAACTTGGCTCAGACTGATCCCCTGCAGGCTGCCTCCTAGAAAATCAGCTGGTCCCCTGCAAAACTTGATGAAACTGGTCAAAGCCAGTGCTTAAAGCAATCGACTCTGGCGAATCTCAAGACTTAGGCCCCTGCACTCTGATCATACCAGGGAAAGGGCTGGTTCTGCCTCCATCGTGACTGATGATTAGGATGCTGGGGTTCAAGCCAGTAGCTTGGCACTTCATACAACCGCAACCACAAGCCTTGGCCCCCAGCTCCCTCATCAAACCAGGGGAAGGCATGGTGTTCCCCAAAACCAAGAAAGCTGAGGGTAGGCCTGGAGCCAAAGTTATGTTATGTCCTATTACTATGGTACCCTAACTCCTAATGATCCCATGGGAAGGGCCAGTGCTTCCCTAATCATGTTGTCTATAAGCTCCAGGGTCAAGATCAGGGTCCCTCACCAGGAATCTGTTTGGTCCTGTTAGATCTTGGAGCACTGTCCTAGAATGCGAAGGGGACTGCCAGCCTGCTACTGCTTCTCTCTCTTGAGGGCTCCTCAGTGAAGCCTGTCCCGGCAGCCTGCTGTGTGGGTTAAGTGGCATTTTCCCTTTTTGCATAATGGCAAGTGTCTGGCTTCCACTTTCAGGAAGCAGAACTCCAAATGTGGAAAATTACTCAAATATGGGAAGGATGTTCACAGATGCTGGTAGCCACAACACTTGACAGATATCTATTACATCCAATAAACGTTAATTCACAATTAATTTCCCCTCCCTCTTCCCTGGTGGTCTAACCTTGACAGAGTCCACTGCCTTTAGAAAGTGAACTTTGGCATCAAGCAGGCCTAAGCAGGTTTGAGTTCCAGGTCTGCTACTATTAACCATGTGATCTTGGACAATTTGCATTCCATCTTTTTTTTTTTTTTTTGCATTATATCTTAAGAATCTCAGTTTCTTATTTGTGAAACAGGTAAACTAGAATTACTTACTGAAAGGGTAATTGTGATGACTAAATGAAATAAAGTATGCAAAAAACCTACTACCATGTCAAGTATATAGAATACCTAAGAAATGCAAGCAAAACATACAGGAAGACTTCAAAAAAAGAGTTCTATCCTACCCTTGGTTCTTTAGGGCTCAGTCTGATGACAGTTCTCTTCCTAACACTCACCCTAAAACCCAGTCCTAGTGGCAATTCTGGGAAATCTGCTCTTCATCAGAAGAAGAGTGAGGAGAGAAAGGACTGGAAAAAACAATGTGTGGCTCATGTTAGTTCACTCCTGTATATCATAACTAGAGAATAAGCTCCCTCAATTTGAAAATCCCAAAGTACAGAGCAGCATGGTAGAGGGCAAAAACAGACCTTGAAGTCAGAATCCAACATTTGAATTCCGTGCACTTTTTCACTAGTGCAAACCTTTGGCTCTATGGTTTACTTCTTTGAGCTTCATTCATTTATTCACTCAGCCATTCAGTCAACATTTGCTGGTCACCCACTATGTACCAGACTGTAGACTAGTGTGAATGATACAGAGATCTCTGTAGAGGAGTCAGACACGTTGGCAAATACTCAGGATTCACTGAGAATGGTGCAGTAATAGAGGTGTTTACAAGATACAGCAACGGCACAGAGCAAAAAGAGCTTGATTCTTCCTGGGTGGAGGGGAGGATGCAGGGAATGTTGTATAGAGTAGGCAATGTTGTAGCTGTGTTTTAAAGACAAAGTAGGAACTTTCGAGGCAGAAAACTGGAGAAAGGACATTCCAGACAGGGAGAAAAATCTTACATCATATAACACATTGTCCATGACCTTACATTAATCAGAGGGCCTAGATGATCAAGAATCAGATGTTTTAATGGGTCCTCAACCAAGGCACCAGCAGAGCTAAGTTTAGGTACACAGGGCCTGGCCTGGGGAGAATGGAGCCTTCTATATTCAGTGATGTTCACTCTGGAATGGGATATTGAGTCACCTGCCTAAGTCTCTGGAATGGTTACACTCCTGTCAGTGTCATTCTACTTCCTGGGTCTCCAGAAGGGGCAAGATTTCTAGAGAGGAAAGGCAGGAGTGTGTGGTAAGGTAATAAGTATATTACAATTAAGTCAGAAGGGAAGTGGGAACAAAAATGGGTGACCTGAACTAACCATGAATTTTAGTGTTGGTGTGATGAGATAACATTTTTGATATAGTAAAGCATTACAGTTTTATTTCCTCCCTAAATCATGCTCCTTTGCAGTCTTCTCACTCCACGGCTGAGCAGTGAGGATCACTGCTCTGAGCTGCCTAAGAAAAATGGTCTCTGAGTCTCAAAATCTATAGCAAATCTGGAAATCAGGCTTTTTTAAGTAAAAGCGTTTCTACACTTCTTTAACTTCCATTCAACAGGCTTTGTAGACTCAATTGTGCTCAAGGGGGCATAATTCAGGACATAAGAGAAAGGAAAAGAAGTCCTGCCCTTCTGGTTCGGGGGGCTGCAGCAAGAAGGGATGCAGAGGTAGAGCCGGGATGGGGGACACTATGCTTCTGTTTTCCCCTTTGTGAGGTTGCACTCTGAATTTGGGGTGGGGGGGTTAGAAATACCCAGATAAATATAGAAAATTATCATAATTAGAAGTGGATGGCTTCCCACCCTGAGCTGAAAATGTCCCAGCCTGCCGCCTCAAAATCTCTAACGGGACAAGTCATGCCTCAGTGACTGGCAGTCTAGAGGCTGAACAAACCTGTTGTAGCAGAGAACTGCAAGTATCTAGAGCCCTGCTACTTAAAGACTGTCCAGGGCCCAGCAGCATCAGCAGCACCTGGGACCTTGTTAGAAATGCAGACTCTCCAGAAGAGGGCTACCAAGATCACTCCTGTGCTTATAACCCCTCTGAGACTCTCCGTATCCTGGAGGATAAAGGCCAAGTAGGTCACTGCCTACATCCCTGGCCGTATCTCTTGTAATCCTTGACTTTCCCTTTCTGCTTGCAGGTCTCCACCCATAGCATGCTCTGTACGTGTATGTGCTTAATCTCATAATTGCTTGGAATGCCCTTTCTTGGCTCTTCTTTCCCGCAGAAGTTCCTAGCTTCATTCTTGAAGGCTCAGCTTCTTGTTACTTACACTGAAAAGCCTTCCCAGATAGTCCCTCTTCCTGGAATGAATGTCCTTCCTCTGTGCTTCCACAGTGGGCTGTGTGTGTTCATCCATCACTATGCTTTTATATTATTTGAAAACTGTCTGTTCTTTCTCACCAGTCTGTGAGTTCCTTTAGAAAAGTGCTTGGTGCTGGCGGATTCTCAATAAATGTCTGTGGAACGAGGCATCAGAGCCAAGATTTTCAGTGACCTGAGCTTGCCAGGGCCAGTGACATGAAAGCAAGACCTAACTGTGGTTTTACCCGAAGTGCCCTCGGATAGCCGCCTTCTCCTCTGGGGAATGAGATGTTAGCCTTCCACTCACGCTCCATTAAGCATATCCTGTGGTAGGAAATCCACCTGACCTGCAACTGTGAGAAAAATGCCCACGATGCATGGTCATTATTGCTTGTCTAGATCCCACACCAGCACACTGGCTTCTCTTTCCACTTTAGAATAAAATCAGATATTTCAGGGTGAACTTGGAGGTTAAGCAAACAGATACAGATAAATGTGAGGAAAAGATAATTACGTAGCTAGATGCAGTATCTGTGTAACATCCTATCAAGCCTTTCGGTGTGTGAGACCTAGGGTTTTATTTGTCCAATGCACCTGACTAATTTTATGCAAATACAGGCTCACACTGTAAACATCCTTTAAAAGCCAACACATAGCTCCACCATGACCACAGAATGAGGATTCTGACTAGGGGGTGTCACGGTGGTATTCAAACCCCCAGAGCCGGGGCTGAGGCCTGCAGGTAGATGTTAGGCAAACCTAACACCTAGGCATTTGAATCTCCTGGAAAAATGGATACAAATATAAATTCTCTGTTATTATATCATCAGCAATTTGATTCCGGTATGGGTTGGAAATCACTGGTTTCAGTGATTTGCCAAGTTATCCTGTCACAGACAAACTTACATCATAGGTTCTCTGCATTCTATACCACAACATGCAGCCTTCCTCCATTTATTTAATAATAATGATCCCCCACTATTCCACGTAGACCCTCACTCTGCCACAGAAGTTTCATGCTATTCCTCCCAGGTTTGTGCTGTTAAATCATCTTTGTTTTGATACAGATAGTTTATAAAAAGTTCACAAAGACAAGACTACACAAAGCCTTTAGCTTCCATTAGAGTCCTCCAATGGTGGACACCATTCCATTAACACACATCCCTTTGGGAGTCTTCATTTGCCTAATTGATAATCTTCCCATCTGAACTACAGCCAGCCTTCATTTCTCTATCTCGTCACAAAATAATGTCATGAAATATATTGTCAAGTGCCTGGCTGACATCCATAAACACTATATCTAACTTTTCCCTTAACTTGTAGGCTTGTGAAACTATCGACAAGTGCTGTTACAAAATTAAGATGAAACCATTCTTTATTTCTTAACATTCTCTCCTTCCTTAAAATTGATGACGAATCTTTCCATTTGTTTTTCGTATCTCTGACAATTCCTTCTCTGATTCATTGACTGCTTCCTCCTCAGTTTCCTGCTCAGTCCTCTACTGAAGCACTTACCAAATGTCCTTGCATTTCATGCATTTATTTCATATTTTAACATCAATTTGAAAAAAATAAAGTCCATTTTCCATTCATGCACCTAAATGTGTATTTATCATTTTTCCGGAAGAGCATTTAAATGCCTCCGTGGAACTCATTTTCATAAAGTTTACTTGATTCTTATTTTTTCCTGGAGATAACACAGTGCTTAAACATATATCTCCCCAGGGAACTGTATGTACAAAGCCTCTCCCCACACCCCCCTGCACTACCCCTTTGGCAGGCACCTTTGTTACTTTGCAAGCCAGAGGCCCAAGTCTTATTGGTAATCGGGTTACAGAAAGTGCATCTACTGTCTATGTGGAATCTGAATTTAACATGATAGGAGTAAATCACTTTTTACAGTGGCCAAGGTTGGGGTGGTGGTGGTGATGGTGAAGAAGGCTCCATGGATGTAAGATGCAAACTTAAAGCAGGATCATGTCCCACAAACGCTATGAGAGGGGTTTTAAGCTTTGTAAAGGCACCTTGCTCCGTCTGCTTCTCTTCACTTACATTTGTATGTATGTCCTTCTCCCTGCAGTGGGAGAAAATAAAGCTGGATTTGGGCCATCTCCATTGTTTCATGAGCAAACAACTAGTCTAAAGCACTTGACCAAGAATTTTGAAAGTGGAAAATTGATTATTTCACTCAAAAATTTTGTAAGCCATCTCCCTAATACAGGCAGTTGTATTTTTTCCTGCTAGTTTGTCCCGAAGTATTTGAGTCCATTATTTTCAAAGGAGCCGAGATTTCTTAACAAATTACAGGGGATGCTTCTAATTTTTAAAAAATAAGCAGCCATTTACTGTTTTTCTCTGGTTTGGAGAAATTCAATAAAATCTTTTTTATGCATCCTATTTATTTTTCCAGACATTAAAATTTTTCATGCAGGCCATCATGCTCAATAATTCAAGTATAGCTTAACATGGTCTGATTCTGCTTTCCATGGATTCTCCTCAGGGACAGAGTTTAAAAGCATGAGAGCTGTGAAAAATCCCAGGCCTCCCCCCAGCCGTGCACACTGAACACTCTCGCTACCAAAAACTGACCTCTGCCGGCCCCACAGGATGCATCAGACATCTTAATAGTTGTAAATCATAGCACAGCACAAAGCTAACTTTAGAGCAATGGGGCCATCTAGACTCTGGATATGGAAGTACTCAATGGAAGAATATCCCTTTGGGATTCATTTCCAGAGGCTCCTTGAAATCTGGATATTGAGAAGGCACAAAAGGAAGTTTGTACATATAGGATTTTCTTCAGCTGGTCATCAGAGACAACTCAGTTGCACACAGGACTACATAACGATTTTCCTTCATGAAATACTAAATTTCAGTATTTAAAATATTTAAAATATTTAAATTAGATATTTAAATATTTCAAATATTAAAAACTATTTTTACAACTGCATTGGTATGAAGACAAATATATTACTATTATATATTAAAATATTTTCTTTGGCCTAAAAGTTCATTTTTTTCCTTCTGATTTTAAAAGAAAAGAAAACATTTTTGACCCTAAAATTACTGTGGGCCCTAGGCATTATGCCTAGTAGGTAAGTCAGCCCTCCTTGCATACACAAGGGAAACCCCAGAAGCCCTCCTTCTCTCACACCTTCATAATACACTGAAAGACGTCTTAGTATGCTGTGCTGTTGACTGAAGGACTTACCAAATGTCCTCGCATTTCAAGCATTTATTTAATATTTTAATGTTTCTTACACTGCATCTTATAACAGATGACATATTTAACATGGTAGTGATTCTTTTGTTCTCCAAAAGCCTTCATTGCATTGATGACACTTCTGAAATACACAGTATCTTACAATGGAGGGGATGTGGTACCCTAGCCATGGTGAGGAACTTCTGGACCCCTCTCAAACCTTCCCTGACCAGTGGCTGTCCACCCTCCCTACCCACTGAGCCTCACTTCAGGAGGTGAGTCCTTTGGCATTAACACCCCAAAGAGACAAGCTAATAAAGGGGTTTGGATAATTTCGAGAGGTAAGTAGATGGCAAGGGTTCATGAAAGAAAAGAAATGACATTTTGCTCATTTGATGTGCCCTTGAGAAACGAGGGCAGCTGGCTGTACAGGTTCTTTAAGGAACAGGGAGACACGTTCAGTATGCTCAGGTGATGGGGATATTGTTGGTCTATTTTCAGGGAGTGAAGGAAACAGAAATGACAGCGAATGGCTAGTATGCTCTTCTCAGCCAGCTGAACTGCGGTGTGGAAGAACTTTTAGGGTGGCTGCGTTATCAAGTCATGCCCAGCTGCTCAGATTCCCATTGTCCCCTTCCTGAGAGCTCTGCCATTCTGGCTGCTTTCAGGGTGATGCCGCCATCCTGCTCCTCTTGGGGTGACCAGTTGCCTTGCTCCCCGTACCTCCCATTTCCCTGGTTTATACACCCTGTGGATCCTAAAACGTTGTCTTGGACAGGTCTTCAACACGGATCCAGGCAGCTGTGTCCATTGTGGTGGGGCAGGGGCTCAGAGCTTCCTAGACGTCTTCCCAGCAGAAGCAGTGCAGGGTGCCCTCCACATGGGAGGAGGGTGGTAGAGAAGAGTAACTGACCATCAATGCTTATTTCAAGAGTCATGCCACAGCAGATTCCAAAAGCACCTTATCTGGGACTGAAATTTTAGAAAATGGATTTGCAAGCGCCTGTAATAAATGATCTAATCAGCCGTCATAGGCATCGCTGCTTCAGAAAGTTCTTCCACAACTGCTCCTACCCAAGAACCAAGGGGGGTCATAGGTCATTTGGTTCAAGATAAATACCTTTCATTGCCTGCAGAAGTTAGTTTCCTAAGGCTAGGTCCAGGGTGAATAAACAGGATGAAAAGAAGAATGACTCTCTGTGGGTAAAACACAAGACAAAGCAACCAAAGCAACTGCTGATCTCTGTAGCACCTTTCTGCTCAACTATCTCTGCAAGAGCCCATCATCTGCCCTCTAATTGCTATCCTTGAGCTCACTTGGCTCTTAAAGCAAAGAATCCAGTCTTTGAATACAACACAGACAGAACCAATCCAGCTTCTCAGACTGTGCCATGCTCAGTGCATTCCAAGGTTATGCTTCAAGTGGATTCAATTTCCATGGAGTCTTCTGGCACCTCAGCAAGCCAATGCATCAAACTGGAAATTTCTATAGCACCCTTACACCCTCCGTGTCTGGTATCAAGGTAAAGTACAACTTGCTTCACATAAAGGAAAATATGTCATGTCATCACCCCAGAATGGTCAGTGTCCCACAGACATGCACAGGTGTACTGGGGAACAAACATCGGGTCTCTGAATGGACAAGTCTGGACTGCACCTTTATTTGCCAGTCAAAAATACATTTATTGTTATCCAGAAAAGAACACAGAGGAGGCTGGAGAAAGCAGACGGCTGCTTAAATCTATAATTTTTCTTCCTCTTGTATATAAAGGCACACAGAAATAGCATTTTGAGAGGCTACCTTCACTTACTTGATCTTTCTGGCATAATATCTTATAATCTAACAGGTGAGAATTTTTTGTATAGGCAGATCCCAAAGTCTGCGGCAAGCATAATCATGTATATATATTTATTTAAGAATATATTTATATTCTTAAATATATATATATATATTTAAGAAGCATAACCCTTTACATATGCATGTATTCCTAACACCTTAGTTCTCGTTGATGAAAAGTTGTGCATTTTATAATGTTACTCTATCAATGAACACTAGTACCAAGATTTAATGGTCAAGAACCTCAAATATCTTGTATTTGAGAATGGGGAAAATCTGCAGAGAAAAATACGACCAGAACCTACATTGTGTTTTTCAAAGGAAAGCTAACTATCCCAGGAGGATAAAACTTGGGGGTCCCCTACTAGGGAGTGAATTCTGGCCAATGACTGTGTGACACTGCTCATTTCTCTATTCTTCAAAACTGGATAGTGTTGGAAAACAGAAGTAACAAAGTCTTTATTAATATAGAACCAGATTTTTCTCATGGAGAGTTTAATGATATGCTACACATGTGAATCTTTTTAACGCAATTGCTAGAGGCTGGGGAATTTCCAGTCCCCACCCCAAAAACCGGCAGGTTAGGCAAGACACAAATCTGTTCTTTAATGGCACAGTCTTTCAAATCAAAACGAACAACCTCTTCCACGGGAAAGGGTCCATTTTCCCGGAGGTAGTTTTGGCTCGTTACCCTTTGTGTTGTCGAGTAGGTCTTCTCTTTAGCCCAGGAGGAGGCCATCTCCCGGGCACCTCCCGGCGTCACGTAGATCACCGCCGTCTGTCTGTGCTGTAGTTACAAATCGCGGCCACAAGATGGCAGGAGAAGACTGAGTTGGGGGCCCTGGAGGCGGCTCCCTTCACCCTACAGGAGGAGGAACACTTTTCTTTCTCTGCTTTTTCTTCCTGCCCCTTTGTCTGACTTCACCATTTTCCGTCTCCTTTCTCGCCTTTCAGCACCTCTCTTCAAGGAAAGCCTGTCTGGCCCCGCTACGGCCGCCGGGTCTGGGATCACACAAGGCTTTTGCGCCACCCGTGGCTCTCCCGCGCCAGCCGCCCTGCTGCCAACCGCAAGCATTCGCCCCCAGAGCCCTCGCACAATTCTTTTCAAATGTCATCCAATCCGTGGCCAGGTGTTGGTATCTCATAAAGGGCCTACTGCTCTGCTCCGCGTAACTTGGGGGCAGTGCTGCTTATGCAGGTCTTACCGCAGTGGGGAGGGGAGCAGAGTCAGACCGTGTGAATCAGAATATTACAGGCTTGGGTTATTGAGGGTAAAGAAAAAAAGAGAAGATTCTGTGAGGGGTCGCAGAACTTAAACAGGCGGCCTTCCCTGTATGGACAGCTCTAGGCTGCACCTTCGTCAGTCTCTCAACATACATTTATAGGGACCCAGAAAAGAGGGCAGAGGAAGCCAGAGAAAGCACACTGCTGTGATAGCTTATTTTTAAAAGGATTTCTAAAGAGCACATGAGCTTTGTTTTACAAATGACTTAATGATTGGAGAAACCAAACCAAATCCAAAATCAGCAGTCTGGAGAGAGGCTGGGGGGAGCTGTCGGAGGGGCCTCTGCCACCCCCCAGTGGAGAGCTGAGGGGAAGGATGCCCACAGTCCCGGAGTGGCAGGCAATGGGGTCTCCAGGCCTCTTTTCACAGCAATTAGAGGTCTATGCTTCCCTTAGAGGCAGAGCAGTAACCTCCAACAGTCCTCATGGAGTTTTTGCTCACACAGAGAAGAGGAGACCCCACGATGAATCCACAATCCAGCGCTTCCACACACAAGACAAAGAGGGACAGAGTTCTCCCTATTCCGGCCAGCGTGCCAGAGCCTCCGAGAGGTGTCTCTCGGAAGACCTTAGCAGGTGGCCCTCGTCAGCATCTCCTCCTCCAGCTTCCACTCCAGTGAAGGATCCCCCACCCAGGGCCACTCAGCCCCTGCCTCAGACCTGGAGAAGAGGGGCTCCCTGTGTCTCGGCTGGGAGATTCCCTGTGCAGTCAGAATGGCGAAGCACATTTGCCCTTGGTTTATGTTCCAGCTCTGCTTACTTTCTAGCTAAGCTTAGTTTCCTCCTCTGTAAAGTTGGGATCTTCATGTTTGAAGATCAAATAGAATAATGCAAGGTAAATGTTTAGCATAGTATCTGGCTGGTATAAAGTGCACCTAAGCAATAATAATAATAGTAATAATTATTATTTTTATTACTACTATGACAGCAGTTCATTTGTATCTGGCAGAATCTAGTTCTAAGGAAACATACCTCACTACCTTGATGGAAACATTTCATAATGAAAATTCAAGCAAGTATGAAACGAAAATCCCTACCCCCCATACTTGGGGTCAATTAGACCAGGATGAGCCGAGTTTCTCATCTTGTCTCTCCTTTTCCTCAGTGACAGCCCCAGGATTTATGACTTTGAGGGGAAAGCCAACCAAAGTCAGTTGTTTCAGTTGACCTTCCCCGTGAGTTTTCAGGTTGAAGTGAAATCCAATGGGGTGTGAACTGAAACTCAAGAATATCTTCTCAAAGCCCAATGTACCAAGCTCACTAGGAATAAAACCTGGCACTGGGTGCTCCTGGAGTGCACAAAGAGCTGCCCCTTCTGAGCCCCGCACCGGAAGGCTTGGCTGCACCTGGCTGCCAGCAATGGACCATTGTTTCTCTCCCTAGGTCCCCTGCTCATCCGGGAGCTGGCCTGGTGCCTGCCCCCTCAGGAGCCAGGCAGGCTTTTGTCTTGGGGCTCAGTGCCAAGCCCCTCCAGACTTCAAGGGGCTGGTTCCACCCAGAAAGTGAGGCTCTATGGGAAGACTCTCAAGAGGCATGGCCCAGCTTTTCCTGACACATCCCACAGCCAGAGAAGCAGGTTCTAGCGCTTTCCAAACAGTTGATACCTTCTGCACTGAAAGGCTGTGGCACTCTGAGAGTTTGGGTTAGGGCATGGAGATGCTAGAATCTTTTATCTTAAAAGGGAATTGTTAGTGTTGCTCTGAAAAGACAGCAGGGTTTCCAGGAGATTCTGAAAATGATGTCAACACAAAGCTTGAGTCTAAAAAGAGGGTGGGAGAGGTTTCTGTTCAGGTTAGGGGCTTAATAACAAGCATGGACTTTGCAGCCAGAAGGACCTGGGGTCAAGCCCTGGCTAGTACTCATCATAGCTGTGTGACTTGAGAAAGTTATTAGATCCTTCCCAGAGTCACTTTGTTTCATTTTTTGCTTTGTTCCATTTTCCCTCTTTCCACTGTTCATACCCTGTCTATCCCAAAGCACTTCATACTTTATGCTCCAATCAGAGAAGAAGACTACAGTGGGAACTGGAGTTTATAATCATAATTACCAAAATTAATTGAGACCTTACTATGTGTGATTAATTTCATTTAATCATCAGACCACATCCATAAGGTAGGTATTGTGGTGATTCACATTTTGCCAATGAGGAAATAAGAGTCTCAGGGAAGTTGGCCATGACTTATTTGGACCTTTCTAGAAGTCTGATTATGTTACTCCCTGGTTTTAATTCCTACCATGGATACCTGTTATCGTCAGGTTAAAATAAAATTCTTATTAACATAGCATGCATGACCCTCCATGATTTGGTCCCTGGATTTATTTAACAATCTCATCGTTCTAACTTCCTGACTTGCACCCTAACCACTTGAGCTGCTGGCCCTTCCCAAGGGCCTTGGTTTTCTCACGCCTTTGTGGGTCTGCACACACTCTTCCCTCCGCTCTTTCTTGGCATGGCTAACTCCAGCTATCCTTCAAGGTGTGCCTCAGGCATCCCCTCTCTGAGTGTCATCCCTAAGCCTCTCAAGCAGGGATAACTGCCCTGCTGAGTGATCTCATAGCTCCTGGATCTGCCTATACCAAGGGTGATGAGCGTCTGTCAGTCATCTGTCCCCAGGTAGGCAGTGTCTTTCCCCTTTGCATCCCCAAGACTTAGCATAGTAGGTGATAATAAATGTTTGTTGAAAGACAAGTAAATTTTACAAAGGTATAGAAATGATAGGAAGGCAGATTTAGGGTCCAGTTAAAGAACTTTCTGACAGATAGAGCTGACTATGGGTGACAACACCAAGTTTTAAAGAGATGAGGTATTCCAATCTACTAAACTTGTGATCTACAAAATCAGCAGCAGCAGCAGCAGTGTTTATATTCTTTGAGCACCTATTATGTGCCAGCTGGGTGCCAAGTACTTAACATGTATTATCTTCTTTAATTCTTATAACAACCAAATGATATATATAGCATTAATAGCCCCACTTTTCAGATGAGAAAGCTGAGGCCCAGAAAGCTTCAGTTACTTACACAAGGTTACAGAGCTCCTAGTGTTAGAGTTACCCAGTTTGACTTCAGAGCCCTAATATTTCACCATTAGTAGTGAAGGACTAATAGTATTGGAGAAGAGGAATCAGGGTCCATTAATATTGGGGAAATGCTGTGTTGAGTAACACCTTTTTGAACCTGATATTTACTTATTAGGGATTCTGAAAATCCTGCAATGAAAACCTGCTCACTCTCTGTCTCACCATTTGCCAGGCTCACTGTCCATAGCACCTGTCTTTTGGGAAACACCTGTAAACATTATCTCAGGTCACTGGTCTAACAAGGAATATAGTTGAGGAAATGCTTTTCAGGTAAGGTAGCTCCTTTGGTATCCCCATGGATTATTTTACCATACCCATTCCATTTTAATTATCCCCAAACACTTTCATTACATCACCTTCCTTCTCAAAAGCAGTCAACAGGTACCAATACCACAAGCAGGTAGAGGTAACTCCAAATTCCTCAGCCTGACACTGAAGACATCTCTTTCTGCTGCCCTTACCCTGGACTCTCCTGGGTTTCTGCAGCAGGGCGACCAGGATACCCACTGGCTCTGAGCAAGCCAGTCACAGTCCTCATTTTGGTGATTTATGATAGATTCTGCCAAATTGGTCTTTAAGTAGGATAAAGGCAATGGTTTTTGAAAACTGATAAATCATACACTTTGCCCCCAGAGTGTTCTCAGAGATCACCTGGCCCAGGAGTTGTTGATCTTTTTCAGGTCATAAACTCCTTGGTGAATGTAGAGGAAGCAACGGGTCCTCTTTGTGGGAACAAAATGTGATAATAATTTCAGAGGGTTCACAGATCCTCTGATACCCTGACAGAGTCCAACCTTCTTATTTGCAGCTTAGGAAATAGAGCCCCAGAGACTCACAGGACTCCTCACATTCAGTAAACTACAGTGGCCAACCCAAAATTTTACCGGTATTTTCTGCCTCCTTAAGGCCTTGTCTGTTTTTAGGGTTTTAAATAAAGGATGTTTTATTAATTTCACTGCAAATAATAGGTAAGCATGGACTGTTTATCTCTTTCACTTTGACATAAGATTGGATTTGGCAGAATTCATTACATTATTGTGACACCAGCAGTGAGCAACATGATTGAAACCATTCAGGAAAAGATAGTAAACAATAAGCACAGCCACAGAGTGTTAAAATAAGAGGGCAGGAAGCAAAACTTCACTAAATGAAAAATAACAAACACTCCAATTGAGAAAGAATGACAATATCCACAGTTCAAGGCTATTAAAAAAGCAACAGACACAAGAATTAACACCCAGCAGAGTAAAATGATCAATAAGATGCGCAAGGTCAGGGTGATCTCCAGTTCACAATCTTGATCCATTGGAAATTCAAAGGAAGAACACTAATTATCAAAGTCAAAGTTCACAGGAAAAGCTGGTATTATTGACAATTGTTTCATTCAACAAATGAAATTTTAAACTGACTTTTTCAGCAATAACCATAAGCACAATAACACAAAACAAATGAGAAAAATAATTCTATCACACAAAAATCGATTTAGAATGCTAAGGATATTAATTTCTTCTGAGACTCTTTCTTGTTCTAATTAAAGCCCACAAACATCATACTGATGTACATAATACTAGAAATAATGAGTATTTATTCATTTATACATATTCCTTTCCAAACAAAAAAGGAGACGTAGAAAATAGAAAATCTAAATTGATAGACAATCTATCCCAAATTTTAGATTTACATCATAGCCAAAATGTTACATGTCAGCTTCAAATTAGGGTGACCAATAACTCAAGCCTGTCCAGGACTGTCCTATTTTTATCACTGAAAGTCCCACATCTCAGAAACCTCTCAGTCTGAGGCCAACCTGGATGGCTGGTTACCCTACTTCAAACCACCACCACTACTATCACCACCAGCACAATTATGTCCTCTGTTTATCTATATGTCTGTCTGTCTATCTGTGTCTCTACACTAGCTAACAATAATAATGGACACATTGAATGAAGAAATAGATAATTGGCTATTTCACATTACAAAACAAGCTGGTTATTTTTCAGTTTTGAGATTTAGCTTTTTCTTATATAGAAAGAGAATCCATTTTGATAATTCAGTAAAAAATTGTTGCATATCAGCCATAATATCAACAGCTGAAATTTCTCATGTATTCACATACCACAATACTCATGGTTGCATGAAACATAAGAGTATAGGAGCAAACAAATATTAGGCATAAATTCATTCTGTGACTTTAAAAAATATTACTGAACCATTAGAGAAAAGGGAAACCATTTAAGCAGTCAAAGCTATCAGAAAACCATTTTTTGTTCTGAATTAGTCAATGTTTCTTTTTCTTAGATGAGAGAGAGTCACGGATTGATGAGAGCTTGGGAGAGAGTTTTGGAATTCCTGGTATACATATTTTATCTGCCACTAATTTCACTGCTGGATAACTGGACAAATTATGTAACCTAATTTTGTCTTACATGATTTTTTGCATTATTGTAGTAAAACTTAACTTGTAGCAGTGTTATGAGCCTGAATTAATGATTTTTATGGGTCGGTTAATGAAGGGGCTGCAGATAAAAAAAGAACTTGGGGAAATATATTTTAAAATACCTTGCATTCCTTTGTGATTTATGGCAAACTTTAATGTGTTATGATTTTTCCCATTTTATTATATGGGTGACTAAGGTCATGAGAAATTACCCAAGTTCACCTAGCTTATATGCAGAGAAAGAAGGGCTAAACCTTCTGACCTTTAGTCAAGTATTCTCTTTAGATTCCAGCTCTTTCCACTGTGGTACAAACTTTTTGGATCTGACTTTGAGAATCTGATGACAGCGAGGAGCTCTCTCCTAAAAAAAATATACATGTGTACAGTCTTCTAACACACATACTGGCACAAGAGTACAGAAAGAAACTCAAAAACAATTTGCCACAAGGTTTTCCCTCACCCTACCCACTCCTAACCTCTGCCCATAAAGTTAGGAGGATCCCTCTATCATCACTGGTATCTTTAAGTTCTTCAAACGAACCTAAGGTTGGAAGGCCAGGTTTGAATGTAGAATTCTTGGACACCTTGGAGTCTCTCATAGGAAGATGGTGGCTGGGGTGGAACTGGTCCTCAATCCACAGCCACTAACTTCAAGCCCATGGCCTTTCCCCCTTTATCTTCACATCCCTGGCTCCATCCCACCCTGTAGGTCTTCCTGGGCACCTGTGTTAACATTCTATCCTGTAGTTTCAACCACTGTCTACACCTTTACAACGGCCATTCTTTGACCACCAATGGCATGCACTGTCCTCAAGAGTATGGACCTTGGGAAAAGGCTTGGGATTCTTGGTTTGTCAGAGCTGCTATGACAAATACCATAAACTGGTTGGTACAAACAACGGGAATTTACTGTCTCATAGTTTTGGAGGCCAGAGGTCTGACTTCAAGGTATAACCAGACCATGCTTCCTTGTGGAGTCGTTAGCATTCTGGGGATGGCTTGCCCACAGTTCTCAGCATCCTGTAGCTTGTAGCTGCTCCTTTGCCTCTGTCACATAGTAATCTCTCTCCTTCTCTGGTTTCTCCTATCTCCTGCTTATTTGTTTGAACTTCATCTGCTTATAAGGACTTCAGCTGCTTTAGATTAAGGCCCATTCTCATTAAGTTTGGCCACACCTCAACATCTTAAGAGGTCCTATTTACAAATGGGTTCACATCCACACGTGACTCACCTTAACTAATAACATATTCTAAGATACTTCTGATAAATGGGTTCACACCCACAGGACTGGGGGTTAAGACTTAAACATGTCTTTTTGGGGGGGACATGATTCAGTCCCGAACAGGCTTTTTAGACAGGGAATTCCGGTGTACTAAGGAGCAGAACTGTGGTCCATAAAGGGGGAGGGTGCTGACTCGTGGTGGACAAGCTCCCTTGGCTTCTTAGGCTCCCATGTCCTGCTGGGAGGGGCACACCCACAATAGGGCACTGTAAAGCACTTCTCCTGCCTGGTGTAAGGCAATACTACATGTGCACATTCTCAATTCTATGTACAATTTCTGAGGCGTCACAACCTTCCTGTAGCTCTTCCAAAGATCCCAGATTACAAACCACTGATACCAATACTTAAAAATAACAGTAAATCCCATTTGTATTAGTAGAGTATAAAATACTTTCACACCCAAATAACTCATAATCTCATTTGATTCCTAATTCTATTCCTTATTCATTCAATTAATTCACCACTTGTCAAAGAATGTGCCAGGGGCTAGGCTAACAACTAGGGACGTGGTAACAGGAACAAACCTGTTCAAAAGGTTAAACATGGAGTTACCACATGACCTAGCAATTCTACTCCAAGATAAATGAAAGCACATGTCCACTCAAAATCTTGTACACAAATGTTCATAGTAGCATTACTCATAATAACCAAAAAGTAGAAACAACCCAGATGTCCCTCAACTGATAAATGCATACAATCATAGTCATTGGTATGGCCACAGAATGGAATATTATTCAGTAATTAAAAGGAATGAAGTACTGATACATGCTCCAACATGGGCGAACCCTGAAGACACCATGCTAAAGGAAAGAAGCCAGACACGAAAGGCCACATATTATGAGACTCATTCTCACAAAATGTCCAGAATAGGCAAACTGATAGAGACAGTGGATTGTTGGTTGTCGCACACTCAGGGGAGGGGGCAATAGGGAGTGACTGCTAATGGGTTTCTCTTGGGGGAGATAAAAATATTCTGGAATTAGTGGTGATAGAGTGTAATACTTTAAAAAACAGTGACCTATACATTTTACAAGGATAGATTTTATGGTTTGTGAATTATATCCCCATTAATAAAAAGTGAAAAACAAACCAAATAGATCTTGTTCCTCCTTCCACGGCGTCTGCTCTCCGGCTCCACGCAGACCCCTGAACTTCTAGGTCAGGGTCGGTTGGCTGGACCCCAAAGCAGGACCATCACTTTCTCTGCCCCCCGCCTGCCAGGCCAGCGAAGGGTCTGGCTAGGGGGGGAGCAGATGGCTTCATGTCCCAGCGGCGGGGTCTCCCCGCGGCCTGCCCACCCCGGCACACGCACGCCCGCGCGCGCTCCCCTCGCACACGTGCACCGGCCGCGCGCCGGCCCCTCGCCGGGCTCGTTAGCGTCCCGGGCTGCCTGCCGGGCGGCGCGCTGCGGCGGAGGCCAAACGAGCAGCCGGCACATCCTGCCTAATTTAAGTGGTAATTTCCTTTGGGGGTTTCACTCAAGTGCAGCTCTGGGAAAATCGTGGCGAAGAGCTTTCAGAGAGGAAATGTTTCCCTGGACTTCCCAGAGCGTTTTAATGACAGGGAACTTTCCCTTTTGCTCGGTGAGAGCTTCCTCAGAGTGGTTAATTAACTGCGCGGAGCCGAGGACAGGAACCGCGGGCGCGTCTATGCCTGCTTCCTTCTCCTCTAGGGAGACAAAAAGGAGGAGGTGGTGGAGGAGAAGATTTAAGTGTGGCAGTTTGGGATAGAGAAAGCGGGGTGGCAGGAATCTCACAGACATGAGATCTGGGGTCCCTGGGATTATGTTTTCCTGGTGGTAAAGGAGAGGCCGGTTTCTTTCTGTGGGTGCCCCCATTAGAAAGCGATGTATTTCGCATGTGTGCTGCTTTACGGTTTTCCCCTTAGCCATGAGGGTGGGGCAGGGACAGGGTGGGATGGAAAATATTTCTCAATCTTGAGTCCAAGACCATCTGCATTTGCATCATTTGGGTTGCTAGTAAAAACAGATCTCCTGACCTCCACCCTGACCTACGGTATTGGAAAATCGGAGGTTCCAGCACAAGAATCTGCATGTTTAACAACCTTGGATGTTGATTATGCAAACTTAAGATTTAAGAGCCTCTGTAGAGCACGAAGTCCTTGGTGCTGAAGACTGCAGTTCTCATTAGACCCAGGGATCCTCAAGAGGGTCAGAAGGAACTAAATGAAAAAAAAGAAAACACCTAAGAACAGCAGGATTGAGAGCGAGAGGGACAAGCTCATTCTATTGGAAGAGAGATGGAGAGAGGGAAAGAGACAAAACAACGCTGCTATCTGATTCCACCCCCCCCACCCCCCGCCCCGCATTCAATCATCACTCTGCTCATTCACCTGCTGCTGGAGAAGAAAAAGTGCACACTCAGACTAGGGGTGGGGTCAATTCTTATCTGATCAGCAGCTCTTGTACTTGCCCTAAGGGCCTGACGGAATTTCCGGAGGGCTGGCTGATGCTCAATGGCCGCCTCTAAGTCCCGCCGGCTGCCATTGTTATTGTCTAGGCCAGAGCTACTTCTATCTGACATCATCTTTGTCTGAGTCCCCCTTGTGTGTGATGTGTCTCGGTTTGAGGAACCCATGGAGAAGGGGTTCATCAAGTTTAACCATGGTTAGGTGTTCACAGAGTTAGGCCTGTAAACCCCACCCCACTGACTGAGGTCAACACAACCCAAGCCCCTGAGGCCTGGAAGAACTTTTAGTTAGGATGCAACAGGAGTCTAGGAAGAAAAACAACTTTTCTCTAGGAAAAGAAGTATTTAACCAAGTGGCTTACAAATTTTAGGAAAGATGAACTTTGAAAGGTAAAGCTTCAAATAACCACAGAAGGTCTTGAAATTCACTTGGGCATCATTGTAGATGTCTGGAACTCACTGTGCAAACATAAGTTTAAGCTCAGATGTGAAGTTTAACCATAAATGAGGCTGACATTGTGATAAAACTTAGGGCTTACCATGAAGTCTGAGGTCTAACTTAACCTGCATTATCATCCCTCATATTTTCTAAGGCTTCTTAACTATTTAGCTTTGTATTCATCAACAAGACCTTTTTAGCCTTACTGTATTTGCAAATATATTGTTAGTTGTCTTCACTTTTTAAAATTAGGCAGCTCACAATATTACCAACGATTAAAAAGCTGGAGGTAGGGACTACTGATTAAAAGGTTTATATGTTATTTAAAGTTGCCAAGCTAAGAATTGTAGAAGAACTAAAAATAATCTAAATATAAAACAGACGAGGAGGTGGTTTAGAATAAATGTGCTAAATCGCCCCCTTTCATATTAAGGTGTCTAGAGTTATTATCTCAAGTTGATAAATTGAGAAATAAAGGTTAAGCCTCTTATCTAGATTTATGGAGCCCACTGCTAACAGAACCCAAAACAAACAGAAAGAGGTTGCATCTGAGGAGTGCGATGGGGGTGGAAGCAGAGAGCAGAGGGGCAAGGGACTGCTGCTTTTCACTTAAACTCTCTTGTCCTCCTTGATTTGTTCCCATGCACATACATTACTCTATTGGGGGTGGAAAAGCAAGAAACAAACAAAATGTTAAGCTAGAGAAAGGGTAACATGGGTGGGAACATAAAATTGAATCAGGACTTAGGTTTAAAAACATACACCACATTGCATCAGGTTTGTGGCTGCTGGGCCACACACTGGGGTCCGAGCTATGCGGGAGCTAACTGCGAAAGGGAGTCCTGGTCAGTCCACCCATAACGTCCATGAGAGGAAAGCAAACTAATTCTTTGGGAGAATTTTAGTTGCTCTTTGGTGTTAGAAAGTCAAAATGAAATGTCTTCTTTAGGTCTTCCAAGAGAAGACGTGGAGATGTGACTGACCTCCTCAACAACGTCTTTGAAATGTAGCAAATAATGGTTTTCATGGGTTTTTATGTTGTTACAATGATTCTCAATCTACATTGCTGGTGTCACACCCAAGTGCAAGTCACAGAAATAATTCCATGGGAACCAGTTCTCTGTTTTATCTTGGGATAGATTTTAGTATATTTGGGAAAGCATGTGGTTTTGTAATAAAAGAATCATTTTTTTTAATTTTTATAAATTAAAATTGAATTTCTGCCAGTTGAGCTATGGATAATTATTAGGTGATAATGAGCTTAAAATTATGCTTTCTAAAAAGTGCCTGGATAACAGAAAGAGATTCATGTACCCTAACTTCCAGTCAAGCTAAGAGTTAGATGTTTTGTGTATGATACTTGTGTCTATATAAACATAAAGTACTGTTTTAAACATAACCATATATATGTATCCACATTTCCTATAGCTCTGTATGGACATTGAAGCCATGTTCTAACGCTGTCTTCAGGATGCATGTGGCGAGACAAACTTACAGGTGAAATGGTTGTTTTTCTAGTACTTCAGCAATTCAATAACACTGTACAGAAACTCTAAATTTTACACCAAAAATTGTGATTTGCTTAAATCAATATGCTTATTAAAATAAAATATGTGAAAATAAAATAAAACATAGCTGTTGATAGCATTAACACTATTAACCATTCAGGGTTTTTTTTTTTCCTATGTGTAAATATAGATTAAAAATAATAGTATACATATACTTTTATAGACTGTTTCCCTTAGTACAGTGTACCTTTCCATATCATTAAACATTCTTGCTGAAAATCTATTTCAAAGTCTACATAACCCATCATTTGTTATATTTAAATAACAAATTCCTTACTTTTACACATTCATTTTTTTAAACATGATGTAAAAACTTGAAATCTAAGTTTGAATTGTTAGGTTATTTAATGCTGTTTCCCAAAAGGAAAATCTGAAGGAGATTCTAAAGAGGATATAAATATTTAAGGTCCCACTTAAATTATGTGGACATAGTTTTAAGACTACTCTAACTATCCAGTTCCTTGACACTTCCTCTCAGTTTTGGCAGAGAAAGTTCATGGTGATAAATACAGGCATGGCTTAGTAAACTATCTCAAATTAAACAACTGACTGCAGACCTTGAAACAGTTTCATTTTGCTTCATGCTTTTAATGTTATTGGTTAGGCAAGATGCTAAAACTCACCTGTACCTCCAGTTCTTTGGTTCTCTTCCCCTTATTTTAACACAGATGACCAGGAAATAAGACTTCCTCTGGTTCGTGCTCACTCTAGCACAGTGGTTCTTAAATTGCTCCTTGGATGTATGGTGTTTGGTAAAATGGACTGAGATGTTTTATTGCTAAAGTTCAATAATGTAAGTGTGGTGGGTTGGAGCTGTTATGTACCCCAGAAAAGGCCATGTTTCTTTAATCCATTCTTGTGGGTGAGAAATTTTGATTAGGTTGTTTCAGTTGAGATGTGACCTATCCAATTCAAGATGGGTCTTAATTCTTTACTGGAGTCCTTTATGAGAAGATAAAAGGCAGAGACATTTGGGGAAAGAGCAGAGAGAAATACCCAGAGAAGCAAGAAGGACCCACAGGAGTTGAGAAGAAGAGCCACTGAAACCAGAACCTAGGAGAGAAGGACCAGCAGACATCACCATGTGCCTCCCCATGTGACAGAGGAACCCTGAATGCCAACAGCCTTTCTTCAGAGAAGGCATCCTCTTGTTGATGCCTTAATTTGGATATTTTCATGGCATTAGAACTATAATTTGTAACTTAATAAATCCCTGTTGTTAAAAGCCAGCCCATTTTCTGGTATATTGCATTTTGGCAGCTTTAGCAAACAGAAGCAGTAGGTCTTTTCCAAATTTCCAGAAAAAAATTAATTACCATATAGAATTTCTTCACATTAAAGTTTTTACCTCTACAAATTTTACTTAAAACTTTGGCATCTGCTACAGCTTGTCTCCTTGAGATTGCTTACAAAAAACAAACTTATGAACACACAATGAGCAAATGGTAATGGAAACCAGAAAAGCTCACAAGAAGCCTACTGTGTCTAGTTCCATTAACTTTTTTATTTTTTGTGGACATGACTGCTTATGGGAAATCATCTAGGTAAATAGGTAGATAGCACATCTCTTCTGCCAGTAAACCTGAGTCTGTATTCTAGTTTATATAACAAAATTACATGTATCAATATATCATGATGTTCTACAAACAGTATGGTGGTATCTAGGTATTCTGCCCCTACACATATCTGAGAACTAATGCTGTAGATAGGTCATTAGCTGCCCAGCCCTTAGTGAATTTTACCTATGCCCAAATCATGACTTCTACCAAAGTCCTTCCCCAGAAAGTCCTGGCACACTCAGATAAAATCCTCCAGCTCATGTTGAGTGTTTTGCAGTAGCACATGCCCCCATCACAGTTTTCCTCAACTCAGGCTGCAATAATACTTCGGTTGATTCAGCACTGCTTTGTACCAGCTACCTCAGTCCTCGGGACAACCCTGGGAGGGAGATGCTCACGTTCCCATTGTGCTGGCGGCTTCCAGGGTAAGAAACTTGTCCAAGGCAGCAAAGCTGTGAGTGCACTTGTTCTTTGCATTGTTTCCCTTTAGGGCTTTTCTCTGGGCTACTCCTAGCTCCTGTCTAAATGTGGTAATGAGAGATTTCTGATAATATGCTCTTCAGGGCAGCTGAGTCTTCTTAAGTGCAGGATTTCCGAAATAATACCTGAAAGGGAAATGCAAGAGGCTTTTGTTAACTGTTATGTATAAGCCTGGCTATGAGGTATTTTGCATCTTCATTTTGCATAGAATTAATAGTCAGGGAGTACTTTTGAGGACAAAGTCAGGTGAGCCTTTGAGACCTTGCAGTGGTTTACAAATTGGCCTTGTCGTGGGCTCCATTTTTAACAGCTATTTGCTGTGTAACCTGGGATAAGTCATATCTTCTCCTTGGGCCTCAGTTTCCTACGGGCAAATGTAGGAGCTTGGACTAGATGAGTTCTTGTGCCTCTCCCAGCTCCAACCTTCTATGACACTATACCCCCTCCAAAGAGCAGGTGGGATGTGTGAAGCCTTCCATGTTTTCCACCAGTATCTCCATATACTTACTGTATCTGATGCAGCTCCGGGGCAGTGCTGAGGGACGGCCGTTCATCCCTCCACACTCAAGATGAGAGGTTACAGAATGGTGATTTTACTTGGGACGGGCCTTATGGCCTACCATGCCTGCTCCCAAGGGTGTCCCCTGAGTACATAGTTCAAAATGCTTCCTAATGCACATGCTGATCCCAGTCTGGCTTTTTGTAAAGCCAAACACCACTGACAAAAAAATGGGAAAGCCTCTCTCATTTTTATTGTGTTCCTGGCCATTCCAAGAGTCATTTCCTTTCCTTTCATGGAGATAAAGAGACATATATTTTCTGGGCAGAAGATGCTGTGTTCTGGTCAATAACGCAGGCCACAGAGGTCAATGGCTTTAAGCCAAGCCTGGCTGAAAGCTGCCATAAATTTTCAAAGGTCGGGGAGGAAGATTTAGAGACTGATGCACACTGGCTGTAAGGAGGAAAGACACTGGGCATAAATGGCTCTCTAAAAAGAACAGAGCATCAGTCCCATAAAATCCTACAACAGTCTATACAGGGTCCCTGGAATGGAGAGAATTTTGCCCACCCAAGTTTTACTATACAGCAGAGACAAATAAAAAAAGATCTGAAAATAAATCTCCAAGGCCAACCAGTCCCTTGAGACTGAAACTTGAAGCCTTCTTCTCTGATATTCTGATTCATCAACATCTTTAGTGTTGATGAGCTGACTCCAAGCTTGATGGCACAGCCCTATAAAGCGTCCATTTTGTCTGCTCTTAACTTATTTCACTGTCTTTTTCAAGGCCTAATTTAGGAATCACTTTATTGTAGAAGCTTCATATACTCAAGCTATCTAAATCCTCCCCACCAAAATAACTCCTTTAGAAAGTCACTTGGTTTATTTACTAGATTCTTAGAGAATTTAGGAATGTGTGTGTGTGTGTGTGTGTGTGTGTGTGTGTGTGTGTGGCCTGTGGAAAGAAGGGATGGCATCCCCTATTCTAAACATGTCTGGGATAAAATGCCCATCAATAATGTTTAAAAATAATTCCACATTTACTAGAAATGCATTATGAATAATTGTCTTAATAAAAATTATCAAAAGATATTGTACATAACAAAATACTGGATGACTATGCCTGCTGTAAAGGTCTATTCAGTTACATAAAAAACACATGATAAACAAGAAAATACTAAACAAGGAATCATTACTAGGAAGTTTAATCTGCCAAGGATTTTTTTTTCTAGCTGTATATATGTGTATGCATATATACATGTAGATATGTGTACAATAAGGATTTCCCTCAAAAGCTAAACTATGAAAATGTAAGGATTTTTAAACAAAGATGAATTACTTTAATGGCTTAAAATATCTCAATCTGTGTTTTATTTACTTCTAACTCTTCACTTTTGTTGACGTATTGCAAGCTTTTATGTCATCCTGAATAGTTTTTAAGGCCTTATACAGCTATTATCTCATTTTATTATTATTTATTATTATTCTCTTGAGAAACTGAGATTCAGCAAATATACTGTTTGATAATTTTCAGCAGTAGAACCAGGGAAAAATAATAGCAAACCCTGATATGGCACTTACTTATGGCTGAGCACATTATAAATAGTAATTCATGTGACCCTCCCAACATGTCTTGAAGAAGCAGGTACCATTATCAATGGATGAGGACTCTGAGGTGAAGAGAAGTTGAGTAACTTGCCCAGGGTCACAAGGCTGGTCAGCAGCTGGCTTGAGATTTATATCCAGGTTATCTGGCTCCAACCTCACCATCCAACACTTCTGGGCCTCCAGGTGCTCCAACTCTGGTCCATCCTCTTTCCACTCTACCACATTTCTCCTCGAAAGACAACTGCATGTCAAATCAGACTCTAGGCTATTGGCATATTTATAGCAACTGCAGAAGACCATGAGAATTTCTTAGGGAAAGAAAATGACAGCTTAACATGGTTAAAGAATAAATTGCATTTTAAATTTAACTAGCTAACACAATCACCTTGTCAGTTGAGTACTTAGAAGTGTGGAGATATTTATAACCAGATTTCACAAAGTCCTGAAGCCACCATTTATGTCCATGTGGCACTGTGCCCAGGAAGATGTCACTACCTTACAAAATTTCCCACCTACTGCTGAGAATAATTTAGGCATAAGAGAAGGTAAAGCCCATTGTGCTGTCATAACCAGGGCAGTAATACCAGATGTTTGTGGCATAGTCTAGAGGCACCAATGAACAAACAGAAATATGATACTGTAAATAAAATTCATTATCTTGTCCACTGTTCAAATCCAAAGAATGGCCTCAAATGAGCGTTCAAGAGAAATCTAGAAATCAGTATCAGGGAGTGAATTAGAACTAGAAGTAGGTCTCAGAAACTGAAGAAATTTTTGGTCACCTCAAGTTTTTGAGGGTCCTGGAATAATAAAATGGAAACAAATACTTAAATGGGATATCAACAATTGGGTGTCTTAAATGATGACATTTGTTAGATCTATGTTTTTATCACATACCCCTAAATTCAATGCTCTACAAATGTGCTACTCAGAAAATAATTACAGAATATTTAAAAATATTAATTCATAATATTCCATCAGGGATATGTTCCATTAATGGGATACTCATTTAAAGTTGTATGATGAATGCCTTCTTTCACAGCATTAAAAAGAACAATTAAACCTGGGCTTTCATGTACTCTCCCCTAATTATTTTCTACCCTGGAAGAATTTTATTTCAGAGTCTACTTTTCTAGCTATCTTTCATAAGCTGCTCCCTAGAGGGACATTGGAAGAGGAAGAACTATTTATTTTCATTATATCTCTCATGTCCCTTTTCATTAGTTCTTTCTCTCTCTCTCTCTCTCTCTCTCTCTCTCTCTCTCTCTCTCTCTCTCTCTCTCTCTCTTTTTTTTTCTCTTACATTCAAACCACTTTTTTTATTGTTTTAGAGTATCTACAGTGCTTTTGACTCTGCAACTGCCCAAAACACAATATTAGTTGCTAGTAAGAATCATTCTGAAGAAACCTTGAGAGTACATCTGTGCCTTTTATTGTTAGGTAGAGGAAAACTTTGCAGATCATTCTCTGCTCATGTTTTTTTTTGGCTGACCTAAGACACAGAATGGTGTTATTTCCAGAATTTCACAGTTTGTTTGTATCTCAAGTAAGATGCCACCTTTTACTTTAAACATTTTTAAAGTTATTACTGTTCACTGACAGTTGTCAAAAATTTGTTGATGTTCTACTCGGTTTAAGACACTGAATTGGAATTTGGAAATACTAAAATTATCTAAAAAAAAAACTGCCCTCAAAGAGTTTAATTCTAATACCACATTTTCTTTTGAATTTAACCATTAGATGATTTAAAGGATAAAGGGGAAGAAATTGAGCTACCCAAACAGTTATGATTTTGAAATAATTGTTTAATACAGGTCTGAAAGAACTTTTAGGCCATAATGTCCTCTTCTTATCAGCAAGAATATATTTCAATATAGAAATGCAATTTCCCACCGGCCTTACTCTTTTGCAACATCCTGTACTGTGTAGTGCCTTATCTGGAGCTTCAATGTCTCTTTGTTTCTGTTGGACCATGAGGCATAACATTAACCTCAGTATAATGCACATTCAGATGCCAAGAGACTGGAGGCGACATGGAAGCTAGAAGCTTTATCTCATTTGTATTTATTCGTATTCATCTTATCATAGGTGTATTTGTGTGTGTGTGTGTGTGTATAAACAGGACTATTATATATATTTGTTCGTGTGTATGTATGTGTTTAATGTACAAATATATGTGTATATGTGTTTCATAGTTGCAGGAACAAAAGACCATTTGGAAGTTTTGGACTTGAAGAGGCATTTAGTTAGATTTCCATTTGGAGAAAAAGGTTGTCCCATTTCTGTTTGATCCATCCCAAAATGTCTCCACAGTAATCTCTTTATGGATGAACTGGTCTTTTTTCATGTTCCTTTGGTGTGTACAAAGTGCTCCTAATCTGTCAAATTATACACAGTTAGCTCAGCTGCTTTTTAAAATAAGCAAACAATCAGGACACCCAAATCAGAAGACTACCATGTTTAAAGCAGTATTTAGTTGGCACAAACAAGCATAAAAGACATTAAATTGCAGATTTGGCTAGGAAAATTTTATTTGCAATGTCTCTGAATCAGGGACATGATGCCTTTGCTTTATACAGAAAATTCTAGGAGGACCAGGCTCTTCTAGCACAAAAACAGGTGGAGAGAGGAAAGGCGGGGGGGGGGGGGAGCGAAAGAGAGAGAAAAAAAAACATGAGTAAGCAACAGAGTGCAGCCAGTCTGTGGAAATGGACTCCCTTCACATAACCACAATTACCTAGTCCCCGCAGCTGTTGACCACCCTAAACTTCCCATAGCATTTTACACCTATGTTTCCTTCTTTATTTTCCATGCTCATTGCTTTACGTAGTTGAAACCACAAGTGAAAAGGAATGATTCTCACCTTACCGTGGTGGACCACGGCAATTGCCTCTGTTAGTGAAATGTTTAGTAAATGCCCGGCACTAGCAATGCGCCTTACACATATCTCACAGAATTCCACAATACCTTTCCATTAGTTATTGTAACCTTATTTTAGAGATGAAGAAACTGAGGCTCATGGAGGTTAAGAACTGTCCAAGATATCACAGTAAGAAGCAGAGCGAAGATTTCTCCAAAGCCCACTCCCTGAACTAATGCTGAACTAATTGCTGGTAATTGAAATAGAGGTTTCTTCCCATTAGTGTGTGAACGGACCAGTTTTGCCCATTTCTCCCTCAGGGCACTTGGGCACTAAGAAAAGTCTGTCCCTAAGGAGACTGCCGAGTTCCCATTCCACATCAGCTGAAGCTTTGGAAGTAGCCTGGCATCTTAGGAATTGTCTGTGATCTGGGAACCACTCCAAACACAGTGGAAAAGATTGTCACCCTAAGGTCCCAATCGTGGATTTTCAGATCCATCGTGGTCAATGGCAAACAAAGGTTACAATTGTCCACTTTCTACCCCTGCCTGCTCTTAACCTCCATTTTGTGGCTCATAACTGACCACCAGCAAATGTGGCCATCCTGTCAGAAAGTGTGACCCCACCCCTTCCCCCTCCCCAACTCCAGTACTGTTGGTGAGTCCAATTACTCAATGGTTTAAGTGGAGTCCTAATTAATGAGTCTGATTCCTGCCTAACACTGGCTCATTTTTAACCTGGTAAACTCATTAAACCCTTGCCCTTCATTTAGCCATGGGTGACCAGAGCATCATAATTTCAACTAAATGTGCTCAGTGATTTAATGGGCCTTGAGTTTCCCGCATTTCCTTGGTGTCGCATTTGAGGAGCTCAATCACTATAGTTAGAAGTTTATTTAGTGCAATGGGAGAGCACTCTGATTCTTCCTGAATTCAACCAAAGGCTTTAAAGACGAATGAAAGCAAACCGCTGGCTCCACAATTTCAAACGACCCATTTTGCTTTAACAGTAAATCAGCCAAGGGGTCTGAAATGCAGACAGTTTCCAGACAGACCAGATCATCTCCTGAGTTAATTAGACGGCCTGAGCTAAAGAGCAGTCCCTACCTTTACCAGCAGGTGCCAGCACTTCCTCTCGTTGGATAAGAAAGGGCCCAGGGTTTTGGTCTCTACACATTCCGAGATTTTGATATAAAGGCAGATTAAAAACAAAAACAAAGATTGCTCTCTATCTGTTTTCATTCCCAGTTGCTGTCCACTTAAGTAAAGCAAAAGGAATTCTCAGAAAGAGCTATCTGTTTTGTCATTGTCGTTACTGCTATGTTTGTGTGCATGTATAGATGTCCGATAAACTGCTCCCCCCTTCCCATGTAAAATAATTTTCAAAACTCAAACAGAAACAGGGCAAGTTGGTTTCTTATTTTAATGGGTTCTCATAAAGCCCCTGTCAATAGCAAGCTCCCAGTAAGTGTTTTATAACAGTGACAGCTTTGCAAATACTGTAACATATGTAACTTGGATTGGGTCAATACGTGACGGGGAAATCAGGCTGTGAGATGGTCGAGCTGTTCATTTTGGCTGTCTTTACAATCAATCAGCCAGGCCACCAGAGCCTGCAGTGATACTCACTGATTACAGAGAAAGCTAAAACAAATGGATTGGCCATGCTGTCTGCCGAGGCCCATTCAATAGCTACGCGCTCTGTCAATACGCACACGGGTGCCATCTTTTGAAAACCAACTATAAAATGTAACTCCCAGGTCCATCTAAAAGTGGGACTAGACTTTGGCTGTGCCCCTCCCCCTGCCCCCAAATACATTAGTTCAATTTATTTCAATATACTTTGTTGGGTAGGGTAGATTTTGCAGACAGACCCACTTCAGAAACCCAGAGTTTATGGGCTTTGGTGCCGGGCCACAGCAATAATAATTTCTACTTCACCTCAACTAGCTTCTCTTTTTCTTCTTTCTCCAGGAAACTTCTGCTTTAGTGCTTAATTCAGAAGCTTGTAAAGAGAGCAATAGTCTCAAACATATTTCCCCATCTGTGAAAATAAATAATTTTTAAAAATTTCCAGGATCCAGAAGTATGCAGGGCTCCTAAGTCCTTTCTTGTAAGCTGCACAAGTGACTGGATGTATTAAGCCACTCCGGTTCTTCATTGCATTCTTTACTTCCAGCCAACTCATCCGTGACTGCTGGCAGGATAAGTGCATTGTGTGAGTTGGCCTAATCCAAATGTCCCTTGAGTTGCTAGGTTTAGGCCAAGAGGTGCCAATAAAAATGAAGGCAGTCTCCTAGTCTTTGCCTAAACTTGATTCAAATCACATCGACTTAGAATGAATTAAGTTCATAATTTTTCTTCAGCAACTTCTTTGGTTGTAGTAGAGATGAGAGACCAAAAGCTGCTTATCAACATTTGCAGTTAGAAAAAATAAGAGGAAAATTAAAGCAAAATGAATCTATCGAAGGACAGTATTTCCAACTTCAGTGAGTTGCCTTAAGAAGAGGTAGAGGTTGAAGAGCAGATGGGCCACCACAGAAATATAGCCAAAGAAAGGGGAGGCCTCAGATATTTAAAATGTTTCCCCATCACATGATAAGTCTGAACAGCTTAGAAAAACACAAACAGAATTGGAAAATTTTATTATTTATTCATCCTAAGATACTGACTATCTTTAAGGTATGAAAGAATTGACTTCCCCTTCCCTCTTAATCAGAGTTTTGGAGGAATCAAATCAAGGAAGATGAATTATTGGTAAAAATTTGTTTCTTTAAGGGACAAAGGAACTCCTGTTCAGGGTCAGCAGAAGGAAATAGAAGGAAAGGGAAAATAATGTATTTAATCACATTAAGAAGAAAGACAATAAGATATGATGAAATAATCAAAGACTTTGAAATCTACTGTGGCAGTGACTGTAAATTGTCTTGCCAATGTACACTCCCCACCTTCCCCACATTTTTTTGGTAATAGAACCTCCTGAATTTTAGCTGGATGACTGCCCAGTTGGAGACCATTTCTCAGCCTTCCTTGCAGGTAGGCATGACCCTGTGTCTAAGTTTGACTAGTAAATGGTGTAGAAGTGATGTGTAACTTTTGGGTCATGCCCTTAAAAGGAAGTTGCTTGCCTTCCACTTTCCCTTCACCCCTTCCCAAGGATTGGAATGTGGACATGAAGGTGATGATTCATTTTTGATCATGTAGATGAAGGCAACCCCCAGATGATGGAAATATAAAAGGCACCTGGATCCTTGGATCACCTGGTGCAACAGAGCTACCCCATGCCCTTGGGCCTCCTACCAGCTTGCATGTTTACAAGGGAGGTACTGTAGTGTCCTGCCTTGCTAATCAAAGTATGGCCCTCAAGCCAGCAGCAGCAACACCTGGGAGCTTGTTAGAACTGTAGAATCTCAGGCTCCATCTCAGACCTGTTGAACTATACTCTGCATGTGAAAAAATATCCCCAGACAATTTGTATGTGTATTAAAGTTTGAGAAGCATGGGAGTAGTGGTCAAAAGCATAGATTCTGAAGCCAGATTGCCAGGGCCAAAATCCAAATCTGTGACTTAATTAGCTGTGCCACTTGTCCACTTATTAAAACTCTTTGTAACTCCGTTTTTTCACCTGTAAATTGGCGATATTAATAGTTCCCCCATTATAGGGTTGTTGTGAGGATTACATCAATTAATATATGTAAAGAGCTGGTACAAGCTATATAAGGGCTTACTATTACTTACTACTATTATTATTATCATTATTACAAAAATTTAACTTTGATCTTGTTTAAGCCGCTAGTATTTGGTCTCTGCTAAAGCTGTCAAACCAGTATCTTTACAAATTCAACCACTGTTAAAATAAGAAGATTTGGAGAAAGGTAGTAATTTTGTCAATTCCCATAATTAGGAAAACCGTACATCTTGGCTCTTTCAGGATGATCTTACAGTAAAATTCATTGACATTAAACAAATATTTATTGAGCACCAACTATTTACCAGGCCTTTCTTCTAGGTGCTGGGGATACATCAGTGAAGAAAACCAACAAAAATCCTTGCTTATATTCTAGCAGAAGTGGGTGTGGGAGAGCGAGGTAGAGAGGGAGATTTGCAAGTTTGGTCTCATAATCAGGCTGTGGTTCACACCATGTTTCCTGATTACTGGTTTGGAAAATTTAAATACGATAAGAGGAAGTGAAAAATAGATCAAAACCTCATGGGACTTACGGGGTTGTGGTTACTACAAAATCTTTCCAGGGCCAGCAAGGTTTTTGCACATGATAGAGATTTTGGGACCACAGGTAATAATTCCAAAGTGAAGGCAGAAGCACATCTGAAGGTGAAAGGCTCTACCAAATGTGAATCTGGGACACTCCTGAGTTAAATCCCTGATCAGTGTCACGCACTGCTGAAGAGCAGGGCTTTGATGAGTTCTGACCAGGAAGTATCACTTCCTCACGGAGAGGCTGGATCATAATGGAAGCTTCGTTCATATAATTTTTTGTGACATGACCAAATCTTCTGCCAATGTCTTTTAAATTGTGTTGTCTTATTATTAAGTTGTGTTATAAATATATTCTGAATATTGTTTTCAAATCTGTGACTTGTCTTTTTAGTTTCTTCATGGTTTTTGAAGAGTAAAAGTTTTTAATTTTTATGAAGATCAACTTGACAACATTTTTTAAATGGCTTGGGTTGTTTTGTCTGCTAAGAAACATTTACTTAACCCAATGTCACAAACATTTTTCCTAATTTTTCTTCTAGACTTTTTATAGTTTTAGTTCTTATATTTAAGTCTATGACAGATTTTGAGTTAATTTTCATGTACGGTGTGAGATAGAGGCCAGTTTGTTTTAAAGACTATCCGTTTTCCATCGAATTTCCTTGATCCCTTTGTCAACTATCAATTGACTGTAAGTGAAGGGTTTATTTCTGGACTTTCTATTCTGTTCCATCGATTTATATGTCTATCCTTACAACTAATATCACAGTATCTTGAGTGCTATAGCTTTATGATGTCTTGAAATTAGGTATCCAGCTTTGTTCGCTTTTTTTTTCTTTTTTACAAAATTGTCTTGGCTATTCTAAGTCCTTTGTCATTCCATATAAATTTTAAAATTACCTTGTCAGTTTCAAAAAACACAAGGATTTCAGTTGGGATTGCACTGAATCTACAGATCAATTTGGGGAGAAGTGATACCTTAAATATATTGAGTTATCTAATCTCTGAACATGGTGTATCTCTCTGTTTATGTGGGTCTTCTTTAATTTCTTTCAACAATGTTCTTTAGTTTTCTGTGTACAGGCCCTGGTATTTTTGTCAAACTTATTCTGAAAAATTATATTTTTATTCTATTCTTAATGCATCTTACTTTAAATTCTATTTTCTAACTATACATTGTGGGTATATAGTTACGTACAATTGAGTTTTCTATATGAACCTTATACCCTAGGTCCTTCCTAAATTCACTTATTGCTAGTAGCTTTAGATTCCTTAGCATGTCTTTATATAGAAACATTTCATCTGCAACAAAAGACAGTTTTATTTCTTCCGTTCCAATCTGTAAGCCTTTTCTTTTTCTTAGCCTTATTTCATTGACTAAGATCTTCAAGACAATGTGTATAGAAGTGTTGAGAGTGGATATCCTTGCCTTGTTCTTGATCTTAGGTAGCAAAGCATTGGGTATATTAGAAATTAGAAATAGCTGACAGTTACTTTTATTAAGTAATTAGGTCCAAATAATTTAATTCTTATGTCCTAATAACTAAGTGGATATCTTAAAAAATAATACACATAACACATATTTTTATCTTAACCATAATTACTTACTAATGGGATGTATGTCTCTTCTGAGCACTATGGTAGATTGATTTACATACCCCAGGGATTAATCTTATTCCCATTCCTTTGGGTGTGAGCCCATCATAAATAGGATGTTTTGAAGATGTTATTTTTAGTTAAGTTGTAGCCAACTGAATCAGGATGTGTCTTAATCCTATTATTGGAGGCCTTCTAAAGAGAAAGCCACGGGAAGAAGCCAGAAGCTGAAGTCAGCAGGAAGCCAGAAGAGAAAGAAGAGGACATCACCATATGGCGGGAACCAAGGAACCCAAGGATTGCCAGCCAGCCAGAACATTGCCAATCCTGGGAGGAAGCAAACCTTCCAGCCTCAAAAACCATGAGACAATAAATTCCCATTGTTTAAGACAAGCCAGTTTGTTGCATTTATGATAGCAGCCTGGAAAACTAAGACAGGCACTGAACAACTTCCTATATATTGGGCTCAGGTTGGATGCTGCCTACTTGTTTCACATTGATTTTCATGCAGTATTTGCTTTTCATCACAGCAACTGCTGAAAAACCGATTTTGCAAACATACGACATTATCAAAAGAAATGTAATGTAATCTAATATTGAAAGTGTGAACTATCATATTGAGCTAATAGTTTGCATACTGTCATACAGATGTTGAATATCTGTGTGTATTCCTCAAAAATTTAAAATGATACCACTATGAGTTTACTGTAGTGCCCTGTGGAAACTCAGCATCCAGACTGGGGACCAAGAGTCCAGAGTAAAATAGAAGGGAGCTGTTGAGAGCAGAATTTATTTCAAGGCTTATGTTGAATCTTAAAGGTCAACTAAATGTTTCATTCTATTATATAGCATATTTGTATTTGATTATATTTAAATATGATTTTCCCTCAAAAGTTAGAGTATAATTTATGCTTTATGAAGATGCCCCATATTTATGCTAGAGATTTCAATACCCCCTGAGACACCACTGCATAGTCCTGGGGATACCTGTACTGCAATTTGAGAATCAAGAATCCAGCTATGGAAATAAGATAAAGTATATGGGTGAGAGGTTAACCAAAAACCCAAGGCATTAGAAGCACTAATAATGGATAAGGAGGACATCAGACAGGGTAACCATATGATTTTTATAGTCTTAACCAGGACATTTCTGAGACTGAAATGGGGTGGTGTCAATAGTAATGTCAGGAAGACAGGCATATACCTGGGCCGTCCCAGCCAAACAGGGATGTATAGTGCCTGTGAGAGGGATCAGAAATCATTAATTTTGCAACTTCAGCAGGACTGTCCACACTTTAGCCAATAAACCAGCATTTCCAACCAGATTTCCTCACTCTGTATAATAGATACAAATAATACATATTTAATTCTAAGAAAATTATTTCATTTCTCTGAATTTTTAGTAACCCTGTTTCATCAATTCTAAGACACATATGTTTTCACATTTTACCTATTTCTGGAATCAGAATGTATCTTACAATTAATGACATGTCACGGTTTAAGTGGCTGCATTTATTCTTATAATGGTGTATAAAATAATGGTGAATCTTTACAGTCAATGGTGTCTTAGATTTAAAGAAAGAAAATTATTTATCTGTAATACAAAGACAATAATATTCATGTTGGGGTGATGTGAAGATTCAACAATAAATTTTGTTTGCTGGAAGGAAATGTGCTAGAGTGGATAGAAAGCCTGGATAAAAGTGGAAAGTCTCAGATTCTTGTGTTCACTTTGTTCTTTACTAACTAGCTGACATTGTGCAAGACAAGCTCTCTGAGCCCCAGTCTGAAAAATGAGAATAAAATACCTGCCCTGTCTACTTCTCAGGGTTCTTGTATCATGAAACAATCCGTGTACTCATTAGTTTTATGGGTTAATTGAGGCATAAGATAAATGTGTAAAATAAAAGAAAATGTGAGTAAAAATATTTTGTAAAGTCTAAAGGGGCACACAAATGTAAAAATTACAGGCTAAAATGTCATTATTTTTATGTTCAATTAAATCTAACCAATATTTTTGAGGCCTACTTTTGTATGTGGACCTTTGGGAAGGAGTGTTAATGTACCTTCAGTATTGAAAGGCAATTTTTGTGTGATAAGCTACCCCAAACAAACAAAGATGTGTGGCCAAGAATTAGAAACCAGTGTCTTAGGGTACCCTAAGATCCCCACTCTGCTTCTTGTGCTAACCCACCTCTCAGGAAAGGATGTAGGAAAAAATGTGGGTCTCATGGTCAGGGCTGGAGATAATCAGCAGATATTTACAGGAGAATCAGGAATGGAGGGAAGCAGGTGGAGGAGAAAAAGAGGGGGTTGGGTATTGGCGAGAAAAAGCACAATGGACAAGAAAATTCAATCCTTCCCAATTGTGGCATGTAGAAAGAAGCAACCAAACTATACAAATGGAAAGTAGGGGCCTCACATTCAATCAATCAGATGCCAGGTGGACATGGCTTTAAAAAAATGAGGCTATTATTGCTGAAGTTCATTTGACAGAGCTTTCCCTGTAAGAGGCAAGGAATGATCACTCTTGCCCACAATCGTAAAATAAAGTGCCAAGGTGATGTATCACTCCACTATTCTAATATACCCCAACCTTAAGAAGCTTCTATAAATTTGGATCCCATCTTTAAAAATTCTTTACTTTGTCATTGTGGATTAGCCTAGTCTCTGGACATAGTGGGCATTCATTAAGTGATTATGAATAAAGGAAGAAATGAACTGGAAGAATGCAGACCTAGTTATAGGATATGTCAGTTTGTTTTCATAGGGTTGAAGGGTTCAAAACTGAAGAAGAAGACATTTGCCTCCTATACTTGTCCTCACTCTTATTTCCTTAAATGCAAGACTGATTTAACATTCCTCTGGTCTATGTAGATAACTTAATAATAACTGGAACTGACTGAATGATGACAGTGCCAGGCACTGTGCTAGGAAGTTCATATGATCTCATTCAATCCTGCCAGCAACCCTGAAGTGGGCACATTGTGACCCTATTTTAGGGACAGGGAAAGAGGCTACCTTTGGAAAGATTAAGTAACTTGCCAAAGGTCACACACATGGTCAGGTGAGATCAGGTTAACCAATTTCATACCATTCTCTTAAATTCAGCATTTTTAGAGTCTCTGATAGCTCTTAGATAAGCTCAATCTACCAGAAATCACAATTGTCAATTAGAAGGAACTCATATCCTAAATAGAAAAAAATACTACAGTCAAGCCTGAAAGCTTGAAATATTCTTCTTTATGGAGAATTAGGGCAGTTGGGCTTAATTTGCCACATTCTAAGACCATCCTCACTAAAAAGTGTCACTATCGAACTGACTGTCCTTTTGTAAAATGGGAAAGACAGGTTGAACATTGCATAGGGAAAAAAAAATAAACAAAGGAAAATTTAGACTATGCTTAAAAACAAGCTTCCAAATACAAACAAAAAGTGGATAGGCTGACTAACAAAATGGTGGTATCTGAATGCTAAGGCTGGGAATATGAAATTTGGATACGACTTCTTTCCTCTTCAGCAATTGAATTAGCTGAAGAAATTACCAAGAAAAAACAGAACAGAAATGACTGCAAGCAAAAATCTTGTGGCTTTAAAATTACTCTGGGGAAAATTTTCCTTCTTAAGCCTGCAAGAATTTCTGAAAAAAATGATGAGGTAGATTTTGACCCTTTCAGCTTGATTTGTTTTTGTATTTAACACATACATATTTAATTGAATTTGAATATGTTTACAACACCCAGAGGTGAAACAATTTAACAGACACATTTAGCATGACCTTGTGACTTATACAAAGTAGAACAGAATAACTTTTCCTCTCCAGTCTATTTCCCTGGAATAGAACATACATTGTACCACTGTTATTAAACTATTTTTCAATAGTTCAACTCCCAGTACTAGCATGAATAAATTTCTCCTCTCAGTATAGAAAGCAATTCACCATTTTCTTTTCACTTTCTTAATCACATCAAATCCTTCAACAAGCTCACTTACAAATACAACTAGGTGAGTATAGTTCTTAATTCTTGCAAACAACATTTTCCAATAGATGAATACCTCATCATCTATGCCAGAATGCGTCAGTCAGAAATGGTCTTCTGAGTCCATAGTTTACTTCCTGTCAATTTCCTTTCATAAAGCACATCGCAGAAACTTTATTCATTAGCTTTCTGAGTCAGTCCTCTCATGTGGGCACTCTAATGTAATTTATATTTAGTTCTTCCCGTGCTTCTAGCCCTTTATATCAAACTCTCCTATTAGCTCTGAGAACAAGTGAGCCAACTGAAAAAGGGTTTGAACCCTTGGTGAACTTCGTCATAAAATACTTCAATATGATAGAATCGGAATGTAATCTTCATTAAGAATTTCCACCACCTGCTTGCTAAAGCCACAGCACAGCTCCACTCACAATCAACATGCAGAGGACAGCATTAGTTAACGTAGTTAGACAAATGGTGAGATCTCCTCGTGCTTGTTCATCAGCGCCAAGTGGGAAGGAACTGCTAGATATAGGCATGAGGTTTTGAGGGTTGGCTCAGGCTTGTGCATCATTTTATTGGACAACTTTCTTTGCATCCTTGGAAAACAAAAAGCTGGAATACAAGTAATTTTCTACTTTTTCAGTTAATTCAGTGTCAATTTCCAACTTTCCTAATGAAAGTGGAGGATGTTACTAGCTGTCTGGCATTGGGCAAGCCATTTAACCTCTTGATGGCTCAGTTTCCTCATCTTTAAAAAGGGATGATAACTATATCTACCTCATTGAGTTGCTATGAGGATTAAATGAGCAATACAGATAAAACCCTTTGAAAGAGGCTGGTTATCTATCATTATCATCATCATCATCATCTTTATTCTGCTGACTCTGCTTTACTTTGTTTATCTGGACACCCTGGGGAGCTCACAGTGTGCCAAGATGGGCCACAGTGAGTGATTTGGTTCTGAAGCCAGCAGCCTCGCTTGCCCTTTTCTTTTTAAACCTACATTCCTCAAGCACTTACTAAGTGCCAGGCACTATGCTAAGCTCTTTGCAAACATTTTCACGTGTACACCTTATGGCAACTTTAACAGGATAGATACTGTTATAATTCCCATTTTATAGATGAGGAAATTAGAGTTTGAAAAAATTAATTTGCTTATGGAATCAAGATCAACTGGTGCTAAAAGTGGATGGACTTCTTTTATTTTATATTAACTTTGTTTCAAGTGTGATGATAACTTCAAGACTAATTGTGATAAATCTCTTTAGGACTGAAGGGACCTTTACATTTCATGGAGTCCACACGAAGGAGTTGAGGTGAGGCAAGGGGCTCACAGCTACTTGTGACCAGACCAGGATCAGAATATTTCCAGAGGCTCTTCCTCTTCAACTACTGATTTCCATCTTCATATTATTTTACATAATTAACAGATCCTTCAAATGTGAAAATATTTAAACTGAGCATTCCTCTCAGTGTATGAGTTTTTCAGCTAGGCAAACATACACTTAAACAGAAAATCAATAGAAGGCAGAAAAGGAATACTTGGGATAGGTTTTTAATTTAATTTAAAATTAAACACAATTGCTTTGAGTAAGCAACATCTTAAAAGATGGCATTAAAGTCATACTCCAGCAGCCACAAATATGATAATAAAAGGTTTATGGTGTCTGTTTTGCCAGACATTCTTCAATCCTATTTTCTTTCTATGTTAAAAACTAGCACGGAACTGAGGAAATTAAAAACAGTCGTCTTCTTTCAGTTTCTCTAAGCTTTCTCCTCTCTTAAGCTTTAATTCCTTAGGATGGGGAAAAAAAGGGAATTCCCTATTTCCTACCCCTGCCACCCTCATTGTTCTCCCCACCACTAGTGTGCACGCACATGTGCGCATGCGCACACACGCACACACACACACACACACACACACACACACAATTATTCTTCCCAGAATTAAATCTCCTTTTTCTTTTTTCATATATTCTTCCTCACAAGCCCCATTCCCTCTCCTCGAACCTAAACTTCAGAACTTGGCTCAGTGACATTCACTCAAGATCAAAGTTAAATGATAATTTCCATGAAAACCAAAGTAATTTCAGTCTGGCTCCCTCTCTCCCTGAAAGCCTGGGTTTCATGCCAGTGAAACACTCTCAAATTCCACACTTCCCCTTCTCCTCAGGATGAAACTCCCCTCTCCCTCTTCCTTTCTTCTGGTGTCTCTTCACTTCAAGCACATTACTGCTTTTCTGCAGAAATGTCAGCAGACACTTTCAGCTTCAAATTCAAAAGTTTGGCTACTTTTAGTCTCTCTTGAGGATAAGCAATGCCTATGAGTTAGAAGGTGTTTAAGTTTCTTATCTGCTAAAACCAATACCCTATAATGGGTTTGCTTAAACAATGGAAATTTATGGGTTCATGGTTCTGAGGCTAGGAGACATCCAAAATCAAGGTATCAGCAAGGTGATGCTTTCTTCTCTAGGACAGTGGTATTTTGGGACTGGCTGCTGGTGATCCTTGGTACTTGCATTTTCTGCAACATGGCAATGCACATGGAGGCCTCTCCTGGCTTCTCTGTCCATCTGACTTTCACCTTTGCCCCTAAAAGACTCCAGTAATCTGAATAAAAGCCCATCTTGATTCAGTGGGGCCACACTTGAACTGAAGTAAAATCTAGAAGAGATCTTATTAAAAATGGGTCCATATCCACCAGAATGTAGACCAAGACCAAGAACATGTCCAAATTGGGTTGCACAGTTCCATCTACCACAGAAGGCTTGAGGCTAAGTAGGGATAAAAAGAGCTAGAAGGGTGGAGGAGAAAGTTGGAAGAGAGAGGGAGGGAGAGGAGATGAAGTGAAGATGGAAGGAAATTCAGATTTAGTGACTTTCTATGTTGGGTATCACTGTAGGTGTGAGAAACATATTCTCATTTTATAGATTAGTAAACTCAAGGTCACAAATTTTTCAAGGTCACAGAACTAGTGAATGGCTTAGTTAAACTACTAACCTGAGGCTGTCTGACTCAAGTCCAGTTTTGTGCAAGGGTATAAGATCAGTGACATAAATATGGGCAGAGTAGGAGAAGCTCTATGCAACCCCATGACACCACCCTTATACCCTTCTGATGAATTATCCTAAATTATCCTAAGTATGGGTTGAAAACAACCACAAGCAAGCCAGAGTCTGGCCAAGGACCCTGCTCCCTCTCCTTTTCTCATCATCCCTCCATGCTTAATAATAGGTATGTATCTAAGTAGCAACTTCATTGCAGGGAAGCTGAGGAGGTTCAGATTTTGCCCTTAAGGGGAAGGGAACCCTTTCTGAAATCATGGATATTTTTTAGGACACTAAATAAAGTCATAATTAATAGGTGTCTTTAAATGCAAAAATAGTTCAAAATCACAAACTGGAGAGTTAACTGATCCCAAAGTCACTACCTGGAGAGTTAACTAAAAATAGGGGGGCTTCATATTTCCCTTTTAGCAAGATGTCACCCGAGAAGTTTCATACAAATGAAAATAATTTCTCCTCAACAAATGGAACTACTAATTCTGCACATAGTTAGGAAACACCTTCAGAAAGGAAAAATACAGTGTTATTATTTTTTTATTTTGAAAGGAAGTTGAAGGAAAATAGCAAATTCCAAACACAGGAAATCACCCTAGTGTCTACCTCCAGTAGGAGAGCTCATTTTGTATTTTGTAAGTTTTTGAGAAAAACATTCAACTCTAATAAGTAGCTATTTTAGTATTATTCCTTGGGTGTTAAATTCATTTGTCGAGAACAGCGTAACACCACGGGATGAATAGGAGTTACCAGGCATTCTAGGGATTATGACATGAAATGTTCATATCTCCATTATTAAAAATGAATGTTTTCCTTTGCTGCCTAGTGGGAGGGAAAAAAAAAAAAGAAAAGAAAAAGTACTCTACAGATTCTATTAAAACAAACAAATAAACCAAATCCTAGAGCATATATTCAATATAATCTTGGCTTGACATGAGGTCCAGACATAATAATAAGAATCAGGATAGCAGTTTTCCTGATCTGATTAGGCAAGAATATAAGGAAAGTTAGGCAGAATTAACACTTAATGGGGGTTCTCTGTGGCACTTTTGGCCCCGATTCTCCATTCTCGGATACTCCTCCCTCTATCCGTGCCTGCTGCCATGCAACTTGATAGTACTCTCCCACTCCTACTCTGGGCTCAGCCTTGGGACCTGCTTTGGCCAATGGGATGATAGGAAAGGTGATGCAAGCAGAGAACTGAAAAGATCTTATGAGTTTCCACTTGTCCTTTCCTCTGCTATAACCATGTTAGCCTGCTAGAAGACGAGAGATACACGGAACACAGCTAAGTCACCCCCATCATTCCAGCTGAGGCCATCCTAGATCAGTTGACAACCAGCTGATCCTCACACCCATGAGCAAGTCCATCAAGACCAGAAGAACTGCTGAGCTCAGCCAAGATCAGCAAAGCCTCCTAGCACACACCCCGAGATGCACAAGTTTTAAGTGCTTATTTTTGTGTGGTTTTGCAGTGGCTTGTTATACCAAAATTAATGTCACAGTACCTAAGTGATACAAAACCTAGAGTGAGGAAATGGTTTCTGGATATCATAACATTGTAAGTTGTGATGCATGTTATTTGAAAGCTAAGAAGGGATTTATGTTAAGACAGTCTGGTGTCCTATATGGGTAAGCCACATCTAGGTAAGGGGAAAGATTCTCACTTAAAAGATGAGGTTATTCCCGGTAATAATCACTCAGGGAAAGGAATCTCTCTCCAAACTGAAACTGAATCTGAGAGTATGGATCATAGTCAAGTGGGTGAGATGGTAGGGTCTCTTCTGGGCAGGAGCCTTGGTCTAGGAGGGGACTCCTCTAAGGGGCTACTCAGAGTGGCTTGTGCTTTGTGGGCACTGACAAGGAGCTGAGAAGTGAAGGACCCAGGAGGTTCCATGCAATGATGATGGCAAAATGATGATAGCAGACACTTCCTGAGCGGGTGCTTATTGTATGCCAGGTGCTATACTCAGCTCTCAATACATATCAGTTCATTTAATTTTCAAAGCCATCCTACCAGCTAGGTATTATTTTTTCCTCACTTTTTTCATGAGGAAACAAACTCAGAGCTATTAAGTGACTTGCCGAGGATAAACAGCAATTAAAGAGTAGAGCTGGGTGGTGACCAATCTGGCTCAAGAGCCTCTATGCCCTACACAGGAAGCAAGTTGGGTTAGGACCATAACTTTATACTTTGTAAGCTGGGTTGTTCATATACCTTGTACTCAGTTCTGACTGTGCATGGGTAGGATTTTTGTTCTCACGAGGACCAGAGTGTTAGGACACACTTCCCCTCTTCCCTCTTGACCCTCTACGAGGCCAACGTCATGGTGGGCAGCAGTAAAGGAATAGATAGGGAGAGCTAGAGTGGGAGTGAGAGCAAGAGAGGAAGCAAGAAGAAAATCCTAATGGGAAGGTAAACTTAGGGGATAGAGTCAAGTGTCCTTAGTCAGAGGCTTTACCTCCCTTCACCTTTCCCCGGGAGATTTTCAAGCTGGTGCTATGCCTTAGAAGTTCTGAGTTTAATTTTACTGACGCATCTTGAATTTCTTTATGTTTTGCGTGTGCCAGGCTCTTTGCTAAGCATTTCACATACATTATGCATTGAATTCCAACAACAACCCTTCAATGAAGGAAGATATTTTTATCTTTAGTTTTAAATATCAGTGCTACTTAAAGTGTGGTTCCCGGACTGGTGATGGGCTGTGAGCTGTTTCTCTCTAGTCTATGGCAAAATGATGCAGAAATTGAGAGTAGGTGTTTAGAAAGTTTTAACAATTAGAGTAATTGTCTGTCTGTTGAATCTAATAATCTAAAATTTGAGCATGTATTTTGTATGTCTATTTTTTTCACTTTTTAGTGATTCACTTTAAAATACTTTTCCTAAGTATTTCATTTTCCTAAAATGAATAGGATATTTTAAAAAGTAGTTTGAGAAGCACCACTCGAAATAATGGAATTGAGACTCAGGGAAATTGAACAACACGTAAAGTTTCAGTACTAAGAGGCAGGGCAGGACTCAAACTCAGTCTAAATCTGATGCCCATGAAATCATTTATTTTTATTAAAATTAATGTCCAATTGGACCAAGACTGTGCCTGCCCACACTGCCTCTTTAAATAATGATGCTGAGCTTGATTTTTTGGAGGGTGGAAGAAGGGTTGGTAGCCTTGGGTTTTTATATCAATGATCAGTCAAGTCATCACAGAGCATTAAAAAATCTGACCCAAGAGCTAGACTTTAAAAAATTAAAATAATGCTACCAGTGTGATCTGATAGTAGGCATGGCCCATGGAATTCACTCAAGACATGATTCATGCCAAGTGTTGCTTCAAAATATCAACAGTATTTTCTTTAGCAACTTCTGTAACTCCGTAAGGGAGAAAAATGGGAGATACATCAAATTCTCATTTCAGAAAAATTGTCTAACAGTCCCTACATTCAATGAAGCAGCTCATTTTGTAGTTTAAAATTCAAAGGAATTTCTTCCTATCATCTGTTAAAATAAAATCATGCTGTGATTGTGGCATGGGATAGAGGACCGACATGGGCTTTGGAGTAAAACACACTTAGGTTTGGGTCCTGCCTTTGCCATTTTTATACTCTGTGACTTTGGCACCATGCTGACATTTCTGAACTTTTTATCTCATTTATAAAATGCAAATAATTCATACTTTGTAGGATTCTGGAACAATTTAATAAGGTAACATAAAAATTGCTCTCATAGAGTATGAAGTAGGAGGATTATTATATGAGGCATGCCAAAACCAGATACATCTAACCATTTTGTTTGAGATCCTGTCAAATCTCCGGCTATACGGTCTCAAAATAATTAATTACAAATTTTTTTTTTTTTTAAAGTCTTAGCTAATAGTTGTATTTTTTTTTTTTCAGTAAGGTACAAAGCAAGGTTATTTGACTCAATTTTAAAATTTGATTTAACTTAATGGTTTGCATGTTTTGTTTTCATGTATGAAGAGTCAAATAATACAGGATGTTCTTGACTATCGTACAGTGAAAACTGTTTTCATTGAATTTATATCTACTCATTTTTATAGATTAACTTGATCTTATTTTACATGGATGTTGGGTGAGTCAAATCAGATTGTGTAATATATAGTTTCTGGCACATGGTAAGCACTGAGGATATATTTTCCATCTTATTCCACTTTATTTACAAGTGCTATAATTTTTAGGTCAATGTCACTATATGCTTTGATTTGATTATGCACAATGATTCCTGTTTCTGAGCCTCTTAAATTGTAGGTTTTAACAGAATGAATGAGATCATTTGTACTTGGAAAATGGAAATATGGGCACCAGTAATTTAAAGCTGCCAGGAATTTGCCCTGAAACCCTATGTTGAAATTTTCTCCAAATGAATGATAATAAAATATCTATGATAAATGATTCTCAAGCTCTGTACGCCAGCTAGTTTCTGATGCAGCATGGAGCCTTTGGCATTTCCCCAGTAATTGGGCCCTAAATTGTGTCAATAAGTGCTTGTGTACTGTTTATAGTGTTGCCTGTTTTTGCCTTTAACCATTCCAATATTCTTTTCTGAGAAAAACACAAACCTGTGCTTTAGAACATTAATTGGTTTTCCTTGCAATGTCCCAGGGGATCTGAAGTCAGAGCCTCTTTTGGGAGCTCATTTTAGGCAACACTGGAAACTGTTTCCGAACAGGATTAGTGTAAAAACTACCTGGAAATGTTTAGTAATTTTATTTCCACCATTGGGCTGTCATTTTGTTTGAACCTACATATTTTAGGTCCTTCCAGAGCAGGCATGAAAACTAGTTCACGGGTTATTTAAGCATTAAATGAAATTATGTATATAGAGGTATTTTCCAAATGATCAATAATACACAAAAGATATATAAAGGTCAGATACTGTTACTATATAGGACACTTTTACTTCTCCCTGGTCCCCTCTCCTCATGGTCACAAGATGGCTGCCACAGCCAAATGTCACATACTCATATGTCAGTGTCTTAAGCAGGAAGGAAGGGTGAGAGGCTTTCTCACAATTATCTTTCTTTTTGTCAGGCAGAAAATGTTTCTCAGAAGCCTCCACCACAGATTTCCCTTAAATTTTCAATGGCCAAAACTGGGACATGCACTTATCCCCAAAGGAAGGCAATGGAATTATCAATTGCAGGTGAGGGGAAACAGGATTACTATGATTACTTTGGGCCAAAGGAACATAAATTGGTCTGATTTAAATGTCTGAGATATCTAGTCTCTGGTCCCAAGAGCCTAGCCCAGCTTTTTGGGGTCCCTTACTTTCATCTTAGTACTCACTGGACATCTTGACTGCATATTCCAATTTTGCTATGTAAATATACTCAACATTTCCACGAAGGAAAAATAGCAATCTCAAAAAAATCCTCCAAATGTGCCTGAACTCTGCTACCTGGATTCTTCCAGGTCCATCTTCTTTGCACTTCTTGCCTATTCAGGGCAACAAAGAAATGGGAGAAAATAATGAGCTTTGGAATCTGATGGATCTGAGTCTGAGTTATGACTCCCTCACATCTTACTTTAGCCAAGTGATGGAACCTCTTTGGACCTTGGTTTCCTCATCTGCACAAGGGAGATAAAGATATCTGCTCCATACAGTTCAGTACAAGAATGAAAAGTACCCAGTATGTAGTAGGCATCCAATAAAATGATGTATTTTTTTGTTATTTTCATTCTCATGCCACGCAATCAATTCCTGTGATTGCACAATCTTTAAGTTGGTTCCAGTTCTTCACTTGGTTTACTTGAGTTGGACACCTGGTTTTTGATGGTGTATCTTAGCTTTAACCCTGTACTCCTTCAGGACATACTCATTGCTTCTGATATCTGCTATCCATTTATCAATTCCAACACAATTCTGGATAGAAGATGCTCAGGCCCCTGTGTCCCTGTCTGAAAGACACAGCAACAATAAATTTTTTGTAAATGTAAAAAGAAGAGAAATTGAACAAGCATATGAGAAAGTGCAACAAAGGCGTGCAAAGTCTACCTGCAGTCATACTGAAGGCTGGACATGAGGCTAATTGCAATTGTTATCATAGGCCCCGGCAACATGAATTGTGATGTGTTTGTTTCTTAGCACTGCTGTAACAAATTACCACCATTTTGATGGCTTAAAACAAGAGAAATATAATCTCTTACAGTTCTGGATGCAGGAAGTCCAAAATCAAAGTGTTAAATGAAATTATGTATATAGAGGTATTTTCAAAATGATCAATAGTACACAAAACATATATAAAGGTCAGATATTGTCACCATATAGGACACTTTTACTTCTCTCTGGTCCCCTCTCCTCATGGTCACAAGACGGCTGCCACAGCCAAATGTCACATACTCATATGACTGTGTCTTAAGCAGGACATTAAGTCCAAAATCAAAGTGTCCACAGAGTCTTCTATCTTCTGCCTTACCATTTCCTGGGAGATCATGATCTCTTTGATGACTCTAGGGAAGAACCTTTCCTAGCCTCTTCCTAGCTTCTGATGGTGGCAAGCAATCCTTGCTGTTCCATGACTTATAGCTACATAATTCCAGTTTCTGTCTCCATCTTCACACGGTCTTCCCCCGCCCTAGTTCTGTTTCTCTTCTCTTCTTATAAGAACAACATCATATAGGATTAAGGGCCCACACTACTCCAATATGACTTTATCTTAACTAATTATGTCTGCAATGACCCTATTTCTAAATAAGATCGCACTCACAGTTACTGGGGCTTAGAACTTCAACATATCTTTTGGCAGGACACAATTCAACCCATAACAAGCAACAAGGACAGTGAAACTTCAGAGAATAGCATCATCTAGTATGGAACACGAGAGCTATAGAAACAGAGAGAGATAACAAGAGACAATAGATCAGAAAAATATAGAGAGGGATTTTAGCATGACCCAAGCCATTGTGGTGAGTGAACTGTTGAGAAAAGGCCTGGAAGCTCAAGAGATATTAACATTTCTGTATTTTTCCGTTAAAATAAGGAAACACTTATAATTAGTTATATTTTTAAAATTTATAAATATTTTTATAATATTAGTCATATATATTAGTCATTTTTAAATACTCTTTTATAAGGTACATGTTTTAAGTTATACTCAAGTATTTTAAAAATTTAATTTAATTATTTTATTTTTGGATATAAAGATCATCAAATGAAGCCAAATGTCATCTCTATAAAATCTATCACAGTTCAACCTGGGTCTTACCAAGGAGTATCCCTAACTGGGTTTATCTGAACTCTACAAGTACCAGAAGTGAGGTGAAATGTCTCTCAAGTATTTACCTGCTCTCATCTGTTGTTGAACTTGAGTTAGGAGCTTAACCTAGGAGCAACTGCATAGGATGCTTCTTGATAGGATGGATTTAACATTGCCATCAAATTGTTTTTGTTCCTGTTCCAGACCACCTATTTGGATTCTATGCACTTCTCCACACCAGCTGTTGTAATGTTCACTGCACACCTGACATTGGTTTGTCTACATTACTGGTTTTTTGATCCTTTGCTTTGCCTTGTGTTCTGGAAGAGTAACTGTTTTTGTTTGTTTGTTTGTTGTTGTTGTTTTTGACTGCTGGTCAGGGTCTTCTATCTCCTGCCTTACCATTTCCTGGGAGATCTGCATCTCATGGTTTTTAAGATGCAATGTTTCTTCTGACTTCAATTACAGATATGCAATCTCTTTCCACTACTCACCAGGTCCCGGCGACTCAGCCCTGCCCTCCTGACTGGCTTCTGGCATCTTCCGGACTGAACCAATTCTCTGTGGTTCCTGCCTTGAGCCCCCAGTCTACTTGAAATTCCCGGTTTCAAATTCTGAACTTATGGCCTGCTGTGCCTTTCAGTTCGGGACATTATGGCATGCCTCCCCAGATTCTGAGCTGTGTTTTAATACAACCTCCTCTTTGCAATAGTGAGAAAGCAGAGGGTAGAAAAGAAACAAGCATCTCATCAGCACTGTCCCACTTTCTTGGGCTCCGTAGCCCCCGAGGGCAGGGCCCAACACCACAGAGATAACAATAAAGCTTTACACTGAGTGGCTGCTTAGAAAACATCCCGTTTTCTTTCACTAGTATACCCATCTGTCCCTACTTTTTCAAACAAGTACAACTCCCAGATTCAGAACATGATCAGTTTCATTTCCATGGACTCTATAGAGAAGTAACTTTCATTTCCTTAAATCTAAATGATGATGATGATGATGATGACGACGATGATGATGGTGATACTCCTCCTTCTCCTCCTAGCAAACCTTTAACGAGTGCTTAACTCATCCCACTCCTCACTCCAACCCTCCAGGGTAACACTATTGTCATTCCCACTTTATACTTGAGGAAACTGGGAAACAGAGAGGCACAGTAACTTGCCCAAGACCACACAGCAAATAATCATCAGAGACAGAAATCAAATTTACACATTCTGCCTTCAGAGTCTGGGCTCTTAATCACTATGCTACATGTCTCAGGACCTTTAGTACGGCACTTGGTATGAGTATTTAAACAAATCATAGAGGATATGCAATTTATGGATTTTGATGGGAATTTGTCAGAAAGAGTTTAATGAGTTTGAAAAAAAATGTTGCAAAGAAAATAACATAATTTCTGCCCTATCCAAATGGAAGATCATGGGGAAGTGTGATAATGCCATGAGAAAGCATATCGTCATGTATATATCCCAAAGTGGCATATTTAAATGATTACAGACTTAAGGGTGCTTTTGTCATCTTCATACTGAAGAAGAAAGCTGGACAGAAGCTATAGAAAGCTAAGTCTGTGATACAATTTTCAATGCCAACATTCCCTAGCAACATTTCTTTTAATAATTATGGCGGCTAATAGTAGGTGTGACTCCTTATATGTATATAATGCCTTACAGTTTATAAAGCACTATTACATGAATTTTAAAAATTTTATCTTCCCAACAGTCATTTGAAAAAGAATAGGTCAAATATTTCATTTAATTAAATGAGTAAAACTGAGGCACAAAAATTAAGTACCTTGTTCACAGTAACACCAGTGGTGGACGATGGCACCAAGACTGTTTTTCAAGCTGTGGATCCTTAGTCTATGGCCTTGGCATTAAACTATAAACAGATCCAAAATAAATGAATTTAAAGGAGCTTTTAATATCTGGAAAATAAAATAGAGTAAGATAAGTAATCATTGGTCTGAAATGCCCAAGAACTGACTTAAACAGGATTATAGAAGTTCTTCATATCTTCAGAGATGTTCCACATAACTGATTTTAGACTTACCCTTTATGCTACTAGCATATGCTCCCCTTTCTGTTCAGAAGAGGACACAGTACTCTGATGTGACAAGTGGGGGCAGTTAGGGAAATTGTTTTCAGTGTAAAACAAACATGGGATTAATGTGTAGACTGTCCAAGGAACTTTTACAAACAACAATAAAAATAGAAGACACAATAGGAAAATGGCAAAGGATTTGAAAGAGCAAATAAAAAGTAGGAAACTTAAATGACAAGTATATGAGAAGATGGTTCAGCCCATTAAAAATCCTAAAAATGCATTATCCTTATCAGTTTAGACAAAATTAGAGAAATGCATGACACCAGTGTTGGGGATGAGGTGGGGAAGGGAATCCTCATGCAGAACTGGCATTAGTGTGAGTTTAGTACTTTGCACAGTTGTTTGGGAAAGCAGTGCTTGGTGAAATTGATATACGTGTACTTTATAACCAATAATTCTGCTTTAGGGTATAAACCTGAGAGAAATCTCCAAACGGGTCCCTAAAGGAAAATGCATAACTTTGCAGTATATTATGGCAGGGAGTTGGGGAAACCTACTGAGTCCTTCATTAAGGGATTGGAAGAGTAAAATGTGCAAGATACATTCAATTGTATATTATGACTCTGCTAAAAGCAATAAATAGATGATAAAAACAGTAATACAAAGAAATCTTAGTACTGAATGAAAAAAGAAATATCTAAAGTGTAAATCCACTTATGTAAATTACAAACACTTTCACAGATGGGGTTAGAAAATCATCACTGGTTGCTAAATTTGGTAGATGAAAGTTGGATGAATAACAGGACATTTACATAATCCCAGAATATTCCCCCATAAATTACTTACAAATTACAAAATGGAGAAACCTGGGGGATACCACCTTAACCAGATGATGAAAGTTAATATCACCAATATTGGAAACAACTGATGTTATATGCCTCCCTATATGATGCACCAAGAAACACTATTAACTCAATGATACTTCTGCAAAATGGCATAACCTTGTGATTACAAGGAAACAATAGACACACCCAAATTGAGGAACATCCTACCAAATAACTGACCCATACTTATCAGAAATATCAATGTTATGAAAAACAAAGAAAGGCTAAGAAACTGTTCCAGATTAAAAGAGACTAAAGAAAAATGCAAAATAAGCATACAGAGCGATCCTGGATTAGGTCCTAGACCAGAAAAAAGATTATGATAAAGAGAAATATTGCAAAATTGAATGAAATTTGAATATGGACTGCAGATTATATAATAGTATTGTATCATGGTTAAATTCCTGATTTTGATGTTTGTGCTGTGGTTACATAAGCAAGTGTCCTTGTGTTTAGGAAATATTTGCTGATGTGTTAAGGGAAAAATCTTCAATCTACATTCATGTGTTATAGGAAAAATATATGTTGTGTTTGTATGTGTATGTGTGTGTGTGTATGTGTATAACGATAGAAAGAGAGAGGAAGTAGGTGGGGTAAAATATAAATAATCGGTGAATCTAGGTAAAGGGCATATGTCAGCTCCTTGTACTGTTCTTGCAACTTCTCTGTATCTTTGAAATTATATCAAAATAAAAAGTTTTTTAAAAAATGTGCACAAAACTTCAAGAAAGTACAGTAAAAACAACTAAAGGTAGATATGGAATACATTAGATTGGTGCCTTGAGGAAGGGGGAAAAGGGAATTGGGATAAGAATAAACAAGAAAAATAATTAAATAAAACCAGAGTGGGGCCTTGCCTCAACTGATGATGGCTGTGGGCCAGGAAGTGAAGAGCAAGATGACGTCCACAATGCAGCAACATCAGAAGGAGACCACAGCAGAGAGATAGGTGCAAGCCCCTTACGTGAAGAGGAGTCTGGAGAAACTTCTGAGACATTAATTTGGACTTGGCTTACTGAATCTTTCCCTTTCCCCTGTATTTCAGTTAAGTAGCTTGTTGCGGGGATTTTTTGTAAGGCAGAAAACAATAGCTATTTGAAAACAACTGTACCTCCTGTCTTTTGCAAAAGCCTCAACCCATTGAGGATATTAAACAGAGGGGTATTTTTGAGCATGTTTAGAGGGCAGAAATAGAGATTTAACTCTGAAAAAAAAAGAAGCTGAAAGTCAGAGAATGAAGAGGTTGCCTCAAGGTAATTGAAGGTGGCCAGGCTGTGGATGTGAAGCTCCTATACCACCAAATAGTCCACGTCCCCATTGGACCAGAAAAGACCATTCTCCTGAGTCAATGGGAATCTCATAGTAGGCAGGGTGGATGGATAAGTGATGGCCAGGGGGTCTCCCTGATGATGTGGTGCTGGGTCTTTCCACAACCCTTATTGATAACAAATAAAATTTCCTACTAGGATCGATAGATGGGTGCTTAGAGTTGGATTTAATTTGTTTGCAAAGAATAATAAGAAAATGAACATTTCTGCACTCCTGAGTTTGTCAACTAAAACTCCAGCCTGCCTCAAATATATGCTCTTTATAAAATCGCCATTTACCCAAGCAGTTTTCCAACTTTACAAGTTGCGTGTAATACCCTGTATAATATTTTGTCACCACCTACACCATTCAATATTTTCATGATATTTAAATGAATAGATATAGGAACCATTTTTATCTGTTCCTTAAGAAGAGAGCTTTAGAAAGAAATAAGTTCCAAAGCACTGTTGTTCAGAAATACTCCCTAGTTGTTCTCTTTAACCTACTCCATATCTTTTTTTTAAAGTAGAAGAGTATGTCAATCAAACAGATAGGAAATGTGACCTTACTATAAATTCCGCAGTTTTCAAAAGTCTGAGGGTAGCAAGGGATGAGAAAAGGGGATGGTGCAACAAATGTCATGATACTCAAGACAAATTCAAGGAAAGGAAAGGGCATATGTTTTTCTTCAAGATACATAACAATTTTAGAAATATCAATTGTTCCCCAACTCCCTCTAAACAAAACAAGAAAGAAACAAGGCTTGGAGCAGTGGGGAAAATGGAAATTAAATTCTTTGAATTGCCAGAATTGAGGTGAGCAAACAGAAAAGCTATCTTCTTGCTAAATGAGTGGCTGGTGAGGGAGGAGTGAGGAAAGCATAGGTAAGAAGGTTCTGATAGCAAAGGGAAAAGAGAAGAAGAAAGAGTCAGATGGTTACGAAGGAAGCAAATTTATCTGCACGTTGAGGAAAATTGACATCCTGGCATAGGAAGAATTTAAGATTAATTGAGATCATAAAGTGTCAACAAAGGTTCAAATACGGTCTTTGTGCTTGTAGTGGCACGTGTTCTTTCTTTTTAAAGTGCTAAGTTAGATCTTTGTGTACAGCTGTGCGAAGAGCTTAGGAATGAGATAGTGATTGCAGTAACTAGAACATCTCTCTTTCTGGCAACTTCACAGCATCTTGAGTTTAGACCCGACATGATGCCTGTCCTGGCACACCTGGGATGGTTTAGAAGCCTCTTCTCAAACTTTCATGTCGCATACAAATCACCTGTGACCCTGATTAAACATTCTTGTTCAGTATGTCTGAGGTAGGACCTGAGAGTCTGCATTTTCAGGTATTCCCAGGTGATGCCACTACTGCTGGTTCACAGCCCACACTTTGAATAGCAAGGGCCTGGAACACATGGTTACAGATACACATGTATATTCAAAGATGAGCAATATGCACGTACATATATGAGCTTGGTCCCATATACAGGTACAAAGAAAGCCATTCATTTATTCATATAGAGACAATTTTTCGAGTGCACTTTTTATGCTAGGCTCTATACACATATGGACATACATAGAACAACTTTTAGGACTGATCTTTGCAAATGGATTTTAAAATTACAAAAGATCCCTTTGTTTTCCCAAGGCATTCTATCATTATCCAGCATCAATCTCTTGAGCGGCTTTACTTTCCTACTCTTATTTACCAGTTAATGTTAGATGTTTTTCACAGGCAGAAATATTCCTGCATGTGAAAAAGGTATGTCTTGTGACTGTCTGAAATTCTTAAAATAGCAGTATAGCATACAGGCAAAAACATAGGTATTGAAATGAGAAGGCTTGAGTTCAAACCTGAGCTTATTCACTTGTTAAACAACTTTAACCTCCTTGAGCTCCAGTTTCTGCATTTGCAACCTGGTGACAATAAAACTTCCCTCATGGGGACAGCTGTTCATCTAATTCAACAAATATCTTTTGTAGGTTGATTGCCTAATAAGGACATAGAAATGAACTTCAATCAATTTCTTGACTCAAGGAACTCATAGTCTACTGGAGAAAACAATCATAATATGTACATATAATAGCACATGGAGGAAGTGACTAATTTTACGTGGGAGATGGAGTGATCTTCTCAGAGAAGGTGAAAGCTGAGCTGGGCTTTGAAGAATAGAAGGGAAAGGAGAGAACAGAGCTATGCTTCTCATACTAAGAAGTATCCAAATCACTGGGACTGTGGATCCTGACTCAGTACCTGGGGAGTGGCGTATTATTTTGTCTTTCTAGCAAATTCTAGGTCATGCTGATGCTGTTGGTCTTTGGACCCACACTTGGAAAAACAAGGGTGTAGGACATTTCAGGTTAAGGATAAACCAGCATAATGGTGACAGTGGGAAAGGCTGGTGGGTTTAGAGAACATCAAGCAGCTCAGAATGTTGCACCATCAAATGCAGGGAAGGAAGCGGTAGGTGATGAAGCTGGAAAGTCAACAGGGTTAGATCAAGAAGAATTATATTACAAGACATACAATTCTTCCTGGAACATAGTGGGCATTCAGAAATAGCTTCTTTCCTTCACCCATGATGTTTAAAATCCCATCAATAAGAAAAGAATGGAAGGAATGCTCAATATGAGAGAGACAGCCAAATTTTTAAATTTCACTTGAGCGCTGCCTCTATTTAATTCACAGACTTCTCCAGATGGAAGACATCCATATGGTCATCTCACCTGCCTCAATAAGGGAAGTTAACCCCTCTGGCTCAAATAGGGCTCAGCTAAAACCACCACGAACCGAGAGCCAAATATTCCATCAGGACAAAATTGTTGTGAGAGTTAAATGAGATAGCATGAGCAATCCTAGCATATAATATATGCTTAACTTCTCTTCTCAATTTGAGAGAGGGGCAGCTTTCTGTATTGTGACTTCATACATAGGCCAGTGACTTGTATTCCCACTCCAAAATACTGCTCTTAGCTACTTTGCATTATTATAGTTTTATTCCTTTTGTTTAAGACTTTTATCTCGACTACAAAGAAAATATTCCCAAGAGGTTAACTCTTGTCATTATTTGTCAACTCCTTTTCATGATGAATGCATCTCAGAGTCATGAAGAAACCTGTATGGGCAATGGAGAGAGGGACCCACAAATGAAGAGGAAGGAAAACTGTATGACTAGTAAAGAATTTCTTATTTCATCCTATTGTTTCAAAATGTCAAGGGCACCCTTAACAGCCTTGGCAAAATATGCTGACCCCAAAGACAACTTTATGATTATGCAGCTGTCTGGCCCTGATTGCATCCATTCATTAAGCATTCATTCTTTCAATGAACATTTAATTTAGCACATAGTATGTGTCAAGTGTTGTTCTAGTCTCTGGACCACTAAAAAGAACAATACAGAGTCTTTGACTTCAAAGTACTACTAATAATATTACAGAAATTTTATATGTAGTATTTATTTCTTTTATAAAAGAAACAAAGAGACAAACAAATATGACATAGTATCAAATTCTGGATTTGATGCTAATTCTTATTTTTGTAATTTTTGTACTTAATTCCTCAAAATAAAAATTATACTTAAAAATTGCCTGCATCAGTCAATTAATGCCAGAATAAAGCTGTATAACAATTCCCAAATGTAAGGCTTAAAACAATCATAATTCCATCCCACGTGTCTGCAGGTTGACTAATCTGTGCTTGGCTAGGGTGACTCTGCGTCAGACTGTCACTGACTGCACTTGGCTTCTTACCAAGCAGAGTTTGAGTCTGCTCTATGTGTGCTCCTCCTAGGCTCCAGGCTAAAGGGGCAGAAGATACCCAGGAGAAGCTCTTTACAAGGTGGTGGCAATCCAACTGCACAAGCACATTCCAAGACTCTGCTTGCATTGTGTCTGCTAATAGTCCATTGGCTACAGCAAGTCATAAGATCAAGCCCAATGTCACAGCACAAAGAAGTATATTATACTTACCCATTGTGCTGGTTTGAATGTATTATGTCCCCAGAAAAAGCCATATTCTTTGATGCAATCTTGTGGGGCAGACATATTAGTGGGGATTAAGTTGGAACATTTGGATTAGGTTGTTTGCATGGAAATGTGCCCCACCCAACTGTAGGTGATAACTCTGATGAGATATTTCCATGGAGGTGTGGCCCCACCCATTCAGGGTGGGCCTTGATCAATGGAGCCATATAAATGAGCTGACAAACAGAAGGAACTCAGTGCGGCTGTGAGTGACGTTTTGAAGAGGAGCTATAGCAAAGAGGGACATTTTGAAGAAAGCACAGGAGCTGCAGATGAGAGACAGTTTGAAGATGGCCATTGAAAGCAGATTTTTGCTCCAGAAAAGCCAAGAGAGGAAAAATGCCCCAAGAACAACTAAGAGTGACCTTTTTGAGGAACTGCAACCTAGAGAGAAACATCCTGGGAGAAAGCCAGTTTGAAACCAGAACTTTGGAGCAGATGCCAGCCATGTGCCTTCCCAGCTAACAGAGGTTTTCTGGACACCATTGGCCCTCCTCCAGTGAAGGTACCCGATACTTTATGGCCTTAAGAGTGTAACTGTGTAACCAAATAAACCCACTTTTATAAAAGCCAATCCATCTCTGGTGTTTTGCATTCTGGCAGCATTAGCAAACTAGAACACCCACTATGAGGCCAAATGATTCACATGGACAAGCCAAACATCAATGGAGGAGGGGAGACAGAAAGAATAAGTGTATTTTAAAAATATCTATCACATCATCCAAACAAATGTAATACAACATGGAAAGAGCTGCAGTAGATATCTGAAAAGACTGCAGTGAAAGAAAAGGGCAGGGGTGGCTTACTTTAGCTATGACATCTGGGAAGATTTCATAGAGGAGGTGATATCTAAGTTAAGTCTTGAAGGACGAGGAAGTGGTTGCCAGGTATACAAAATGGGCAATGGTGTACTAGATAAAGGAAACAAAATGTACAGTGACTCGGAGGCCCAAAAGAGCTTGATTCATACTGGATACTATAATCAATTCCTTTTGGCTAGAAGTATGTGTATGCGTGGTGGGTATGTGTGTGTGTGGGTGGTGGGAGTGGTGGTGGTGGTGGTGGGGACTGGCAGCTATCTAAAATGGCAGATGAGCCTAGAAAGGCAAGCAGAGTCAGTTCACAAAGGGCTGAAATAACAGTTTGAATTTTATCTTGCAGACTATTAGAGCAATTGAAGGGCTTATAGCAGGTTGTCACTGATGGATTGATATTTTTGGAAGATTGCAATGGCTGTAGGAGGAAGAATAAATTGGAGGTTGATGCATTAGGAGAGAAGTAGAGCAGTTAAGATGCTGTTGGCCTGGCTTCTCTGTTGAAATCTACCATACATATTTAAAGAAGAATTAACACCAATATTTCTCAAACCCTCCCAAAAAACAGAAGGAACACTCCCTAACTCATTCTGTGAAGTCAGCATTACCCTGATACTGAAGCCTGACAAAGGCTCCATAAGAAAAGAAAATCACCAACTAATATCCTTTATGAATATAAAAGCAAAATCCCCAAGAAAATACTAGCAAACTGAATCCAACAGCATATTAAAAGGATTATACACCATGATCAAGTGGGATTTATTCCAGGAATGCATGGGTGGATCAACATAAGGAAATCAACTAAAGAATATACCACATTAATAGAACAAAGGAAAAACGATTATTTTAATTGATGCAAGAAAGCATTTGATAAAATCCAACACCATTTATTGATAAATACACTCAGAAAAGTATGAAAAGAAGGGAACTTCCTCAACACAATGAAAGGCATTTATGAAAAACCCACAGCTAACATCATACACAATGGTAAAAGACTGGAAACTTTTCCTGAAGAGCAGGAACTAGACAAGGATGTTCACTTTCACCACCACTATTCAACATTATACTAGAAGTTCTAGCCAGAGCAATTAGGCATCCAAACTAGAAAAGAAGAAGTAAAGAATCTCTATTTGCAGTTTACATGATCCTATGTATAGAAAATCCTAAGGAATCCACAAAACACTAATAGAACTAGTAAGTGAATTCAGCAAAGTTCAGAGTACAGGATCAACATGTAAAAATCAGTTGTGTTTCTATACACCAGCAATGAACAATCCAAGAAGGAAATAAACAAATTCTATTTACAATTACATTCAAAAGAATAAAATACCTAGGAATAAATTTAACTAAGAACATGATAGACTTGTAAACTGAAAACTACAAAGTATTACCAAGAGAATTTAAAGACCTAAATAAACAGAAAGACATCCTGTGTGCATGGATTGTAAGTCTTCATTTGTTAAGATGCAAATACTACCCAAAGTGATCCACAGATTCAATGAAATCCATATCAACATTCCAATGATCTTTTCTGGAGGAATGGAAAAGCCAATCCTCAAATTCACATAGAATTGCAAAGGGCCCCAAATATCCAAAACAATCTTGAAAAAAGAACAAAATTGGAGGGCTCACGCGCCCTGATTTCAAACACTACAAAGCTACAGTAATCAAAACAGTGTGGTACTGCCATAAAGATAGACATATAACCCAATGGAATAGAATTGAGAGTCCAGAAATAAAGGCATACATCTGCGGCCAATTGTTTTTGACAAAGGTGCCAAATCCATTCAATAAGGGGAGAATAGTCTCTTCAACAAGTGATGCTGGGACAACTGGATATCCACATGCAAAAGAATGAAGTTGTGCCCTTGGGAAGACTGTTGCTGCAAAGGAGAGGCTAGGCCTCCCTATAACTGTGCCTAAGAGCCTCCTCCTGAATGCCTCTCTGTTGCTCAGATGTGGCCCTCTCTCTCTAGCTAAGCTAACTTGGCAGGTGAAATCACTGCCCTCCCCACTATGTGGGATCTGACACCCAGGAGAGTGAATCTCCGTGGCAACATGGAATATGACTCCCAGGGAGGAATCCAGACCTGCCATCGTGGGATGGAGAACATCTTCTTGACCAAAAGGGGGATGTGAAAGGAAATGAAATAAGCTTCAGTGGAAGAGAGATTCCAAAAGGAGCTGAGAGGTCACTCTGGTGGGCACTCTTATGCACAATATAGACAACGCTTTTCAGGTTCTAATGATTTGGAATCGCTAGCAGTAAATACCTGAAACTATCAAACTACAACCAGAACCCTTGAATCTTGAAGACAATTGTATAAAAATGTAGCTTATGAGGGGTGTCAATTTCACTGGGAAAGCCATATGGACCACACTTCCCTTTGTCCAGTGTATGGACTGATGAGTAAAAAAATGGGGGCCAAAAAAAAAAAAAGCACCCAGTGTTCTTTTTTTCTTTAATTGTTCTTTTTCACTTTAATTTTTATTATTATTTTTGTGTGTTTGCTAATGAAAATGTTCAAAAATTAATTTTGGCAATGAACGCACAATTATATAATGGTACTGTGAACAACTGAATGTACGCTTTGTATGACTGCATGGTATGTGAATATACTGCAATAAAATTGAATTAAAAAAATGAATGAAGTTGGACCCCTACCTCATACCACATACAAAATTAACTCAAAATGGATCAACACCTTAAATATTAGAGCTAAAGCTATAAAAATCTTAAAGAGAACATAGGGTTGATGGGTTGAGCCCTCTACCACAGGTTTTACCCTTGGGAAGACGGTTGCTGCAAAGGAGAGGCTAGGCCTCCCCATGGTTGTGCCTAAGAGCCTCCTCCCAAATGCCTCTTTGTTGCTCAGATGTGGCCCTGTCTCTCTAGCTAAGCCAACTTGAAAGGTGAAATCACTGCCCTCCCCGCTACGTGGGATCAGACACCCAGGGGAGTGAATCTCCCTGACAACGTGGAATATGACTCCCGGGGAGGAATGTAGACCTGGCATCGTGGGACGGAGAACATCTTCTTGACCAAAAGGGGGATGTGAAAGGAAATGAAATAAGCTTCAGTGGCAGAGAGATTCCAAAAGGAGCCGAGAGGTCACTCTGGTGGGCACTCTTATGCACACTTTAGACAACCCTTTTTAGGTTCTAAAGAATTGGGGTAGCTGGTGGTGGATACCTGAAACTATCAAACTACAACCCAGAACCCATGAATCTCGAAGACAGTTGTATAAAAATGTAGCTTATGAGGGGTGACAATGGGATTGGGAAAGCCATAAGGACCACACTCCACTTTGTCTAGTTTATGGATGGATGAGTAGAAAAATAGGGGAAGGAAACAAACAGACAAAGGTACCCAGTGTTCTTTTTTACTTCAATTGCTCTTTTTCACTCTATTTATTATTCTTGTTTTTGTGTGTGTGCTAATGAAGGTGTCAGGGATAGAATGTACAACTATGTAATGGTACTGTAGACAATCGAAAGTACGATTTGTTTTGTATGACTGCGTGGTATGTGAATATATCTCGATAAAATGAAGATTAAAAAAAAAAAAAAAAAGAGAACATAGGGGAAAAATCTTCATGACCTCGATTTGGCAATGGATTCTTAAATATATCATCAAAAGAATGAGCAACAAAAGAAAAAAAGAGATAAACTGGACTTCACCAAAATTAAAAACTTTATGCATCAAAGGACATCATCAGGAAAGTGAAAGGACACCTAGCCAAGCCAAACCTAGATAAGCTGACTTAGACATGTGAGAAAGAATTATGATTGCTTTAATCCTCTGCATTTGGGAATTCTTCATCTTATAGCTTGCTACAGAATGGGAGAAAATATTTGCAAATCATATATCTGATAAGGGTTTAGTATTCAGAATATATAAAAAACTCTTACAAGGCAACAAAAAGACAAACAACCCAACATAAAAATGGGCAAAGGACTTGAACAGACCTTCCTCAAAAATGATATACAAATGGCCAACAAGCACATGAAAGATGCTCAGCATCATTAGTCACTAGGGAAATGCCAATAAAATGCCACAATGAGATCCACTTCACTTCTACGAGGATGGTTATAATAATTTTTTTAAATGTAAAAATGTTGGCGAGGACGTAGAAAAATTGGAAACCTTGTATATTGCTGGTGGGAAAGTAAAATGGTTTGGGAGCTTGGAAAAGAGTTTGAACTACCATAGACCCAATAATTCCACTCCTTAGTATATATTCAAAAGAATTGGAAGCAGAGACTCAAGTAAACACACATACATGAATGTTCCTAGAGCACCATTCTTAATAGCTTAAAGGTGGAAACAACCCAAATGTCCATTAACCAATGAATGCATACAATTGTATATACATGCAATGGAATATTATGCAGCCAAAAAAAGGATAAAGTACCAATACATGTGTATGAACCTTGAAAAAGTTAGCTAATGAAAAAAGCCAGGCACAAAATTATATAATTCCATTTACATGATTCCATTTATATGAAAACAGATTGGTGGTTGCCAGGAGCCAGGGAGAGGGGAGAACGGTGACGAACTGCTTAATGGGTATGGGGTTTTATTTTCTGGAGACGAAAATGTTTTGGAAGGAAACAGAAGTGGTGGTTGCACACATTGTGAATGTACTAAATGCCATGTTCACTTTAAAATGGTTGATTTTATGGTATGTGAATTTCACCTCAATAATTAAAAAAAGAAAAAAAAGAAAAAGATGCTGTTGGCCCCAGTGACAGATTATAAGCCTGAACTCAAGGACTGGCAGTGACAAAGGAGGAGAGAATGGAGACCAGAAGAGGGGTACTGGATGGTGGGGAATGGGGAAGAGGAAAGAATAAAGGGTGATGCTGAAGCTTCTCACTTGGAAGAGGTGATGCTGTACTGCTATAGTTGAGAGGACATTCAGGTTTGAGGCACAGGAAACAATGAGTTTATTTGGGCCGTGAGGGTTGGTGATACCTCTGGAGGTGTGCGGGTGGAGAGGTCTCACAGACTGCTGGATCTCTGGCCACTGGAATATAATGGGGGAGAAGTGCTTCAGGATGCCCTCAGAGATAGATCTTATTACTATAACTGCCTTGTGAATCAAAATATTGACCATGTAAAAGAAATTGCTACCTTCCTATCTTCTTGCTACTATGACACAAGATCCTTTCAGTGGATTTAGTTTGCCATTTTAATTGATTAGTGAAGCTTGAAGATGGCAGAATATTAAGGATTCAATCAGGGACAAACAGTAAATCCTTCCAAGAGCCAGAATTTGCCCAGCACTTGAGCTCTCACCTCTCCTGCTTAAATACCACACTTACCAGGTGCCATTTCACCACTGACCGCAGCATTTGACTTAATCCCAGATTCAAGGACCAAGAACTGCACCATTGCCCAAGCTGTTTGGACTCCTGGGAAAAATGTATCTATTTTCCTACAAGTCCCTCCAATTCCACAAAATTAGCTGGAGTAGATTTTATTGCTATTTTAAACCAAGCCAGGGCAAGGTCATAGATCTGAGCAAACTCAGTTTTAGCCCTGAGGATCCCTCTGCATTATAGGTCAGTAACCTCAGTTTCTTCTGGTCACTTTTGCTGCTCTGTCTTCATCCAGTCACTGCCACCCTCATCCCTCAAAGGAAAGTGAAATTGTGAATCCCCAGGTAGAGGAAATCCTTCGATTGCAGAGGCCCTGCAACAGGGGTACCATTCCTCTAAATTTTCATGACTTCCCATAAGCTTCAAGTTTGGAATCCATTAGAAATGTCAATTTCATTGAAAAGAAAAACACTCTTGTAAAATTATGCTGAAGGGGAATTCAAGAATTGAGGAGGAGATTTTGAGCAGCGCTGTAGGAATAGTTCTTTATTCACATCTGGAAAGCATTTGGTGAAGGCACAGAAAGGGCCAGATGAACTGCAGGGATGTATAAGAATTAAAATTTTTTCTTCTTGCACCCCCTTCTCCCTACAACTCCTTTGGCTCCTCCCTAGTCCTCCCAGACAAGCTACCTTGGAAACCTGCCCTTGCAAACTTCTCCCTGTCCCAATTTAATTCTCTTTTCCTCCTTTGTAGCTGATTTCGAGCCACACAGCCCCAGATGGTCAGTCTGGGAACAGACACAGGCTTTTTCAAAGAGACAATATTGATTCCCTCTAGACCCACAATGACCTCTTTCTTCTACCTCTTCTTACTCTGGTTCACAAGGCTTTTAATCCCCACTGAACACAGCACTTCAATATGGGTCACAGGATGGGCCCCGACTCAAAATCAACTGTTCCGATCCAGGAAGCCTTGGCTGGCACAAACAGTGTTCCATGAAGCAGAGTCTGGTGCCATTGTTTTTCACAAGGCTCTCACCAGCTGGCCTTGCTATGCTTGGCTAAGAATTAGACAAGGGAGGGAGGATCTGGCTTGAATAGGAAGAGAGACAAGGGCTGGCTTTAAAAGCTTGGAGGGACAGGGAATAGGCAAAGTCCACTACAGGAGTTGTTCTGCTTCTGCGGAAGAACCAAAAAAGCAGGCAAGAAATGAGTTGACACAAACTTAATCTGGCCCCGAATCAAAACCAAGATCAGAAGAACATTGAATCCACTTATTTCTCTTCTCACATGTTCCTTTGACTCTGGAGTTGAGGAAAACCTCCCATGAACAAATAAAACATAACATTTTCGTTAAAACTTTGTTTTTCAGATTAGGCATGTGCAGCACAAAGACGCCATTAAGAAGCTAACTTATTAAAAGTCATCTGCTTAAAGCTTCACTTATCCAGCAGCAGTGAAATACTACATGTTCTACTTAAATGACTTCTGCAGTTAGCTACCACACCAATATTTAAAAAATTTAAACAATGCTAGATAAAAAAATCTTTGTAAAATACATTTTAATCATACATGTTAATTATAATAAATATTATGTATTGACATTATTCTATGTCCTTTTAAGTAGAGTTTATTAAGCATATTAAGCATGATCTTATAGGGAAATAGTACTAGAAATGTTTGGACTTATTGGCTCTAACATCAGACAGAACTCTGCCACTTACTGAATACCTATGATGTCTCTTAATCTTCTGAGCCTCATTTTGCTAATTTGTAAAATGGAGTGATAATATTACCTACAATAAGATAGTGAATCAAAACCTCTTAACATAAAAACACTTAGCATAATTTTGACATATCATAAGCACTTAATAAAAGGTATGAATGCATTATTACTGATATTAGTAATTTCGGATGATTTGGTGGTGATCATAAAACGTGTCAATTGCAGTCAGTCCTTCTACATAAATGCCTGTGAAGTGGACCTTATTATTATAATGTCCTTATAAGCTGTGCTTTAAATTAAGTGATCTGCCACTGTTTCTAGTCCTCCCTGTTTCTTAGCTTTTGCTTCTTAGTATGTTTTCTTTTAGAGTCCTTCACTTTGACACTTTTAATCTGGTCTTCCTGTAAATTAAGAACACTCCCTCTGTCACTCTCAAAGGAAACTAGATAATCATGTGTGCTAAAACAATAGTTTTAAATTTCCATCTAAGTCTACATCTGCAGACTAAGTCTTCAAGCTTTTGCCTTAGATAAAAAAGCACATGGACTTTATGACAGTTATTTCTTTCAACTTGCTTAGAGGTCTTGTGGAGTGAGGACATTTTCATTCCAGGAGGGAAGAATTGTGCAGTGAAGAAACAGTCAATGCAAAGTCAAGGATACTGGCAAGGGTCTGGCATCTTGAAGAAGGGTTAGAAGCTTGAAGTGGCTGGAAAATAGGTGGCTATAAGACAACAAGACTGGAGAGCTAGGGCTTGGGTCTGTAGAGTATCGTACAATACTAACAAAAAGTGGCTAAAATTATAAGCCTTTTCAATATTTTAAATGTTGCATCAAGGGTTGTATAAGCATTATATCATTTAATCCTTAACAAAACCTGTAAAATTTATACTATAATTATGCCCATTCTATAGGCGAGGAAACTAAGGCTTAGGAGAACTAAATAAAATTTCCAGGATCTATCCAGTACTGTTTAACAACAAATCTGCTCATAGCCATCATCCTGTACTACCCTGAGAATTAGTGTTTATGATAATAAATTTGGCTTCTATGTGAGCAGGGAAAAAGTAATGTAATAAGATTCATTTTTAGGAAAATAACTGGAGGATAGAGGAAAGAGCCTGAAGGCTGGGAGGCCATCAGAACATTTGAAAGAAACATGAGCAGGACTTGAGCTAAGGTTTTGGCAGCAGGGATGGAAAGGAGGCAGGGGGATTCTAGAAGTACTTCTGAGATAGAAGTAACAGGGCTTTGGGACTGACTAGATGAAGGAAAAGAAGTAGAGTAAGATTGCTGGATGAGTGGATGGTATGGCCACCATCCATGATGGGACAGCATTTTTTATACTGTCTTCTTGGGAACAGAAATATTAGGATTATCATTTAGAAAGGGAACCATCACCAAACATGGTTGGGTTAAGCAGGATTTTTTGATGCAGGACTTGCAAAATCTTTAAATACTACTGTGCATTGAGAATAGCCAAGAGAACAACTCCACGTGCATTGGGTGGTTGGTATCCAATAACCTTGGTAATCTGGGCCTGGTGCTGAGGAAGGCTGGCCTGGATAGAAAGCTTTCAGGATTATTTTCTTCAGCTGATCCATAAGGGCAGCATCCCTGTTTGTCATAGTGCTTGCCCACTTGATAAGTGTTGCTGAATAAATATATTTTAAAAATTCTGAAACCAGCGTCTATGCATCATGTGTTGGAAATGCAATATGGGTGAGAACTGAAATATATGTTCCTCTGGTGGAACCAAATATCTTTATATACAAACTGTGTACCACTCAATCTAAATTGGCCAGCATTTGGAACTGCTGGAATAAAATGTTCATCAACTGAATAAAAAAACTCAAGACAAGATTTGGTCAATTGTATCATTCATTTGTAGAAGAATCAGAGGAATCCCAGAACTTCAATGAAGCAGGCTTAAGGGTTCAGAGTAAATTCAGGTAAGCTGACAGGGTACTTACTCCCCTCCCTCCCACCCCCCTGCAGGAAAGACCACCCATGCTATTGTCTGCAGTATCATGTCAGCTCTTTGTACATTGGCAGGAATATGTTCCCAGCTGCCCAAGTGTGTGGTTTCTCTTGTCATACAGTTAATGGACTTGTGACCTTAAGTAACCCACAAGGGTTTGAATGACAGAGCTGGGAATTCCTTCCTGGGAATCAAAGTGCAATCTGTTGACCTCTCGTTTTTCAGCAGTGTGGGGTAGATTAACTTTTGCTATCAAAGACCTACTAGAGCCCATGGCTTCCTGAGTGAGTGACAGTACCCCAAACCAATTTTATCCTCATGATTTCTTGTTATCCTATTCTAATTGAACTCTTAGCATGTGCCTGACAGACTTTTAAATGCCTTATAGATATTAACCTTAAACTCCATAAGGTAATCATTATTATCCCTGTTAAATAAACGAGGAAACCAAGGCACAGAAATGTCAAAGCAGTTTGATCCAAATCACACAGCAGTGAGGCTGAGATTCAGGTTCCTATCCTTCCATCCACAGGTTATCCACAGACTGATCATATTAGGTACCCATCTTCTCAAAATGTTGGATGCTGGTGATTCTCTTCCAACCTTCCCTTCCCCTCACCCAAAGAACCTGGTCCAACCACCTTAAGGTGGCTCTGAGACGTTAGCTTGGCAGCAAGAATGGACTTACTCATCCCTGAAGTGAGAAGAGGAATAGACCAGGCCACCTTGACTAAGCATACGGTGCCCCATCTCTTGAACACTAGGAATCACTGAGTGATTGTGGGTTGGACACTGGGACTACTCTGGCTAGGTTTGCATATGGGATCTCCCACTTATCAATGGGATGTTCTTGGACCAGTTAGTTAATTACTCTGTGATTCAATTTCCTCATCTGTGAAATGGGGATGATAGCAGGAGGATAATTCTTTAAAGAAGGTTAAAGAATTAGAAGATGTTAATGTTTAAAAGGGTGTCTGATAACCCAAGAGTTGCTCATAGAATGTCAGCTATTATGATTATTAAATACTTTTGTCTTTGTCTCTCCTAAAATTCTTTCTCTAAACATCTACAGCACCCATTTTCCCTCTGAACAGTTTACATTGTAAAATAGAAAGTTATTCATTCCAACATTAAGTATATTAAACCATCAAACACAGTGCTTGTTTACTGAGAAACTGCTGCTAGGTGCTGGGCAATATGTGACATGAATTCCTCACTCCATGTCACCTCCTCCATGAAGCTGAGGCAGATAACCAGAGTCCACAGAGATTTCTCCCCACCCTAGACACTATAATCGAGCATTTCACAGTAGGCTGTCTTTGGTGGTTAGGTTCATTTGTGAACTTGGCCAGGTGATGGCGCCCAGTTGTCTAGTCAAGCAAGCACTGGCCTAACCATTACTGCAAGGACATTTCATGGCTGGTTTATTAAATCATCAGTCAATTGATTACATCTGTGGCTGATTACATCTTGCTCAATTAAGGGAGTGTCTTCCACAATGAGAGAATCCAATCAGTTGGATTTAATCCAATCAATTGAATATTTTTAAGGGAGAAGAGAGAACTTCCATTTCTTCTTCAGCCAGCCAGCCTCTCCTGGGTTGTTCATCAAAGACCTTCATCAGAGTTGCCAGCTCGCTGTCTGCCCTATGGAATTTAGACTCGTGCATCCTGCCCTACAAAATTTGGACTGGTTCATCCCCACAGTTGTGTGAGACACTTTTATAAAATCTCATATTTACAGATGTATCCTGTTGGTTCTGTTTCCCTAGAAAACCTTGACTAATACAATGTCCTATTCTTTTTGTCCTTGCTACTCCGCAAGATTTGAAGCCCCTCCAGAATGTTATATATCCCCAGAACCATTCTCTAGTAACAGGGCTTTGACTCTCATGCTAAGTGATTGAGAAAGCACAATGATTAATGCCAATGGCAAAAATGATCCAGATCTAAACACAGGAAGGGAAGAAGAAAGACACAGTTATTAAGTCCTTACTGTATGTCAGCCACCCTTCAGCCATTATCTTGTTCAGTTGTAACTGATCGCCATAGTAGCCCTGTGTGGTAGGGAACTGAGGTGAAGAGAGGTCAAAGTAACTTGAAGAAGGTCACAAAGCTGGCAGTTGGCAGAGTTGGGAGCAGAACCTAGAAGTGACTGACTCTAGGTGTGCTGCTTTTTCCACAGCAGCATTATGCACTCCGCTTTTAAGGAAAAAGACACATTAAGAGAAGGAGTGAAGGCAACCGCCTCCATCAGGGAAAGACATTGCAATTTCTCATCATCTAAAAACAGGAATCTTCTGCTGCCAATTGCTAAATTAATAGGCAACAGCAAACTGGGGCCATTGGCAAAAGACAATGGAAATGAAGCCTTACCATGAACGATCAGGATAATTACCCACCCACACAATAAATTCTATAGGCAATACTTTTGACCAGGCTCTCACCCTCCACTCTGAGTCACATAAATTCCTGGCCATAGCATGGCCAATTGGTTTATGTCCGAATGGGCTGGGCACCTGTGGGATCAGCAGCTGCAAGGTTTTTCCTCTTGGCTCATTCAAAGTGGCTTAATGAGTAATGCCTGGGAGGAAGAAATGACCAGGCCCTTGATTCTGTTCAAAGCTTCACTTAATACTCAGTTTGAGAGCTGGGGATAGGCGGCTATTATGAAATGCCTTAGAGAGGAGCAGCGCTGCTTCTCATTATCTCTGAGGGCCTCTGCATGGTGAGGATGGGGCATAGGCTACCAGATACTGACCTTCAGATGGTGTGGCTCCATCCACCGAGGCTCAACAGCTCTCAGCAGCTCCCTGAGCCCCTTCCTTAGGTCTGTACTGGGATGAGCTTACCCCATTGAAGCCCTTCACCAGTCTGCAGAGAGATACATACTTACTTTAGAGGTCCCTATGAATACATATAGAAAGGCATGGAATTTGAGGGGTCTATTCCCAGAGAATGGAGATTTTGCCAATTAAAAATAACTAAAATAAAACCCTTTTAAAAAGTCAAGGATACTGAATTTCAGTAGTGGAAATGCCATTAATTTTTAAATTCGGGGATGGTGAGGAGATTTAGCCCCTGTGTGAGCTAATTTCTCAGGGCTTTGGTTTTGTTCTCTGTATAAGGAAAATTATTCCCTCCAAGCAGGACTACTGTGGGAAGTGAAGACTGAAGACTGGCACGTGAACTTGCAACAAATATTGGTTTCCTTCTTCCTCGTACTTCTTCCATGGCATATCTTTTAGACTTAAAATCACTTGATAGGTGAATTAGATCTCAACAACAACAAAAAAAATCATAATCTCAATCAATTTAGCATTAGACCTTTCCCTCATGACCTCTTTCTTAGAAATACGTTCCTCCTTCAGTCTCTTTTACAACACATATGCCCCAGAGTTTAAGGGTGGATTGAAGTTGTGTATGGGTGCATCTGAATGCCCTTGCGCTCTAGAGGAAAAAATCATAGAAAGAACTGAACTTTATTCTCCAGAGTACACTTGCTCTATGAACAATAGGACCAGATTGTGAGGAGCACATATGAGAATGCCCAGGGAACTGGGATTTTTTTCATCAGGATGGTAGGTATTTTGAGCAATCTTCCTCTCAGTAGCAGGGAGTGTTTAATAAAGATAATAGCTGACATTCTATGAGCAACTGTTAGGTACCAGACTCTCTTCTAAGCATTTAACATCCTTTAATTCTTCAACCTTCTTTAAAGAATTATCCTCCTGCTATCATCCCCATTTCACAGATGAGGAAATTGAATCACAGAGTAATTAACTAACTGGTCCAAGATCATTCCATTGATAAGTGGGAGAGCCCATATGCAAATCTAGCCAGAGTAGTCCCAGTGTCCAACCCACAATCACTCAGTGATTCCTAGTGTTCAAGAGATGGGGCACCGTATGCTTAGTCAAGGTGGCCTGGTCTATTCCTCTCCTCACTTCAGGGATGAGTAGGCCCATGATTGCTGCCAAGCTAACCTCTCAGAGTCACCTCAAGGAGGTGGTTGGATTAGGTTCTTTGGGTGAGAGGAAGGGAAGGTTGGAAGAGAATTACCACCACCCAACATTCTGAGAAGACGGGTGCCCAAAGATAGGTGTTTCAGAGACATAGTGCTGAATGAGTAGACTTGTCAAAGACAATTATAAATGACATTGCTCATGAACTGCAAGTAGCATGGAATATTTGGAAGGGTGAGGATGGGGAAGAAATCTGAGGCTGGGAAGAAAAGGCAGGCTCCGATCTCAGAGGCTTTGTTTGTGCCAAGGAGTTTGATTTTATCCTGCAGGCCAGGGCTTTGCCAACTTTTTTCCTCTAAAGTCTTAGGGGAGTGATTGCATATCTCCATAAGTCCTGGGGGATGATCAGGAGCCAGCTACTCCAAGTGTGAAATTCCTCTGGAATCTCATATTTCATCTTTAACATCCAGGCAAATTCTATGTTCTACTCCATAATATATTCATGTTTGTTAATATAAAAATAGTATGTTACACATATACCATTGGCATTCCAGAAAATCCATCATGTTTATCCTATATCCCACATACTCCATGATTATTAGCTCATTACACCAAGAGGTACTCCTTCCCTGGTTTGAGAATCATAGCTCTAGACATGAGTAGCCAAAGAAAGGTATTAAACTAGAGTGTGACATCATTGGATTTGCATTTTGAAAAGTCTACTGTGATAACAGCACGGGGAATGGAGTTGAGGGGAGCAAGGCAAGGGAGAGGGAGATAACCAATCAGGAGACTGTGTCAATATTACAGGCAAAAGATGGGGTAAAAGGAGACCAAACCAAGAAAAGAAAACAATTATTCTGAGCTCTTCAGCTGGGCATATTTCTTGAGAATAAGAATCAAAGTGAGCCAAAAGCATTTAGCTCAAAAGTGCAAGAGAAGTCTAGAATTTAGCCTAGAAAAGGATCTTTACTATTTCTTCTTAATTTTTGTAATCTGATCATGGTTCTAGATTCTCAATAGTCAGGCTAGGCATGTGTTTAGGGCACCAGCAAAGTAGGAGCACAGCAAGAAAGAAGTGACTATAGTGTTGCTGTACCTTTTAAGCTTTATATTATTTTTAAAGATGAGTTGATTTTATGATTTGACACTGTTTCCATGTTGATTTTCATATGGGAGTGGGGGTATACCATAAACTTTCAAACATGGTGCCCCTTAACCTCTAAATCTAGTCTTTGGGGAGAGGAAGCTGTTACCCTGTCTGTGAGCCTGAGCAGACCAGAGGAGAGGGTCAGGATCATTCTACTTGCCCACTCCAAGAGTAGGACTCAGTCAAAGATGGAAGAGGAAAACTCAGTCACCGAAGAATGATTACTGATAGGGAGAGACACAGAGAGAATTTATTGACTGGTTAGACATGAAGAAAAAGACTTAAACAGCAGCTGGTGGCCTGGCAGATGAAGTATCAGGCTGCACAATTCCACACAGGTTCAGCTTTGTTTAGAACCCACATGATGACGTTTGGACTCAAGCAACACCATTTTGTCTGCCAATAGAAACATTATTTGAATAGACAGTTGATTTGCCTCTGTCCCTTATTGCAAAGGAGAAGCTCTTATTTTCTTTCCCAACGTAAACCAAATTTGAACAAGAATTTTATCAACAGAAGATGGATTATCTTTCTCCAACTCTTTCCATCAGTGCTCCTAGTTACTATCTCTTAGTTCATATCTGGCATCCTCATTTTCTGGCAAAAAACAAAACAAAACAAAACAAAACTAGAAACATTGAGATAAGCCATAACAATAATAAATATAGTAACAGTAGCATCTCTCATTTATTTAGCACTTAATTGCCAGAGTCTGTGCTAAGTATTTTACATTCATTACCTCAGTTGATCTCCACAACAAATCAACAAGAGCAGTAATCATCCTTATCTCTATTTTACAGATAAGGAAACTGAGACTTAGAGAGGCAGATTGGGATTCAAATCTTGGCAGACGAATTCTGATTCTGTCCCTCTTCACTTGTGAACTATATTGACCCATCTTCTCCAAAAAAGCTTGGGCATTCCCCTCAGGGTGTGACTCAGCCAGAATTGTCCCCTGCGTGTTCTTTTTGAGCTACCCCTCTCCTGGGGGCAGTACTTCCTGGAGCCTGTCAATGTTTCACTTCCAGGTTACCTCTACACACAGTAAGCCTTGTGAGTCATTTAAATACCAGGGCCACATTCGTTCATTCCAGATACAGCATTTTTCCTGAGGAAATGCTATTTTCATTAGGATTAAAACAGCCCTTCTCAATAAATATTAAAAACCTGCCCAGTGAAAAGAGCAGCTTCCTCAGAAGCTTATGAGGATTAGATTTTTTAAGCTGGCCCGCAACATATGACCACCCCTTTTTGCCATCCCTTTGTGTACTCCTGCATGGGTGTGCTTTTAGCATCAGTCAGATGTGGTGTTTTGCTCAAATCCGTTCATACTAATTGTCTGTCCATATTGCTGCGAGCTCCAGACAGAATGCTCAGGGGGAAATAGAACCTCACTCCTTCTACCACCCCTTGGGGGATTCAGATTTCTGTGCTTGATCTTTGTTGGTGGCAAGATGAAAATGTTTGCTATACATTGTGGCTTTCCTTCTTTTTGTCCAACCGCAGCCCCACTGATGGGGGCCTCAGCCTTCCTATTTATTATAGAGCCACCCATGGAAGAATCAGACCAGCAGAGGCCAGGAATCAGCTAATTGGGGCTGGACATCTCTCTGCGTGTGGTGATCCAGCAGAGAGACTTGGGAAAATTGATTTTCGGTGTGGATTTTGGTTCTACAGCTTCATGGCCACTTGATTGTGATCCCCGGTTTACTAGTTGGGAAAATGAAGATAACTCCTATCACCTGGGGTTGCTGGGAGAATTAAAGGAGCTGTATAAATTGGTTAGCTCAAGGCTTGGAACAGGGAGATGCTTTCTGAATGTTAGTGCCTTCCCAGTCCATTCCCTTTTCTCTCTGGCTGCAAGCCTGAATAGTAGGTGAGGCATTTATTATCCATGTTCATAAACATCCCCAAAGATTTGTGGTTCCTTCATTAAAAACCACATTGACCATTCCCAGCTAATTGGGTGTCCTTGGACCTCCCTGGCCTGAATTTTTCCATATAAATATATGAACTTGGGATTTTAAAAAAGTGTACAATTATATTCTTGGAAAAATGGCACATTTTCTCGAAAAGTACAGAGAATCTTTCAGTATCCGGAGTTGGGTAGGAATTGCTTGATATATGGGTAGCAACTCTCGGTAACTAATGATTTACAATAAATACTTCAGCAAAGCAAAGTCTGGGTAAACTCTATATTTCATCCTTCTGGCAATGAGCTACAAAAGGTTTACATCTTAAATCAACTGGTGGTTGTGCACCAGAAGGATGTGGTCTAAATAGATTTGTATGAGGGGGCAATTACTCATCATGGAAAGGATCCCAGCTGTCATCGTGGCTTCTCACCAAGCAGTGAGTGAGTGGTTATGAAATTACAGAGCTGACCTCCTGTTCACTGCCCCCAAAGCTTCCCGAGCCAGAATCACAGAGAATGCTTATCAGTGAGACCCAGGAGACAAGAAGAGCAATCAACACCCACAGTGGGAATACAACATCTAGAAGGGGCCCACTTTCTGCCCCCTTGTTCTGGCGGCAATTTGGGAAGTTGGAAGAAGACCAGACTAGAAATTGATGTATGGGGGTCCCCCAGTTCAACATTCTAATGGCCCAAGTCCTAGAGACAATGTGGAGAAGTATAGAGACAGTCGTCTTGGGGGTTAGATACCCCAAAGCAGGAATCCCAGTTCCGAGGCTCACTGGCTGTGTGACAAGAAAATCACATTTCTCTGTGTTTCTCTAAAATGGAGGTGATAATTACCACTTAAAAAGGCTTTTGCAAACTAATGTGCATGAAAATGGTTGGCACTTAGGGAATGTTACTATTCCTTCTTACATTAATAATTGCTAATATTTATGGAGCACTTAGTATGTGTCATGAACTGTGCTGAGCATGTTACATGGATTTTGCTCACAACTCCCCATTTTATAGATGAGATAACTGAGGAACAGAGGGCTCAACTGACTTGCCCACATAGCTAGTAGATGGCTAGTAATGAGCAGAGCCAGAATTTGGCCTAGGTGGGTTGGATCCATAAAACTGCACTCTGGTTGTTATAGGAAGAAAACATATTGCCTGCTGGTGTTTACAGAGTCCTTTCTGGACTAGGTCTCAATAGTCAGTGTGCAGGGTCTCCAACCTCAGACTTTATCCAGTCTCCTTGGAAACCAAGTTAGAAATATCAGAAGACAAACAGCACTGACTATAGTGCACCCGGCAACCAACAATAACTGCCCCAGGACCTCACAGGAAAAGTATGAACTGCCTCCCAGAGAAACAGATGCCCCTGTCCTGTGGCCTCCAGCTCTGCCACCCTTTTGCTGTTGGGTTTCTTAAATGACAGTGCTCACAATTTTAAAGCCCCAATTTTGAACGAAAGGAACCTGGCTTTGACTTAAGCAAAAACAAAGGAAATACAGATGCCAGAAGACACAACGTTAGAGGTAAAATGTAACTCTTCCTTCTCGATACACAGAGAAATCTTTCATGGGAAAAACAGAATCACTGTTGAGACAGGGAAATATGTGTGAGAGGGTGTGGAGGAGGGAGGTGGGAGCATAAATTTGAATTACTGTTTGTGAAATTCAGAAGGGCCAGTTGACCCCACTAGACGGTAAGATGTATACTACCTTGGTATCCAAGATCAGAGACACAATTTTGAGGCTCTCTCTATTGCCATCCATTGCTCTAATGGCCCCACTCCTGCTTTTAATATAAACAACCAAGTGAAGGGCAGTAGTTGCATCTTAAGAGTCACAAAGGAGCAGGTTGAAGGTCACAGTGTTAGCTTCTTGTTTCCCATGGCAGAGACTGCTTTGTCCCCAGTGTACAAAGTCTGTGTCCTCTTGGAACCTGGCAATTAATGGGGGTGAGAGTGGGCAGGGAGTGTGCACCCACCTTCCTGAGAAGTTGACTATCCACATGTAAAATGTATCTCAGCCACCCTTGGATGGGAATGATTAGACATTCACCTCCACTCCATTTCACCCTCCTTTTCACCATCTTTGAGGTCTGCTTGCTTCATCACCAAAGCGATTGCTAGGCATTTTTCTACTGACTCTTTAAGATTGTTGTTACATGAATTGGGGCTTTAAATAGATATGTCTCTCAATCATGAGGTCTCTAGCTGACAGTCATGTCTCTCAAGGAAATGAGGTTTCACAAAGCAATACCTATTTTGATCCAGCACCGAAGTATTTAGTAGAACAGTATCTCCCAAAATGTGTTTCTTGGAATATTGGTCCCATAAAATACTCCCAGCAAAAAGCACTTGAGTGCCTTTATAGTCCCTTCTTAGAAATTTACACATTAGCATGTTAAAGGTGAGAACACTCTTTATATGGATTTAATTCAGCATTTCCAAAATTTATTTGCTCATAGAATTCTTTTGCTTTTCAACATCTAGAGGCAGTCTTTAGCCCCAGTTTAGTGGAACAAACTTGGGGTAAATTGTGTCACTGGGGAGCCTTGAAGGTTGCTTCTGTAGCATGCTCTCTAGTGCCATGGCAGGCATTCTGCTTTTTGCCTTGAGTCTTGGGCACAAGCAGTAACAGTAATACCAATAAGACGGTTATCCCAAGCCCTACCCCAACACTGTGCCTCCATGGGCTGCCAAGCCAGCTCTGCCTCACCAGCATTTGGAAGAGATCACTGAGCAACATACATTGCTTCCATATTACGAAAACAGTTAGCATTATCATGCTGCAATCTACCAACTTTTTTCTTCAGTAAACATGATCACTCGTGTAGCCCCTTGGAAAAATAATAATATAACACTAGGGAAATCCACAAATGACTCAGGGAAATGGTCAGGCATGAAAACAGAGGGACCTTCACTGTACTTATCATTAAAACAACTCTATCAAGTAGGGACTCTTATTAGGCCCATTTTGTAGATGAAGAAACTGAAAGTAACTTCCTCAAGGTCCTGCCATTTGTAAGTTACAGAGCCAAGACTTGAATTCAGGCAGTTAGACTCAAGAGCACATGCTCTTAACCACCAAAGGCGCAGGTAGGTCAAGGGACTTCAGGTTGTGTGCTCAGTGTGACTGCCACCAAGGAGACCACAGAAGTGCCTGGCCCTCTCTTTTCCAGATACAGAGCAGCCAAATAGTTTTCCAGATTGTTCTCTCTTCCTGTCCACTGCTCATGTCTGATGGCTCCAGGAGGGGTAGACGGCAGGGATTGACTGTCTTCTACTTAGCAGGGTCCTTAACAGCTGCAGCCTCCACGTACACCCACCACCCACTTGCAGGGCTGGCATCACAGGTGTGCAACCTGTGCAGTTGCACAGTGCCCCGCACTTGGTTTAATGTACTGCTGTCCTTATTACTGAACAAGCTGCTCTTGAACAAGGCTCTCTTTTGAACAAGGGGCTCTGCATTTTCATTTTGCACCAGGCTACACAATTTTTGAAGCTGGTCCTGCCTGCCTGCCTGCCTGCTTGGTATTTTTTTGTTTGTTTGTTTGTTTTTGAGTTGGTTCTGTATAATATAGTTTTTATTTTTTATTTTTTTTAATTAGAGAAGTTGTGGGTTTACAGAAAAAAATCATGCATAAAATACAGAATTCCTATGAACCACCCTATTATCAACACCTTGCATTGGTATGGAAAATTTGTTACAACTTATGAAAGCACATTTTTATAACTGTATCATGGTTTAACTTAGGATTCACTATGTTGTGCAGTTCCATGGATTTAAAAAAAAATTTTATTCTAGTAACATATATATAACTAAAATCTCCTCCTTTAACAACATTCAAACATATAATTCAGTGCTGTTAATTACTTTCCCAACGTTGTGCTACCATTACCACTATCCATTACCAAAGCTTTTTCATCACCCTAAACAGAAACTCTGTACATTTTAAGCCTTAACTCCCTGTTCCCTATCCCCATTCTGTCCCCTGGTAATCTGTATTCTAGATTCTGACTCAAGGAGTTTGCTTATTCTAATTATTTTATATCAGTGAGATCATACGAATTTGTCCTTTTGTGTCTGACTTATTTCTCTCAATATGATGTCTCCAAGGTTCATCCATGTTGTCGCATGTATCAGGACTTCATTCCTTCTTACAGCTGAATAATATTCTGTTATATGTGTATTCCGCATTTTACTTATCCATTCATAAGTTGATGGGCACTTGGGTTGCTTCCATCTTTCGTCAATTGTGAATAATGCTGCTATGAACATTGGTGTGCAATTATCTGTTCAAGTCCCTGCTTTCAGTTCTTTTGGATAGTGGGATTGCTGGATCATACTGTAGTTTTATACTTAGCTTTCTGAGGAACCATAAAACTGTCACCCACAGCGCTGCACCATTTTACATTGCCACTACCAATTAATGAGTGTTCCTATTTCTCTGCATCCTCTCCAACACTTGTTATTTTCCATTTTTTTAAATAGCAACCATTCTAGTGGATGTGAAAAAGTATCCCCTGTAGTTTTGAATTGCATTTCCCTGATGATTGATGATGTTGACCATCTTTTCATATGCTTTCTGACCTTTTGTATATCTTCTATGGAGAGATGTCTGTTCAAGTCTTTTGCCCATTTTCTACTGGGTTGTCTTTTTATTGTTAAGTTGAAGGATTTCTTTATTTATTCTTGATATTAAACCTTTATCAGATATGTTGTTTCTGAATATTTTCTCCCAGTGGGTAGGTTGTCATTTTGCTTTCATGATAAAGTCCACAAATTTTTTTTATTTTGATGAGGTCCCATTTATCTATTTTGTTATTGCTTGTGCTGTGGGTGTAAAGTCTAAGGAACCATTGCTTAATGTAAGGTCCTGAAGATGTTTGTCTATGTTTTCTTCTAGGAATTTGATAATTCTTGCTCTTATGTTTAGGTCTTTGTTCTATTTTGAGTTGATTTTTGTGCATGGTGTGATGTGTGGTGTTCATTTGATGTTTGTTGAATTGGATATTATGGTAAGAGAAGGCTTCTGTGTGGCAAATCCTTATAAGAAGATTCCCCCATAAATGTATGGAGAATGGTCACTGAAGATGATATATGGCAACTAGCCAAATAATTTAACATATAGCTCACACTTATTTTAGAAGATTATACCCATGCCAATAGGCAGAATCGTGCCTATAAGACACTACTACTCCAACAATTAGACACATATCCATAGACCAGCCAACATCCACACCTGTTCTTTGTTTCCATATGGTGAGCACTTTTTTGCAGAGAGAACAAAACAACTCTGCTGTTGTATCATGACAAAAGCCAGGGGCAATACATACGGGAGCAATAAAACTTTATTTGTGAAACAGGCAGTAGGCTGGATTTGGATGGTAAGAGTGAGTAGTTTGCCAACAACTAGTACCAAAACTTAATGATTTTGAAGATAGTTTTAATGTGGAATGTCTAATGAAAAAGAGCAGGATAAAAAAACCGTATATGTCTTTGCCGGTTTGGATATATTATGCCGCCCAGAAAAGCCATGTTCTTTGACGCAGTCTTGTAGGGGCAGACTCATTAGTCTGCTAATTAGGGTGGAACTTCTGATTGAATTATTTCCTTAGAGGTGTGGACCCCATTCAGGATGGATCTTGATTAGTTCACTGGAGTATTTAAGAGAGAAGCTAAAAGCTGACACAGACCCAGATGCTTGCTGACACTTAGAGATGGTTGGAGATGTGGACAGAATGATGTTTGGAGATGCTAAGCTAAGAGATGAAGCCCAGAGTTTGCCTCGGAGAAGCTAAGAGAGACTCAGAGACATTTTGGAGAACACCATTGTGAAACTCAACCTAGGAGCAAAGGAACAGCAGACACGAGCCACATGCCTTCCCAGCTGACAGTGGTGTTCCGGACATCATCGGCCGTTCTTCAGTAAAGGTGTCCTCTTGTTGATGCCTTAGTTTGGACACTTTTATGGCCTTAGAACTCTAAATTTGTAGCCAAATAAACCTCCTTTATAAAAGCCAATCGATTTCTGTTATTTTGCATAATGGCAGCATTAGCAAACTGGAACAATGTCCACGATGATTACCACTGTGAATATATATATATAATTTGTCTATGTATAGGGAAAAAACTGGAAAACAAATACACATAAATGTGCGTAGTAGTTAGACTGGAGAACTCTGATTATGGGTAGTTTTCCTTTTTATGCTCTTTTTATTTTCTCAGCCTTCCTATTCATTCACATATCTAATGCTGAAAATGTATAAAATATATATAGATACAGACCCATTATAACCAGGTCACTCTACCAAGTAGCCAGAGGATGGTGAGGGAGAATGGGCTTTGCCCATGTAATCTCCACTTTGCATGACAGCCTTAAGTTGTTGATTCCCTACCTTTGGAGGTTATCTTCAATTGGCTTAAAGTCGGAGGTACTTAAAATCAGCAAGGTGCTTTTGCCCCTGGGTTGGTAGACCTTTTCCTGTGAAGCTGGGTAGATCACTGAGCATGGATAATCTGCAGTGGGGAGAGGGAGAGAAGAGACGAATATTCTTTAAGAAGGAAAAAGAACAGTGCTAACTGTATCTTACCATGAACCCTTCCAGCTAATAACTGAACATAAGCCATCATGAATTTCTGTTATGAGACCACCTGCCTAAAAGACTCTCCTGTTTTGTTTAATTGAACTATGGGGTGGTCTACATTAGTGGATTTTACCATATACAGATTTAGTCAAAGGCATTACTATATTCAAATTTGTTGAGCTGGAGTTTTATAAGGGATTTATCCCCCCAGGAAATCAACTTGGTTTTGTAAATGTGTTCGTTTCAAAATACAGTACCTTGTCTCTTTAAATCCCAAAGAATGAGGGATTATAACAAAACAAAGCAGGCACTGCCTTTATCAGGCAGGACCAACAAAGTGCTGTGAAGATGATGAGTTTTATTTTCTTCCTTTGAGATTACATAATTCAATCTAAGTTGCTATAAAGAGAAGATTCTGAATGGGGCAAATTTGAAAACAATGTTCACTTAAAAAAAAAAAAACGTTTTTTTTCTTTCTCCTTAAAGGATCTGATATTAAATAAGAGAATTTTCTTTCCACTGCTCATGTCATTTGTTTATTACAATGAAATAATTTCCCAAACTACAGCCCTTGTTTCCGGTTGTCATGGAGATCATTGTGACATGTTAAAATTTGAACATTAAAACTTTTCTATAAAATCCATGGAAAGAAAGGTTCCTGGATTAAAGTCCCTTTAATTTTAATCTGCATGCATCTGATATCCACCTCAAAGATCAATTGTTACTGTTATCTTCATCTACAGTTGTGCACAAAGTTGGGACAATCTGAAGTCCATCTTTTCTTTTGCACAAATTGCTGATCCCAGGAAATTATCCCATAGCAAGTACTGGGAACAAAGACCTTAGCTGGTTAGGCATTTCCTTCTATCATCACCTGAAAATGTTCACAAGTGTATGTTTTGTATTAGGTTGAATTTTAAATTTAGGTCTGGTGGAGGACAGGTATGACACAGTGGGACACCGAGGCCATAATGTATGAGAAAAGATGGTTTGTTACTCACAGGCCCCAGAGAGAGAGGGGTGGGTACCATGAGGGGTCGACAGGAAGCTCTGTCAGCCCAGGTGGCCCAGCCTGCAGGTGGGGAGCACGCAGGCAGAGCAAGAGGGACCCGTGGGCTTGTGCCTTTATTGTGGTCCGGGGCTGGAGGTTAGTAGAGATCCCATGGGACTCAAGGGTTGGTTAGTGTGCCAGTTTGAGTGTATTGTGTCCCCCAAATGCCATTATCTTTGTAGTCTTGTGTGGGGCAGAAGTTTTGGTGTTGGTTAGATTTGCTTGGAGTGTGCCCCACCCAGCTGTGGGAGATGATTTTGATGAGGTGTTCCCATGGAGGGGTGGCCCCGCCCATTCGGGGTGGGCCTTGATCAGTGGAGCTATATAAATGAGCTGACTCAGAGAGAGAAAACTCACTGAGTGCAGCTGGGAGTGATGTTTTGAAGAGAAGCAAGCTTGCTAGAGAGGAACGTCCTGGGAGAAAGCCGTTTTGAGGCCGGAGCTTTGGAGCAGACGCCAGCTGCCTTCCTAGCTAACAGAGGTTTTCCGGACACCACTGGCCATCCTCCGGTGAAGGTACCCGATTGCTGAGGTGTTACCTTGGACGCTTTGTGGCCTTAAGACTGTAACTGTGTAGTGAAATAAACCCCCGTTTTATAAAAGCCTATCCATCTCTGGTGTTTTGCATTCTGCAGCATTAGCAAACTAAGACAGTTTAAAGCAAACGTGCTTGGGAAGGTAAAGGGACTGGGGGTCTGAGTGCGGGGTGGGGGATGGTGAGCTTATCATCTGGGACCAGCTGTGTTTTGGGGCGAGGTGTGTGTGTGGTGTAGCTGGTGGCTGCAGATGTGGGTTTAAGCAGGGAGGGACTTTGTGCCCCGGGGCTGGAGAACTGTTCATTAATTAGGCCAAAAGTCCGTGTGGAGGCACTGGCTTAGCTGAAGTGAGATGGATGCTGAGGCAGCACACAGAAGTATTGATAATTAGGACATGTAATAGCAATTTTGAAGTGTATGAGACAACGTAACTAACTTAGATCTGTACCATGGACTGGAAAATTGACACCAGTGCTTTTTCAGCTATGGGAACAGTGTACAAAATGATATTAAGTAGATTCATATTTATCTTAACTATATAATCTATCCTTTCCCTAGAAATACCATATCTCTTTGGGGCCAAAATATTATTTCTTAACTTGATTCCATGTTACTATTAAAGGTCTCAGAGTCCTTTCATTGGGATATTATTACTAGGAGAAACAAGAAAGTGTAATACACACTTTATTGATAAATACAATATCTAATCCGAGGGCTTGGATTAGGAAGACATCTACGGATACAAATGTGGGTGTATGGTAGAGAAATCTATGAAAAATTCATGAGGTTAAATGAACTGTTTATAAAATATTCTACATTGACTATTAAGTGATTTCCTGGATATGTTTTGCTTGTAATTTGTTACCTTCACTCATATCCATCCACTACCAAAAAGGATGTGAGGTGACTGCTTTTCTAGATTTAACCTAATCCTATGCATAATTCAAGATAAATAAACTCTAAACTATGTCTGATTTATTTTACTCTTCAACTACAGCTGTGTAAATATTTTCTTTAAGTACTAAATATTTCTAAGTCATAGAAGATATATTTAACTTCAGTGACTGATTTGTTGAAAGTAAATGTAATAAAAACTTCAAAGTACACACATACACACTCAAACACACATAAATGTTTAGAAAAAGCTATGGGAGGATATACTCCAAACTGTTAACAGCAGTTGTCTCTGACTTCAGAGGGCAGGAAGAAGGGATGGCTGGGGTAGTAGAGAAGATAAAAGGGGCTTTCACTTGCAATTTTTATAATAAATATGTATTTATGTATTTTAACTTGCATATTAAAATAAAATGCTATTCAGTTTAAAAGATAACAGATTTTAATTAAACGAGGCATAGATATTGAATAAAAATAAATTAATCTCAAAATTACTAATATTGTACTTAACTTAATGAAATGAACTTTTCTATTTATGGCATGGAAAAAGCTTCATATTATAAAGTGAAAAAAACCCAAGGATGACAAGGGATATCTGAGATGATCCAAATTTTATAAATGTCTGTCTATCTGTCTGTCTGTCTGTCTATCTGGAGACAGAAAGTGTGTGCATATGTATGTGTAGAAAAATTGCTACAAAGATAGTCTGTACAATAAAACATTGAAGTGGTCATCTCTAAGTGGAGACTGCAGGTGATCATTCTCTTCTCCTCTTCCTCTTCATGCCCATTTTGTCTGTATTTTTCTATTTTAAACATGTATTACTTTTGTAGTTTAAATATTATAAAAAGAAAAAGAAAATGACAGATAATAGTAGTAATAATTGTAATAGCATTTTGAGAAAATCTACATGCCAAGCACTTTACATATATAATCTCAGTCAGTCCTCACCATTTCCTGGTTAAAATACACATGAAAAAAAGAAAACCTCAATGTTTAGAAAGTTAAGTGACTTGCTTAGGTTCTTATAGCTAGAGAGAGTTTAATGGCTTCCAAAGCTCAGGCTCTTTCCTCTACATCACAAAGTAGAGGCAGTAAGACTCTTATCTTTACTTTTAGAATTTAGAAAAATAAAACAAGAATATTTAAATCAAAGCCTCCATTAAAATCAGCATTCTTTAAGAATTATGGAGAGTGTAATTTCAATGTAACTTTCCCACTAGTCCTAATTTCTTATTTATTCACTTGGAGAACTACAGATCAGAAATTTACCCTTATGTAAGCTCATATATTTCTAAGACCATGTGCTATATGTATGGACATAATAGATAGATACATATATGCATATGCAAATTTATATACATGGATACATATATATACACATATCTAAATATAGGACTGGTAGACTGAAAAATGAACACCTTCACATTAAAATAAGTAACTACTATTATAAAAAAATTGAAATATTTTCATTTTTAAAAGTATGACATAAATTGGAAGTTGAGTGTGGATGTGTGTGTGCATATAATCCATTAGTTGTTAAATGAAATTATTTAGTGGGTTGTGTTGATTTTTTCCCCTTCTATATAGCTTAGGGATTTTATGAAGAATTGTGGGAAGGATCTAACTGTTCTAATTGCTAGTAATCCAAATGGCTCACAAGTCACAGCACAGGAGAATGAGCTCTGGGTGTTCTTGCCCTGGAGTGCTTCCATGAGGCAAAGACCACCAGATAAAAGAGATGGGCAATGAGGCAACGCAGGTTCACACAGAATCAGACTGCAGTACTCTAGAACTTCCCAAGCACTTGGGTTCAGTACAGTCTTCTATATGGACAACTCTGTCCACACCCCTTGAGCTGCCAGCCACTGCCTACTTTCGAAGCACTTCCCAAACTCCAGCCCAGATTTTTCCGCTAGGTGGAACTAGCCAAGCAACATTAGGGTACTCCTAACAGTCCAGAAATTTTTAAAGCACTTACTTTTTCACATGTGGTATTTTTCATTCTATTATTAGCAGGAAGAGCCACCGGTCTCCCAGTGCACCAGCATCAGCTCCCACCACCCCCTGCAGGTCTGTGCCCACCTTCTCCAGTCTCAGTCGACTCTGCCTCAGTGGGCTGAAGTCCAACCATGACCCAAACTCACCTCATTCTCTGATCCCAGAATGCAAATAGTCTCCATTCTCAACTTGCCTGTTTCTCCCAATATCTCCCCTGAGATTCCTGATTTAATTTATTCTATATCTACCAGCTAAATATGATACATTTTCCCTTCTTCAGCATTAGTACATTTAAGATATCTTTTCTCATTAATACCACCCATCACTCTTTCCAACTATTGCCTTTATCTTTCTAAAATGTCCTCTCTCCCTCTAAAAGGAGCACATTTCTAGATTTCCTTACATTCTTTTTCTCTGGATCACCCATCAAATCTCTTTCCAGTATATACCACAAAGATGAGGGCAACTTTGAATGATAATAATATCAAACACACAATCTTTACCATAAGCCAGAAATTTTTAAAGGACTTTATATGTATTTACTCATTCATATAACAACCCTAAGGAGGTGGGTAGATTATCACCAGTGTATAGATGAGGGTTCTGAGGCACAGATGATTAGGCAAGTTTTCAGAGCATGTACATGGCAAAGACAGGATTCAAACCAAGTCTGTCTGGGTTCAGAGGCCGTGCACTCAGTGATGGTGCCACCCTTCCCCTCAATCCCTATTCTGAAGCCCCTGGTAGTGTGGCCACTAATCCACGTGCTCACTCTCTCTCACACAAAGGAAGAGTGATGGCTAAGTTATATTCCTAAAGAAGAGCTCTCTGCTACTTCTCTCTAAATATTGCCTTTCCTGCTCCTTACAACAAGTAGTTGGTGGAAAAGAAAGTGAGTTGTCTGCTACTAAAAACAAAAAGTCAAACAAACAGACTCATTTCCTTGCTATCGCCTGCCTTGAATGGTAAATGCTCCCTTGAACTGCTATCTATTTGCTAATATGGATGATCCAAAAGGGGGTAATGACATTAGTTAGATGCCTGCTATATGCCCAGCATTATAGTAGGCATGTTCACCTACAGTAACTTATTTGATTCAAGAAGTTCATCAGAGGTAGGAATGACCAGAAGGTAGAGATCTGGGTCAATAGCAGGAATAATACAGAAAAAGAATATTAAAACTCAATAGCAGGAATAATACAGAAAAAGATTATTAAAACTTAAATAGGGATAAAATGCTTCTGCTACTAACATAAGAGAGAATGAAATGACACTGTAGATCTATTGGCATTTAGATACTAAGTTGTGCTGAAGTCAGTCCATCAGCTAGAAAAGCTACAATAGACTGACTTTCAAAACGCTCCCACTCTGTATTTTCACAATAGATAGGAATGAGGACATGGAGATCAAATACATGGTCCAAAGGTTTGAAAATGATCCATTTAATCTGATCTCAAATGGCACAACAGATATAGTTAATAATATTGGTGCACAAAGGATGGGTTTCCCATGCTTGCTTTTAAAGAATTTTTCACATAAACCACTCTGTATTCCCACGGAAACACAAAGGGGACTCCATGGTGAGGTGAGCAGAAGATAACAGGCAAAAGGAAAAGAATTAGCAGCCCTGGTTACTGTTAACAATTACCTGCGTAGCAATTACTGCTTTTGGAAATTGCACAATCTTTGGAGCTGTCACTTATTCGTGACCTCAGATTTCACTTGGACTGGAAAACAAAGGGTTTGAATCAGTTTATTTATACTCAGAAAACCCTTCCCCAGTCCTCCTCTCCCCCAACACCGAGACATGTTAAAGTACCTTTTCTCCGATCTTGCTTGGAAAGAGCACTCACTCATTTGTGGGAAAGAAAGCACAATCTGTTTAGCCTTAAGGTACCTACTTTTTCATTTACCCAGCTCTTGGATCTTGGTGATTTTGTTCAGGATTAGAGAAGAGTTAGCCAAATGACCGGAGAAGCAGCTGTTCCTCAAAACAAACTGGAAAGGAAAACAATCACTGCCTCCTGTCCCCTAAATGAGGAAGGCAAATGGATGACAGATGAGTTAAAAAAGTGATGTCTTTAAGGATCACCTACCACTCTACTTATATTTTCCAGCGAGTTAAGATCCTGTGGCCATTCTAGAGCTGGGAACCTCTGTACATTAAAGGAATATGGTGATCAGGCATAAGGAAGAGCCAAAAAGAAGACAGAGCTGGTTAGTCTAGCCTTTAATTAGCCACATTTCCACGGAAACACTTTCCCATTTTCCCAGTTGGCTCTGTAAATCAATTTAGAGCTGCTTTGCTTGGGCTCCAGGCAGACAGAGTGGAATCACAGCCCTTCAAAGAGGTGTGAGTTTCTCTCATTTATCATCCTAGGGTGCTTGCTTCAAAGCCTAGTTGAAGGACTACTTAAAGGAAAACAAATCTAAACAAAACGGGACAGTGCTGTCTGGATTTGGTTGAAAATCTTGAGAATGTGTGGCAGAAAATTCCAAGCACAGACCTGGAAAGCAATTTGCAAGAGACTGCACAATGGGCTTTAGAAAAAAATAAACAATCGAAGAACTCACATACACAAACACACACACATACAAGCAAGGGGACTAGAATAGAAACGTAAACTGTATTGAAACCCACATTTGGCACAGGAATTGGTTTTCCTGGCTTTGGCCTTCAGTAAGTGGGTTACTACTGAATTATTGACAACACGGCCAAGATTGACAGCCTTTATACATTCATTGATTCCCACTCAGCCCTGTAAATATTTAAGCTCTCTGTAGCATTGAGAATGTGATTATATGATTAGAATTAGTGAGTTCTCTGATAAGCCTTGGGGTTTACAAGACTGGAAAGAGTGTGAAAATAGTCTGTGTATCTGAGGGTATGTGTATGTTTGTATATGTTTGTATGTATGTGTACGTGTCTGAGTGAGCATATGCATGAGTGTGTGTGCATGTCCTGTTCTGAGGAAGAGCAGGTCACTGGTTTTAGTCACAATAAAGAGAGGAAGGAAAAGGTTTTAAGGCCAAGGAAGAGATCCAGTCCCCAAGCATGGAGCATCTGAGCCCAAAGATATTCTGGACTAGTGTTTTCAAGTGTTTTTCAGTCTGTGGACATCTGTTGGCTCACTGAGAAATACCTGAGGGGCAAAGGAAACCCTCGTAACTCAGCCATCTGGTCATCTTCTTGTTCAAGCATCTGTCCTTCTGTACCCTCTTCCTAGACCACCCAGATCAGTGGCTTTCAATATTCTCTGATCTCAGCCTATTGTAAGAAATATATTTTACAGTGCAACCCTGGATATTCACATACATTCTCAGGTATTATAGAAATAAAGGTTCATGAAATAATACTTAGTGAAGTGTACTTTGGTATTTTCTATTCTAGTCTAATCTGTTTTATTTTTTTTTAATGCTTGTCATGACTCACTAAATTAATTTTATGTCTCACTAATGAGTTGTGTCCTGCTGTTTGAAAACACTGCAGTAGAATGTATTAACCTTAAGGGCAGGAATTCTAATCACCCTGTCTCACCCCACCTATTGGTCGCTTGGTAAGTATTTGTCATATAAATAAATGTGTGAATGAAGAGATGAATGAGTTGAAGCTAGTATTTTATATTTGGTATATAAAAAAGGAATATGGGCCAACCTGGGGTAAATAATTTAATTTACAAATCAATCAGGAAATGAAAGGTAAATGGCACTCTTCAGGTGGTATTTTTAGATGTTTGGGTGCCATGATTAGGTGTTAGATCCGTGGTGGTGGTAATAATAATAATAATAATAACAACAACAATAACCATGGCAATAGAAATAATAATAGCTCACACTTATCAATCAGCTACCACTTGCCAGTTTCTGTGCTAGGAGATGGAGCTACACAGATGAATGCCACTAGTTCCTGTTCTTGAGAAACTTGTGCTATAGCACTCTTTTCAGGCACCTGTCAATCCAGAAACCAAATGACCTGGCATTCTAAGCTAAGGTGGGATTATAATCTTTGGCTACTATGCAAAGTGTTGATAAAGTTGAGATGAAGTCTGTAAAAGAGGTGGAGGAGGGAGTGATAACATCTGCGTGTCCACAGTCTTATAGATAGCTGCTCAGCGAACAGATGCGAGGGAGATAGAAAAGTAATGAAAGATGCATCACTGTTATTAAATAATTGTTCAGGACAACTTTTGTTGTCTCTAAAGAAAGACACTATACTGTTCTATGGAAACTTCACTGTCAGAGTGAGGAACTATATGTATTGGTTAAGAGCTTGCTCTCTGGTCAGAAGGATTTGTTTTCAAATCCTAACCTGCCATTTACTAATCGTATGGCATTGGTCAAGTCGCGAATTCTTTCTTTGCCCCAGTAATAATATGGGGATAATATAAGATCTAGTTCATCAAGCTGTTTTAAGGCAGAGGTCACAAATGCAACTACCTACAGGATCCTGGCAAGTAACCTAAACAAGTTAAGGGGTACACAATAGGGAGTGTTGGGGACTATAGAAAACTGAAAAGCACAGGTCCCATCTAAAGACAAACAAATTTACATTTTTCAAATACATTTCCAGTCTACAGGCTAGATTTGCCTGTATGCCCCCCATTTACAAATAAATAAGAAAATGATCATAAAATTCTATCAGTACCAAGCACAGAGTAAGAGCTCCATAAATTGGAGTCATTATTAGCTATTATTTTATCACATTAAAAAAAATCCCTAGTACCATTTGCAGATCCTCTTTAAGAGAGAAAATAAATGGCCTCAGAATTACTCCTTTGCATGCCTCAGTTAACGGCATCATTAAAAATAAACGGGCCTTAGGCCAACCAGAGACAGAATAGGTAGAGGAGCCTGCAGTCGATTGTCTGCAGACGAGAGAAAATGAATAATCTCATGTTTAATAAGCCAGAACCATCCCTCAGGTACAGGGAAATCGTGGGGGAGACTCCTGGGCTCACACTTTGGGGATCCCTTGACTGTTGCAATGATAAACAGCAAGGCAGTCACTTAAAAGGAAGCAGAGAAGAAATTCTTGCCAGCTGGTATAAAACTCCACCTGCTTTTCCTGTGCTAGGCAAATTTAATAGAAGGCTTTGGAGCTAGACCGGGTACAAGCCTCATTTCCACCACTTGCAAGCTACAAGTTGAACGTAACCAGTCTGAGCACTGGGTGCCACCCTGTTTTGTTACGCATGGCTACGTGTTAGCATAAACGGTCAGCATGCAGCCAGCAGCCTAAGAGGAACTCAATACATTTAACCTTCCTTCCTTCCCTTTTCCTGTGAATGGTTTTCAACTCTTGAGGCTTATTTCTTGCCTCCTTGATTTCCATCTTTCTAAAGACGAGGGAGGGACAGTGCCCACAGCCTCATTTGTCCTGCTCGCTGCTCACGCCCTCCACTCCGTTCCCTGCTTAACTCCCATGGGTTCCCAATGACCCAAATGGCTTCCCACCCTTCCCTGACTCGACTACCATTCACAGAAACGTGCCATTCTGCTCAGCCTTCCGCTCCGCCCTACAGAGTCCGTCACGCTTCCTAGAAAGCTCCCCAAAGGGCAATAAAAGTTTATGTCAGTCTCAGTCCCACCTGCAGCACCTCTCAAGTACACATCCTCCCGTCAGTCCTCCTCCTTTGATTCCAGGCTTTGTAAATCTTTTACCACATGTTGTCAAAAGCCTGGCAGATCCCCAAATCCTTCCCTGATAACACTCGTTCTCTCTAAACAACCTGGCAGCACTTCTAAGTGAGAAAAAGCCCTAAAATAAAATACACCGTGTTTAGTCTCTAAGGTCATTTCCTGGCTTTGTCCTGCAGTTTCTGTTTCCTCTAACTAATCACCACGTGACAGTCCTGGATTTATTGTGGAGGCTACTTGAAAGTTTGGGGGAGCCTCTCAAGCCAGACTACACATACCCTCCACCTCTTTTTTTCCTACTCTCCAGCAATTTATCACTTGCTGTGATTTAGCCTTAAGTGCTTGAGGTGCAACTGTAGCAGGAGCCAGAACTTTGTCACCAGGCTATTTGGGAGGCAAAAGTGTCAAACCAGTGTGGCCTACACAGCTGGGCACCATGGGTCACTTCCCCAGGCAGGGACAGTGGCCTTCCCCCTTCCAGGCAATAAATGGCAGTGGGAGATGTCTGTGTACCTTCATTGGCGTGCTCGTCACTCATTTCCAACTTTGAGTGGGTGCCTATGAAAACTGATAGCTAACATTTTTTAAGAACTCAACATGGGCAAGGCTAATTGCTTTATCTCATTTACTATTCCCAACAACCGTATGAGCCAAGAACTTCTTTTATACCACTTTTATAGACACCACAGCTCAGCCTCGCAATCCAAGCCTGTCTGCCTGCAGACCCCATCCCTTAACCCCGGTTTTTGCTGGGCTGTGCTATACCTGCCCCAAAAGGCTGATCCTACATTCTTGAGTGGTTCAAGGAATAATAATCATAGCAAAATTTATTGAACAAATATGAACTGTCAGGCATTGTTCTTGAGTATTTACATAGATTATTGCATTTAACTCTCACAACAACTTTTCAGTGGTTAGTCTTAGCAAATCTATTTTGCAAATATGGAAATAGGAAGCCATGGCAGAACTGGGTTTGAACCCAGGCAATATGATCCTCAATCCAGATGCTACTGTTTCTGCTATATGTGCCTGTGTGTGTGTGTGGTGGTACGGTGTGATGTGATCAGCACTGTGCTAGTGTTATACAAAAAGTGCTCTGGGAGAATAGAAAATGGATCTACATTAAACTTGAAGTTTTTTGGGTTGCCATCACAGAGGAGGCACACCTTGGAGGAGCAGGAAATTCACCATATTAAGGTGTTCAATGGGGACTCTCTGGAGAGCACATTGCCGACAGAGGGAACAGCACGCACAAAGGTGTGACGTGCCGTGGGCAGGACTGCAGCATGACCCTGGTTCAGTGTGTCTGGACGGGAGGCGCATGGCATGCAGTGGTGTTGGAGTAGAGCAGAGGCCATATTTGAACAGCCTTTTAAATTGTTCAATCACTTCTGAAATTCATTTTGAAAGTAATGGGGAGCTTTGAAGACTTTTCAGGGGAGGAGTCATGTGGTCACATATGTTTTGGATAAATTGTTACCTAAGGCACGGACTGAAATGGGGGCATCATATGTGAGGTCTGGGGAGAGAGGGGCAAGGAAGAGGCTGTTGGAGTAACTGAGATTTTCAGTGGGAGGAAGACCTGCCCTCCGTTTATACAATCATGCAGAAATGCAGTATGAGAATGTAAATAATGCTGTACTTAGGAAGACTCTAAATGACAGACAATGAATAGGGAGGGGACCAAATGACTGCACTCACACAGTGAGCCAGTCACCCGGGCACCCATCGCATTTCCTGTGCTCCGAGGCCCCTGGCACTCTACCGCGGGCATGATACCCACAGCTTCCTAGACAAATCTGGCCCTTTCCAGCCTCCACGTCTTTACTCACGCTGAAACCTTTGTCCACAGCCAATAGTATTACTTATACAGATCTTAACATGTATGCAACACTGTTCTAAGTACTTTGTAGGTATTAGCTCATTTATTCTCATAAAGTGGGTATGAGGTAGGTATCACCATAATCACAGTTTCACAGGTGAAGAAGTTATTAGCAACTGTGATGTAAAATGAGCCCTTTTAGGGGAACAACCAGGAAGAGGGAAGCAGCAGATGTATTATCTCTTGGATGTGATGCTGTGTAGCTAAAAGATGACTTTGCCCAGTCATAACCCCCACCCACTCCCACTCCCAGCTCACGTGCTTACCAGTACTTCCTGCTGGAGGAAACCCTTTCTGTGAGGAAAATCTTTATTAGTTGTCTCCATTACTCCTTAGGCCCTACAAAGACATTGTGTATGCTGTGAGAATGCCACTCGGCCTTCAATAAAACATAAAAGAATCAGGGATATAACTTTTGTTTAAAACATGGTTAAGGTATGATGTTTTTGGCATGTGTGTGTGTCTGTGTATCAGAAAAAATCTTATTTATTGAAATGTTAAAATTCATTAAATTTAAAAACTAAATAGTAAGCTACAGTCCTAACAAGTAGATAATAAATTAGTTTGAAATTAATGGAGAATGATTGTGAGGGAAGTATGTACTAAAACTTTTTTTTAAATGAAAAGATCACTAGGAATAATAACATCTGTCACACAGAGATGTTTGAGGATTCACTGAGATGAGCTGTGCAAAGAGCAGCTACAGGACTGGCCATGGTACATCAACTGTAGACTCGGTCGATGTTGGTTCCCAGGGACAGGGTGGTACCGACCTTGACTCGAGGATTCTGGCAATTGTAGCCAGACATCCTAGGATTCAACCACAAGTCACCTCTGCTGCCCTGGGGGTGGTGGTGTGCTGGTGCTTAACAACTGGCTCTCCGGGAAAAGAAAAGAAAAAAGAAAAGCCCTAAAGTGCATGTACCAATTTCCGCGGTGTAAATGCTCCCATGATGGCTGATTCCAGCTACCAATGTAATGTCAGAGAACATAGAGTAGGGAAGAGACGCGTACCATCTGCCTGCTCCTGCACACAGCTGCCCGGTGACTCTCTTGCTCGTAAGGCTTGACTTAGGCCCTTAACACTCCTACCTTAACCAGCAGTCTTGCCTGTTTTGTTGGTTTGAGTTACCCTGGACCATTTTAATTGATTAAAACTTTGCATGTGAGTTGAAGCTAGGAGATGCTCTTATCTCTTTCAAATGGGAGATTTTCCATCTAAATTCCCTCATTCTCCCCCTTACAATGATTTCAGATCTCTTCACTGTTTAATTAACAGAGGAGAGCTCTCCTGTATATTTGGCCCAAAGCAATTAAGCCACCAGCAAAACTTGCAGGGAAAGGAAGGATGATCGTTCAATTAGAGGTTGAATAATGAATTATTAATTATTGAATTGAGTTAGCATTCATTAATTAGTTTATAAAGTGCAATTACATCTTTAATGCTTTAATACAGAACTGTGCTTTGTAATTGTCTGCAAAGTCAATTATGTAGCCATTAGCATTTTGCCCAAGGGTCAGGTTACCACTGTTTTTTTGTTCTCTGTGGACAGACAACAGAGAATGTGTTCTTTCACATAAATTGTATCCTGTTTTCAGTAAAATGTTAGACAACTTGGGTCACTTGGTGCTCACTTCTGTAGCTAATGTAGACACAGGGACAGACAATACTAGATCATTTGCAGTAGGAGAAATTCTGTCCAGAGGGAGAATTTCCTGCTGTTTTGGGGCTTTGTAGCCATGAATGAGGTGGTGGTGAGAGCTGGTTCTAGTAGAGAATGGGAAGGACTCAAAGTAGGGTGGAGTGGGGTAAAGGTGGGTGGGGCAGGGGTGGGGCTCCCGGGGATACACACCAGACAGTGTAAAGATTGCTTATGTTTCAAGCTGACTTGGCCATTCCTCATTCCTAGAAGCATGATCAAAAACAAGGCATAATTCCTATTTCTTTCTTATATAGCTGATGTTCTTTGCCTTTTGGGGGTCAAGGAACCCTTCGAGAATCTGATGATATAGATCTTCTGAATAATGTTCACACAACATTTGTATAAAAGGTTATATATAATTTCAGAGTTCATGGATCCCCTGAAGCTCATCCATGAATGCCTATCTAGTTATTCTGAAATTTAGTATGAATTAGGATTGTTAAAATACAGATTCCAAGCCCCATGCCCACAGATTTAGATTTCCTAGGTTTGGGAATCTGCACTTTAAACAAGTGCTTAAGGGATTTTTGATGCAACTACATTTTTTTTTTTTTCCTTACATATATTAAACAGTTTATTTTAACTCGAATACATTAAAAAAATGTGCATTTGTTTACTGATCTTTTTTTTTTTTTTAATTCAGTTTTATTGAAATATATTCACAAACCATACAGTCATCCATGGTATACAATCAACTGTTCACAGTATGATCATATAGTTATGCGTTCATCACCACAATCTATTTCTGAACATTTTCCTTACATCAGAAAGAATCAGAATAAGAATAAAAAATAAAAGTGAAAAGAGAATACCCAAACCATCCCCCCATCCCCCTATTTGTCATTTAGTTTTTACTCCCATTTTTCTACTGATTTTTTTTCAATTTTTTAACTTTGTTTATCAAAAAATTAAAAACAAACAGGCAAACAACAACCAAAAAAACCCCACAACATTTCAAACAAAGCAATGGATTAAGGAAAACAAATAACCTAAAATAACTACTTTGCTTCCAATATGTTCCTACCATACCCCAAGAAAATTAATAAACCATGTCCAAACAGAGGAGTAAGAAAAACAAATAATCTAAAATAACTACATTGCTTCCAACATGTTCCTACCATACCCCAAGAAAATTAACAACCCCTAAGAAAACAAAGGAATAAGACAAAAAAAAACACACAAAAATAACTCTATTGCTTCCAACATGATCTTACTATATCCAAGAAAGTTTACAAACCATAATCATTCCTGAGCATTCCCATAATATTAAGATTACCCTCCATAGTTTATCTGTTCTTATTAGATTATCATTCCCCCTCCACTAATTGGTATCTCTAGGTCCCCTACATTCTACAGTATAAAACATTGTACATTTTTCACAGAATTCACATTAGTGGTAACATACAATATCTCTCTTTTTGTGCCTGGCTTATTTTGCTCACAATTTTTTATTTTTTTTTTTTTTTTTTTTTTTTTTTAATCTTCATTTTATTGAGATATATTCATATACCACGCAGTCATACAAAACAAATCGTACTTTCGATTGTTCACAGTACCATTAGATAGTTGTACATTCATCACCCAAATCAATCCCTGACACCTTCATTAGCACACACACAAGAATAACAAGAATAATAATTAGAGTGAAAAAGAGCAATTGAAGTAAAAAAGAACACTGGGTACCTTTGTCTGTTTGTTTCCTTCCCCTATTTTTCTACTCATCCATCCATAAACTAGACAAAGTGGAGTGTGGTCCTTATGGCTTTCCCAATCCCCTTGTCACCCCTCATAAGCTACATTTTTATACAACTGTCTTCGAGATTCATGTGTTCTGGGTTGTAGTTTGATAGTTTCAGGTATCCACCACCAGCTACCCCAATTCTTTAGAACCTAAAAAGGGTTGTCTAAAGTGTGCGTGAGAGTGCCCACCAGAGTGACCTCTCGGCTCCTTTTGGATTCTCTCTGCCACTGAAGCTTATTTCATTTCCTTTCACATCCCCCTTTTGGTCAAGAAGATGTTCTCCGTCCCACGATGCCAGGTCTACATTCCTCCCCGGGAGTCATATTCCACGTTGTCAGGGAGATTCACTCCCCTGGGTGTCTGATCCCACGTAGGGGGGAGGGCAGTGATTTCACCTTTCAAGTTGGCTTAGCTAGAGAGAGAGGGCCACATCTGAGCAACAAAGAGGCATTCGGGAGGAGGCTCTTAGGCACAACCATGGGGAGGCCTAGCCTCTCCTTTGCAGCAACCATCTTCCCAAGGGTAAAACCTGTGGTAGAGGGCTCAACCCATCAAACCACCAGTCCCCTATGTCTGTGGTCATGTTAGCAACCATGGAGGTGGGGTAGGCAAATACCCCTGCATTCTCCACAGGCTCCTCAAGGGGGCACTGCATCTTTTTTTTCCTTGTTTTTTTTTTTTTTTTTTTTTTTATCTTTCCCTTCTTTTTTAAATCAACTGTATGAAAAAAAAGTTAAAAAGAAAACAAACATACAATAAAAGAACATTTTAAAGAGACCATGACAAGGGAGTAAGAAAAAGACAACTAACCTAAGATAACTGCTTAACTTCCAACATGTTCCTACTTTACCCCAAGAAAGTTACCTAATATAGCAACATTTCTGTGAACTTGCTCCTACTATATCCATCAGAAATTAACAGACCATAGTCATTCCTGGGCATCCCCAGAACGTTAAATAGCTTATCTGTTCTTCTTGGATTATTGTTCCCCCTTCCTTAATTGCTCTCTATTGCTAGTTCCCCTACATTCTACATTATAAGCCATTTGTTTTATATTTTTCAAAGTTCACATTAGTGGTAGCATATAATATTTCTCTTTTTGTGCCTGGCTTATTTCGCTTAGCATTATGTCTTCAAGGTTCATCCATGTTGTCATATGTTTCACGAGATCGTTCCTTCTTACTGCCGCGTAGTATTCCATCGTGTGTATATACCACATTTTATTTATCCACTCATCTGTTGAAGGACATTTGGGTTGTTTCCATCTTTTGGCAATTGTGAATAATGCTGCTATGAACATTGGCGTGCAGATATCTGTTCGTGTCACTGCTTTCCGATCTTCCGGGTATATACCGAGAAGTGCAATCGCTGGGTCGAATGGTAGCTCTATATCTAGTTTTCTAAGGAACTGCCAGACTGACTTCCAGAGTGGCTGAACCATTATACAGTCCCACCAACAGTGAATAAGAGTTCCAATTTCTCCACATCCCCTCCAGCATTTGTAGTTTCCTGTTTGTTTAATGGCAGCCATTTAATCGGTGTGAGATGGTATCTCATTGTGGTCTTAATTTGCATCTCTCTAATAGCTAGTGAAGCTGAACATTTTTTCATGTGTTTCTTGGCCATTTGTATTTCCTCTTCAGAGAACTGTCTTTTCATATCTTTTGCCCATTTTATAATTGGGCCGACTGTACTATTGTCATTGAGTTGTAGGATTTCTTTATATATGCAAGATAGCAGTCTTTGTCAGATACATGGTTTCCAAAAATTTTTTCCCATTGAGTTGGCTGCCTCTTTACCTTTTTGAGAAATTCCTTTGAGGTGCAGAAACTTCTAAGCTTGAGGAGTTCCCATTTATCTATTTTCTCTTTTGTTGCTTGTGCTTTCGTGTAAAGTCTAGGAAGTGGCCGCCTAATACAAGGTCTTGAAGATGTTTCCTATATTATCTTCTAGGAGTTTTATGGTACTTTCTTTTATATTGAGATCTTTGGTCCATTTTGAGTTAATTTTTGTGTAGGGGGTGAGGTAGGGGTCCTCTTTCATTCTTTTGGATATGGATATCCAACTCTCCCAGCCCCATTTGTTGAAAAGACCATTATGACTCAGTTCAGTGACTTTGGGGGCCTGATCAAAGATCAGTAGGCCATAGATCTGAGGGTCTATCTCTGAATTCTCAATTAGATTCCATTGATCTATATGTTTATCTTTGTGCCAGTACCATGCTGTTTTGGTAACTGTGGCTTTATAATAAGCTTCAAAGTCAGGGAGTGTAAGTCCTCCCACTTCATTTTTCTTTTTTAGAGTGTCTTTAGCAATTCGAGGCATCTTCCCTTTCCAAATAAATTTGATAACTAGTTTTTCCAAGTCTGCAAAGTAGGTTGTTGGAATTTGATTGGGATTGCATTGAATCTGTAGATGAGTTTGGGTAGAATTGACATCTTAATGACATTTAGTCTTCCTATCCATGAACATGGAATATTTTCCATCTTTTAAGGTCCCCTTCTATTTCTTTTAGTAGAGTTATGTAGTTTTCTTTGTATAGGTCTTTTACATCTTTGGTTAAGTTTATTCCTAGGTACTTGATTTTTTAGTTTCTATTGAAAATGGTATCTTTTTCTTGAGTGTCTCTTCAGTTTGTTCATTTCTAGCATATAGAAACATTACTGACTTATGTGCATTAACCTTGTATCCCGCTACTTTGCTAAATTTGTTTATTAGCTCTAGTAGCTGTATCGTCGATTTCTCAGGGTTTTCTAGATATAAGATCATATCATCTGCAAACAATGACAGTTTTACTTCTTCTTTTCCAATTTGGATGCCTTTTATTTCTTTGTCTTGCCGGATTGCCCTGGCTAGCACTTCCACACAATGTTGAATAACAGTGGTGATAGCGGGCATCCTTGTCTTGTTCCTGATCTTAGAGGGAAGGCTTTCAGTCTCTCCATTGAGTACTATGCTGGCTGTGGGTTTTCATATATGCTCTTTATCATGTTGAGGAAGTTTCCTTCAATTCCTACCTTTTGAAGTGTTTTTATCAAAAAGGGATGTTGGATTTTGTCAAATGCTTTTTCAGCATCTATTGAGATGATCAATTGATTTTTCCCTTTTGACTTGTTAATGTGTTGTAATACATTGATTGATTTTCTTATGTTGAACCATCCTTGCATGCCTGGAGTAAACCCCACTTGGTCATGGTGTATGATTTTTTTAATGTGTCTTTGGATTCGATTTGCAAGTATTTTGTTGAGGATTTTTGCATCTATATTCATTAGGGAGATTGGCCGGTAGTTTTCCTTTTTTGTAACATCTTTGCCTGGTTTTGGTATTAGATTGATGTTAGCTTCATAAAATGAGTTAGGTAGTGTTCCATTTTTTTCAATGTTTTGAAAGAGTTTGAGTAAGATTGGTGTCAGTTCTTTCTGGAAAGTTTGGTAGAATTCCCCGTGAAGCCATCTGGCCCTGGGCATTTATTTGTGGGAAGATTTTTGATGACTGATTGGATCTCTTTGCTTGTGATGGGTTGGTTGAGGTCTTCTATTTCTTCTCTGGTCAGTCTAGGTTGTTCATATGTTTCCAGGAAATTGTCCATTTCCTCTACATTATCCAGTTTGTTGCCATACAGTTGTTCATAGTATCCTCTTATAATTTTTTAATTTCTTCAGGATCTGCAGTTATGTCACCTTTTTCATTCATTATTTTGTTTATATGGGTCTTCTCTCTTTTTGATTTTGTCAGTCTAGCTAGGGGCTTGTCAATCTTGTTGATCTTCTCAAAGAACCAACTTTTGGTGATATTTATCCTCTCTATTGTTTTTTTGTTCTCTATGTCATTTATTTCTGCTTTAATCCTTTTATTTCTTTTCTTCTACTTGGTTTAGGATTGGTTTGCTGTTCATTTTCTAGCTTCTTCAGTTGATCCATTAGTTCTTTGATTTTGGCTCTTTCTTCCTTTTTAATATATGCATTTAGTGCTATAAATTTCCCCCTTAGCACTGCTTTTGCTGCATCCCATAGGTTTTGGTATGTTGTGTTCTCATTTCATTCGTCTCTATATATTTAGCAATTTCTCTTGCTATTTCTTCTTTAATCCACTGATTGTTTAGGAGTGTGTTGTTTAACCTCCAGGTATTTGTGAATTTTCTAAGTCTCTGATGGTTATTGACTTCTAATTGTATTCCATTGTGGTCAGAGAATGTGCTTTGAATAATTTCAATCTTTTTAAATTTATTGAGGCTTGTTTTATGTCCCAGCATATGATCTATTCTGGAGAAAGTTCCATGAGCACTAGAAAAGTATGTGTATCCTGGTGATTTGGGATGTAATGTCCTGTATATGTCTGTTAAATCTAATTCATTTATCAGATTGTTTAGGTTTTCAATTTCCTATTGGTCTTCTGTCTGGTTGATCTATCTATAGGAGAGAGTGATGTGTTGAAGTCTCCCACAATTATTGTGGAAACATCAATTGCTTCCTTTAGTTTTGCCAGTGTTTCTCTCATGTATTTTGTGGCACCTTGGTTGGGTGCATAGATATTTACGATTGTTATTTCTTCTTGCTGAATTGCCCCTTTTATTAGTACGTAGTGGTCTTCTTTGTCTCTCAAAACATCCCTGCATTTGAAGTCTATTTTATCTGAGATTAATATTGCTACACCTGCTTTCTTTTGGCTGTAGCTTGCATGAAATATTTTTTTCCATCCTTTCACTTTCAGTTTCTTTGTGTCCCTGTGTCTAAGATGAGTCTCTTGTATGCAACATATTGATGGTTCATTTTTTTTGATCCATTCTGCGAATCTATATCTTTTAATTGGGGAGTTTAATCCATTTACATTCAACGTTATAACCGTGAAGGCATTTCTTGAATCAGCCATCTTATCCTTTGGTTTATGTTTGTCATATTTTTCCCTCTGTCTATTAATATCCTTTATTGTACCCATACCGAATCTCTTTAGTACTGAACCTTCTCCAAGTCTCTTGTCCTTTTTTGTTTCTCTGTCTGTAGGGCTCCCTTGAGTATCTCCAGTAGGGCAGGTCTCTTGTTAGCAAATTCTCTCAGCATTTGTTGTCTGTGAAAAATTTAAGCTCTCCTTCAAATTTGAGGGAGAGCTTTGCTGGATAAAGTATTCTTGGCTGGAAATTTTTCTCACTCAGAATTTTAAATATAGTGCCACTGCCTTCTCGCCTCCATGGTGGCTGCTGAGTAGTCACTACTTAGTCTTATGCTGTTTCCTTTGTATGTGGTGAATTGCTTTTCTCTGCTGCTTTCAGAACTTGCTCCTTCTCTTCTGTGTTTGATAGTGTGATCAGTATATGTCTCGGAGTGGGTTTATTTGGATTTATTCTATTTGGAGTTCGCTGAGCATTTATGATTTGTGTATTTATGTTGTTTAGAAGATTTGGGAAGTTTTCCCCAACAATTTCTTTGAATAGTCTTCCTAGACCTTTACCCTTTTCTTCCCCTTCTGGGACACCAATGAGTCTTATATTCGGACGTTTCATATTATCTATCATATCCCTGAGGTCCATTTCGATTTTTTCAATTTTTTTCCCCATTCTTTTTTTTATGCTTTCATTTTCCATTCTGTCATCTTCCAGGTCATTGATTTGTTGTTCAACTTCCTCTAGTCTTGTACTATGAGTGTCCAGAATCTTTTTAATTTGGTCAACAGTTTCTTTAATTTCCATAAGATCATCCATTTTTTTATTTAGTCTTGCAATGTCTTCTTTATGCTCTTCTAGGGTCTTCTTTTTCCTTTATCTCCCGTACTATGGTCTCATTGTTCATCTTTAGTTCTTTGAGTAGGCTCTAGGTGCTGTGTCTCTTCTGGTATTTTGATTTGGGTGCTTGGGCTTGGGTTATCCATATCGTCTGTTTTTTCATATGCTTTATAATTTTCTGTTGTTTTTGGCCTCTGGCATTTGCTGAACTTGATAGGGTTTTTTAGGATTTGTAGACCAATTGAAGTCCTTATCTCTAATTTCAGATCTACAGCTTCGTGGAGTACACTTTCTCTAACTAACCAGCAGGTGGCGTCCACGAGCCACCTGTTCTCCACAAGCCAGTTCTCCCCTGCTTAGCCTGTTTGGTGAGTGGGGGAGTGAGTCTTGTGGGGTCCAATTGGTGTACCAAGCTTGCGTGTGTAGTTGGTGTTGCCTGCCCTGTATATGGGGCGTGTTTCTGGGCAGTCAGGGAGGGGGGGTGGCTCTAACAATCAAATCTCCCTGGTGATCCTAGAGTTTTAAAGCTGCTGCAATAGTCTAATCCTTCAGTTCAGTCCTGCCACAGTTTGTCTCTGCCACTGACCCACAAGTCCTTGGTATTGGCGTATGGCTCCTGAGACTTGCAAGTGGGACCCTCTTCCAGGCCGTGCACCCCAGGTCCTCTGTTGAGGGATGACTGTGCTATGTCACAGGTGAGTGCCGTCCCCCCAGGGCAGTTCTGGGCTGCTGGGCTGTGTAGGGAGGCTCCCAGTCTGCTGAAATGATGGCTGAATGGGGCTTTGTTAATTCACACTGCTCTACCTTCCCAACTCTGGGACAATCAGCTGAGGTTGCAGGGAAGGCTAATGTCCACGCCCAGTTTTTGTGTGTGCCTGTTATTTGAAGCACTTCCGTCACACTGGGTTGTCTGGGCAGTTCTGGTCTATGGGGCTGGCGATGGGCAGGAGTGTTCCTGTCCACCAGGATGATGGCTGTGAGCGGACACCCCCTTTTCTTGGGAAGTTGTGGTGTTTAGTGAATTTTCTCAGCCACTGGATTATTGCGTTTTGTCTCAGAGCTCTCCTAGTTCTGCTCTTGACTTGACCTGCCCAAATAGCAAGTCTTTGAAGCTTTCTGTATTGGGCTTCTTAGAGTAATTGTTTTAGAAAAAGAAAAAAGGATTAAAAAACAAAAAAAAAACAAAACAAAACAAAACAAAAAAAAAACGGGCCCTCCTCAGAGATCTAATGGTTTATTGAAATGCTAAGAGACAAAGCAACCAGGGCCATTAAGGAAAGGTCCACAGGGCAGAGAGATCAGCTTTTCTTTGGGATTTGCATATGCGCCTCAGGGCCCTTCCCCTTTCTATGTTCACCAGAACTCCAAAAATCCTCCGCTTTTATTTTGGAGTTTTTCGTGTTGTTTTTTTTTCTATTCCTGTCTCCTCTCTGCTGGGCTGGCTGCTCTCAGATTCTCTGGTGTCTGGTCTCAGTCTGTCTATGGTTGGAGTTTGGATCAGTAGAATGAGTTTCCGATAAGGGCTGCCACTGCAGTTCTCCCTTCTCCTTCCGGAGCTGAAGCCCCTCCTCCCCCGGGACTGAGCCTGGCAGGGAGGGGCGCGGGTCCCCTGGCCGCAAAAACTTACAGATTTCGCTGATCTCAGCAGTTCCACGTTTTCATGAGTGTTGTATGAAGTATGCCCAAAGTCAGATTGCTCTGTGGTGTCCAGTCCACGCAGTTCCTGGCTTTCTACCTACTTTCCTGGAGGAGTAACTAAAACATACAGCTCACCAGTCTGCCATCTTGCCCTGCCTCGATGCAACTACATTTTGATGGCTCTCCAGGTTAAAAACTCTTAGGCAGTGTTTTTTTAAGAGACCTTGAGCAGCATGATAATAGCCCAAAGAATAAGAGTATTGGACTCAGACAGGCCTGGGTGCAAATTTAAGTTCTTCCACATAATTGTGGGGCATGTCCCTTAATTGTTCTGAACGTCAGTTTGTTCATCTGTAAAATGGGTATAATGCATAACTTGCAAGTCTGCTAAGAGAAATAAAGGAGAAATTGGAAAATGCTGGCCATGAGAAATGTTTGTGATCTCCAGTTTAATATTCACTATAAAACTAGTAGAAACAAATTGTAACAATGGACACAATTCTCCTTCTATTCAAAATTGAATAGTTGCCAAAGAAATGAGTGGTCTTTAATATCTATTATCAACAATTGCTCTCAAAATAGATTGTTCCTCCTTGATCTGGTAAATGATAAATACCCTGGCCAAGAAGGAAGGGCAAGAGCTAGGATAGTTAGGGAACATCTTAGACTGTAGATATTTCTCTAAGCTGTACTGGAATGGCGAGAGTGAAGTTTACCAAACACAGAAGATTACAGAAATGGGGTAGTTTTGCCAACAATCTAAAATAATTGAAAACACCTGAAAAGCTTTTTCAGTTCTACACTGGCTGCTCTCCATGCTTGATTATTGACATGACACTCTTCCTTACAAAATGGTTTTGACCTGTCTGAAAATTTTTCTTTAATACAGGAAACTTCTTCAGGTTTTGTAACAAAAATCAATGTAAGCATAAAATTTGCTTTACACAAATTCACTTCGTGAACTGCATCTCAGATGAACTGAAAGATGGCTGCATTGATTTTTGGTGCCTCTTTCTTCAAGGTACTGCATTTTATTTGCCTTCACCCACTCCCCAGATATCTTACAAATGAACTCAGCTACTGGGTTAAAATTCAAGAACCAGCAGATACCATGTAAAATAGAACTAGGACTGATCCCACAATTGGCTTATAGCCTGTGAAAGTTCAATAGGAAAAGTCTCTATTTTAGGGTAGCTTTTATTATCAAATAAAATCGTGAACATAGGTGCTTGAAATTCATACTGCTTTTCCACCACTGGAATGTCATAAATTATGAAATTTCCCAAATTTTTCCCCAAATGCTATTTGAATAGAATGTGGTTGAAATATACTGTATCATTCAATAGGAAAAAAAAGTAGTAGAAAATAATACTACATTATTTTTTTAAATTGAGCAAAAAAGAATAAAAAAGGGAAAAATGAATACAGCAGAACACTGAAGACCAGGACTTGAAAACAGCTTTTTACTGGTTATGTAAATTGGGGGAAATCACTTGAAGTCTCTAAATATCCACAACATTTAGATTTGTAAACTTTTAACTTGATGCTGGAATGTATTAAGTTCTCAATAAGTTTGATAAATTACATTGATGATTAAATAAGATAATGCTTGTAAAGCAACTAAAGCCCATCATATAATAAGTGTTCAATAAATGTGAGGTATTATTACTAGTATTATTCATTTTGAATTGTTAAAAATTAACTAAGATATATATATAGGTTTGCTAAGAATATGTTAGTTCCTGAGGGGATAAAAAGGAGACTTGGAATGAAAAATGAAGATGCAGAAGAAAACCTCTATCAAGATTTTGATAGGCATAGTCATTCACTTTTGAAAGATTTAAAGATAAATGGTGCTAGGTTTTTATCTCACCCAATTTCACGTCAAAACATCTATCTTTTCTTTTCCTGGAAAGTGGGTTATCAGTAACAGGACAGTTACTCTTATCAGAAATGGCTTGGATTATATTTTATCTCATATAGGAGTGAAAAGGGAGAAGAAAAGGGGAAGAGAAGGGGAGAAATAAAATGACTCTTTTTGAGATATTTGAAAAGAGAAGAGAGAAAGAGAAAGATGTGGAGCGGGTGGGAACAAGACTGCCAGTGACAATGATTCTGGATGAAGGAGCCCACACATGGATCTGTCTGAGGGGAAGAAGTTGTAATAAGCAAGAAAATAGATTCAAACACCTCTGAATACCATCTCCCAAGTGGCAAGAGCAGTTTGGTTAAGCCTTGGGGCAAGGTGAGTGAGTAAAAGGTAAAAACGGGTTCCATATGCACTGTGCACAAGTCAAGTGCTTAGAACTCGGGCAATGCCTAACTGGGGGCGATTTTACCCCCATCCCCACCCCAGCCACAGGGGACACTTGACAATGTCTGGAGACATTTTTGATTGTCATGAGTTCATGATGCAAGAAAGAGGGAGGCAGGGGAGGTAGAAGGGGAGAAGGGTATACTTCCTCCAGTGGATATAGTCCAGGGATGCTGCTAAATTCTAACAATGCACAGGACAGGACACCACAACAAGGTTTTACCTAGCCCAAAATGTCAATAGCACTGAGGTCAACAGAGACCGTTGCTAAATGCAGTCTCAAGTAACTCTTTTTTGGCCTATGATTACAATATCTCCACTTTAAAAGGCCAGATCTGAAAGTATCAGACTTGGCAGAGTTCAGAGGAAATGTGATAATTTCCCACTGTCTGATAACGTAAAGGTCAGATCCTCCAAGGTTTCAGCCTTTGGGGCTCATCTTAATTCTGAAACATAGCAAACCATTTTAAAATTGAGTCTCTCAACCAGCTCTGGAGCTAGGCTTCTTGTGCTTCTGCTGTTTACTAGCTGTATAATTGGAAACGTTCCTTAACTTCTAAGCTTCAATTTATTCATCTTTTAAATGGGGACAACAATAAGATAGCATGGAGGAAGATGTGAGAAATGACCAAGCTAATCGGTATAAAGTGTGTGGACCAATACCAGCACAATAGTGCTCCTTAAATCTTAGTTGCTGTCCTTTCCTTTAGTATAATTGTTTACTCTTGGTTAACCTGGGTCTCTGTGCTCAGTACCCCATTTAGCACTTTAACAACTGCTCTGGAGGGCAGGAGTACTATATGCAGCATCAGGGATGGAAGGTCCCAGACTAGAAACCTGACCTTCAATGTAGTGCTTTTTTTGTAGGGGCCCCTATGGAAAAAATCAATATATATTGTGGAAATGCTGAGTGGGGGGCACTTTCACAGGTGGTGATCTCACTTCTCCCTCCTTCTTCCATTTTATCATCTTTCTTTAGTAGAGTCAATAAAAGTACCTGTAAAAAGAGCCCCCCTGCCCCCCAAGATGAAATCGGGAATTAAATTAAAACCACCAGTCTCCTCATTTGCATTTAAAAAATAGCAGCTTAACAAATAAGCAAGCAAAAATGTACTGTTAGATTACAAGTCTGATATTAGAGTGGCCATGGCCTAATAGAAGAGCAAAAGTCTACCATGGAAGCAGAAAACTAATGTCTGTTGCTAAGGAGGCAGGAAGATAAGTCAAGATAGTGCCAGAAAGAAAGAATCCAACTGTATGAAAAAAAGTTATATATAACTTTTTTTAAAGCAGACTCAAAATGTGTTTTTTAAGGAAGAAAAATGGATGGGTCTTAAATGGAAATGGAAATTCAACATAATATAAAATGTCAGAAATAATGGACTAAGAGAGAACATATGTTAAGACTTAAATTAAAAAGGTGTGGGTGAGGGAGAAAAAGAAAGCAACAGGAAAATACAGAAGAAGGAAATAAAAGGAGGCAGCATGGTGTGGTGGAAAGACCCCTGAATCAAAGTCTGGACCCCTAAATTTTAGCTCTATTGTGTCTCGCTCTGTGACCTTGACAAAATCCCTGAACTTCCCTGGGCCCCAAAGGACCCAAATGAGGGGTGGGCCAGATGGGTTCCATTGTCTACAGATACCACTAGGCTGGTCCTGGTGAACTGCAGGGGTGCAGGGCAGATCAGGAGGAGTTGAAATCTGGAATTGGGCACGCTCACTGAGGTATGTCCGCTGAAGGGAGGATTGCATGGGAGGGTGGAAAGGAAGTCCAGTCCTGGGGTAGAACAAAGAATCTGGAGGTTGCACAAACAATGACTGGCACTAGAGGATAGAATGTGTGATGACGAAGGTGTCCTCATAGGTGACCCAATTACAATGGTGAGAATTTAGAAGCAGGTGAGATTAGCAGGCAGGTAGGAGGTTAGCATTGTGGAAATTGGTAGTAAGGTTCTTAGGTTAGGGGACACGATGAGACTCCCTAGGAGTGGCTCACTGGCAGGGCAACTCAGAGCTCAGTGGTGAAGACACAGAGGCAGAGCACACAGCTGAAGACAACGGGGACCCAGCTGTAAGAATCAGACAACACAGTAGATACCAAGTCAGATAAATGAGGATAAAAAGCACTCTTATGTCAGGAGACAGACAGAGATGAAGCTGAAGGGAAGAGAGGGCAAGGATCAAGGGTGCCAGATACAGGGATCTCAAGCACTGATACTCATTCTTTCACTCATTCATTCATTCTAGGGCAGAAGTTGAATGTTGGGCTCTGAAGATGTGCTGACTTGAGGTCATGTCTCAAATTCTCCATTTTCTGGCTTTATGTCATTGAGTTATTTAACATTTCTAACCTTCATTGGTAAAATAAGGATGAGGGTATCTCATAAGATTGTGAGGTACGCAAACATGTGCTTGGCACAGCCCACAGCACACGGCATGTGCTCAAAGCATGTAAGCTGTCACCATTCATTCATTCAACATTTAGTCAACACTTCCCACGTTCTGCAAGTCTAAGTCAAGAGGGAAAGACCATTTTTTGTTGTTGATGCTGTTAAAGACACCTTGGTGCAAAATACAACAAGAAACAGGTATATTTGAGAAATTTGGGAGGTATTCAGCTCCAAGGAATGTGAAAAGCATCCAGAGAAACTCATGCTAATGCAGAAATGATTCTGTCTTTAGGGTGGGAAAGATGGTTGGTTAAAATGGAATGAAGTAAATGGAGGCTGTGCTGTTGCTCAGACTTCTGAGTTTTCAGCAAGAGACCAAAAGACCTTGCCAACTCCATCTCAATGTGCGTCACCCAGTTCTTTTAACCTCTACCAAATGACCATGGCAAAAGTTGCTCAAAGTGCAGAAATCCAAGTTCCATTTGGCTTTGCCTCCTGAAACAGGCTTTCAGACTTGCTCTTTGTGGCTGCATGAAAATATATGAAGTTCTCAGGTTCTAAGTGGTTCCAGAACCATCTGGGATTACCCATAGTTTACCACAGCTTCCACTCATCAATAAAGATGCAAGTAAGTTCAAACAACATGGCTATTTACCTCCTGGCAAGGGAAGGGAAAGGAGAGCCCCACCCCAGAGCCTATGTGAGGTGCTTCCCAGATGCATTTTCTAGTTTAAGCTTCAGAAGCAACATTCCTGACAGTTAAGCCTTTTGTCCACTTGTAGCAGACAAAGTTTAGAGGTTTCATAATTTTCTGTGGGTCACACGGGACTTGAACATAGGACTTTTTAACTCCCAAAGTGATGCTTTTATTCTCTCTTACAAAAGGCATCGCTGCTAATAACAGGCTTTGAGTTTTTAGGACATCTACATAATTCAAAAGAGCAATGCCCATAAATGAAGCAGCCTCCCCCGTGTGCATGCACACAAGCATAGGAGTGTGCGTACATGTGTGTGCCTGTGTGAGAGAGAGAGATAGGGAGAGGTATTTCTTCTTTCATATTACAAAGCAGCAGTCCCTCCCCTCTCTTTTCATTCCAGTGTAATCTATGCACATGCAAAATAATTACTTCTTCCTGTAGGAGGTGTCAGTCCTCCAAGCAGAGAAGAAAAGGCTATAGCATATGTTACCGACACATGTTTTCTCTAGTCTTGTCTCTGTTCTGCCTGCTGTAGCAATCGGCTTTTGCAAATACTGTCGCTTACCAAATACAAAAAGCATGTGAGTGCCCAGGCAATAGCCTGGTATAAACACAACCAGGCTCTCCGACTTGGAACATCCACTCAGACAGCGGCTTTGCTTCAAAAGAACAAACCCAGCCTTGTATCATCAAAATCATTGGTGGGGAGAGAAGGGAGGCAGTTAGGGTAGAGGAAAGACATGGGCCAAACTCAGCAGCTGCTTCAGGGTCTGCCTCGTACATACGAAGGGAAACTGATAATGGTTGACAGTGAATCTGCTTAATCTAGCCAAGCCAAAGATGGGTAGGGCTCAAAAACACTGCCACAAAAGTTGGTATCTGGCCAAATGGCTAAGTAGCTGGTTGGGGGTCTGAGATGAACATGCACAGAAGAGCTCTGAGCCCTGCCTCTTGGCAGGATGCCCACCCGTCAAGTTTTTCCAGAGGGGAGAGTTGGCAATGGGTGCTCCTAATCCCAGAAGCACTTGACAGGTAGGCTTGCTGCCGAGAGGCTCCACCAACCCCCCCCACCCCCAACCCCCCAGGTGCCAGACTCCACTTTGGCCACTGCAGCTCTGAGCACTACCATGAGACAAAGGAGGGAAGGCTGGCACCTGCTGTGGGCAGCCTGTCATCTCCTGGCAGGGCATCTCACGGTGCTTCCCGATCTGGCGAGTGTGGCACTGAGGGGTGCACTGTCCCTCCTGAGCACCGTGTGGCAGGAATTGGCTGGGATCAAGAGGGCACAGCTCGGCAGCTCGGGGAATCTCCAATCTGTGGCTAGTCCAGCACTTTCTAAAGGGCAAGCTCGCAGCATATTTAAATGATAAATAAGGAAGAAATGGTGGAAATTTGTGGAGTCTGGTGAAAGGACTGGGAAAACCTTATTTAAAGATAGAGTCATGAGAGATCTAAACTCACATCAGCCCCCCATGGATCCTGGGATATCTGAGAACCCCTTGGGGATCCCACCAACATAAGAACACTCCACTCATCTGGAAGCAACAGTCGTGAGGACTTTGGGAGCCAAAGACCTAAGAAAGAAACCAATGCTGCCTAACACTCGGGGCACTGAGTCCTGGGAGCAGGAGTGCGGCATTGAGAACTTCCTTCTGGGCTCTAGGCCCACTGGTGGGGAGCATGTTTATGTGGGCTGCAACCCCCACCCCGCCCCAGTTCAGTGGTGGGAATACATTTAAGCCCTAACAGAGGGACCTTCTGGGGCCTAAAGAGCTGTGATTGCCAGAGGGAAAACCTACCCTCCCTGCTGCGGCATGAGCAGAGTTGTGAGGCAGCAGGAAGGAGTGAGAGCAGAATTCTGAGCCACTGCAGAACCATGGGGAGGCTGAGGGGGGCTTGTGCCCAGGGTCCTGGAGGCAGGCCCACCCCCGTGCCTTTTGCTGGGCCCTGGGAGGCCGGGTAGACTGGGGGAAGAGCCTGGGCTTGGGTCCTCACAAGTTTCTTGAGCAAATTGCAGATTCTCTCTCATCTAGTAAATTGGGGATGAAAATCCTACAATAACCCAGAAGATTAAAAAACAAAACAAAACAAAAAACTGATGTGGAGACTTTCTAAGCTCTATAAAGCACTAAAGAAATGCAAATTAATGTTTTTTTGTTTTGTTTTGTTTTGTTTTGTTTTACCACAGAACTAGAGTTCTTCTGATTATCCTATTTCATTTATTTGCTTGTTTGCTTGTGTGCAAGCCCTTATGCTACTACCCATATATCTATTACTACCTCATTAAGCTTCCATAACACTTGGTGAAGCAAAAATTATGCCAACTTCTCACATTTGGTTCTTGTAGTAAGCACACGCTGGGCACATGACAGGGCTTACGCAGACTTCACCCCAGCATACTGTAATTTATCTGACACTTGCCTGTCTGCTCTTGACTGGGGGCTTCTTGGGGACAGGAACCATCTTTTCTATCTCTGCCTGACCAGCTCCTAGCATGGTGTCTGCTGCAGAGTAAGCGCTCACTATGTTTTTGTTGAGTTTAATTGAAATAAAACATCAACTGTGTGTGGATTTTTCACCTATGTATTTGGCAAACATTTACTGAGAACCTACTGTGTTCTGGACACGGTGCCAGGCCCTAGGTGCACAGTGATTTAAGGGAACTTAACACCTAGTGGGGAAGACAGACATATATAAAATGATCACCCTAATAAATGTGTTAATTGCAAAAGAGCAGAGTTCTGTGAGAGGATGTAGCAAAGGAACTTGATTACAAGATGGAAGGTTTCCCTGAGGAAGTGACACTTACACTGAGATTTGAAGGAAAAGTGAGAAATAATATGGTAAAGTTGGAGATAAAAGGGAACCACCATTTACATGCTATTGCTATGTACCAGACGCTGCTCTACTTGCTTTACACATATTAACTCATTTAATTCTCATAAGATAACCCTGTGATGGAACCACTATTATTATGCCTAATTATACAACTGAGAAAAATCAAGGTGTGAAAGGTTAAAATACTTGGACAAAGTCACAGAGCCAGTCAGTGATGGACTTTGAACTTGGTAGGCTGGTTCTAGAGTCTGAACTTTTAACCACTATTTCATGCTACCCATTTTTGGAGGGTATATCTTGTTCAAAGAGCCTGTGCCTTAGCAACCAACAAAAAGCAGATCTACTCACCCTCAGGCTGGACAGGCCCATAGCTGCTACCATATCAAAAGCCTTAATATAGTCTATCATTTCAACACTGACACCGCTCCTTTTCTAAGAAAAATTCTGGGGACAGTGATATCCTGCATCTTGTCTCATCTGTAAGGCATCTATCAAGGTGCTAACTAACAAATGTTTTTAGGGCCAAGGCACTAAGGATAAATGGCCCAAAATAAAGGAGTCAAGACAAGGTTCCCATCATGTAGGGCAGCCAGCAAGTATCTCAAAGCACCAAGGCCAGGAGGCTTGTTGGCATCCATCTCCATACCATCCAATCATTTCTGGAAAAAGAGAAGGAAGGAAAAGAAGGGAACAGCCTGAGCCAGCAGGTTTCTCTATTGCATCTGGTGACTGTAAGTCACAGAGTAAGGAAGCACTTAGTTGGACAATGCCAAACCTTCCACCAGAAAGGCAACACCAAGGGCTTTTTCATGGGCACTTAAAATTGGTTGTCAACAGAAATGCAAATAGATTCCATCTTTGTCTGGAAGCCATATGTCCTCTGGGATAGAAACAATTTTTTCCTGCTGAGAATGCTGTTTAGGGTTGACTTGGTTACAGCTTGAGCTTGTACTATATGGTAATCAAGGGGGACTGTGAAAGGAAAATGAGAACACCCAAAGAGTTATAACGGAACCCTGACAATCTAAAGAACTAGAGGAAAAGAATTTGCAAGCTGAGAAGTGGTCTAACACTGACAGTGATGGAAAGGAAAGCAAATTTGGGGTGGCAAGCTAACTACTATTTAGCAGTGGCCCCTACTTATCTTCCCTCATCCCCAGAAAATCACATTTACCATTTGATCTCCCTGATTGCCTTTTAACTCTAAGCAAAGTTTTCTCTTCCCTTAAAACTGTGTTTCTTCATAGTAAATCTCTAAGGTCTTTCTCCTTTCCCAACTACTTTCTCATAAAACCCAGGGCTCTTTTTTTTTTTTCCCCCCAATTCTTCTTTGCCATGTCCAAATGGGATGAGGAAGGAAGTAGGAAGACAACCTGGGGCCCTTATGTCTAATGGGACCACTGTCCCTCTAATTCATGGCAGTTCTCTAGGTCTTACTGCTGGAGCTTGGGAGGGGGCCACCAGGTTCAGCAAGGGCCTATGGGAACCCAAGTTCCAGAGCAGCATCTGCCCAACCTGAGACTCACAGGAGGGGCTGACGTTAAGGCCCAAGGGCCTGGGCAACATGGCTTAGCACTTAAGAACACAGGCTTTGGAATCAAGCTGCCTGGACTCAAATCCTGGTTCTACCTCCTTCTAGCTGGGCAGGCAGTTTGCTTAATCTTACTATGCCTCAGTTACAAATAATTAAAATGGGGATGGCAATGAGATCTACTTTCTAGGATTCAATGAGATAGTACTTAAAAAAAAGCACAATGCAATACCTGGCAAAAATTAAATTCAGGTTAAATGTTAACTATTGTCATTATTAGGAAAAAGGGATCAAAAGCAGGAACTGGAACCAAGATACTATCTTAGGTTGAAGTAGATAATATGGGAAAAGAACATAGTCAGAATCAGTATCATGTGGTATATAGGCTTATCCCAGTTTGAATCCTTAGGGCAGGGAAAATCTTGGTTCTGGATACAAGACACCAGATTATTAATAACAAGTACCAGTTATTGAGCACCTATGATATGCCAGGGACTATGCTAAGTGTTTTAAATAACTGGTTTAAATGTGATCCCCATAGTACTATTAATTTAGTTGCTATGGCCTTGTAGTATATAGTATAGAGCCTGACACATACTAGGTGCTCAATAAATAGTTGTTGACTTTGAAACATGCTGCAGCATACCTAGGTTACCACTCTTGAATATACATAATTTGGCTGGCAATTCAACGTGGAGACAATATTACTGGCATTTGCCTTTTTATCACTTGAAACACAGTAGGACATACACATGTGATCAAATCTATTACTAGGTTCTCTCTACACTGCAAAAAAGCTTTCCTATATTGGTCTAGATTGAAAGAAAATATTACAAGCCAATAATGTGTCAAAGGGGAGATTATTTACAGAAACTGCTTCATGTTTTACAGGCACATAGGGCTAGACTGAAAAAACAGACTTCTTGGCAAATGGATAAAAAAGTAATTAAAGGAGTCAACATTCAAAACAGGGAAGCAAAAATCTGACACAGGCACTGAGACAAACAAAACAACAGCACAACTTCAGCTGGGCAGGGAAATACCAATTAATAAAGCTGTCCCTAAAAGGAAGAAAAATGGAATGCTCTAAAATAATTCCTCTTAGCACATTTTTCTTTAAACAAGAATCTCAATATTTCTCATGAGAAAGGATTTTATAAGTAGCAAAACCACTGTTTAAAATCCTCCCAGAATAATTTCTGCCCAGGAGGTGCTTTTTTCTTGTCTTATCTTCAACCATCAGATAGCGTATTAATAAGCAATCATGGGGGTAACTTTGGGGATCCCCTTTCCCATTTAGGAGGCAGGCTCATGACACTCATGAAGAGTTAACTATATGCTAAAAGGATTTCCCTGTGATTATCTACCAATAGAACAGATATTAAGATGGGCAGCATGCTCCATTTTTTTCCGAGAATGAGGAACTAGCCCAGGTAGGAAAGAGACTATTTTCTATATTATAATGGTTATTGTCCCAGAACCATCTTGTCAATCAATGTCTGTACGTTTGAACTCCTAAGAAAATATCCATATAATTCATAGTGTCACACCTCACTGACTGAGTACATTAAATCACTCAGTGACTCCAACTTTTTTTCCCATTGGAAAATCTAGCTAGTTCATAGTTTAGCAGCTACCATTTTTTTTTTTTTTTTGGCAGCACATAGGAAACCACAGCCACTAAATTGAGTGACATCCTAGTTTAATTCATTCCTGAATACAAACATTCACACACACACACACATGCAATCACTCACATGGTCTCAGTAATTGTCCAACCAGGATAAAAGAAGCACCCTAAATATTTGAAAAAGAATTTAATTCATGTAACACGTTATAAAGATGATGAATACCTGAAAAGCCAAACAGGGGACATGGAAGCAACTCATATTAGCATCATCAGGAAGTTGTCACCACCCATAAGCTGGAGGGATTAAAGGAGGTTTACCTCAGCCCAGAGGCAGAAATCACTGGGCGGAAGCTAGAAGTACAATATACCTGTTCAGGGGAAGCCAGAAGACACAACTACTGTGGAAGACGGCGCCAGAGGCAAAGAGAGGGGTAATGGATCACAGCTGCTTCTCCCTTGCTGGTGCTTCTTGTGCCAGTTTGGATATATTACATCCCCCCAAAATCCATGTTCTTTAATGCAACCTTATGGGGGAGATTTATTAGTCTTTTGATTGGGGTGGAAACTTTTGATTGAGTGTTTCCATGGAGATGTGACTCACCCAACTGTGGGTAATATTGTTGATTAGACTATTTCCATGGAGGTGTGACTCCCACCCATTTGGGGTAGGTCTTGTTTAGTTCATTGGAGTGTTTAGGAAAGAAGCTAAGAGCTGACAGATCTAGATGCTTGCTGATGCTTAGAGATGACTGAAGATGTGGACAGAGGACGTTTGGAGATGCTAAGCTAAGAGTTGAAGCCCAGAGTTTGCCTTGGAGAAGCTAAGAGAGTACCCCCATACTCTTAGAGAGAAATGTCCTGGGAGAAAGAAGCAAGAAAGCAGAGGAGCTGAGAGAGAGGAGCTAAGATAGATGCCCAGAGACATTTTGGAGGAAGCCATTTTGAAACACAACCTAGGAGCAAAGGACCAGCAAACACCAGCCATGTGCCTTCCCAGCTGACAGAGGTGTTGCAGATGCCATTGGCCCTTCTTCAGTGAAGGTATCCACTTGTCGATGCCTTAGTTTGGACACTTCTATGGCCTCAGGATGGTAAATTTGTAACTTAATAAATCACCATTTATAAAAGTCAATCCGTTTCTGATATTTTGCATAACAGCAGCTCTAGCAAACCAGAACACTTCCCATTGGTCAAACCCAGCAAGAAGCCAGCTGTTCAGGAAGCACTGGGAAGTACAGCTTTCAGGTGTCAGCCACTCTGTAGAACTGAGCAGAGCAGGGAAAGGACATGGAATGTATCTCGTATCAACAGGCCAAGAACTGATATACACATATATGTATGCACACAAGCAAACACATAAAATTCAGTTCCAACATCAGAATTGTCAACCTCTGAATCTGAAGATAGAGGAATTAACCTAAAATGAATAAGACCAGCTATTTACAAGGTAATTTAACTTCTCCAAACCTTCTTGACTCTAAGAATCCAGGGTGTCTTTGCATCTGTTTGAGGTACAGCTTAGAAAGAGAAAAAGGAGAATAGAGACTGAATGCATACCATGTGTTACAGTCAGCGTCAGATGCTTTCCAAACATTATCTCACTTCATCCCCACACCAACAGGCTACAAGGTTATAATGATATATGAAACCCATTTCACAAGTGAGGAAACTTAGGGAGGTAAATACATTTTCCAGGACTCCACATACAAGTAAACATTGAAGGCTGGTTTTAAATACTGGTGAGGATGTGGCTTCAAATTTCCATTCACAACATGCAGTCTGGGATACAACTGATATAAAGCTGTGACCTATTCAGTTGTTTTGTCAGTTATAATGATGTAGTTATTGGGAGGAGGGGAAGAATAATTTGGACTAAAGAATAGTAAAAGGATGTATGACTTTCAGATTAACAGAGGAAAAATGGAATAATAACAAATCAAAAGGAAGAAAAGAAGTAAAAAGGAATATGGAAACGAAGAAACACTAGAAAGCACACAGTAAGATGGTAGATTCAAACCCAAATATATCACTAAAATTATTTAAATGTAAATGGACTAAATACACCAGCTAAAAGACACAGATTATCAGACTGGATAAAAGCACAAAACTCAACAATATGCTGTTTACAAGAATAGAGATAGTTTAAATGTAAAAGATAGAAAAAGTGTTATACCATGCAAACACTAATCAAAATAATTCATCACAATATCAAGCAAAGTATTACTAAAAATAAAGAGGACCACTCTATATTGACAAAGGTTAATTAGTATTAAAGATTTTGTCAAACTCTTGTATACCTAACATAAACTGTTTAAAATATATAAAGAAAAATTGGCAGAAGTGCAAGAAACAATAGAAAGTAATCATACTGGGACATTTTACAAATAAAACAGTACAGATAAAGAAAATTAGTACAGATAAAGAAGATTAACAAACTTGTCATAATAAACGTATATAGAACAGTACTGCCAACAACTACAACACAGCAAGCAGACATTGAAACTCTACTAAAATTTACTGTATACTGAGCCATAAATCAAGGCAAAGGCATTCTTCATCTCCATTATTGTGCTTTTTATTTTCATCACCATCTTTTCCTGTTTGCTTGTCTTGGTCTCTGTCTTTCATTTTAGAGACCTTCTGGCATGCATGGAGATCCTGGGCTTGTCTGCTAATATTTAGGAGTGAAACACTGGAGAGCTGGTTTTAAGCTCTGAGTGTGGGAAGTAGGAATTGCTGACTGCAGGTTTCACCACTCACTGGCCACCCAAATGTCGTTGTTCCTGGTCTTTTTTCCGGAAGGATTCCGTTTCCCTGAGAAGAATCTTTTAATCTCCTGTTTTCTCATATATAAGCTCAGGATAACAATTGTCCCCAGCTAACAGGGCTATTATAAGGATTAATGAGATAATGCATATCAAGTGCTTAACATAGCTCCTGGCACACTGACACATTCAATATATGTTACCTGTTACGATTCAGAGTTTTCAACTACTCTCGTGGTTTCAAATATGTTGGTGATACCCAAACGTATATAACTGATTATCTCCTTAACATCTCCACATATTTCTCTGCCATTTCAAACCTAGCATGTCCACTCTTCTCCATCTCAGTAAATAGTATCATCACTTTCACAGGTGCTCAAACCAGAAACCCTACTCACCCTTGATTCTTCCTCCGACAGAAGAGGAAGCTACGAGATGGCAAAGACAACCTCTGTCTTTCCCCCCTTTCCTTTCTCAGCACTGAGCACAAGTTCTGGCATATAATGGTCACGTAAATAAAAATTCCTGAATGAATGAATAAATCAATAGATTATTCTCTCTGGCCCTCCCTCTTCCCTACTTTCCCAATGTACCCTGGAGCTTCTTCATAAATAAAAACTCTTACCTCTTTCCACAGTTAGAAAATAAAATCCTCTCAGGCAAAATTAATAATAATAATAATAATAATAATAATAATAATAATAATGGCTGGGGTTATAGTGTGTATACTGGCAATATCTGAATCAGTGCATAAAATACAATGAAGCACTGAAATAAGGGATAATTGCACCCAACTAAAACTAAAGCTGTAGTTGTAAAATTTAATTTTTAAAGGTTGTATTTGTTTCTAACTCCTTGATCTTCCTCTTTCCCTCTTTTTCCCCCTCTTGTTTCCATCCACCTCCAATTACTTTCAGATATGCTTCACTCTCCCTTCCATCTGGATTTTGCTTCATCTTCTTTTATTCCCTCTCCTTTCTAACATTTGCTGGTGGGGACTCTACCTGTGCTCCATTGCCATGTCCTGACTGCCATTTCCTGGGCCCCTGGGTATCATAAAATATCCTGGCATCCTTCAAGACAGACTGTTGCATTTGGAAATGTAGACTCTCATGCATATTTTTGGTTTTCCCTTTCAGAGTGAACTGTTAGGCCTTTGGGGCTTCATATTGTTTATTCTCAGAGACTTCCTGGAGCATCAAAATGGCTTAAAACGATTACTATGCTGTGCATTGGCATATATGACATTCAATCGCCCTACTACTGAGCTGAATTTCAATGAGTTTCACGTAAATGAATCAGAAACATATGGATTTCATCCTCTCTGCCTCCACTTTTTTTTTTTAGAAGGATCTTAGCATTTGGGTTTCACTAGATTTCAAATGTTAGAAGAACTGTCTGAGATACAAAAAATCAGAATGGGTGTTTTTGTTTCCTAGGCTGCTTAAAGCAGATACCATGAAATGGTTGGCTTAAACGGTGGAAATTTATTAGCTTACAGTTTGAGGCTGAGAAAGTGTCCAAATCAAGGCATCATCAAGGCAATGCTTCTCCCTGAAGACCGGCTTCTGGGGCTGGCTGCCGGCGATCCTGACTCCTCTTTCACATGGCAAGGCACAAGGTGGCATCTGCTGGTCTCTCCTTCTTTTCCAGCCTTCACTGATTTCAGCCTCTTGCTTCTTTTTCTCTTTCTCTCTGTGTTCATTCTTGTATAAAGGACTCTAGTAACATGCTTAAGACCCATCCTGAATGAGGTGGGTCACACCCTATCTGAAGTAGCCTCCTCAAAAGATCCTACTTACAATGGGTTCACACTCACAGGAACTGAGTAGATTTAAGAACATGGTTTTTTGGGGTACATATAGCTTCAAACCACCACAGTGGGACAGGCTTTTCCCATTCCTGATTGCCTTCTTGTCTCTTATATCATCCTAGTTAGTGAATACGTGTTTGTTCATTTCTGCTCAATTTCACTGTCCTCCTCTTGCTTTTAGGTTTCCCTTCCTTACTTTAAGTCCTTATTTATCCCCCTCCCACCCTCCCTTCATCTGTCCTTTAAAGAGCTACCTGTTGGCCACTGCTCCCCTACCTGTGCTTATACCCCAGAGAGGTGACAGAGGGACAGAACTAGGGATTTCCAATACACAGTGAAAAGTGGCACAATAGAGGGGCATAGAAAAAGCTTCAATGAGAAAACAACTTTTGTTTGCTTTCTTTTTCACTCTCTTTACAAAGTTATTCTCTATTTTACATTATTTTCTTGCTCTGGTCTCCATTTCCAGTCTTTTCCTGCCAGCTGAATTTTCTACAGCCATGTTGGCTGCTTTCCCATCCCCCATGTGTAAAATAAATCCTTTATCTCTGTCTGGTGGTGTTGATAGATAAGGGGTTTGGTACTTTACTCTCTTAGACTCTAATCTATTGAATCAAATCCCCACTCTGAGCATTTTGTCACTCTTAGGCTGTCTCAGTTTCTCCATTGTGATTAAAATCAGTTGTAGATCCAAAGGTAAAGACAGGCTTTATGCAAGAAAGCTGGGAGTGGTAGATGTAGGTAGAGGTGATAAGAAACACTTGCTATAACATTCTGGCATTTTACTTACTCATCATCTTCAGCTTCTACCCTTCCCCACAGTAAAAAGACCAATACACATTTTTACTTTAAAAATGTATCATTAGTCCCTTTAGTTCAAGGATGCCCTCCACTTACAGGGTTAATGAAAGTCACTACATTTTTTAAATTGGTCAGTTTATATTCCTGACCACTCATGTTTCTTTTTCCTCATGCCTCAGCTCAAATCCAAACCTGGCCATGTTAGATAAAGTTATGTTCTAGCAGGTGAAAGATAAGGCTTAGAGAACCCTGAATAGAAAATGACTGAACTCCAATCTTTTGTAGAGAAAGTAACATTAAGATCCAATGGAAGGTATTGCATCATCACAATTAACAAACACCCAGAACCAGGCCCCTATAAATGGTTCACCACTTTCGAAAGAAAAGGGAACTTTTCCCCCAGATTACAGAAAGCCCTAGCAGTTGGCTCTCTCTGTCCCTCAGGGAAGGAATTAGATCCAAGTGGTCTTTTTCTTTTCTGCATTTCCATGTTAAAAGGGAAGACTAAAGAGGGATATGACAGCAATCTCCAAATATTAGGAGATTAGTTAGGTACTGTATTAGTTAGGGTTCTCTAGGGAAATGGAATCAACAAGAGATATCTATAAGTAAATCTATAAATATAAGATTTATAGAAGTGTCTCATGTAAATGTGGGTATGCACGAGTCCAAATTCCGTAGGGCAGGCAGCAAACTGGCAACTCCAATGAAGATGTTCGATGAACTCCTCAGGTAGTGAACTGGCAACTTTGATGAATGTGTTCGATGAACTCAGGAAACAAACTGGCAACTTTGACGAACTCCTCAGAAAACGCTTCACTGGTTAGCCAAAGAAGAGGTGAAGATTCTCTATTTGTCTCGCTTAAAAGTATTCAACTGATTGGATTAAATCCAGCTGATTGCATTCTCTCATTGTGGAAGACACACCCCGCGTTGTAATCAGTCACAGCTGCAGCCAATTGACTGATGATTTAATGAATCAGCCTTCTGGTTCATTAACCAGCCACAAATGTCCTTGCAGTAATGGTTAGGCCAGTGCTTGCTTGACCAGACATTTGGGCACTATCACATGGCCAAGTAGACACATGGACCTAACCATCACAGGTACCAAAGGAGGAGGAACTGGTATCACATCCTTCCAGGCAGTGGGACTTGGAGAGGCAGGTGGATCTTTTGTGTGCTGAAAAAATTCTGGGTCATAGATAGTAAATATCTGGGGCTATTCCCCCACCCCTGAATTCCACACTAGTCTTCAAACCCATCTAGAGCCCCTTCCAAATATTTTAGGACCTTTGACAACTACGTAACTCAAGTCATCTCTTAGTCTTTGGTATCTATAAACTCCTTGAGGGCAGGTCAGTTCTGTTCAGCAGTGAATCTCCACACCATGCCTGCACTCCACAAGGTCATTCATATCTGGAAACAGTAATCTGATTGTCCTTGTGTAGTTCCATTTCCCTCTTCTTTCTCATATGTAAACCGAGGGGCATTCTCCCTCCTTTCAGTCTATACCAAAGGATTTGCCAACCTAAGAGAGAAAACTGGAAAGCTTTGACTAAATACCAAAAAGAGGGTAAGGATTCAAGAGATGAGGATGAGACCCCTCCACTGAAAAGAACCAGGAAGCAGAATGGAAGGAATCCAGCTGAACTTAACTGGAACTTCAATCACCATTTCATCACCAGTGGACAACCAGTCATTCAGCATCTCTGATAAATCATACAGGAGGGAGGAGACTTGGACACCCTATGTGGGGATGGGAACACACAGGGAGAACCTCAGTTCCTGCCCAAAGAGGAACAGTACTGAAAAGAGGAATTTCCTTGGCAACAGTAAATCCACCACCACTGTAACCTACAACTACTTACTGAGACCTGGAACATACCAGGCATTGTTACAGGCTCCACAGACTTAAGGGCAGTAAGTAAGTGTTTATGGACAAAGTGAATGAATGAATGATTGAATTATTCTTGACCTCTCTGGGTGACCCTTGTATGCTTGTGTCAATGAGGCCATTCCTATGAGCACTGTCAAAAGCTGAGAGACACTCAGCCTATTTTCCCAAAGAGTACATCTCAGAAATGGGAATCATGGAACAATAAAAGGAGAAGTCTCTCCTCTTTGAAGGTCTCTGCACCAGGTTCCCTTCCCATAGTTGCCTCTCTCTATCAACCAATCAGGGCCAGGCCAAGTCACTCTCTAGTAAGTTCCAGTATGAGTACAACTTGTCCAATTTTTTGCTGATTTGTTATTTCATTTTATTTAACAAAGAGTACTTTTCAGCTCAGGCTGTTACTCATCAAAAGGACATCCTCATCAGACTGGCCAGGCCAATATCCAAGATAATACATCCTGGAAAAAAAAAAAAAGGCAAAGAAGAAAAATACCTAATCTCTAATGTGTAGCAGTTACATGTTTACCAAATAATGGACTTAAAAGAAATAGATGTTTGAAGAGTGCTTTATATATTAAAAATTGCTTTATGTTTTTTTTTAAAAAAATGGAATTATCAAATAGGACCTAAGAATTGCCATCCCACCTGTGGGTTGTAACATGGTGTCATGTTTTCTACATGATGCAGGGACCCTAGTTTCTTATTGGGATGTTGTTTAATCTACCAAAAGGAGAAGAATATAGTCCCCCACCACAGCAGCATTTTAGACAGCACACCAAGCTAGCCAGATTTGTAGACAGAATTGAGGGCAGAGAGTACTCTTGTTGATGACACAGAGGGTAGATTCAGCATGATACGAGTCTCCATTAATAGGGGTTATCAGCTGGAATAGATTAAGTTATGCTTCAGTAACAAGAAACCCCTATGTCTCAGTGGTTCAATAGATGGCAGCTCCATCTTAACGTATACTTCCATGATCACCAAGGGAGAAAGGGAATGTGGGAAATCATGCACCATCTCCTAAAGCTTCTTCCTGGAAGTGCCACCCATTCACATTTCATTTTCCAAAGAAAACTGCACGACCATGCCTAATTTACGAAGGCTCGGGGGTCTATAAAATGATAGCCAGAAACATTTGGTGAGCAACAACAAAGGCTATCACAGGAGGAAGCAACTCTTCTTAGCAATACTGAAATAAACTCAGTAGTTAAAATGAACTTTGAATATTGAAGAATGCATGTAGTGATAAGAGCCCTCATGCCAAGATGAAACAAATGTAAGTAGAGATAAAACAGCAGAATGAAAGAATATGAATTGGAATCTGAGCAGAGAAAAGAACATTCTTTTAACCAGGGTTAATAATATGCAATTGTTCTTTAGTGAGGGGAAGCTGGAAGATATAATCTGAACCTTACCATGAGAAATTTACTCTTTTTGTATGTATTTATAACCAAATAAATGATATCATATAAACCAGAACTAACTTTAACCTCCTCGTTCAATCATTCATTTATTCTATCTACTTAACACATATTTATTGAGACTGTGTTTGATGGTAGGGATTCAATGGTGATAACACAGATAAAACTTGCTAATGTCATAGAGCCAAACATTCAAGTAGGGAAGGTAGACATTAAATGAATAAAGAAATAAGTACATTAAGTAATTACTGATTATGGAAAGTGCTATGAAGAAAATAAATAGTAAGTTGTGATGGAGAATAATAGAAAGGACATATTTAGACATAGTGAAAGGGAAGAACTCTCTTAGGAGGTAATGTTTAAGCTGAGACATGAAGAATGAGAAGGAGGCAGCTCTGCAAAGAACTAGAGAAAAGATTCTACCATCTCTGCTCCCCAAACCACGCACACACAATGAACAATGGGAGATTTGGAAAAATGGAAGGGAGTCTGGTACTCCAATGCATATCCTTAAGTTACATTTGCTGTAGGTCTTGAAAGAACAGAGTCAGCTCCTGTTAGGGAGTGAGCCGAGCTACTGCATTGAGATCCTCAAGTCCTGATTCCCCACAGAATATGTGGCCATGAGTAGACAAGATCAATGAACTTCTCTCATGGCAAGGAAATAGAATTAAGTGCTGAATTACTTGAGTAAATAGATACCCATAACATGCATAAGACAGTCAGCCACTCTGATTAATATTGCCCCCTGTAATTGCATTAACTTAATGACAGTGCTCCCAAGCATAAAAAGCAAGTCAGGAAGTAATACTCTAAGAAGTTTTTCTTTAACTACTTCAGTGAATTAACATCATTTCTTTTCATCTTTATGACATTTTGTAGCATTCTGCTAAAAGACAATCTAATTCTATCAGTTATTAATATGTCAAGCAAGAAATGAGATATTTGAGGCCATGAACGTTACAGATAAGAAGAACCAGATAGGCTCAAGAGATTACAAAGCTCCTTTCCATCCACTACATGTCTCCTCACTGCAGCAAGTTCTTTCTCATCCCACAATGACCCAGTTAAATATCTACAGATCAAATGTTCTCATGGGATATTAAACGAGGAGATGACATTTATTTTGCAAAATTTCCATTGTGTGATACACAAAATTAAAGTTTAGGTGAAACTGGAAGAGAAAATACATGATCTAAGGGAGGAGTTAAAGTATATTTTATTTTAAGCATTTTAAATAATATTTATCTGACAGGCATTTTCTAAGTATCTTACAAATATTAACATATGTCATTTTCATAATAACCCTTCAGTAGAGTTAGAACTATCAACCATGATTTAAGGATGAGAAAATTGAGGCAGAGCAAGTCCAAGTGATTTGTACATGATCCCACACATTAAGGGCAGAGCCAGGATTTGAACCTAGGCATACCAGCTCCAGAGTCCGTGTTCTTACCACTCCACTATGCTGCTATGTTATGATAGACAATGCAGATGTATGAAGTACTCAATATTTAGAAATTGAGATCTAGCACCGAAATTCTAATAAGAAACAAATTTGTACTAGAAGATGTCTACCTCAGGTTTCACAAAGATCACCTGTGAAATTGGAAAATGGTAATAGTACCTACTGCATAGGAAATTGTGGGTTTAAATGAGCTAAAACACTTACCAAAGAGCTTGGCATTTGATAAATGGTGAGCTACTATTTTTAGTAGTATTCGTTATTCCAGGAAACAAAAGTCAAATTGAATTTTGTATATATATGCATTTGTGGATTCCTGGATTCCTGGATAGATGGTTGAATAAGCAAACAAATAAGTAATCACATCTACCAGATTTAAGGAGAAGAGTGGCGAAGTCACATCTTTAGAAGAGGATGTGGGATGGGAGATGTTGTGGCCATCTTTGCAAAATACAATCTGCCACTTAGGGTTCTATTCCCAGTTCTGTGAATGAACCGACAGATGTTTGAGTTAGTAGTTTGAAGTTCTCGCACACTAGCCATCCTACAAATCTTTGCTTAATTAATTTATTATGTAATAAGTAGTAGACTTTTTTTTAATTCCTCATCAGTATCCAAAAGTCTTCCTAATTTAGGGGAATTCCTTATTGAATAAGTTTTGGTAGAAATCAAGTCCTTACCATCTACTATTGACTCTGCTGGCAGTTAAGAGAAAGACACATGACCCAAATTCAGACAACCAGATGCTTCCCCCCTTGGTCTTTGAAGCTTGACTGAGAAGCACAAAAACCAGGGAGAAGTAGACATGGCCATGTGTCTGAGTTCTAGCAATGGAATATAAGGGGAAGGTTGTGTGCCACCACCATGCATCTGAATGATACATGAACAAAAGACCTATATTTCCTTCTTCCTTCTCCTTTTTCAAAACAAAATGGAGAAGTAAACCTGTTTATGTCTCATTGTGTTCTCTGTAAATTTTTAAAATTATTTGGAGAGAGACATTTCCCATAGTTCTTTTTGGATGATGTTGGAAGAAATTATCTCTTTCTAGAGTATTAATATTTTTACAAATACACAATGGAGAGTAAATACATAATTAAATAAATATCAAGTTATTTTTGTTGACTTAATTCAACTCCAAGTATACACACACACACCTACACACACACACACATTCTCAGATATTGAACCAGAAATTTCATATTGTCATGCTCAATGAGAATTTATAAATTATTTGTGTTATTTCTAATGCTATCATTTAAAAAAGTATAAATTTGAGAATGTGACACTTTTCACCAATTATGAATTTTTAAATAATTATTTCTAAACATTTGGACTGAGTCCTTCCCTTTTTGTGTAGCTGACTGTTTCAGTTTGCTAATGCTGCTGTTATGTAAAATACCAGAAATGGATTGGCTTTTATAAAGGAGATTTATTGGGTTACAAATTTACAGTCCTAAGGCCATAAAAGTGTCCAAACTAAGGCATCAACAAGAGATACCTTCACTGAAGGAAGGTCAATGGCATCTGGAAAACTTCTGTCAGCTGAGAAGGCAAGTGGCCAGGGTCTGCTGGTTCTTCGCTCCCAGGTTCTGGTTTCAAAATGGCTTTCTCTAAAATGTCTCTGGGCTTCTGTCTTCACTCCTCTCTCTCTCAGTTCCTGTGCATCCTTGCCTCTTTCTCCCAGGGAATTTCTCTCTAAGAATCTGGGAGTCCTCTCTTAGCTTTTCTGGGGCAAAGTGTGGGTTTCATCTCTTTGCTTAGCATCTCCAAACGTCCTCCTGTCTGCATCTCCAAGCATCTCCAAGCGTCAGTGTCAGCATTGGCTCTTGAGCTCCCTCAAGTACTCCAGTGAACTAATCAAGACCCACTCTGAAAGGGTGGGGTCCACACCTCCACAGAAATAATTTAATCACAGGTCCCTCCAACAGTTGGGTGAGTCACGTATCCATGGAAACAATCAGAAGTTTCCACCCAAAAAGATTGGATTAAAAGATTGTGGCTCTTCTGGGGTCCATACCAGTTTCAAACCAGCACACTGACCAAGAGTTTTGTTTTATTGGAATTAACTTGACACATCTTACCTATCAATAAAGGGGCTTGTTTGTTCAGCTCCTTTATTCTAGAGTAGGGATAGATTTGTCATGTTCATCCAGTCTTTCCTAATCAGATACCAGTGACTCGTGAGATGGCTGCTCAGAGCTGGGGGCCTGTCAGAGGCTAGAAAGTGAAGGGAAACCTCATTTGTTCCTATGGAGATGAAGATAAAAATACCCCCGTTTGTCCCGCCAGCCCCATAATCTGGACATGTAAAACCTGTTATACTATTGGATGGAGTACTTGTCCCCACAAAATATATTCATTCTTGATAATAACAATTCACACATGGGAAAGTCCATTATTACTATTCAAGGAGGAGTTTTTTCCACTGGAGAATAGTGGTAATCCATTTCATTTGTTTAGCACCTTACAGTTTTCAAGCACATTCTCATAACTTTCAAAGCCATCTGAGGAAGTATTATTATCCTCATTTTGCAGATGAGAAAACTGAGGCTCAAAAACATTATTTGATTTTCCCAAGGTTACAGAGGCTGTAAGTAGGAGAATCAGGAAATGAAACCTCGTTGTCTGACTACACTCTGGTAGGTTATCAAAAATTATTCCCTCATTATTTTCCACTGGCTTTATAGTTTTCCTTCAAAAATCCTCATCTTGTAAACAAAACCTTAAAATAAGATCTAACAAAAGGGTATTAACATTTAACATTGAACTTACTGGTCACAAACTTCCTGGATTAGAACTCTAGATTTCTGAATGATGGAAAGAGGGCAGTTAACATGTCATGACGTTCTTTCTTTCAGCCATAACTTCTCCTCTAGGTTTATAGTTGTGTTTGCCTTTGGAGTATAAAGCAGTAAAATGTAATTGAACAGAAACCAGTCTTTACAAGTTGGACATAATGTGAATAACACAAATAAAGATGAACCAATAACTTTTTAAAATTTCAGTTACAAAAGACCATAGTAGAAAGCATAACCTAATTTACGAAGTATGAAGAATATTTTGTATGACATACACAGTAATAGGCCCTTTATTATTGTTGGAAATCAGAACTATACCATTAAAACTCATGTCTAGAGGCTCAAAGTGTACTTCTGATACAAACCCAAGCCTTTCAAAATGACCAGAAGCATTTGGCAGAGACTCAGATTTTCCCTACCTTGGAGCATAAGAAAGTATGATTCCCCACCCATGTAAAAACCTCTTAGTAAGCTACATTAAACACATTAAATACAATTAGCACATTAAATACAGTTTCCAGCCTGATTTCTATTGTCCTAAAATTTGAAGCCCCCTTTGATTCTCATGGAAAAACAGTCACCATTCTGACACTTTTGGAACTCTTTAAATTGCTACTTTGATATGATATTTTGCCCCCATGCTATTCTAGTTGCACACTCATCTCCCTGTTTCTGAGTCAATGCTGTCCTACCCAAGACGTAGTAAGTGTGCCAGCTCTAGATAAGGTTTTAAGCCAAGGCTATATAGTTATTGTGGTAGGCTGAAAATTTGCCCCCCAAAGATGATCATGACCTAATTCCCAGAACCTATAAATATGGTAAAAGGGACTTGGCAGATGTGATTAAATTAAAGATGTTGGGATAGGGAGATTATCCTGTATTATAGGGGTAGACCCAATGTAATCACAAGGGTCCTTATAAAGGGAAGACAGAGGAATATCTAGAGAGCAAATCAGCAAGGAACTAGAGGATTCAACTATACATACCAACTAAACCTAACAGTCATACATAGAACACTCCATTCAACTACAGCAGAATTACACATTCCTTACAAGTACACATGGAACATTCTCCAGATTAGAGCATCTGTTCCTCCACAAAACAAATCTCAATAAATTTAAAAAGACTGAAGTCATATGAAGTTTCTTCTTTGACCCTAATGGAATGAAGCTAAAAATCAATAACAAAAGGAAACTAAAATATTCACAAATATGTGGAAATTAAACAACACTCTTAAACAATCAATGGGTCAAAGAAGAAATCACAAAGAAATTTGGAAAGCACTTTTAGATGAATGAAAATGAAAACACAACATACTAAAACTTATGGGATGCAGCAAAAGCAGTGCTCAGGGGGAAATTTATAGCTGTAAATGCCTTCATTAAAAAGGATCTCAAATCTATAACCTAACTTTATACCTCAAGGAAGTATAAAAAGAGGAGCAAACAAAACCAAAAGCTAGCAGAAGGAAATAAATAATAAAAATTAGAGTGGAGATAAATTAAATAGAGAATAGAAAAATATAAACAATGAAATCAAGAGTTGATAATCCGTTAGCTAGACTAAATAAAAACATAGAAGATACACTTAACTTTGTGAACCTCAGGCTCTTCATCTGTAAAAAGATTTTAGTAATTGTCACCCTTGGCAAAGATTGAAAGAGAGAGCAATTTTGAAAGGACCCATCCCACGGGTTCATGCTGAGTAACGAGTCAATAAATATTGGCTCATTTACTTGAGGTTTTGATGGACGAGTTTGCCTGCTAAATTATCCTGCACTTTGCAAAAGGGTATCTTTCTACTTCCAGAAGAAATGACAGGAATGTTAATCTGATTTCTTGCCTATGTACAAAAGTTTAAATTTATCTGCCTATCAGATGTTGGGAGGGAGTTTACCCAAGCCCGTTGTAGCAGAAACTGGTTAATTGTCCACTAAATCTGTTCTTTTTGTCTTGGGCACAAGTCAGCCTATATTTCCCATCCTCCCTTGCAGTTAACATGGCCATGTGACTGAGTTCTGGCCAATGGAATGGCCAAAATTTCAGGCTAGTTCATACAAATCTCCTGTGCTGCAATCCTCCATTTCCTCTCTTCTCCCAACTGTGGGTTTGGTGCTGAGGATGTAGGAGAGTATCCAGAGACCCTGAGACTTGGTGAAGAAAAGAAAGAAAGAGCGTGGGTCCCTGAAGCACTGCTTGGAAGGATGCCTATGACATATACACATTGAATTATTCGGTGAGTGAAATTTTCTTGTGTTCAGCCACTGAGATTTGGGGATTCAGTTGTGAAAACAACTAGCATTCCTGTAACCAATGGTCATTGCTTAAAGAAAGTGGCTATAGATTGGGACAGTGCCAACTAGGCCTTTGTGAGAGCAAGAGAAAGGACAGTCACCCTTGAATTTGTGTCCCACACATCCTGCTTGGGTTTTAGTAATGTGGTCTCGCAAACTTCGAGCAAGCAGTAAAATCCTGATCCTTTCCTTGAGAGGAATTTATTTGTAGACACAAAAATTTACTTTTATAAGAAAACACAATTAATTCTGAATTATCTGGTAACTGATTATTTTGCTTGCAGATTATCCAAGCACTTTATGTTTCCTTTAACCCTTTCACTGCATGCTAGTCTTTTCAATAGAGAGTAAGCAGTGTTGAGAAGAGATTCAGTGCAAATTATTCAATACTGCTGGACAGACTGAAAATTCCTGGCAAAATAAGTAATCAGATTATTCTGTGAATTTTAATAATTGTGGAAAAACTGGTCAGTAGTTCACCAGCTTGTTTCCCTTTTCATAATGGACACTGAACCAGACTATTTCCCAGACTCTCTTTCAGTGAGGTACAGCCAAGAACTATTTGATCAGTGGGAGGTGGGTGGAAGTGAGTTATGCCATTTCTGGACTTGGCCCTTAAGATCCTCCCAGCTGTGACCCTGCACCCTTTTACTCTATCTGCCAACTTGGTGGAGCAGATTACAAGGATTGGGGCAAGGGTACAGTGCAGAGCAACAAAACAGAAGAATCCATCCTGAGACTCTAAGTCCCTGCTTGGAGAAGAGCCACCCAGGAAAGCCTTCCAATTAGGAGCAACCATGTTAGGCTGCTGTAAGTGTGAGAAATAATCTTCTGTTGTGCTAAGCCATTGACATTTGGGGGTTTGTTTATCACAGTGGTTAGTCTAACCTGACTAATGCACAGTAGGCTCTCAATAAATATTGAGTGAGAGTTGATTATCCTAAGGTCAAAACAAGTCTGGTGCTTAGTAGGCCCCTCTTTTATTACATGCATCATGCAGTTACATGGCTGTTTCTCTAAATGGTGAATCTGCCAGGGCAGAACCTATGTTATTTATCATTACATCACCTGCAGCTAGCACAGAATCTGACACATAGTAGGTGCTCAATAATGTCCATTAAGCAAGGATTTGAGGACTCTGAGTCAAACAAAAGCTTGCGAATCATGTTACATTGAAGGTAATAGGAATGTGTTTTCCCTTTCCACTTCCAACAAAACTTAAAAATGTTTTAAAATGAAAATAAACTAGCTTCTTATATTACTTAAGCTTTGAAAAGGGATTCTTAAGTATACTCACATGTAACTGTTCTAGATGAATTACATTTTATTTGCTTTTGCTCTTTTTTGTATAAAATAAGACAGGTAAATGGGTACAGATAGTGTACTCATATTTTTTATTTGCTCTCACACATGTTTATTTGTGCAGGAGTATGTTTAAATTGAAAGATAAAAAGAGGATAATGGCTGTAAAAGTGAAATGCAAATAGAATGCTTATAAGTGGCACTGCTTTTTACATTTTTGTTTACAAAGCTGATTGAATAAAACCATATGCCCTGATTAGAGGAACAAAACATCTTGAATTTCAAGGGGTCTCAGAAATCATCTAGTCTAAATCCTTCATTTTACAGGCAAGAGAATCAAGGGCAAAAGGAGGATAAATCACTAGCTCACAAAATCAAAACTAATTAAGTATCGAGAAATCATAGACTTAACAATCAAGAACTCAAAACAGACTCACATTTCATTTAGGTATTTCTGTTTTCTAAGCCTTATCTATAATACTAAGGAATAATACTCTATGACTTTTTCCATGTGGCATTGTTTCTGATATCTCACTTCTGGTCTTGCAAAGCTATGCCCTCCTCCTGGAATGCTCACCATACCCTTCGTTACCAGGCCAGCATCTTTGCATGCTTCAAGTTCTCACTGTGCATGTTCATTGAAACCCATGTACAAGAAGATTCATGGTAGCTTTATTCGTGATAGGCCCAAACTGGAAACAACCCATATTTCCATGAACAATGGAATAAATTAATAAATGATATATGTGCAGACAATACAGTATTACATAACAAACAAAAAACTACATATGTTAAGCATAGCAATGAAGAAAATGGCTGATATGCATCCATCCATCATGATTAAATCTCAAGAAATAATGTTGAGTGAAATATGCCAGCAACAAAAAAAGATATAGGTATGATTTCATTTACATAAACTTCAACAACTGACAAAGTTAACCTATGGTGATAGAAGACAGAATACCGGTTATCCTTAAGAGGTTTAATTGACAAGAAGGGGCAGAAGAAGGTTCTGGAGAGATAGTAAGGCTCTATACCTTGGTCTGGATTGTGTTACAAAGATGATACATTTATAAAAATTAATTGAGCTGTTACGATTTTTGCAGTTAAGTAAGTCTATGCTATACTTCAACAAAAGTGTTTTTAAAACACTTTTAAAGGATATTTTTAAAATGGAGTTTATGTTGGAGCATTCCTAAGACCACCCCCTGGTTTCATGATTCACTAAGGGGATCACAGGACTCAGCATATTGTCATATTTATGGATATGATTTATTAGAGCAAAAGGATCTGTCAGCATGGTAGTTCAACCAGGACAGGGCAGTCCATGAAAACCAGCAGCCTCATTGCCACTGCCACTGCCAGAGGGGCCTCACTTGATTTGGAGCACTGTCAGTTAAAGCGACAATCTTTGTAGCAAACAAATAGGGAGGGATGGTAGCTCCACTAGCCTGAGGTTTTGGCTCTGTTTGAGGCAAGAATTGGATCAATTGACTAGCCAGGGATTTAACAGGGACTTCCAGGAGATGAGACAGCCAGAGGGGACTTGATAAGCTCTCCACATATCCCAGGTTGACAAGAGGTAATAAGCACAGGCAACAGAGACTGGAGTGTACCCATGCCACCCACACATCCATGGCTGATGGAACCTGAGTACTTATGCAGAGGAGATATAAGAGAGCCCAGTGAAAAACAAAAGCCAAGCAGACTTGATTACAGCCTGAATACTGAATATGCTTCCCAGTTCACTAACAGGTCCAACAGGAGATAATGAAAACTTTTACTGGATAAGGTGTTGAGCACAACCATCATCAATCTTTGGATGAACACTAAACTATGCAGACACAGGGGAAATCTCTAAGAAGACAGACTTAAACATAAAAACAAGAAAAGAAAAACTAAGCAGATACATCAGTGGCCACACACTTTGGGCTAGACAGATTTTACAGATTTAGTCCAGGCAACTTGCTAAATAAGGAAACAAACAAATAAAATAAAAACAACACTCAGGAGAGGAAAAATAAGAATCCAGAGTGGCTAAAAGATATTCTCTAAAATGTCCAGTATTAAGTGACAAAATATATGAGATTTGTAAAGAAACAAAAATATGACCTATCCTAAGGAAAAATAAGCAGTCAATAGAAAGTGTCTCTGAGTGGCCTGGATGTTGGATTTAGCAGACAAAAACTACAAAGCAGTTATGATGACTCTGTTCAAATAATTAAAGGAAATCATATTTAAAAAATTTTAAAAGCATGAAAAAAATGAATCAATGAATAGTGAATGTCAACAGAGAAATAGAAGTTTTTTTAAAAAATGGAAATTCTTGATTTAGAAAGAACAACATCTGAAACAAAAACTTACCAGAAGTATTCAATGCAGATTTGAGAGGGCAGAAGAAGGAATCAGCAAACTTGAAGATAGTTCTATAGAAATGATCTAAACTGAAGGAAAGATTGAGAAAAAGTGAAGAAAAATAAATATAATCTCAGAAACCTATGGAAAAATACAAGCATACCAACACACATGTAATGGGAGTCCCAGAAGGAAAATAGGAAAATCACAGGAAAAAAATACTTAAAATAATAATAGTTGAAAACTTCCCAAATTTGATTAAAACATTAATGTACTGATCCAACAAGCACAACAAACCACAAGTAGGATTAACAAAAAGTTGTCCATACCTAGACACAATATAGCCAAACTGTTGAAAGACAAAGAGAAAATCTTGAAAGCAGTGAGAGTAAAATGATTCATCATGTATCAGACCTCTCATAAAATATACTGGAGGGCAAAAGGCAGTGAAATGACATACTCAAAGAGTATAAGAAGAAAAAATCTGTCACCAAAGGATTGTATATCCAGCAAAATTATCTTTCAAAAAGAAAGATGAAATAAAAACATTTCCAGATAAACAAAGATGGAGAGAAATTATTTCTAGCAGACATGTTTTATAAGAAATAATAAAGGAAGACTTTCAGGCTGAAAGGATGAATAACTCATTAGAGAATAACTCAAATCCAAAGGAAAAAATGAAGAGCACTGAACATGGTAAGTATGTGGCTAAATATAAGGGACTTCATAAACATATTTTCTCTTTTCTAAACTTTAAAAATATATATATGATTGCATAAAGCAGTAATTACAACTGTTGTATTAGGTTTATAACATGTATAGTTATAATACATATGACATTAAAAGCAATAAGAAGTGAGGAGGATAAGAAAATATCTAGGAGTAAAGTTTCTATATTTTACTGCAATTAAGCTACTATTATGCTGAAATAAAGTGTGAAAAATTATGATGTATTTTGTAATATTTCATGTCCTAAAATCTAGTCTGTCTGATATTAATACAGTGACTAAGCAATACTCAGATAAAAACAAAAATATAATTAAAAATCAACAGAGGAAATAAATGGTACAGTAAAAACTATTTCATACAAAGTGAGGAATAGAAGAACAAAAAATACACCAGACAAATAGAGAACAAAAAGCAAAGTGGCAGACATAAATTCAACCATATCATAGTTACATTAAATGTGAATGAACTAAACACACCAGTCAAAAAGCAGAGATTGACAATAAACTGGGTTAAAAAGCCAGACCAAATTATATACTGCTTACAAAAGACACTTCTTAGATTCCAACAGAGATAGGTTTTGGAAAGTAAAAACATGGGAAAAGATACACATGCAAACATTAACTATAAGAGAGCTGTAGTAGCTATAATAATAACAGACAAGATAGATTTTAAGACATGAAATATTACTAGAAACAAAGAGAAATATTTTACAATAATAAAGGAGTTATATTAGGCAAAATAATAATTATAATTATGTACATACAAAAACCAGCGCCTCAAATACTGGAAGCAAAAAACTGACAAAATTGAAAGGAAAAAAATGACAATTTGACAATAATAGCTGGAGATTTCAATACCTACTTTCAATAATTCTAGAACAACTAGAAATAAAATCAGCAAGGATGTAGAAGACTTGAACAACGCTATCAACCAATTTGACCTAACTGACATTTATAGAATACTCCATCCATAGAGAACACAATACACATTCTTTTCAAGGACACATGAAACATTCTCTGGGACAGATTATATTCTGGGCTGCAAAACAAATCTCAATACATTTTAAAATACTGGAATCATAAGACGTATGTTCTCTAATGACAACAGAATTGAATCTGGAGGAAAAATTCTGGGGAAGCAACAGATATTTGGAATTTAAATACCTACTTCTAAATAACTTAAAAAAATAAATCACAAGGAAAACTTAAAGAAATATTTTTAACTGGATGAAAATAGAAAATACAGCATATCAAAATTTATGGGATGTAGTTAAAGCAGAGCTCAGAAGGAAATTTATAGCATTAAACACCTTACCAGTGTTGGGAATTGAATCATGTCCCCCACAAAAGGCATGTTCAAGTCCTAAACTCTGGTCCTGTGGGTGTGAACCCATTTGTAAATGGGATCTTTGAGTATGTTATCAGTTTAGGTGAGGTCAAATTGAATGAGTGTGGGCCTTAATCCATTATGACTGGTGTTCTCATAAGGAGAAGGATGCACATGAAGAGAGGGAAACCAGAGGCGGAGATGTAAAAAAACAGATAACCATGGGATGGAGACAGAGACTGAGCTACCACCAGAGGACTACAGACTTCAGAGAAAACATGGCCTATTGATACTTTGTTGTTGGACTTCTAGCCTCCAAAACTGTGGGACAATAAATTCTTGTTAAGACAACCCATTCTGTGGTGTTTACCATAGCAACCCTGACAAAATAAAACAACCAGAGAAAAAGAAAGTCTCCAACAATCAGACTAAGCTTTGACCTTAGGAAACTAGACAAAGCAATGCAAACTAAACTCACTGCAAGCAGAAAGAAGGAAGTAATAAAGAATAGAGTAGAAATCAGTGAATTGGATTAAAATGAAACAAAACAATAGAGAAAATAAATGAAACAAGAAGTTGGTTCTTTGAAAAGATCAACAAAATTGACAAAACATTAATTAAATGGACCAAGAAAATGGGAGAAAACACACATTATCAAAATCAGAAATGAAGGGACATCACTACTAACCCTAAAAAAAGTAAAGGGATTACAGTGGTACCTTGGTACTTGACTGTTTTGAAACTTGTCGAATTTGGTACTTGACACATTTTGACCTGAAAATTTATTCTGGTACTTGTTATTTGTTTGGTACTTGATGTGCAAGCATCGGTTTCCTAGTGACTTGCTACCCTTTCCAGCCAAAACAAAGGATCACACATTAGTCACACGGTAGATCTTGCCCTGTGCACATCCCTTTGTGGTCTTATCTTAGCTTCTGTGGTCATTTTGTGTATTTTTGCACTATTTTTTCTCATCATTGGTCCTAAGAAAATGAGCAGTGATAGTGCTGAGCAGAAAAGAAAGTTACTTCACACCACCATTGAGCAAAAAAGGAAAACAATAGACAAATATGAGAGCAGCATTCACATTACTGATCTTGCTAGAGAATACGGTATACCTCGAGCAATGGTCTCCACCCTCATTCAGAATAAAGAAGTGATTAAAAAAAAGGCTGATGTTGAGGAGTTAGTGGAGGAACATCATGAAGAGCTCAGCACTGAGGAGCTGCAGGAACTACAGAAGGAGCAGCAACTAGAGGTGGCTGAAGAGATTTCTTCAGGTGAGGAGGGGATAAGGGAGGATGTCCCCAGTTCCCTGATAAAAGAAATGTGTGCAAAATGGGCAGAAGTCCAAAACTTTGTGGAGAAGTACCACCCAGACAAAGCAGAAATGTGAATTTATGAATGACCCAACAATTTCACATTTTCAAGGAATTCTGAAAAGACGACAGAAGCAGTCCTCATCGGGTAAGTTTTTAGTGAAGGTGACAAAAAGTGTGTCAGAGCCTGTGGTGCAAGTTGAAATAAAGCAGAAAAGAGAAAGAACACCTGAAATGCAAGTGACTGATGTTCCACTGGAGGGGGCTCTCCTTCCAAGCATCACTCCATGTAACGTCTCCTCCCCACCACTCTCCTGCCACCATCCCATTAGGCCATGGACTCTTCTCAGTACAGCTAAAGTGAAGTTTTATTTTATTTAATCTAAGTATCTATTAATTTATAGGTTTATTTATCATGTAATGTTATACAACCATATCTTTTTTTGCATCTTGCCTTAAAAATGTCATTGTCTTTGGTTTGTGAATGCATTAAATTTATTTACATTATTCCTTATGGGAAAAATGTGTTTGGTACTTTTCGTTTATGGTACTCATTGTGCCTCCTGGAACCAATTAACGACAAATACCGAGTTACCACTGTATGAGTAAAGGATTATGAATAACTTTATGCTACAAATTAGATATCTTAGATGACACTGACGATTCCTAGATGGACAAATTCTCAAAACTGACTCAAGAATAAATAGAAAGTCAGAATAGACTCCTAACAGGTAAAGAAATTGAATCAGTAATTTAAAATATTCACAAAAAGAAAATCCAAGGCCCAGGTGGCTTCAAAGATGAATTCCATCAAATATTTAAAGCGGAAATAAAACCAATATTTTGAGACTGTTTCAGAAAAGAGCTGAGGAGGGAGCACTTTCCAATCTATCATGAGGCCAATATTACCCTGATACAAATGTCAGACAAAGACATCACAAGCAAAGAAAACTATGGACCAGTATTCCTCAAGAACATAGATGCTGAAATCCTTAAAATAGCACCCAAATTCAGCAATATGTAAAAAAGATTATACACCAAGACCAAGTGGGATTTAACCTAGGAATTCAAAATCAGCTTAATATCTAAAAATCAACCAAGGTAATATACCACTGAAATAGAACAAAGGCAAAACCCACCTGACCATCTCAGTAGATGCAGAAAAAGAATTTGACAAAATCCAACACCCATTCATAATTAAAAACCTCTCAACAAACGAGGAATATAAAGCAACTTGCTCAATTTGATAAAGGGCATCTATGAAATATATACAGTTAACTTCATACTTAATAGTGAAAGACCAAATGCTGTGTACTTAAGACATTAAAGGCAACCAGTTTGGAGAGGAAGAAGAAAAGCTATTTATTTGATGATGACATGATCCTATAAGTAGAAAGTCCTAGAGAACACATAAGTGAACAAACAAAAACCTCAAAAATACTAGAACTAATAAACATCTAGCAAGGTCTCAGGATACAAGATCAATATACAAAACTCAGTAGTTTTTCTACAAACCCAACAACAAACAATCCAAAAATAATTAAAGAAACTCCATTCCCAATATAGTGAAACAGGTTAAAATACTTAGCAGTAAATTTAACAAAGTAGGTTCAGGATTTGTACGATGAAACCTACAAGGTGTTGCTGAAGAAGATATAAATAAGTGGAGAGACATTCCACGTTTATGGTTTAGAAGATTCAATGTTGTTTAAATGGCAATTCTATCCAAATTGATCTGTGGGTTCAAAGCAGTCCCTATCCAAATCCCAGCAGGATTTTTTGTAGAAATTGATAAGATAATCCTAAAATATATATGGAACTTCCAAGGGCCCAGAATAGCCAAAACAATTTTGGGAAAACAAAAAACAAAAAACAAACAAACAAAAAAACCCCACAGTTTGCTCACTTTAGAGCTACAATATCAAGTCAGTATAATATTTGCATAAAAATAGGCCTATAGATCAGTGGAACAGAATTGAGGCCAGAAATAAACACTTACATTTACTGGTCCGGTTGACTTTTGACAAAGGTGCCAAGACAGTTGAATGAGAAAAAGATAGTCTTTTCAACAAATGGTTGTATCAGCACTATACACAAAAATTAACTCAAAATGGACCATAGATTTCAATTTAATTGCTAAAAGTATAAAATATCTAAAAGAAAACACAGGAGAAAATCAGCATGATACCAAAAGCATAAACCATAAAAGAAAAAAAAATACGTTAAATTTCATCAATATTAGAAGCATTTGTGCTTCAAAAGATGACTCTAAGAAAATGAAAGGACAAGCCAAAAATTGGTGAAAATATTTGCAAATCATATATCTGGTAAAGGACTTGTGTCCAGAATATATGAAGATCTCTTCAAACACAATAATAAGAACATGGGCAAAAAGACTTGAATAGATATCTCAACAGAGACATATGAGTGGCTAATAAGTGAAAAAGTGCTCAACAGTCGTTAGGGAAATGTGAATTAAAATCACAAATTACCACTACATGCCCACTAGAATGGCTGGCTGTAATATTAATTTTTTTAAAAACCATGTACAATGCCAAGTGTTGGTGAATATGTATAGAAACTGGAACCCTCATACATTGCTGGAAAGAATGAAAAATGGCAAATCTACTTTGCAAAACAGTTTGGCAGTTTCTTAAAAGTTGCATATAAATTTACCAAAGGACCTAGAAATTCCACACTTAAGTATCTACCCAGCATAAATGAAAACACATGTCTACAAAGACTCGTATGTGATTGTTCATAGCATATTACCAAAATAGCCCCAAACTGGAAACAATCCAGGTACCCATCAACTTGTAGATAAATAAAATGTGGTATGTCCATACAATGGAACAGTATTCAACAATAAAAAGGAGTTAATCACTGACACACGTTAAAATATTGATGAACCTCAAAAATATTTTGGTAAATGAAAGAAGCCAGATCCAAAGACTATATATTATGTGATTTCATGTATATGGAATGTGCAGAAAGGCAAATTTATGGAGATGAAGGCAGATTAATAGTTGCCTGGCATTAGGGATATGCAAGTGGAAATTAACTTCAGACAGGTTTGTGAGAAATTTGGGGGGTGATGGAAAAGTTCTAAACTCCGATTGTGTTGATGTTTGCACAATTTTAAAAATTTATTAAAAATTGTTGAATCTTACACTTACATATGATACACAAATTATATCCCAACAAAAACTGTAATTTTTTTTTAAGTTTCAAAGGGGAAATAAAAAGCAGCTGGCCAAGAGAAAAAATGATTAAATTTTTTTTTACTCACATAAACCACTGTACTTACATTTATTGTAACAATTATATACCTTTCAAATCACCTAGTTAATTCTCTGACTTCCGCATTGGAAAGGTAAACAGACACAATTCATTAATTTGATAACTAATCTTTCTGGCTCAGGACATTATTCCATACCATATAGGTCTTTCAGAAGGGTGTGTCTTACTTTGCCAGGCTGCTATGACAAATACCAAACATGGGTTGGCTCAAACAATAGGAATTAATTGGTTCATGTTTCTGAGGCTAGAAGAAGCCTCAAAGCAAGATACCGTCAAAGCTTGCTTTCTTTCAGAGCCTGTAGTGTTCTGATGCTTGTTGCTGTCAATTCTTGGGGTTCTTTGGCTTGTATCTTTTCCCCCCATCACATGATGATGTCCTCTCATTTTGTTGGCTCTTTCCGTTTTGCTGACTTCCAGCTTCTTCCTGAGCGGCCTTCTCCAACTCCTGGCTTCACGTTTCTTCTACTTATGAAGCCTCCTGTAATATGGATTAAGACCCACTCTCATTCAGATGGGCCACACCTTAACACAAAATAACATCTTGAAGACTTCTTATTTACAGTGGGTTCACACCTACAGGGAGGCAGATTAAAATTAAACACCTGTGTTTGTTGGGGTACATAATTCACCCCACTGCAGGGTGTATTCATTATGGCCAACCGACATCTCAAGCACCTGGCACTAAAGCCAGAAGCTAAAAACAGAAAGGGCCAAGATACTAAAGAGAATAAAAGGCACCCAATATACAATTCCACAAAGCGTGCTTGGTGGAACTGTTCAATGGACCTGAAGCGGTCAGTGTGAGAATCCCACTGTGATGCCTGCTGATCAGCCTGGGGCAGGGAAGAGTTACCAGCATAGAAGAGAAAAGGGTGGGGAGAGAGGGAGGAAGTGAGGAAAGAGAACAAAAAGTTGGCAAACTCTTGTTATCAGCAATTATCTGTTATTCCAAAAAGGGTGTCTAACTGATGAGGTGCTAAAGGCAAGTGAAGGCCATTTGTATGATCAGACAATGAAAACATTTGGTTCATGGCCCTAAAACAGTGAATTCCAGGGGCTTACTATCACATTTCATAGCTTTGGGGAAAACCAGAAAAGGAAATACTGGGCAAGAGTTCAAAGAGGAAATGCCACTGCAGGTTGTCCCAGCTTCCTCTCTGTCTAAAGGCAGACAGCCCCAGTGAAGTTGAGGCAGGCCCTACCCCAGGCAGGCTCCGGGTTCAGACAAAGGGTTTTGTTCGTGAATCAAAGTTCACTTCAACAGCATGACAGGCTGGGACAGGTTCCCATCTCATCCAGAATTTCCCCACGTAAGACAGAGGATACTGTGAAAAATATACTTAGTCCCATGTAAGTATATGTAGATGTTTATGTGGGCTGGGCAGAGCAGGAGAAAGAGAAATAGGAGGTGATCCTCAGAAGAAGCTAATGTTTCTTGAGGGCCCACATGACAAGCCCTCTTCTTTCATTTTTAGTTGTTCCAGTAAACCTATGAGATGAGTGTTAACTTTACCTATCTTACAGATAAGAAACTGAGACTCAGACCTTTCCTACCTGTGAAATTTGTAACAGACAACACCCTATTTATAGGTAAGAACCTGAGGCTCAAAATCTTGAGTGACAAGTGTTACACATTTAGTAAGTGGCAGAACTGGGATTTAAATTCATGTCCATCTCAACCCTGAGCATCTGCTCTTTCTGCTGTACTGCAGTGTCCATTCGGGTTAAGGTAGTTTAAAAAAAAAAATCAAACCTTTCAGTTTAGGCTCTCTGATATTGTGTCTGGAAGATAATCGGCCAGACAAAAGTCCTCCTGGGAATTCTTTTCTCCCCTAGGGCTAGAAGCATAAAAAATACCACATGCCCTTGAAGTTTCAATAACAATCACAGCTACAAAGACTGGAGTCGATGCTGAGAGGATATTATTAACAAATGGCTTAGGAAAAACCTTCAGAGCGTTTGCAGACACCCACACCATTTGTAAAATCTTAGGGAAGAAACCTGACCCAGAAAAATGGCTGGAAAGAAACAAACTCCAGTATCAAAAATAAAAAAGGAGGAAGACCATTGCCTTCAGACAATTTGCTTTATTGTAAACAATAAAAATGTTCCAGTTGTTTCAACAAAAAAATAATCAAAAACAAGGCCATTTTTAAGAAGGCATTTATAGGACAGCGGGTTTCATTTCCTTTGCTTTCAGATCTTCAGCCTCTTATTCTGAGCAGCAGATGCTGTCCTAGAAGGAAGACCACCTGCTTTCCAGGGCGTCTCTGCAACAAATAGCTTTGAGGGATGAAGAAGAAAGATCACAGGATGAAAAGGAAAGAATTAGAAAGTGGGGAAATGGGAAATTAGGAAGTTGGCTTAATGCACATCTTCTGAATTATTCAACTGCTAAAAAGCCGACAGATTTCTTTTGACACTTGACTGTCTCACTCTGTGTCTATATCCATATTCCACTTTTTAAGGACCTAATTTAAGAGAATTCTGTCCATCTGCACAGCCCAGTTTTGTGACATATTTATCTTTCTTTGCAAAATGGAGGCAGACAAATTTGTAGAACATGGATATTAATTAAACGGTATTTTCGATCAGGAAAGTTGCTAAGCTTTAAAAGGACTTCCAGAGGTGGATCCTTTTGTAAAACAAAATATTCTTTTGGAAATGAAAATAGCCCACACTCACTCACTCCCTTCCCCTCAACAAAATGACAGTATTTCTGTATGTCAAGATTTCTAAAAGCTTGTTAAACTTAAACTGGAGGCAGCATGTATGGCTTGAGTCAGCTGGGTTAAGACCTTAAGGCTATTCAAAACCATTTAATTATTTGGAGAGAATTGGGCCTCAAATAACAATAAGAAAACACCTAAAGTTTGGAAATCTCAGGAAATAATTTATTTTAGACAGCTATATTTTCAATATATCTAAAGGTTTTCTTTTTTTTAAGACACGAAAACACTGTCATTTCAAATTTTAACAGGTATTAAAATCTTTGTCAAATGTCATGCCTTGCTTTGCCTTATTAAAGTGTTTATTTACTTATACTTATTTATTAGCTATTTATTCTATTAATACTTCCATAAAGGAACTCAGAAAACTCTTAAACTATATTCTAAACATAATTCAAGCTCTTTTTGATGTCCTGGGATCTTTTTATCAAGCACCAGTGACAGTATGAGGCTATATTTAGTAAGGCAATACCTGGGGATGATAGAATACTCAGTCCTCCGATTTTGTGGTAGCCTATCCTCCTGGGTTTTAATTCTTGTCTGTTTTTTAAAATTGTTCTGGCTGTTCCCTGGTTGCCAAGCAATCACTTTTTGTTCATGTTACAGTGCAAAGTATTGCTCCTAATATTCTGCAGGGTTAGAAACCAGATGACCCATTAGAACTGTGAATGAAATAAAATAAAAAGGTGCTAAGTGCCCAAGAGGAGATCTGCTGAGAGTAATACACATGTATTTTTCTCCTAAAGCATAGCTCAGTGAGGCAAAAATAGGTTTCTCTAAGAGTAGAGTTGATAGATAAAATTCAGGACGCAGTATTTGGGACATACTTCTACTAAAAAAAAAAATATCATGGTTTATCTGAAATCCACCTTTAACTGGGTGCCTGTATTTTTATTTGCTCAATCTGGCAACCCCATCTAAACGGTGCTGTTTACCTGTTTCAGCCTACTCTAGCCATTCGGGCTCTTAATTGAAATGGTTAAGTAGATTTGACTCCATCCAGATCTCTCTTGAAGAATGTCTTGATTCCAGACATTACAGCAACACAAAGAGATGACAGAAATCACACTCTCTGAAGAGAACCATATACTCTTTTCTATGCAGCTTATGTTATGTAAATATATCAATAAACTATAAAGAACACTTAACATAGTTCTGGTATCAAGTCCCATTTTCATTATTTTTTTTAATGTAAAAACTTAGCCTTGTTGGCTAAAGAAAGAGCTTTGGACTGGGCTGGATTCTTTTCTTTCTAGAGTTTGCTGATGTTCTTGTACCTACATTGTCTGTACTAGGGCATCCTTATAACTTGAAGTCATTCGCAGAGTGTTTTCAATCTCTGCTAATGTAATTATTTAAAGTGACTTCAATAAACAAATCTTCAAATGTTACTTTTTCTGGGGTGTGCAATCTAAAACCTGCTCTGCAGAATGACTATTAGAATTTGCCTGTTCTGGGATGACTTGTTTTGGCCTTAATTCAAGACACTGCCAAAATGTAGAGGTTAATAGTCTAAACCCTTTGGCAAGGATTCTTCTACTGGCACAAACTTGGCTATCACAACACTTGCAGTGTAACAATATTAATCACCCACCTCTTCCCCAACCCCCATACACACAAAACCAAATCAGATTCACTAAAATACCTGCTACATGTGGATAATATGACACTGATTTTGGCAGCACACAGCTTTATTTATTTATTTATTTATTTATTTATTATTTATTTATTGATTGATACTTTTTTTTTTTGTTTTTGAATATATTCCAGTTAAAATAGTGGGCTCAATATGTTTTTAGTTTTGGTGCAGACCATATAGGTTAGAGTTATTCTTTACCTCAACTACAAAAAATACATGAGGCCATCACTTCTGTGTTATTCCTGTCAAAATGCAGAACCTAAATCTAATCATGAGGAAACAGACAAACCCAAATTAAATAACTGGCCTACAGAATAACTGACCTGTACTCCTCAAAAGTGTCAAGATCAAGAATGACAAAGAAAGCCTATGGAACTCCTCCAGACCGAAGACTGAAGAGACATGACAATTAAACGCAATGGTGATCCCAAATTGGTTCTTGAACCGCAACAAATATTGATATAAGGGAATTTTTGGAGACAACTGATGAAATTTGAACATAGACTGTATTAAATAATATTGTGTCAATGTTAAATTTCCTGATTTTGAAAATGGTACTGTGGAAATATAAGAGAATGACCTTTTAAAATTTTTCAAAGCTTTTTAATTTGAAATACTCTCAAGCTTACAGTACAGTTACCAAAATAATATAAATCTCCATACAGAGAACTTTAACAAACCCCTATCCCCCCAAATACCTAGCCATCAATTTTAGCATTTTGCCAAAACTGCCATTGTTCTTTCTTCCTCCCTTCTTCTCTATCTATCTCTACCTACCTCTCTCTCCATCTATTCATCTCTCTCTCTCTCTGTCTGTCTGTCTAGCTATCTTATTTACCAATCTAGTTTCTCAACATTTGAGTGTAGGTTTTATACATCGTGCTCCTTGAACACTTAATACTGCCATGCTTATTTCCTAAGATTAAGGATATTCACTTATGTAACAACTTTAAGTGCAGTTATCCAGTTCAAGAAATTTAATGTTGATATAAAGATTACAGTTTATATTCCAGTTTATTCATATGTCCCAATAATGTTCCTTTGAGACTTTTCTTCTCCCTTGTTAGATCCCGTCCAAGATCATGCATTACATTTAAAATTGTCATTGTCTCCTTAGTTGCTCTCTTTTGTTTTCAATTGTGGTAGCACGTATACAACACAAACGTTCCCATCTTAACTGCTATAAAGCATGCCATTCAGTGGAATTAATCACATTCACAATTTTGCAGTACCTTCACCACCTTCCATTACTAAAACTTCCCCAACTGCCCAAACATAAACCCAATACCTATTATGCATGAACTCTCCTTCTACCCTGGCTCCTGCCCTGAGACCCTGTACTCTAATTTCTGTTTCTATGAGCTTGAACATTCTCTGATATTTTCTTTGTATTTACCATGGGGCTTAAATTTAACATCTTAAATTTATAACAATCCCTTTGCTTTGATACCTGCTTAACTTCAGTAATATACACAAACCATGTCCCTATATCCCTGAAACCCCCTACACTTTTATGTAGTTCTTGTCATGAATTTCATGTTGAGAGGCCAAAACTACTGATTTATCATTTCATTCTATGCACTTGCCTTTTAGATTCTATAGGTAGTAAAAAGTGGAATTACACACCATAAATACAATGGTACTGGCATTTATATTCAACCAGGTAACCACCCTTACAGAAGATATTTATTTCTTCATGAAGTTTCATACTATTGTCTATTGTCCTTTCCTTTAAACCTACAGAACTCCCTTTATCATCTCCTGTTGGGCTGGTCTACTGGTGACAAAATCATTCATCTTTTGTTTATCTGGGATTGTTTTAATCTTTCCCTCATGTTTTTGAAAGACAGTTTTACCATATATAGAATTCTTGGTTGGCAACTTTTTGCTTTCAGCACATTAAATATGTCAGCCCACTGTCTTCTCGCCTCCATAATTTCCTGTAAGAAATCTGCACTTAATCTTAATCAGGCTCCCTTGTATCTGACATGTTACTTCTCTCTTGTGGTTTTCAGAATTCTTTCTTTATCTTTGGCATTTGATAGTTTGATTATAATATGCTGCAGTTTGGGTCTATTTGATTTGCGTTTATTCTTTTGGAGTCTGTTGAGCATCTTGGATGGTTATATTCATGTCTTTTGTTAAATTTGGGAAAATTTCAACCATTATCTATTTGAATATTGTCTCTGCTCCTTTCTCTCTCTTTTTTCCTTCTGAGACTCCCACAATGCAGATATTGGTACATTGATAGTATTATACAGGTTCCTCAGGCTTTCTTCTCTTTTTTTCATTTTTCTCTTCTTTCTTCTCCTAAGTCTGGATGATTTCAATTGCCTTCTCTTTGAGTTCACTGATTCTTTCTTCTGCCTTTCCAATCAACTGCTCAACACATGTAGGGAATTTTTAATCTCTGTTACCATTGCCATTAGCTCTGTTTGGTTCCTTTTCATAATTTCCATCTCTATATTGATATTCTCTTTATGTTCATCTATTGTTTTCCTGATTTCCTTTAGTTCTTTGTCCATGTTTTTCCTTTGGCTCTTTGAGAATATTTAGGACCATTTTTTCAAAGTCTTTGATTGGTCTGGTCCTCCTTATAGATGGCTTCTAATGCTTTAATCTTCTCCTTTGCCTGATCCATTGCTTATTTCTTCATATGTTTTGTAATCTTTTATTGAAACTGAACATTTTGATACTTCAGTGCATCACTGGAAATTAGACTCAGTGGCATCAGTTCCTTAAGCTTGTATCCAGCTAATGCTATAACAGATCTTTCACTGAATGCTAGGAGCTAACAGGAACAAAGGGAAGGAAAAAGAGAAATAACCTTTCCCAGTCTTTGTAGATTGACCTATATGAGTGTTCTGCTTCAGAGATTCTCTATACAATGAGTTTAGAGAATGGATCCAGGCCAAAATGTAGGGGCCTCTCTTGTCCTTTCTGTGCATTCATGTGTGTGCCTTAGAATTCCCATTTACATAGATACAAATGTCCCCTCTTCCCTAGGAAACAGTTTCCTCACAGTCTTGGCACTGCTCTGGATGTCCTACAGCCAGCAATCCCTGCCCCAAGCATCACAACTTGACTGCTCTCCACGGGTTCTGTAGGAGAGCTCTGTGAACTGCTTTCTACATTCAGGGCAAGTTATGGGAAGGCGAGCCTGTGACAGGTGACATGGTTCAGTCTCTCAAGCTGCTATTAGAGAGATGGGGCCAGACATACATGTTCTTTGTATGGGCATTAGGGTTCTCTGCTCCCTCTGCAACCAGGACCAATGTACCTGCACTGGGAGGGCAGGCTGCTTCCTTGCTGAGCAGGTGAGGGGATGGGAGAAGGGCCAACCAGGGCACCATGAGATCCTACTACTTTTAAGTAGCTTTTATCTTGATTCAGCTCTATGCTGTTTCTGCAAGCCTTTAACTGTTATCTGAAACTTTGTGAAAGATATTTCTGCCAGTTCTTGCTGGTTGTTCAGAGCTTCTGTGGGGGGAAAGAGCCTTGAAACTTATTACTCTGCCATCTTGATGGGGCACGGTCAGTATCATTATTTTTAAGAAATGCAAGTGAAGTTTTTAAGAATAAAGGCATGATATTTCCAACTTACTCTCAATATACATATGAAAGACAGAGAATGATCTAGCAAATGGGACAAAATTTAAACAATTGATGAATCTGGGTAAAAGGCATACAGAAGTTCCTTATAATATTCTTGAAACATTTCTGTACATGTAAAATTATATCAAAATTTTAAAAAAGATACCCCCAAAGTAAGGAAAATAGCACTTATCTTAGTAATAACTTAAGGCCTTTATAACAATGTGGAAAATAATATTGCATCTTAACTGTACTATCAAAATAAAATGGCATTTGACCTTTTTCAAAAAAAAATAGATGTAACCCAATGTTTCTTAACTGTCCCTTAAAGAAACAAAACAAAACAAAACAAAACATCAGGAATATCTTAATTACAGGCTCAACAGATGACTCATTACTTAATCAAACAAAAGCAGAAACCAAGAAAACTAAACTTAAACTTGAAAAAGGAAAGGATATTTCAGGCAGCTAAATAAAATAAAGGAAAATGGGTGATAATCAATCCCCTCTGATGATCCTGCAGTCCAAATTGCTTAGAATTTGCTTTATTTTGATTCTGTGAACAAAAGACACAGTTCACAGAAGCTGTTACAAAGCTATAGTGGCTTCCTTCTTTAGACATTTTCAAAATGATAAACTCCCAAATTATAGAGATCCACAAATGTTCTTGGAAAATTCTCATAGCTAAGTATCATAAAAAAATAAAACCAAGTTATAACAAGAGGGTCTCTTCTGTTGGAAAGATACACCTACTGCTGCCATTATCTTAATTTACAAAGCATCATATGAAGCTTGTTCATTCCTTCTTTCCTTTATTCAGCAAATGTTTAATAAGTGTCTAGCTACCATGTGCCAAGAACTTCACTGGGTACTGAACTTTCAAGACTGAGCAAAAGCAAACTGAGTCCCTGCCCTCCTCTGGTGGGGGATTCAAACATTAATCAAAGAATCCTTCAAATACATATCAAACTATAATTTTATTAAGTTGTTATAAAGGACAAGTATATGACACTAGGAGAGCATATAAAAAGAGTTAGAATTAGTTTCAGGATTCAAGGATGTCATTTGAGGAAATGTTGACTGAGGTGATATATGAAGATAATAGATGATAACCAGGAAAAAAAGAGAGGGAAAGATGTTCTAGGAAGAGGAACAAGCCTGTGCAAAGGTCCAGTGGTGAGGAAGAGTATAGCACATTTGCAGAAATGAAAAATGACTAGTGAGGCTGAAGCACGGAATGATGAGGCTGGGTGGCCTCCAGCGGCCAGACCATACAGGGCCTTGCAGGTCATGTTAATGATTTTGATCTTTTGCCCAAGAGCAATAGTGGGGAGCATGGCATGATCAGATAAGTGTTTGGGGGAGGTTGCACTTCTTAAGAATGCTAAGGTGAACAAAACTGTGAGTACCAAAGCTGAGTGTACATTAGGGTGTGCCATCAGAATGCAGATGATAATTGAAATCAGGAGAATGGGTGGATCCATTCATTCTCAAGACCCTCCCATATTTGTATGAGAAAGAGCAGTGGGTGTGGTTGCATCCTTTCAGCTCTAACATATGTCTAGTTTGGTAACCCTGCTATCCTTGACTTTTTCTTTTTCCCTAACAAAGTAACCACCAAGATCTATTTGATTGAACTCCTAAATATCTTTAATATCCATCCATCTTTCTTAAACTTCACTGCCATTAATCAAGGCTATCATCATCTCTTGCTTGGACTACTACATCAGGGAGTTCAGAAGAGTCATGTCATGACACATTAAAACAATGCAAATACAACTATATGCTGTGAGGTACTTTGTAAGAGATGGTTCAATATGTACAAAATTATATATTCTTATGGGATTTTAAGGAATTTTAACCATAGGTAAAGCTTTGCCTTCTACATTGACTCTAAAATCTATTTGCCATAAAATACCACTCCAGTCCCAATTGGTCTTCTAGTACTTTCCATATCACAGCACTTATCAGACTATACAGTACTGTAATTGACATTTGTAAGTATTCTTTATTTTGAAATATAAACATACAACCAGAAAAGTACATAAAACTTATATCACAGTTTAACAAATTGTTATAAAATAGATACTTGTGTAATTACAACCCAGGTCAAGAAATAGAGCACTCTGGTGCCCCACAAATCCACAATCATCCCTTCCAGATCACAGTCCCCTCTCTTCCTACTAAAGTAACCATTATTCTGAGTTTTATGGGAATAATTTCCTTTCTTTCCTTTATATTTTTGCCATATATGTTTGCATCCCTAGGGATTATAATTCAGATACCTGGGGTATTTTTTTTGGCATTTCTAGAGATGGAATTATGCTGTCTGCCTCATTTTGTTCTTGCTTATTTTCATTCAAAAAATATTTTTTTTTAAGATTAGCACATATTGTTGCATATAAATACCTAATTTTTAAAAAATACTTTACTTGTCGATCTCCCCTCAAATGGTCTCTCAGCATCATGTTCTTTGTCTGTCATTATATTCCCACCACTTCTTAGTATGAACTCAAACAATATTAGTTCTGAGAACCAAAACTCTCTATACCTACACAGCTTACTGTCCACACCAACAAAATTTTACTATTCCACTCTCTTCAACAACATGGCCTTATTATTCCAGGATAATCTTACTCAGGAAAATAAAAGTTGCAAATAGCTGTTTTGTTCATTTCAGAAACTCCCTAAAAAACATTTAAATGAAGATCAAATTGTTCAACTGTTCAACAGATAGCATCAAACAACTGCTTCCTCCCCAGATTCTTTGAACCACCTGTCTCTAAGTATTTGCCTGTGTCCATTGAAAGACCTGCCTTAAATCGGACTCTAAAACTGTATAAACAGCTCAAATGTTGCCGTTCCCCTTCTGAGATGCAGTAAGATTCTGACAACGTAGTGGCTGGTAATTACACAAGTATTTACTTTATAACCATTTGTTACCCTTACTATGGTAAAAATAAACTCAGTTTCATCTTACTAACAGGCTGTTTTGGTGATATTTTCTGGGAGCCATCATTGGACATTTGATTGAGTGCATAAATGAATCAAAGAAACCACAGGCAACATGTTCAAGTGGGAGAGCCAGTGTGCTTTGGCACCGCACAGCATTCTTGCTAACTGCTAAAGCATCCAGCACTTTGCAAAGAATAACAGAGAGAATCCAAAACCTTGCATGGAAATCAAATTTACAAAGACCTGATACTCAACATTTCTACTTTGTACAAGCACATTAGGAGTCTAAGAATAGATTCTCAGACAAGGCATGAATGATTCTAACTCTTTAATGACTTACAAATTGACCTTCAAAACAAGCCTGCTTGGTCTATGCTTTATGCTTTCTAAGGAGAAGTGGAGAAGATACTCTAAGGGTATCTGGACAAATGTGTTTGATGGTCAAAAAGCCGCTTCCAGCACACTGATCCTGAGAAATTGAATTTCTATCCATTGACATCATCACCACCATCAGCGGTGTTTCACCCTCATATCAGAGAGTCATCTCAGGATCAAAGCAACTGTATAATGACTTGAGACTTTTGGGGCCCTTGGGATGGAGTGAATGTAATTTGCATGTGAGATGGATGTGAATCATTGGGGGTCAGAGAATTGACTGTGGTAGATTAAATAACGGGCGCCCAGAATTGTCCGTGTCCTAATTCCTTTTATATGGCCAAAAAGTACTCTGCAGATATGATTAAGGATTTTAAAATGGGGAAGTTACCCTAGATTATCACTTGGCCCTGATGTAATCTCAACAGTCCTTATTAGAGGGACACAGGAGGAGCAAGAGTCAGAAGAGAAGGTGATATGATGATGGAAGCAGAAATCTGAGCGTTGTGCTTTGAAGATGGAGGAAGATGCCATAAGCCAAGGAATACAGGCAGCCACAAGAAGGTGAAGAAGGCAAGGAAATAGATTCTTTTCTCGGAGCCTTCATAAGGAACCGGCCCTGCCCAACACCTTGACCTTAGCCCAGTGAAACTAATTTTGGACTTCTGACCTCCAGGATTGTTAACAGAATAAATTTGGTAGCTTTAAGTCACCAAATTTATGGCACTTTGCTACAGCAGCCATAGGAAACTAATAAAGAGACATTATACACAGCCCACTAACTAAATTAAGATGCTTTATAGTTTTCAGTTGTTTCATAGGAAAATATCACAAATTCAGTGACTTAAAACAATACTGATTATTATTTCAATTTTCATATGTCAGGAATTGGGCTTTTTATGTATAGCTGGGCCTTCTGCTCAGTTTCACGAAGCTGCAATAAAGGTAGCAGCTGGGGCTCCTCTGAGGCTTGTGGCTCTCCAAGCTCACCTGATTGTTGCCAGAACTCATTTGGCTAAGAGAGAGTATGATTTTTTTCTGTCTCTGACCTCACACCCTCTCTTAAAGGGATCAACTGATTAAGGACGGCCCATTCAGTATAATCTCTTTTGATTCAGTCAAAATCAATTGATTTAGGACCTTAATTAAATCTGTAAATCCCTTCACCTTTGCCGTGTACTGTAACCTAATCATGGAAGTGCTATACCATCATATTCACAGGTCCCACCCACACCCAAGGGGAGGAGAATTTACAGGGTGTGTATATCAGGGAGTGGTAATCTTGGAACCATAGAATTCTGCCTACCTGACAAATAAAATGTTTTTTGGTGTATATAATGTGCCATTTTAACATTTTTATTGGATGTTATTATGTGTATATTTAATCTCTGCAGATTTAGTTAAAATTTTCATCTCCCAAACCCTATTTTCTCCATAAAGTCTTAGGTTCCTCAGCTAAAATCCTCCTATTTCTAGGATTTGTAGAAAATCTAACTCGAATATTGAGGAAGTATTTTTCTGTTTACATACATGTGTATATAGCATGTGTGTGTACATACAGAATACTAATATAATAAAAAAAATAAACTATATGCCTCTATATCCTTATGCAGAAAATTATTCCACTTTACTGATTAGGAATTTTGTTTACAGGAAAACAAATTGAGTTGCCAGAAGTATGTAGCAAGAAGTCAGTGAAGACCTGGTATCAAAACCGTGGTCTTAAGAATTCTTATTTGAAGTTCTTCCCACTATACCATAATATAACCAGTATTTGCTTCTCAGAAAACACGTTATAAACACAATATTAGAATTCAGATTTATATGCAATTAATGTCAACAATGTCCAGCAAGAGAATATAACACAAGTCCTTACAAATGCTGGTGTTTTACATCACACCCCTTAGGGAAGCTTTAATCTTCCAACACTGTCAATTAAGCATAACAGTGTATTCTTATTGCCTTGTGCATGTGTAAAGAAATTGACATGGCCTCATTGCTCAATACACATATACTATTTATAAGGCTCATGTCCTTGCCATTTAATCATGGAGCCCAATAATTTATTACCCATTTCATTTAGGACAATTAATGATTTTTTGGGCAATTATTTTTACAGCCATAAAATGGCAGTTCAAATTAAGTCATGACCAGTAGCCTCATGAAAATAATCAGAAAGAAATAAAAAAGAAGGAAAGGAAAAGAAAGAGAAGAGAAGGGAAGGGAAGTGAAGGGAAGAAAGGGAACAAGGGAAAGAAAAAAGGAAGGAAGGAGGGAGGGAGGGAGGGAGGGAGGGAGGAGGACTGCAGGCAAAACTCCCATCTTTTCTTTGTAGTCCTTTTATTCACAGCTTTTACTGATAGAAGCCCCAGTTGATAAACAATGTGTTGACCCTCAGGGATCTAGCAGGAATGGAGTTTTCAGTCAACAATCCAAACTGCAAGTAAGGTTTCTTTTTCTTTTCCCTCTTGCTTTCTCTTAGAAGTCAGAACTTCTACTGCAGTGGACAAAACCCCAGGACAGGAGCTGGGGGCTGTGGCTTCCAGCCCCAACTATGCTTCTAACAAGTTACGTGATTTTGGCAAATTACTCTGGGCCTTGGTTTCTGATCTAAGAAATACAGATAATTTCTAAGCTCCATTCAGCTTTAAAATTCTGATTCTCTACTGAACTAAATCCAAATGAAGTTCAGTATCTTTTCTATGAAACATTATTTTGTGTCACCACTTTGGTATTCCTACTTTTATTGCTTTCTAATAGCCTGGAACCAACTCCTATTAACTATAACCACAAAGTAGAAGTGAAATTAGAAACAGAAATAATGATAAAACTGCTATCTAATGAGCACTTAATATGTGCCTGGCACCAGGCTGAATGTCTCAATCGTTTTATTTAATCCTCAGGACAACTCTCTGATAGGATTATTACCTCCATTTTACAGATGAGAAACTGGAGAGTAGGACCATTAGATGACCTCCCCAAGGTCATATGACTGAGCGAGGCAGCTGCAGAGCTCAAATTTGAACCTAACGTCACAAGACTGCTTTTAAGCATTAGGCTTTACCAGCACCACTGGCCCCCTCATTGATGTGACGGCTGATCAAGCCAACATTTTATGCTGCTCAACCCCTCCCTCCTCCAGCCTCTTTGGAGCACATTTGTAGGAGATTGGCTGGTTTTCAGGTGTTGGGCTCACTCAAATTCTGCTTTCAACTATTTCACTCCCTGGGACTTCTGCTTCCCTTGTCAGCATGCGCCTACAGATTTAAGAATTAGGAAAGATAAACAGTAGCTCCTCCTCTGGAAAATATGGGAGACTAATTGCATTACTGCTTTCCGAAGCATTCGCCTTCACTGGTATGAAGCTGCTGGCAGAAACTGATCTACATTTGCCATTTTTAAAGGAATTACTGTAAAATTAGTACATGACATAAAAATTTAAAACTGAGCAAATGGGTAAAGGTAAAAAGTTAGTCCTCTTGAATTTAATAGTTGGATGAACATTAGAAATCATTTTCATTTCCTAGATGAAAAAACAAGACCCTGAAAGAGTCAGTGAATTTGCACAAGTCACCCAGCTACTCAGTGGTAGAACTGGGACTGAAGCCTGCTGGTGTTTTTCTACCACTGAGGAGTTCTGATTAAAGAAAGAACATAGCCATGCAACTACCTTCTGAATGTAAGCATGCTTAGCAGTTTCTTGAATAACCCTTTCTGCAACTTTTCTATGCAAATACATATATATATGCTGCTCTGCTTAATACAAATGGGATTATTTTATTCTGTTTTGCCACTTGTTTTGTCCACTTAATATATTGTTGATATATTGCACCTTGGCTTCAAAATGATTTGCTTCATCTTTTTTTTTTTTTCCATAAGGATAAGTTAACACATGTTATTTATTTATAAAAATTGAATCTTTTTAATTACTTGGCACTTTTATTTAGGATATTGTGACTTTCATGATATCTTTTAAATATTTTACATCATTTCTAACAGTGCACAGTATTATGTACTGTAATAATTTAATTAATCTCTATGGTTGGACATTAAAGTAAAAAATTTTCACTATTGTTATTTTTTTTAATCCTAAATTCCTAAAAGTGGAGTTGGTTAGCCAAAAGGTATGGCATATATATTTTTTTATTGAGATTGTACACTTTGAATCTTTGGGTAATTCTATGGTTTGTGAACAATCAATTGCCCATGGTATCATCATACAGCCGTGCATCCATCACAATTAATTTTTTTTTCAATTTTTAGAATGCTTTCATTACTCCAGAAAAGAAATTAAGACAAAAAAAGGAAACTCGAATCCTCCCATACCCCAACCACACCCCCTCCATTATTGACTCATAGTATTGGTATAGTACCTTTGTTACTATTGATGAGAAAATGTTAAAATACTACTAACTGTAGTATATAGTGTGCAATAGGTATATTTTTTTCCTATATGCCCTCTATTATTAACTTCTAGTTACAGTGTCATACATTTGTTCTAGTTCATGAGAGAGATTTCTAATATTTGTAAAGTTAATCACAGACATTGTCCACCACAAGATTCACTGTTTTATACATCCCCATCTTTTAACCTCCAACTTTCCTTCTGGTGACATACATGACTCTGAGCTTACCCTTTCCACCACATTTACAGACCATTCAGCACTGTTAAGTTATTCTCACAGTGTGCTACCATCACCTCCGTCCACTTCCAAACGTTTAAGTTCACCCTAGTTGAACATTCTGCCCATAATAAGCAACCACTCCCCATTCTTTAGCCCCGTTCTATATCCTGATAACTTGTATTCCATGTCTATGATTTTACATACTATAACTAGTTCATATCAGGGAGACCCTGCAATATTTGTCTTTATGTGTCTTATTTCACTCAATATAGTGCCCTCAAGCTTTCTTCATCAACTAATTTTTTTAAAGATGCTTTTGTTCACATACCACACATTCTGTCCTAAGTAAACAATCGATGGTTCCCTGTATAGTCATGTATTTATGTATTCATCACCATCACCACTATCTATATAAGAACATCTTCATTTCTTCCACAAAGAAGGAGGAAGAATCAAAGAAGGTAGAGAGACAAAAGAAAAAAAAGAGGAAAGAAAAACATGACAGCTAGGAAGTGACAAAAGGAAAGATAACATTAAACAAAAGTAGAATAAAGAGTCAGACAACATCACCAATGTCAGGAGTCCCATACCCTTCCGCTATCCCTCACCCCCCATATGCATTTAGCTTTGGTGTATTGCCTTTGTTACATTAAAGGAAGCATAATACAATGTTTCTGTTAATTATAGTCTCTAGTTTGCATTGATTGTATTTTCCCCCAATCCTATCCTATTTTTATCACCTTGCAATGTAGACATTCATTTCTTCTCCCTCATGTAATAACATATTTTTACCTTTTATCACAATCATTGAGCACCCCAGGTTTCACTGAGTTATGCAGTCCCAGTCTTTATCTTTCCTCTTTCCTTCTGGTGTCCCACATGCTCCTAACCTTCCTCTTTCAACCATACTCACAGTCACCTTTGTTCAGTATACTTAAATCACTGTGCTACTGTCTCCCAAAATTGTGTTCCAAACCTCTCACTCCTGTCTTTTCCTTTCTGTCTGCAGTGCTCTCTTTAGTGTTTCCTGTAGAGCAGGTATCTTGTTCACAAACTCTGTTATTGTCTGTTTGTCAGAGAATATTTCAAGCTCTCCTTCATATTTGGAGGATGGTTTTGCTGGATATACGATTCTTGGTTGGTGGTTTTTCTCTTTAAGTATCTTAAGTATATCACACTACTTTCTTCTTGCCTCCATGGTTTCTACTGAGAAATCCACACATAGTCTTATCAAGCTTCCTTTGTATGTGATGGATTGCTTTTCTCTTGCTGCTTTCAGGATTCTCTCTTTATCTCTGACATTTGATAATCTGATTATTAAGTGTCTTGGCATAGGCCTATTCAGATGTATTCTGTTTGGGGTACACTGCGCTTCTTGGATCTGTAATTTTATGTCTTTCATAAGAGATGGGAAATTTTCGTTGATTATTTCCTCTATTGTTGCTTCTGCCCCTTTTCCCTTCTCTTCTCCTTCTGGGACACCCATGACACATACATTCCTGCATTTCACGTCATCATTCAATTCTCAGAGAAGTTGCTCATATTTTTCCATTCTTTCCTCTGTTCGTCAGTGTGTAGGCTTTCAGGTGCCCTGTTCTCCAGTTCCTGAGTGTTTTTTTTGTCTCTTGAGACCTGCTGTTGTATCTTTCCATTGTGTCTTTCAATCTCTTGTGTTGCACCTTTCATTTCCATAGATTCTGCCAGTTGTTTTTTCAAACTTTTGATTTCTACCTTATGTACCCCCAGTGTTTTCACTATATGCTTCATCTCTTTTGCCATACCTTACCTAAACTTTTTGAATTGATTTAGCATTAATTGTTTAAATTCCTGTATCTCAGTTGAAGTGTAAGTTTGTTCCTTTGACTAGACCATAATGTTGTTTTCCTTAGGATACGTTGTAGTTTTCTGTTGTCTAGGTATCTGGTTTCCTTGGTTACCACAATCGGGTTTTCCCAGACCAGAACAGGCTCAGGCTTCAGAAGGAGGAACTAGTTTCAGGTCTCCCTGAGGGTGTGTCTTAGAAGGTTGATACACCCTGTGAGGCCTCATGCCACTGTGCTTTTCTGCCCAGCAGGTGGTGCCTGTTATCCTGTCACACCAGAATGGTGTAAGGAGGTGTGGCCCATGGCTGTTTTCCCCCAGGCTCTGGGGTCTGGTTCTGACTAGAAGGTGGGTAGTAGAGCTTGGCACCACCTCTTTCCTCTTAGGGAAGATACATGCCCTGTGGAGATGTTATTTGCATTCAAATAGTCTCTCTAACTCTGCTATCTCCACCCTTGTGTGGGTCAGAGTGCTGGGAACTGAAAATGACTGAGGCTTTCTCCACTGAGCTGAAAAAGGGACAGAAAACCCCCTTCAGGGCCAGTCTGCAGCCACCCTCAGTTTCACCCATTGGCCAGAGATATCACCTGGTCCTCTGGGCTCCCCCTCCCTCCCAGAGAGGTCCTCTGGTTCTCCAAGGTCAGTTGTCACCAAAAGCCTCTGTCTGCTTGTTGGGGATTTGTAGCTTGAATTGAGCAGTCAACATTTGTTAATTAAAACCTCAGTTGAAGCTGGGCTGTGGTATATTTGCTTGTTCAGAGAGTGCTGCTCTCTAGCACAGTGAGGCTTTGCAGTTTGGGCTGCCATGGGGGAGGGTCTCTCGGCTCAAGTCTGCAGTTTTTACTTACAGATTTTATGCTGAGATCTTGGGCATTCCTCCCAATCCAGGTTGGTGTATGATGTGTGGACACTCACGTTTGTTCCCCAGCAGTTATTCCAGATTATTTACTAATTGTTCCAGGCGGACTAACTAGCTTCCACTCCTCTCTATGCTGCCATCTTCTTCCAACTGTTGCCTCATCTTTTGAATGGCTACAATGTTCTCATTGTATGTCTCTACCATAATTTATTTAACTACTCTCTACAGAATGAAATTTAGCTTGTTTCTGGTGTTTTGCAATTTTAAACAATGGCACAAAGACAATAGTGTACACATATCTCTGTGTACTTGGCAAGTATATCTGTGGAATAAGTTCTTGGAAATGGAACCCTTAGGTCAAAGGACACATGTTACCTAATCATACACCTTCACTCTTGCAGGATTTGAGGGGCCCATTTCCCCCCATCATTGACCATATATGATATTATTAACAATTTGAATCATTACTGGCTTGTATTTTTTACATTCCTCAAATGGTAATGGATGGGATTGGGAGAGAAATCTTCTATGCCTGCATTTATGACCTAAACTCAAAATAAAATTTCTAGTTAATGCTATTTCCCTCATCTAAGGGAAAGTCTCCTCCACAGACAGATTATATTGTAGTTTTGTTCCCTCAGCCTTGACGTGTACTGCTGGCTTATTCCCAGCCATCCCTCATCACCTTTCAGGGAATTCTCACCATGACCTGAAAAATATTTTGACTTTTCAAATCCTGGTTTGAAGACTTGAGTGAATTTCATGCTGCTTCATTAATCTTATGCCAGATAAATTTGTCTATAGCACATTGTACCTTAGTTCTCTGTTCGAGTTGACTCAGATTTTATTTGGTGACTGTTTGACATTGATTGACAACATTCCAGGAATTAAGGATACAAACTTGATACTCTTGACCAGAAAGCCTGCCTGGGCAGGCTGCTGTATTTATTTGAGATAACTTGCCTTTTATTAACCCTGATTTTGTATTTAAGCACATTGTCTTCTCAGCTTGCATGGGAGACCCAGGTCCCAAAGCCTCCTTTTTTGGCTAATTCCTCTTTTTTCCAGGAAGGTCATGTGGAGAGAGTATTTTGGAGGGACCTGCACAACCTCCTTTTCATTCCAGTTTATTCGCCGTCTGTTCATAGAGCCTGTGAGTGACACCCAAGGCAGCAACTCTGCTGTTCTGCAAACCCACCATCTCGTTGCCTCCTTGCCAGCAGCTCTGCATCCTGTGATCCTGCCAGCCTCCCGCATGTGGCGGCGGTGGTTTCCTCTCTGCATGGCTGCTCTGGGGCACTATCACCAGCTGGCTGCCTGTCAGCAGTGTGAGATGTAAATGTCCTTGTGCTACCAGCCCTCCTTTACCATTTCTTGACATTTCGCTGCAATCTGAAAAAGGAGATGCACTGTGTTCCCTGCCTCTGTTCCCCACAAGGTGGAGGGATAGATTTTTAATTCTTGCTAAAAACAAATTTAGAGCCAGGAGCACCCCAATTATTTTCCTTCCAAAAGAGCCACCTAAACAAAGCACTTTGATCCAAATGCTGTCTCTTCTCATCTGCATTATTATATGTCTTAATAATGAAACACAAGGTGATTGTATCTTTTCTTGGCATGATTGTGCTGATTGCCAGGGTGCTAGTCAGCTATTTCAGTGATGTACTACCCTGTCAAAGACATTAAAAACATCTCCTTGTAAGTTTCACTCCAGCAGCACATGGCTAAATCATGAATTCTGAGTTTATATAACTTCAGTCTCAAGGTTATGGTGAGCCATCGGTATTTTCATCTCTGGATTCCATTTGACCTCACTTTCCTTTGGTACTTCATATGATCAGATCATATGGTCAGGTAGGAGATACAGTGAATCAAAGTTCATTGCTAAGACCTTATATTCTTTTTAGTTTCTCAGCCCAGCTGGTTGCTTTGGAGGATTCAGGAAGTTTTCCTGCTTCTCTGATTTTCCCTTCCCAGCAGTGGAGCCACACATCACACCTGACATTCTGCTCCACCTGGGATGAGACACAGACACACCATCCTTTTCACACTGCAGCCCAAGTCTGGACAGGGACCAGAAAAAGTGAAAATAAATGAAGGAGGAAGGCAGGGGCCAAAAATCATGGACAAGTGGTTGGGGGTCAAAGATGGAAGATAAAGAATTGTGGAAAAAATGAAGCTGAGAAGGATTTTGATCCCAACAACGGGGCCTCATTACTGTGCTGTCTCACATGCTGTATTAGAGATGCATTAGCAGGCAAATTGCCATTCAGTGGATCTGCCAGTGTCTGGAAATCATTTTAAATACCATTTAGTAGCATTTAGATTATTTTATGATAACATGGTACCCAATGAAAGGATTATTGCGCTCACATTTGCAGTGGCCTTGGGGAAAAAAAAAACAAAAAAAAAAACTTATCTTTTCGAAGGATGACTCTGCAATTGCCCTTTCAGCAATTATTCATTTAGAAGCCTCTCTGCCTATGTTAGAACCTGAGATAAATTGGCATATGCTAATACAGGGCTCTACTGTGGGGTTTCTCCTTTAGGAATTCAGGCTCTTATTACCTACCAATTGATGCACAGGATCCCAGGCCCCCATTTCCTTCAGTTTGGTGTCACTGTTATGTTGTTTGCTCTGAGCCAAAGTAATTTCCTTTCCTTTCTATATACCTATTGCTCCTTTGATAATGGGTTTCCAGAGCAATACTGCAAATAATAAACCAACGGCCAGCACTTGCTTACTTGCCTCCAAAAATAATACCTCATTAGGCAGCAGAATTCAGCTTTTCACTGTGGATCAGGGAGATTTTATAAAAGCATCATTTTCATAACTCACAGAAGCCCGTAACTCACTTGAGGAACACAATGTTGCCAAGTTAAATCTGGTTTGCTTCTCAGCAGGTTCCTGAAAGTGCAGTGGTGTGCTGGAGCCAGCTTGTCCTTGACTTGGAGAGTCACTTGTGAACACCAATTCCCAATTCCATGTTCAGAGACTTGACATCACATTGATGGTCTGAAATCGGCCATGTAATTTGTGCAATGCTACAAATCAGGGTTTCTTTTCTTTTCTTTCTTTTCAGAAAGTCAGTTATTAAACTTTTACCACATACCACTACCTCAGTGGACTCTCTCCAGAGTGAGAAAGTTTGCCAGACACAGCTGGGGAACAACCAAGACCTCATTCATTGCTGGAGGCTTACCATGACAGTGGGCTGACCCGTTCTGCAGACAGCACCAACTCTGACACCACGCTCATTATTTCTACACAACTCATTCAGTCCCATTCCTACAGCTTTAACTTCTCACATATTCCCCTGGATGGTAACCAAGAAATTTATGCAATGAAAGTGCAATGAACCTAATTATACTCAGTTATGAAGGGGAAAATTATTCTTTTCAGAAATTTAGTTATAAAATATATTTAAAGGTGTGAAGTATAGTTTAGGGTTTTGAAAGCTAGAGAATGGTAAAGGGTTGCTTCTGTCATTACATCTATTAATTGCCTAAAACACTGAAAGCAGAGCAAGCCCCAAGGCCTGTTTTTAACTCCTTTAGCTTAAGGGTTTAATTACTAATGAATTAAAATTGCATTATATAAACTCATATCAGTATTTATAATCCAATGTGAGAAAGAAAGGCCTTGGTGGGGACTGAAAGATATAGAGAAAAGAGAGTTCGTGAGAATGGAGCTCAAACCCAAATTTTCCCACTTTATCATTATTCCTATGACTAGCCCGGACAATAATAATATTGTTTAATATTTTAACTACACATGCACATTGTTAGAAAATACTCAAGTAGCATGAAGAGTACAAAATGAAAAATAAAATTCTGTCCTTTCCATCTAGTTCGCCATCTCACTGCTCATAATTAATTAGTGGCAAAAATTTAGTGTATCTTTCCAATTTAAATAGTATATTTGAATGCTGACTATACTATTGCATTTAATTATTAAATATTCATTTAAAGCCTATAATAGATTCCAAATTTTTTCCCAAGTATTCTTTGCCTCAGACATATAGACACCAAAAAATGTTCATTAATATTAAAAACCTGGTTTGTTTGCTGCATTAATTACAAAAACCTGTAGTTTTGCTGCTTTCCCTCTGGAATTGGTTTACCACTTAAACTGAATACTGTAGAGAAAATGCATGGAAGTGAGAATCCAGAGCTGACTTAACTTCTACCAGCAGGATTTTCTGCTCAGAAAGATGCATGATCTCAGAAGATTGCTGCCTGCCAGCTCCCATGCCCTCCTACATCACAGCTCACTGGACTAGTAAGACCAAACCTCGCTGCTTCTCTTCCCTCTAAGAGTGAAGATCCTTTTGGTAGAATCAAATTCACCAAAATTTCACAAAGTGTTCATAATGGCAGCCCTGGGGTCTCTCCTCTCCAGCGATAACAATGCCCCATTTAGTACCTGCAAAAGGCTGGTTCCCTCACTATTTCTTTTTTGGACCACATGACCCCATATTGCCAGGCAACCTGCTTCAGTGCCTTTCACCTGAAAGACTTTCACTCAAGGACGCTGAAGCTTGAGATTCATCACATTGCACACAACTCACATTGAACCCCCAGCCTCCAAATCCTAACAGCTGCTTTGTGTTCACATATTTCTGACTTCAGACTGTAAAGGGAAAGGCGGAATCCTAATCTTGTCAAAGTGGCCTCTGCTGCATTCTTTGCTTAGCCCTGGGCCTCTGAGCAGTTCCCCTGCCAAGAAACATGGGTTTGCCCAAGTCACTTGCTAGATGCTCCTCTGCAGCTGTGGAACCTCCCCTTGCAGGTAGCGTTTCTTCTGTCACTGTCTCCATCTTGTAACAGCAACATGTATCTATTTCCTGGTTTTTAGGCTTTGTTCTTCTCTGGCCTCTTCTTTCTTAGTGTGTCTCTCAGGTTCCTTGTACCACACTCTGTGTATATGACTAGAAGTGGGATTGTCAGGTCAAATAGTAATTCCATATTTAGCTCTTTGAGGAATTGCCATATTTTCCACAGTGGCTGCACCATTTGACATTCCCATCAACAATGCGCTAGAGTTCTGAGTTCTTCACGTCCTCTCCAACACTTATTTTCCATTTAAAAAAAATTATAACCACCCTTGTGATGTGAAATGATATCACATTATGTTTTTTTTACATCCTTCCCCTTGTATTCTTTTTTTTCTTCCTTTATTAGAGAAGTTGTGAGTTTACAGAACAATCATGCATAGAACACATATACCAACCCATCACTGACAGTCTGCATTGATGTGGAACATTTGTTACAATTGATGATAGTATATTTTTTTATAATTGTTTTATTATTTAAAGTCCATGGTTTAACTTAGGGTTCACTGTGTAGTGTAGTTCTATGGATTTTTCTATTTTTATTTTTATGCTATTACCATATATACAATCAAACATTTCCCCTTTAAATTTTATCCATATATATATTTCAATGGTATTAATTGAATTCACGATGTTGTGCTACCATCACCACCATTGTTACCAAAACATTTCCATCATTCCAAATAGGGACCCTGTATATTTTAAGACGTAACTTCCCATTCCCTATCCCCACCCTATCACCTAGTAATCTATATTCTAGATTCTGACTTTATGGGCCTGCTTATTCTAATTGTTTCAAATCAGTGAGATCATACCATATTTGTCCATTTGTGACTGGTTTATCTCTCTCAACATGTGTTCATCCATGTTGTTGCATATATCAGGACTTCATTCCTTTTTACAACTGAATAATATTCCATTACATAAATATACCACATTTTATTGATCCATTGTCAGTTGAAGGGTACTTGGGTTGCTTCCATATTTTGGGAATTATGAGTAATGCTGTTACGAACATCAGTGTGCATGTATCTGTTTGAGCTCCTGCTTTCAATTCTTTTGAATATAACTAGTAGTGGGGTTGCTGGGTCATATAGTAGTGCTATACTCAGCTTTCTGAGGAACCACCAAACTGTCTTCCACAGCAGCTGCACCATTTTACATTGCCACCAGCAATGAATGAGTGTTCCTATTTCTCCACATCCTCTTCAACATTTATTATTTACCATTTTTAAAATAGAAGCCATTCTCATGTGTGTGAAATGTTATTTTGTGGTGGTTTCCCTGATGGTTAATGTTGTTGAGCATCTCTTCATGTGCATTCTGGTCATTTGTGTATCTTCTTTAGAGAGATGTGTGTTCAATTCTTTAGCTCATTTAAAAATAAGCTTGTTTATCTTTTCATTATTAACTGGAAGAATTTCTTTATATATATTGGATATTAATCCTTTATCAGACATGTAGCTTGCAAATATTTTCTCCCATTGTGTAGGTTGTCATTTTACTTTCATAAGAAAGTCCTTTGAGGATAAAAAGCTTTTAATTTTGATGAGGTCTCATTTATCTTTTTCTTCTGTTGCTTGTCTCTTGGATGTAAAGTCTAAGAAACTATTGCCTAACACAAAATCATGAACATGCATCCCTTTGTTTTCTTCTAGGAGTTTGATAGTTCTAGCTCTTATATTTAGGTCATTGATTCATTTTGAGTTGATTTTTACATATGGTGTGAGGTAGGGGTCCTCCTCCTTTTTTGCAAATGGAGATCCAGTTTTCCCAGCACCTTTTGTTGAAGAGACTCTTCTTTCCCAATTTAAGTGGTCCTTGCCAGCTTGCAAAAAATCTGTTGGCCATAAATGTGAGGGTTGATTTCTGAGCTTTCACTTCTATTCCATTGGTCTGTATGTCTGTCCTTGCGCCAGTAACATGCTGTTTTGATTACTGTGGCTTTGTAATAAGTTTGAAGATTGAAGTTAGAGTCCTCCAACTTCATTCTTCTTTTCAAATATGGTTTTAGCTATTCTGGGCCTCTTACCTTCCATATAAATTTGATGATTGGCTTTTCCATTTCTGCAGAGGAGGTTGTTGGAATTTTGATAGGGATTGAACTGAATCTGTACAGTGTTTTGTGTAGGACTGACATTTTAATGATATTTAGTCTTCCAATCCATGAACACGAATATCCTCTCATTTATTTAGGTCTTCTTTAATTTCTTTTAGCAATGTTTTGTAGTTTTCTGTGTGTACAACTCCTTTACATCCTTGGTTGGATTTATTCCTAGATATTTGATTATTCTAGCTGCTATTGTAAATGGATTTTTTTTTTTAATTTCTTCTTTCAAATGTTCACTCTTGTGTATAGAGACAATACTGATTTTGGGGTGTTAATCTTGTACCCCGCCACTTTGTTGAATTCATTTATCAGCTTTAGGAGCTTTGTTGTGGATTTTTCAGGATTTTCTGTATATAGGAGCATATCACCTGCAAAATAGGGAATGTCTTACTTCTTCTTGTCCAATTTGGATGTCTTTTCTTTTTCTTGCCTAATTGCTCTGGCAAGAACTTCCAGTATAATGTTGATTAACAGTGGTGACCTTGAGCATCATCATCTTGCTCCTGATCTTAGAGGGAAAGCTTTCCGTCTTTCACCATTAAGAAGGATGTTACTTGTGGGATTTTCATATAAGCCCTTTATCATGTTGAGGGAGTTTCCTTCTATTCCTGCTGTTCTAAGTGTTTTTATCAAGAAAGGGTATTGTATTTTCCAAATGCCTTTTCATCTGATTTTCATTATTTGTATCCTCTCTCTGTCAGTCTAGCTAAAGGTTTGTCAATTTTGTTGATCTTTTAAAAGAATGAGCTTTTGTTCTTTTTTTTTGTCTCTCTTTTTTTTTGTTTTGTTTTCTGTTTCATTTTCTCTGCTCTAATCTTTGTTATTTCCTTCTTTCTGCTTACTTTGGGTTTTTATTCTACTTCTCCCAGTTTTGACATTAGGTGTCTAATTTGAATTCTTTCTTCTTTTTTTAATGTAGGCATTTAGAGCTATCAATTTCCTTCTTGGCTACAATTTCCTTATTTGTAGCCTCCCATAAGTTTTGGTATGTTGTATTTTCATTTTCATTTGCCTTAAAGTATCTCCTAATTTGTTTCTGATTTCCTCTTTAACCCATTGGTAGTTTTAGAGTATGTTGTTTTATTTCCACATATTTATGGATTTTACCTTTCTCCCTCTGTTACTGATTTCTAGTTTCATTCTGTTGTAGTCAGAGAGTACAGACATTGTACAAGTTCAATATTTTGTAATAATTGACACTAGCTGTCTGAGGGAACACATGATCTATCCTGGAGAATGATCCATGTGCACTTGAGAAGAATGTGTATTCTGTTTTTGTTGGATGCAGTGCTCTATATGTGTCTGTGAGGCCTAGTTGTTTTAGTGCATAATTCAGGAAGAAAGAAAGGGGCTGAAGTTGTTTTAGTGCATAATTCAAGAAGAAAGAAAGGGGCTGAAGGAATAGTAAAAGAAACAATAACAGAGAACTTTCAAAACTTAGCAAAAGATGTGAATTTGCACATTTAAAAAGATCAGAGAACACCCAAACAGATAAACCTGAAGACTAGGAAGAACAATACTTCCTATTGATCTTCTGACTATGTATTCTATCCATTATTGAGTGTGTGTTAAAATCTCCTACTATTATTACAGACTGTCAGTTTCTCTCTTCAATTCTGTCAGTGATTGATTCATGTATTTTGGAGAGCCACTGTTTTGTGCATATATATTTGTAATTGTTACATATTCCCATTGATTTGTCCCCTTTATCAGTATGTAGTGACCATCTTTGTCCCTCATAACTGTTTTAGAACAAAATCTATTTCATCCCATATTAGCATAATCACTGCAGCTCTCTTTTGGTTATGACTTGCATGGCATATATTTTTTTCCATTCTTTCACTTTCAACCTACTTGTATCTTTGAATTTAAGGTGAGTCTCTTGCAGACAGCATATCGTTTGGTCATGATATTTTATCTATCTGCCAATCTCTGTCTTTTGACTGGGAAGTTTAATCTATTTATATTTAAATCATTACTGATAATACAGGTCTTTCGTTCTGCGATTTTGCTATTTAGCCTTTGTAAATCTTACACCTTTTTTGTCCCTTACTTCCATTAAAGTCTACTTTATATTTATTTGCTGTCTTGTGTTGTGCCATATTGAGTGTCTTCTCATTTCTATCTGGATACATTTTCCATCTGTTTTCCTTGTAGTTGCCATAGGGTTAAAATTTAACATCCTAAATCCTGTATATAATAATCATATTTCATTTGATTCCAACTTAACTTCAATAGCATGCACATATACTTTTCCTATGTCCCTCTGCCCCCCTACCATTTTTGTACTTATTACCACTTACATTTTGTACATTATATGTCCAAAAAAAACCTAGATTTATCATTACTTCTTATACATTTGCAATTTATCACCTGTAGGAAGTAAGAAAAGGATTATACACCCCAAATTACAATGCAATAGAACTAGCACTTTTAATTACCCAAATGGTTACCTTTACTGGAGGTCTTTATTTCCTTTTGTTGCTTTGGATCACTGTCTAGTGTGCTTTTCTTTCAGGCTGAAGAACTCCCTTTGGCATTGCTTGTAGGGCAGATCTAGTGGTGATGAACTCTCTCAGCTTTTGTTTATCTGGGAAAGTCTTCATCTCTCCCTCATTTTCAAAAGCAAATTTCATCAAAATATAAAATTCTAGGTTGTTAGTTGTTTTGGTTCAGCATTTTAAGTATTTCAACCCACTGCCTTCTTGTTTCCAAAGTTTCTGATGAGAAATCAGCAATCAATATTATTAAGACTTCCTTGTAGATAACACATTGCTTTTCTCTTGCAGCTTTCAGAATTCTCTCCTTGCCTTTTGCATTTGATAGAGTAATCAATATATGGTGGGGTGTATTTTCTTCATGTTTATCCTGTTTGGTGTTCTCTGATCTTTTTAAATGTGCAAATTCACATCTTCTGTTAAGTTTGGGAAGTTCTCTATCATTATTTCTTTACTATTCCTTTTGCCCCTTTCTCTCTTTCTTCTTCTGGGACTCTCATAATGCATATATTGGCATGCTTGTTGGTGTCCCATTGCTGTCTTAGGATATTTTTGCTTTTAATATTTCTTTCTTCTTTCTGCTCCTTAGCCTGATTCATTTCAAATTTCTTGTCTTCAAGTTCACTGATTCTTTATTCTGCCAGCCCCATTCTGCTCTTGAAACCCTCCTGGGCATTTTTCATTTTAGTTATTGTGGTCTTCAACTTCAGTAACTGTTTTGTTCCTTTTAAAATTTCTATGTCTTTATTTGTGTGAGGACCCAGGGCCCCACCTCCTCTTCCATTTTCACTATATGCAGCCACCTATATGACTGGGACAGACATTAAAGGTCAACAAACCCCCTCAGGGTGGGGGAAGAATGTATCATCAGAGCATTAAAACTCCCCTTCCCTGATAATTGTTAATACCCAGATCTCACAAGACCCTGCTGAAACTCTGTTGTCACACCCTGTGGACCTAAGTCTTTATAAGCCACCCCTTTTGGCACTCCTCTCTTTCTGCACAGTTCACTTCCCACTGCTAGCCACAACCATGAAAACTGCCATAAATGCCAATTAAACCCATGTCCACTTTCATGCCTGGTGTGTTCTTTGATCTTGGGGCTAAGTTGGGTTGGAATACTTAGACTCTCATATTGTTCATTGTTTTCCTGACAACCCTTAGTTCTTTCTCTTACTTTCCTTCATCTCCTTAAGCATTTTTAAGATCACTTTTTAAAGGCTTTACTTGGTATGTCCATATCCTTGTCTTTTTTCTTGGTGTTTTCTGTATTTTTATCCTCTTCCTTCGGATGGGCCATCATTTCCTGTTTCTTTGTCTTGTATTCTTTTGTTGCACACTGTACATTTTAATATTTTAAAATGTTAACTCTTGGATTTACCACTTGGGATGTCTGTTTCCTTATCAATCAGCTGGTGATATGACAGAGATTATCTTGAGTTGAGCTTCAGTCCTCCTATCAGGAAAGTCTGCCTAATGTGAGTACACTGTGCAGGGTTTTTCCTGTCTTACTGGGCCTCTGCCTTTTCCTGGGTTTTTGCTTGTTAGTTGTTTTGGAGTTTCCCTGTTTACAGGAGCTTGGTTGTTCCCTCTGTTTCCCAAGGACAAGCCTCCCTCTCCCACATATCTGAAACTGGCAGGCCTTAATCCCAGACTGTCTGCCTCTATAGTTTTTTAACATTCCTTTCACTGTCTCAAGCTGCTTTTGCCTGGAGGGCAAATTCTGAGAGGAAGGTCACCCCAGGGAGGACTTTCCCAATGTGGTCTTTCCCAATGAAAACATGGCCAGAGAGCCATGAAGGGGGCACAAACTGGCTCCAAAGTTCCCTATGGACGGGGTCAAGAAGGGCACCAAAAGCTTCCCCCAATGTCTCCTCAAAGCTGAGCTTTCCTGGCCTGCCCAGCAAATGCATTCACTCAGCTAACTCTACTTTGCAGGCCCAAAGAGGCCCTGCATCTTTAAGTCTCCACTGCCTCTCACCCTGTCTGGGGAGGGTTAAAACAATGGCTGCCACTGCCTTTGTCTTGGGTGGGTTAAAACAATAGCTGCCCTCAGAGCCAGAACCTAGGGATCCAAATTTGCTAATCAAAAGCCAGGATCAGTGATCAGCCATGCACACCTCTGTTTGTGGGAAAGAGGATTTTTATGCCTGTTTCTGTCAGCAGCAGCTAGCCAGGGTCTGGGCCCCACAGCAGCCTGCCATGAGAGTGGGGGATGGACACCAGCAGTCATGGCACAGGGACAGCAATATATAGTTCTTTACCATAATTTATCAGTCTCATCCTCACACTCTTCCCTGGATGCTTTATAGTGTTCTTCTGGCCTCTGGAGTTTCAAAATAGTTGTTTCAGACAGTTTCTGCTTGTTTAATAGTTGTTTTTATGGAATGACTGAGTCCTGGAGCTCCCAACTCTACCATTTTCCACAGAAGCAATCCTCATTGTGGTTCTAATTTACATTTCCATAATTGCTAATGATATTGACCATCTTTTCATGTGTTTATTGGTCACTTGTATATATTCTTTGGAGAAATATCTATTTAAGTCCTTTGCCCGTATTTTAATTGGATTCTTTGTCTTTTTGTTGTGGCATTATAGAATTTTTTAATATATTCTGGATATTAGGCACTTATCCAATATATGGTTTGCAACTGTTTTCTCCCATTCTGTAGGCTGCCTTGAGCCTTATCTTGAGCCACACTGACAAGAGGTTATTTGAGTACTTGGCACAGAGGCCTCCACACCTAGTCTCAGTATATGCTCTTCTCTAGAAAGATGTTGTAAAGGAATGTCAGCCTTCCAAAATGAAATACAGCTCATATCCTCCAAGGATGACCATGGAGATAAAATTTCCCATTCCAGAAATAGTAGCTGGACCATACATGTCTCCCTTTTGAATGGATTTTAAGCAGATTTTCATTGCTCCCTGTCACTCTGGTCTGAGGATTGTGAGTAAGAAAGAGACCCGGGCACATTCTGGTCCCAAATGTGGACATTCATTCATTCATTCAATAAATATTTATTGTTTGCCTTCTATAAATTCCAGACTTTGTTCCAGGTAATTGCAGTACCATGGAGGATTGACTTTTGATCCTCCCCAACTTTCCTATCATACAGTTGAAATAAGAAAGGAATATGTACATAAGCATAGATGTTAAAAATAGGGACATAAACATAAAGAACCCAAGAAATCGATGTAACCTGGTTTAGAAAATACACTTGATCAGGACACAAGTGAAATCTCAGTCTCAATATTAGGCTCACCACTTCATAAGCTTGTTACATAAATCTGCAGCCCTCAGAGCCGCACTCAGACCCCACTGCTCAAGCCTCAAAAAGATATAAAATTTCCTTTCCCTACAGCTTAAAGCCTGTCTTTTGAAGGATGCAAAACTTAGATAAAATCAACATGTGTTATTTGGATGTTTTATAGCCTGCCTTTCTTTCTCCCTACTTGATCTGAGAAAGATAAAAAAAATGATATGGTGATTTACTATTTCTATTTTATTTCTGCCAGTTTATACTTGTATTTTTATACCTCTTTTTATTTTATTTTAATATAATATTATATATTTGGTTCATAAAGTTTAGTATAGCAGTTTCTTCTTTGTAGAATGAACCCATGACCAATATAAAAAACAGTTTTAGTTAATGCTTTCTAATATGAATTTTACTTCATCTGATAACATGATTTTGATTTCTGCTTTCTTTTAAAAAATGCAATTATGTATTCTTTTTATCTTCTTTGAGTCAGTTTTTTAGGGCTAAGTATTTAAAACAGTATATAAAATGAAATTGTTTTTTGATCCCCATACATCTACCAAAATACTGATATCTTGGCTCAAAAATTTCTGTTTTAAAATTTCTATTGCTCCATTATTTTCTGACATTTAGCATTACAGAGACTATGTGAATTTTTTCCTTTGTAGAAAACTTATTTTGTCTATCTGGATAGGCACAGGACAGCAGTTTTTAAAGTGTGGTCCACAGACTGGTGTCCCTGAGACTCTTCAGGGTGTCCAGGAGGTCAAAACTATTTTTATAGTAATACTAAGATGTTATTCTCTTTTATAGTATTGATATTTGCACTAGGTGCAAAAGCAATGGTGCCTGAGTAAGAATCAAAGCATCACCACTAAACTGTACTAGTAACTGGATTCTTGATTACTCTATACCTTGCAGAAAAAAAAAAAAAAAAAAAAAAGCCAGTTTCAGTTAAGAATGTCCTTGATGAAGCAATAAAATGTATTAAAAAGTATATTGTTACATCCTGACCACTGAGTACATGTCTTTGCAATATTCAACTTGCAAATGTGGGAAGTACACATAAGGTACTTCTGCAGCATACCTAAGTATGATGATTATCTTGAGGAAACTCATTTGAATTGCAAGCTGAATTAGCTACATTTTCCTGGAATATCACTTTTGACTTGAAGAATAACTGATACACAAATTATGGTGAATAAAACTTAGGTATTTTGCAGACATTTCCTTAAAAACAAACCAAATATGCCTAATATTTCATGGAAACAAACCTTTTCTGAGGATATCAGTGGTGATATTAACGAATGTGACTTTTAAAAATTGTATAATGAAATCTGTCAACATTTGGAAGATCTGTGTAACTTAGAGAAACATAAATTTCCAAATTTATACCATGATACCAAAGTATAATATTACAAAATTATGTACCATATAAAAGATCCATTCAAAGAGTTTAAGAGAGACCAATGGATTTTACTATAACAGAGTATGAAAAACTATTTGATATGATTTCAGTGTCCATATCACAACTACCTTTTTAATATTACCACTGGTTGAGTTTTGGTGTAATATTAAAAAATATTACACAATTCTCTTAAAAGACTATAAAGTACCCCTCTCTTTTTCAGCTACATATCTGTGTGATAACAGAGAGTCTTCATGTAAGAGTGTGGTTATGAAAGCCAGTTCATGTCCCTGAGGTTAAATAATGACATTTATTACTGAGCTATTTCCTGAAAATAGTAATCCGCATGGCACACTAGTAAATTAAAGTTTTTTTTATAAAAAAATCCAACAACAATAGAAAAATGCATACCTTAAAATTTTGTTCTACTATCACATTAATACATAATTGGTTGATTCTTGAAATTTGTAATTCAGTGAAGAAGTGAGAAAGCACATTCATGCCAGAATTTAGGTATATTTTTCCTTTTAATAAAACTTTAACAACATATTAAAATAGACTGGATACAGAAGGAGATAAGAGAATTCAGCTCTCTTCTATTAAACCAAATATTAAAGACATCTGCAAGAATATAAAACAATGCCATTTTTCCCACAGTTTTTTTTTTTTGTTTTGGAAAATAGTTTTTTTCATAAAATTATGCTATTTATGTTAACATATAATGGGTTTATTTTTATTTTTAAACAGATAAATACATATTTTCTTTTAATTCTCAGTTGTAACTTCTAATATAGTAAACAGTTAGATATAACCTATATAAATACAAGTTCTTTGGACTCCTTAGTAGTTTATAAGTGTACAAAGGGATTGTGAGACTGAAGTATTTGAGAACTGTTATATTAAGCATGCAAACTTGAAATAAAACACTGCCAGGATATGATCAAAAGTCAGTCTCTTTTAATTGACTTTGCCTGGGTGAGCCACTTTAACCTATAAATTATTCTTCCTCTCAGGAATATCTTAGGTGTACTATTGGTTATTGCTTATGATCTATTTGTTCTCTTCTAGGGATACCAATTATCCATTTATTGACTTTCCATTCTCTATCTTCCATATCAGTAATCTTCTCTCTCCTCAGTTTTGTTTTTCTTTTTACTTAGTCTGTGGATTTCAGTTCTGTTATTGTAATACTCCTGTATTTCATACATCTCTCATTATAACTTAGTCTGTTGCCTTTTATTTTAGCATTTTATCTCCTAATGTCTGCCTTCTATTTCTGTTTCCTAGATGCAATGTATTCCTTTTCTATGAGTGTTCATTCCAAACAGTTCCCTGATAGTTTATTCTGGATTTTCCAAGAGAATTTTTGAAAATATACCATTTGTATAAGTAATTCCTTATTATGCAGTATTATTTTTTTTTTGGCCCAGGTTGGATTTTATTCTTCTTTTTAAAATTTTCTTATTGCTAATCCTTGAATTAGAAAAATCTTTTCAAATTCTGTTTTTATTTTCTATTTTTTTCCAGAAAATGTGGCATTTGAGTGGGGTGACATTGGTCCCACTCACTGCCTCTTGTGTGGCAATTCTTCTTCACAAATCTACATCTGGAAGGTGTAGAGTGACAGGCCCTAACTCCCAATACAATTCTCAGCTTTTCATGGCCCTTCACCTACTTCAAGTCTACTTTACCAAACTGATATCTTCTCTTCCCTTCGCAGCCTGATTCTCTGCCTCTGTGAACCAATATAATACATGAGAAACTAAAATTTTTTGGCCAAAACTTAAAATAAATCTCTTCCACTATCTACCTTACCACCAGCCTTTTACTTAGGGACGACAGCTATGAAAATTAACTGTGCCACCACTTTTATCCTCCACCTACCTCTTGTCTAATTCCTTAAAATTAGTCTCTGTCTCTCTGATAGGTATATTCTGATGGTTGAAGTACTCAGGTTGCCCCATAACTCATCATACCCTGAGTGAATTAAGAGGAATTTGTTTTCAGTACATTTCAGTCTGTGTTTAGTCAGCGAAGATTTACCACCAGATACTGGCATTGGACTCTCTAACAAACTTAGTTCTCAGTATCAGTATGTTTCCCTTTTTTCCCCTGTATCTTTACATATAATCAAGTTGGATGTTGGGAGACACTGTAAGGACACTCATAGACAGATGCCACTTTGAAATCCTTGAGGACAATTGTGCCAGTTTGATATATTATACCCCTCAGAAAAACCATACTTAATGCAATCTTGTGGGGGCAAACTGATTAGTCTGTTGATTAGGGTGGAAATGTTTGATTAAATTATTTCCATGGAGATGTGGACCCCACCTATTTAGGGTGGGTCTTAATTAAATCACTGGAGTCCTATGAGAGCAGCTGAGAGAGATTTTTGGAGACGGCTGTTGAAAGTTGATGCATGGAGATGTGGACAGAGGACATTTGGAGATGCTAAGTTAAGAGATGCTAGCCCAGACTTTGCTCCAGAAATACTAAGAGAGGATCTCCAGATCATTAGCTGCACAGATGCTGAGGAGGCTAAGAGAGACAAGCCCAGAGACATTTTGGAGAAAGCCGTTTTAAAATGCAACCTAGGAGCAAAGGAACAGTAGATGCCAGCCATGTGCCCTCCCAGCTGACAGAGGTGTTCTGGATGCCATCGGCAGTTCTACAGTGAGGATCCTCTTTTTGATGCCTTAGTTTGGACACTTTTATGGTCATAGAACTGTAAATTTGTAACCAAATAAACCCCCTTTATAAAAGCCAATCCATTTCTGGAATTTTGCATAAAGGCAGCATTAACAAACCAGAACAGACTTTGGTGCTAGGAGTAGGATACTGCTGAGTTTTCAAATACCAAACATGTTGGAATAGCTTTTTAAATGGATAAGGGGATAATTCTGGAAGAATTATGAGGCGCTTGATAGAAAAGGCTTAGTTTGCTTTGAAGAGACTGTTGGTAGAAATATGGACTCTAAAGATACTTCTGATGAGTCCTTAAACAGAAATGATGAGTGTGTCATTGCCAACTGGAAGAAAGGTGATCCTTGTTTTAAAATGGCAGAGAATTTGGCAAAATGGAGTCCAGTTGTTGGATGGAAGGCAAAATTTGGAAATGATGAGCTGGGATACATAGCTGAAGAGGTTTTGAAACTAAATGTCAAAAATGCAGCCTGACTTTTCCTTGCAGCTTATAGTAAAATGTTAGAGCAAAGAGATAAGCTAAGAACTGAACTCTTGGGTACAAAGACACCAGAAATTGATGGTTTGGATGACTGTGGGCTTCAAGAAAGTGAGACCCCAGAGGTCCCACGTGAAGATTTAACCAAACATAGAACCCAACTGCCATTTCAGTACAAGCCAGGATTGGAGATGGAGTTATCCAGAAAGGATTTGTGGAAAGTCCTACTGTCTGACAATTTTGACCCCTGTAAGCTGCATGCCAAGCCAACACATTTTTTGTGAGATCTGTATAGACAGAATTACTGCCAGTCTGGACTAGAGGGGATGGAGAAGGAACAAATTGAAGGAAAAATTTCTTCAAAGACAGAACTGTGGAAGTTGAGGTCTGGAGTCATAAAATCTTGGAAAAGGAGACCAAAGCAACCCATGCACATGGAAAAGTTGTGTTTGCCCCAGAGGCGGAGGCCAGGCCTTCCACCTCAATGCTCAGGAGGAGTGCTGCCACCCCAGGACTCAGAGAGGGTGGAGCACATTCCCCAGGGACTGGGAAGAGCCTGGCCACCACCCCACTGTTTGCAGAGGGGAGAGCCTTTGCCCAGGAGAGGCAGAGTCCAAGTGGAATCCTGATGTTTGAGGAAGGGGGAGCCGAGAACAAGGTGGTTTCCCCAATTTGTGGATATGTTGGAGCAATCATTCCAATTTTTGGAGAGAAAAGGGTTGTTGCAAAGTTCCCTGGAAAGGGTTGGACTCCTGCTCTCTCAAGCTCCAAGGATAGAACATCATTTTATAAATGACTCTCAGACTTTGAAATCTAATGAAGTTTGCCCTGCAGGTTTTAGGAACTGTTTTGGTCCTGAGACCCCTGTCTTCCTTTCAGTTTCTCCCTATGGCAATGGGAACATTTATCCTATGACTGTCCCTCCTTTGTATATTGGAAGCAGATAACTTGTTCTAAGTTTCACAGGTCCACAACTAGAGTTCCCCTAGGACAGACCATACCTGTAACTGATTTTGATGGAATCTATTGTTACTGAAAGGATTTAAACTTTTGTGATATTGTGATGGGATGGATGTATTTTGTATTTGGAAAGAATATGTGTTTGGGGGGTTCAGGGGCTGGAATACACTGGTTTGGCTATATTATATCCCCCCAAAAAGTCATATGTAATGCAATCTTGTGGGGGCAGACTGATTAGTCTGTGGATTAGGGTGGAAATATTTGATTAAATTATTTCCATGAAGATGTGAACCCCACCTATTCAGGGTGGGTCTTAATTAAATCACTGTAGTCCTATAAGAGGAGCTGAGAGAGACTTTTGGGGACAGCTATTGAAAGTTGATGCTTGGAGATGCAGACAGAAGGACATTGGGAGATGCTAAGTGAAGAGATGCTAGCCCAGAGTTTGCTCCAGAAATACTAAGAGAGGATCCCTAGATAGTTAGATACACAGATGCTGAAAAGGCTAAGAGAGACAAGCCCAGAGACATTTTGGAGAATGCTATGTTGAAACACAACCCAGGAGCAAAGGAACAGTAGATGCCAGCCATGTGCCTTCCCAGCTGACAGAGGTGTTCCAGACACTATCGGCCATTCTTCAGTGAAGGTATCCCCCTTGTTGAGGCCTTAGTTTGGACACTTTTATGTAAATTTGTAACCAAATAAACCCCCTTTATAAAAGCCAATCCATTTCTGGTTGTGCTAGTTTGAATGTATTATGTCCCCCAGAAAAAGCCATTTTCTTTGATGCAGTCTTGTGGGGCAGATGTTTTGGTGCTGATTAGACTTGCATGGAAATGTGCCCCACCCAACTGTAGGTGATAACTCTGATATTTCCATGGAGGTGTGGCCCCACCCATGCAGGGTGGGCCTTGATCAGTGGAGCCATATAAATGAGCTGACAGGCAGAGGGAACTCAGTGCAGCTGTGAGTGACATTTTGAAGAGGAGCTACAGCCAAGAGGGACACTTTGAAGAAAGCACAGGAGCTGCAGATGAGAGACAGTTTGAAGATGGCCTTTGAAAGCAGACTCTTGCTCCGGAGAAGCTAAGAGAGGACAAATACCCCAAGTGCAACTGAAAGTGACATTTTTGAGGAACTGCAGCCTATAGAGAGGAACGTCCTGGTAGAAAGCCATTTTGAAACCAGAACTTTGGAGCAGACGCCAGCCATGTGGCTTTCCAGCTAATAGGTTTTCCGGACACCATCGGCCATCCTCCAGTGAAGGTACCCGATTGCTGATGTGTCACCTTGGGACACTTTATGGCCTTAAGACTGTTACTGTGTAACCAAATAAACCCCCTTTTATGAAAGCCAATCCATCTCTGGTGTTTTGCATTCCAGCAGCATTAGCAAACTAGAACACTGGTATTTTGCATAATGGCAGCATTAGCAAACCATAACAACATTAAACCAATCTGTAATTTACTACAACTCCATGAACCCATGAAATAGCTCTACAGATGATTCCTTCTATGAGAAGACAGATTAAACTTTTCACAGGATGGGTTAGATATCTGATTTCCCCTGAGGTGGTTGAGGCAGTTCTAATGTGGACACCAACCAAGTAGACTAATGTTAAGATAGTGTTCAGAGTTTCAGGTTCTTGACTGCTAGAAGCAAATGGTACCTGCATGTGAGTAATAAATTTGGAGAAAAGACTCAAGGGTCAAGGCAAAGAAGACCCCTTAGTCATCAAACCAAAGATGTGAGTAAAGGGATAGATGTGACTAGTGAAACTCAGGGTCACTCATTCAATAATATTCATTCATAAATGCTCATTGATTACATACAATAGTATTAGTGCTCAGGCCAAGGCAATGTAGAAAACAAACAGGAAGCAGGAATAAAGTGAGTGTGGAGGTCTAGAACTTTTGTTAGAAATAAGGCTGTTGTATCTCAAACTCTTTCTTCTTGGGTGCTGGCCCAAGGGTTGGTTTCCTAGGATTAAGGAAGTGGGATCAAGGTAGCTACTGAGAGATATGTCCGTGGGCATCATACATGCCCCATACACCTCCTAATTTGATCTGTCAACTTCAAGTGGGATCAAAGAACCAAGCCACACTGCCCCCTTCACCAAAGAGAAACCTTTCCTTATGTCTCAAAGATAAAATCTCAGAATTGGGTTCTAACTAAAGGCCTTTGGTCAACTTTCCAAAGATATTGACAAGTCATTTCCTCCTTTCCTCTCTAGTGGGCAGAAACATTCAGGCCCATCATATCCTTTGAATAAGCATGTTGGGTTATGAGCCTGTCTCCAAGTAATTTCTGAAGAATCCACATTCCATTTGTGACTGTCTTTTAGTAAAAGGCAGGGCAAAAGGTTAGATACAGTTAATCCAAGTCAAGATCTCAGGAAACATCTCACATAATTACCTTTACTTATACAAGGAGTGGTTCTAGTGTGGTATTTTCAGAGGTGATCCTAGTTTACTCTCTTACCCCCTCTGCCTCTGATTTCAGATGCTGCTTTTCTTTTGAAACACTGATTTAAGACATATATAATTTAATGAAAAGAAAGCCAAAAGGAGAATAAAATCACATCATTTTACAGATGGTAATATATTTTCTGCTTCCACTGGCAACAGAACAAAAAGATAAAGGCATATGTAGCAGCACTGACAAATTTAGCTTAGACACCAGAGAAAACTAGACATTACTAATCAAAGGATGGCATAGGTTTCCCAAGGGTGATTGTGCAGCTTCCTTAGCAGATTTTTGAAGGAAAGCATTGACAATGATATAGATGTGCACAGAGTTCTATCCAGAGATAGGGGGAAATACTTGATATTGTTCCTCTGTCTGTCCCTTGCTGTTATAAATAATATAACCATAATAATTTGTTCAGCTGGAAAAGGACACTTGTCTTTATTGGCTTCTACCTTAAGAAATGAAGTCATTACCCTTCTGAGTTGAAACCAGCTTACAGGTTGCTTTTTTATAGCGACTTTGCTGTTCATTTACCAGACTGATGAAAGTGTGTGTATAAGATGTTTTAATTGTAATAAAATCCCAGATCTCTTCCCTCAAATTAAAAAAGTCAAGGAAAAAAGTAGGTTTCAGCAGGATGAAATGAAGACAAACTGTTGTGTGTTGGTGTTAAAGGCCAGGGCCAAACCAGCTTTCCAAAGATATTCTAGGCTCATTCCAGGGACAGACCAAACATGACCCCAAATCTACATACAATAATAGATGGTCCCAATCCCACACAAAACAATCATAGGTTGAAGCTATATTTTTTCTGCCTCCAAAGTAGACTTACAAGCTTCAATTTCTAGGTACCTTCAATTCTGTGATCTGTCCGATTTCATTTCATGGTAAATAGCCTTGGTAACAGTGGAATGCTAATAAGGAATTTTTCCCTCTATTAGGATTTTTTCCTATACAAACATGCCCAAATTCCACCTACCCTGGACATTTTATGAGTTTCCTTTAATAACCACTCAGCCATGAGCATGACTTTAAGACTTTTTGTGTTGTGCTGACTAGTTGTATTAGCTCTTATTTATGTGGGCAGCTTTCCTTTTTAATTCTACTCATCTTTCGGTTCTCAGCTAAAATATTCCTTTCTTGAGAAAGCCTTCCCTGATGTTCCAGCTTAGATTAAGTACACTTACTACACACTTTTTTACCCAGATGCATTTCTCTTGCACAGCTCTCATAATAAGTGTAGACACTCGGGCAAGATCTGTCATCTCATCAGATTGTAAGTTCATAAAGGTGGAAATCTTGTTCAAGTTCATTACTCTATTTCCAACATCGAACAGAGTGCCCAACATTTATTAAGTATTCAATAAATGTTTAAATCAAGTAATTCATGAAGTAATGAATTTTGAATATACCAATGCCGCTATTTATACACTCAAGAAGGGTGCTAATACATTTTCCTACTACATTCATGCATTTTCACTCCTAATATTCTATTCACAGTTAGTATCTATCTAAAATTCTTTTCACCCTGATCATTTTTCCTTTTCAGGCATGGTTTGTGTTTAATTTTGTTTTCATTCCCCTTCATTCTCCCTCACCCCTCAGCTCTTTCACCTTAGAAACAAATAATTTCTTATAGACACACCCTTCCTAGAGACACCATGGACTTAGACCTGATCTACCCCACAGGTAAAATTCATAGAGGGAATTCATGCATGTCAGCAAAGCCAACTGTCTTTGGAACCATGGTCTCATTTCCAGAATGCCAAAGAAATCCTGCCTGCACTCCCACCTCTTCTAATGCTGAAAATTCCATTAGCAGATGGGATGCTGAATTTCAGTCATAGATGTGGTTTTAAATATAAATCATTATAAGAGAAATTGTATTTGTATCCAAATCTGATTAAACATCTGAATGACTTCTCATACCCTTTGCTGAGAATATCTTTGAAGGATGGCAACGATACTCTGGGGCAGGGGGAGCCAAGGGGAGATGCTGGAGGGACAGAAAAGTTCCTGTATCACCATTTGTACTTAGAGTTCAACTGCAACCCTCACAGACTTTGTGTAATCTATTTTTGTAGGGCAGTAACATGAGAGAAGCTGTCATGTAATAGATGCTGTACTCTCTATACATCCTGTATTAATGAAGACTATCTTGAAACAGAATTTTGTTCTTAGAAGACTTATCACAGTAGCTCCTTTAGTTATAAAATGAAGACCCATAGATACTCATTGCTCTTGGGGGAATGGTGTGACAATCCTTTCTTGGCTTCATAAACTCAAACCCCTTGAGAAACTTAACTTAGAAGTCTCTGGGGTAGGCAAATGGAGTGGGCAAATTTACAAATAGGCTAAGAAATTTCTCAAAATAAAATGAATGGAGACATGACCTCTTTCCTTTTGAAAACTGATATAACCTTTGATGACTTGAGGTGGTATCAACTCTGATCTGCCACACACACACACACACACACACAAATAGGTCACCAAGAGCTTACAAAGAAGAACTCACCATGAGAAGGGGCCATGGAGAGGCACTCACAGTGGAAGTAACAACTTTACCAAAGATCTGTGAACAAAGATCTGTGAACTCTGGGGCATAGACCTATGGTGACATGGGACAACTATATCTGAGATTACCACTCATGGGAAAGATCTTCTCTTTCTCACCAAATATTCCTTAAAAACTCCTTTCTACCAATGGACAGGGACAATATCATCCAGTGCCAGCCCTTATGTTTTATAATGCAACACCATGTGGTAGCCACAGAGACAACAGGAAAAAAAAAAAGGGTTCTTGCCAGTGAACTATCAAACTCCCTATTCTCTTTTTCTCCACAAGGATTTGAAAGCTCTCCTATGCCCTATGGAATGAGTAAGCTCATGGAATACTTAGATAGCTGAGGAAGAAAAGGCTTTAACAGATACTGGATTTTCTGCTATTCTGGACAGATACGGGATTGAGAAATTAATATGAATCAAAATGATTTAAGAAATATACATGACCTCAATTCTACCTCAGCCTGATGAAGCATGTGGTACAGAAAATAATTAACATAGCACTCCTGAGAATGCTACACTTAGAAAGACCTGCTTGCAAGATTGGTCCTTGGTTGGCATCTGAGGACTTGGATTTCATTAGGGTTTTCATAACTGTAATTGATAAATGCGGCTCACTGGGCCTAAACTGTGTGTTCAAACAATATGGTTTATATTAAATACCTGTTTTCCTATTGGGAATTTGGAATATTATTATATGCTAGCAGAGGGTGCCTACTATCCAGTTCCCAAAAAAAGCCTTGGGCCCTGAAGTCTCTAGTGTGCTTCCCTGGCAGACATTTCATGTGTGTTATTGTAACTCATTGTTGGAGGAATTAAGCATATCTTGTGTGATTCCACTGGGAGAGATCTGTTAAAAGCTTATGCCAGGCTTTCCCCTGAACCTTGCCCCATCTGCCTTTTCCTTTCTCCTTTTGCCAATTTTACTTCGTATCTTTCACTGTAATAAATCATAACCATGAATACAACTATATGTTGAGTACTGAGTGCTTCTAGCAAATCAAACTAGGAGTGGTCTTGGGTTTTGAAATATAAGTTATATTTGTTTTCAGTCACATGGAATGCCAATTTTTCAATATGATTCTCAAATTTTAGCCCGATATTTCTACTAATATTTTAAAAAATTTCCTCATATTTACAATTTGTTATTGCATTCTTTTCTCCTATAAAAAAAATCTGCATTCTTTTTCTTTATGTATTAACAGAGCTATGCTTACTTAAAAAATAAATGCTTTCTATTTCAATGACAAGTCATCTACACTGGAAGTATTTTTTAATTAATCTAATCCTGTCTGCTCATTTCATGAAGAATCACAAGCTAAGTAGGATAAGGTTTATCCAAAGTAACTATGAGGAAACATTGCCTCCCTTAACGTAATGCCACCAAAAATCTCCAAGTTTTGTCATTAAAAGTCAATTTGTGGGAGGTATGGGGCAAGATGATGGCATAGGGAGGTATGGAATTTAGTTGTCTGGAACAACTGTTAGGAACATCTGTGGCCAGTCACACATCATACACCAGTCCGGAATGGGTGGAACGGCTGAGATCACAGCATAAGAACCATAAGTAAACCTCCCCAAACTGCAGAGCTTGCACCCCTCCCCCACCGGCGCAGCAGGCTTAGCTGAAACATTTCCCCGTGGGAAAAAGAAGCGGTCTACTAACAGGAAGGGAAGATAGCTCAACCAAGATCCAACTGCAGTTTAAGTTAACAAATTTGGACTACTGAACACAAACTATGAGCACAGATAAACCTGGAGCAAGCAGGAAAGGAACCTGAGGTTTCTCCCAGCTGAGAGGAGGCAGGGCTGACAGAAAAAATTCATAAATAAAAACAGAGGCTTTTGGAGTCAGCTGAGCTCAGAATACTGAAAAAGAGTTGTGTGCCAAAAAAGGGGCACATAGAATTGGGAACCAATACTGGTTCTTTTTTTTTTAATTCAGTTTTATTGAAATATATTCACATACCATACAGTCATCCATGGTATACAGTATGATCATATAGTTATGCATTCATCACCACAATCTATTTCTGAACATTTGCCTTATATCAGGAAGAATCAGAATAAGAATAAAAAATAAAAGTAAAAAAAGAACACCCAAACCATCCCCCCATCCCACCCTATTTGTCATTTAGTTTTCTACTCATCCATCCATACACTAGATAAAGGGAGTGTGATCCACAAGGTTTTCACAGTCACACTGTCACCCCTTGTAAGCTACATTTTTATATAATTATCTTCAGAAGTCCAGACTACTGGGTTGGAGTTTGGTAGTTTCAGGTATTTACCTCTAGCTATTCCAATACTTTAAAACCTAAGAGTTGTTGTCTATATAGTGTGTAAGAATGCCCAGCAGAGTGACCTCTCGACTCCATTTGAAATCTCTCAGCTACTGAAACTATTTTGTCTCATTTTGCATCCCCTTTTTGGTCAAGAAGATATTCTCAATCCCACCATGCCAGGCCCAGATTCATCCCTGGGAGTCATATCCTGCGTTGCCAGGGAGATTTACACCCCTGGGAGTCAGGTCCTACATAGTGGGGAGGGCAGTGAGTTCACCTGCTGAGGTGGCTCAGTTAGAGAGACAGAGAGGTGGCCACATGTGAGCAACAAAGAGGTACTCAGGGGGAGACTCTTAGGCACAATTATATGCAAGTTTAGCCTCTCTTTTACAGTAACGAGCTTCATAAGGGCTAGTCCCACAATCGAGGGCTCGGCACATCAAACCACCAGTCCTAGTGTTTATGACAACATCAACACCAGTCCAGGTGAGGAAGTCCAACATTTCTGCACCTTCCCCCAGCAACCTGGGGTGGGGTGGGGGGGAGGCTGTAAATATACTTTTTATTTGCTGCCCAAATTACTTTGGGATGTGTCACTGTTTCACTCTAACCTATACTAACCTACCATATCTCACTTCCTGTTCAAAGTTCCATGTAATTGTGGTGTTTGAACAAACTGACTGTAGAGTTATACTGTTTAGAAAATATAGATCCTGCACCAAATAGACATCTCTTCCCTTGGTCTCACATGGAAGCTGAAGTTTTAAAACACGTCAGTTTTGACCTTTACCCTTTGGCCCAGTTTGCCCTGGTCTTAACCAGATCTGCTTCATTCATATCACTAATTGAAGTCTGGGCTCTTTTTCAGCTTTGTTTTTTTTTTAACAGATGCTGTATGCACTAATACTGACAGTCATATCTGCCGAGCTCTAGCTCTGAGTTTCAGGTGTCTCAGAGATATGCACTGTTCCAGAGACCAATCAGGTTATACACTAAGGGATCAGCATCTCAAAGTTTAGAGATAGGCATTACAATTCAGGAATAGATTTGACTGCTGTAAGAGCTTACAATCTAGGGATTATTACAATAATCACGTCCACATTAGGCTACGTTCTCAGATTCAATTCTGAGTTTACACATTGTAGTCAGTCCATTTTGGTGAGGCATTATAGTGCCTGCCTTTATTTCTGGCATACTTCACTCAGATACTGTGTACAGGATCCATTCACCTCATTGTGTGTCTCACAGCTTCACTCCTTCTCATAGTTGCTCAATATTCCATTGTATGCATACGTCACAGTTCACCATTCTGTTCCTCAGTCTATGTACCCCTAGGTTACCTCCACCCATTGCAAAACATGATTACTGTTTCCATGAACAACAGTTTGCAAATGTCCATTCATGTCTCTGCTCTCAGATCTTCAAATGACATACCCCATAATGAGGTTGCAGAACCTTATGGTACCCACATACTTAACTTTTCCAACACTAGTTCTTGACTGGCAATTGGGGGGCTTGGAACTGGCTCTGAAAAGGGGATTTCTTCATTTTTTCCATTTCTCCCCTCTCATTCTAAGTAGCTCATTAGAGAAAGCCTCAGTGCTGACCAAGGCAAGGGTGGAGTTAAGATAAAGAGACAAAGGAAGAAGTCAAATGTAAGAGGTAAATCCCTAAAGGGCTTATTTTCTCCAAGAAAAGGGGGAGGCAGGCCCAGCTCAAGGGCTGTACTCCCTCAGAGAACTCAGACCCAAGAGGCTGGGGAAAAAAAACAAAACAAAACAGGAAAAGCTTAAGCATGTCTTCTGACACTCTCAGCCCCTGGCAGGGACAGGGTCCACTGAGAATTAAAGGCAACACACCTCTTTATGCTAGTGGGGAGCTATGTGCTGACAAGTGCCACCTGCTGGACAGGATGGGAAAAGCATAGCATCTAGAGGCTTCACAGGAAAGTCTGACAACTTGCTGGGTCTCATCCTCAGGTAGCCTGATACAGATCACACCCTCCTGAGACTGGGGCCTTTCTGGTCTGGGAAATCTAATTGTGGTAATCAAGGAAACCAGATGCCTAGACAACAAAAAAATATGAATCACACTAGAAAAAAGAAGATATGGCCCAGTCAAAGGAACAAACTTACACTTCAAATGAGATACAGGAGTTGAAACAGCTAATTAAAGATCTTCAAACAAATATGCTAAATCAATTAAAAAATTAATTAACGAGTTGAGGGAAGATACAGCAAAAGAGATGAAGGACATAAAGAAGACATTGGGCGAACATAAGGAAGAACTTGAAAGTTTGAATACACAATTGGCAGAACTTGCAGGAATGAAAGGCACAATAGAAGAGATGAAAAACACTATGGAGACATATGATGGCAGATTTGAAAAGGCAGAAGAAAGGATTCAGGAACTAGAGGACAAGACATCTGAAATCCTACACACAAAATAACAGATAGGGAAAAGAATGGAAAAATATGAGCAGGGTCTCCGGGAACTAAATGGCAACATGAAGTGCATGAATATACATGTCATGGGTGTCCCAGAAGGAGAAGAGAATGGAAAAGGGGCAGAAATAATAATGGAGGAAATAACCACTGCAAATTTCCCATCTCTTATGAAAGACATAAAATGGCAGATCCAAGAAGCAGAGCATACCCCAAACAAAATAGATCTGAATAGACCTACTCCAAGACACTTAATAATCAGATTATCAAATGTCAAAGCCAGAGAATTCTGAAAGCAGCAAGAGAAAAGCGATCCATCACATACAAAGGATAAGACTATATGCAGATTTATCAGTAGAAACCATGGAGGAGAGAAGGCAATGGCATGATGTATTTAAGATACTGAAAGAGAAAAAATGGCCAAAAAAGAATTCTATAACTGGCAAAACTGTCCTGCAAAAATGAGGGAGAGTTTAAAATATTTTCAGACAAACAGACACTGAGAGAGTTTGTGAACTAGAGACCTACTCTACAAGAAATAGTAAAGGAACACTACAAGCAGATAGGAAAAGACAGGAGAGAGAGGTTTGGAGAAGAGAGTAGAAATGAAGACTATCAGTGAGAGTAAAAAGAGAGAGAGAAGGAAAATAAAATAAGATATGACATATAAATTCTAAAAGTCAAAACTGTAGACAGTAGACCTTACATTGAGGGAAATTAGCCAGAAACAAAAGGATGGGCACTCTATGGATTCACTAATATGAACTAACATTGATGAGTGAAATTTGAGAGTTAAAGTTGAGAACACAGGTTATGAGGAGATACAAAGAGATTAGAAATTGGGCATTTGATGCTGAAGGGGTACATAAGGGTTAACAGGATTGATTGTTATCGATCTCAAAATAGATAGCATAATACTGTGTGATGGTAGCAGAATATTTTAAGTACTGTGAACAAAGATGAGTGTGAGTAAAATTGAAAGAGAAAGGCTAGGGGCATCTATGACACCAGAAGGAAAGATAGAAGATAAAGGCTGGCACTGTGTAACTTAGCAAAACCTAGAGTGGTCAAGGATGGAGATTAAATGTACAAATATAAGAATGTTTTTAAAAGAGGGAGAACAAATGAATGTCAACATGGCAAGGTGTTGAAAATTGGATTGTACATGGGAAAACAATACAATCGGTGCAAACTAGAGTCTATAGTTAATGGTAACATTGTCAGATGCTTCCATTAATTGTGAAAAAAAAAGGCAATATATCAAAGCTAAATGTCTATAATAGGGGGTTATAAGAGAGTAAGTAGGATTCTTGGTGGTGGTGTTGTTTGCCCTTTCCGTTGTATTTTATTTTTATTTTTCTTCAATCTTTTATATTTTTATTCATCATTTTTTCTCCTTTTCCTCTTTATTTGTGGAAGAAATGGAAATGTCCTCATATAGGTTTTGGAGGTGAATACGTAACTGTATGTGAATATACCGGGAATCATTGATTGTTTGCTTAGAATGGATTATATAGTGTGCAAATAAAACTATTTAAAAAATAAACAGAGGGATACAAGTGCTCGAGAAATATGGAGAGAGGGATGTACCTATTCACTGTTAGTGGGGAAGTAGAACGGTAGAGCCCATCTGGGGGCAGTGTGGTGGTTCCATAGGAAGCTAACTATGGGATTGCCGTATGGTCCTGCAACCCCATTATTGGGTATATACTTGGAAGAACTGAGATCGGGTACATGAATGGACATTGCACGCTGTGTTTAGGGCATCAGTATTCATGTTTCACAATGGATGGATGTGACCTAAGGGTACATCAACCAATATATGGAATGGTGAACTGTGGTGTATACATTCAATGGAATATTAAGCAGTGGCAAGAAAAAATGAAGTTGTGAGGTATGCAATTAGGTGAATGGACCTTGAGGGCAGTATGTTGAGTGAAATAAGCCAGAATCAAAAAGATAAACATTATAATACCTCACTAATGTGGACTAACTATAATGAACAAACTCTGAGAATTGAATATGAGAGCATAGGTTATCAGGGGAAGGCTTATAGTAAAAGTTCCTAGATTGTAAGCTCTTACAGCAGTCACATCTATTCATGAGTTGTAATGGTTATTTCTAAATTCTGAGGTAATGAGCTCTTTGTGTATAACCTGGTCAGTCCACGGAACTTCAGGTATCTGTGTGATACCTGAGACTCAGAGCCAGAGTTTGGCAGCTATGAATGTCAGCATTACCCCGTATAGCAAATGTTAAAGAAGCTGAAAAAGAGATCAGACTTTAGAGAGATGAACAAAGTGGACTTGGTTAGAACTAAGGTAAACCAGACTAAAGGGAAAAGGATGATCTTAACTATATTTTAAAACTTTAACTTCTATGTGAGACCAAAGGAATTGATGTTTATTTGGTGGAAAAACTATATTTTCTGTAGCACACTATATAATTTAACTTGCATGGTCAGTTTATTCAAACACCATAATTACATGGAGCCTTGAATAGGGGGTGAGATCTGGTTGGTTTGTACAGGTTAGCATGAGGCCCTGATACATCCCAGAGTAATTTGGGCAGAGAATAAAAATGTATTTGCAAAACCCCCTTGAGGGACGGGGGAAAAACTGGAAATATTGAACTTCCCCACCTTGGCAAATTCCTGATTTTCTTGCAAGCATTGGGTATACTACCATTGTAGTAGGCAAAGATGTCTGGGGCTCGCCCTTATGAAGCTTGTTACTGCAAAGGAGAGGCTAAGCCTACTTATAATTTTGCCTAAGGGTCACCCCCAGAGAACCTCTTGCATTGCTCAGATGTGGCCTCTGTCTCTAAGCCAACACTGCAGATAAACCCACCATCCTTCCCCCTATGTGGGACATGACTCCCAGGGTGTGTAAATCTCCTTGGCAATGTGGGACATGACTCCTGGGGATGAGCCCAGACCTGGCATCATGGGATTGAGAAAGCCTTCTTGACAAACAGGGGAAAGAGAAATGAAACAAAACAAAGTTTCGGTGGCTGAGAGATCCTAAATGGAGTCAAGAGGTCATTCTGGAGGTTATTCTTATACATTTTATAGATATCCCTTTTTAGTTATTAGTGTATTAGAATAGCTAGGAAATACCTGAAACTGTTAAACTACAATCCAGTATCCTTGATTCTTGAAGATGATTGTGTAACTATGTAGTTTATATGGTGTAACTATTTGATTGTGAAAACATTGTGGTTCACGCTCCTTTTGTCCAGTGTATGGAAAGATGAGTAGAAAAAAGAGGGACAAATACTAAATGAAAAATGGGGGGGTGGGAAAGGAGTATGAGGTGTTTTGGGTGTCCTTTTGCACCTCTATTTTCATTTTTATTGTTATTTTCATTTCTTGGAGTAATGAAAATATTCAAAAAATTGATTGTGGTGATGAATGTACAACTATATGATGACACTGTGAAAAACTGATTGTACACTTTGGATGACTGTATAGTATGTGAGCATAACTTAGTAAAACTGCATTTTAAAAAGTCAATTTACTGATAAGGGCACGGAGCTGGACCACAGAAAGCTCCACCTCTGACCCCCAGATTCATCTTCCCAATGGGATTACCATTGATTCTTAACTCTCACACAGGACTTGGGTAAGGGGCACTGGTCCATTTTAATACTCCAGCCTCAGAATGACTGGAAAACCCTTCCAGTTCATCTTATAGAGCTGATACAAAGCTGTAACATACACATTTTCTAAAAGAGAAATAATCACAGTAGTATGAAGTTCTATGTAGCTTGCAAAATGTAGCTGTCCATTATATCTAGTGACCTACTAAAGTAGATCTCTCCTTCCTGATTCTATTCTAATTGGATACCAACTTTAACACCCATCTCATAAGCCGTCCTCATATTCTAAACCTATCATTAGAAGCCCTGTTCCCTAGGTGGTTGACATAAGAAATGACCTACCTTCACATGAGGCTCTATCACCTACCCACAAAGTCATTGCTTAGCCATTTAGGCAAACATAGTCGAGTCAAATCCCAATACTTCCCCATAACCCAGCTTCCTGCTAGAGTTATTAACTCACAAATAATAAAGGGGTAAGAAATAGACCCTGAATCTCTGCACATCAAGTTCAGTATTTTTTTCTCATACTTTTATATTTGCCTCTATTGCAGGAATCTTCAGCCACCTACCCCAGGGACATTGTGTGTTCATTCAATGTCTTAACACAGCAGATGAAATTTAAGGTGGGCTTCAACTAGCTTTAGGAATGGGGGCTCAGGATACATGGGTTTTTGTAAACCACTGAAGCCCCAAACATAAACTATCATATATATTATTTAAAATTTTGATACAAATGCAAGAAAAATAATTGACATATAATGTATTTTATAGCATGAAATTTTACTCTTGCTCTGCAGTTGGACTATGAATTCAAGAAAATCTGTTGGTATTTTGTACCTTCAGCCTAACAAAAACTATTTAAAAGTTTCTACAAATAAGTAATCAAAACAACTCCAAAATAAAACCTCTCCAAAGTAGCTTAATTTTTTCCACTAAATATGCTTTTTTCACTCTCATTGACTAAATAATTTTAACAAAGACTGGCTTTGCACTTTTATATATTGTACTCCTATAAGTCTCTCCCCCTTTCTGGACTCCAAACCAAAAGAAAACTAGTTTACCATGTGGTCTGGTCAGTAACATACAGGAGATAAACACCTGTTGTTCTTTCTTTTTTCCTTTGGTGGGTTATAATGACTCTTATTGATAGAGGAATTAAATTTTAAATTATTTTCAGGGAAAGGGGAAAATGTTCCTGTGAAAATTTATTTTGTATCCAATTGTTTGAACAATACAGAGTTTCATACTGATCTTTCCTCCCCCTGGTTTTGGACAGGTTTTAAGACATACACAAAGCTGTATTTCAGCAAGGCTAAGATATGCATTTTTTTTTTTTTTTTTGATACTTAACACCTCCCAAATCAGGATTCATCTTACAAGGTTTAATTGGAAGCATTTTTTTTTCTTACTGGAACATAAAATAATAGTGTGTCCTATAACCAACATTATTGATTAAAAGATGAAATATGGTGGGTGTGTTTAAATCACTTGTGAATTCAAGTAAATACACTAGTTTTCTCTTCCTGTTGCCCTGCCAGTTCAACCTGCCCCTTCTCTTCCTTACTCTGGGCTCTGGGAAGCTGACTTGTGTGGAGAGCATTAATCAGGTTCCCTTGCCCTACTGCTTTGGTTTGGAATTGGCTAATGGGAGGCACTGTAAGGGGAGATGGAGGGCAGGAAGAGAATGGTGTGGGATATTTATTCCCATTCCCTCCTCTATGTTCTCCCTGTAGGGTCACCACAGGTTGGCTGGGACCCCTTACTGAAGGCCACAGCTGCTGTGAGCCCAGCTGTCCCTCTTCAGGTTAACTGTTCCACTTTTCTTGCTCCTTCAGACCTAGGGTTAGAGTCATCTCCCAGCTGGTACTAGCCTGGGGTCACTGCACTGTCTCTAGTTGCTTTTCTAAATGGTGCCTACACATTTATAAATAACCCCTTGTGAGGACCCAGGGCCCTGTCCCCTCCTCCATTTTAAGAATAAGTCATGCATGCAGCCACCTACATGACTGGGACAGATGTTAAAGGTCAACAGACACCCTCAGGGGAGAACGAATGTATCATCAAAGCCTTAAAACTCTCCTCCCCGATCACTATTAATAACCAAATCTTGCAAGATCCTGCTGAAACTCAGTTGTCAAACCCTATGGACCTAAGCCTTTATAAACCACCCCCTTGGCTCTCTCTGCTCTCTGTTTTGTTTGTTTCATTTTCCACAGCCAGCTTCAACCATGGGACCATCTCCTGTTAGTAAGTCCCAAATAAACCTGTGTCCTTTTCCATACCTGGTGTGTTCTTCAGTCCTAGGGCTAGGCTGGTTTGGAACAATTGGCAAGCCAGCCAGGAGGACCAAAGAGCCACCAGCTGTAACAGGCATGAGTCCTGGGAAGGGAGAATCCATGGAGATAATTCTGGGGTTGCCTGCTTCTTGATGTGGGGAGGGGTTGCCCACTTGCTTGACTGCATTGCAGTCAGCTGACCATTATGTGCAGTATGGTCAGCTATGGCAAAGTGTCTTGAAAAAGACAGAAATCCACAAGTCCATGGGGGTACTCCTGGGGTGACGTTGCCCACTTGCTTGACTACACTGCAGTCAGCTAGCCATTGTTGTGTGCAGTATGGTTAGCTATAGAAGACTGTCTTGAGAAAGAAACATTCAAGTTAAAAAAAAGTCATAAGAAGGAAAGAGAAAGAAAGAAAGAAAGAGAAAAGAAAAGAAAAGAAAAGAAGAAACGAAACGAAACAAAACGACTGTTGGGAGCCTGAGCCCCAGAGCTCTCTGCTCCCCCAGAAGAGGCTGGCAAGCCCCTTTCCCTCTTCTAAAGGGGGGAGGTCAAAAATCTCTGAGTGTAAACAATAGCCAGGAACTCTGGGAAGGAGACCACACATAGAATTAACCCTTTACTGGTCCCCTAATAAACAGCAGCAAGTGTTAGCACTAATAGATATGGGAACTGAATCTACACAAATTGCTGGAAATGTGGCCCAATTTAATGAACCTATGATGGTGACAGATGGCATAATTTGATCTTGCAAATTGAGAGATTGCCCTCCCAAGTGTATACAGTATATATTTTCCCTATACTGAAACACATTTTAGAAATTGATCTTCTACAGAATGCCCATTGCAGACCACTATAGGGGAATTCTGCCTCTGGTGTAGAGAGATCAAAGTGGTCTTAAAGGGGCAAGCAAATTGTCCCCTGTAAAAATACCCCTCATCTTGGAGGGTCATGGCTACAAAAAATATAAACTTCTGGAGGGCACCAAGAAATCTCAGCCACTATCAAAGAGCTGGAGCAGGTGGGGATAATATTACCCACCCATAACCCTTTCAATAGTCCTTTATGGCCAGTATGAAAGCCTGATGGAGCATGGCACATGATAGTAGATTATCAGGAGTTAAACAAGGTAACACCACCATTGTATGCCATAGTCCTGAACATCACTGGTTTATTACAAGAAATTAGTACCTTGCTAATGCTTTCTTTAGTATCTCCCTTGGAAAATCAAGCCACCCTGCATTTGTCTTCTACTGGGGAGGCCAACGATGGAGTTTTCCTGTGCTTCCCCAAGGCAGTATACATAGCCTAATCATCTGTCATGGTCTCGTGGCAAAGGATTTGGCTAACTGGAGAAGTCCCGCAAGTATAACTCCATTTCACTACATTGATGATGTCATGGTAAATCAGTAACTCTCAGAATTAAAAAAAAAAAAGAAAAAAAAAAAAGCCTCAGGCTCACTGCTATCTCATCTTGAATGTCGGGAATAGGCAGTCAATAGCAACAAACTTCAAGGCCCTGGCTACTCTATCAAATTCTTAGGTGTTTTATGGTCATGTAAAACAAAAACCATACCTTCTGCTATAGTTGATAAGGTGCAATGTTTCCCTGTGCTGCAAGCAACAAAGCAACTAATGGCTTTCTTGGGGTTGTTAGGGTATTGGAGGCCTTTGGTTCCTCACTTAGCCCAAATGTTAAAACCTTTGTATATTTTGATTAGAGAAAAACATCCTTGCATATGGGACACCTCCCAACAGACTGCATTTGAAAAGGCAAAAAGGGCAATAGCACAGACACAAACACTGGGGGGCATAGGTCCAGACATGCTCCATGAATTAGATGTAGCCAGCACTGATATTGGCTTTGGGTAGGGTCTGTGGCAGAGGTCACATTCTAAATGCTTGGCTTTGGTCACAATATGGAAGGGGGCAGAACTGAGATATAGCCCTCTGGAAAAGCAAATGTGTGCTGCATATAATGCCTTATTGCAAGTGGAGGACCTGATGCAGAGGTGCCTAGTCACCTTGAAAATGGCCATCCTTATTCAGGGGTGGAAAACCAACATGGCTTCTAAGCCATGCTCTGGCAGTTCCCAACTGAGCACACTAATCAAGTGGAAAGCCTATCTGCCACAGCACAGCATTTCCAATACCAGTCCTCTGAGTGCAGAAATGCACAATATTCTCCAATATAAAAGATTCAACAGCTAATGTTGCTGCACCTGAGGTAGCTTTTGAAAAGCCCACCATAGGAGGCACAGGTACTATTCCTGTGTATGCTTGGTACACTGATAGGTCCGCTAGCACTCAGGCTCCCACATGGACAGCTGTGGCAGTGCAACCCAGTACTGACACTATATGGTGGGAGACTGACACTATGCAAAGCAGTCAATGGGCTGAGTTAAGAGCAGTGTGGATGATAATAGTGCACAAATTGGGAGATGTGCTACTGACAGCTGGGCTGTTTACAAATGCCTTACAACCTGGATGGCAACTTGGAAGCAGGAACAATGGACAATAATTCCCCCTCTGGGGACAAGAATAGTGGAAAGATATCTGGGATGCCTGCCAACAATAAAAGATAACTGTTGCCAGCAGCTAGTGGACATCACTAGAGAGTACCCTTCATGTCTCTTGCATCAACCACGTAGGGTACCACATCAGATGAAACAGGTGGACTACATCGGTCCCCTTCCTTCTTGGAGGGGGCAAGGACTGCTTTTACTGCCATGGACACAGCTACAGGATTTTTGTTAGCTTTCCTGGTAGGGAAGGCTAACCAGTGGACCACCATCCATTGTTCAAAAACAGTGTATGCTCTGTATGGCATACCTACCCAAATAGACAGTGATCAGGGGGCCCCTTTCACTGGACAAATGACCCAAGCATGGGCTATGGACTATAAAATATCTACAACAATGGACTAAAAAGCTCTATCAGGCCTTAAACCACTTGAATGCAACACCTCAGGTTGCTGCACCTGCCCCCATTGAAATGCCAATAGTGAGACCAATGCAAGCACTGAGAGTTCAAATTAAAGGGCCAGTGCCTTACAGCCTAAAAGAGGGAATGGTAATAACTTGTTGCGTGTGCCTCAGAATATACAAAACAGGGAAAATGAGGTTTGGCCTTGGTGCTGACCTATGCAGCCATGTTGGTTAGGAATCCTAAGTCCCTGGGGAATAGGAGTTACCTAAAATATTGTAATTAAACCAAAATGCATGTTAAAATCTTTATCACCAATCCAGGGCCTCCTATCCCCATAGGAACTTAATGCATGACTATGTGGACCCTTCTTATACCCAGACTAACAACTGATAAAACAGTAAAAATCGCTCAAAATTTTCAGGGGGAGAATATCTGGTATTTAAAACCTCCCCATAACGTTCCTCTGTCTGGTACCTTATTATCAACCAATGAAACTCTATCATTACCCCTAATTGTTCCCCGTAAACATCTTTCTTTTCACCCATAGAGCTCCTGCAAACACCTTTCTACAGTGAGCTTCAGCGGTTAACTCACGCCCAGAATTGAAACCAATGTTGGGTTTGCACAGACTTGCCATCTTCAGGTGCTACCAGCCTTCCTTGGACTGTGACTTGTGCAGATTGGACTGTGTGGAATACCCTGCTGGCCTGGCAGAATTCAATGCATCAAAAAATATAGAAAAAATCTTAAATAGTTTAATTCCCTTTCTTGGCATGGTGGCATCTCTTTACGGGGTTGTTATCTCTGTGTGGGGGACTTACTGTTCTCTTGTCTCTTATATTGTTGTTGTGGAATATGGATGCAATGTCTGTCCTGTGCTCAATGTAATCTGCTGCATGGGGGTTGACTGTGAGGACCCAAGGCCCCACCTCCTCCATTTTTAGTGCATGCAGCCACCTATATGACCAGGACAGATGTTAAAGGTCAACAGAACCCCTCAGGGGTATCATCAGAGTCTTAAAACCCCTCTCCCCTGATCCTTGTTAATAACCGAATCTCAGGAGACTCTGCTGAAATGCCATTGTCACACCCTATGGACCTAAGCCTTTATAAGCCACCCCCTTGGCACTTCCCACTCTCTTTTTTGTGCAGTTCACTTTCCATGGCTGGCTGCAACCATGGGAACATCTCCTGTTCGTAAGTCCCAATTAAACCCATGTCCACTTAAGTGCCTGGCATGTTCTTCAGTCCTGAGGCTAAGCTGGTTGGGACGCCACTTTATTAATTTCTCCTCAAATTCCCAATTTGAGTATGTCATCTGTTTCCACCAGGACCCTACCTGATAAAAAAATTTCTTTAACTCTTGCTTCCTGTGGGCCAATAGCATCCTGGTCAGCTGGGAACTTGCTAGAAATGTAGGTGCTTAAGCCCCTCCCAGACCTACTGAAACAGAACCTGCAATTTAACAAGATCCTCAGGTGAGTCTTGTACACACTCAAGTTTGAAAAGCACTGGTTTAACACATCAGTAGATAGAACCTGATCTAGCATCAGTAAGTTAATGGCTTATTAAGAGACTATTATCTGATCCTCAATGTCCACTGGGGGATGTTTCTCCATCTCTTCTTTCATTATTTGAACCAAAAAGAGAGTATTAAATCTACAATGAAAATGTTATTTGACAAACCTAAAGAATCTTATGTCATGTAAAAATTTGTTGATTCTCATCTTCAGAATAATTTCTTTTAAAAAATCAGTAACATTTGGAAGGAAAAGCAGAGGAAAACAATGCTTAGAGATAACAGTTACGAATAATAACTAGGTCCACCTATGCCAAACACCATTAAAAAATAGAAAAAGCAGAGCTCACTGGATGAAAATCTTTGCCATATTGCATATAAGTACTGGTAATCAGAGACTCATTTGTCAGCACCAAGCTATTCATATTGATTTTTCTACGTCTGCAAACTGGAAGTTTGGGATACAGAGTAAGAAGTACACAAGATCCCTCTGGATGAAAAATAGAAGCATATTTAGTTAAATTAAGAAAGCAGTCCTTGATAATTTTTGGTACTTTTCTGTCTGCAGAAAACTAGGCAGAATCCACGGGAGATTTTAGAACACTGTGAATTTGCTGGTCTGTTTGAAACATTTCACACATTATTCATGGGAAAAATCAGACATGCCATGTTTGCAGATAGCCTCAAAAGCTTTCTTCCAGGTTAAAGAAATTTATGGGAATGCAGTTTAAATTATTCACCTTCCTCAGCATATTAAGATTACCTCACTTTGCACTAGGTGTACTTGAAAATAATCTGAAATATCCTTATATTAAAGGAGAAATGTTTAATTTATAGCTTGTGTTTAAACCTATAATGAGGCATTCCGTTCTGAGTGATCTCATATACCCAAAGCAATAATAACAGAGGATGTTAGCGTATAGAAGCCCTGCCTGAATGGACATTCTGTAGAGTTTGTGTCAGCCCCTTTCTCCTCCGGTCAGATTTTCTGGAGAGGGTGGGCTCTGAGAGGGGGGTTGGCTGAAGGTGAAATACCTCCTTTTTAGTGTGCCAATCTTCAATGTGTCTTCCACCTCCCCTCCCCAACATACACCAATACACACACACACACACACACACAGCTTTTTTCTATCTAACTGGCAGTGTGCAAGAAAACACTAATAATATAGTGGTAATTGGCACAGGGTTAGAGCTGGAAAAATCACAGTTTATGAAGCAGGTAACTCTGGGTTCAAATGGGGATCAAATGATGACTCTATTACATTAGCTGTTTGGCATGTCTGGCAACAATACCTGCTGAGTTCCCTGATTTTTTCGGTCACAGAGCCTTCTCTTGAAATTGAGTATCTCTAAATCTTCCTGCTGACGCCTTCTTGGTCCTCCAGTCACTGTCCAGCTCTTTTCCCAGGCTTGGTCAAGAAGCCCTCTGTAGCCCTTTAATTTAGGGAGGAGGCAATGTAGTGTGGTGATAAAGAACAGACCCTGGGCTTAGATTGCCTGGGTTAAACCCTGGCTTTGCCATTTACTAGCTGGGTCGTTATTTAAATTCTTTGTGCATCAGCTTCCTCAGTGGAGGAATGATCTCCAATCACTCCTCATAAATGATAGTGCTTTGATGAATGTTCTTCTAGATAAATTTTTATGCAACTGCCTTCCACTTTCAGCCAAGATGGGGCAACAGAGACTAGATTTACACTCCCACATTAAACAACCAACAAAATAGGAAAAAATTATGAAGCAACGTTTTCAAACATTGGACAACAGGCAGCTTTGGACAGTGATCCCTGAAAAGGGGAAACACATGAGGTAAGCCCTGTGATTGCCACAGTCTATTGCCCGGGAAGAGATTCTAGGCCAGAGCCCAGGAAGGGAGAACACAGGCAGAAGCTAGTGGTTTCCCTGGATTGAAGAGATGAGTTTGGGAGTTGGGGGTGCAAAGGTGGCTGGAGTTTGCAAAGCACAGTATAACAGAGGAGAGAGCTGCACAGAAAGAGTGCTCAAGAGAGCTGCAGAGGAATCCTGACCTGATTGCTCAGAGGATTCCACAAGCAGCATGTGTACGTGAGGAAACTATCAGCGGCCAAAGAAAGAAGGTAAAATAATCCATGCATCTCATACCAGGCCAGAAAGAGTCTGTGTTCCCACCAGCCATACTGGACAACCTCATAATATGTAGGGTTTGAGGAAGGGTACTCAGAGTGGAATCACCTCAGTCGTGTGGAAAATTAGCTCTAGATGAAGGGCTACTCTGGTCCCACCTAAAAAAACCTAAAAGCAAGATCTGAAAGGATCAAACTGTTTCCAAGGAACTTACTGCACCTCCTGCTAATGTTTTCTTATAGGTGAATCAGGAAAAATCCTAGCTGGGGACATTGGGTGCGGTACACCAACACAAAAGTTCCACAGTGGACCTAAGGAGAAATGTTTGGAAGAAGAGAAGCCCATCTATACTGATATGGAAGAGAGGATATTCTGGTCTAACACCATTTTTTTTTTCACTTATTTATTAATTCATTCATTCATTCAAGTGTACAAGGAGAACCCACCAGGTGCCATGAGCCCCTGTGCATTTTAGCACCAACTAGTTGAGTCACCTCCTTCTCCTCAACTCTGTTCAGTGCTTGGAGAATGAGAATATGGTCCAATTCCAACACACTCTCTGGCCAGCCTCTCCAGGATATCCCTTTATGATCAGGAGAAAGAAAATCATCCAATGAACACATCAAACCTAGTTCTTAAGTTACAATCCAATTGTGCTTTGTCTGAAGGCTTGACTTGATCTGTGCTAAGCTAACAAAAGGATCTTTTGGTGCAGACCACTCCATTCTCCAAGTCACTGACACTTTGTTCAAGACAGAACACACCCAGTTTTGCTTCTCTCCCTCTTTTTGGATCACATGCTTGATGCATGGACTGTCTGTGGTGTGCTGAATTTCTCCCACCTTCTTCATTCCAAAATTGTCTATTAGATGGTTTCAATTTGAGACAATTTTCAAGCAATGATTGCATCAAACTATAATCTAATTGGGGGAAAGTAATTTCCAGCAAAATCCCAAAGTAGGAGGTTTTATATCTGAGAACATTATGTACAGGTCCTTTAAACACAACTCTGCCATTGTCCATTTCTGTGCTCTATATTTGGCAAAGACCCATAGGACAGGGCAGAAGTTACTGGAATTTATTCTGCAGTTGTCTCAAGACCAAAGAATAAGATACTTGTAACATTTGAAGGAAATTTAGTAGTACTGTCTAGCCCATTTCCTCACTGCGTCAGGAACCCAACCAAGGACATGCCTTTGTTCAGATTGCTCCCCCACTGTGATGCCATTCTCACATCTCTAAATCTATCCCAAACTTTGAGACTTACCTAGAAGTGTCTGGTGTCTGCTCAAGCCCTCATGGATCTCCCCTTCCCTGAATGCCTGCAGACCTTAGAACTCTTAAGCATTTAATGAAGTGTGGTTTCCAACACAGCGTTCATTATTTTCTGTTTTGATAAGAGTGTTCTGGGAGCACGACAAGGTCTTGTGCTTCTCACAGATTCCCCATGCCATCCATCAGACGAATGGATTCAGGAGCCACTCTGGGTAGGCAGTTCTCCAATGGGCTCCTCTAGCACCCTATACTTACTCCTTTCTCAGTACCTTCCACACTATACTGTGATATTATAGATGCTTGTCTCTCTCTACCACTAAATGTGAGCTCTAGAAGCCTGACATCAGGTCTAGGATGCACTTATATTCCTATCACATAGTATGAAATAAAAGCTCAATGGATACTTTTGAAATGAATATAAGTAAGAGAAGAAATAAATGAATGCATTCCAGAAGTTCAATAACTACTTGTTGATCAATTAGTTGACTCTAGAGAAAGTAAGCAGAAGAGGATCCCTTTTCCTCTGTACTTAATGGAAGTTGAAGATAAGAGATAACTAGATAATCCATAGTAAGCAAGAATTATAGTAAAAGAGAGAAATGAGGAACAAAAACAACCAAAGACATGTTAAGCCCTGTTAATACCCAAAATATAAGATCAGTTTTGCAAGCACGCCAGACTCTATCTAGTGCACAATTGAACACAGTCTTTATTCTCATTCCCCAGGGAACTCAATTCCAGCACTTTAAAGGGAAACCCACTTTCTCATCCTCATTTCATCTGATGGGATTAGGCTGGAAATGTATTTTGGCAGAGACTGATAGCCCCACCCTCTACCCCATCACCATGCCCAGCCAAAGATAACACTTCCTTCCCTTGAAGCTAAGTATGGTCAGATAACTAGGCTCTGGTGATGGGGTGTAAGCAGAAGTAGAGCAATGATTTCTGAAAAATTTTCTCAAAAGCAAAGAAGCATTACTCCTCTTCCTTTCTTTCCCTTTCCCAGAGACTGTAATATGGGGGAGGGCAGAGCGACGGCATGGAAGAGACTGCAGCTCTGGCACCATCAGGGGACATACCAGAGAGATGTTTTTGTTGCTGTTTTACAGGATCTTTCCTTACAGCAACCTAGCTGCTATCTTAACTAATACTTGTTCTTTATGCAAGAAGCCAGCCCCTACCTTGTATGTGATCAAAGCTCCCTGAGAGTACTGGAGAAGAGATGAGGAAGAAAACTCACCTTTATAAAGTGCCTACTATGCAACAGACACTATGTTCAATGACAACCCTAGAAAGTACTTATCTTGTTCCTGGTTTTAGAAATGATGGCACTGAAGTTCAGAGAGGTCAATTAACTTGCACCAGGTCACACAGCCAGAACATGGAGGGGCCCAGGTCTGTTCAATTCCAAAGTTCATACTCTTTACACTTTACAGAAGAATAGCAATAAAATTTATTAAGGGTTTATTAGGAGTTAAGAACTGTGCTGAGCACTATACATGAAATCTCTCATTTAATTTTCACAGCTATTTGAATTGGTACTACTATTGCAATTATTTTACAGATGAGAAAAGTGGGGCTTAGAATTATTAAATAACTTTCTCAAGGTCACAAAGTTAGTAAGAAACAGTTCACAATTTATCAGGACCTTGCCTTTTCCATCTTCTAGAGACCACCTCATTCCTTGTCTTGTGATCCCCTTCCTCTACACGTAAAGCCAGCAGCATTGCATCTTTGTAACAACTCTTTTGTCGTTACATCTCCCTCTGACTTTCTTTTTCTGCCTTCTTCTTCCACTTTTAATGGACCTTGTGTTTACATGGGCCCAACCAGATAATTCAGGATAATCTCCCTATTTTAAAGTCAGCCAATTAGCAAGCTTAATTCCATCTGCAATCCTAATTCCCCTCTTCCATGTAACCTAACATAGTCACAAGTTCTGGAGATTAGGGTGAGGGCGACTTTAGAGAGCCATTTTTCTGCCAACCACAGGAATTTACCCCAAAATGAATGACCATAATTTATAAGTGAATTTAGCAAGTCATGGAAAACAAGATCAGTATATAAAAATTTGTTACATGTCTATAGATAGAGATCAGCAAACTATGGCCCATGGTTGGCTACCAGCTTTTGTAAATAAAGTTTTAGTAGAACACAGCTACACCCATTCATTTGTATAGTCTCTATGGTTGCTTTTGTATTACAGCAGCAGAGTTGAGTAGATGTAACAAGAGACCATATGGATCACAAGCTTGAAATATTTATTATTTGGCCCTTTAAACAAAATTTTGCTGTAAAATAATATTTTTTAAAATTCCATTTCTAATAGCATCAAACAAATCTAACAAAAAACTCACAAGACCTCTACATTGAAAATTATAAAAAATTACTAGGAAAAATTAAAGAAGGCCTAAGTAAATGAGAGCTGTAAAAGAATTGTCATATGATCCAGCAATTCCACTGCTAGGTATATACCCAGAAGAACTGAAAGCAGAGATGCAAACAGACATTTGCACACTGATGTTCATAGTGGCATTATTCACAAATGCCAAAAGATGGAAGCAACCCAACTGCCATCAGCTGATGAATGGATAAACAAAATGTGATATGTATACACAATGGAATATTATTCAGCTGTAAGAAGGAATGAAGTCCTGATGTATGCAACAACATGGATGAACTCTCAGGACATTATGCTGAGTGAAATAAACCAGACACAAAAGAACAGATATTGTGTGATCTCACTGATAAGAACTAATTATAATAAACTCACAGAGTTAGAATCTAGAATATAGGTTACCAGGGGATAGAATGGGGTAGAGAAAGGGAAGCTGATGCTTAATTTAGGCAGAATTTCTATTTAGGTTGATTATAAATGTTTGGAAATGGATTGTGGTGATAGTAGTTCACTATTGAGAGTGCTATAAGCAGTGCTGAGTTTCGTTGGTGAATGTGGTTGAAAGGGGAAGTTTGGGGTCGTGTGTGTTACCATAAGGGGAGTTCGAAGATAAAACATGGGACTGAATAAAACAGTGAACTCTGTTGTGGATGATGGACTATGGTTAATAGAATAAATGCGAGAATGTTCTTTCATGAATTATAACAAATGTATGAAGTTATTACATGGTATTAATAATAGGATGGTATGTGGGAAAATACACCTAATGAAAACTATGGGCTGTAGTTAACAGTAATATTTTAATATTCTTTCATCAGTTGTAACAAAGGTACCAAACTAATGGAAAATGTCAACACTAAGGCTGTTTGTGGGAACATTGTGTTTTTTACATGACTCTTCTGTAAACCTACACCCTCTCTAATTAAAAAAAAACCAAATAATTTTTAAAACATTACACTAAGTGAAAGAAACCAGACACAAAGTACCACATATGCTATGATTTATATAAATCACATAAATTGTGTAAAATGTAAAATGTAAATATCAACAAATTTATAGAGACAGAATTAGATTAGTGGTTATGAAGGGCTGGAGAAGGATAGAGGGATTGAGAGGTGACTGGTAAGGAGAATGGGGTTTTTCTTTTTCGGAGTAATAAAAATGTTCTAAAATTAATTGTGATGAGTGCACAACTCTATACTAAACACCACTGATTGTACACTTTGGATGGATTGTATGCTATGTGACTGTATCTCAATAAAAATGTTTTTAAAAATGTTCTCAATTTGGAAGACTTCATATTGTTAAGATGTCAGTTATTACTCAAATGACCTATAGATTCAATGCTATTCCAGCTGAAATCCCAGGAAGTTTTTTGTTTTTTGTTTTTTGTTTTGGTAGAAATTAGCAAGCTGATTCTAAAATATATAGGGAAATAAAAAGGACCTAGAAGAGCCAAAACAATTTTGGAAATGTAGAACAAAGTTGGAGGAGCCACACTTCCTAATTTCAATGCTTGCTATAAACTATAGTAATTAAGACAGTATGATATTGGCCAAAGGATAGACAGATGAAAAGAATATAATAGAGGGTCTGTAAATAGACCTACATATATATAATCAATGATTTTCAATAATGATGCCAAGGTAATTCAATGGAGAAAGGCTAATCTTTTCCACAAATGGGGCCGGATTAATTGGATATCCAGTCTTGACCCCTGTCACACACCATACAAAAAAATTAATTTGAAATAGATCTGAAAAGGATTATAGACCTTAAAATAAAAAGCTAAATTATAAAACTCCTAGAAGCCACTCAAATTTGGGTTAGCAAAAGATTCTTAATAGGACACAGAAAAGTGCTAACCATAAAAGTAAAACATGATAAATTGACTTAAAATTTAAAACTTTTGTTCTTCAAAAGAGTCCATTAAGAATATTAAAGGCAAGCCACAGATGGAGAGAAAATACTTGTAATATATATATATCTGAGAAAGCTCTTGTTAGCCAGAATGCATAAAGAATTCTTATAACTTAATAAAAAGTCAAACAACCCAATATAAAAAATTGGCAAAGGCTTCAACAGGCACTTCACAAAAGAAGATACATTAAAAGGCAATAAGCATACAAGCAGATGCTCAACATTATTAGCCATCAGGAAAATGCAAATTAAAACCATGCTACACACAAGAACGACAAAAATTTAAAAGAATTACAATTCCAAACATTGACAAGAATGTGGGGCAACCAGGACTCTTGGACATTGGTAATGGACGGAAGGTAAAATAGTTCAACTTCTTTAAAAAATGTTTTTCAGTATCTTATAAAGTTAAGCATATACTTATCATGCCAGCAATTTCAATTCTAAGCATTTATCCAGGAGAAATAAGAACATTTGTTCATAAAAAGACTTGTACATGAATGTTCACATCAGCTTTATAATAACCAAACACAGAGGTGGTGTTAAAAGGACAAATGTCTATCAATAGGAGAAGGGATAAACATCTATGGCATATTTCTTCGATGAAATATTACTCAGCAATGAAAATGGACAGACTACTGATACTGCAACTTGGATGAATTTCACGGACATTAGGCTGAAAGAAGTCAGACACAAAAGACTACATTCTATATGGTTCCCTACATTTTTATTAAGTTTTAGAACAGGCAAAACTTATTTTTGATGCCAGAAATTAGAACAGCATTTACCTGATTTGGGTAGGTATGAAGATTGACTTCAAAGGGACATGAAGGAAAATTCTGGGATGTTGGAAATGTTCTATATCTGTGTGAGGTGGTGCTATACATGGGTGTATATAGGTGTCAAAAGTCATAAAAATGTACTTTTAAAATATTTGCTTTTTATTCTACATAAATTATACCCCAATAAAAAGGATTTTTAAAACTGCTGTGGGCATTCTTATTTTTGGTAAAGTTATTAGCAATGGTATATGCAAAGCTCAACCCTCTTGGATAACTATCTCTTCAGTTAGACTGGCAATGTCAGCTCTAAATTAGAGTCCACCTATGAACAGATCAATGCGCCAAGGCTCTGTAGGCCAGGCTATCAGTTTCATTCATGTAGGTGATGCTTTGCATGACTCCAGGGGCCCTGGAGAAGCCTCTATATTCTCCTCAGCCACTCAATAGTAATGGCAGTGAGTGCAAGAGTTATCTTTCTATTCGTGGATCAAACTGCAATTCCAGTTCCCCTTCAGTAAAGATGAGTACTTTTGCATAAGGCAACTTGGGTCTCTCACGCAAACCCATCCCTAGTGGATTCACTTCACTATCCCTCCAGATGCATCCAGATGTGATTGAGATTTTGTGTGTGAAGAGCTTCTGCAACCCCTGTGGGATCCCTGTTACGTAACATGTGTTCCAAAACAGAGACAGAAATTTTACTAACTCCAATGATGAACTAGAATGAACCTTAGTTTTAAGATTCAACTAATATTAATGAGCATCACCTGTCTGCCAGACACTGTATTAGAGGCATCTAAACTTATTTCATTTAATTCTACATTAATCCTTTAAGGAAGGCATTATTATCCTTATTTTATAGTTGAAGAAACTAATTCAGACTCTTTTTCCAAGCCACCCCACCACACTGCTTTTCAGGACTTTTTTTTCATTGTATATTTCCTTCTTTGAAGATGAGAAGAAATTTCTTTATTAAAGGTGCTTTTATATTAGGTGCAGTTGTGTGCACAGTGTCCTTTAACAAAGGAATTAAAGTCATATTTGATCTCCCACCTGTCATTCAAAGTTGTCTGATTCCCTACTATATGAAAATTCTGTACTAGTTACCCCAGGAATACAAAGCTGGTCACATATAAATCCTCTAGGGACATTTTGGAGAAGTTATTTATATCAGTGCTTAATTACAGTATCTCTCCTTCTCCCAACAAGCTTTCAACTCATTGGTTCTCAACCCTGATTACACATTAGAAAGATCTGGGGTCTTTTAAGAAAATACAGATATTCACACCCTACTCAATTCTACTCCCAAGCAGTACTCTAATTTGAGATCTTTTTTTCCCTCTTTTAAATGAAAGCATTTAGAAGTATAGGTTTCCCTCTCAGCATTGCCTTTGATGCATTCCAGATGTCTTGGTATGTTATATTTTCATTTTAACTTGCCTAAAGATATTTCCTAATTTCCCTCATGATTTCTTCTTTGACCCATTGTTTGTTTGAGTACCTTGTTTAATTTCCACATATTTGTGAATTTTCCATTTATATCTCTGTTATTGATTTCTTTCTATTATGTTCAGAGAAGATACACTGTATGATTTAAATAATTTTTAATTTATTGAGACTTGTTGTGTGACCTAACATACGATCTATCCTGAAGAATGATCCACGTACAATAGAGAAGAATGTATATTTTACTGCTGTTGGGTGAAGTATTCTATATATGCTTTTAGATCTAGTTGGTTTCAAGTATCATTCAATTCTCCTATTTCCTTATTGATTTTCTGTGTAGACGTTCTATGCATTATTGAAACTGGTATATTAAAGTCTCCCACTATTCAATACAGAACTGTCTATTTTGTCCTTCAGATCTGTCAATATATGCTTCATATATTTTGGGGCTCTACTATTAGGTGCATATATATTTATGATTGTTATGTTTTCTTGTTGAATTGACCCCTTTATCAGTACGTAATGGCCTTCTTTAGCCCTCATAATTGTTTTTGACTTAAAGACTATTTTATCTGATTTTAATATAGCCTCCCCAGTTCTCTTTTGGTTACTATTTGCATGGTATATATTTTTCCATTCTTTCATTTTCATCCTGTTTATGTCATTGAATCTAAGGTGTGGCTCTCGTAAACAGCATGTAGTTGGGTCATGCTTTTTTTTCCATTCTGCCAATCTGCCTTTAGACTGGAAAGTTTAATCCATTTACAATTAAAATTACTACTGATAATGCAGGACTTTCTTCTGCCATTTTGCTATTTGGTTTTACCTTTCTCTGAATCTTTTTCTTATATACCTTTTTCTGAATCTCAGTTCTTCCATTAATGCCTACTTTTATATTTATTTTATTTTTTGTGCTGTTCTATATTGAACATCTCATTTCTATCTGGATATATTTTTCCTTGTGGTTATGATGGGTAACCATGGGGTTAAAATTTAAAATCCTAAACATATAATAATATTTGGTTTGATACCAATTTATCCTCAATAGCATGCGCATATAGTTTTCCTATATCCCTCTGAACCCGCACCATTTTTTGTAATTGTTACCACTTATATTTTTGTACAGTGTATGTCCAAAAACCTAGATTTATCATTACTGTATGCATTTGCATTTTAGCACCTGTTGGAAGTAAGAAGTGCAGTTACATACCCAAAACTACAATTCAATAATACTGGCATTCATAATTACCCAAATGTTTACCTTTGCTTCAATTCTTTATTTCTTTATGCTGCTTTGAACTACTGTCTAGCCTCCTTTCTTTGCAGTCTTAAGAACTCCCTTTATCATTGCTTGGAGAGCAGGCCTGGTGGTGACGAAGTCTCACAGCTTTTGTTTACCTGAGAATGTCTTAATCTTGCCCTCATTTTTGGAAGAAAATATCACCAGACATAAAATTCTTGGTTCACAATTGTTTTCTCTCAGCATTTTAAGTATTTCAACCCACTACCTCCTTGACTCCATGGTTTCCGATAAGAAATTGGCACTTAATCTATTTGGGACCCATTTATACATAACACATTGCCCTTCTCTTGCAGCTTTCAGAAGGTTCTCCTTGTCCTTTGCATTTGACTCTTTGACCACCATGTATCTGGACATTCTTCTCTTCAAGTTTATCCTTTTTTGGCATTTGTTGGGATTCTGGATGTGCATATTTATGTCTTCTGCCAAGTTTGGGAAGTTTTCTGTCATGAAGTATTTTACTATTCCTTCTGCTCCTTTCTCTCCTCCTCCTTCTGGGACTCCCCTAATATGTATATTGGTACACTTGATGGTATTTTCCTTCATCTCCTTGAGTATGTTGAGGATTGTTTTTTTAAAGTCTTTATCTGGAATGCTCACAGTCTGTTTTTTTGTTATTGTTAATATTTTCTGGATTTTTATCCTCTCCCTTTGGATGGACCATTGTTTCCTATTTCTTTATTTGTCTTGTAATCTTTTGTTGCACAGTATACATTTTAATATTTAAAAATGTTAACCCTGGGAGTTAATACCTGAGCTGTTTCTAGAGTTTGTATCCAGCTGGTGATATGACAGAGATTTTGAGTGTCAGGTGCTAATAAAACTAAACAAACCAATGCAAAAACATTCACAGCCTTTGCACGTTGGCTGTGTTGGCTGGTGCTCTTCTTCAGCATTCAGCCTTCCTATCAAGAAGGTCAGCACAAGGTAAATGCAAAGTACAGGGTCCTCTCTAACTTTTCTGGGCCTGTTTCTTGTTCTGGGCTTATGTTCCTAGGGGTCTTAAGAGTTCCCCTGCTTACAGGAATTTGAATGTCCCTTCTATTCTCCAGAAAACAGCCCTTCTCCCTTTCCTGGGTACTCCGTTGCAGGACTTAAAGCAGGTAAGCCTTTGCCTCAGGTTGCCCAACTCAATTATTTCTTATATGCTTTCACTGTCTTGAGCTGCTTTTGCCTGGAGGCAAATTCTGGAGGGGAGGGCAAGCAGGAGAGGCTATTCCCAGGTCAGTCTTTCCCAGCTGGAAGGAGACAAGGGGCTCACAAAGAGATCCCTGGCCAGCTCCACACTGCCCTGAGGAGGGGGTAAGTGAGGGGTTGACTAGGTGCCAGGTATTTCTCCTGTGGCTCTTTAAAGCTACATTTTCTTGATGCAGCCCTTGCCCAGTGAATGCAGCCCCTAATGGCTGCCCTCCAAGCCAGGTCCCCTGTGATCTAAAATAGCTGATCAAAAGCAGCCATCAGTGATCAGACCACACACCCCTGGATCTTGGGGAACTAGGTCTTTATATCCCACCCCGGTACCAGCAAAATGTGTACCTCATAGGATTGACATGTGGCTTGAGATAACATATGTAAAGTGTTTAGTATGAGGTAAACATGCAACGAATGGTGGTAATTATTATGAAAGTCATACATCTAGTAAGGAGCAATGCTTGAATTCTTTCTTTTTTCTGACACTAACACTGGTAAATTTCCACTCTCTTGTCTTGAATAATCCCTGGATTAAAGAAAAAGTAATAAGCATCAATTACCTTCAGGTTGAGCTTGAGGCTAGACAAGAAACTAGTATATGCAAATACTGGAGAAGATACAAAGTACACTGCTGACTAGCATTTTGAAAATACCACCCCAAACTGGTCAAAGCCTCGCCTTTTTTTGCTATTTTCCTGATTAATAGACTTAAAACACCAAGGGAATCTTTAACTCACAGAAGAGTATGAAGGGAGTCTCCCTGATGCACTTAAATGAGTTAACAGCCTTTCCAGTACTTTCTATCTATCTCGGACACAATAGACACCTAGCATGTGTTACCTCCTATTATAATTTTCCTCTTGCTACAACTCCATTTCCCAGGGGAAAGTTGTAGCAAGTAGCCTGAGAGCCCTGATCATATCTTTTTCCTGCTGATATACCTTGTGTTTGGCAAATGGTCCAGTGTAGGCAGGAAGATATGGTGGTTGATTATGATGGGTAAGGGAGGGGGGATTTATATGAGATTATTTTCAAGGTTCCAACAACCTCAAAATAGATCTGCCATTCTGTACTGCAAATCTGTAGAAAGAAAATGCTGAAACACTTTTTTTTTTTTTAAATAAAGCTCAATGGATTTTTTTGTTATTATCACCACAACAAAACCTCATTGTAGAAATTTTGGAAAATACAGAAAAGTAGAGAAATTTAAAAAGAAAAAGTCATCCAGGTTTCTATGCTCAAAGTCAACCATATTTTGATGCTTTTTCTTCAGGTGCCAAATCTCTATGTCCCTGTGCAGGTTTGAATGTATTATGTCCCCCAAACACCATTATCTCTGATATAATCTTGTGTGGGCAGGCCTATCAGTTTTAATTAGATTGTAATTCTTTGAGTGTTTCATGGAATGTGCCCCACCCAACTGTGGGTGACGACTCTGATTGGATAATTTCCATGGAGTTGTAACCCACCCATTCAGGGTGGGTCTAAATTCAATCACTGGAGCCATATAAATGAGCTGACAAACAGAAGGAACTCAGTGTAGCTGTGAGTGACATTTTGAAGAGGAGCTACAGCCAAGAGGGACACTTTGAAGAAAGCACAGGAGCTGCAGACGAGAGATAGTTTGAGGGTAGCTGTTGAAAGCAGACTTTTGCTCCAGAGAAGCTAAGAGAGGACAAATATCCTAAGTGCAACTAAGAGTGACATTTTTGAGGAACTGTAGCCTAGAGAGGAATGTCCTGGGAGAGAGCCATTTTGAAACCAGAACTTGGGAGCAAACGCCAGCCACGTTCCTTCCCACCTAACAGAGGTTTTCCAGACACTATTGGCCATCCTCCAGTGAAGGTACCCAATTGCTGATGTGTTTCCTTGGACACTTTATGGCCTTAAGACTGTAACTGTGTAACCAAATAAACCCCCTTTTATAAAAGCCAAGCCATCTCTGGTGTTTTGCATTCCGGCAGCATTAGCAAACTAGAACAGTCCCCCTCTCTGTTCCTTCTTTTCTCCTCCTTTGGTCACATACCTAAGCCTTCATGCCATCCTCATGTTCCTTACATGCGGTGGCACAGTACAGAAACCTACCTTCCAGAGCTACCCATACACAAGACTTCTCATAACCCTTTCACTCCATAAAAATTCAGTCTGCCCTGTGCTCCCTCTCCTGGGGTTGCCACCTTCTGCCTAAGCTACTCTGGTAACATACCTGCTTACAGTTGATCACTATATTCCACAGAGGCCTTATTACTTCCACAAGAAAAATCAGAGGAGAGCCAATCAAGTAGCTCAATGCAAGATCCACTTATTGGAGATAAGTCTATCAAAGGCATTCAACAAACATATACTAAGCACAAATGGCAGTAGCATCATGGCAGGAAGAGCAAGGATGGACAGATCTAGATTCAAATCCAACCACTCACTCACAGGCCACAATTTAACCTCTCTGGGCCTCTATGAGTAGTTGTGCCAGCTTCATAAGCTTGCCATGAGTCTTGAATGAACAACAAGAATAAAATGCATGGTCCATAAGTATCCCTTAGAAAGATTAGTGTAAAGTACTGTGGGATTTAAGAAAAAAAAGAATCAGACATGATTTGTGTCCTCATGGAGCTTACTATCTATGAAAATAAATAAGACATACATGCAAGTAACCATAATACACAATTTTGTGAACTATTATTAAGAACTGTGTACATATACCCATTTTACAGATGAGGGAAGTGAAGTTTAGAGAAGGGAAGTGACTTGACCAAGGTTAAGTAGGAAATTGAAAAGTGAAGATTTGAACCCATCTGCCTAACTACACACTGTGCTAACACAACATAGGCTCTTGCTTTTCAACCTATTTATAAGACTCCAGCAAACATCCTCTCCCTGAAGCAGACCATGGATATCATTGTTAAATTTTGACTAAAATTTAGACAATGAGCTATCACAGGAAGTGATGGGGATCGGAGCAGAAGATCTAGGAACATAAATTTAGATTTTTGACCCCCTTTTCAAATGTGGCATCCAGTCACAGAGAAATACTCTGAAGAATTTAATCATATGACCTAAAACTGTCACATTACTGGTTTGCACAGTCTCTTACATTCTTGGTACTGGTATGTTTTATAAATCCTATAGTTATCTTGTCAATATAATTATACTGCACTGTATTTTCCCAATGTTAAAAATGTTAATTTATTCAATGTAAATATTTTTAAAGATACCATAATTTTTAACCCTCTTTTGAAGCTTCTTTATTTTCATATTGATAGCTTTAAAAAAATGGAAAATGCTACACTTCTCTCCACCAATACTCTGATTTTCCTCAAGGCCCAAGCAGGAAAGAGATCACACCCTTCGCATCGGAAGCCCTTAATTTTTTCATACAGCCCATGCACCTTCACAACACTGCACCCTGAAAAAGAGGAGTGGAGACCTCTAGGCCCAGGGAATTTCTACCATAACAGACTTGCTATCACCACCAGGTGGCCATCCAGGAGCTGCTGATGCCAGGTCACCGGCTGAGAACTCAGGGCTGCCGAGCTCCAGGAGAGAACCACACAGTTACAACAGAAGTCACATAGCTGCCTTGTTCTTTCAATCAGAAATCCCTTCTAACACCAGTCTGAACACTCCGACCAGGCTCGCTTCGCTCATCAGGCCTTCCATGTTGCATTTCTTTAAAACTAATCTTTTCAAAAAGAAGATTGTGAAATATTTTATACATTCAACACAGAATATAAAATACACCAAAAGATGAGTAACAATAAGACAAACACCCGTATACCGATTACTCAGTTTAATAATAAAACACAACAAAGACCTTTAGAAAATGTGCGTCTTACCTCTTGGGTCTGCCTTGCTTGCCCACAGAGAGAACCCTTATCTTGATTTGGGTGTCAGTCCCTTGCTTTTCTTTATAATATAATCAATGATGTATATATCCTTGAAAAGTTATTTTTAACTTTTCTCTGTTTCTAAGCTTTACGTAAAGGAAATCATGATGTATATTTCTTTTATGATTTCTTTTGCGCAATATTATGTTTTTGAAATTCATCTATGTCAATGCATGTGCCATAGTTTACTCATTTTTCACTAATGTATATAATATTATGCCACAGTTTATGCATCTGTTCTCCCTCTGAGGGACCTGTGGGTTGTGCCCTATTTTTTGCCACTATAAAAAAGCTGCTATGATCATTTTTATACATCTCCTGTTAAACGTACACAATTTTCTTTACCTTACTAGGCAATACCCAGCTCTTCCCTAAAGTGATTCGACCTATTTATGCCTCCTACCAAAACTGTATAAGAGAAAAGGAGTCCAGACTTCAATTAGAGATAAGAATGAAGCAGATCTAGTTAGGACTAGGGCAAATCGGGCCAAAGGGTAAAGGATGATACTGACTGTGTTTTAAAACTTCAGCTTCCATGTGAGACCAAGGAAAGAGATGTTTATGTGGTGCAGGATCTATATTTCCTAAACAATTTAACTCATACAGTTTGTTCAAATACCCTAATTACATGGAACTTTGAATAGCAAGTGAGAATTGGTAGGTTTGTACAGGTGAGTGTGAAATAGCGACACATCCCAAAGTAATTTGGACAGAGAATAAAAACATATATGCAGGGCCCCCCCTTGAGGAGCGGGGGCAAAACACAGAAGTGTTGGGCTTCCTCACCTGGATTGTTGCTGATGTTCTCACAAACATTGAGGACTGGCAGTTTGATGTGCTGAGCCCTCTACCATGGAGCTTGCCCTTATGCAGCTCATTACTGCAAAGGAGAGGCTAAACCTGCTTATAATTGTGCCTAAGGGTCTCCCCTGAGTGCCTCTTTGTTGCTCAGATGTGGCCCTCTCTCTCTAGCTAAGACAACTCAGCAGGTGAACTCACTGCCCTCCCCCCTACGTGGGACCTGACTCCCAGGGGTGTCATCTCCCTGACAACACAGGATATGACTCCTGAGGATGAATCTGGACCCAACATCATGGGATTGAGACCACCTTCTTGAACAAAATGGGCATGTGAAATGAGAGAAAATAGTTTCAATGGCTGAGAGATTCCAAATGGCGTCGAGAGGTTACTGTGGTGGGCATTCTTACGCACTATATAGATAACCATTTTTAGGTTTTAATGTATTGGAATACCTAGAAGTAAATACCTGAAATTGTTGAACTGCAACTCAGTGGTTTTGACTCTTGAAGACGATTGTATAACAATGTAGCTTACAAGGGGTGACAGTGTGATTATGAAAGCCTTGTGGATCACACTCCCTTTATCCAGTGTATGGATGGATGAGTAGGAAAATAGGGACAAAAACTAAATGAAAAATAGGGTGTGGGAGGATAATTTGGATGTTCTTTTTTACTGTTATTTTTTATTCTTATTTTTACTTTTTCTGGTATAAGGAAAATGTTCAAAAAAAATAGATTGGGGTGATGAATGCACAACTATATAATGGCACTGTGAACAGGTGATTGTTGGATGATTACATGATATGTGAATATTTCTCAATCAAACTGAATTAAAAAAAAACTGTATGAGGGCCTGTTGCCAATATCCTTATTGCCTCTTAGTATGCCCTGAGTTTCTAATTTTTGTCAAATGGTGGATGTGAAAACCTATCTTTCTGTGTTTTCAATTTGTAATATCTTGATTAGGTTGAGCCTCTCTTCATATTTATGGAAACATTTGTATTTCATCTCCCGAGAAAGCCTTGTCATGCGTTTTACCCATTTTTCTCCTATGACTTGTAGAAGTTCTTTTCTGGATATTAAGCCTTTGTCAGTTAATTACCCTTAAGCTTCCTACTTCCACTAATTTATTGATGGCAGTCAACCAACAAGACTAACTTCTGTAGAAACATTCACCATACCTACCTACCTCATCACCTCTACATTCTTTTCAGAATCCAGCAAGTAAAATTTTAAAAATACATTTGAGGGCACAATTGAACACAGTTTTCCTTTTTTCCTCACTCCCAAGTTAGAGAAAGTGGCGGAAATGGGTGAGTCTTTAAGGATTAGAAGTTTTCAACAAAATCTTAGAAGAGGAATTTTGCTCATCCACCACTTGTCTTTATCTTTTTGGTCTGGGAACCCAAACACGCATATATTTTATGTTCATGCACATCCCTAATTCCTAATTACACTAGCTTTGAGGTTTAGGCAGAAACAGAGGGTATTGAGGGTGGAAGGGGGAGGAAGTGGAGCTGGAGGCAAGGAGCTTTACTGGTGTTGCCTCTGTCAATAGGGGGTATCATATTTTTAGGAAGAGGATAAAGAAGTACATTCATAACTGGTTTCAGTTACTTTCGTTACAGAGGGGATATTCATGCCTAGAACAGCTTTCATGAATTTATTTGTCAATTGACATAAATTAAAACCAGTCCAAACTTCATTCCATCTCTTGTTGTTTTCATCATAGATTTTTCCTTGCCTTCTCCCCCTTCTCACTACTCCACCCTAACCCCTCTCTCCTCTTATGTCTTTAAAAATAATTTTGTTTTGTCCACATTTTCTGCTTTCTCAGGAAGTATTTTCTCAATGCTTTGGTTCCTTTTCTGCCCGAGGGAACATTTTCTTCTCTCCCTCATTCTAATCCTCTCAATTATCTAAGCCCCTGCCCAGAATCCCTAATAAACATTCTGAAAAAGGGAGAGGCCTCAGTCTTGCTGATTGAGTGTCTATTTATTTATTTATTTATTTATTTATTTATTTGAGACCAGGAAACGTCAATTTAAGTCTGATTTTTTTCTTTAAAAAAAAAAAAACAAACATCTTTTTTATAAAATTAAGGCAATCACATACATTTTTTTTTTTTTTTGGTCAATTTCAACCATAGCTGAAAAGACTCCCTGAAAATCATAAAAATTCCTGAGCACAAAAACTTATCCTACTCTGGCAAAGTCAACTGCAATGACATAAGAAATGAAGAATTGTGTCCTCATTAAGCCCCAGGTCCAAACCCACTTCTTGTCTCTTCCCAGGGGAAGGACCCCTCTCTGAGCCTGAGTCTCTTCCTCCGTAAAATATTTAATGTGCAGATGTGTTTGGGAATTTTCAATTAGATACCGTAAGAAAAGACTTAGCTCGTTGTTTTAGTTAGGGTTCTAACTTAAGATACAGGAAATTAAGTAGCAGGATGACGGGAGCTTACAGATGCCCTGGAAGGCTAGGGAATGTGCATGCAAGGAGAACTAAACACCCTGCTCTGGAGGGTGAGGAAGTAGAAACTACAGAAGCCCCAGGGAGCAGGCATGGGAATGAATCAACTACAGCCATTTTTAGTCCCATGGCAGTTCCTTAATTAGAGGAGAGACCGTCACCCTATTAACAGCCAAATTTCTTCCCCAACCAGATAGCTAATTTCTCAGAGAAAATGGGGATTTTCTTAGGAAGGGGAAGGGAATGCTATATGGCCAAAAATCAAGAAATTCCATTTCTTGAATCTTTTGGTTTTGCTTAAAATTTCCAAAATATAATCCCTAGGATGATATTCAAGAGAGTTTCCCACTTCGTGTGAAATATCAGTGCTCTACCCAGAATGACCCTGTTCTTCTCTGTCTGCCCAAACCTTACCATCCCTTAAGGTTCAATGAAAGCATTACCTCCCCTTTACTTATTCTAATTTATTCTAATGTTCCAAACTGAATGGCTTCCTCTCTTGGAGCACCTCCACCCCACACTCACCCCAATACTTGGCACATTTATGGCGCAACCCTGGCTATTTGTGTGTCTGTATGTGTGTGTGTGTAAATGAAACAAATGCTTTACAGAACACACTTAGCCTCACTATGTGTGATGTGTTGACATTTTTTTCTACTTTACCTCATTTCTTAAAATGCCCATTGATATTTAATACACTTCACAATCCACTAATGAGTTATAACATTCTGTTTAAAAAGCATTGGTCTTGAAGTTGAACAGAAGTTGGAGGAACCATTTTCAAGACCTGGCTTTGCCACTCATTAGATGTGTGGCCTTGAGCAAGTCACTTCACCTCTCTGCGTGTCAGATTCTGTCAAACGGAAATAATAATAAAGCACTTCTTTTACACAAAATTGCTGTGAAATGATAGATAGAAGGTATGTAATCCAATGCCAGGAACATCATAATCCTAGCTATTATTAATATTTAATACTCAATAACTAATTTGATGACCAAGAGAGTTGGGATCAAAGAATAGGGGTCTGTGAAATGGGAAGAAAAAGAAAAGCATAAGCCCAAATATGGTCATTTAGTATCACTCTTCAAATGGACATGATCTTACAAGACTCTGTTGACTATCAATACTACCTGGTTATGCTGGTGCAAGAATGTCAAAGCTCTAGATTACATAAAGCCTTCTTTTTGGCAGATTATCCAAATGGTTCTCTTTCTTGGACTTGCCTTTAGCAAGGGCAGAAATAGACCAGGAAGTTGGATTTTTCATTCAGGTTATAAGTCTCTTCGCTGATCTATTATCTTTGGTTCCACTTTTCCTACCCATATGGCCCAGTCATGTTTCCCTTACTAATTCCAATTTTCATTGTTGGTTTCATTGTCAACACAGTTCCTCAAACCAGAATGTTGGCCTCTGTGCTGGTCTGGATATATTATGTCCCCCAAAACACCATGTTCTTTAATGCAGCCTTGTGGGGGTAGACGTATTAGTATTCATTAGGTTGGAATCTATTGATTATTTCCATGGAGATGTGACTCTATCAACTGTGGGTGAGATCTTTGATTAGATAATTTCCATATAGGTGTTACCCCACCCATTCAGGGTGGGTCTTAATTAAATCACTGGAGTCCTATAAAAGAGTTCACAGACAGAAGGAGCTCAGAGCGGCTGAGAGTGACATTTTAGAGAGCAGCTGAGGGAAATACTTTGAAGATGGCCACTGAAAGCAGACTTTTGCTGACACTTTGGAAATGCTAAATGCAGTTTGCTTCAGAGAAGCTAAGAGGGGACAAAACACCCCAAGAGCAACAGTTTCAAGAATGCACAGGAGCTGAAAGAGGAGCCGGAACACAACCTGGGATCAGCAGACACCAGCCATGTGCCTTCTAAGTTAACAGAGTTTTTCCGGATGCCATTAGCTTTCCTTCAGTGAAGGTATACTTGTGTTGAAGCCTTCATTTGGACATTTTCATGGCCTTCAGACTATTAAATTTGTAACCAAATAAACCCCCTTTATAAAAGCCAATCCATTTCTGGTATTTTGCATAACGGCAGCGTTAGCAAACCGGAACAGCCTCATACTTCAACAACCCCAACCTCTACCCTCAGCAAGCAATCCTGCCAATTCTACATCCAAAACCATCCTTGTCTCTCTATTTTCCTCAACCCTCTTTTGGACTGTAATAATCTCCTAAATGATCACCCTGACTTTCTCCACCACCCCAAAATCATCTTCCACTGTGTTCCCTAAGTCATCTTTATAAAATATATATAACTTTTCATGGACTGTCCATGACCTCTATTTCTGCCACCAAGCTGGGCTTATACACTATTCTTGGTTCCCTGGGGCCTGCAGGGTAATCTCCAAACACCTTAGTGTTGCATTTGAGGCTCTCCACAGGTTAACCCTGCCTGGTTTTCTGTCTTCATTTCCTGCCACCCAAGCACCTTCAGATTCTTCCCACTACCTGTCATTCAAAAGACAAATCACAGTCTCAAGTCTCCATGACCTTTTACATGCTGGTCCCTCAACCTAGAAGTCTCATGCTCCTTTTTCTGTATGGAAACCTCTGATTCATCATTCATGTCTTGGTTCATCCATCCATTCATTTAACACAAATGCTCAAAAATCCTTCTCTGCAAAGATGAAGAAAGAGAGTTCTCACCGCCAAGGAACTCTGCCTAATGGAGGAACATGGCACCTTGGACAGAATGAGTCACTCTCTTCCCCAAACTCTCCAAATACTTTGAACATAACTTTAGCAAGCCTTTATTACCTTATAGCATAGCCTTATGCCTGTGTGACTATGTCCCACATCAGATAGTGAACACCTCAAGAACAGAGAGTATCTCTTATATTCTCATCATTACAGAACCTACCCCAGAACCTGAAACTCTGAAAATAACATCTGCTACAAGAATGAAAGAATAAACCACGTGTGATGGTTTGATTCATGTGTCAACTTGGCTAGATAATGGTACTCAGGTGTCTGGCCAAGCAAGCACTGGCCTAACCATTACTGCAAGGACATTTGTGGCTGGTTAATAAACCAGAAGGCTGGTTTATTAAGTCATCAGCTGGCCACAGCTGTGACTGATTACATCAACGAAGGCCATGTCTTCCAAAATGAGAGAATGCAGTCAGCTGGATTTAATCCAATCAGTTGAAGACTTTTAAGTGAGACAGACAGAGGACCTTCACTTCTTCAGCTGACCAGCGAAGCATTTCCTGAGGAGTTAGTCGAAGTTGCCAGTTCGTTGCCTGAGAAGTTCATCGAACACATTCATTGGAGTTGCCCGTCTGCTGCCTGCCCTATGGAATCTGGACTCATGCATACTCACAGTTGCGTGAGACACTTTTATAAATCTTATATTTATAGATATCTCTTGTTGATTCTGTTTCCCTAGAAAACCCTAACTGATACACCATGTAAAACAGAATAGTGTGATTTCAGATTGCTCCAGGGCCAGGTCAGCTGTTTACATTCTTTACCATGAAAGAAAGAGTAGAAAAGGCAGGGGATTCATAGTTTTGCAAATATTTACATACTATATTCCATATAATATTTTTTTTTCTCCCCTCTGTCCAGTGCTTAGTTCTTAGGATTACAGAGGGGCTGGTGGGGAAAGAGAGCTCATCTTCAAATGCTGCCAGATTAGAGATTCAGGCCCAGGGAGACACATTAGCCTAAAACTTATTACAGGATCCTATGTCTTAAAAGATAGCTAAGACTCATGCAAATAGGGACCGTCTAGAATTCCTACTACTGTTACTAAAGATAATAATGTTAATTTCATCTCAACAGGAGATTTTGATCTCCAAACTAGAAGTAATTATAATTTACTTGACTATTGGGCTATGTTACTCTAATATGTTAATACCAGATTAATGGGAACAACATTCAAGACATTGTCTGGAATTTTCAAATGTCTTTTTCCTCCAGGACCTCAAAATATATTTTAGTGTCTCCTTTTTAAAAAGTAATATTTCCATTGTTTCTTCACTTGCAATTCCAAGCTTCTTCCAACCTGAAGCTGCAGTGGAAAAATCCTTTCCCTTTGAATTTAAACCTTTAGACTTCAGCCATACACCTTTTGTCACTTTCAAGGCAACACAATTCTCCTGTGTGCAACTCTGAAAACAGTTAATAATCATGTGCCAGGAATATTTTATTTCTTAAATATTTACAAAGCTCCTACTATATGGCAAACATTATATTAGGCATTCTAGATACTACAGTGAACAAATGAGGTACCTACTCTCAAGGAACTTAAATCACAGAGAAGGAACAGTAAACAAATAAACGCAGTAGATAGCTTCAGAATGTGCTCAGCATTATGAGGAAAATACAACAGGGTGATGTGATGGAGAATGAAAGGAAGAGAGGGGGAGCTAGTTCAGTGTGGGTGGTCAGGAACGGCCTCTCTGAGGGGACCTGTGAGCTGAGATCCTGAATACAGGAAGGAGCTGGCTTGAGAAGGGCCCTCCAGGAAGAGGGAACTGCACATGCAAGGGCCAAAGGCAGAAACGGATTTGGCTGTTTAAAGAACAGCAGAAAAGCCTAGACTGTCAGAAGCAGAAGAAGAAAGGAAGAGAAGAAATACATTAGGTGAGAAAGGTAGGCATGGACAAATCCCATAGGGCCCGTCCGCCATGGTAAGGAGTTGAGATTTTCAGTGCATTGGGAAGCCAAGGGCAGGTTTCAAGCAAGGGAAGGACATGATCTAATTGGTGTTTCAAAAAGACCATTATTCTGACTTCTCTCTGGAGAATGCTTTGTGCGATGCAGAGCAGAAGCAGGGAGAGCAGTTAGGAGTCGGTTAGAGTAGATTCCAGGTGAGTGGAGATGTGGAAGCTGCAAGATGGGGAGAATTGCCCAGGTCTCTCCACACCCTGTCCCCTGACTCCCACTTTTGGCCCACCGTTGCCTTTTGGGCAACAAGAAGGATACCCAGCCAGCACATTTTCAGGGCCTGGCTCAACTTGTCTCCTCATAAAGGTGAGAGGGAAAGAGGTTCTGAGAGCATCCATGGCTAAAATATTAAAAAGCAAGGACAATAGCCTGGAGTTCTCCTCTTTTCTGGAATGTGAGCTCTGTTTACAAGTACACTGGTCCAGACACTTCCTGTTTATAAAAAGGGGTCCTGCAGTTCAAACAGAGCCTGCTTTTAAAGGGAGACAATATGTGCACCCTCACACACAATAGCTCTTGACCTGGCCATTATCCCATGTGAGGTGATCACCAAAGGTCACGGTATCATCCTACCTCTGAAAGCAGTTTGTTTAACTCATTATCAATGGTGAGCTCCAGACTGGGTACCTAGATTCTGAGTCCTTTTTACATTTCCCACTGCTCATCCTTGAGGACTAGCATGGGAACTGAACCAGAGGTGGATAAAGTAAACACAGAAGCCAAAGTAGACAAAGAATTTGTAGGGAAGAAAATGGACACCTGGGAAAATTGACGCCTTGGGAAACAAAACTCCTTCACACGTCAACTTCCTTAGGAAAGGCCTAAGGTCTTAAAGGAAGTTGTTTCACACAGATTCCCGGTTAAGAGGGAAAATATATCTTTGGTGTACTAAGAAGTCAAAGACCCAAAAAGTAAGATTCAGGAGCTTTCATCTGATAAGAGAAAGCTGAGAACTACAGAAGGCTTTTGATCATTCTTATTTATATGGGTATAATACATTTGGAAAGAAGAGAGGTAGAAAGCTGGAGGGCTGCAGTAGACTATTAAGAAAGCTCAGAGATACGCCAGTCTGGACAAGGGTCCTTCTAAATTTTTAAAATTTATAAGCAGATGACCAGGCAGCATGTGTGGGTCACTGGGCAAAAGAAGCAGTAATCAAAGAGCACTGAATGTGCAGGTTTAGCGTAGTAATAGAACAGAGTTTACCACCAGATTAATCTGACATACATAACTAATGGAATGCATAATCATGTCTGTGCTTTGGGGTAATTAGGCATAAATGGTAAACAGTTTACATAATTAAGTGTAATTGGTGTTACTTTTACATAACTGAACACACTTTAGCTTTTTTTCTCTCACTTTTAAGTTTTTCAGTATCCCTACTGCCATCAGTACTCACAGGAATTAGTGCCATCATGAAGCCCGACCCAAACCAATTAGCATTGGAGTGTTCAGTCTCCCTCTTCCCCCCACCCCCCCACCCCCAAAGTCTCTAAGGAGCCTCCTTTGTTAGCACAGTTATTTGGGGCTTTACCACGCAGAAGTGGGAAGGGGAGAAGAAAAACCAGGATGTAGGCTGGGGTGGAGAATTAGAGAAAAGTTTGCAGAGGGCATTGCAGAAATGCTATGTGAGGGAGTCAGATGATTGAGAAAAGAGGGATCCTTTTAGAAGTATAACTGTTGTCCATTGTGTGCATGGAAACATGCAAGTCAAACCTTAGTTATTTTGAAATTTCTTTTGATTGCTGAATATTTTTTTAAAACCATGGTATAGCTCTGACCCGGACCATGTGGATATTGCAATTATAATTCTTTTAATCACTAACATCATGAAACACTGATATACATATTCTGATATACAAGATGTTTGAGATTTAAAGGCTTCAAATCTCACTCCCTAATGGGTTGTATTCCATTTTCCCCAGTTCCCATAATATATCTCAGGACTGAGGTCCCTGCCTGCAACCCAATTCTACTCTGCTGGTCTCTGTCAATTGAGGGTTTTCTTTTTCATATACGTGGAAAGCTTTGTGTACAGAAAGTGCTATTTATACTTATTTAGTTATAATTCATTAAAATGATAAATACTTAAACCTAGAGATTTTTTTTAGATTCAATTTACAAATTTTGTTATTCTATTTGGAAATTTAGCAATTCTGTTTCAAAAGGAAAATATCACTTATAATTTCACATTTAACAGATTAAATCCCCCTAAAGTGTGAAACCCATTGACAAAGTACTTTTGACATTTTTGATGTGCAGTTGACCAGGCTACAGTCCCCCAATGAATCAGTCAGACATTAATCTAGGTGCTGTTTTGAAGGGATTTGGCAGATGTACCTAAAGTTCCTATTCAAGTAAGTAAGGGAGATTATCTTCCAGGTTTTCTTAAATACACAAAACTATTTACAAAATTAATCACATTCTAACCTTTTTCTAATTAAAACCCACAAATCTAATATAATTAAATATTGCAAATTAAAACCACAAAGCTAATATTCCAGTTTCCCTAAATGGTCAAATTTTCTCAATATTCCAAATGCCTAAAATATCAAACGCAAATAGATTGCGATAATTATTTTAATTTTTTTTCCTAAAAAACACAAATACATAAGACCTATAGGCTTAATTTTCTTCATTCTTTCTTTTTTTTTCTTCTTCTTCTTTTTTTTTTTTTTTTTTTGGTATACCTTGCCAAAGTTATAATGTTACTTATCCAACTCTTAAAGTTCATAAAAGTAAAACTAAATATGAAGTCAGGTAAGTAGCTTTATAACTCAGGCAAAGGATACAAACAACTGAAGAGTTGTATCTCAGCCTGCCTGAAACACATTCAAGAGTTTTTCATTTCACAAATGGAGAGAGTTTTCAAAGACAAATACTTATGCGAAGTATTTGAATGTGCATCTCAGTTAAACTTAAAAAGGTAAATACTGTTTGACTCTTTCCTGTTTTGACAGAGGCGAAACTGCCAAAAAGCTGGAGGTGCCGGGGATGATGAGAAGGGCGTGTCAGGAATGGGAAACTGGAGCAGAAAATGAGGCCCGAGTATAGGGAAAAGAGCCTCTGATAGACAAATACATGTGATAGCCTTCAAGAAAGCAATGATATCAGCTAGAGCTGAAGTGGTGGGAATAGAAAGCAAGAAGGATATTCAAGAAAGTTTCCAGTAGAAAAATTGGCCAACATTGCTGATGCCACAGGAAATTTCCAGTACAATTTGAGAAACAATGCTCCAGGTCAACTGACTGATTCCCAAACACTACCTATGACTCAACTTTAGAAGAAGTACATAGAACGAGGTTAAAGAATTATTTTTTTAAACAAGAATTTTCCAGAGTTATTTCCCTTTAAAAAAGAAACCAATTGAAGAAATACACTTCCAAGGGTGAGAAAGAGAGGCCTGGGCCATGGAAGTGACGAGAAGTGCAGTCTGAACATCTCCAGAAAATGAGGGGACAGGGGACTCCAAGAAAGGAAGAGAAGAGCCCTCATGTAGAATTCTAGTCTACTTTTGCACAAAGTTTAGAGAATGGAGATTTAGAAATTGGTAGGGACTACAGCAGCTTAAGATGTAAGAAAATTGGAGAAGAGAGAAAGGAAATTTTTCAGAAGTGTTATTAGAATCCCTTTAATTTTCTTTGAGAACTTCAAATAAAGCCCAGAACTATATTTTAACTTTTGCTCGCTGGACCATGTGTCTAACTGTACCAACATGCTGAGTCTGGACCACCAAGGAGTCTGGGATTTATTCAGATCACACATTTGGAAACCGATCCACTAAATTATTGTATGCAGAAGCAGAGAAATTCTTTTTGTTGCTTGCAAAAGTACAGATATCAGCTACTTTCCCAACAGAGTCCAAGGGGGTTCTCTCGTTTCTTTTATTCAGGGAAAAGAAACCCCCCTTGCCTTTTGTAGGTCTGTATATTTCACATGCACCACCACATTACATGCATTCCAAAGAAAATTCATAGTGCTGGTAGTACTGTCCATTTATTCTATAATTCATTCAGCAGGCATCTGTTAAAAAGCCACTACAAGCCCAGCACTGTGCTAGGTTCTGAGGTTAGGAAGACAAAACCTACACCCTACCTGCAAGAAATCTGCAGCCTGTTAAGCAAGACTGTGAATTGACTCTTCCATTGCTTTTGGACATTGATATAGTGACAAAAAAAAAAAAAGACTGAAGATCATAAATATTTCATTCTTAACTCAATAAATTCATGCCCAGAAATTTGACCTAAGAAAATAAGTTTTTTAAAAAAAATTCTAAAAATGAGAAACTTTGTAGTCAGATCACAGTCCAGGGCCTGTTTCTGCCACTTATTAGACCATTACTTTGCTTCTCTGGACCTGTGCTGTCTGTAATGTAAAGATAATGATTCTGCCACATGGGGTCATTGTAAGTATTAACTGAGATAACATATGGAGATAACATATGTTTATGACTGTGCCTGGATCATCGAAGGGGCTTAATAAATGATCATGTCTGCCCTTAAGTGAAAACCACAGAAGGGTTACAGCCACCTAGAAGTCTATAAACATGTGAATGAGGCTGAAAAATAATGTGCTCAAATTAAACAGTTTTGCTAAGATGAAATGATTATTGCAGTTTTATTTTGTTTTGTTTTCATTTTTTTTTATTAATTTCCTTGAATATCTTTCTGTAGATAAAACTTCTAACTCCAGATCCTAACTCATATTCACCTATTTCCTTGTGTTGGGGATGCTGAACAATGTGATTGCTTTTCTCCACTCCCCACCCTCAAAGGCAAGACACATTTTGAAATATTAAAAGGAAATACTAGGACCCCTTGATTCCCATTCATAATTGGGGTTGTGTATTCAGCAGCGCTACATTAGCCTCTCATTCATTAGCCACTCAATAAATATTTATGGAAGATCCACTATATGCCAGACTCTGGGTTGGGAGCTGGGTGTTCAGAGTGAAATGAGATGTGATTGCCCTCATGGAGTTTATTTCTGGTATTTATAGATAGATAAATGTATTCTTATAGAACAAGTACGTACTACCACAGAGTTATGCCAGTATTACCAGGGGGGCCTGGAAGAGAGCCTTCTAAATCCAACTGGTTGGGTTGGAGGGCTTCCTGGAGGAGGTGCTGCTTAAACAGAGTTTGAAGGATAAAGTTGCTGGATAAAAACAGAGGAGTCATGCCAAGAAAGAAAATATGCAAAGACAAAGAAACATTAAGAGTGAACACTGAACACCAGAAACAATCATTCTCCCCAACCTAAAATTTACATATTTTCTGCAGTTGTTCTTTAAATGAATTTAAACTAATTTTTAATTACCAATTTTTCCCACAAGAGAAGAAAGGAAGCCTGAATTCTGAGCTTGCCCCCAAATATCCACCACTCGACTCCCTGGTTGTGGCCTTTCTCCAAGGACCATAGATGAACAGCAATGATTCATTAAAGAAGGCAGGCAGACAACACTTTAAACATTTGTTTTCTTGGCTATCTCACATTTTGGCAGAAGATAGACTTCCTTGGAGGGACAAAAAGCCTGCACGTTTGTCCAGAATACACCTGCAAACTAAGAATAGCCTTTTCCCTCAGTGCTTTTTCACCTATCATGGACTTTTTCATCTCATCCAGGGTAAGAAGTGAGGGTGGGCAAGTATAGTGTGACTAACAAAAAAGAATGTGTTTTCTGCTAATTGTGGAGGATAATGCTCTCTGATCCATACACATTATAGTAAATGGAGTCCTGTCTCATCCAGGGCTTAGGTCTCAAGTTGGGACATGAATTATAAAATGAGTGTGGTCAAAAGTACTTTGAACATTCCATAAACCATGCATAAGGAATAACATGCATGTTTTGTATTGCCAGGAACCCATGGCTTCTATCCCTCTCTGTGTTTAATAAGAAATGGCAATCAAGGAGCTTTTTATTTCCCTTGGGTACCTTCACTCATTCTCTTACTCACTGCTCAACAAATATTTACACTATTTTTAGAGCTTACTATTTTTAAACAGTAACAAGATTTTTAAATGGTTAAAGAGATTTCCCCACAGCCTTGCGTGGTGAATGAAAGGCATCCATTGAAAGCGTAATGTATACAATAAATTTACTGCAGATTATTTTTCGGAAACTCGGTCTCATTTAGCACTGACAATGACTGAGTTTAAAAATGAGGGAACAGGGTCAGTAGCCAAGTTTTTAGCATGTCTCCCAAAACTAGTACAGATAGGAAGCAAGCCAGGGGGAGGAAGACCAAGACAGACCAGGAACTAGGAAGGAATGCGGTCCCAGCGGCCCCAGCCCTGAGTTACAGACAGTCATGCTTGCAGACATTGGTGTCTCAAGTCCACTCATCTGCAGCACCCCTCGGAGCGTAGGAAAATCAGACCCCTTTGTTAAACCTAGCTTCAATACCCTCTAATGAAGACAGCCCTCTTTATAGAATGGCCAAATTTTGTTTTTCAAAGATGGTCGGTAAACTAGACCCCATTTGGGATTTCTAAGATAGCTTGGGACTGTTCTCCAAATAATTCAGGCTCAATAAAACTACCAAGTATGCTTTGTCATTGAATTTTTTTTCAAATTTGGGTAATTTAATCCACATTGCTCATTCATAAAAATCTCCACAATGCAAGTTAAGATTTTTAAGAGCCACTTATTTTCCCAAGAGCTACTAGGGCTTACTTAATACTTTTATAGGAACTATTTTTAAATCAAATTTCACAGCAGGAGGTTTTCCTTTTCATACAAAACCTACAGCCTTAAATTTCAGGTTGGGTTTGAAAGCAGATTCCAAAATGTTTTGCCACTTACTTGTAGACTATTCTCAATTGATCTGAGATCAATCTTAGTGTATACTCCATCTCAGTTTTACATGGAACTTAATGTACCTTCTGGGGGGAAAGGAATACTAAAGAACACAAACAATATTAGTCAGATACTGTCATACAACACTTTCAGGAGTAAGCAACACTCCGTCTATCCCAGGAGCTCATGAAAAGATTCTAAATCTTCCTTGCGTAGAATTGTATCTTCCCAGGGAACTATGGTTTCTTTTAGAAAATTTTTTCAGTGTTCTCATTATTCTATTGCCCTGGACAGTTAACCCACTTCGTGCAGACAGGAGGTGACATGTCTGCCAGAAGAATCCTTGCCAACAGACGGGCCCCAGTTCTAACCTCAGAGAAGTCGTTTTGCTCCCAGGCAAAGGCCTTGTCAAGGATGCCAATTCTGAGGCTTGCCTTTCTTTTCTCCTTTTTTCAACATTATAGTCCACAAGATAAAATCTGCCTCAAGAACAGCATAGAAATCTGTTCTCACCTCTACTTCTCCCACCTCACGGTCACCCTCCACTTTCTTTGGTCTGAAACCAACTGTGTAAATGAATTCAGGTCTGCACTGCTAATTGCTACGGAAGCTGAGAACTCCGAGGCTGCAAATACGTCTTTGTTTTTCTTGTTATTTTGAAGTAGTCTTTTAACTGCCTCAGCAGAAAGAAATTCTACAACCCAAAAAGAAAAAGCCTAAGAGAATTCTGTATTCCATAGCGATTAAACATAGGGCTTCTGGAAGCAGACTGCCTGCATTAACATCCAGCGCTACCATTTACTAGCTGAGTGACCTCAGACAAGTCGCTTTAGTCCCTCTGTGCCCCCAGTTTCCACATCTGTAAAATGGGAATGGTAATGGTACTTACCTCAAAGGATTGTCCTGAGTAATGGATGAAATTAAGGAGTTGGAACAGGGCCTGGCATATAGTAAGCATTTGATAAGCATTCATTTTACCAGGATCTCTCCCCTCTGACTAGCTTCCCCTTGGGCTGGCAGATACTCTCCAAAGAATCCCCAGTTTCCAAACACTTGTTTCAAGAGACATGCACTCTAAGTGTATCTCTACCTACCATTCATTCCGCAAATATCTGTGGCGCTCCTGCTATGTTCCAGGCACTCTGCTAAGCACTGGGGTATTAAATTGCCCCATAAAAAGACCCAAGACTTGTTTTAATCAAATGCAACCAAAGGAAAGAGTTGGTAAAACCAATGCACGTCTTTGACTCTTCCCAGCTCCCATCTGAATACATCTGAATACAGAGTGCTGGGGTTGAGAATCAACCTCAGGCATTTATCATACACCAGAGAACCATTAAATTAAAAAGGACTGATGCTTTGGGGAGGAAAAGACCGGAAGGCTATCAAGGTTATCAAGGCTCTCAAGGCTTTGTCTTAACAGCTTCCACCTGGCTGGCCCTGGCTCCTGACCCAGCTAAGGTGCCCCTTTTGCATAGGAAGAGGGAATGCTGGAGAACTGGGCTGAGTGGTGCGCCCCCAGCCAGGTGCCCCGGGACCAATGCGCACTGCTCATTAGTGGTAAATGGTAGCTGCTACATGTGGAAATCCCAGCACTTTGAAAAGAGAATACAACCCTAAGGAACCATCAATCACCTGCATTGATTCTAAAACTGACTGAGATGTAGCAGGAGAGTTGTTTTTTCAGAATTTAATTTGATTCACCAGCCATTAGATAAGCCTTTATTTGGTGTTAACTGCTACATTGCCAACTACTGAAGCTGACTCAGGTGTTCATGGCTTTTATCTTTTTTTTTCCCCCCACCAGATTTGTAGTAAAAGAGAGTGGGGTAAAGGGATTAGATCACATTTTTTTCAAGGCTGGCTTCTGCCCATGTTGAAAAACACTCAAGTAAAGGGTGAAACATGCAGCTCAAGTGACATGGTAGATTGTGGTGTCTGCTGCAATTGGTGATTCACAGCTGGGTACAGCTGGATATGGGTTAGGTTTGGCATCTTCCAAGGTGACCTTTCTATTCTCTTTTAAAGACCAAGACACAACAGAAAATACAGGCAAGTGTATTTACAACCATTGGGTTCATTTCCAGTGGACAGGTGAAAAAGAAAATGTGAGCCCCTTAAATCCAGCACTCAGTTAACCAGCCATCTGAAACCCTGACCTCATAAGTTCTCCCTGTTCTGCTCTGTACACCCTCCATCTCCTTCCACATTAGCTGCTCACTCTACCAAGCTTCGACTGAGTCATTCCATGAAAATGTTATGCCTCTAGGGTCTTGGTGTTCTTTCTCTTCATACAAAACCTCCTCCTTCTCCCATTTCCCCAATAAGGTGATTCCTTTCCTGCTCCTCCCCTCACCCGCTGCATCAACAGTCTATTGGCATGCTTCTGGCTGCATTCGTTCGGTCTCTTGGCCAAGCTTGAGCTCTGAGGTCAACCACATCCAAGCTACTTTCAATAATACCCTACACTCATTTATCCCTTTAAACGTCTTCCATATCTAAATGGCAATTCCCATGTCCCATCACTCTACCCATCTGTAGAGAATGTTTCATTTCTGAGCCTGTTCTACAGAACTTGGAGAGAATTATTGAATTGACTATCACCAATTACAAGCATGATCATCTGTCCATCCTTCAAGGCTATCTCCTTCTAAATATCCTTCTTGATGATTCCAGGCAGACATAAGTTGTACCTCTGAGCTCCCAAAGCTCTTTTCTTGTGTACTCATTACCTTCTTATACAGTTAATTATTTGTCATTGCCTAAATAATCTCATCTTCCCTACAAGGTTATGACTCTCTAAATGCAGGGATTATGTTTTATTCATCTCAAGTCTACTCCTTTGCTTTTAGCCGTATTCATTGGGACTGATCAATCAAAATGTCACTTGGCAATGCTGATGATTTTCAACCTTCATATATTAGACATTCATACAACCAATGCTCTTATATATTACATTTGCACCAAGTAGTTATAAATATCTTTCTGCCATTATGGCTAAATCATGAAGCTTGAGTAAGTAAGGAAGCAGATAAAATTTAGGAAAAATGCATCCAAAGATAAAGGGGAACAGCACACATTTAACAAAGGGAAGAGGAATTTAGAGAGTGAGATGACCAGACAGAGATTGAGAATACAGACTGCCCCAGGATTCAACTAGTTTGAGGAGGGACCAGTAAGAAATGGGAAACCTTAGATAAATTGGGGAGGAGAGAGGAGAAGAAGGAATCATTACCTGACTTACTATGGTTATGCTGGAGACTACAAGCTTTGTGAACAAGACCTGACTCCAGTGTAGAATCAACTAGACAGTGATGCAGAAGTGATGACCTCAGAATTGGGCAGACAGAGACAACCTGAGTTAACATCCCAGTCTCTCTTTAAGTATGGAAGGAATCCATCAATTCCTTCATGCCTCAAAAAGTGGCACAGTAGAAAGACAGGGACCCAACCTGGGAGTCCCAGTGCAAAGGATGAAGTTAACAGGAGCAGAGGCTTCTGGACAAAAAGCCAAAGAAAAAGGGTAAAATGGAAGATGTGAAAAAGACACAAAGGGGTGAAGAAAACTCAACAAGAGGAGGTCACTGTACCCTGACCAAGTCAGGAGAATAGCCATGAATCCATAAGCTACAGATATCACCCAAAGGCCCAGTGTCCAGACATGAAGGGGCATTGCCACAAGACCAGCATGCTATTCCCCCATGGGTACTCTCCCCAATCACCGCAGGGGCAGATACTCCTCTGAAAGAGACTGGGATAGCACTAACTGGCAAGGGTAAGTGTGGTTGTCACCACTCACCACCACCACCCACCCTTCCTCACACAGAGGACTGAGGGCTCATGAGGAGGTTTTAATCAGTGATAGAAAATAAACTATTTTCTTTTTCATGACAGAATTACACTGTGCAAAATATCATATAAATGCATATATGTATCCCTGTTTATACATATTTATATATCCATAAACACACCCATGTATACTTACGTACATACATATACACATAGTAAGGGAGAAAGACAGATCAATTTCCCCTAACACGATTTGAAGAACCCATCAGCTTCTAGCACAACAATATAAAGATGTAGGCTGAAGGATCATCGACACTGGTCCCAGATGGAGGATTCAGAATGATTCTTGGATCCATTTTTCTGATTCCTGGGAACAGCTGGTAGCTGCCCCCTGCCCATCTCTGGCCCCTGTCAAGCCCTTTCTTACTAACCAGGTTGCCCAAGATCAGGAAGCCAATGTCTGCACAAGATTATTCTTAGGGGTTTTGTGTTTTTTAGCTTCCTGGGAATGCTACATAGGGTGATCCATGTGCCCCAACAGTTTACAACTGTTGTCCTGGTATCCCATATATTTAGTGTCCTCTTTCTCAAAAGTGTCCTGGTTTGGATAAATTATATGGTTACCTATTATAATATGTAAGTCTCTTGTTAACTTGCAATATGTCTTTGGGATTGCTTTATGAATGAGGAATGTACCTTTATTAATTTCTAGTCACCTTTCTAAAATTGAATATCCCCAACTCGTTCCTTTCACCTCTCATCTGTTCTCTTCAACCTCTCACTCAACTGCCACTGTAAGCAAATCTTGTCTCACTGACTAAGAAAACTGAGAATGTTTATTATGAGAACCCTTATCTTCTGCCATCCCCTTCTTGAAACAGTCTTCTCTCTTCACTTATACTTTCTGGCTTTGGAGGCAGAGAGATCTGGAATCAAACACCTGGTCTGCCATTTAGTGGGTATGGGACCTTGATCAAGTTTGCTAAGCTCTCTGCACCTCATTTTCCATGTTGGCAAATGGAAGACCATCATTTCTATGCCACAGGACTGGTGTTGTCATTAAGAATGATGGGTCTAGCTTGGGGCACACAGTAGAGTACATTATGAACAGGCTGTTTCTCCTACACGTCTAGGCTGCTGCCCCCTGCCTATGTTGTCTAACCTATTCCCTCCCCTCCACCCCCCACCCCCTGCCAAGGACTCAATCCCACTATTATGCTCCCTCCCTCCATGACCATCCACAGTCTTCTCTTTGTGGTGATTTTCCCCTTCATCATCTAACATGCCCTTGTCTCCCCTGACCTGAATAAAACCCTCTCAGACTAAGTATCTTGGCTTGGTCTCATATTTTCATTCCCTAAATAACTGTTAATAGTATTCTGCTACCTGCTGATTCTGTCACAGTCAACTATCTCTTCAATTAACTATAATCTGCCTTATATCTGGATCATTCTTCTTGAGGATCTCCTTCTTGCCTCTCACTGATAACCTAGTGTGTCACCAGGGACACACCCTTCCTAAAACACTACTTTAATACTTGAATCATGACACTCCCTTTTCTAGAAAATAAGTCCCTTTAGGGTAAAGTCCTGTTTCTTCACCACAGCATTCAAGGACTTCTATGACCCCAATGTATCTTTCTACACCTAATTTCTATATGTCTCAAATTCAATGTTTACTCAGGTTGATCCATAGTACACTGATCCCACAGGATCCTCATAACATAAAGACAACATAACAAAACATAAAAATAAAAACATAAAGACAAAACTAAAAATAATTTAAAGAGTTCCATGATTGAATAAGTATAGCAAACTCTGTTTACTAACCCCTTCTTAGAGATTCTTAATATATATTAAGATATTAAAGGCTCTGAGGGGTTCTGCAGCAAAGAAAGCTTATTTGATAAATAATTGCCTATTGCTTGTTAATATCCATACAAAATACTTATTTTTTATTATTTGCATATTTACATGTGCAACTTTGTCTCCTCAAGTTGTTTTTAAACTATACTATGACTTGGACATGGTATGTGCCCAATGTAAACTCAACTGATTGCTTGTTCTCTATCACCATTATTCCTTTAATAACTAGTGTACACCACATTTGTCTGAAATGAACAGGAAAGCAATGAACTATAACATCTCTATGCCACAAATCTTTTCTTTGACTCTCTCAAATTTCTCTCCATCCTATGTGACTTGAAGGAAGGAGGAGCAGACTTCTTTAACCACCTGGACACCATGCTGGCTCCTTTCAAACACATGATCACAGGTAAGTTTCACAACCCCATGAAACATTCATAATTATACACACTTTTACCAAAGATAAATTAAGGCTTAGAGTAACCCACCATTTAAGTATCAGGGTCTGTATTCAAATTCAGGTCTGCTGGCTCTAAAAATCTTTGCTCTTTACACAAAACAAATAGTGAGGTGAGTGGAAGTGACATGCAAATGTAGGTGATGAGAAGAGAGGAAGCCCAAGAAAAGAAAATCATTTGTCCAGTGGTCTGGGAGATAAAGCCTTTGCAAAGAGCAGTATGGGAAACAGAGAGTACAACTACCAGGAGCATGCAGAAAAGAGGACAGCAAGACACCCAAAGAGAAGGGAAGACCGAACAAAGAGAGAAGTGTGTCAAACTGCCTCAGCTGCTGCAAAGCTATTTTCCCTAGGAAAAAAATAACCCCCAAATTGTTTTTCTTGCCTTGACTTGGGGCCCATTGCCTAGTATCATGAAAATATGTCCAGAAAATACCAAGCAAGTTGTCCTTGGAGAACATGATGAGAGAGGAAAGTACAAGCTTCCATTACAGCAACAGACTGTGTTTTATCCTTTCTTCCTTGTGTGTTTCCTATTGCTAACAATTAAATGAGTATTTATTAAATGTCAGTTGAAAGAATGAATGAATGAAAATAGGTTTATGTCAGAGAATTATTTAAATTACCTGTCACTCCTTAATGAAATAGTAACTGCAGCCTCAAAACCTTTGAGGGACAAGGCAAGGTATGAATTTATAAATAAAACTATTTTGATATTTGGTATTCTGAAAAGAAGGAATATATCAACATTTCTTGTGGGTGGCTTGGTACATCAATCATCAAAATGTCAATATTTCTACACATGTGACTGTAATATTTTGATCATGTATTATTATAACATCTAATATTCGCACAACACAACTGTGCATTCTTAACCTCAATAACAAATCAAACTGTATCTTGTTGATCTGTGTTGAGTGCAAGCTCTGCTGAGAGAAATAACCTCTATCTCTGCAAGACACTGCTAATATTCCCTGTATGTTAAAAGGTAAGTAAAAACAATACAACAAGCAAAGAAAAAGACTCGGTGGCAGCATTTCACTAGATGTTAGGATGACATGGACAAAAATAAAAGAAATCCTTTGTTCTTGGTGCTTTCTACAGAATAGTTCTTGGGCCCTCTGTGAAAATCCAACTCTGCAATGCTTTTTCTGCAAAATTACTGGCACATAGGAACTTTTCAGCTAGCACGTGTCAAAGCCTCTGCCAGGAATGTAAACTGTACAATAATTTTTTTTTGTCTTTAGACACCTAGAACAGAAACCTTAAACACCCAAGTGTCAAAATAAGACAGATAACCCAATAAATTTGCTAGAACAGGGACAGGGAAAACAAACACAACCTTCTGTTATACGGATGTCTGTTAACTCACTCCAACCACTAGCCTGAAACCTTAGCCTGCCACACATCTTTCCTGTCGGGCTGTTTATTTAGACTCCTGTAAAGCCTCTAGGCACCCATTTTTAATTTTCAGCTTGCTTCTTGTCAGCTTTCTGAAAAGCATAGCAAGATTCACTGTTTAACAAAACACACACAAATCAGGGAAGGGGGAGATGGATGGCGGGAGGTGGTGGGGGCAGTCACTTCGGAGCACACTGTGGAGAACCACATTCCTAGTCCCATTTGTTTGTAACGGGTGCAAATACGCTGCCATCGGGTCATGCGGTCTTCGTGCTTGCATTTAAAGATGTGGTTGTCCTCTTCTGAAGGGTTTCACTTCATTCAGTGTTATATTCTGCCTCCAATCCGTAAAATCCCCTGTAAATTCTCTTTTGGTAATGTTGGTAAGAAAAGAAATCTTGAGCAGCAGTTCAGTTCATTCTGGTAGGTTTCTAGTATTGATGAGAGGGCTTCAAAAGGCTGTAGCAATCATCTTGTCCTTCCAAAGATGAAGGGTAATAGACTTTAGAGTTCAAAGATGCTCATTAGGTAGTGTTATTTTTCCTAAACGGCAACTATTTATCAAGTGACTTCGACATACAAAGTGCTGTACCTAGATCTGTGGGTACGCTGAACGTAATTCATGAACCAAAAATTGGAATTCATGGTCTCACATGAAGTAACTGTGGCAGGTTCCAACACAAGAAGCAGACAGGCAGATGGAGTGTGGGTTTCCCAAATACTAGATTTTGCAGACATTTTAATGACTTAAAGGGGCCATATTAAAGACTATTTCAAGGTGGACTACTTTCTCTGCAAAAGCAAATTTATGGGTTCTACAGTTATGGGAGTTATAAATTCTTTTCACCTCTTTACTGTTTCTGACTCCTAACCCTACGCATTTAGAAGCAATCTCTCAGTTTTCTGGGAGGCTAGAAAGCTCAATTTTTACTTTTCTGATGGTATTCATCAATTTCTACAGTGAAATAGTAATTTACCCTAGAATATGGTAATGTCCATATGACTGTAAGATTTTGGGGGGCTGGTGGGCAAGGGAAAGAAAGAAAGGAGTCCTTAAAGAAAAATAAGGAACAACAAAGGAACTAGCATCCATCTCACTGCCTGTGTGTGTGCACTCCTACCTGTATATGCTTATAAAAGAGAAGGTGACTGGAACTGTGGAACTGTGACCCATGATACTCTTTGAAATTTGCTAACTGCTTGTTAAATTACACTTGGAGAGTTATCACTTCTATGTATATATATTGTATTCTACAATAAAAAAAAAAAGGTGAGAGTCCCACCACTCCCTCAGGGTTAACCACTGTTAGCACTTAAGGCATTCCTTTCCCAGATTTTTCCTATGCTTATATCTGATGTGGATGGATGGATGGATGCATATATGTACATATCATACACAGCTGTATGTATACATTTTTTGACATAAAGATGGAATCATGCTATACCTATTGATATACAAGTTGTTTTTACAATAGAAATTTATTATGTATGCCTTGTCAAGTCAATACATATTGTTCTACACATTCTTTCTAAAGGTACATTAGGTCATTGTCAATTTGTTGGTATGGAAACAAGGCTGTAATTAACATCCTTGTATACATTTTTTTCACTGATTTGCATTATCATTTCTGTGAGATACATTCCTAGAAGTGGTGATGCTGAGAAGTGAGACTTGCCTAAAGTTGTAAGTTTGTTAAAAGAAAGAACTTGAGGTTAAGGAGGAAAGAACTGTTGGCAATGGAAGCTCAGAGTCCAGAGACAAATTTTAGCAGGCCTCATCTAAACACTGCAGAGAGGAGGACATCTGAGCTTCTAACATCAGAAATGCTGGCTCATGCCTCCAGGTCTCTTAGGTGATAATTTTAATTTCAGGTGACAATCCAATAATTTTAGGGTTATCTGATTTGCACCAATTATTCTGATTCTATGCTCACTAAGCAATATTCTCAGAACAAGTTTCCCAGAAGATCTAACTTAAGGAGACTTGCATACAAGAAAAATGTCTGTAGTAGTCCCTCTTTGTCTTCTGATGTATCTGTCAGCTTGGAATTTGAGTTTATATAAATCCACCCCTGAGACATGGATCCTCTCAGCCCACTGACAAAGTTAGTTTTGAATCTATGGAATTACCACCCTGTGGGGCCTTTTGAAAAACAATCTGTCATCAACATGGTCAATACCTTACCCCCGTTGTGCAACTTCAATTCCAAACTTGGATCGACTGTAAGCCCCTGGAAGGCAGGAAACACCTTTGTTTTGAGTTTGCATCCCCCAGAGTTAGAGGAAGATGGCATGGTGGGCATCCATGCCCAGTCAACTTCCCAATGCCCTTCACATTTCTCACCTCCGCTCCATTCCCACTGCCACTCCTCCTGGCTCAGGTGCCCCTCCACAATGTGACCGCTGACCTGCAACTGACTCCAGTCTTCAGGCTCACTCTCTTCTAAGCCACTCTAAACTGGCTTCCTCTTTTTTAAAAAAATAAAGGCCAAACCCCTGAGAATCGGCATCTGAGATCTGGATCCATCATAACTTTGCAGTTATTTCTCACTACACCTCTTCATTCCCATCTCCAGGCCTTTGCTTATATTACTTCCTCCTTGACAAATGTAAAGTGCGTGTGTATGGGTTTCTGAAGTAGAGCAGCAGTTGATAAGGGTGGGGGAGAGTTGTGGACGTCAGTCAGGAGAGCTTATCTGCTCCTTACCCCCAACACTGTCCCAAAAGGATGAGGTTTAGCTTCTGTTGAGTTATGGTGCCCACCAAAGAATAAAGTTGAAAGGATGTTATTTTCATGAATGGTTGTTGTTCTGGATACATATTATTAACTAACCTAATATGTTGGAAAATTGGTACTTTTTTCTAATAAAGGTAAAATTAGCATTATTTCTCAACATTTCTTAAGTGACCAAGGTGGAAAAGAAAAGCCATGAAATTTCTTGGATGGACATGATACTGTCTCTTGTGAATGAAAAAAGAGAATTATTCTCTGGTGTGGGGGAGCAGAGACCTTTATACCTTTCTAAAATTGACCAACATGATGTTTATTCTGTTTTTTAACTTCTTTAACTGACATCATCCCTAAGCAACCTTTATAAATTTGTTTTGGAAAATCCTTGGTCAAATTCTCCACGTTAACATCATAAGCTTAGCATTTTTTCCCTTTCCCTTGAGAAAAGCACAGAAATACGAAAAGTGGCTGTTAAATATTGTTCTAGTGTAAAGCACACCAAGATGGGAGCCCCCCTTCTCAGAAAGAGTCTTATTTTACTTTTTTATAAAATTACCTGAAAAGTGTAATGCTCTCCAAGACCCAAGGTTAAATCTTTGTTCAAAAGTTGTCCTGGCTTCCTGCTTGCCCTGCTGCTAAAGAACAGACTTGACGAACACACTTCAGATGACGTATAGACTTATGCTTGGATATTTTCATTGCTTATCAGTTCTGCCCCAAGAGAAAGGTAATAAAAAATCCAGAACACCCTCCTCCTTTGAATCAGATGCTCAGTCCCCTAAGTCTTTCCCCTCTGAAGTTGGGAACCCCAGATCTGCTATGGCATATGATAAAGGAAGAAATTTCATGGATGATGGAAAACCGTTTGGTAATATGTGAATATTTTATAATATTGTTGTGAGATAAGATTAATGAAACAACTTAATTATAACTTGACTGATTTCTTATTTTCTGGAAATTTCTGCCTCATATCTCATTTTAGAAGAAACAAAAATTATGCCAAAGCTAGAGAGAGAAGCCAGTCCTGAGTTGGCAAGTTCCCAATAGAGATGTGCAGTAAATTCTTGATTGAACAGAACCCAACTCATTAGATTCAACCCTTCATCTGAGTTTTTTCCGCATTCCATTTTTGGAAGAGAAGTTTAACACAAGAAAAGAATATCACATAAAATATATCTTTCTAAAAGAGAAACCTTCCTACAAAACCTATCCACAAACTTCGGAGGATTACCTGTAGTCAGTGCCTATTCTACCAGTCTTCGGGTGGCAGTATCACAAAGGAAGCAAATTTAACCAAAGCAAAGAGAACGAGAACTGATCTCTATTAGTGATGACTTCCTTAGGTAAGTTATTTAGTCTTTTTGCTTTTCATATACAACTCAAAATTTCCCATTTTAACTACTTTTAAGTTTACAATTCAGTGGTATTAATTACATTCACAATATTGTGCTACCATCACCAACATTCATCACCCAAGCTTTTTCATCACCTCAAACGAGAAATAACTCTTCATTCTCCCTTACCCCACTGCCCCTGGTAACTTGTAAACTACCATCTATCTCTTTGACAAGATTATACAGTATTTGTCTTTTTGTGTCTGGCTTATTTTACTCAACATGATGCCTTCAGGGTTCATCTATGTTGTCACATGTATCAGGCCTTCATTCCCTTTTACAACTAAATAATATTCCATTGTGTATATATACCATATTTTGTTTATCCATTCATATGCTAATGGACACTCGGGTTGCTTCCACCTTTTGGCTATTGTGAGTAATGCTGCTGTGAACACTGGTATACAAATATTTGTTTGAATCCTGGCTTGCAATTCTTTTGGATATATACCAAGAAACAGGATTGTCGAGTCAATGGTTATTCTATTGTCAACTTTCTGAGGATACATCAAACTGATTTCCATAGTGGCTGCACCATTTTAAAATCCCACTAACAATGTATGAGGGTTCCAATTTTTCTGCATCCTTGTCAACACTTGTTATTTTCTGTTGTTTTTTAAAAAATAATAGCCATCTACTTAGTCTTTTTGAGTTTCAATTTTCTTATTCATAAAATGTAGATAATAACTCCTGCCTTCCCTGACTCAGAGAAGGATTGAGAGGACTGAATGAGGTAATGCATGTGCGAGTGCTTTACAACTATAAGACGTTATTGTTATTAACACAATATGACGTTCTGTTCTCAGCCTACAAACATCTCCTGTGTTCTATATAGTCAGACTGGTACTCTGTGGGAAGAAAACATCCTAAATTTTCCAGGATTATCTATATTTCAATACTTCTGCCCTTCTGAACTCGTGAGCATACTCCTAAAATCATGTGCCTTTACTTAAATTTGGAAAAAGTACAACCACTTAATTCTGAATGAGATTTGTAAATATATGTCATGAAATTAGAAGACTGCACACATACAATATTTTAATAATAAACTTCTTCTTCTGAAAGACATAGAATGCTCAATAGTTAAAAAGTCTGTTCTAAGAAAACAGCCAAGGGCAAAGATAGAGCATGCAACAAGGAACAATCTCAGGGGAGGAAATGGTCAAATTTCCAAAACAGGTACAACTTGCCCTTTGAAATGAAATAAAACTATGCTATGATACCTTTGGCTGGAAAAAAGCCAAGAGAGATATTTCTCCAATGAAGGCTGGATCTGAATTATGGCTACTTTAGAAGAAAATGCCTTTCAAAGGAAGTCTTTGGCAGCTGTGGAAGCTGGATTATAAAGGAGTTAATTTAAGTGCACAAATAAATGGAATCTATATACATGGGAATTAAGGAATGTCATTTTTTGACATTCAAAATGAATAGATCTTGATCTCAGTTGGAATATGCAAGTGATATGTCTCCCATTCCATCACTAGCATTACTAACTGGTGCATCATTACTTGGACACTAAACAAAGAGAAATGATATTCTGTCATGGAATCAGTTACTTTAGAAGTCCCATTCTTGACACAAGGAATATGTTGACAATGGATGGAACACACACTTTGAAAACCCCACATGGTGCAGCTTGTTAGTCACCCAGAAAGTCAGTTCTATTTAAATCCTTATAAAACCTGTAAGGAGAAATCCAAAACACTCTTTAGAAATCACAGCTGAAAGTGAAACATAGTCTTCTATCAGCAAGAAGCAGGGATTGTAGATGGCAAAGCTCAGGTTTTCCCCTCCACTCAGGGAGCGGATCTTCCCTTCCTTTATTTAGTTATTTGTTTTAATAGGAGGTAAATGAGGGTTTCTGTTTATAACCAGGTTGATTCTAGAACATCAAACAAATTTATGTAACAAATCCTCAGGAAGGTGAAGGGTCCTGGTAAGAAACTAATCCAGTCCAGTTTACAACTATAACCTCCAATTCCGCCTGGTAATTCCAAAGGCTTTCCTGTCTAATCCCAGTTCAATTTGACTAAGTCACAATTCTCATTACTCTTCTCTCCATGACTCAGCTACAACCACTGTAACTCTACATGCAAACCAAGAGGACATTTTTAAAAACTTTTTTTGAATTTAACCCAGTGAGCTGAATTTGAAACATCTAGTGAATAACCACATACCAAAAGATGACTTTTTTAGGCGGCCACATTGGAATGACCAGGGTTTTCCTTAGGGTCACGTCTAAGAACAGGGAGCGGCAAACTTTCTGTAAAGGACCAGATAATAAATATTTAGACTTTGCAGATCATAACATCTCTGTCACTACTCCTTCACATTGCCATTGCAGCATGAAAGGAGTCATGGACAATATGTAACCAAATGAGCATGGCTGTATGCCAATAAAATGTTATTTATGGATGCAAATTTGAATTTCACGCAACTTTCATGTGTCATGAAATATTCTTCTTCTTTTGATTTTTTCCAACCATTGAAAAATATAAAACCATTCTTACCTAACAGGTCATACAAAAACAGTTTGGAAGGCCAAATTTTGCTGGCCCTTATCTTACAAGCTCAGAAGGGAAGATGGTGCCAATGGACACTTCTAGAAGTCACTACACTACCGACCTGTATCAAAAATGTAGTCTAAGCAAGAAATAGAATTCTGCTGTGTTAAGCCACTGAGATTTTGGAGTGGTTTGTTATCATAGCTCAGCCCAGTCTGTTCTAAATGCAATCGGCTTATCACATACTATGATCAGAGGGCATCTAAGGTTCCTCAAAATGAAACATTTATACTCCAATTCAGCAGAAGGTAGTTACTTTGCCAAATGAATATCAGTTACTAAATATATCATGGATTAATTGTCCTTGAACATGTGAACTATAGAGAAAACTCTAAAAGTAGTAGATAATTTTCTGATGATACTATGCAATGCAAGTGAAAGTATTACATGAATCTTTCTCATATTCTGCTGAGTGGAAAGTAAACTGTTGTAACCTTTCTAGCAAGCTAGTTTCCTATACCCATCAATATCTTTTACAATTTTTCAAACTAGTTGACCAGGAATTCTACTTCTGGGAATCTCTCCTAAAAATAATCAAGAATATAGGAAAATATTTATGAATAATTAATCCATTCTTGTTAAAAAATAATCCTGGATATAACTATGTGTCCAACTTTGTGGAAAATGGTAAAAATTATGATGTATTCATATAATGGAAAAATTACACAAATATTTAACATCAGGTTATGAGGAATTTTTAATGATGAACAGATTTTATATCTATATATAGTATGATTAGTATACATTATTTACACATGTGTCTGTAAATATATAAATATATATATGAGAGAGAGAGAGAGAGAAACGCAGAGACAGAGAGAAACGAGAACTGAAATGGAACCAAAATGTGGTAGGATACTAGTGGTTATTATTTTATTCCATTGACATTTTTACATTTTCTAGTTTTTCTATATGAGCATGTATTATTCTTATAAAAAAGCAATAAAATGTATTTTTAATATAGCCCTGAGCCAGGCAGCTCTAGACTCACCCTCAGACACTTTTCCTGTTTCCATGAACTACAAAATGCCCAACTACTCTTTATTGAAGGCCCCTATTTCCAACTTTTTTACTTAGAACCCCAAATTAAGTTGTCAGCATGAAATCAACCAGAAAAATAGTGGCTCATAGATGGCCACATTGGAAAGAATGGGCCATTCCTGCTTCCTGGTACTGTTATATGTTAATTCAAACCATATTACTATTTAAATTAATTGATTGCCCTAATTCTTGTGAATGCCTTGCTTCAAGAGGATTTCATAGATCTTTTACTACCTTTTTAGTCATACCACCCCCACTACAATGCTCGCTACTCTAACAATAACAACTCTCAATGGCTTAACACAACAACTCTTGTTCACTTCATAGTCTGATCAAGTATGTGGTGGAAAACCTTCTGTTTGATGGTTCAACCTCAAACCTCCTTCAATCTTGGGGATTCCCATCTGCCAGGCCTTCCTTAGAAGCCTTTGCTTTGTCCTCTGCATTTAACCAGCCAAACAGGCAAAGAGAGAAAGTTAGGAGAAAATGGTGTACATCATTTCTACCTGCATTCCATTTTCCAGAAGTGTGTTACGCTCCTAGCCACAAGCGAGGCTGGAGAATATAGCCTTTGTGCATATCCAGGGAGAGGAGCTGGGGTTGGGGAACATCTAGTCTGCTTCTGCATCCCCACTATAGGCAACTGTGAGGAGCTTTCAGCCATTATTGCTAGGGGTGCTGGATAACCTTAAACCCTTTGCTAAAAGAATTCCCCAATCAGTTAACCTTTCTCCTGCCAGATCCCCCAAACTGGGTTTAAATCTCATTTCCAAGAAGCTTTTCTAAGTGTCCCGGTTGCAATAAATATGTCCCTTTCTCTATGGTCCTGTTGCATGAAATGTCTATTAAAATCCTCAGAGTCTGGCATGTATTAGAGTAAATTGCATATGTTTGTCCATCAGGGAAGGGGCTGAACCAATCCATCTTGATCTCCCATGGGGTACAGCAAGGTTCCCTCATGTAGTAGGTGCTCAGCAAATGTTTATTCCCTTCTGTCACATTTCAGCAAACATTTGGGAAAGCTCACTGAACAAAAATGCACCAGCCTAGTGTTTCACATGAACGTTGCCGATTTTAGCTCTCCCTTTTAACAGATTATTATATGAAGAACATTTATAAGGAGGTCCAGAAGAACCATACAAAAAAGCAGATGGGCTTTAAAACCTCTTTGGGGACTGATTTAAGAACCAAAGGATCTAGCAAAAGATTTCTTATTCCTTGGGTAATCCTCTCATATTTTGCAGATTTCAAAAACTCTCCATGGGGTTTTCCTTTCCCTGGAAAATCCAAGTTCTTCAATGAATCAACATTTCAGCCCAGTGGGTAGAAAAACAGTCTGTATAGTGAATGTGCTTCAGCTTTGCTGAATTTGCAGGTAAATGGAAAGAGAAGCAAAGAAATAAAGTAAAAGTGAGAGGTGTGAACTTTCCCCATCTATCTTAATGGAGTGCTAACCTTCCTGCCTCAAGGTGACTGTTTGAATTCTAGAACTATTAAACAATGAGCTAAAACCCAAACATAGAGTCTGGGAGTGAAATCTCCTTGAGAAAGGACAGCTGTGTCCAGTTTTGACTAAGATTGGTGTATGAAAGCAAACATACACCAAATAAAACTGACATCAGCTGTCCTCTGCCGGCTTTAGGCTCTAGAATCTCCCTTCTTTGCTCTGCCCTGAAAGTTTCACCCTGTTTAAAGGTGGATGGGGTGCAAAATGGGACCTTGTTTTTAGAGAAGGCACCTGTGAGAGGGTATATGTATTCAAAAACTTTATCTTTTGTCAAGAAGTGCTTCACCCTTTTATAATTGATCTGAGTGATTCTTGGAATAAGGACTTAATAAATGCATACTGATTGTATGACTGGAAAAGGCAGAAAGAGGACAAAGACCAAGCAATTGAACTTAACATGAAACCCAAAAGAGTGAACAATAGGACTAATTTCCAAAGCATTCTTCTTGAAGGGCTCCTCATTTCTAAAGTAAAAAGGAGTTGGAACCAAATGAGCACCAACTCCCTGTGGGTTCTGATATTAAGTAATTGGGTAAAAGCATTAAAGAAGATGTAGGTTTACATAACAATGACACATAAAATACAGGATTCCTATACACCACCCAACCACCAAAACTTGCAATGGTGTTGAACATTTGTTACACTTGATGATAACATATGTTTATAATTGTGCTATTAATTAAAGCCCATGGTTTTACTTAGGGTTCATTGTTTGTGTAGCATACGTACATGGATTTTTTAAAAAATTTTATTCTGTTACCATATATACAAGCAAACATTTCCCCCTTTTAATCATATTCAGATATATACTTCAGTGCTGTTAAGTTTGTTCACAATGTTGTACTACCATCACCACCATCCATTACCAAAATAATTCCATCATTCCAAATAGGAACACTGTACATTTTAAACCTTAATTTCCCATTCTCTAGTCCAATCCCATCCCCTGGTAACTATATTCTAGATTCTAACTCTATGAGTCTGCTTATTCTAATTGTTTCAAATCAGTGAGATAATACCATATTTGCCCATTTGTGTCTGGCTTATCTCTCTCAACATGTTGTTTTCAAGGTTCATCCATGTTGTTGCATGTATTAGGACTTCATTCCTTTTTATGGCTGAATAATATTCCATTGCACATATATACCATATTGTATTGATCCATTCATAGGTTGATGGGCACTTGGGTTGGCAATTTTGACTAATGCTGCTAGGAACATCACTGGGCAAATATCAGTTCGAGTCCCTGCTTTCAATTCTCAATTCTTTTGGGTACATAACAAGTACTGGGATTGCCAGATCATATGGTATTCTACACTTAGCTTTCTGAGGAACTGCCAAACTGTCTTCACAGAAGCTGCACCATTTTATATCACCACAATGAATGAGTATTCTTCATGTCCTCTCCAACACTTGCTATTTTCCATTTTATTAATAGCAGCCGTTATAAAAAGTATGAAAATGGATCTCATGGTTTTGATTTGCATTTCACTGCTGGCTAATGATGTTGAGTATATTTTCATGTGCTTTCTATTTGTTTATCTTCTTTAGAGAGATGTCTGTTCAAATCTTTTGCCCACTTTTATTTGGGTTGTTTGCCTTTTTGCTTTGAGTTGAAGGATTTCTTTATATATTCTGGATATTAAACCTTTATCAGATGGGTAGTTTCCAAATATTTTCTCCCAGTGTGTAGGTAATCGTTTTACTTTCATGATAAATCCTTTTGAGGTGCAAAAGTTTTTAATTTTGATGAAGTCCAATTTATCTATTTTTTCTTTTGTTGCTTGTGCTTTGGGTGTGAAGTCTACGAAACTATTGCCTAACACAAGGTCCTGAAGATGCTTCCCCAGGTTTTCTTCTAGGAGTTTGTAGCTCTAGCTCTTATATTTAGGTCTTTGATTCATTTTGAGTTTACTTTTATGTATGGTATGAGGTAGGGGCCCTCCCTCATTTTTTCAAATGGAGATACAGTTTCCCCAGCAACCATTTGTTGCAGAGACTATTCTCTCCCAAATGAGAGATCTTTGCCACACTGTCAAAAATCAGCTGGCCATAAATATAAGGGTTGATTTCTGAGCCCTCAATTCTATTCCATTGGTCCGTATGTCTATCCTTGTGCCAGTAACATGCTGTTTTGATTACTGTGGCTTTGTAACATATTTTAAAATCAGGAAGTATGAGTCCTCCAACTTTTTCAAGATGGATTTTGGTATTTGGGTATATCCATATAAATTTGATGATTGGTTTTTCCATTTCTGCAAAGACTGCTGGAAATTTGATTGGGATTGCATTGAATCTATAAATTGCTTTGGGTAGAATTGACATTTTAATGATATTTAGTCTTCCAATCCACGAACATGAAATGTTTTTCCATTTATTTTAGCAATGCTTTGTAGTTTTCTGTGTACAAGTCCTTTAAATCCTTGGTTAGATTTATTCCTAGATATTTGATTCATTTAGTTGCTATTGTGAGTGGAACTTTTTTCTTCATTTCTTCTTCCAATCATTCATTGCTTATATATACAAACACTACTGATTTCTGAGTATTGCTCTTGTATCCCACCACTTTGTTTAACTCATTTATTAGCTCTAGGAGCTTTTGTTGTGGATTTTTCAGGATTTCCTGTATGTAGGAACATACCTGCAAGCAAGGAAAGTTTTACTTCTTTTATAATTTGGATGCCTTTTGTTTCTTTTCCTTGCCTAACTACTCTGATAAGAACTTGCAGTAGACGTTGAAAAACTGTGCAGACAGTGGGCATCTTTGTCTTATTCCTGATCTTAGAGGGAAAGCTTTCAGTCCTTCACCATTAAGTAGAATGTTAGCTGTGGGCTTTTCATATTTGCACCTTATCACGTTGAGGAAGGTTCCTTCTAACCCTAGTTTTCTAAGTGTTTTTATCAAGAAAGTATATTGTATTTTGTCAAATGCCTTTTCAGAATCAATCGTGATGATCACGTGAATTTTTCCTTCATTCTCTTAATGTGTTGCATTACACTAATTGATTTTCTTATATTGATTCACCCTTGCATACCAGGGATAAGTCCCACTTGATCACAGGGTAATTTTTTTAATGCGCAATTGGATTTGGTTTGCTAGTATTCACAGAAGATGTTGGTGCAGTCTTCTTTTGTTTTGGTTTCTTTATGTGGCTTTGGTACACGGGTGATGTTGGCCTCATAGAACGATTCAGGGAGTATTCCCTCCTTTTCAATTTTTTGAGGAGTTTGAGCAGAATTGTAATTTAGCCATCTTGGAATGTTTGGTAGAATTCCCCTGTGAAATCATCTGGTCTTGGGCTTTTCTTTGTTAGGAGGTTTTTGATTACTGATTCAATATCTTTACCAGTAATTGGTTTATTGAGATCTTCTATTTATCCTTGAGTCAATGTATATAGTTTGTGTGTTTCTAAGAATTATCCATTTCATCTAGGATATCTAATTTATTGGTATACAGTTGTGCATACTAATTTATTGGTATACAGTTGTGCATAGTATCCACTTATGGTCATTTTTATTTCAGTGGGGTTGGTAGTAATGTTCCCCTTTTCATTTCTGATTTTTGTTATTTGTATCTTCTTTTTTTCTTTGTCTAGCTAAAGGTTTGTCAATTTTGTTGATCTTTACAAAGAACCAACTTTTGGTTTTGCTGATTCTATTTTGTTTTCTTGTTTGCTATTTCATTTGCCTCCACTCTAATCTTTGTTATTTCCTTTCTTCTGCTTGTTTTGGGTTCATTTTGTTCTTCTTTTTCTAGTTCTTCCAGTTTTGAGGTTAGATCTCTAATAGCATTTAGAGCTATACATTTCCCTCTCAGTACTGCCTTAGGTTCATCCTATAAGTTTTGGTATGATGTATTTTCATTTTCATTCATCTCAAGATATTTCCTAATTTTGCTTCTGATTTCCTCTTCAACCCATTGGTTGCTTAAGAGTAGGTTGTTTAATTTCCACATATTTGGGGATTTTCCATTTCTGCCTCTGTTATTGATTTCTAGCTTCATTCTGTTGTGGTCAGGGAAGATAAACTGTATGATTTCAATATTTGTTTAATTTATTGAGACTTGTTTTGTGATCTAACATATGATCTATCCTGGAGAATGATCCATGTGCGCTCAAGAAGAAAATGTATTATCCTTTTGTTGGATGATGCATTCTATATATGTTTGTGAGGACCAACTGGTTTAGAGTACTATTCATGTCTTGTATTTCCTTATTATCTTCTGACTAGATGTTCTATCCATTACTGAAAGTGGTGTACTAAGGTCTCCTACTTTTAATGTAGAACTATCAGTTTCTCACTTCAAATCTGTCAGTATTTGCTTCATATATTTTTTAGGCTCTGCTGTTAGGTGTATATGTATTTATCATTTTTAATTGTCCTCTTTATCAGCATATAATGGCTGTCTTTGTCCCTTTTAACTCTTTTTGACTAAAAGTCTTTTTAATCTGATACTAGTATAGCCACCCCAGCTCTCTTTGGGTTAATACTTGCCTGGTATATATATTTTTCCATCCTTTCAGCCTCAACCTACTTGTATCTTTGAATTTAAGGTAAGTCTCTTGCAGACAGCACATAGTTGGGTCATTTTTTAAATGCATTCTGCAAATCTCTGTCTTTTGACTAGTGAGGTCAAATCATTTACATTTGAAGTCACTACTGATAATATGGGACTATTCTGCCATTTTGCTGTTTAGCCTTTGTGAGTCTAAAATCTTTTTTGTCCATCACTCCCATTAATATCTACTTTTATATTTATTTGATTTTTTGTGTTGTATTATATTGAGCACTTTCTCATTTCTACCTGGATATATTTTTCATCCATTTTCCATGTGGGTACCATGGAATTAAAATTTAACATCCTACACATAAAACAATCATATTTGGTTTGAGTCCAACTTAACTTCAGTAGCATGCACATATATTTTTGCTATACCCCTCTGTCTCCCCCACTATCATTTTGTGCTTATTACCACTTATATCTTTGTACAATGTATGTCCAAAAACCTAGATTTATCATTACTTTTATGCATTCGCATTTAACCATCTGTAAGAAGAAGTGAGACTGATATCTTGCATATATAAAGAAATCCTACAACTCAATGACAGTGGTACAGACAGCCCAATTATAAAATGGGCAAAAGATATGAAAAGACAGTTCTCTGAAGGGGAAATACAAATGGCCAAGAAACACATTTAAAAATGTTCAGCTTCACTAGCTATGAGAGAGATGCAAATTAAAACCACAATGAGATACCATCTCACACCAATTAGAATGGCTGCCATTAAACAAACGGGAAACTACAAATGCTGGAGGGGATGTGGAGAAATTGGAACTCATATTCATTGTTGGTGGGACTGTATAATGGTTCAGCCACTCTGGAAGTCAGTCTGGCAGTTCCTTAGAAAACTAGATATAGAGTTACCCTTCGATCCAACAATTGCACTTCTTGGTATATACCCGGAAGATCTGAAAGCAGTGACATGAACAGATACCTGCACGCCAATGTTCATAGCAGCATTATTCACAATTGCCAAGAGATGGAAACAACCCAAATGTCCTTCAACGGACGAGTGGATAAATGAAATGTGGTATATACACACGATGGAATACTATGCGGCAATAAGAAGGAACTATGTCGTGAAACAATATGACAACATGGATGAACCTTGAAGACATAATGCTGAGTGAAATAAGCCAGGCACAAAAAGAGAAATATTATATGCTACCACTAATGTGCACATTGAAAAATGTAAAACAAATGGTTTATAATGTAGAATGTAGGGGAACTAGTGGTAAGAGAGCAATTAAGGAAGGGGGAACAATAATCCAATGAGAACAGATAAGCTATCGTGGGTAAATTTAACATTCTGGGAATGTCCAGGAATGACTATGGTCTGTTAATTTCTGATGGGTATAGTAGGAACAAGTTCACAGAAAGGTTACTTTCTTGGGGTAGAGTAGGAACATGTTGGAAGTAAAGTAGTTATCTTAGGTTAGTTGTCTTTTTCTTACTCCCTGTTATGGTTTGTTTGAAATGTTCTTTTATTGTATGTTTTTTTGAATTAATTTTTTTTTTACAGTTGATTTTTTAAAAAAAGAATTAGAAAAAAAAAAGGAAAAAAAATATGCAGAGCCCCCTTGAGGAGCTGGTGAAGAATGCAGGGGCATTGGGCTGCCCCACCTTGATGGTTGCTAATGTGCTCACAGACATAGGGGACTGGTGGTTTGATGGGTTGATCCCTCTACCACAGGACTTGCCCTTGAGGAGACTGTTGCTGCAAAGGAGAGGCTAGGCCTCCCTATAATTTTGTCTAAGAGCCTCCTCCCAAATGCCTCTTGTTGCTCAGATGTGGCCCTCTCTCTCTAGCCAAGCCAACTTGGCAGGTGAAATCACTGCCCTCCCCCCTACATGGGATCTGACAACCAGAGGAGTGACTCTCCCTGGCAACGTGGAATATAGCTCCTGGGGAGGAATCTAGACCCAGCATCGTGGGATGGAGAACATCTCCTTGATCAAAAGGGGGAAGTGAAAGGAAATGAAATAAGCTTCAGTGGCTGAGAGATTCCAAAAGGAGCCGAGAGGTCACTCTGGTGGGCACTCTTACGTACAATATAGACAACCCTTTTTAGGTTCTAATGAATTGGGGTAGCTGGTGGTAGATACCTGAAACTATCAAACTACAACCCAGAACCCATGAATCTTGAAGACAATTGTATAAAAATGTAGCTTATGAGGGGTGACAATGTGATTGGGAAAGCCATATGGACCACACTCCCCTTTGTCTAGTTTATGGATGGATGAGTAGAAAAATGGGGGGAGGAAACAAACAAACAAACAAACAAACAAAGGCACCCAGTGTTCTTTTTTCCTTTAATTGCTCTTTTTCACTTTATTATTCTTGTTATTTTTCTGTGTGTGGTAATGAAGGTGTCAGGGATTGATTTTGATGATGAATGCACAACTATGTAATGGTACTGTGAACAACTGAATGTACGATTTGTTTTGTATGACTGCATGGTATGTGAATATATCTCAATAAAATGAATTTAAAAAAAAATGAAGTTACATACTAAAAACTGCAATACAATGATACTGGCATTCAAAATTACCTAAATGATTACCTTTACCACAGACCTTTATTTCTTCATGCTGCTTTGAACCACTGTCTAGTCTCCTTTCCTTTCAGTCTGTAGAACTCCCTTTATCATTCCTTGTAGGGCAGGTATAGTTGTGATGAAGGCGCTCAGCTTTTGTTTGTCTAAGTGTGTTATAATCTCTCCCTCATTTTTGGAAAGAGTCTTGCCAGATATAAAATTATTGCCATTTGTTTTCTTTCAACACTTCAAGTATTTCAACCCATTGCCTTTTTGCCTCCATTGTTTCTGATGAGAAGTAAGTACTCAATCTAACTGAGACTCCCTTGTGCATAACATGTTGCTCTTCTCTTGCAGCTTTCAGAACTCTCTCCTTGTCCCTTGCATTCAACAGTGTGATCAATATATGATGGGGTATATGTTTTCATGTTTATCATGTTTTGTATTCTCTGAATTTCTTCGCTGTGCATATTCATGTTTTTTGCTAAGTTACGGAAGTTTTCTCTCATTATTTCTTTGAATATGCCTTCTGCCTCTTTCTCTCTTCTCCTTCCGGGACTCTCATGAGGCATATATTAGTATGCTTGATGGGTCACAGAGATGTCTTAGGCTAATTTTGCTTTGAATATTTCTTTTTTCTTACTCTCAACCTGACTCATTTCAAGTGTCTTGTTTTCAGGTTCCCTGATTCTTTCTTCTGCCATCTCCAATCTGCTGTTAAAACCCTCCTGGGAAATTTGCATTTCACTTATTGTGGTCTTCAATTTCAGTAGCTTTGCCTGGTTCCTTTTTAAAATTTCTATCTCTTTACTTAGACTCTTATATTGCTCATTGTTTTCCTGATATCCCTTAGTTCCTTCTCTGTATCTTCCTTCATCTCCTTGAGCATTTTCAAGACCCTTTTTAAAAAGCCTTTGTTCAGTATGTCTACTATCTCATCTTCTTCATTGGTATTTTCTTTATTTTTATCCACTTCCCTTGGATGGGCCATCATTTCCTGTTTCTTTGTTTGTCTTGTATTCTTTTTTTGCACACTGTATATTTTAATATTTAAAATGTTAACCCTGGGATTTTTTCCGAGATGTCTGTTTCCTGGTTTTGTAACGAGCTGATAATAAGACAGATTTTCTTGAGCTCAGGCCCTCCATCAGGAAGGTCTGCCCAAGGCAACAGCAGTGATCAGGGCTTTCCCTGTCTTTCTGGGCCTCTCTCTTATGCTGGGATTTTGCTTGTTAGTTATTTTGGAGTTCCCCTTTTATAGAAGTTTGATTGTACCCTCTGTTTCCCAGGAGACAGACCTCCATCTCCTGGGTGTTTGAAGCATCAGGCCTTTGTCCTAGACTGTCTGCTTCTATGCTTTTTTACACTCCTTTCATTATGTCAAGCTGTTTGTCTGGAGGGCAAATTCTGGGAGGAGGGGCACCTCTGAGAGGACTTTCCCAGCCAAAACAGGGCTAGGGACCCATGAAGAGGGTGCAAACCAGCTCCAAAGTGCCCTGGAGGGGGTCAGGAAGGGTGCCAAGAGCTTCTCTGAGGCTCAGCAAAGCTGAGCTTTCCTGGCCTTTCCATTAAACACAGCCCTTCAATTAACTGTCCCTCATAGCCATGAGGAAGCACTGAATGGTTAAACCTCCACCATCTCAACTCCTGTCCAGGGAGGGATGAGAAAATGGCTGTTGCCGCCTTTGTTTGAGGTGAATTGAAACAATAGCTGCCTTGAGAGCTGGGCTCCCATTGATCTGAATTTGCTAATCAAAAACAATGATCACTGATTGGCTGTGCCCATCCCTGGACTTGGGGAAGAGGATTTTTATGTCCCCTTTTGTCACCAGCAAGCTAGTCAGGGCTAGACCCCATCGTGGTCTGCCATGACAGTGGGGTATGGGTGCTGGTAGCGGATGGCATGGAGAGATCAATTTACTGATCTTTAAGGTAATTTTTCAGCCTCTTCCCTCTCTCTTCCCTGGATGCTGTACCATGTTCTTCAGGCCTCCAGAGTTTCAAAATAGTTTTTTAGATGGTTCCTGCCTGTTCAATAGTTGTTTTGTTAGAAGGACTGAGTCCTAGAGCTCTCTAGAAGTCTTTCTCCAGAAGTCTCCAATTCATTGTTTTTATAAAGTGAAGAATTAGATGTGCTTTGGAATTAGAATGTATTTGGCTGCATTTAACAAAATACCTTAGAATGACTTGAATAATAGAAGCCCAGATGTAGGTGGTTTCAAGGTTGTTTAGTGACTCAACAACATTATCCAGGACACAGGCTCTTCCAGGTGTGTTTTTCTCTGCCATCCTCTGTGTTTCAGGACTTCTTGCATAGCTGTAAGATGTCAACATCTTTCCAAGCATCAAATTCTGAAACAGCTTCAAGCAGGAAAGAGTGGGGCTGGGTTTGGGTGAGGAAGGCCCCAGTGGCAAGGGAATTATCCTTGTCTTTCTATGTCAGGGACAAAGATATTTCCTATAAGCTCCTCTAAAGACTCCTTCTTATGCATCATGGGCACAGTTGAGTCACATGACCACCTCCATCCAGAAAGGCTGGGAAATGGAAGATCTGCTTTCCCCATTTCTTCCCACATGGAAAAATGGGGTGGCAATGGGCTATTGCATAGATAATCAGCAGCAGGCATTAAAACCATTATTTTTTTAAATAAACTTAAATTTTTTTTGTTAATTCACTCCCATGTTATCTATTCCTCCAGAAAATTTTCTAATTTACCAAGTAATTCAATTGGGCTAATTATTTTAACAGACTTTGCTCAAAATAAAAGAGACTGTATTCATATCATTCCTCACACACAAACACACCTACATCCAGCAAGCACTCCTGCTCTTAGCCTCTGTTTTTATTTTTTTTTTCTTCATTCTTACCACAAAATGCTTTCTCCTTGGTTGAAATTACAGAACAAGATCACCTTAAGATTACTGAAGATAGCATTCACTTCTCATCTTTTAGATTTTTGTAGACTTTCCCCTTTGTTTCAGCTGTAACTAAAGGAATTGTAACAAGATAATAGAAGCCAAGGATCTGTGGTTTCTATGAATGCCTACCTTTTTATGCAAAGTTTGAAAGAAATGTTTAATAAACATTTTTAAAGTCAAACAGTAAATGATGAAAGAAGCATCGTATATCCTTAGGCATGGAAAGAAAATTAAGCAAAATAGAAGTTACACGAATACACGTGACATAATTTAAGCAGTTTCTATCAACTCATTCAGATGCCATCAACATAGTTATTAAAAACCAAAGATGAATATACATTCATTATAGTTTAATTTTTAACCAGAAAAGCCGTTTCTGAATAGTATTTGAAATTAAAAGCTAGCAGTCCTGGAAGATCTAAAAATAATTCACAGGTGAAACTAAAACTAGATGACAATTTCTTATCTGTTTTGTTTTGCTTTCCAATAAAAAATAAATGCAGCACAAAATAAGTAGAGCAATTAAAAATTGTCGTACATTACAATAATTGCTTTGTAATTAGAACACTTCATCTTTTATAAAAGCTTATTACCTGTGTAGTGCATCCATCTGAATTCCCCCAGGTAATTAGTTTCACGAAATATTGCCAAGTGGCATCTTCTCCTTCACCATTACTCCTGACATTTATAAAATGCAAGCTCTCTTACCACAATGTTATGTTGAGAAATTTAATTAACAGAAAATACTGTATAATATTCATGTCAAACATTACTGGGGCAAAATGCATGTAGACCTCAAGTATTCCTAGATGACCTAAATATGCAAAACAAATTTATCTCATCCACAAATACTGACAGCCTATTCTTTATTCAGAAAGATATTCAAGGCTTTGGGAAGTATGTGATTCTGTGTTCAATGTCACAGTTTCCCAAGACTCCATATTATACACTGAATCTATGAAAAGGCCCAGGAGATTTCCACTGAGCTCCATTTCAGTGATGTTCTCATCTTTCCAGTTCACTGGAGCCAGCCTCACCTCCCTGTTAGTTCCTATTTGCAACATCTTTATTAATGCCTTTTGAAAGCCACACACCACATACCATTTTTTACTCATCAACTCTCCATCCAAGGTTCATGTGTCTTTAAACTCTCTCCTGGGATGAAGAGGGAAACTTAATTTCCTTTTGTTGACATGTGGAATTATATTGTTTTCTTCCCCTTTCCTACTCATACTAAATCCTGCACATGTTCTTTCACCTACCAAGTTCTCCACCAATGTCTAAAGTTTATCTGTGTATTAGAGCCTAACACCCTTAGTCCTCTTTGCACTAAATATAATAAAGTTATATTTATTCCAAGGTAATTATTGCTACAGCATTGCAACACAGCAATTAAAAATTTTCCAAGTCAATAACACAAAGATCTATACATACAATGTAAAGAAAGGAAATGCTTCTATTCACCAGAGTTAAAATTGCTACTCGTTTTCCAATTAAGAGTGGATGTCATGAGAAATCATTGGTTCTAAGGTTAGGATGTCTTCTAAAGCCACTATCTGTTCTATCCAAAGCAATAAGACAAAAACTAATTAAAACATTCCTTATAATTTTATATCAATTCATTTGCTGGGCATCTACTAAGTACTACAACTTTGATAAATAACTAAGGAAGACCCAGTAGAAAGACAAAGCATAATGAATCTGCTAAGCAGAGTGTTTTCTATTAAGGATAATTATGACCACATGAATCAAATTCCCACACAAAACCACAAGAACGACAAAAGGGAACAAACAAAACTATACATGACTTACATATTTAGCATTACCTAAAAATGCCACAAGCTTCAAATTATCCATAAATTATAAACACCAATTTCCAAATTCCTGTAGAGTTTCCAGCACCATTTCATGTCTTTGAGTACAGAAAGCAGAAAGGGGTGACTTGAGAGACTCCATGAAAATAGGAGGAGAGAGTAACAGGCTCAAATCAAACAGACAAAATCACCCTCAGAAAGATAAAATGCAACATTTAATTGCTAAAATAGTGAACAAAGATATGGGACTTGGTATTTCTAACCACAACTCCAGGGAAGAGGCTTTAAAGTGAGAGATATTGGAGGTGTCAGCTTCAAAGAAGCAACACTACCAGGGAAGAATCATAAATACAGAAAAGGTTTTAGAAATGTGGCAGTGAAGAGAAAGAGAAAAATAAGAAAGAAATACAAAATTGAGAACTTTATAGAAATTATAGAAATAAATTACACCAACCCCTCTCCCTAATCCCCCCATATCATCATCCATGAGATAAACTGTACTTCGTGATATTGAAGAGGACACTCAAAACTAGGAACATTGTCCACAAAATGCCTAGGAAAATCAATACATATCTATGCAAAGCTCTTATAAGAATAAAATAAACAAAAAAGTAAATCAAAACATTTCAGGGAATGAAAATTGTCCCCCCCCATAAAGCAACCCGAGGCAGAAAAAAAAAAAACAACAAAAACACATAATGAACCTCCAAAATAACCTAAATATTATTAAGAAACCATTTGGAGAGATCCTTTTAAATGCCTAGAATCATAAGTTGAAAAACTGAAAAAAGAAATAGAAAAAAATAGGAAGAAATGCAATAAGAATTGCTTGAACTCAGGAAAGACATTGAATAAACACACAAAAACATCTTAGAAATGAAGAATAATGAGCAACAAAATAAACAATAGACAAATTTGATTTCAAGAAATTAAAAACTCTTAGGTATTGAAGGAAATTATCAAGAATGTGAAAAGACAGCCTACAGAATGGGAGAAAATACTTGCAAACCGTATATTGGATAAGTGTTTAATATCCAGAATAGAAAAAGAACTTTTACAATGCAACAACAAAAAGGTGAGCAACTCAATTAAAAAATGGGAAAGGACTTGGATAGACATTTCTCCAAAGTAGATACACAAACAGCCAATAAACACATGAAAAGTTGCTCAACATCAGTAGTCATTAAGGAAAAGCAAATTAAAACCACAATGTGATGCCACTTCACATCCACTCAGGACGGCCATTAGAAAAACAACCAAACAAAAAATGCAAAAATAACAAGCTTTGGGAGCAAGTGGAGAAATTGGAACTCAAGGGCATTGTTCATGGGAATGTAAAATGGCACAGTCACTGTGAAAGGCAATATGGTGTTTCCTCCAGAAGTTAAAAACAGAATCACCATAAGTGACTAGAAACCCAATTTCTAGGTAAAGATTGTGGTTTGGTTTATATCCCCCACAAGAAGCATGTTCAGATTCCAACCCCCATCCCTATGGGTGTGAACCTATTTGTAAATAGGGCCTTTGAACATGTTATTAGTTAAGGTGTGCCCAAACTGAATGAGAGTGGGCCTTAATCCAATATGGCTGAAGTCCTTTAAAGCAAGGGAAATTGGACATAGAAAGGGAGAAGGCATGGGGAGCAGCCAGAAGCTGGAAGTCAACAGAACCCAGAAGAGAAGAAGATGCTGCCATGTGCACTGCCATGGGACAGAAGAGCCCAGGAACATTTATTGCTGGAAGCCAGGCCCAGAATGCCACAGTCTTCTGAGAGAAAGCATTGCCTTGCTGACACCTCAATTTTGGACTTCTCCTAGCCTAAAAACCATAAGCCAATGGAGTTTTTAAACCAACCCATTATAGAGTATTTATTTATCAGCTAAGAAGCTGATAAAATATACAACTAAAGAGAGTAAAAACATGGTTATAAACAGATACTTGTACACAAATGTCTACAGCAGCACTATTCACAATAGTAAAAAACTAGAAATAACCCATGTCCATCAACAAATAAATGGATAAACAAAATGTGGCACAAATACAAAATGGAATAGTATTCAGCCATTAGAAGAAATTAAGCTATGAGACATGCTGCATCATGGAATAACCTTGAAAACATGCTCAGGGAAACAAACAAGGCACATCAGCACAAATATTGTATGATATCACTTAAATAGATGACAACAAATAGCAAATTTTCAGAGTTAGAAAGCAGATTAGAATTTATCAGGGAAGAGGGGATGGCCGGGGGGGAAAGGGGGGAATTCTCATCTGTAAAAAGAAAAAAGAAGGAAAGAAAAGAAAAAGAAAAAGAAAGGAAGAAAGAAAAGAAGAAACAAAGAATAAATTTCAAGTTGCCAAGAGAGAACAAAAAAATGAAAATTTAATAACAAGTATTGAAAATGAGGTAGGGAAACAACTCAGGGAATATAATATACATGAACCCTTCTTGAAGAAAGTACCACAGTAGTGTTTCTTGACCTTTTTTCTCCATTATCACTCCTCTGATGAGTCATTTTAGACATTTCCTCACTACCACCATTGTTCTAGTTTGCTAATGCTGCTGGAATGCAAAACACCAGAAATGGATTGGCTTTTATAAAAGGGGGTTTATTTAGTTACAAAGTTACAGTCTTAAGGCCATAAAGTGTCCAAGGTAACACATCAGTGATTGGGTACCTTCACTGGAGGATGGCCAATGGAGTCTGGAAAACCTCTGTTAGCTGGGAAGGCATGTGGCTGGTATCTGCTCCAAAGTTCTGGTTTCAAAATGGCTTTCTCCCAGGACATTCCTCTCTAGGCTGCTGTTCCTCAAAAATGTCACTCTCAATTGCACTTGGGATATTTGTCCTCTCGCAGTTTCTCCGGAGCAAGAGTCTGCTTTCAACAGATGTTTTCAAACTGTCTCTCATCTGCAGCTCCTGTGCTTTCTTCAAAGTGTCCCTCTTGGCTGTGGCTCCTCTTCAAACATCACTCACAGCTGCACTGAGTACCTTCTGCTTGTCAGCTCATTTATATGGCTCCACTGATCAAAGCCCACCCTAAATGGGTGGGGCCATGCCTCCATGGAAATATCCAATCAGAGTCATCACCTACAGCTGGGTGGGGCGCATCTCCAAAGAAACACTCAAAGAAATCTAATCAAAACTGATAAGGTCTGCCCACACAAAATTACATCAAAGAAAATGGCATTTGGGGGACACAATACATTCAAACTGGCACAACTATGATGAAATATTAATATCCACACATATATTATATATCTGTTGATGTACAGTGCTTTTAGGACCACAGCCATCATAATATCTAAACTTCATTTTACTCCCTCCCCAAGAACCAATTTCCACCCCCCTTGGATGAACTAATGGATGGACATCTTTCAATCAAGAGATAAATAGAAATTTTTGGATAAAGATAATGGAAATTTAAATATATTTGATTATAGAACTAGGACTAAATAAGGGTGGGGACATAAGAGGAAAAGTAGTAATTAAACATTTTATGTTCTGGCAAAGTAAGATTGTTACTTAAAACTAAAGAAAATGAAAAAAGAAAAAGGGCAAAATTGAATATAATTATTCAATATTATACAGATATTAGGTGGGATATCAATAGATAATATTTAATGCTGTCAGACCAGATAAATATTTTATAAGAAAAATGGGCATTAAAGACACTAAAAAGGTATAAATAAAAGTAACTACAATGTGGCAAAAATACTTCTTAAATACCAAAATAAATTTTAAAAAATAAAGAATTCCTAACACCTGGAGAAGTAAATATAGTATAATATGCATAGAAATTATAACAAAATAATTTGACAAAATTGACAGAAAAGAACTTTAAATATTTCAAACAATACAAATGAATTGTTGAACAAATTAAATTTTCTAAAGCAAAAAGCTAGGAAAAAAAAACAAAAGAAGACAAAAGAAAACACAAGGAACAAAATAATCAAGATAAGATCAAAAAAATAATGAGCCATAGAATTGAAAGCAAACAGATTAAATGAATATATCAATTCCTGGTTCATTTTTTAAAAAATTAATAAAATGACAAGCTACCAATTAATTTAATAAAGATATAAATTAGAAAGCACATTTTCTATTTTATAGAAAATATAATATAGAAAATGACATGTTCTACTGAAATTATTGATACAGAGAGGAAATATTTAAAGTCATGAGACTTTGGTACGATTCCATACAAATACTTTTGAAAACTTAGATACAATGAATAAATTCATATAAAACTGTGATTTGTTCAAATTGGCCTCAGTAGAGGTAGAACGCTTAAAAAAGACAAATTTCCAGAGGAAAAATTTGAGATTATCAAGGAACTATCTCATCAAAACACCAGGTGCCTATAGTTTTACAGAGAAATTCTAGCAGACCTTTAGAGACCTGATAGTCCTAAAGCTGCATAAATTGTATAATAATGCAATAAAAAGAAAATTACAGACCAATATCACTTATGAGAATTGATGAAAAGTCCTAAATAATGTATTATTAAAAAGACTCAAATGCCACATTAAAAAAATAAAACACTGTGAGCAGGTGGGGTTTATACAAGGAATGCAAGGATGACTCAATATTAGGAAATCTATCAATATAATTCACCATATTAATAAGTCTAGGAGGCTTACTACATCCAAAAATGCTGGAAAACTGTTGACAAATTTAGCATCCATTCCTAATAAGAACTCTCCAGAAAATAGGAATAGAGTCATACTTCTTTAGCATTGGTGTTTAAGAGGATTTTTAGCTTCTTTATAATATTGTTATATATACACATATGCATATATGTGCATATATATACATAATATACATGAATGTGTACATATACATACACACATATGTAAACACACATACACATATGTATTTATATACATTCCCATTCAGGGTAGAAAAACATGAAGAAACCCGGTATTCTATTACTATTTAAAATTTTCCTGAAGCCATTAGTCAATGAAATTAGAAAAGAGAAAACAATTAGAAACATAAGAATTGAAAAAGAAGTAAAACTATTTCTATGTACAAATGATATGATAGTATATCTGATAAATTCTAGAGAATGAATGATAAAACTTAATAATTCAGCAAGGTAGCAAGATATAAAAATTAATCTACAAAAAGTCAATACCCTCCATATATATGAGTAATAGGTTAGAATACATAATTCAAGAGAAAACCCCACTTAGAATAGCAACAACAACAAAAAAATGCTTAGGAATAAACTTAACAAGAAATTTTTAAAATCTGTATGAAGCCAACCAAAATTCTCTGGAAATACACCAGGAGTAATAAATGGACAAACATCTTTGCTTTTGATAATAATGTCTCAACTTCATCAAGATATCAGGTCTCTATAAGTTAAGGTATGAATTTACTCCAATTCCAACAAAAATGTCACAGTTTTTCTTCTGGAGCTAGACAAGTTGATTGTAAAGTTCATTTGGAAAAATAAATATATAAAAGCAGGTAGGAAAAATCTGAAAAAGAGCTATGGGTTGGGCTCAGAGCCCAACCAAATATTTAAAAACACTACAACATCACTATAATTAAAGGCATGACACTGGTACATGAATAGACAGACAAACCAACTAACATGAATAAAGAGTACACAAACAGATGAGTCTACACATGAACTTCTAACATGTAGTAAATGGTACCTCAAATAATTATGTCAACTATAGATTTAAATGGTGTTGAGACAACCAGATAGCTTTTTTGAAAAGGTAAAATTATATTCATTGCTCACACCATACACAAGAATAAACTCTAAATGGATCAGGGCTCAAAATGTAAAAAAACAGATGAAATTGTATAAGAACTAGAAGAAAACATGGGTGAATTCCTATATAATCTCAGGCTAAGAAAAGTCTTCCTAACTATGAGTTAAAATCCAGGTGCAATTAAAGAAAAGATTGATAAATTTGACCACATAAATGGAAAAAAGTCTTTTTGGAATGAAAAATCACCTATATCACAAAAATAAGACAAATGACAAATTGGGAACAAATATTTGCAATATATATCACAGCAAATATGCTAATGTAGAGGTTTCTGTAATTGAAAGGAAAAAAGAAAAACCACCAGAAATAGGAAAAAAAGCAGAAAATTTGCCAAAAGAGATGTAAAAAATGACCTTAAACATTTGAAAAGATATTAAACTTTATATATAATAAGAGAAATGCAAATTAAAACTACATAAATATTATTTCTTATCCATAAGATTGGTGAGAGTTCAAAAGCTCTGTTTGCAAAGTTATAGGGAAATAAGTGTTTTCAAATAATGCTATAGTGTAAGAGACTGCAAAATACCCCTACATTGCAAAACAGGACTGTAAAATGATACAATCTCTTTAAAGGGACATTTGGCAATATTTAACAAAACTATAGCAAGTCAACATCTACAAATTACCTGGAATGTACACTTTTAACAATAGTAAAATAAATATGCACATAATTATTCCTTGCAAAATTATTTGTAATTGCAGAATACTGGAAACTATCCAAATGCCTAAATGTGGGAGATTGCATAAACTATGATATATCTAAAACATGGTGTATTATGCAACTTAAGAAAGGAATGTGAAGATCTCTATTGATTGATATCAGTGATTTCCAGGATACCTTGTTAAGTGAAAACAAGAGCAATGTGTAAAAAGAGTATAGACAGTATGCTACCTTTTGTTTAAGAAAGAAGCAGACATAAGAAAACATACATATATCTGCTTCTTTTGTAAAATGAAACACAAGAAGGATAAACCAGAAAGTAATAAAACTAGTTACTTACAAGAGATATGGGAGAATAGGGTGCAAAGGATAGTGGAGGGAAAACACTTTTCCAAGTAAACCTTCTCATATAGTTTTGACTTTTAAGATATGTTAATATTCCATACTTTTAAAGGATATAATTAGATTGGTAAGGATGGGGGGGGGACACTAAAATCAAATGTGAACAGAAAACAAATGAACCCAACTACATTTCAAATGAATAGAATAAACCGCACTAAATGGGAAACATAAAAATAAGAGAATAAATGTAAGTAACTTTTGTCTATATACTCTCAGTCTGGGTATGGGGGTGGGGAAGAACTGCAAACAAGTCTTGAACTCTTTCCATAAATTTGTTTTCATAAGTGGTTGGCCTGTGTAGCAATTCTTACAAGATTTTGTGTATATGACACAATTGAGAAAACGAGTTGTTTTTGGGGAGCTGAAGTTCATACTGTAGAGCAAAAGATATGCAAATTTGGAAAGGTTAAAGGTAAGAAAGAACACTGTGGGGCTGGATGAAAATTGGTAGTATAAATCCACGATTTTTTCATACACACACACAGAGGGGGCAGGGATAGAGTAAGAGAGAAACAACCTAAATCAATGACACCCCAAAAGCAATCAGTACACCTACTGTCCAAATCTTGGTTTTTAAGTATTATTCCCCCACTAAAAGGATCAGAGCTCATTGGAAAAATGATGCCATGACTAAAGGACTAAAGCAAGAAGGCACAAGATTAACGTGGAACTTCTTACTGTGCCAATAAGTTCTGAAACTGCTCAAAGAAAAAAATGGTGGAGAAATGTCAACAGAATGTAGGGCCCATCATAAAAAGGGCTCTCACTGGAAAAATGTGGGTCAATTTAAGCACCAGAATAAGGACACATTTGTTCATTAAATAACAGGAATCCATTATTCATACTGTCAATCAACAAATAAATAACAAACAAATACATAAGGGAGAAGGGAGGGCTCTTCGTTACATTAAAATGCTGATTGTCAACTGAAAACTGGTTGGAAAAGCAAATTATGCAACCATTATAGCGAAAACTGGTTCTGACAAGAGTTATCAATAGACACTAAAGCTGGGATGGGGTTGGCGGAGGTGGTAGGTGATAAAGAGCAGGATATTTGTCTGGTCTTAAAATGTCTCCCCACAGATTGCATATTAGTTGGGAGGGAGAAATAGTAACCTCACAGTGGAAAAAACAGGCAACATCTTGACGAGATGACTAAAATTAACTTCATCAATGACAGGTATGTGAACATCGGTGTCTCCAGATGTGGTCCCTGAGAAGGACATATCACTTCCAAAGATTCTGGCCAGGAAAGAAAACTCTGGATTTAATAATGATAAAGCATTAGACAAACAGAAATTGAGAAACATTCCATAAAATAACTGACCTGGATTCTTAGTCTTCAAAATTGTCAGTATCATGAAAGGCAGGAAGTTCAGGAAATTTTTAAGAAAGACTGAAGACTTCTAGATAGGGATTGTGGGACTGTTAAACAGGCAGGAATATCTGAAACAACTGTTTTGAAACTCTGAGTCTAGGAGAACACTGTACAGTACACAGGGAAGAGCGGTAGGAAGAGGCTGATAAATTAGGGTAAGGTGCTTTCTTCACCTGGTAGTTCCTGACACCCATCTCCCACTCTTGTGGCAGGCCACCATGGGGACCAGACCTTAGCTTGCTCACTGGTGACAGAAAGGGACATAAAAATCCACTTCCCCACAATTGGGTGGACACAGCATCATGAGTTTTGATTAGTGACTTTGGAATGCTGGGGGCTGGTTCTGAGGGTGGCCAATGTTCCAACCCACCCTGGGCAAAGACAGCTGAGGAGACTTAAAGACACTATGCTTCCTCAGAGCTGTAGGGGACAGTTCAAGGGATATATCTGCTGGGCAGATCAGGAAAGTGCAGCTTTGGAGTGTCATGGAAGAAGTTCCTGGCGCCCTTCCTGATTCCCCACCCAGGGCACTTTGGAGCTGGTCTACACCCCCTTCATGGGTTCCTGTTCTTGTTCAGGCTGGGAAAGATGGACTCAGAAACACCTCTCCATCATGCTCCCCCTCCCATAATTTGACTTCCAGGGGAAAGCAGCTTGAGACAATGAAAGGACTGTAAGAAACTGTTGCGACCTATGGCCAGGAGCAAAGGATTACCTGCTTTAAACACCTGGAAGAGGGATAAGGCCTGTATCCTGGGAAATAAAGGGTGTAATGAAGATCCTATAAACAGGGGAACTCCAAAGCAACTAACAAGCACAAGCCAGGGCAATCACAGGCCCAGAAAAAGACAGAGGTTTCTGTACTTTGCATTCACCTTGGGCAGACTTTCCTGATGGGATGGCTGAAGCTCAAGAAATCTCTGGCATATCACCTACTGGTTACAAAATCAAGAAACAGACATCTCAGTGAATAAATACCAGGGTTAACATTTCAAACTATTAAAATTTACAGTGTACAAATGTACAGTGTACAAAATAGTATAAGACAAATAAAGAAACAGGAGATAATGGCCTATTCAAGAAAAGAGGATAAAAATCCAGAAAACACCAAAGAAGACCAGACTGTGGACACACCCAAGTCTTTTAAAAAAATCATCTTAAAAATGCTCAAGGAGATGAAGGAAAATACAGAAAAAGAACTAAAGGGAGAGAGATGTCACCAATGTGGTGATGCAAGACATCCTCCCCTAGAAAAGTCTCCCCTCAGAAACAATTAATAAAAAGACAAATCCCATTTGCTTGGAACTCTGGAGAGTGATAGAGACTAGGGAAGGATTCCACAAACACTGAATCAAAGAAAAAGAAAAAAAAAATACCAAAAAAAGGCAGGAAATCCATGACCCAGACCCACTAGTCCAGACCCCTCCCCTCTCATGGTCTCACACAGCCTGAGTCACACAGAGGCATCACAGCCCAGGCACTTCCTGCCATGTATGCAGGACATAGAGCCACACACAGCACTGAGTTAAAACCCCACACATATCTAGGCACAGGGACCCAAGTCCACTGAGACCCAGGGTGGAACACAAGCAGCTGATTAGCTCCTACATACAAAAAAGCCCCCAGGATATATAAGAGATGGTAGCAGAACCGTTAGCAAAAGGTGCACACATTTAGCCCAGTCTCTGATTACTGGATCACCTAAATGACAAAACAAATCTTTTTGAATTGACCTAATCTGGCTTCCCTGGTGGGATACCCCTATGGGGAAGTAATTGGAGGCAGAAAAGCCTTATGGAAAAAAAGGGGGGGGGGGGACTGAAATGCTGTAAGGCAGCATGGGTCCCAGAACTGAAAAGTTTCATACAAAGAGGACACTGAGTGAGAGAAAGAAGTTGAACAAATCATAAGAGCTGGCAAGAAAATTCTACACAAAATAAAGAACAGAATTCCCAGAGAAGGAACAAAGGAATGGAAGCTTTCTCCTGGAGGTGAAACAATTGCATATAACAGGCAATCTTAAAAGTTGTAGAATCATGTGCTGAAAACCTGAGAAACTGAACAGCTAAACACAGGCTACTCTGAAGATAAGGTAGAAATTGATCCAAGCATCAAATAAGAACCTTAACACATAGCCAATCTACAATAAAACCCTAGGCAAGAGGAAGAAATTGATCTTCAGAGTTAGCACATCAAAATATTCAGATGCCTAGTCATCAGCAAAGAATTACAAGCCACACTAAGAAACAGAAAGTTATGACTCAGTCAAGGGAATAAGTTAAAACTTCAGATGAGAAAGACTTTGGAACAACTAATTAAAAAGTTCAAACAAATCTCCTATATATATTCAAGGAGATGAGGGAAAATATGGATAGATATAAACTAATGGTGATTATAGAGCTAAAAGCTATTATAGACAATGTGTTGGCAAAAAGAAGAACTAGAAATTATGGGGATGAAAGGTATAATAATGGAGATTAAAAATTCACTAAGGCATACAATAGCAGATTTGAACAGGTAGAAGAAAGAACCAGTGAACTACAAGAGAGGACAATCGAAATCATACAGTCAGAGGAATCAAGAGAGAAAAGAATAGAAAAAATTGAGCATTGTCTAATAGGCTTAAGTGACAGCATGAAGTGTGTCAATATATGCATCATGGGAATCCCAGAAGGAGAAGAGAAAAGAAGGGGGGCAGAAAGAATATTTGAGGAAATAATGCTCAGAAATTTACCAACTGTAATGAAAGACATAAATAAGCATGTCCTAGAAGTACAGTGAACTACAAACAGAAGAACTAAAGGATATCAGGAAAACAATGAATGAGCAATGTGAGAATCTTAGTAAAGAGATAGAAATTTTAAAAAGAAACCAAACAGAACTGCTGGGATTGAAGACCACAATAACTGAAATGAAAAACTCCCAGAGGGTTTCAACATCAGATTGGAGCTGGTAGAAGAAATAATCAATGAACACAAAGACAAGACAATTGAAATGAACCTGGCTGAGAAGCAGAAAGAAAAAACAATTAGAAAAAGTGAAAATAGCCTGAGACATCTGAGACACTACCAAGCATACCAATATATGCTTTATAGGAGTTGCAGAAGGAGAAGAGAGAAAGGGGCAGAAAGAATATTCAAATAAATAATGACAGAATTTCCCAAGCTTAGTAAAAGACATGAATATGTACATCTAAGAAGCACAGAGAACACCAAACAGGATAAACATGAAGAAAAATGCATCCTGTCATATATTGATCAAACTGTCAAATTCAAGGGAAAAGGAGAGAGTTCTGAAAGCTGCAAGAGAAAAACATGTTACTGTAGTCCCAATTAGATTGAAACTCATCAGAAATCATGGAGGCAAGAAGGCAGTGGGTTGAAATACTTAGAGTACTGAAAGAAAACAACTAACAACCTAGAATTTTATATTTTTATGAGAGGAAGACATTCCCAGGTAAACAAAAGCTGAGAAAGTTCATCACCATTAGACTTCCATACTAGCGATGCTAAAGAGAGTTCTTCAGACTGAAAGGAAAGGACACCAGACAGTGATTCAAAGCAACAGAAAGAAATAAAGACCTCTGGTAAAGGTAACCACTGGGGTAATTAAAAGTGCCAGTACTATTGTATTGTAATTTTTGGTATGTAACTCTTTACTTACTTCCTACAGGTGATAAATTGCAATTGTATAAAAAGTAATGATAAATCCATGGGCTTGGACATACAATGTACCAGATATAAACAATAACAAGTATACAAAAAATGGTCAGAGAATAAAGAGGTACAAGAAAAATATATGTGTATGCTATTTAAGTGAAGTTGATATCAAGCTAAATATGATTGTTATATATTTAGGACACTCATTTTATCCCCATGGCAACTATAAGGAAAATATATGAAAAATATATGCAGATAGAAATGTATTCAATATGACACAACATAAAAAATCAAATAACTATAAAAGTAGGCATTAATGAAAGAATTGGGCAAAAAGATATAAGGCCTACAATGATTAAATAGAAACACGGTAGAAGAAAGTCCTGCATTATCAGTAGTGACTTTACATGTAAATGGATTAAACTCTCCAGTCAAAAGGCAGAGATTAGCAGAATGGATAAAAAAGCAGTACCCAAATATATGCTGCCTGCAAGAGACTAATTCAAAGACACAAGTAGGTGGAAAGTGAAAATATGGAAAAATATATACCATGCAAGTAGTAATAAGAAGAGAGCTGGGGTGCCTATACTAATATCAGATAAAATAGACTTTAAGTCAAAAACAGTAACAAGTAACAAAGATGGTCATTATGTACAGACAAAGGAGTCAATTCAACAAGATGTAACAATTATAAATATTTATGTACCTAACAGTAGAGCCCCAAAATATTCCAAGCAAATACTGACAGATTTGAATATAATTAACAGCACTGAAATATATATCTGAATGTGGTTAAAATGGAAAATGTTAGGTTTTATCTATGGTAATAGAATAAAAATTAATAATAAATAATTTTTAAAAATCCATGCAATTGCACCATACAGTGAACCCCAAGTAAAACAATGGATCGTAGTTAATAGCATAAGTATAAAAATGTGCTTTCATCAATTATAGCAAATGTACCACACCAATGCAAGTGGTTAATAATAGGATGGTGTACAGGAATGCTGTATTCAGTCTTTATTTATTTTCTATTAGAGAAGTTCTGGATTTACAGAACAAAGACTGAAGAGACATGACAACTAAATGCAATATGTGATCCTGGACTGGATTTTAGACTGGAGGAGAAAAAATGCTATGAAGGACAGTAGTGGGCAATTGACATAATTGGCATATATTATAAGAATAAAGGATCGAACCAATGTTAACTTTCCTTACTTTAATAACCATACTTTACTTATGTAAGAAAATATCCTTTTCTTAGGAAATAAACTCTGAAATATTAAGGGGTAAAAGGGCATTATGTATGCAACCTACTCTCAAATGGTACCAAAAAAGTTTATTCATGTGGTGTGTGCACATGTCTATATCTATATCTATAACAATATCTACAAAGAGGGAGAATGATTAAACAAACATGACAAATGTTAAAAACTGTTTGATCTGGTAAAGGGTATATGGAAGTTCTCTGTATTAATCTTTCAACTTTTGTATAAGCTGAATTATTTCAAAATAAAAAGCTTTAAAATGAATATATGCTATGTATGTGTAGGAAAATTATTATATAATATTTCATACAATGCATAATACACATAGAAACCCTCAAAGTGGTTTCTCAAACACACACTTTATTTACAACAAACAAAAAACAGTTTAAAACCCATTTTAGGAGAGAAGAGCTCAGTTACGAAACAATTATACCACTTACAGTATTACTTTTATATGTCAGTCTAATTAAACTGCAATGTCTTTAGGTTGAAAATCATTACTTTCCTTGCATTTCAAGATCTGTTATTGGATGAATAACTGAATGATAGAGGGATTCAGGGATGGTTAATTGGACTAGGGATTTAAGGATCAACTAACAGAGAAAAACTAAGGTCTGAAAAAATCAGGAAGGAGATCATGGAGGTGGAGCTACCTGAAATGGGAAGAACATGGAGGATTTGGATGACTGGATGGATAAATTGAGAACCCATTGAGAATGAGGAACAAGTAAAGAGAAGGCCACTATCTCACTGAAACCATCTGTGGCCATGTTTACTGAGTAAAGGAAAAGGCAATAATGCATTCATTGAAAGTCAAAACTGAAACACAGTAAGAATAAACAATTTTCTTCTTATAACAGAGTTGCTCATAAATTTTATTATGTAAAAGAAATTTTCAAAATGTACTTGGAATGGTCAATTGATTTTTGACAAGGGTGCCAAGTCCACTCAATGGGGAAAGAATAGTCTTTTCAACAAATGGTGCTGGGAGAACTGGATATCCATACACAAAAGAATGAAAGGAGATCCCTATCTCACACCATATACAAAAATTAATTCAAAAATGGCTCAAAGATCTAACTATAAGAATTAGCACTATAAAACTTCCAGAAGAAAATGTAGAGAGGCATCTTCAGGACTCTGTGTTAGACCATGGTTTGTCAGACTTAAACCCAAAGCACAAGCAAGAAAAGAAAACAAAAATAGATAAATAGGACTCCAGCAAAATTAAATACTTTTCTGTATCACAGGATTTTATCATGAAAGTGAAACAACCACCTACACAATGAGAGAAGATATTTGGAAACCACATATCTGATAAGGGTTTAATATCCAGAAAGAAAAAAAGATCCTTCATTTCAACAATAAAAAGTCTAACAACCCATTTTCAAAATGGGCAAAAGACTTGAATAGACATTTCTTCAAAGAAGATACACAACTGGCTAGAAAACATGTTCAACAGAAAAGATGCTCAACATCATTAGCTATTAGGGAAATGCAAATCAAAACCATGATGAGATACCTTTTCATATCCACTAGAACGGCTACTATTTAAACAAACAAACAAACAAACAAAAAACAGAAAATTACAAGTGTTGGAGAGGATGTAGAGAAATTGGAACACTTGTTCCTTGTTGGTGGGAGTGTAAAATGGTGCAACCACTGTGGAAGACAGTTTGACAGCTGCTCAGAAAGTTAAGTATAGAATTACAATATGATCTGGCAATCCCACTTCTAGGTATGTACCCAAAAGAATTGTAAGCAGGGACTTGAACAGATATTTGCAAATTATTGTTCATAGCACCATTATTCACAATTGCCCAAAGATGGAAGCAACCCAAGTGCCCATTATCGAATGAATGGATCAATAAAATGTGGTATATACATACAATGGAATATCATTCAGTCATAAAAATGAATGAAGTCCTGATACATGTGACAACATGGATGAACCTTGAAGACATCATGTTGAGAGAAATATGCCAGACACAAAAGGACAAATATGGCATGATCTCACTGATTTGAAACAATTAGTATAAGTAGGTTCATAGAGTCAGAATCTAGAATATAGGTTACCAGGGGATGGGGTCGGGATAGGGATTGGGAAGTTAAAGCTTAAAATTTACAGAGTTCCTGTTTGGAGTGATGGAAATGTTTTGGTAATGGATGGTGGTGATGAAAGCACAACATTGTGGACATAATTAGCAGCACTGAAGTACATATTTGAATGTGGCTAAAAGGAGAAATTTTAGGTTGTATGTTACTAGAACAAAAATTAAAAACAAACAAACATGGAAGTGTACTACACTTGGAAGTGTGCAACAGTGAACCCTATTGTAAATGATAGACCATAGTTAATCATACAATTGTAAAAATGTTCTTTCATGAATTCCAACAAATATACCACACTAATGGAAAGTGTTAATAATAGGGTGGTATATGGGAACCCTGTATTTTATGCATGATTTTTCTGTAAACTTACAATTTCTGAATTTAAAAAATTTTAAAGTTTAAAAAATGAAATAGTGAGGGTTTTCTTCCATTATTCCCCAAATGGGTCAATTTTTTTCTGAATATAATGACATCTTCTGATACAGTAAATTTTCCTGGAGGAGTTCAAATGATGTGTGATTTATAAAATTATAGACATAACTTTTGTTAGCTGCATCAGATGGTAAATCATAACATAGAGAAAGAATCAACAGGCTGTGAATCAATCACAGAATATTTTAACCAAAGTTTCAAGTATAAACAGAGAATTCAATACTGTGAACAGTCGATTATACACCATGGATGATTGCATGGTATGTGAATATATTTTGATAAAACTGAATTTAATTACAAAAATTAATTGGGATGATAGTTGCAAAACTGCAAATATACTAAAAACCACTGGATTGTGTACTTTAAATGGTTGGATTGTATCGTGTGAATTATATCTCAATAAAACTTATTTAAAAAAAAAAAAGAATTCAATCAAGTTTTCAGGGAATAGTAAGGAACCTTTCAGAGACACAGTCATTAAAATAACTTCCTGAATCTTCCCCACTAGAAATAAACTCCGGAGTGGTCTAGAAATGGCAATGGCTGGGGGCACGGTGTCTTCCAGGTGAGAAGTGCCAGCCATAGATGCTGACAGACACATATAAATTCTATTTCCAGGGGTTCAGCCAGGAACATAAAGCAAAAAGTTAGCAGACGTCGATGACTACAGGTCCTCAATCTCCTTGGGCGCATACCTATGTTCTTCTCTCACTAGCTTGATAAAATAACCTACTCTTGATCTATAATATATTGACATAGAAAGATGTTAAGTGAAAAAATAAAGTCACAAATCTGAATCTATAAATAACTCTATAAAATATACACTTTCTAATACAAGCTTTAAAACTCTGAAGAAGAAAACAGTTTGGCAGTTCTTGAAAAAGTTAAACACAGAATTACTATACGACTCAGCAATCCCACTTCAAGGCTTCACTGCTAGTCAGTCAATGAGCCAGGATTCAAACCCAGGTAATCTGGCTCCAGCCTGCTGTATCTTCAAGTCCTGACAATCGGAGACAAGGCAAATTCCAACTCATGCAAGGAGGACAGCACTCTCCTCTGAGTAAATATTAATATCTGGACCGTACAACGTTTACTCCTTCTGCCCAGGACCATTTCTCTTTATCTGGAAGCCATGTGGTTCCAATAGGAGCTGCTGTTGTGCTTTTCTGTCCCAAGTCACGGTTGGCTGAGCCTGGGGTTAAATTTTGGATTAAACGATAACATTTTTTGTCATTTTTGTGACGTGTCTTATCTTCATTTACTCTTTTCCTTCATAATATAAACCATTTAAATACATGAGTGGATTTGTCTTGTATTTTCATAAGATTTTTTACATAGTTTTGAAAAAACCTTTTTAGATGATACTTCCTGACTTCCGAGTTTTTAAATCATCACCACCAAAAACTGTGCTAACACCATATTTACATCTTATATTTGCCTGTCCACCATTTTATGAAGGACATAATCATTTCTTTTCTCCCAATTACTTCAATAACCTTGAAAGCAAGACACAGGCTTCCTTCTTTTCAAGAGGAAAGAAACCGAGTCACAGAGAAATTACATAAATTGCCTAGTGAAGCAGAGAGCCAGGGTTTGAACCACAATCTGTCTGCCTCCAGAGTCCATACATTTTTTGCTTATACTACATTGCCTTTCCACAAGCCAATATCCTACTTCATCCATTCTAAGTGTCTTTGTTCTCAGTTACAGCATCCAGTACTAATTCTAGAGCCTGATTGATGAAATTCTGTTTATACCTTTAAAATAAACTTAAGTATTTTCAACCTTATAGGTACAGGTAAAAGGATTGAGCTGAACTGCTCATGGCAAACCCAGCTCCACATCACTTCTTTCAAACAAAATCACACTGCTTTTCCTAAGCTGATTTTGACAAGAGAAAATTTTTCTTGAAAAGCAATAAGTCATTATAAGGGTCCTGTAGCCCATCAACCTAGCTGTCCTTTGTGCTTCCGGTCCTGGGGTGCCAGACTGCTCTCTGCCTCTGCAGCGCTGCCTGCAAAGGGCTTTATTATTGTCAGCTGAGAGCCACAGCAGCCGAAGGGCACACTGTCGTTACAGTTTGCTCCCCCACATGTCAACATATTCTGAAAGCTAGTGACATCTGATTTCAGCTCTTTCCTGCCTTCTGTTCCTCTGGCTTTAACAGATTTTAATGAGACAAATGCTAGCTATAGGTTTCCTTTCTCCATCTTGCCCAACCTCGCCCTTCAGGAACTTGCTTTCTGCTGCTTTTCCTTTGTAAAATGGCAAACTCAAAATCAGAAACTGCTGATAAGGAGGAAGAGACATGCCCAGAGGGTGAATTAGAAGAGCTCTCCCAGCCTCTCTGACATAGACCCCTGCCCCTACCTTTTCATTGTTGGCAACCAGGCATGCTCTTGACACTCAGGGACTTGGACTTCAAGTCACTCCTGAGAAATAGCTGACACTTCCAGTTTTGGTGTAATAAAAAGGTCAGGGCATACTGATTTGCTCAGGTTCTCTGGCAAGTTAATACAGCCATTGTTTTTTGAGGAAACTCAAGTGAGTTGTATTCTCAAATCAAATCCCTAGGAGGATGCTAAAATAATTACCATTTATTGAGCACCAACCATGTGCCAGGTACTTTATGTATATTTTCTCAATTATCCTCAAAGTTGAACAAGTAGTGTACTACTATGAAACCAAAAGACCCGTTTTGAGTGGATAAACCTGTGTCCAACATCACAGTTCTATCATTTGGGCAATTTCCTTTAAAGAGTTTGAGAAATCCCTTCCACATGGCAGACCTTCAGCTGGATGAAGAGAATTATTGTGAACATCTTCATTTCCTCACCTCTCACCAGTTCTTCTAATATCTCTGTTTAAAAGCTCCAGGTTTGGGGGCAGCCAGAGGAAAGAGGGAGGAGACCATAGAAACTATGGCAGAGAGAGTTTGTTACTCACAGATTGTCCTGTGGTACAGCAGTGGTTGCACTGATTACACCTGTCAAACAAATCACAACGCAATACACTTGCAGCCATCCACTGTTGCCCACACTTTCCATGAGGATATCAAAAAAGATTTTGGTCAATACCTGGCCAATATCTACAAAGAGTATGATATAAGAAACAAGCATAGTCCTTGAAGTCAGAAAAATCTCTCTTAAAATTTCACAATTTCCTAGCTGAGAAATATCATATAAACTGCTTCTCTAAGATTACATTTTTAACAGTTTTCTCATCTGTAAAATGAAGGTCAAGTTCATTAGTAATATCTGACTCAAAGAACTGTTATGAGGATATGAGGATTGACTGAGTCACATCCGTGGTCAATTTAATCACCATGCAGATGTTGGTTATCCTCTCCTGATATATGGGATCAATAACTACTTTTTAAAAACAGTCTTTATAATAAACACTTCCATTTAACTTTCCACATACTTATAAACCATCCGTTTTCAAAATTCACCTAAAAGCTTTGCCAAGGATAGTTCAGGAGTCCTTTGTCCTTCCTATGTTTTGGAAACATGGACTCTTTGGGCATCTCTCCAGCTCTCCATGGTTTTATGGAGATTACCGTTATGGTTCAGTGGTCACATCCACAGTTCTTTCAGTTTCCTGAACCAAAGTTTCATCAGAACCAAAGCACTTGTGCATGATTACAATAATCCTATTTAGTTCTCAACTAGTCTGCTCTTCTTCTAGAACTTCAAGTAAAGCACAACTAACTGCTGAGCCTTGTTGGTTTTCTCCTCAGCGTGAAGATAATCTTCCTTAATAGCGAACAAGAGACAAGTAAGAAGTTCAGTAACTCTACTTTCTCCTACTAGCATGCCATAAGATGCCAGCAGCAGTGTGCTCTGACCATTTCTTTTTCTTGCCCAGAACTAGCCTCAGCTTATTCTGGACACTAGCCTTCCTGACACGATACTCTACATGGGGCTTCTGCTCCTCTTTGGCAGCTCTCTTTGTTCAGATGTTCCTCCTACCACCTTCAGCACATACTCATGTCAAATAGAAATTGTCTTCAAAGAGCACCTGTGCAGAAAAATTCTGGGCATTTAAAAAAAATCCCCAAGTACCAAACTGGGGCTTAGGATTCTGAGGAGTATGGACAGACTGGGAGGTCAGACAGCAAGCCACACTCCTGCCCATTGTCTAGCAGGTGCGGCCAGAAGAGCATCCAACAGCACTGGTCACCCTGCTCTGATGGGCACATAAAGAAGCAGGAAAATAAGTAAATTCATGTTAGTACATAGTATAAAGGTGGAAAATAGACTCGAGGGAAATAACCGAAATCATAGTTTTTATGTTTGAGTCACTATTTTCCTTTCTTCTCTCTACTTGTCTATATGTTCTAAGATTTCTTTAATAGGTATTACTTTTAAAATCGTTTTGTAAAAGAGTTTAATAGCTCAGTTCTCTCCATATGAAGATAAGACAGGGAGGGGTAAAAAAAAAAATACCCCCTTGATTTTTTTAAAAAGTTTCTTAGAAGTTTTAGAAACTTTGCCAAGTTTCTTAGCAGAAACACTGCCTAGAGAGAAGATGATATTGGACTTAACCTAAAACCTAGATCCATTTTTGTGGCCCATAGCTGCACTTGGGAAAAGGGCATTTTATTTTCATTTGAGCATTTTCTGAGCTCTTATTATGCAATCAGTACTAGGATGGGGGTGGGACCAATTTTAATACCTGATCCCTGACCTCAAGGAGCATTTGGCACAGCTGACAAGAGAAGATTAACAGTAATAAAAGTGTCCCATTTTGTTTTATGGAGCAGAAATATAAGAAAGAAGTTCAGAGAATAGGAAGACGATCATGGATTGCAGCAGCCTGTCCCAGACTGTCCTCTACAGAAACACAAGGGATCACCCAAGATGTTTCACAGGATAGGTATGCCATGAAACAGTTCTCGAGGCAAATAATTTAAGGAACTGCTGCATATTTAATTTTCCTTTCGGAGAGTCAGTGCTCTTTAGCATATTTAAGACTCTGACAAGTCTGCAGCAAAGGAACCTGCTCAACTTTGAATAATAATCATTTCCCAAACATATTTGACAATAGAAGCTCTTTTTCAGGGCAAATCTTTAGCTTCTTGCAAACTTGCTCTGCCTTAGAATAAATGTTATCAGAAACTGTGTGGTAGACTGAATTATGTATCCCACTGCCAGATTCCCAAACACTATGCCTGGACCTTGCAATACTACTTCATGTCAAAATGTACCCTTTGCCAACCAGCTACCTGAACTACAAATACTTTTTCTGCTGATTCATGTGGTTTTGTCAGCTTTGTGGTCAGGAAATCCTGAGTTCCAATCCTCGTTCATACAATTTCCAAGCACATTACTTTAGAAAGTGGAATTCTCTCTCCAAATCTTATTTTCTCTATGTTTAAAAAAATAAAAGGAATAATAAAGGCTAGCTCACCAGATTATAAAAGGATTAAATGTAAGAATGTACTTTAAACTCCTAGTGAAAAGCCTGGCACATATTAGCTCAATTAGAGACATTTTTATTCATTTTGGGCATTTTGCCTCCAGAATGTAACATTTCTTTCATGACCTACATCCAGACTTGTTCCCACAACTTCCATTCTTACCTCTGGTGGGGGAGGGAGTGGGTCTAGTTTGAGTCCTCGCCCTGTGCACTCTCCAATACTGGCATCACCTTTTTAAAGGTGATGTGCTGACTAGACTTCTGTTAACACTAAGATGAAAAGACATGAGGGGAAGCAGTGTGAAAGTAAGGCCTTGAGACGGTGTCCTGTCCCATCCTCGGCCCATCACCACCCATCCATGCACCCGACTTACTCCCATTGGTGTCAGAACCTGGCCTGGCCCTGCCACCATTCTGTAATGGAACAGAACCTGGACGGCTCAAATAGAACCTACCATGGGTTCTAAATAAGGCCTATTTTTAAAGGCAAAGTTTCCTGTCATTCATTTAATTGCCCTACAGTTCACCAATTAAAACAAGGTAGACATCTCCCACAACAGATAGTAACAGATAATTCTCTACTTCCTTTCTCCTTTCCCTTAGGTTAAAACAAACAAAAAAACAAAAGACAAACAAAAACAAAAAACAAACCCCCACTGCTTACTCAATGAAGTCCAAACCTCTTAGCCTGTGGTATAAGGTCCTACATGATTGGAATCACATTGCTTTCTTCAACAGCCTCATCTCTTACCACTCCCTCATCTCTGCTGCATTTTGAGATCCTTGCCAGTCTAGAACTTTCCTGTCTCCATACCTTTGGACATGCTGTTCCTTCCACCTGCATTCTTTCCTCCACTTCTTTGCCTGACAAACTCCCATTCTAAACTGAGCTCTCTGTTCAGGGGTCATTCCCTCCAGAAATCATTCCTTATCTTTCCCCCAGCCTGAGCTAGTTTCTGTTTCTTTGTACCCACAGCATTTGTGCACTTTTGGGTGGCAAAACACTTTTCAGACCATATCGCAATTAATCATCTCTTTAGACCCTAGATCCTTGGGTCAAAGTGTTAGAAATGCACAATCTCCCACCCCACCTCAGACCCACTGAACCAAAATCTTCATTTTAACAAATCCCCAGGTGGTTCCTATGCTCATTAAAGTGGGAGAAGGGTAGGCTTAACAGGTGGACTGTGGAGCTCCTCAGGAGGTGCAACTGTCACTCATCTCTGAATCCCCAGCAACTAGCATGGCAGACGGCATTTTGTAGGGCTGGGTCTGGTGCTGTGCCTGTGCCTAATCCTCATCTGGCCTCGTGGATTGTTTTGGGGTTTTTAAAAATAAGTTATTGAGGTGAAATTCACATAAGTCATCCATGTTAAAGTGAACAGTTCAGTGGCATTTAGGACATTCACAATCTTGTGCAACCACAATCTATCTACTCTCAAAACATTCCAGTCAAAAAAAAGAAAAAAAAAAAAAGATAAATTTAAAAAAGAGTTTCAATCACTCCAAAGTAAAACTCTTTAGCCAATAAGCAGTTTCTCCTCATTCTCCCCTTCCCCTAGCCCCTGACAAAAACCAATCTGTACCCTGTCTCTATGGATTTACCTATTCTGGATATTCCATACAAGTGGAATCATACAATATGTGAAATTTTGTATCTGGCTTTTCTCACTTAGAAACTCCAGTATTTTGGAGGTTCATCCACATTGCAGCATGTATCAATACTTCATTCATTTTTATGGATGGATAATATTCCATTGTATGGATATACCACAATTGGTTTATCCTTTTAACCACTGATGGACATTTGGGTTCTTTTGACTATCGTGAATAGTGCTGCTATGAACATGAGTACCCAAGTATTTATTTGAGTACCTGTTTTCAATTCTCTGGGGTATATACCCAGGAGTGGAATTGCTGGATCATATAGTAATACCTTTCATTTTTGAGGAACTGCCAAACTGCTTGCCACAATGGCTGAACTATTTTACATTCCCACCAGCAATGTAAGAGGATTCCAATTTCTCCACATCCTCATCAATGCTTATTACTTTCTGTTTTCTTGATTATAGGCATCTAGTGGGTATGCAGTGTTACTTCACTGTGGTTTGGATTTGCACTTGCCTAATACTAATGATGTTGAGCATCTTTTCATGTGTTTATTGAAGAAATGTCTATTCAAGTCCTTTTTCCATTTTAAAAACTGGGTTCTTTAGCTTTTTGTTGCTAAGTTGCAAGAGTTCTTTATATATTCTGGATACTCGAACCTTATTAGATATATGATCTGCAAGTATTTTCATGCTTTCTGTAGGTTGTTTTTTCACTTTCCTGATAATATCCTTTGATGAATTTAAAAAAAAAAAGTTTTCATTTCAATGAATATTTTTTCCATTGTTGCTTGTACTTTTGGTGTCATTATCTAAGAATTCTTTGCCAGATCTAAAGTCGTGAAGATTTACCCCTATATTTTCTTCTAGGAATTGTATGGTTTTATCACTTCAAGTTAGTTCATTGATCTATTTTTTTAATAATTCAATTTTATTGAGATATATTCACACACCATACAGTCATACAAAGTGCACAATCAATTGTTCACTGCCCCACCATACAGCTGTGCATCCATCACCAAAATCAATTTTTGAACACCTTCATTACCACACACAACAAGAGTAATAAGAATAAAAATTAAAGTGAAAAAGAACAATTCAAGTAAAAAAAGATCACTGGATTTTTTTTTTTTTTTTTGCCCTGTTTTTCTACTCATCCATCCATACACTGGACAAAGGGAAGTGTCGTCTATATGGCTTTCCCAATCACATTGTCACCCCTCATAAGCTACATTGTCATACAATCATTTTCAAGATTCAAGGGTTCTGGGTTGTAGTTTGATAGTTTCAGGTATTTACTGCTAGCTATTCCAATCCATTAGAACCTAAAAAGGGTTACATTGATCAATTTTGAGTTAATTTTTTTAAAATTCAATTTTGAGATTGTTCACATCCATATAATCATCCAAACTGCACAATCAGTTCCCACAGTACCATCATACAGCTGTGCATCCATCACAATTAATTTTTTTTTTATTTTTACAACATTTTCATTACTCCAGAAAAGAAATCAAAACAAAAAAGAAAACACAAATACTCCCATACCCCTATATCCCCCTCCATTATTGACTCATAGTATTGGTATAGTACTTTTGTTACTGTTGAGAAAGAATGTTAAAATACGACTGACTGTCATACATAGTTTGCGATAGGAATATTTTTTCCCTGTATATCTCTCTATTATTAACTTCTAGTTATAGTGTCATATATTTGTTCTAGTTCATAAAAGAGGTCTCCAATATTTGTACAGTTAATCATGGACATTGTCTACCACAAGATTCACTGTTTTATACATTTCCGTATTTTAACCTCCAACTTTACTTCTGGTGACATATGTGACTCTAAGCTTCTCTTTTCCACCACATTCACACACCATTCAGCACTGTTAGTTATTCTCACAATAATGTGCTACTGTCACCTCTGTCCATTTCCAAACACCTAAGTTCAACCTAGTTAAACATTCTGCTCATAATAAGCAACTGCTCCCCATTCTTTAGCCTTGTTCTATATCCTGGTAACCTATATTTCATGTCTATGAGTTTACATATTATAATTAGTTCATATCAGTGAGACCATACAATATTTGTCCTTTTGTGCCTGACTTATTTCACTCAATATAGTGCCCTCAAGGTTTTTTCAACCTGTTGTTTTCCTTTTTTAAGATGGTTTTGTTCACACACCATACATTCTGTCCTAAGTAAACAGTTGATGGTTCCCTGTATAATCACATATTTATACATTCACCACCATCACCACTATCTATATAAACACATCTCCATTTCTTCCACAAAGAAGGAGGAAGAGTCAAAGAAGGTAGAGAGATAAAAGAAAAAGGAAAAGAAAGAAAAAAATGACAGCTAAAAAGCAACAAAAGGAAAGATAGAATTAAACTAAAGTACAATAAAAGAGTCAGACAACATCACCAATGCCAAGAGTCCCATACCCCTCCCTTATATCCCCCTCTTACAGGCATTTAGCTTGGTACATTGCCTTTGTTACATTAAAGGAAGCATAATACAATGTTTCTATTAACTATAGTCTCTAATTTGCATTAATTGTATTTTTTCCCCAATCCCACCCCATTTTTAACATCTTGCAAAGTTGACATTCATTTGTTCTCCCTCATGTAAAAACATATTTGTACATTTTATCACAGTTGTTGAGCACTCTAGGTTTCACTGAGTTATACAGTCCCAGTCTTTACCTTTCCCCTTTCCTTCTGGTGTCCCACATGCTCCTAACCTTCCTCTTTCAACCATACTCACAGTCATCCTTGTTCTGTGTACCTACATTGTTGTGCTACCATCACCCAAAACTGTGTTCCAAACCTCTCATTCCTGTCTTTTCCTATCTGCCCTGTAGTGCTTCCTTTAGTATTTTCTGTAGAGCAGGTATCTTGTTCACAAACTCTCTGTCTGTTTGTCAGAGAATATTTTAAACTCTCCCTTACATTTGAAGGACAGTTTTGCTGGATATAGGATTCTTGGTTGGTAGTTTTTCTCTTTCAGTATCTTAAATATATCACACTACTTCCTTCTTGCCTCCATGGTTTCTACTGAGAAATCTGCACATAGTCTTATCAAGCTTCCTTTGTATGTGATGGATTGCTTGTCTCTTGCTGCTTTCAGGATTCTCTCTGTCTTTGACGTTTGATAATCTGATTATTAAGTGTCTCGGCATAGGGCTATTCAGATCTATTCTGTTTGGGGTTCACTGCGCTTCTTGGATCTGTAATTTTATGTCTTTCATAAGAGATGGGAAATCGTCATTGATTATTTTGCTCTATTATTGCTTCTGCCCCTTTTCCCTTGTCTTCTCTTTCTGGGACACCCAGAACACGTACATTCATGTGCTTCATGTTGTCATTCAGTTCCTTGAGATGTTGCTCATATTTTTCCGTTCTTTTCCCATCTGTTCTTCTGTGTGTAGGATTTCAGGTGTCTTGTTCTCCAGTTCCTGAAGGTTTTCTTCTGCCTCTTGAAATCTGCTGCTCTATGTCTCCACTGTGTTTTCCATCTCTGTGTTGTGCCTTTCATTTCCATATATTCTGCCAGTTGTTTTTTCAAACTTTCAATTTCTACCTTATGTTCAACCAATATTCTCTTTATATCCTTCATCTCTTTTGCCATATCTTCCTGGAACTTGTTGACTTGGTTTTTGAATTGATTTAGCATATTTATTTGAAAAATCTTTAATTGATTGTTTCATTAAAGTGAAAAAATATTTCAACTATATCTCAATTGAGGTGTAACTTTGTTACTTTGGGCCATATCTTTGTTTTTCCTAAAGTAATTTGTAGTTTCTTGTTGTCTAGGCATCTGGTTTCCTTGGTTACCCCAATCAGATTTTCCCATACCAGAATGGGTTCAGGTCTCAGAATGGGACTACATTCAGTGTCAAGTTCCCCTGAGGGTGTGTCTTAGAAGATTGACAGACTTTCCTGTGAGGCCTCTAGACTCTTTTTCCTAACCTGCTTAACACATGGTGCCTGTCAGCCTGTTGCTCACATCTGGTGTAAATAGATGTGGCCCCTTTAGTCTTCAGCATAGGTTGTTTCTGTTTTGACTGTTCTCCCCTAGGCCCTGGGGTCTGGGTTCTGAAGGGAGGGCAGGCACTAGAGCTGGGCCCACCTCCTTCCTCTTAGGGAAGATAAACCCCCTAGGGAGTTACCTTCTGCATTTGAATTACTTCTTTGTCTCTCTGACTCTGTTAACTCCACCCCTGTCTGGGTCAGAGCACTGCAAACTGACAATGGATAAGGCTTTCTCCACTGAGCCACTCAGGCTGAAAGAGAGAAAAAGGGAAAGAAAGCCCCTTTTCAGAGCCAGTCCATGGCCCCCCAGTTTTGCCCATTGATCAGAGAGAGCGCCTGGTCTTCTGGGCTCCCTTTCCTGGGACACAGGCATTTTCTGGCTCTCTAAGGTCAGCTGTCTCTAAAAGCCTCTGTATTTTTTTTTTTTAATTTTTTTTCCATCAGTACCACTTCCTGTCCACTGGAAGTGACCTCAGGGTACTTTGCTACCTGTTAGAGGTTTGTCTATGTTTGTAGCTTGTATTCAGCAATGTACATTTGTTAATTAAAACCCCAGTTGGAGCTGGGCTGAGCTTTATTCACTTGCTCCAGGAATGCTGCTTTCTCCCACAGTGAGGTCTTGCAGCTCAGCCTGCTGTGGGGAGAGGGGGCTCCTGGCACAGTTCTGCAGTTTTTACTTACAGCTTTTATGCTGTGATCTCAGCCATTCCACCCATTCAAGTTGGTGTATGGTATATGGACAGTCACGGTTGTTCCTCCAGCAGTTGTTCCAGATTATTTACTAGTTGTTTATTAGTTGCTCCAGGGGACTAACTAAGTTCCACACCTCTCTATGCCACTATCTTGCCCCTTTGAGTTAATTTTTGTATATGGCATGAGGTAGGGATCCAACTCCATTCTTTTGCATGTGGATATCCAGTTGACTCAGAACCATTTGTTGGACAGACTGTGCTTTTCCAGTGAGTTCTTTGGTACCTTTGTTGAAAATCAATCATCTCTAGATGTATAGGCTTATTCCTGAGTTCTCAATTTTATTTCATTGGTCCATATATCGATCCTTATGACAGGACCACACTGTTTTAATTATTGCTGCTTTGTAGTAAGTTTTGAAATTGAGAAGTGTGAGTCCTCCAACTTGGTCTTCTTTTTCAAGATTGTTTTGGTTACTCAGGTCCTCTTGAAAATTCCATATGAATTTGAGGATAGGCTTTTCCATTTCTTCAAAAAAGATCATTGGAGGTTTGATAGAATCACAATCAATCTGTAGATTGCTTTAGATAATATTAACTTCTCAAGAATAGTAAGTCTTCCAATTCATGAACAAGGGATGTTTTTCTTTTTATTTAGATCTTCTTTAAGTTCTTTCTGCAATGTTTTGTAGTTTTCAGCATACCAGTCTTTCATGTAGTTTATTAAATTTGTTCCTAGATATTTTATTCTTTTGCATACTATTGTAAATTGAATTATTTTCTTAGTTTCCTTTTCAGATTGTTCATTGCTGGTGTAGAGAAACAACTAGTTTTTGCAAGTTGAACTTGTATCCTGGCAACTTTGCTAAATTAGTTTATTAGCTATAGCTTTTTTGTGGCTTTTTTGGGGATTTTATATATCATATCATCTGCAAATAGAGATATTTTAACTTCTTTCTAATGTGGATGCCTTTATTTCTTATTATTAATTGCTGTGGCAGGAACTTCCAGTACACTGTTGAATATCATCTTGGATTCGTTTTTTAACCCTGATTAGAAAGGGTTAGAACCAGAAGCTGTTTTCAAGAGAAGCCTCATATAACTGCTACCTCATGCAATGTTTTGTGGAGTCCATGTGACAAAATTAGAGAAAGGAACATTCTCCATATTCCTTATGAGATTCAACATTACTGGATATTGGAGACCCTGGGAGTCTTGGAATTGTACAATCCAAGACCAGGACCTGGAGTCCTCATGTTTGGTGTGTCATGAGGCTTCTTTCATCCATTTTCTGAGGAAGGGGCCTCATAAATGGTCCATTCACTTTCAGAGGAATGGGAGGGGGGCATCTGCTGTGTGTACATGGGGGAGCACTCATTAGGGACTCTAATACTCAGGAATAACTGCAGGAGTCAAAGGTTCTGCATGAGAAAATGGGAGCAAGAGTAGTGTGGTAGCCAGAATAATGCCCCCCCCCCTCCAATATATATGTCCTAATCCTCAGAATCTGTGAATTTTACCCTACAGAGCAAAGGAGATTTTGAGATGTGATGAAGTTAAGGATCTTGAGATGTGAAGGGAGTCTTGGATTGCCCAGATGGGCTTCATATAGTCACAATGGTCCTTTTAAGAGGGAGGCAGGAGCATACAGAGGAGTAGGAGAAATGACAATGAAAGCAGAGACTGGAGTAATGCAAGGAGGGGACCAGGAGCCAAGGAATAAGGAAAGGAACCAAAGAATAAGCCCTTAGAAGCTGGGAAATGCAAGGCAACAGATTCTCCCCCAGAGCCTCCAGCCCTGCAGATACCATGACTCTAGCCCAGTAAAGCTGAGGGCAAACTTCTGGCCTCCAGAATTATAAGAGAATAAATGTATGTTGTTTTAAATCACTGTGGTGGCTTGGAGCTATGTACCCCAGAAAAACATGTTCTTAAACTTAAGCTGTTCCTGTCAGTATGAACTCTTGTAAATAGGACCTCTTGATGAGGTTACTTCAGTTAAGGTGTGACCCAGCTGAATCAGGATGGGTCTTAATTCTATTAATGAAGACCTTAAAGGGAAAGTTAAAGAGAGAGGAAAAAGCCAGAGGGAGTAGCCAGAAGCTTCAAGTTAAGGGAACCTGGAAAAGAGGAGAAGCCAGAAGAGGCCACCATGTGCATTGCCATGTAACAGAAAAGCCAAGGACCCAGGATTACTGGCAGCCAGCCCCAGTATGCCACAGTCTTCTGGGACAAAGCATCGCTTTGATGACATCACGATTTGGACTTTTCTTGGCCTCAAAACTGTAGGCCAATAAATTCCCATTGTTTAAGCCACCCCATTGCCTGATATTTGTTTTGGCGTCTAAGAAACTAAAACCACCACCAAGTTTGCACTAATTTGTTACAGCAGCTATAGGAATCTAACACAAGTAGGAAATTTGAGTTCTTCATATTAATATGAATTCCTTTGTTTACACAAACTAGGACATGTGGTAACATCTGTGTTACTCAAGCTAAACTCCTCTAGTCCTGGACTGCCAGAAATGGATTTTATTTCCAGCTACTTGTCCCCTGGAAAGCTCCAGAAAGAAACATACTCATTTGGAAAAAAAATAAAACCAGAAAAACAAGGAGTTAGTTCTGTCTATCTCATTTTCAAAAGACCCTGAATTTTTCAAATGGATTTACTACTTCATACAAGAATGCTCTCCCAGAGGCACCTTTCTAGCCTAAAACCCCAAGTAGTTCTTGACAGCCAAAGCTTCCAGCGAACAACAATGAAGTTGTCATCCTGTGTTGATAAATCAACAGCTGGGAGCTCTGGAGGCTTGTAGTGAAAGTCCATGGGGCCATCAATGCAGAAAACCAGTAGCTTCTGTTAATAAATCAATCCCTTCCCAGAAAAACTTTAGATATTTTTATTACTGTTGGTTTATGAGGAAACCTTATAGAATAAAAGCGGGGAGCAGTGTCAGATCTGTCTAGACCATGAAATCCACCTGACATTATAATTCTTATGGACCATTTGAGCTTTCCACTTTTTAAGTTCTCATTAAAAGTGAAGCTCTCAGCAGCTTTGAATTTCAGATGGCATGAGCCTCCCTTTGGAGAGCTAACAATGGTCTAGATGCCAGAGAATCCCAAATGCTGAACAGTTTCCTTGGTGTCCAAAGCTAAAGCTACTTTCTCAAGGTCTCTGCAAATCGCATTACTTTAGCTACGGGTAACTAATTCTGAGCCCCCTGGAAGAGGCTTCTCCTGAGTTTCCATCCCTAGAAACAAGTGGCAGTGGCTTCAAAAGTCTGCCTCTGAAAGGGAATGCCCATCTTACCTGGTAAGAACAGCATTCTCAGTCAGAGGGTGGCTGGGAGGAGCGGGGAAATGGCCCTCTATTCAGAGCCTAAGATGCCGCAGAGAGGGGCTGATTCAACCATCCAGGAGGAATGACAGCTTAATTCCCTGCCCTCCACCAGGAAGCCATGGCAGGGGTTAATTAATTTCCTCTGCAACGGTTCCCTGGGAGAGTTCATAGCTGTGTGAATCCACCATACTCCCTGCATGATTCCTAGTGAAGGAGGTAAATTGAGCTTGTATCTGGTTGCTCTGTTGGCATATTTGTTCTCCATTTCTGAAGATGTCAGATACTCACTTACTATGCTTAGAAGGGGCAGCAGCCAGGGAAGGCTTCAAGAAAATTGCAAGGTAGAGTAGATTTACCTCTGACTCATCAAGGTAATTCTTTTAGGCTGCTTTCCTCCTATATACATCCTCCCATCCCTCTTAGACCTTTGCTGTACTTAATGAATCTAGGTGAAACTTCAGGTACTAATGAAAAAAAAATGTTAAATTGCCTTTTATATTTATTCAACAAATATATAAATGACTTTGCCAGAGACTGGAAGGAAGGATAGAGACTGGAAAGGATTTTAATAAGAGAAGAAAGGAAAGGGAATACTTACTGAGCATCTACCACTTACCCACTTTGGGCTCATTCATACACAACTCTATGAAGTACAGATTTCCTGGCCCTATTTTGCAGAGGAGAAAAGTGAGGCTCAGAAAAGTTCATTTACCCAGCATCATATAACACTAAGTTATGGACAAATGGAGAAATTTGTACTTGGTGAGCTTGACTCTAATGCCTGTGCTCTTTCCAGAAATCTGGAACTCAAAACAAAGCTGTAGGTTCAAATTTGGGCTTTACTGTTTTTTAGTGATTGCGTAACTTTAGGCAAGTAACTTGTATTCTCTCTTAGCATTTTCATCCTTAAAATGGGATAATAAAATAGTACTTACTACATAAGATTGAAGATTACATAGAATAAAGTTTATACATCATTTACTACAGTGCCTGATATGTAATAAGTTCTCCAAAGTGTTAACTATACCTAATTATTTTTCATGCAATTCTCAGGGAACTTACCCTCTGATTGTAATTCCCTCACCAACATATTCCTCTGCTCTAAAATTTTAATATTCTTTACTTTTGTGTATTGTTTCCCTAACAGCAAAAATCTCAGATTGAATGACCTTGAGTCACTCAAGGTCATAAAAGTGACCTAATGAAGCTGCAGTCATCTTGTTCTCTAAACTACTTTGTCTTGGGACCAACTAGACATTTGGATGTCTCACTTCCACTCACAAAATATCTATTATTGCTTTTACTTTATATTATTGATCTCTCCTTAGTAAGTGGTCTATATTGTTTTTATAAATATTGTTTTAGTAGACAAAAATATCTCAGAACCCTGCAGCTGAGACCCAACCAAACCAAACAAAGAGAAAGGTGCAGATTGATTGCAACAGGCACATGGAAGAAAGCTCGAAATCTAATTTGAAGAGGTCAGAGTTTCATGGAAGGAATGGCATTGTAGCTACCAGAGAGCAGAATTTAGATGGAGCAAGGTAAGAAAAACCTTTGCCTTCAAATGAAGATGCTTAAGCAAAGGCTCTAAAAGGAGAAGACAGAAGTGAATTCAGGAAGGGATCCAGTGTGCAAGGAAGGGAGGGGTTGAGACGGACTGGCTGGGAATGTCTGGAAGACGGATTAAGGCCAGAGGAGGGGAGGTCTTGAAAACCACACTAAGGACTGTTTTGTAGACAATGGGCAGTCAGTGCATTTTTTTAAACTCAGGAAGACACATATATTTAAGAAAGATATTCTGAGTTAAAGGAAAATGGGGAAAGAACAGACAGAAGGCAAAGAGACCCATTCTTGGAATCATTCACATCAGAATCACGTGGACATTTGTTAGAAAAGCAGATTCTTGGATACTACTGCAGTCCACTGAGTCAAAAAGCATCGAGGTAGAGCCTTGGTATCCACATTTTTAAAGTAGCCTCCTCACCCCACCCTCATGGCCCTTAGCCCACTGGAGATTGAGAAATATGTCATTTTTAACCTTGGCTGCATATTAGAATAAATTGGGGAGATTTAAAAAGTCCTGATGCCTGGTTGCTTTCCAGACCAATCAAATCTCTGGGGATGGAGTCTAGGCATAAGTATTTTTAAGGCTCCCCAAGTGATTCCAATGTTCAGCCAAGGTTGAGAACCACTGCCCTAGAAGAAAACTACATCTCCAATGAAATGAACTGAAAAAAACTCAGAAGCCAGAGAGACTTCCTTCATTCCATCTTCATTTAATCTACAGCTAATTTGATTCTCTACTTAATTGGATCAAAGCCTCAGGCTCTAAATCACTTTTATTAAAAATATAAATTACCCAACCTTTTATTTTAGGAACCCCCAGGCACACAGTATAGTGCTTTTCTATCCGTGGTCCTGGGCAATTGACATTTGATTATCATAAAAGGACTAAAGTTGCAATTAAATAAAGCAGCAAGAGCCTTGTTCTGGTTTGGAATGATGAAAAGCAATGATGACAGGTGGTAGAATATACCATATACTCTGTATTAAGTTCACCTTGAAATCATGTACATTCTAAAATCAAACACATTTGACACATATACCGATGACATTGACAGGAATGAGTTTGAAATTTAAAAATAAAAGCAGTAAACTGTATTTATAACCCTGAGCCACATTAAGACACATAAATTATGTCTTGGACTTTTTCTTGATTTTTCCCAAAATCTGTCACTCAAAGCACTTGCATGTTTAACAGAATTTTCTAAGGTCCAGAGCAAGAAGAGATATACCAACAATATCAAATTGAGTATTAGATAGCTTTGTCCTCAAAATATTCCCATTCATGGGGGTACAAAGAAGATATCATTAGGAAAATTTTTCTGCAGTCTTCAGGTCCTGCTGTATTGCCTAGACGCTTCTCTCACAGCATTTCTTTTTGCCTCCTACATACTCATGTCTCTGCTTTTTCTTACACCCAAATTTCTATTTTCATTGTGAAATATAACATGCATTAGAAAAATACATAAAACTTAAATAGCAAGCACATCAAGAAAACAAAATGGACAATCCAGAACCCCACCTCACTCCCACATATCTTTCCCCAGCACTATCCCACCCCACTCATTCAAGAGAAATAACCAATAGTCTAAGAATTTTACTATTCATGTCCTTGTTTTCCTTTATAGTTTTAACTACCTAAGCATATATCCCTAAACCATACAATTTAGTTTCTTCACATTTTGAACTTTTTATATATGGATCATACTGGATATATTCATTTATGTCTTGATTTTCTTGCTCAGCATATATTGGTAAGATTTACCCATGCTGGAGCACGTAACTCTCTGTGTTCATTTCCATAACTTCATAGTTTTCCATATAACAATATAGTTATCTATTCTACTATTGAAGGCTGAGTTGTTTCCAGTTTGGGGAGATTATAAATGATGCTTCAATGGACATCTTGATATACATAGGCATGCATTTTTCTAGAGATGAAAAAATATATATCTTTGAGTCATAGGATATATATGTCTACACCAGGCACTTTTCCAAAAATGTTGTACAGTCCCACTAGAGTATATGAGTATTCCTGATACTCCACATCCTTGAAAACATTTGATGTGATCAGTGTGTTTGATTGATGTTTTAATCTACATTTATCTGATTTACTGTTTAGGTGCCAGGAGCTTTTCATATTTATTGGCCATTTGAAGTTTCTCTTTTTTGAAGTGTCCTGAACTTTTACCCATTTTTCTATTGGTTGTCTGCCTTTTTCTCTTGTTTTGTAGGAGTTCCTTATGTATATTGGATAATAATACTTTATCAAATTCTATGTTTTGCAAACCTCTTCTACTTTAGTCTCTGCTTTTACTGTGTCTTTTGTTAGTTACCCACACACCACTGACTCTGGCTGTTCCTTTGCTTCGCTGTTTTCTCACACACCACACCCTCCCTGTTTATAATCTGACTCCTCAAGCCATGCTCCTAAGCAATAGTAATTCCCCACTTAAAATATCTCAGGGCAGGCATTAAAATAATAAAATAATAGTAACCATTACACAAGGTTAAAAGGCAAATGACAATTTTTAAAAATGTAATTCATGTAAGAGATAAATGGTTAACATCACCAGTATACAAAAAGACATATTAAACCCTGAGAAAAAGTCAGTGACAATTTTTAAATGGGCAAAAAATATGAACAGGAAATTCATGAAAGAAATACAGAAGGTCAATAAACATACGATCTGTTTAATACCATTAGTTAAACAAATGCTAGTAAATATAATTTGATAAAAACTTTCATCTCTAAGATCAACAATACGAGAAAGCTTGACCAAACTCTGTTTTGGTGAGAGTGTGGAAAATAGGGACCCTTATGAAAAGTTAGTGGAAACATAAATATATTTGAACTTGTTGGAAAAGTATTTGACAATACATATCAACAAAAAAACAAAACGTACATACCTTTTGAATCTGAAATCTACCTTCTTAAAGTTTACCTTAAAGAAATAATTGCCTAGGTGTGTAAAAAAATGAAAGCAGAAGGCTCTTCACTGCAGAATTATTAAGAGAACTGAAAAGAAGTGAATGGCCTGGACGCCCCCAGGCTGGTGAATGGCTTCATAGGACTACACTTACATTGTCTAGTGAGGGAGTTTCAAAAGGGTGACCAGGAAACTGAATATTTTGTTTCATCCCCTCAGTAGGTTTGTTTTGTTTTTTATTTTATTTGTTGAATGTGAGTTCATCAACTTCATTTAGAAACAAGTAGAATACACTTAAAAACCTTGATTTAGGGCTTCTGTAGGAAAATCAGATTCAGCACCTCTAAGCACCTGTATTTCCACGATAATCAGCTGGAGTTCAACGTCAGCTACCAACAGCTTGCTGTTTTTTCATACTAGGCCCAGCTCACTCATTTGTATTACTTGCCTAACACCTGAGGCATTTAAGTTTAAAAATTCCTTTTTTCTTTGAAAGCTGAAAATTTATTTCACTAATATATATAAGTTCACAACAATGGATAGACATGGAAAATAGCAGTATATACAGAATTTCACCACTTACAATACATTAAAATAGATAATTGAACATTTTATAAACAACTCAGTATTGGATTAAAATCTTCCTGTGCATGGCTAATTCCGTTCAGCAGAAATGTTACTTTTAGAGGCCCAACAAACCCACTCTTATCAGGTTGAGAGAGGGCTTTCACTGTTGTTTTAGCACACTTTAAAAATGTTTGTTTTCCTTTTAAGGGAGAAGAGAGAGAACTTTCACTTCTTCTTTGGCTAGGCAGAATTTCCTGAGGAGGTCATCGAATACCTTCATCGGAGTTGCCAGTTCACTGCCTGCCCTACAGAATTTGGACTCATGCATCCTGCCCTATGGAATTTGGACTCATGCATCCCAACAGTTGCATGAGATACTTTTATAAAATTTTTATTTACAAAAAAAAAAAAAAAAAAAAAATGTTCGTTTTCTATTAATGAAATGGACCACAGCAACTTCTCTGTGAATGTTATACTCAACATAAGATAGTATTATTAAATTTGGGTTTTCTATGATTTACAGCCTAACTGCATTTAAGACAAAGACAGACCTGTCAAGGGTTTGATTTTTTCCCATTTTAAAATAACTTCTTTTTCCTAGTTATAAAAGCAAGGCATGTTCACTGTAGAAAATTCAAAAGCAAAGACATGCATAAAAAGAAATGAATATCAGTAATAGCACTCCTAAAAATAACTCATGAAGAATTTATGGATATATTCTTTTAATTTTTTTGTTCATACATTTATCTTATATAAAGTTTAAGATATGTTTTCTATCTTGATATTTTCCAGCATTATGTGTACAAGGCATTGCTTCATAATCAGTTTCCATTTTTAATGACTGCATAATATTCTGTGCATAATATTCTATTCTACTATTGCACATTTAGTTGTGTTTTGTGGGAGGGGAGTTGTTTTGTTGTGCTTTTGCTTTTACTCTAATGCTGGGGTGAAGATCTTTTGCTATAGTTTAGTGTATTTTTTTTATGAACTATATGAGAGTTTCCCAGAAGTGGAATTTCTGGATCAAAGTATATGAACATTTTAAATGTTCTTGATACATATAGTATCACCAAATTGCTTTCCCAAAGGTTGGATCAATTTATATTCTAATAGGGTAAGAGAGGCCACTTCCCAAGTGTGTATCTTTCCCCGCAAACACAGATACTTTGGAGCCATTTTTTACCATGAAGATTTCAATTTAGTTCTGTTGATTGAAGTACTTACCCATCTCAGTGAACACTTTAATAACTTTACCTTTGCCAATTAGGGCTTTGCTAGAACACAGACAGGATTCATTCAGAGAGAGTCATAATCATTTCTAAGGTCAGGTCTAAAATAGCTCATAAATGTAAAGGTGAAAAAAACAAAGGGTGCCTGAAATGCTAACCGTAACCTTCCTGTCCTCCCCTGCAAATCCTCACCTTACCAAGAAGCAGAATTGCTGAGCGAGAGTGGGTTAAAATTGTGAAACGCTCCATTTTGGGAGACAGTCACCTCCAGATGTTTCAGCCCCGGGTTCCAAGGCCCCACATCAGATGTGATCCCCTGGAAGTTGAGGGGTAGAAGATCTGGGAGCACACAGCTGTAGATGATGAGGTCATCAGCACAATTTGGGGAATGGATGAGTTCACTGGGGAAGAGGGGAAAAAAAAAAAAAAGCATGTCACTTTTCTTTTTTCTTGTTTGAAGTCACTAAGCTTCAGGGTGCAGGAGGGAATTGTTGCCCTGACTTTATTCTCTGGGAGGCGGGTGGCTGCCTGCCAGAGGCAGCTGCACACAGGGTCATTTGCATTGCACACAGTCTCTGGTTTTAGAGGGAAGCTCTTCCTTCCCTCAGATCATCTGCTTCTTTAGAGTCAGGGCCACTGCCTCACACAGATTGCATTCGCCCTTTAATCTTTTCCCCACCCTCCCTCTCCCTGACTTACTCTGAGCAGTTTAACAAGCTTCGCAGACACAGGTCCAGCAGGCTCATCCCTGTGGCTTTGAAAGCCAGCTGGCAGACAAAGGAGGAATTATTTTGTACACTCATGGCTGGGTGCGGGAGAGGGGCACTTTGTGGAACACATGGGGTTCCCGTGCCTTGGTCGCTCTCTCTTGCCTTCCACCTCTAGGTGTTAGCACCTAGTGACCTGGCCCTCGGCTGGTTCTAACCTCCTCGGGCATGACTACGATTGCTGAACTTTCAACTGCTGTGGTAAACCTGATGGGGCCCTGAGCGAGCAGTTTCCCAGGAGGAGGAGCACATTCTCTTTTGTGTACACGCACATTCTTGAAGTTTCACCAAGGTGATGCCGGGACTAAAAAGGATGATGAGCTGGCTCTCCAACGTGGGGGAACTTGCTTTCAGTTAAATGAGGCACCTCTTTTCTTTTGGATGTTGCACAGAAATAAAAGCAGAAAGAATGAAACAGAAGGTTGACTAGACGGGGGACGTGGAAGAGACAAGCTTGTTTCCAGCCAGCCAATTGCTTATTAACTGACAAGAATGTTTCAGGTGTCATCTTATTTTTTCTCTCTCCATTTCGAGATGATTTCAGCTATTACATTAGAAATTACACCAAACAGAGAGTAAGTGGCGCATTTCAATGTCATCTTTAAAACTCAAGGTGGATAGAGGCCATGTACTATGAACCAATAAAAAGAGCAATCAGAGAGGCATATTGTCACTGTTGGGCACCTATATCCTGGGACAGACACCGTATATTGTTAAGTCCCAGGATGTTCTTCCTGTCCTCGGAGAAACTAGCAATCAGTAAAGCAGAGAGCCGCTTGATATTGGACGGACTCTGCTTCTTACAATGGCATTCGTGGGGGAGAGGGGGTTCCTGGTTCTTATTATTAATGTCACCATGAGGCATCTTAGGGTGTTTTTGAAAAATCACTAAGAGTGGGAGAACTGCTATTAAATGGAATCCAAAAAACTAGGCTCCTCAATACTTTGAGAATAAAGTGGCAACTTTGAGAATTAAGAGGCAAAGAGAGGAAAAAAATCACATCAGATTTTTAAAAAAAATATTTTTCAAGAGCTGCACTCTCAACCACTGTGATATGATTTCCACAGTGATGACTACGATCCTTCCAGAAAGAAAGAAAAGTGCCTTTCTCTACCAACCACTTGAACTAGGCACTAGTTAACACTTTCAAACACCTTATTTTGTTTAATCTTCATAATAACCTTCTGATATAGATATCCCCATTTTGCAAAACCAGCTTCTGGCTCTATATATTTCAAGCCTTTTTTCTCCTCCACTACTCACATATTTCCAGTGCCAAGCACCATAGGACACTTTCTTATTGAGAATCAACATCTGACCCTGCATCTTTGTGTCACTTTGCCAGGTGGGTGGGTCAGCCCAGTGGGCTGTAGGCATGTACTCGGAAGCCATTCCTATACCAACGTGGTCAACAATAAAGTAACCATACTTGGAAGTGACTTTGAGCCACATAAATCTATCCCACTAAACCCAAACTAAATGTATCTCCAACTCATCTGCCTTAGATCATTCCAATCCCATGCGAAATAAGGGGGCATATCACAGAGGGGATGTTGAAATGAGGACTCATTTCAACTCAAGGGAGTTAAAATATCTTACTTTTGCAAAATTTGCACATTGCCTAACTAAACTTGTGAGCACATTGCTAGGATCCTTCCAAGGACTTCAAAGGGGGTCCAGAAACTTAGGCTTCATTAGCTTCATGGTAAGTTGGCCTCTGCCCAGGGATGCTGCCATTGTCAAATGGCATTTGGCATTTGCCATTTGGCATTGCTTCAAAGCCTACTTCATGCTTGTCTGAATGGCCTACTCACTGGTGGCTTTGAGAATGGATTGGACTTTTGCAAGTGACCAAAGTCTTTTTGATCAAGTGTTATGGTTCAGGTAATTGATCAAGGTGTGGAGCTCTATGTAGAGTTCAGAAAGGTGGTGTTTTTTCCCTGCATTTCATTAACTATGTCTGAGAAGAGGTCTGTGAAATAGGATGTTTGCCCAGCAAATGGCAAAATACAGTCCGGGATTATTCCAAGATCACTCAGCAAAGAAGCGGTAGAGTCCAGACTGTAACTCAGCCTGTTGTCTGCCTCCTTCAAGTGCACAGAGAGTAAAAACCCAAGTTTGCATGACCCCTTGGTTGTACGCTCCAGAAACCAGGGATTTGCTTATACTTATAGCAAGTAGCTAGTATGAACACTGTCTTTGGGGAAATGTTTTGTTTTGCCCCAAACCTCATCGCATGGCTTTAATCCCACTGCATTTGTCATCTTCAGCTTCACTGAATATAGAGAAAGAAGCTCAACCAGCTTGCAAGAGCGGTAAATAGGTTTAAACTTCACCACAGATGGCCTCACCTCCCAGTGCCAGATTTTCGTCAACTGGCGTGGCTAGTGACATGGCAAAGAACCACAGCTACGCCTGGCTCCTGTCCACCTCTGAGATAACAGAGACCAAGAGGGGGATGGAGGGGACAGAAGGGCCAGATAGTTTGGGGTGGAGGAGGGGAAAGAATAGAACTATGGGATTGAGGGAGAAAAGGGAGCTATCTCGTTTTAAGCAGGGAAAAGTAGCTTAACTGAATAAGAATGGAAACAAGCACATTGGGTGTGTCAGATTTGTTTACTTATTTAACGTCTGCTTCATACCACAAAGGATTGGCATCCCCTTAAATTCTGAGTTGGGGCTATATAAAGTTGAAAACAGTCTTCTTCATTCCCTTCTTTGGATATAGAAAGAGGGGGAAAGTAACATTTAAACTTTTCTATTATTTTAAAATTTCATTCTTTCTGCATGGTGGTAGCCCCTGCCCCACTCCCACCCCCCTGAAACTATTCTCAATTTATTTTCCTCAACACATGACCATTAGAGTGTGTGTGCACTTGCCATTGCTGGATGGGCACACATCAGCAGTTGATTCGAATTAGGAGAAAAAGAGAGAGGGAAGCACACTAAATACATACAGACATAAAATGAAAGAAAGAAAAAAGGAAAAACCAATGACCTGGCCTGTGATCTCTGGGAAGTCACCAGAATCCTTTTCAAGCCAAAGGATTCCATTCCATGGTGTGTGTTTCTGTGTGTGGCTTGCGTGTGCTGCACTTTAAGCCCGGGTGAGCACAGAGCACACTATCTCCATGAATGCTGAGATATGTGAGGCAGAAGAAGTGCTACTAGCAGTGATCATGGTCCAAACGATTATCAAAGGCTGCTCCTGCTCAAGTTTTATGCTAACCATGCCAGAGGAAGAACGGGAAGGGCTGAGGATGCATGTTTGGCATTTCTTTGTAGTCCAGGCCTTTTCTTTCCCTGAGGTGGCTGTTGTTAACCAGGGTTGTGTGAAACCCATTCTGTGCAGAAAAGGGAGCTTCAGCTTTGAAGCCAGAGTGTCTTTGTTCTTCACCTAACTTGGTGCCATTTTCATCAGGAGCTTTTGCATTGAAGTCTGGTCAATGCCTGCCATGCAGAATTCAGTAAGACTGTTTGCCAGGTGGGAAAACACTCTCATGGTGGGGTGTGAGGGGACAGGTGTGGGATGAGGGCAGGGGAGAAATGCCTGCATATAAAAATACAGAACAAGACACTGAAAATGTTGACTTGGATTGGTGGATCAGAGGCCACAGTTCACTTTTGGGATTTAAATGTCTAAAAGAGAGTGTTCTGTGACAGGGAAGAAGAGGGGGAAAGGCAAGTTTGAAATATTGATGGATGACAGAGAAAGGAAAGGGAAAGAAGGGTAGAGAAGTTCACAAAATATAATTACACTGGAATTCCTCATGACTGCTATTGAGACCAAGAAAAGGGTTAGCAGGTATAAACATAGAAAGCAGTGGTTTTCAGGGTTTCCCCAAAATGTTTATTCCAATTTCATTTTTTAAAATTTAGTTCAAAATTTTAATTTAGAAAACACTCAGATGTGGTAAATAGCAAATTCTAAAGCACTGGAGTCAAGTGGATTTTCATCTCATCCCGTGCTAGGTTTTAAGGTTGGCAAATACTTTTTATTAGCAAAAGTGGTCTGAATATTCTTAAATCCCCCATTAATTACACACAGCCTGGAACAACAATCCCTGGCCTAAAGGGAGAAACAATAAAAGAAGACTGGGTTGGCATGTCATTTTGCTGTGAATGGGGCAAGAGTGAAGCTTTCTAGAATATTTCTGCTTGGAGATGCAGGAGCTCCTGTTATTGTGATATGTGTCGTGATTTGTTTGTTGTTGTGACAATTAAACCAGACAGTTTAGTTCCCTCTTATGGCAGGGAGTTGCTGATAAAGTTAGCATGTAAATTTGCTCCTAATTCAGCTCCACTGTACATCAAAGCATTAACTTGTTGGTTCAACTCTACCATTAATTAGCAATTGAGCTCAGGCAAAGTCACTAAGTAACTTAGGCCCTGGGGACTTCAATCTCTTTTCTGTGGGCTACAAGGCTTCTAAATCCCTGGCAGCTCTAATAATCCATATTTCTACAATTATCACCTCATCTTTAGGCTAACATCACACTGGGCTTTAACTATATGCCAAATTTTAGGTCTATGACAGGTTAACTCAGGTAGGGAGTAATCATCAGCATATGGGCAAACCAGCTTGGTTTCTTTCTGGAGCCAAAAGCTGCTTCCCATACCTTGGTTGGGTGCTGGCAATCATGGGCCTTGGGGTCCAGTGAGTGTGACATAAAAATGAGTAAACCCATTGTCACTAACTGGAAAGAAAAATACATGCTAAAGCAGGCCCAGGCTATTGCACCTTCACTGTTCATTTTTGTTGGGGTGACCCAGCAAACACCCAGCAGCAGATCCATAATGTGGTACCCCTTCAAAATATTCTTCAGAGACTCAACATGTATTTTGTGGATAAATGCCAAAACACTTTTCCTAATAACAAAAAGAAAGCATACGGAAACAATTCACGTACTAATTTACTCACCTTGACTGAATTAGACTCAATATATGAAAGAAAATTCAACAAAACATATTGGGAGAGAGATGCAGAGTTTAAAGAAAAAGGATGTAAGTATTTTAAACATAGATGTAACAAGCTATTCGCAGCCCAAAACTATTTATTGCATTTTTCAAACTAGAAATGAAAAAGTCTCAGAGGCATCTTGCAGGGTAAGTCATCATATTGCATTGGTTGGAGAAGCACATAAAATAGGTGAGAGACAATAAAGCCTTGTAAGGTGGAGTCATTGGATGCCAGCTGGATGAAATGTCAGCAAAAGAGCTCATGGCACTGCCATTTCCAACAATACAGTAACTCGTCAAATAAAAGATTTTAATGCAAATATAAAGACTAAGTTGCTATCTTTTCTTTATAACTGTATTTTTGCCTTTTAAACTGAAGAATCTACAAACATGATCCAAAATGAGCACCAACTAATCATCAAAGAAGATCTTTTATGTGACTGCTTGACAATAAATACAAGCAGTGCTGAAATCTCAAAGTGCTGGAACAACTGTGTTGACATTTGTGCTGATGTTGCAAAAGGAATAGTGGGTAAAACTGCTGGTGACCACCTTGGCATGGATCCACCGCAGTGGCACCAGACTCTACCAGAAGTTACCGTATTCTTTGTTACCACACACTTGCAGTAAAAGAAAAAAAGGCAGCTAGCTTCTCTTAGGAATGCATTTGATGATGCAATAAAAAAGTATTATTTTTATTAAACTTGACCGTTCAGGATACATTTTTTTAAAAAACTCCATGTGACAAAAAGGGAAGTACATATAAAGTGCTTCTGCTGCATATTGAAGTACAACTTTCTCTTCTATGAATATCTTGAAGAAAAGCAATTATGCAATTGCATTGCAAGCTGAACTGCTCACTTTTACCATGGAATGCTGATTTTACTTGAAAGAGTGACTCACATTGAAACTATGGTTATTCAGACTTGGGTATTTGGCAAACATTTTCTAGGAAATGAATGACGTGAGCCTGTCACTTTAAAGAAAGTAACTAATGCTATTTGTTGCCAGTGATGAAAGTTGAGGTTTTAAGCAAAAATTTGAATTTTGGAAGACCTGTCACTGTGATCTTGACAGCTTCCCAAAACTTAGATTCTTTTGATGAGGTCACTGGTGATATTAATGAATGGAATTTTTTGATGTTTTATACTGAAATGTATCTTTGGTTCACTAAGTGAACCAATATTTTCCAAATGACTAATATCTGATACTACAAAATTATGCCTGGTTAAAAGATCCGCTCAAAATGCAAGACAAATTGATTAATTTTTATGTGACAGAGCACAAAAAGTTTATTAATTGGTTGCAGGTTCTATATTGCAACTAACTGTTAAGAAATCACCATGTGTCAAGTTTTGGTGTAGTATCAAAGAAGAATACCCACAATTATCTGAAAAGGCTATTAAAATACCCCACTTTCCAACTACATAACTGTGTGAGGCAGCATTTTCTTCAACACATTGCAACAGATTGAATGCAGAGCAGAAATGAGAATCCTACTTCTATTAAACTAGTTGTAAAAGAGATTCGCAAAAATGTAAAACGTCATCCTTCCCGCTAAATATTTTGTTTTATAAAATAGTTATTTTTCTAAAAATATTCCATTTACATTAACATATAATTGGTTTATTATTTATAATCAATTAACATTTTAATGTTGTTTTAATTTCCAATAAATATTAATAAATATAACCCACAGAAATAAAAGTTTAGGGGATCTTCAATACTTTTCAAGAGAATAAAGGAGTCCTGAAATCAAAATATTTGAGAACTGCCAACATATATTAAACTCATCTCATTGTATTTTACTCTTTTGTTTATTCATCTGTCTCCCTCACTATATTGTGAACTCCTTGTGTGTAAACACTGTCTCTTATTTGAATCCATAATTATCTCAGTGCCTAGTACTTAGTAGATACTATATAAACATTCACTGAAACAATGAATGTACAAATTATGCAATTTCGTATCTGAAATACTCCTTTATTCTGTAACACAAAGGTCGGTGTCTCTGGCCAAGAAAAATTCCAGCAATTCCATGCCATGGCTGTGGGGGGAACTATAAAGGGAAGACTATCCTTTAATATTAATCTTCTAAGATCATCATGGCTAACCCTTCTAACCTCACCTCCGCCACTCCCGGCCTTGTGCTTCATGTTTCAGCAGCATCAAACCACAAATAATCCCCAGTACAAATCATGCTGGGTATTGTTCTCATGGCTTTGTTCCGTTGTCCCCAGTACCCAGAATCCATCCACCCATTTGTGCACGCGCGCGCGCGCACACACACACACACACGCTTTACGGTTCCAATTCTGAACTTCAACGACTCAGATCAAGCTGAGAAATGAAGCATTTCTCTGTGCTACATAATTCTCCATGGATGTATTTTTTTACTTCACATGCAACACTTTGCCTATAATTATCTCTCTATGTATCTGTCTTCATTTCTAGACCGGCAGCACACACATTTGTCTGTCCTCAGTACCTTGAATAGAATCTGACCCTTAATGGATGCTTAATAAACGTTAATTAGATGGAACTGAAATACTTTCTATGCATGATATTAAAGCTTAGGTGTGAGTCATTCAAGGTTCATTCACCTTCATTTATGCCACTGGGGTGGGCATTAAGAATTACAAATACTTCTATCAGTGATCATACAGTCCAATGGGAAAGAGAAATGTCTATACTGTGCAGAATATAATAAGCAAGCTATATGCACAAGTTGCTACAGAGCCCAGGAGAGGCATGTTCCTTCAACAAATATTTATCACACCTTCTATGTCAGGTACTTGTGCAAGACACTAATGGAACCATGTGCCCTCAGTGAACTTAATGTCTTGTGAACAAGACAGATACTAAACAAATGTCATACAAACAATTATATAACTAGAAATGGCAATCGGGGTCAGGAAGGAAAAATGGTGATGAGATACTACTACAGGAGCCTAATTTAGATTGGGAAAGGAAAAGGTATCAGAGAAGGTGTTTCTGAAGGTATGACTTAAATGTGCAGGAGTGTAGGAGTGCACAGGAATTAACCACTAGGAAGACGACTGGGAAAAGCTTTCCAAGCAGTGGGAAGGTAGTTCATTTGTCTGGGTTAGAAAGCTTGACGTAGAAGTCAGCATTTGCCAGCTTGCCAGGCTAGAAAGGTGGAGAGGTAGACTGCTAGAGGAAGGGAAAGGGACCAGAATGGCACAGCACAGAGGCTTGAAGAACCCCAGAAAATCAGAAGCCTTGCATGTTCCCATTATGATATGCAGAACTGTGATTCTGGGTGGTCTGCATTCTCCCATAAGCCCTCACAAGATAAATGGAGCCTATTTCCTCAAGTAACTACTGCTAAGAGAAAAGTTTTCTTCAGATGTATTTCTCCATCAGCACTTTCCCCACAGGGCACTTAAAAATTTGATTCATCATAAACGTTTCACCCAGAATACACATACAGCAATACAAATGTGGCACATTTAAATGCACCCCTCAGAGAAATTTGCTGGCACTGATCAGAAACTATAAATAAAAGAAAAAAGAGCCCAGCTATGGTGGTTTCCAGAACAAGTAGACAGATTCCTGCTTAGGCTACTGCCTAGAAGCTGAAACATAACTCAAGTGAGTCATGGCAATGTTCTGGGAACACCCATCCTGGAGCTCCTGTTTAAGGGTTGGACCCCCAAGTAGGAGATATATTAGCAAAGCTCAGTGGATTTCTTCAGTCAGATTGTTAGGCATAGGGTGGTTGGAAAGTGGGGAGGGGCTAGCAAATTAACTAGGTAGGGGCGAGTGGGTAATTAAAGTGCTCTGCCTCAGTTCAAACCCAAGCCCAACCATTTACTAGCTCTGAGACATTGGTTAACTTGTTTAACATATCAGTCCCTCTGTAAAATGGAGGACATAAGACTGTCGTGAGCATTAAATGAGATTAATGCAAGGCAATGCTTAGCAAAAGCATCAGTACCTGTCAGCTATTATTATCGTGACTGCCCACAACGGATCAATGAGACAACAGTTGTTTCCAAGTCTCAGAACACCGAGTCCCTAAAAACAGCTAACTGGGCTGTTTTGCCCCCATCGGTAACCATTTGTTTGGCATCTTAAGGACACTTTTGTAATGAATCACACTGTTTTTCATCTTCTTGCAGATAACACTCATTTTAAGACCTCTTAGCCAAGCAGCCATGCAAGAAAATGACTTGATTTTTCCCCTTCCTTATTGCTCATAATCTCTATATACTGTAAAAATATTCTAAGAAAGCTCTCTATATTAAAATCTTTTAAAAAGTTCTAAAAGGGCCCTCTTTTCACAGAATTTGCCAACTGCTTCCTTGACTTCTCTGAACTGACACTGCAGTTTTGAGAATAGCCATTCCCTCATCCTGTCACTCACTCACACCCCCATTCAGCCTAAGTGCTTTCACAAGTCCTCATTTAGCATCCAGCAACACCGTGAAACCAAATGCCAGCCATGCTCACCCGAAGGCTGGGCAAAGCATGAAGTAATCATAGACTGATTTTTCCAACCACAAGCCCCCTCAAAGTCAAACATGCCCAAGAAAGTAAAGTGATTCTTTCCTACCTAATCCACATGGAACAAGGATCAGTAGAAACCACTTCAAGATTGTGCTTGGTAAGAAATAAGACATTCAAAAGTATACATTTGGTTTAAGCATGCCTGAAATATGAAATAACTAGAATAACACCAACCTCTCTTGACCTTTTCATAGGGCCTTTCATAGGAATATCTCAATATCTCAAATGAAAGAAAGCACTCAGAACCTTGAAACATTTTTTAAAACCTGCAGACAGCTTAATATAAGGGGTCTTGTGAGCAGTTTGTTGTCAAGGGTTTCTAAGCAAGTGTTAGTCCTTCCTGAGTTCCAAGAACCAAATTCTCTGAAGTTCACATTCACACGGGATAAACAAGCCCACCACAGCATTAAAAGGTATAAAAGACCTGGTGTGGTTTTCTTTGAGGGACAAGTTTAACACCTGGACACACACACTCAGACACAGCACCTGGCTTGAGGGCAAACAGGCAATTAGGGCTTACGCTAATGTCAGATACAAAATTTAAAGCAATGCTGGCAACCAGAAAACTAATTTATGATGGTAAACAAATGGCTCTTTAAAAAAAAAATACCTGTCTGGTGAAAGAAAGCACTGACAAAAGACAAATGTTTGGCTAAACAGTATTTAAACAGGAGAAGGCAAAATGGACAAAATCATCAAGCAGAAGGAGCTTGCGCACACAGAAGGGTACCAAGTGCTAGGGCTTAGGAATAATGAGGGGGAAGAGAAATCTGAAATAAGTTTATCATCACATACACAATGCCATCACTCAATTCTTCAGGATACCTCGGTCAGCACAGTCAACATAACCCTTTAGGTCTGGAATGTGTCCCAGATTTTACAAACAGAAACACTCCAAAATTCCTGCCTTTGGAGTAGACTTGATTATTGATGATGACTGTATAAATATAGAGCCTTTATTATGTGACCCTATGATTGGGAAAACCTAGTGACTGACACCCCCTTTATCCATTGTATGGGAAGATGAGTAATAAAATAATGGCTAAATATATATATGAATAATAGGGGGAGTGGATAAGGGATACAGGATGGTTTGGGTGTTCTTTCTTATTCTTATTTTTTTCTTTATGTTGGAGTAATGAAAATGTTCTAAAATTGGTTGTGGCAAAGAATGCAAACTATATGATGACACTGTGAGCCACTGATTGTATACTTTGGATGGTTTGTTTGGTGTGTGAATATATCTCAATAAAATTGCATTTAAAAAAATGCCTGCCTTTGGCATCAGGAAGAAGGAGGGGAAGGAGGAGGAGGAGGAGGAAAAGGAGCAGCAGCAGGAGGAGCCAGAGGAAAACAGAAAACCTTTTGCTTTTGCCTTTAAACATATATTCAATTCTAGGATATCCCTTAAAATCAGCTGCTGGTGCTGAAGGCTAAGGTACACAGTGTTTTAACATTCATTTGCTGTCCTGGTTGATATTGCTACTAGTCTTTGCTATCTTTTAAAATAAGTATCTCAGTTATTTTGTGATTCCAAAAAGGATATGTGTCAATTCAAAAACTAAAGTACTCACAATCAGTATTGAAACCATTAGAGTGCATGTAAATCTAAATAATGGTACTAAATATGATTGCAAAAACAAGTGCCACCATCAAAAATTATTCTTAAAAGAATAGATCCAAATGTAAAATAAAAATTATAATAACATCATTAAATAATAGTCTAGTGCTAAAACCCCAAATTATCTTTTCAATAAATGGGAAGAATGGAAGGGAGCATGCAAAGTGTTAAATTGTTTGTCTTAAGTAAGAGGTCTCAAAAATTTATGCTTTTTGATTTAAAAATTAAAGAGATATTGGTCAAATAAAAAATTCTTTAAAAACTTAAAAAGAAACAGAATTAAAATGGAAAATGAACCTTCCAGAGCACTGTAAAAGATAAAAGCAAGTAAATTATAGTCTATATGTTGGGGGGAAAAAAACTGGAAACAAGAGATCCTAGAGAGAGTAATTAAAATAAGATGACAAAAATCAAATCAAATAGTTATATCAATAAGTGGGTTGAACTTTATCAAAATGCAAAGAATTTCAAAATAAATGTTTAAAATTCAGTGATAAATTCTTATTTTCACTTTTTCTGGTACAAGGAAAATGTTCAAAAAATAGATCGGGGTGATGAATGAACAACTATATGATGGTAATATGAACAACTGATTGTACACTTTGGCTGATTGTATGGTATGTGAATATATCTCAATAAAATTGAATAAAAATTCAGTAATAGTCTATTAAAAGTGATAAACCTAAATCTTAAAGATTCAAAAATATTAAATGTATGTCCCCCAAAAAGTAGATGTTACATTATTAGTATCAGAAGAGAAGTCAAGGCAATAAACCTGAGACGAAAATGTAATTTTACATTGATTAGTGGTTCAAATCATAACGAAGATATGAGTCAATATATATTTTTATATACCAAAATATCACTGCATCCAAATATATAAAGAGAACATTTTGAAATGAGGGCAAACTGAAAAAAAATGAAGTAGAATTGGGAAATGAACAGAACCCTCTCAGTTTTAGACAGATTAATAATGCCAAAGGTAAATAAGGACATAGAGAAGCTGAAAAATTACAATTAATCTGAATGATTTGCCAATTATATTCACATATTTATGTAAGTACGTATCTCAAACATTGCAAGCTACAGATAATACTCATTTGGCTCCCAGGAAACATTAACATAAGTGTATAAGTTTGTGTGTATATTTAATATTATATGTATATATAATATACAGAGGGTATATGTGTGAATGCAAATACTTACATATATGTATATTTATAAAGAAGATATAAATATTTTCAAAAAACAGAAATTTTAGCAATCTCATTGACCTTACTATAAAAAAATACTTAATTTAAAAAATCAAAAGAAAAGTAAATGCCAGCCATTTGGAAGTTTTCAAACACTCCTTTAAGGAACTTTTTGCTTAAAGAAAACATAAAAACTAATTTACAGATGATTTAAAACATAACAAATAAATATCATAACCTAGAAGATGAAGCAAAATCTGTATCAGGTGAAAAGAAATAGTCTCAAATGTTTTCAGGAACAAGTAAAAAAAAAAAAAAAGACAAAATATAATTAATCTAAGCATTAAATTTAAGAATCCACAAAAAGAACATAAAATAATGTAAGAAAATTTGGTAGAGGGATTAAGGAGGATAACATAAATAAATGACTTGAAAGCCAAAATTGTAAAATCAATAAACACATTCAAGTATGAAATAATTCTTTAAAAAGTTAAAGAATTGAGATGATGGAAAAATGTTTGCAATGCATGGTGGTGAATGTAGCACAACACTGTGAATATAATTAATACCACAGAATTGTATACTTGAAAGTGGTTAAAATGAAAACTTTTGTGTATAGTCTACCACAATATTTTTTTTAAGTTAATACAATTTATAAACCTCCTTTCCTTAAATCAGAAAAAGAGCAAACATAAAATTAGGAGGAAGGTGGTGTAGGTAGCCACAGACATGGAGCGTCTTAAATTATAATACTCCGTACAATTGTATGATAATGTAACGAAGTATACACAATTCTCAAGAAATAATCTTACAAAATTGGCTCAAGAACTTGAAACTTATATAAACCAGAAACTATAAACAATATTGGGAAAAGGTTTCAAATAATAGTAATAGTATTTTTTAGTGCCTATGTGCTCTACCTTGCACTAGATGCTTCATTCATTTTTCCTAATGTAGCCACCCTTTAAGGTAAGTGTCCTTATCGACATTGCTCAGTTTCCATATCTCCCTGTATTTCCCTTACCATACAACTCATTAAATTTTGGTGCCATCGCCAGTCTTCCTTACAGAACTCCAAGCTCCGTGAGGACAGGCACTGTGCCTGCTGTCTGCTTGCCTGCATCCCCAGCACTTGCACTCTCATAGAGCTCATCTTATTTTTTATTATTATTACACACAATAGTAACTCAATAAACTACTGATAGAATGAATACTAGGGGCTAAAATAAACCCAATATAATACTGAAAATACCAGTACAGAAAAATTTCACTCTGGTCTCATTTACGTATATGGGTGCAATAATCCTATCTAGTATATAATCTGTTCAGCTACAGTGTAATAGCTGCATTCATAAGAAGTATCATATTATTGAGAACTATGTTATAGAAATAATTCTTTCAATGGCAAGAATGAAGAGACATGCAATAACAAAGTTACGTGCAGGAAGTTTAATAATAATTTTTAACAGAAAAAGTGTGTCATAGCAAAATCTAGCCTTTGTGCTTAAATAAAGACTTTATTTAAGATAACGTGCTTAAATAAAGACTTTTCCTCTATCTTCCAGCACTGTCATTAGTCTAGGACATCTTACACACACCAACTTTATCACCTTTATCAGACCACTTTTCCTTTCTTCTTGTACTATTTTCACCAGCAGGCTCATGACCTCAGCTGTCACCTTTGTAGTGCTAGGCTATTGCTTTTGTCTGCCAGCACCTGCTAGGACCTTTTTCTGGTAACAGCCTTGCCCCTGAGGTAGTGGGACCGTGAGACTACCTCAGCCCACCCCCATCCTAGCCTCGGTGATTGGTCCAAGGAGTGAGTGCCGATCCCAGAATGGGGGGACCTATCACTTCCTGTCTCTCAAGAATTTCAAAACACAGGGACTGGAGAATGTGGCTGAAGTATCTAGCAGCCACACCTTACAGAGAAAGCATGCATGCTCCTCGTGCTTGCTCCTGGTCCTGAGGTCTTAACCGTTCAGCCATTACTTCACATCGGTGATGTTCCCAATATGCTCCCAATAAATCCTTTTGTTACTGCCATTGTTCAAGTTAGCCTGAGTCCATTTCTGCTACTTCCAGAGGAGGGGAAAAAGAAAAAAAAAAAGAACCTACCTTAATTGGTAGACCCATTTTTATGATAAACCACAAAGCTACTCAAACAAAACAAGAGTTTTTTCTATTTTTCAATTACATTAGTTTTAGTTCCTGACATGGATGGTGCGGTAGCAGTCAGTCTAATGTTAAACGTGTTCCCTAATTAATGCATTATGTTGCACCCAGTTTGCCTCAAGGAAAGTGTGTGCTATGAGAGAAATAGCATCAGGGGAACAGGATGACCTGTCAGAGAATAAACACGATTTTGGTTTCTTTCTCTGGCTCCTCTGCTAGAGTATTCTGTTCTTCCTCAGAAAATGAATTTCTTCTAAGGCAAGGAATGGTTTGGAGGGGTATTAGGGGATCAGCATATTTAAAATCTTTGTGTGTTGTACAGATCTGTGGCCCCATTAGATAATAGAGCTCCATTACCTATATCAGAGAGGGGAACGTTATCAGCTGTTTCTGTTAAAGTGTCAAAAAGGGAGTATGCCAGGTGGTTGTTGGGACTCCAAAAGACAACCCAGGTAGCAACTCTTGGTTCTAACTCTCTTTTTTTTACCTCTTCTAGGACAATGATAACATCCAGTGCCTCATTTGTGACAGGCTCAATGGACAAGTTTTTCTCTGTTCATCAGTATCATCATTGAACAGAAAGCCTTCTGGTTTATTAACCAGCCATGAAATGTCCTCGCAGTAAAAGTTAGGCCAGCACTTGCTTGACCAGACAACTGGGCACCATCACCTGGCCACGTTGACTCAAGAACCTAATCATCACAAGCATGTTTCAGACACTCAGACACACAGAATTGCTTCCTTCCTCTGTACCCATTGACCTCTCCGGCTGTGGCTTACAAACCAAAGATGGTCAGTTTTGGCTGTTGCACAAGAATTGAAGGCTATTCGTGTTAACAGCACTACTCAGGTCTCACACCACTCTACTGCTTTCCAGATTGCTTTCTCCTGGAAAGTATCTGTTTCAAATTATTGTTCACCAGATGCTTTCACTTCCCTTTTTCCAATTTGAATGGCATCTGGCTATTTCTTGTCTATATTCTTGATCTAAGTTTGCTTTTGTATTGCTTTTCTATCTTCACTGGAACTTTCAACATCCCTGGAACTTTCGACATCTCCAATTTTGCATCCACCAAACATTTTGTTAAAGTAATTATATCCATTTTTCCATCTCAAAGAAAACAGTCAGTTGGGTATGGGAAGCCCAGATTTATTTCCTGAGATGACGCTTTGTGACTTTCAGCAAATTATTCACCTTCTCTGGGCATGATCTCTATATTAAAATAACCATTTTATTAGCTACCAAACACAGAGGAGTACCTTCAGGAAGAGTGAAGGCATGGGCATAATGCTGAGTCTTGAATTTCCAAAAGGTATTCAAGAGAAGCTTTATTCTAAACCAGGAAGGCTCTGGAGGCCTCCATTATTAGAACTCTATCTCCAAACCCATCCATTAATTTCCTTCTGTTAATTGTCATATCAAAATATCCATAGATTCTGCCTTTCACATTTGTCCTCCTAGCCATTGGTATCTCTTATTTGACCCCTGGCAAAAGAACCCTCACCAGATTGGAGGATAGAGGACAGGTGGCTCAGAGGAACACAGTTGAGACATAAGGTAAAAGAAATATAGAATGTAAGCTTTGTATCATTGTTGAATCTCTTGTACTTTTTAGCTGTGCTTAATGGGATTGCGTAAAAGAATGTTGTTCACAGGAAGTGTATACGTGAATTATAGTGTATGTTTAAGGATGTATGCAGCTAGCTCTCCTGTTCAGAAGACAGAGCAATAGATGATGGATGTTAGGGAGGGAGGGAAAGAAATAGCGATGTGACAGCATGTTAAGGTTGGTGGATTGAGCTATCAGGAGAGGGGGATCAGGGTATGATGGAATTCTTTGTATGAGGTTAGTATTGTTTTTGCAACTGTTCCTATAACTTTGAATTTATTTCAAAATAAAAAAATAAAAAATAAAATAACAAAACAAAAACAAAAACAAAAACAAAAACAAAAAAGAACCCTCACCAAGTCACTGGTCTACAATTAGACTTTACTATTCTGCCTACACTCCTCTGGGTTTCTAACGTCCCACCCAACCATTCTATCCCCGTTAAATAAGTCGCTTCCCCAGCACCACCACCCCCAACCCACCCCCACACATATAAGCTTGTGTTAAGAGTTTTGCAAAACCACCCCAGAAGAGTCTTTACTCTAAACCTAGAGTGCTCTCAAAACAGGGGTTTCTAGTGTTGGATTCTATGGATCAGTAGAAAAATAATAATTACAGATAGTTTTCTGTGGTTCTAACATCCTGTGAGTTTCTGGTTCTGGTGCTGGATATGGTAAATTATTCAAGTTCATACAGGATTAGCTCAAGAAAAGGGGCCCATATCTTTTAATGCCAAATTATATTCATTTTCTATGCTGCATGACAAATTACTACCAAATTAGCAGCTTAAAACAACATATACATTTATTATTGCACATTTTCCACAGGTAAGAAGTCCTGATATTACTTAGCTGGTATTGCCATTTCAGGGTCTCATCAGGCTACAATACAAGGGTTAGCCAGAGCTGTAGCCTCATCAGGGGCTCAACTGGGGAAAGACCTGCTTCCAAGTTCCTTCATATTGACAGAATTCATCTCCTTGTGGGTGGATGACTGAGGCCCCCATTTTCTCGCTGGCTTTGGGCTGGAGTTTGCTCTCAGCTCCTAGAGGCCACTCACAGTTCCTTGCCATGTGGCTCTCTCCACACATACTCTCATGACATGGCAACTTACTCTCTAAAGGCAGCAATGGAGAGACACTTCATCTACAAAGCAAAAAATTATCTTCCTTAGGAACTATTTGACTTCTCCATTGTGATCTCAAAAGCTAGATAGCTGGCCATACTGCCCCTTTTCCCTGACTGCTGAGAAACCCTGAGCCAAACTTACAGCTTGATTGCAGCAGAAATGTTGGCTAGACCTACACAGCTCGTTTCACGTTCCAGGCCACCCCCTTTGCCAAGAAACTGGCACTACCAAGGAACAGACCTCTGGCATCCTCCAGGCCACAGCCTGTTTCTGGCTTTTCCAGGATCTAATCCTTAACTTATTATCCAGTTAAAAATCTTCTTTGACCCTCTAGAAACCTTAGCTGTGCTTCTATGCTTTTGACATCTTGCTACCACATATGCTCTGTTTCCTCTGCTTTAAAAGTAGGGCAGGGATCGCTTTTTTATTTTTATTTAATTAATCAGTTAATACATCTTTTGTTGGCGGTGACCTCAAATTACTTTTGTAAAAGTATGTAAAATTTCAATCAATAAAACTCAATATTTTTATTCTAGAACTTCAACATTATATGAAGTAAAAACCTAGAAAAAGGCTTTGTTCCTTTCTAAATTTATCACTCCCAAACATTGCCTTATTTACAAGATATTTCAATACTGACCTTTGAAATAGACAAGGGCTCAATCTGTAAAGCTCTACTTCTTACTTTGTTGAGATAAATTAGTTGAAACCCCAACCTCTTTAGTCCTAACAGGAAGCAGAGCCACCACCAAGCACTTGAGCTGCCTACAGCCACTAAACAGCATGTGGTGAGGGGCAGGACCCTCTATAATAGGACAGAGAAGAGAAAGGGTGGATGGGATTAAGACGACCCTAGATCTTATTGGATAAATGTGTGATGAATGAGTGGCATTGAACCTCAACCATTTACATCTTTATTGGAGCTAAGGTGACCCAGAATCATTTGGAACCCAAAGAGAAAAATTTTGAGTGTGAAGAGATCCAATACTGAAGTGCTAAGGGATCAATTTATTTTTAGGAAAATGAGAAAGTTAAGGAATTGAAAAAGGAAAGGTGTTAGTGCAAGTCATCACCTCTGTTAATGTACATATGAGGAAGGAGAGATGGAAAGGAAAGGAAATTTAGAGACCCCTATTTCTGAGTTAGTGAATGGGATTGGGTGGCCCCAGCACATTCACTTTAATGGGTGATTTTAGAGAAAGATACTGTTAACATGTATGCAGAGGGTCCTGGAGAAGGCTGTGTATACTTGGCTAGTGAAGTAAATTGAAAGACGACTCCTATTAGCAGGTAGTGCTCTCCTGAAAGTGGCCATCTAAGTCTCCATTTAGATATGGGAAGCCCATGGGAAGCCTGCAGTACCGAGGTCTGTTATCCAAGCCTGTGTGAGAATTGGATACTGACTTTAAGAGAAAGAAGAGTGAGGCTCTTTAAGTAAGTTACCTAGGGCTAGAAGAAACATTGCTTTATTCTTCTTGAACCTCTGTGGCATTGGTTTCTTTATGCTAGGCCAATCTTGGAGATTATAATAAAATTTCCTGGCTTGGATGGGCTTGGGCATTTGAGCCAACACGTTGGCTGTGGTGCCAAGCTTCTCCTAACTGGCAAGTTGTACTTATGTCAAGTAATTCTTAATAATGCCTTCATTGATAGATGCTTAAGCTTTAAATCAACAGTAGCTCTTAAGCAAGAGACAAATGACACGGCACAGGATAATTTCTAAGAACACTTGCATTTCCTATTCCTGCATCTATGTGGTCTATGGACATCGGCAGGACACATGATGAAATACTGAGTGCACAGGAGTTACCAAACTTGCTCCTGGCTCCAGCCCTGTCACAACTAGACGTGTGATGCTTGGCAACTAACAACTCCATAATTTCTCCCAATCTCAAAATGAGAATTCATATAATAAAAGGGATTAATTACCCCTTTTATATCCAACACTATACTAGACCCTGGAGGAGAGGTAGGGAGATACTACATAAAAGCATAGATCAGTGCCTGCTTTCAAAGTGTCTGTCCTACCTACCTCACATATGAAAATATCAAACAAGGAGGTTTATACGTTTTGAAAAAATATAACATGCTGTATAAACTTTAAAAATGTTTGTTCCTGTTGTTAAAAAGATATGCCTTTCTTGTAACATGGTGCTTCCATGTATTTCTCACTAATTCCCCATCCCAAGAAAATGCCTGGCTCTTTAGGTCAGTGACAGCATCCTATAACATCATCACCTAGAGAAATGGAAGTCATTCTTTCCTCTGTCATCCTATTTCCAAGACTCTGACTACCCTCTGCTTTCCCTAAAAAGGGCATGGTAGAAAAGTAGTCCCTTTGTTTCACCACCACTTTGATGCACCCTCTGCTGATTCCAAATAGCTAAGGTTCACTAAAAATGAGCTTTCTTCTTATTCTCATATATTCAATCAGAAACTCCATATAGGTAAGCAGGGGATCCAAATGGCATGACCACTTTCTCTATCATAAAGCTTTTCAGTATATAAAATAGAAATCTCTTTGATGATCCATGTATATGTTGCTATTTGTTATAAACCACATCCCTGGAAAGTCTCCTGTGATTTCCAACACCTCTATCATAAGCTCAGAGAGAGAGTTGTTTGTTTATTTAGCTCTCACTTGTGTAGCTGGTTGCAAAGTTTCCTACTTCATTTTCTTCTGCATATCCTTATGTCCTAACTAAAGCTGAAGTCATGATGTATTTACTTCTAAAAACAAAAGAAAACAAAACAAAAAACATATGAATGTTAAGATTCAGAGTAGAAGGCTGAATCTCTGGAATAGTGTCAGGTTCTTAATTGTTTGAGATACATTTGTCATCCATTTGAGTTCCCCAACTCTTAACTACTTAAATGGAAAATACCTTAATCTAAACACCCTTCAATCAAAAAGGAAAGCCTAAGACTATACATCTAAGATAAGTTTATTCCTCTTTCTGCAAATTTGTATGTTCATTTAACAAATATATATTGAACGCTTACTATGTGTAGCATGTTCAAGTTAACAAAACAGACAAAATTCCTTATCCTTCTGAGGATCCTTCTCTTTATGTCACCATAACTTATATACTGGTGGGAGAGACATTAAATACAACAAGGAGGATGCGAGGGTGGAGGAGAAGAAAAGGTATCCTTAGGTTAATTGTGATAATTACCATGGAGAAACTAAGAACAACAGGGAATGCCAGGAGTGACAGCACAAGTTTAAATGCTAAATGCTAAGAATAGAATTTGGTGGCAAAGGTGGAAGCAAGATAACCAACTGGAGACAATTGCAATTGTCCAGGCAATAAATAATGGTGGCTCAGACTTTTATGATGGCACTGAGAGTGGTGAAGAGCTTCTTAATTAGAGCTAACAAGATTGTCTATGGATTGAATTTAAGAGAAAGAGAAGAAAGTTACCATAAGAAAAGCAGATTTGGGATAGAAGATGAAGACTTGTTTTGATTAAGAATGGGGGAGAAATGGTTTGTTGAAAGAGAAGAAGGTATGAAATAGTAATTTAGGAAATAACAGAATGAAGGGCGGAAAGATTTGAATCCATAATAAATGGTAGTTTTCTAATATTGAAAAAATATGTTCTAAGACTCTGTTTCCTCAAATCTTAAATGGAATATATAAATATAAATCCACATCTAGACACATCATAATGGACCTGCATAACATCAAAGGAAACAGAAAACTTTTAAAGCTCCTAGATAGAATAGATTCCCTAGTAAAGAACAACTATTAGGCTGATAGCAGACTTGACTTTGACTGCAGTCAAGTAAAAAAATAATGGAATAATATCTTCAGGGTTAAGAGGAAATAACTGTCAACTGATCATTTTATTCCCAATTCATCTTTCAACTGTATGGACAAAATAAAAGCATTTTTTGCTAAAGAAAGAGAGTGTTTACCACCCACAGACCTTCACTAAGCACACTATTAAATGATTTACCTCAGTAAAAAGAAAAGTGAACCCAGAAAGAAGAAATTAAACAGTAAGCACAAAGAAAGAACTAAAAATAACTAATTATTCTGCATTTTTAAAGATTCAACAAAAACTCGAAACAAAATTCAAAAATGGGAAAGGGGTGCTGTTCATTGGGTAAAAGCGGGCTAAGATTTTTGATATGTTTGACAAGATAGAAATATTGAATAGCTAAATGTTGGTAGAAAAAAAGTGTATGAATATTTTCTTAAAAATTCAAAAGTAACAAATAAAATGCTCAGAAAACAATCCAGTTCAAAAAACAGCAGAAGGGATAAAAGAACATAGAAACATTAGTACAGAAGTAAAAGAAAAATAAGCAAAAACAAAGAAGGCAAACAGAAAACCTAAAATCAAAGCAGAGAAATAAGCTCAAATATAGCAGACATCTTAATCAATGTAAGTGTTGAGACTTAAATAATAAAAATCAGGTTTAATCTCTAACCTGGTTCATCTAGGATAGTATTTTTATAAACTCACTTAATCTGTACTTCAAATTAGTAAACCCCCCACCCCACCACAGGCACACTCTTCCCTTTGCCTTCCAACTCTTTACCATAAATTTTAGATAAAATCCTGTAAAAATGAGAGCTGCAAGTTAATTTCTAGTAAATACTAGAAATACGTTTGGTAGGTATTTTCTTATTTTTGGCAACTTTGATTCAGCTGAGATAAATCCTCTTCTCTGTTCCTAATTTCTCCCAATGAGCACCAATGCACCTCCCTCCAAGTCGCTAGGGCTGCCTGCCCTTAGAACTGGGGCTCCCTATGCTTCTGCTTGCCACCACCCTCGTTCCTGGGACAGAGAATGATTGGTGCAAAGCAGAAACTCACATTTGAACAACTACACATTCAGGATGAGTTAGAAGAAGCAGCTGCTCATCTGACAATTTTAGGATATTTTCAGGTAACTTTTTCTCCTTTAATCTCCCCTACTCTCAATGTAATAAATCAACAAGATCTTTGGTATAGCCAGAAGTATCTCTCCTTTGCATTTTTGTATTCTTGCACTGCACTCGTTATTTTATGAATTTGTTTTCCTTAGGCAAATATAAAAGGACAAAAGGGGAATTGTTTTAAGGAAACAAAGTGTTCTGACATAGGTGACAGAAATGAACACAGCACTTGTTTCAGGTGGATTTGGAACTCTGAATTGAAGCTTATCCTCAGGTTTAACTTCAAACCTTTCAGATGCACTATGGTACAGAGATAGCACATGGCCATGTGGATGTTTTCAGTCTACTCACAAGAAAACAAAAGAAAAGCAAAGCCACTCACTGCTAAACCAATCTATTTCTCAATAGTCAGTTCAATAGGATATTCACTGGATGCTGCCATTTCTACAAAATAAAGCCCATGGGTAATATGCACTTACTGTTAAAAAAAAAAAAAAATCAGGGCTTGGTTTTGTGAATTTTTTATAGGTAATATAAACTAGATTTTGTTCTTGTATTCCGTCTCATATTCTCTGTTTCAAAGAATAAAGAAGAGGTAATATTTCCAACTCATTTTACAAGGTTAGTGTAACATTGATACCAATACCAGACAAGGACAGTAAAAGAAAAGGGTATAATTTTAAACAGAGCAAAATCCTAAGTAAAATACTAGAAAATCATTCAGCAGTGTATAAAAAACCAAGGAGGGTTTATCTCAGGAATGTAAGGATGGTTCAATATAAGAAAATATATGCTATACACCTAATATACATATTAAAAGAATAAGTATATGATCTTAATAAAATTTTGATCTTAATAAATGCAGAAAATCACTTGATAAAATGTAATATTCATCAATATTTATCTCTGTAAACTAGGATCACAGGGGAATTACTTTTACATTCAGAAAAGGAATTCCCCATAAACCTATGGTACATATGACCTTAATAAAATATTTCATCCACTATGACTGCTTCCATTCAATACTGTAATGAAAGTTCTAGCTGACAATAAAATTGAAAGAGATAAAGAAAAGATTTGGAAAGGAACAAGCCAACTTATTATTTGCATATGATATGATTGCCTAGAGAAAATAAGAATCTACAATAAGTTAGAATCAATTAAGGTGGAGTTCAGCAAGGTTTATATAGAAGAATTAGTAGTGTTCCTACCTACTAGCAATAATCATATAAAAGATATAATAGAAAAAAGTCAAAAATAATAAAAAAAATCTAGGAATAAATCTTAGAAAAAATATGGTGTAATTTTATGGGGAAAACTTACAAACAACATTGAAGGAAATAGAAGATCTGAATAAAGGTAGTGATATATGACGTCCATTGATGGAATGATTCAATATCGCAAAGATATCAAGTCTTTTCAAATTAATATATAAAATTCAATTCCAATCACAATTCAAACAAATTTTCATGAAACTTAAAAAGCTGATCTTAAAATTCATATGGAAGAAAACAGGGCAGACATTTTCAAAGAACAAAAGGGGTAGTTTGGCCCTATACCAGTATCATGATTTATTATAAAGCTATAGCAATTAAGAAGCAAGTAAGAGAACGTAATATTGGTGCAGGTGCATAGACAAATAGCAATGGTATAGCATAGAGAGGTCTAAAACCTACCTGTGCATGTAGGAAAAAGTGACAACATGATGGACGTAGCTTACAAATTTGTATGGATAAGATGGATTATTCAATAAGTGGTGCTGGAATAATTGGCTATTTATATTTTAAAATGAAATTATATACCTATCCTACACTATACATAAAAGCAAATTCATGGATGAATAAAGATCTATATGATAAAAATAAAGATGTAAATGTTAAGAAAATAAAGTAGAATATCTTTATGTCTCCAAGTTAAAGAAATTCTTAATTATCACACCAAAAAAGCTTAAAACAATGGAAAGAGAGATAAATCTGACTTTATGAAAATTTAAAACTTCTATACGTCAAAGGACACTATGAACAAAGGAAAAATTCAAGTCATTCATGGGGAGAACATATTTGCAACAGACTTAATAACCAAAAGAAAGAGGGGGATTACTGTCCAGAATATAAAGAACTCCTAGTAATCAACAGCAACAACAAAATTCAAGAGAAAAGAACAGAACAATGAATATGAATGAAGGAGTTACAAAAGATAAACATTATTTCAATAAACATTGAAAGTTGCTCAATTTGGGCAGTAATGGAGAAATTCAATTTAAAACAATGATATATACCCATTTTCAATACAATTTTGGTAAAAAAAAAAAAAATAAAGTCTGAAAACATTGACAAGTATTGACATAGGGAGATAAAACCAGAACTCTCGTACACTGCTGGCAGAAAGAAATTGACTAAACTGCTTTGGAGAGCCATTTGGCAGTATCTACTAATGTAGACGTTCCTCTATCAGCAATTCCTCTTCTCAGTATATCCTAGGACAGTGTTCTACAAACTATAAGTTATGCCCCATCAACAGACACTGACATCAATTTAGTGGGCGATGAACAGAATGTATTTTAAAGGAGAGAAAGGGAGGGAGGGAAAGAATATCAGAATGTATCACAGGTTGGAAGACGTAGTCGATGCTATTGATACCCTGCCCAGATCCCTTATGGAGTTAGTGCACACGCCCCCACTGCTAACTGCTCACAGCTGTCCTCTCCAGAGATGGGGTCACTTCACCTGAAAATGCCTGGAGGTGACATCCTCACCACCGCCACCATGTGGCCGAAAGGCAGCGACTCACAGATAAAAGGTATGAGAGCCTGAGCCCTTGCCTCGAGGTGGGACAAGTCTGCGGTACTGTTCACACTCCAGGACTCCTGGGGGACCAGATGGAGGCTAGGCTCCCACCAAAGCCACATCTTCGCTGAGCTTTTTTCCCTGGATCTTTCCTGCTTCCCTCACTTCCTTACAGGTTTTTTCATGCACAAGAAATTCTATCTATGGCTCTGTTTCTGGGGAAACTGACCTAAGACAGAAGGATAAATATATTTAAGTGTGTGTATGCACACTGGTTTATAGCGTAAAATGTGTCTTTAAGAGTTTGAATGCTACTGCTCCAGGGAGAATCTCGCAAATGTGCACAAGCAAACATGTACAACAATGTACATTGTTGTGGTGAAAAACTGGAAACAACCTAAATGTCTATCGATAGGAAGATGGATGAAATGGGCATGGGAATGATAAACACATATTCATAATTACCTTTGGAGAGGAGAGAAGGAAAAGAATCAACGAGGGGTATGCAGGAATTTTCACTTGTATCTAAAATAGTCGCTATATATTTTTGAAGAAGTATGTGAAAATATTAAGCTTTATCATAGCTGGGAAGTGAGTGGGTAGACTGGGTATTAGTGATATCTTCTGTACTTATCTGTATATTTGAAACATTTTATGGAAAAAAATAGGTACAAGAGATGGGAGCCTTAAATCCTCAAACATACCCCACTTCCCTGATGCCTTTTTATACACACACACACACACACACACACACACACACACACCTTATGTATATACACCTCATTATACATATATACACCTCATATATATATGAAAAAGTCATTTGTTTTCTCCTTTTGATGGTTAAAGTTATGTGTTATATTTCCCTCTGATCTTTATTCCCTCTGATCTTTATTCTAGCACAGGAGAACTATGCTAGATGGAGGTTCAATAAAGTAAACTATATTGGTCTTTACGGTCAGCTTGTGCTCTCAATTGCCATGGTGCTGAGGTAACTGCTTAATTGCATTCCTTCCTCTTGCTTACTGTCCCAAGTCCTTTATAAAGTGAGAAAAATGAGAAAAAATAATATGTATACACATAGGGTGCAGACAAAAGGAGGAGGCAGGGATGGAGGGAAGAAAGAACTGAAGGGAAAGCGAGAAACAGGAGGAAAAATGAAACCGAGAATGACAGTTTGTCAATGAAAACTCTTGAACCAAAAATAGAGATGGCCATTTCCCTTCAGTTCCTAAGATGAATCAGAATTAACCACATTGGCAAAAGTCCTAATAGCCAATTATATTCTGACTGCTCCCATTTTCCTATCTGCATTTTGAATGTGTGAGTGAATTAGGATAAGTTGGTTCTCCCTCCATTGCTCATTGTACCTTCATACACTACAGTTCCACAAGAAGTAGAGGCTTCCCATTTGTCTGTCAAAAACTCCCAATACTGCATATTTTCTTCCAGCTTATTTTGCAGTAAGGTGAAGCATATGGGGAATTTGCAGGAGATCAAGTCCAATAGCCAGGCATCACTCGGTAATGATTTGTGGCCATGTACATATAAAGAGACCATAGTTGTCTGCTAACTGCATACATATGGCAGCTGGGAATGTAAACTCATAGCCTTTGCCTTCAAAACCACAAGCTACCCAGGGAGGTAAAATCGTGGTTCACAACATGTGGGTTGTGACCCTGAGTAGTCTGCCAATATTTGGCAGGTGGGCGGCTAGAGGTGAATCGTGTGCCTACCGCAGTTTCCTCTCCACAGGGCTCTCTTAGGTATGTGTGCACATATTCTCCAGGCCATAATGCATACCTGACACGGAGCTGGAGCAGTACCTGACGAGGACCCAGAACAATACACACACATATTCCTGTCTCATTGTCTAGTGGATACATTCTTCCATCTGTCTTCATTTTAAATACATTACAGATACATGTTTACATATTGCATGGGCCTGTGCAACTTTTGTAATCTCTGTCAACCATGTGTGTCTCTTACAGCCCCCATGGGGAAATCTGAGCATTTACAAATAGGTATCTCCAGCCAGCGAGGTGGGCTCACCAGGGAAATAATTTAGAACTAGAAAATTTTTCTGCCTTGAGCTAACAGAATGGAAAAGGAAACAGACAAACAAAATAACCTAACAGTGAGGACCTACTTACAAACTGTCTTCCTTTCCCTAATATCAAAGCAAAATTCCCCAAATCCTTTCTAATGGATTAATTGCATTATTCATTCTATATATCCAAACATCTGCTGTAACTTCATCTTAGCATTATTAGTAACCCCCTTTTTAGAGCATTGATATGCTTCTTGGTTTTGTATACTCTAGTTGGCCTTGAATTGTTGCCTGTCTGTAAGTGCTCAGATTCTCATATATGCTATAACACAGTCAATTGTTTTAAAATACATGTTGACTGTGCTGGATTCAATTTAATATTTTAACCTGGCTTTGCCCACAAGAATATTTTGGTTTGTTTATGGTTTCTTTGGTATGTCATGATGGATAACCTCACTTTCCTTCAGGCTCTGTGGTCCATACCTGTTTGTATCATATCCCTGGTGTTTTAATGACCAGTTAGCACCAAGAGTATTTAATGACAGCTCAACCACTTGAGTTAAAGGTCTCATGTAGGACTAAAAGCTTAATCCTATGCAAACGTCCACATTCCTAAAGAAAAGCCTGAACAGAATGAATTGAACATGACTGGCTCTCTGAATTCACCACTTCTCTACAATGCATGATAAAAAATAGTGCTTCCTCCACAACTACACACCCAGCAATCAGCATGGTTTGGGGACACAGGAGAACAGTCTAGACAGCCAGCTTTAACCGTCTCAGTCCAGGCTCAAAGACTTGACCTCTTGATGCTGCTGCCTAAAGTTTTCCCACATCTATTGGGATAACTGCTCCAACAATCTCCCAATGACAAAAGATAATATTCAGGGAATGTGTGCAATGAAATTAATTTTTTCCCAAAGGATACATAGTCACAGAAATGCCACTCCATCCACAATGAAAACAACCTATTCCAGTTTAGCTCCTTGCAGCCTGAGTCTTGGCTGTCTCCCTTCCAGAATATCATCATCACTTCCCATTGTCAAAATAAAAGAGCCCCTTGAGGTCAGTCTCATGTAAACACAGGTTAGATTTCCCCTCAAATCCCTACCTCTTGTAACAGAGAAACTCCAAAGGCCTTGAAATACTTACATATTCTCAGTTTAATTTTTCCGTATTATAAATAAAGCTTTTTGTGTTTGTCAGGACTTGAAAACAAATAGAATTAGGAATTGCTTTGAACTCATGTGTCCATAACTAGAAGAGTTTCTGGACAGTGTTTTCCAAGGATTGACTCTTAGGGCTCAAGGTCAAAGTACTTGGACTTCCTTTTCTTCTCCTGTGCAGATGTAAAAAGCCTTTCTCCAGCTCTTGGTCTAGGCACAGGGCACCAGCACTGATAGACAGATCACAGATCTGTCAGCTCCTTCTACAGTAAATCCAGTTGCACTTACATATATTCTCAAAGCAGGAAAGTTGATAATGCAACATGAGTTCCTGAGTAAGGGATATGGCACCCAAAAGAAAACCCAAGAGCCAAGGGGAACAAATATAAAGGTTGAGAACAGTGAGGTTAGAGTGACTCAAAGTGGAAGTGAGGGAGACAGGATTGCTGGAGACTGGGCCCCTGAAGCAAGAATTTCCTCAGACATTCCCTATGATTGCCTGGAGAGGGAAGGAGAGAACAACCTGCTCCCATTCTCCCTAATACAGGAAAAAGTTGAGGATTAGAAGAAAAACAAAGATTGTGATGTCCCCAAAGCAGGTTCAGTACAGTTAGCACTCAGACCCAAACTGCTTTACCTCCCACCCCCACCTCATGTGTGGCTCCTGGGATGTGGAAGGGAAAAGAGATAAAGCAGGAGAGGCCAGAGCCCCCAGCTGAGTTAGGAGAGATGCTGCTGCTAAGGCTGTTGCCAGAGAAGGGGCCTCTGACTCCAGTAAATGGAAGGTGAGGCCTTGTGGTGCCTGCAACATGTGGATTTTCCCAGAAGCCCTAAAGGCTACCAGCCAGGTCCAATCATCAGCCCCCAGAAAAAGAGGACTTTCTTTCCTGGAAATAGAGGACTCTGCTTTGGGCCAGAGAAAAGGATTTAGAGAAGTTGCAGAACACGAGTCCAGGAGAGAGGGGTGATCTGTGATATAGCTATGTTAATGCTTTCAAAATGTAACCCCCAGAGGACTGATCTACTTCCATTCATTTCTTCTACTTCACCACAACTCATCACATACCTATAGGTTGTCCCAGAGCCTATTACCTTTTGAAAAGGTAGGAGGCACAGTTGATAATGGCTGAGGTTCTGAAGTCTGATGGCCAAAGTTCAAAACTAGACTCTACCCACTTAAAAACTCTGAGTGACCTTGATAAATCCTTTACCCTCTTTGTGCCTTAGTTTCCTTATCTATACAATGAAGGCACAGTAACAATACCTACCTCAAAGATTTTTGAGGGAGGAGTGAGTAGGCTAATCCATAAAAAGCACACAGAATGGTTCCTAGCTCAATAGACAGAATGTACAAGCTCTGACTTGTTAAAATTAGAGACTCTTGAGCATAAAGGGCCTCACAAAAGATGATTTCATTCACACAATAGACTGACAATGTGTCAGGCACTATGCAAGAGACTGTGGATACAAAAAAATATTACCATTACCCAGTACCTACCTTTGTTAGCATCTCCTTGTAGGCCCTTCTCAGGTCCTTTACCACAACCTTTCATGTTACTCTTACTGTTGTAGTAGAGCATTTGCCATAGTATGTAAGTTTAATATGCAATATTTGTGGGTTTTTTTTTTTTCTTCTTTTTCTTAGTGTTTGTCTCTCATACCAGACTGTAAGCCTTCCAAGGGCAGGGACTAGAGTCTACATATTGTTGCATTCCCAGGGTCCAGCCCAGCACCACATATTAGATCCTCAGTGAGTAGTTGTTGAGGGAATGAATGAACCAGGAGAAATAACTTGGTACTGCTTTCTAGAAGTTCTCATCAGAACCCAGCACAGTGAAGTGAATTTATTTAAATACCTCACCACCCAGCAAGCAATAGGTGCCTTCTTTGGGTAAACTAGATGTTTCCCTGTGGTAAATAAAGCATTTCTCCAAAGGGGACTGTGGAACCCGTGGTATCTCGTTCTTAGGTTGCTTTCTCATCTGAGACAGGAAAATGTGGCGTCCAGGATGGCAAGCAGATAACCCAACTTTACATTATTTAGATATGCAAGAGGGATACATAAATACTAGCTGAGTAGGACACACAGAGACGAATCTACCTGTAATAACTGTGTCTTTCATTATACATGAATTGCTACATATATTGATTTCCAAAAATCTTCGTGCAAGTTGGTTTGAAAGGAAAAATGTCATCATGGAAGTATGCACTCCATTTGTATTGGCCGGAGGCTGTGAATCAAAAATTTTCAAAGATAAATTTTCCTCTGTACCTGATTCTCTGTCAAAGGGATGTCCATTTATCTTGTCCATAGACACCGTCACGTTTAAGAGACATACTGAGCAATGAATCTAAGCCAATCGAGTCCAAGGTTTAGGACCGATAAGTGTTGAATTTACAATCATGTTCCCAGAAATCCCTGAATAATTGAAGTAAAAAAAAAAAAAAAAAAAAAAACTAAACCAGTATCCCAAATAGTTGAAAGCCTTCTGGGAAAAAAAAAAAAAAAAAAAAATCAGGCTACCCCAGCCCTGAAAAGTAGACTTCTTTTCACCTGCAGTGGGTGGAACTGTTTGCAGAGTGGACTGCGGCAGTAAGCTTGTAGAGGCACTGGTCTAACGTCAGGGTAATTATGTTATGAAAGGTATGTGCCTGTGATTTCTTAATTATTGCTGCTACTTGTTTGGTCCTGCAGGCAATCAGGGATGGTTACCACTAAACGTGACCCACATCAATGAAGGATAGAGACGGGGAGTGGGACAAGCACAGCAAGCAAGCAGAAGCGAGGTGTGTCCTGCACTGGCAGGCACAGCTGGAAACTGGATCACAAACACCAAAGACTCCAAATACCCCTCCCATACTGGGATCTTGGCAGGGTAGAGCTGTCCAGCCACTGCTCTTGGCTGTCTTCTGCTTTTGTGAAACTATAAAACTTACAGAGGGAAACTTTCAGAAAGTATTCCATTCCATTCCATTCAGTCCAGTCAGTCAGTCATTTGTTCATGCTTTATTGAGCACCTATGCTTTATGCTCAGTGAAGTATAAACAGTAATCTTAATTCTATATATTAAACATAATCTTCAATAATAATAATAATGGCCATCATTTAGTGAGCGTTTCTAGGTGCCAGACACTATGCTAAGTGAAGGTAGATTATATAGTTCAAACAGCTTGCCCATGATTACATAACCAGGAGATGGCAGGCTGGTGGGGGGACCCAGGACTTTCTGACACCCAAGTCGATGTTCTCTGCATCACAATCCACTACTTCTCTCCTGAAGCTGTTCCTGAGGTTTGCTTGCAGATGATAAGAAGCTAAAATGTTGGGAGGAAGGAAAGGAGGAAAGAAGAAAGGGGGAAGGAGAGGAGGGGAGGAGGAGGGAAGTTAGTTGTGAACACAGACTGGAGGAGGCTAAGGAAGCCCTGAGCACACAGTCATGCCTTCTGGAGCCTGGGAATGATCCATGTTTCTCTTTTCATGTTTTGTCATTTGTGCTCCAGAAAGAGCACTTAATCTGGCACTGGAAAGGGGTCTGGGTTTTGTATATTTACTTTTAGTAATTCTTAGTAAGATTTTATCCCATTAGTCTTTAAATTCTGGGGGACAACTCCAGCCTTCGTTCTGTTCTAGCCCTGTCTTGGTGGGCAGGGTCCTCCTTGTCCTCTAGACAGAAGTAGTTCCTGTGGTGTGGAGTAATTCTGAGTTTGCAAACCTAGAGACACACAGTTCTGGAAGGCCACGGCCTTGGGGCCCTTCATGAGATGCACAGGAACACATGAATGGAGGTGATAACCCCACTCCATGACTCAGCAGCTCCTGATCTGGAGCTATCTTGGCTTCACTGGAGAACCCAGGGCCTCCAGGCTGGAATCTGATATGTGGGTGGTCCCGCTGAGCCTAAACAGGAGAAGGCTGGGGGATCTATTTCTGGCTATTCAGACTCAACTACATTAATGAACCTTGACACCTGCCAAGTGCTTTCATACTTTCACGTGTTATCTCATTTCATACTCACAACCACTCCAGGAGGCTGAATAGCCAGGGTATTTTTCACATCTTATGAATTAAAAAAAAAAAAAAAAAAAAATGGGCCTCAGAGAGGTTAAGTGTCTCAGGCAACAAGGTCAGGCAACTTTTAAGTAGTAAAGCCAAGAACTTTGACCCTCACATACAGCAATTTTTCCATTTCATAGACTGAAAAACTCATCAAGCCACCTGCATCGACATTAAAATTTCCCTGAGACTGGGACTCCGAGTAGCTTGTCCTAGCATCTACCATCTCACTCCAGAACAAGCTGGAGATAAAGAAAGCAAAAGGAGTTCATGTCCTGTGAACTCTACTGGCCAAGGAAATTGCAAATGAAAATTAACTTAGAAAATAAAGCAACCTCTGCTTTAAACGGGGCCTGGGGAGCAGGCCTACACTAAGGGTAGAAATGGAGGTTCCCAGTCAGGTCCCCTGCTCCCCCTGCCCAACTCCTAGTCCCACGGGGCACCTTGCTTGCATGCTTTAGACACCCAAGTGCGAATGGCTGAGCTCTGCTCATATCCTACCTAAATAGCCATGGGGCAGATGCCCTATGGAGATCTTGCAAGTAGGCTGGGGCTAAGGTTATCAGAAAATATACAGGATGCCAGTTAAATCCAAAATTCAGAGAAGGAATACATTTTTTTATTATTAGGTAGATCCTAAATATTGCTTGGGACATACTTATTCTAAAAATTATTCATTATTTATCTGAAATTCAAATTTAACTGGGCATCCTGTATTTTTATTTGCTAAACCTGGCAATCCCAGATGGGGACCTTTTGTCAGGGAGTTCCAGGGGCCTGGGTATCCGGATGTACTCTAAAATGTAAGGGGACAACATGGGGGTCAGTGGCCTTGGATAGGCAGAAATCCTTTGATTCCCTGGACTCTTTACCTCATGGAGAGGGGCTCTCTGAAGCCCAGGGCAGGGACTCCCTTGCCCTGGTAGCAGGCAGCGTGGAAGGGGACACAGGAAAAAGAATGAAGCTTGAATAAAAAGACCTGGCTTTGAATCCGGGCTCCACCCGGTGCCTCAGACAAATCACCTAATCTCTCTGAGCATCAGTGACCTGAACTGTAAAGTGAAGGATTACATGCAATAATATTTGTAAGAAATCTAGCCTTCTGCTCAACACATAGCTGGTTTTTCAATACTAGCAGCTTCTATTATCACATTTAAGGAAAGAGAGCTCTATGTTATGAAAATGCTTGGAGCTTTTATGCCTTCTGGGTCTTATTGTTGAATTGATTTGCCTCATCTGAACTGGGGAAAGGGCTGTGTGTTTGGTTTGCCAACTCCGGGGCAACCAGCGGGGCACCAGGCTCAGTGACAGTGGCAATGAAGCTTAGGGAGAGGGGCTGGGCTAAGATTCTCAGATTGTTAAGGACCCGATCCCTCCAGGCCCTTCTCTCCCTCTCCCATATCTGTCCTGGGGGCCTGGTGGGTAGGTGGGAAAGGTGAGGGGAGGGAGAAGGAGTGGAACAGACACTCTACCTGGTCCAGAGGGGCCATCAGGTAGCTATTTGCTTAATTCAGATATTTGTTCTCCCCTCTTGGGAGGAGGCTGACTTAGATGAGAATTTAATCCTGGAGACTGTAACTCAGGGCTTCCAGTGTTCACACAAAGGGGGCTCAGGCAAGATCATCCTGAGGCCACTTTCTGAGTGTTGGGGGGTGGAAACTATGAATGAACTTGGAACCTCATGAAAGCTTAAGACTCTTCTCTTGATTTCACAGTCTCATTCCTTAGCACAACCCCATGGAATTAGACTCCGGTGTCTCCCTGCTAAAAGTCAAGCTTCCTTTTTAACTGGATGATTTAATGGGAGCAGAATTTTTTTTTTTTTTTTTTTTAAACTTTAAGTAAGGCATTCGGGTTTCTTTATTTTACAGATTAAAGCAAGGTTTTAATGACTTGGGACTGACCCTACAAAGGTGTTGGTGGAAAGTCTGAATCACCCCTAGGGCCACGGTGGTTCTGCCCCTGGGGGAGAGCATATGGGAGTGGGATCCTGGGAGAGGAGTTACCTGAGTGCAGATGGAAACCTGTCGGTTGATGTGATAAAAACACCTCCACCCAGGGTCTGTTGTAACCAAGTACAGAATCGTTGCCCTTGAAATTCCACTGCACTGACGGCCTCTTTGCCACACATGGGTCAATCAAGGCTTTGATTTGTGAGTCTTGATTTCATAGAAAGTAGGGCCTTCCTCTTCCTCCCTGCCACTTCTCTGACCTCCATATCCACACTCCTCCTAGAAAGCGTTCCTCTTTCAGTTTTAAGTTATGTTAATAAAGAAATTACACTAAAATAATAAAATGTTCATACCTTAGCCAATAAAAAACATGTCATCAGAATCCACCACCACATCAGACACCTAACCATTTTGCCCACCCAGTGGTAACCCTGAGGTTTTCTTGCACCCACTGAAGCATAATAGGACCTGTGAGAAATGACTCCCTTAGATAAATATACATCTATTCAGTCCAAATGAGCTCTGAAGTCCAAATGATTAAGCAGGCACTATGTGCAACAAACCACGCCCTATTTAAATTGTCCATTAAAATTCAGCAAATGTGTATTGAAGATCTGTCTGGGAAGGGAGTAGCATAATGATTAAAAGGATGGACTCTGGATTCAATATCTGTGTCTGCATCCTGACCCACTGTGACCTTGTGAAAGTTACTTTAATCACTCCGAGCCCAGCTTCCTCATAATGTGGATTATAAGAATACTACTTGCTGGGTTGTTGTTGAGGATTAATTAAAATAATACATGTCAAGCATCTACCATAGTGCCTGGCACAGAATAAGTGCTCAACAAGCTGTACAGAGAAACACAAAGATAAGTACATGTTCTCTGTCCTCAAGAAGCTTTCAGCCTAGAGGAATAAAACTAGACAGATTGCCATCTGTCCTAGAAGAGGGGTATGCCTGGGTGCTGAGGGAGCCAGAACCACTAAGGATGGCATGAGGCTGAAAAGAGGGGGATGGGAGGAGGTGGGAGAGGCCAAGCCACATCTTGCAAGATTATTATCTTGTGGTTAGCCAGGCAGAGGGAACACAAGGAGCCGAGATAAGAGACAGCATTGCAGATTCTAGAAAACATGCTTGCTGTCATGTGTCATTCCACCAATGCCCAGTTCCTTCTAAATCAAATCCAGTTACTGCTACTTCTAAAGTTTACCCCTTCATTCTCCTCTATATTCTTTTCTAAATTTGCATGTCCTCCCAGGCTTATCTACTGAAAGCATCTTCTATCCTTAGCATTCTATCCACCCCACCTCCAGTCCCCATCCTATGGGCTAAAGCACCCAACCCAGTAGGTTCTGGCCCAATATGCTGGCAGCTCTAGCCCCATCCGCAGGAGATTTCACATTATTTGTCCTGTCTCACCTCAATTCCCAAAATTAGCTTAGCTAAAACATTTCTTTGCCTGAGTCTTCCTATCCATAAAATAGAAGACTGGTTCCTGGCCATTCAGAAAAAAAGGGAGAAATGTAAGCTACAAAGCCCTATGAAATCCCTAAAAATATACTTAAAAACTTAAAAAACTACTTAAAAACATATAGCTAAAGGGAAAAGCATCCTACTCAATACTTTGGTGGATTGGTTTGATCAAATTTAAGGTTAAATGCTTACTCTCAATCAACCAGAAGTATGGCAATCCATAACTTGGGCTCCAGCAAGTTGGATGTGCTGCATATGTTTGAAATTATTCTCCAAGTTAATAACTGCCTATAGCTGGTACAGTGGGAGAAGCCAGCTGTCCCTCAAAAGGGTCCCAACCTCTAAGGCTGTGCATGAAGAAATGGAAGGGGGCAGCGGTAAACAAGCCTGGTAATGCCCTCGGGGTAGGCATGTTGGTTTTTCCCTCCTCTTACCAGATCAGACTCTGGGATGCAACACCTGACAAGGGAAAGAGCTACCTCCTAAATAAATGGCTGCAGCAAAAACATCCTGGTTGCTAATTAAAAACAGGGAATTTAGTAAAAGTAGAAGTAAACGTTACTCATGAATCTCTTTGTTATTTGCCCAAACCTTATTTCTTCGCTGCCTTCATTTGGTTAATTAGTCTTTCACTGTTGATCTGCTACTGTCATCTAGGCAATATATGCAAACCACATTTCTCACTCCTGCCTGTTGTTTAGCCTTTGAAAGAAGAAAAAAATGTTATAACAAATCTACGGGCCACTTGCAAGCTGAAAAGTTTCATTTCCCATGCACAAGGTGCCAAGACTGCTCTTCAGTAACCCAGCAGTGTTTTATTTCTCAGCTGGTGGAATTTCAAATTAGTAGGAACTTCCGTGGTTTCTTGCAGACCTCCTTTACAGAGGAAAGGACTCCACCCCACCCCATCCCCATATTGTGGGTGTTTTTACTTCTTGTTTTATTGCTAAGCTTGCACTTACATTTTTTTTTTAACTTATTTTTTACACAATCTTTAAAAGACTATAAATTAGCACCTTCATTCCCTCATGGTTGGCATCTGCTGCATTTCAAGTGAGAATGAATTAAAATCTCCTTTTCACGAAACTATCGTAATCAGAAAAGCACAGAAGCAGAATGCTGACACACTGTCTTCATTCTTTTTTTCTGAGAACATTTATGAAATATTTGATACGTACAATGAGATACTCTTTCTAAGATTTATAGCATCCTAAACAGCATGTTATGCTGTTCCAACCTTAGAGGTTGGGACCCAGTTTTACTACTATTATGCTGTTTTACTACTGATGTTTTAAACACACATCAATAGTAAAAATATCAAAACATCCTTTGAAATGATAAACATTATGTTCAGTACTTGAGATGTTTAACCTGGGATAATTTTACCAGTGAGGTTGTAAACATGCTTACACACACACACACACACACATTCTCTCTCCCAATTTTTTTACGTATATGAGGAAGTCATTCTGATGTTTCTTACTAACTAGAGACTATCTTAGAAGACTTAATTTTTTCCCTTAAACAAAAAGGAAGGCAGGGCACATGAGAATTTAGTAGTGGTGGTGACGGGAGGAGGTGGGTAATGATCTCCCTTTTTGGGGGTCTTTGATTGCCTTCTGGTAGCGCCCCTCCTGGGTCCATTTTTTGAGGCCAACTCAGGCTTGGCTCGAGGCCAGTGTGACCATCAAGGCCTGAGAAGTCTCTTCCTTCAGAGATTATTTCTCAGGTTTCTTTGTTTTTTTGGCAGATGGGAGGAGGGGCAGCAAGGGGAAGGGGGTGGGGACAAGGGGAACCAGGCGGTGGTTTCTAAACTCACACAGGATGTCCTGCCGCTGTCCCAGCCTCTGCAGCAGTGATCGCCCTGGCTGAGTGGCTTAAATCAACCCAGGGAGTTCGGTCTGCGTTAGACTGGTTCCTTTGGGAGGTGCCCGGCCTCTGGGGTATACCCCTGACTCTGGCAGTCCAATCAAGGTAGTTTGTAAGAACAATGAACTCAGGGAAAAAAAAAAAAAAGAGCAAGCACGAGAGAGAAAATAAGCCATCAGGTTAAAAACATGTGCCTTTAAACAGCTGCGAGCCAAGCACCAGAATGAGTGTTTATGAGCTTCAAATAAGGGAAGTGAGAACAAGTGAAAAAATCAGGTCATTTCAGCATTGAATCAGCAGAAAAGAGGAATCCTTATCAGAAAAATGGCCCTTAAGCCAGCAGCATGGGATAAAGGGGCCAGATGGACGTCACCCCCAGGACAGCCAGAGCAGGTCACCCAGCTCTCCAGAGAAATTCACACAGCCCTCAAATCCTGCCAGGTTTACACCCGCCTTTAGCAACCAGTCAGGGGTGGGGGGGCACCAGCGCTGAATGTCTTTAAATTCTGCTTAGGTTCCAAATGAAAAATCATTCGGCCCTCAAAGCCAAATGGAAGTTTGGTTGAAGCAAGTGCTTTCCCCTTAGGTTCAAAAGAGAAATTAATATCTCTACATCTACCTGTGCATTTGTATTTTCTTTCTTCGAGTGTAAATTATGATGGGAAAGCAGCCTATAAAAACAGAAGGTATTACAGAGTAACAATATTGTTTCTTCATAGAAACAAGTCTTCCCATATTTTCTTTAAAACAGAATGCAGAGCTGTATGTTTTAGTTACTCCTCCAGGAAAGTAGGTAGAAAGCCAGGAACTGCATGGACTGGACACCACAGAGCAATCTGACTTTGGGCATACTTCATACAACACTCATGAAAACGTGGAACTGCTGAGATCAGCGAAATCTGTAAGTTTTTGTGGCCAGGGGACCCGCGCCCCTCCCTGCCAGGCTCAGTCCCGGGGGAGGAGGGGCTGTCAGCTCCCGGAAGGAGAAGGGTGAACTGCAGTGGCAGCCCTTATCGGAAACTCATTCTACTGATCCAAACTCCAACCATAGATAGACTGAGACCAGACACCAGAGAATCTGAGAGCAGCCAGCCCAGCAGACAGGAGACAGGCATAGAAAAAAACAACACGAAAAACTCCAAAATAAAAGCGGAGGATTTTTGGAGTTCTGGTGAACATAGAAAGGGGAAGGGCAGAGCTCAGGCCCTGAGGCTCATATGCAAATCCTGAAGAAAAGCTGATCTCTCTGCCCTGTGGACCTTTCCTTAATGGCCCTAATTGCTTTGTCTCTTAGCATTTCAATAGCCCATTAGATCTCTGAGGAGGGCCCTTTTTTTTAATCCTTTTTTCTTTTTCTAAAACAAGTACTCTAAGAAGCCCAATACAGAAAGCTTCAAAGACTTGCAATTTGGGCAGGTCAAGACAAGAGCAGAATTAAGAGAGCTCTGAGACAAAAGGCAATAATCAAGTGGCTGAGAAAATTCACTAAACACCACAACTTCCCAAGAAAAGGGGGGTGTCCGCTCACAGCCATCATCCTGGTGGACAGGAAACACTCCTGCCCATCGCCAGCCCCATAGCCCAGAGCTGCCCCAGACAACCCAGTGTGACGGAAGCGCTTCAAATAACAGGCACACACCACAAAACTGGGCATGGACATTAGCCTTCCCTGCAACCTCAGCTGATTCTCCCAGAGTTGGGAAGGTGGAGCAGTGTGAATTAACAAAGCCCCATTCAGTCATCAGTTCAGCAGACTGGGAGCCTCCCTACACAGCCCAGGAGCCCAGAACTGCCCTGGGGCAACGGCACTCACCTGTGACATAGCACAGTCATCCCTCAACAGAGGACCCGGGGTGCACGGCCTGGAAGAGGGGCCCACTTGCAAGTCGCAGGAGCCATACACCAATATCAAGGACTTGTGGGTCAGTGGCAGAGACAAACTGTGGCAGGACTGAACTGAAGGATTAGACTATTGCAGCAGCTTTAAAACTCTAGGATCACCAGGGAGATTTGATTGTTAAGGCCACCCCCCCTCCCCGACTGCCCAGAAACACGCCCCACATACAGGGCAGGCAACACCAACTACACACGCAAGCTTGGTACACCAACTGGACCCCACAAGACTCACTCCCCCACTCACCACAAAGGCTAAGCAGGGGAGAACTGGCTTGTGGAGAACAGGTGGCTCGTAGACGCCACCTGTTGGTTAGTTAGAGAAAGTGTACTCCACGAAGCTGTAGATCTGATAAATTAGAGATAAGGACTTCAATTGGTCTACAAATCCTAAAAGAACCCTATCAAGTTCAGCAAATGCCAAGAGGCCAAAAACAACAGAAAATTATAAAGCATATGAAAAAACCAGACGATATGGATAACCCAAGCCCAAGCACCCAAATCAAAAGACCAGAAGAGACACAGCACCTAGAGCAGCTACTCAAAGAACTAAAGATGAACAATGAGACCATAGTACGGGATACAAAGGATATCAAGAAGATCCTAGAAGAGCATAAAGAAGACATTGCAAGACTAAATAAAAAAATGGATGATCTTATGGAAATTAAAGAAACTGTTGACCAAATTAAAAAGATTCTGGACACTCACAGTACAAGACTAGAGGAAGGTGAACAATGAATCAGTGACCTGGAAGATGACAGAATGGAAAATGAAAGCATAAAAGAAAGAATGGGGAAAAAAAATTGAAAAAATCGAAATGGACCTCAGGGATATGATAGATAATATGAAACGTTCGAATATAAGACTCATTGGTGTTCCAGAAGGGGAAGAAAAGGGTAAAGGTCTAGGAAGAGTATTCAAAGAAATTGTTGGGGAAAACTTCCCAAATCTTCTAAACAACATAAATACACAAATCATAAATGCGCAGCGAACTCCAAATAGCATAAATCCAAATAAACCCACTCCGAGACATATTCTGATCGCACTGTCAAACACGGAAGAGAAGGAGCAAGTTCTGAAAGCAGCAAGAGAAAAGCAATTCACCACATAGAAAGGAAACAGCATAAGACTAAGTAGTGACTACTCAGCAGCCACCATGGAGGCGAAAAGGCAGTGGCACGATATATTTAAAATTCTGAGTGAGAAAAATTTCCAGCCAAGAATACTTTATCCAGCAAAGCTCTCCTTCAAATTTGAGGGAGAGCTTAAATTTTTCACAGACAAACAAATGCTGAGAGAATTTGCTAACAAGAGACCTGCCCTACTGGAGATACTAAAGGGAGCCCTACAGACAGAGAAACAAAGAAAGGACAGAGAGACTTGGAGAAAGGTTCAGTACTAAAGAGATTCGGTATGGGTACAATAAAGGATATTAATAGAGAGAGGGGAAAAATATGACAAACATAAACCAAAGAATAAGATGGCTGATTCAAGAAATGCCTTCACGGTTATTAACATTGAATGTAAATGGATTAAACTCCCCAATTAAAAGATATAGATTCGCAGAATGGATCAAAAAAAATGAACCATCAATATGTTGCATACAAGAGACTCATCTTAGACACAGGGACACAAAGAAACTGAAAGTGAAAGGATGGAAAAAAATATTTCATGCAAGCTACAGCCAAAAGAAAGCAGGTGTAGCAATATTAATCTCAGATAAAATAGACTTTAAATGCAGGGATGTTTTGAGAGACAAAGAAGGCCACTACATACTAATAAAAGGGGCAATTCAACAAGAAGAAATAACAATCATAAATGTCTATGCACGCAATCAAGGTGCCACAAAATACATGAGAGAAACACTGGCAAAACTAAAGGAAGCAATTGATGTTTCCACAATAATTGTGGGAGACTTCAACACATCACTCTCTCCTATAGATAGATCAACCAGACAGAAGACCACTAAGGAAACTGAAAACCTAAACAATCTGATAAATGAATTAGATTTAACAGACATATACAGGACATTACATCCCAAATCACCAGGATACACATACTTTTCTAGTGCTCACGGAACTTTCTCCAGAATAGATCATATGCTGGGACATAAAACAAGCCTCAATAAATTTAAAAAGATTGAAATTATTCAAAGCACATTCTCTGACCACAATGGAATACAATTAGAAGTCAATAACCATCAGAGACTTAGAAAATTCACAAATACCTGGAGGTTAAACAACACACTCCTAAACAATCAGTGGGTTAACGAAGAAATAGCAAAAGAAATTGCTAAATATATAGAGATGAATGAAAATGAGAACACAACATACGAAAACCTATGGGATGCAGCAAAAGCAGTGCTGAGGGGGAAATTTATAGCACTAAACGCATATATTCAAAAGGAAGAAAGAGCCAAAATCAAAGAACTAATGGATCAACTGAAGAAGCTAGAAAATGAACAGCAAACCAATCCTAAACCAAGTAGAAGAAAAGAAATAACAAGGATTAAAGCAGAAATAAATGACATAGAGAACAAAAAAACAATAGAGAGGATAAATATCACCAAAAGTTGGTTCTTTGAGAAGATCAACAAGATTGACAAGCCCCTAGCTAGACTGACAAAATCAAAAAGAGAGAAGACCCATATAAACAAAATAATGAATGAAAAAGGTGACATAACTGCAGATCCTGAAGAAATTAAAAAAATTATAAGAGGATATTATGAACAACTGTATGGCAACAAACTGGATAATGTAGAGGAAATGGACAATATCGTGGAAACATATGAACAACCTAGACTGACCAGAGAAGAAATAGAAGACCTCAACCAACCCATCACAAGCAAAGAGATCCAATCGGTCATCAAAAATCTTCCCACAAATAAATGCCCAGGGCCAGATGGCTTCACAGGGGAATTCTACCAAACTTTCCAGAAAGAACTGACACCAATCTTACTCAGACTCTTTCAAAACATTGAAGAAAATGGAACACTACCTAACTCATTTTATGAAGCTAACATCAATCTAATACCAAAACCAGGCAAAGATGCTACAAAAAAGGAAAACTACCGGCCAATCTCCCTAATGAATATAGATGCAAAAATCCTCAACAAAATACTTGCAAATCGAATCCAAAGACACATTAAAAAAATCATACACCATGATCAAGTGGGGTTCATTCCAGGCATGCAAGGATGGTTCAACATAAGAAAATCAATCAATGTATTACAACACATTAACAAATCAAAAGGGTAAAATCAATTGATCATCTCAATAGATGCTGAAAAAGCATTTGACAAAATCCAACATCCCTTTTTGATAAAAACACTTCAAAAGGTAGGAATTGAAGGAAACTTCCTCAATATGATAAAGAGCATATATGAAAAACCCACAGCCAGCATAGTACTCAATGGTGAGAGACTGAAAGCCTTCCCTCTAAGATCAGGAACAAGACAAGGATGCCCGCTGTCACCCCTGTTATTCAACATTGTGCTGGAAGTGCTAGCCAGGGCAATCCAGCAAGACAAAGAAATAAAAGGCATCCAAATTGGAAAAGAAGAAGTAAAACTGTCATTGTTTGCAGATGATATGATCTTATATCTGGAAAACCCTGAGAAATCGACGGTACAGCTACTAGAGCTAATAAACAAATTTAGCAAAGTAGCGGGATACAAGATTAATGCACATAAGTCAGTAATGTTTCTATATGCTAGAAATGAACAAACTGAAGAGACACTCAAGAAAAAGATACCATTTTCAATAGCAACTAAAAAAATCAAGTACTTAGGAATAAACTTAACCAAAGATGTAAAAGACCTATACAAAGAAAACTACATAACTCTACTAAAAGAAATAGAAGGGGACCTTAAAAGATGGAAAAATATTCCATGTTCATGGATAGGAAGACTAAATATCATTAAGATGTCACTTGTACCCAAACTCATCTACAGATTCGATGCAATTCCAATCAAAATTCCAACAACCTACTTTGCAGACTTGGAAAAGCTAGTTATCAAATTTATTTGGAAAGGGAAGATGCCTCAAATTGCTAAAGACACTCTAAAAAAGAAAAACCAAGTGGGAGGACTTACACTCCCTGACTTTGAAGCTTATTATAAAGCCACAGTTGCCAAAACAGCATGGTACTGGCACAAAGATAGACATATAGATCAATGGAATCGAATTGAGAATTCAGAGATAGACCCTCAGATCTATGGCTGACTGATCTTTGATAAGGCCCCCAAAGTCACCGAACTGAGTCATAATGGTCTTTTCAACAAATGGGGCTGGGAGAGTTGGATATCCATATCCAAAAGAATGAAAGAGGACCCCTACCTCACCCCCTACACAAAAATTAACTCAAAATGGACCAAAGATCTCAATATAAAAGAAAGTACCATAAAACTCCTAGAAGATAATATAGGAAAACATCTTCAAGACCTTGTATTAGCCGGCCACTTCCTAGACTTTACACTCAAAGCACAAGCAACAAAAGAAAAAATAGATAAATGGGAACTCCTCAAGCTTAGAAGTTTCTGCACCTCAAAGGAATTTCTCAAAAAGGTAAAGAGGCAGCCAACTCAATGGGAAAAAATTTTTGGAAACCATGTATCTGACAAAAGACTGATATCTTGCATATATAAAGAAATCCTACAACTCAATGACAATAGTACAGACAGCCCAATTATAAAATGGGCAAAAGATATGAAAAGGCAGTTCTCTGAAGAGGAAATACAAATGGCCAAGAAACACATGAAAAAATGTTCAGCTTCACTAGCTATTAGAGAGATGCAAATTAAGACCACAATGAGATACCATCTCACACCGATTAGAATGGCTGCCATTAAACAAACAGGAAACTACAAATGCTGGAGGGGATGTGGAGAAATTGGTACTCTTATTCATTGTTGGTGGGACTGTATAATGGTTCAGCCACTCTGGAAGTCAGTCTGGCAGGTCCTTAGAAAACTAGATATAGAGTTACCATTCGATCCAGCGATTGCACTTCTCGGTATATACCCGGAAGATCGGAAAGCAGTGACACGAACAGATATCTGCACGCCAATGTTCATAGCAGCATTATTCACAATTGCCAAGACATGGAAACAACCCAAATGTCCTTCAACAGATGAGTGGATAAATAAAATGTGGTATATACACACGATGGAATACTACGCGGCAGTAAGAAGGAACGATCTCGTGAAACATATGACAACATGGATGAACCTTGAAGACATAATGCTGAGCGAAATAAGCCAGGCACAAAAAGAGAAATATTATATGCTACCACTAATGTGAACTTTGAAAAATGTAAAACAAATGGCTTATAATGTAGAATGTAGGGGAACTAGCAATAGAGAGCAATTAAGGAAGAGGGAACAATAATCCAAGAAGAACAGATAAGCTATTCAACGTTCTGGGGATGCCCAGGAATGACTATGGTCTGTTAACTTCTGATGGATATAGTAGGAACAAGTCCACAGAAATGTTGCTATATTAGGTAACTTTCTTGGGGTAAAGTAGGAACATGTTGGAAGTTAAGCAGTTATCTTAGGTTAGTTGTCTTTTTCTTACTCCCTTGTTATGGTCTCTTTGAAATGTTCTTTTATCGTATGTTTGTTTTCTTTTCAACTTTTTTTTTCATACAGTTGATTTAAAAAAGAAGGGAAAGTTAAAAAAAAAAAAAAGAAAAACAAGGAAAAAAAGATGTAGAACCGCCTTGAGGAGCCTGTGGAGAATGCAGGGGTATTGACCTACCCCACCTCGATGGTTGCTAACATGACCACAGACATAGGGGACTGGTGGTTTGATGGGTTGAGCCCTCTACCATAGGTTTTACCCTTGGGAAGACAGTTGCCGCAAAGGAGAGGCTAGGCCTCCCTATGGTTGTGCCTAAGAGCCTCCTCCCGAATGCCTCTTTGTTGCTCAGATGTGGCCCTCTCTCTCTGGCTAAGCCAACTTGAAAGGTGAAATCACTGCCCTCCCCCCTACGTGGGATCAGACACCCAGGGGAGTGAATCTCCCTGGCAACGTGGAATATGACTCCCAGAGAGGAATGTAGACCTTGCATTGTGGGACAGAGAACATCTTCTTGACCAAAAGGGGGTTGTGAAAGGAAATGAAATAAGCTTCAGTAGCAGAGAGATTCCAAAAGAGCCGAGAGGTCACTCTGGTGGGCACTCTTACGCACAATTTAGACAACCCTTTTTAGGTTCTAAAGAATTGGGGTAGCTGGTGGTGGATACCTGAAACTATCAAACTACAACCCAGAACCCATGAATCTCGAAGACAGTTGTATAAAAATGTAGCTTATGAGGGGTGACAATGGGATTGGGAAAGCCATAAGGACCACACTCCCCTTTGTCTAGTTTATGGATGGATGAGTAGAAGAACAGGGGAAGGAAACAAACAAACAAACAAACAGACAAAGGTACCCAGTGTTCTTTTTTGCTTTAATTGCTCTTTTTCACTTTAATTATTATTTTTGTTATTTTTGGGTGTGTGCTAATGAAGGTGTCAGGGATTGATTTAGGTGATGAATGTATAACTATGTAATGGTACTGTGAACAATCGAAAGTACGATTTGTTTTGTATGACTGCGTGATATGTGAATATATCTCAATAAAATGAAGATTAAAAAAAAAACAAAACAAAACAAAAAACAGAATGCCATTTGATTTTAAGTCCATTAAACACCATACAAGTTTATCTCCATTTCACCAAAAAAAAAAAAAAAAAAAAAAAAATCTGTGTTTTGGATAGGGTATCATCATAATTATTTACCATTACATTTTAAAACTTTTGTTCATGCTCATGTTTGCATGGCTAATGACTGAAATAATAATGAACACAACCTTAATAGGAGATAGCACTGGGTACAGAGAGGACAGGGGACTTGCGCATCTTAAGTCATGTATTTCTACAGTTTGTTTTTTTTTTAAACCATGAGAATATTTTAATTTATAGTAGGAAAAATATCATTTGTTGAACCGCTATTAGGTATTAGGCCCTAGTAACACAGAAGATCGATAAAGGTCTCAGGGGCTATGGTTCCTGCCCTTTAGGAGCTCATGGCTAACGGAAGCAGGAAGGAAGGTTGAGAGGGGCAGTCAACAAACAGCTGTGATTAATACATGGGGATAGGTGTTCTAGTGGAGTTCTGTGTGGTCCACATGAAGGAGCAATTATTTCTGTGCGACTACGACTTCTTAATGCAAAGCTACAGCTAGATGATATCGGTAAGACAAGGAGAGGGAATCCCAGAGAGAGGGAACGAAGGCCAAGAGGAGTGGAAGTTGATAGTATTTTCAGGAAGCAGAGAGGAGTCTAGTGTGGCTACAGTTTGGAGACTGGGGAGTGGCAGGGAAAGGCTGAAGATGGGCTGGGCATGTAGGTGTGTAGTCAGAAAGCAATTCCTCAAAAGGTTTTGACTGCCTTGCTAAGGAAGATGGGCACCCAAGCAATGGGGAGAGGAATAGTCCGAGTTTAGGAATGACACTCGGGTTCTTCAGAGGATGTGATGGAAGGAAAGGGAGTGGAAATTTTGCAATAAGGAGCACCTGGGCTATGGCAGTGTTAGGATAGACAAAAACAAGGAGAGAAGTTGTTGTTTTCACTCTGGGTAGAAGAAAAAGGAGGTAACCTGACTACCCGAGACAACTGGGTGCTTGGCTGAAATAGCAAATAATGATAGCTAATACGTACCATGTGTTGCTATGTGCCATATCCATGCTAACCATTCTTTTTCAATCCTCACAACAAACCCATAAGGTAGCCATGATTACGATACCCATTTTACAAATGAGGAAAATGAGGCACAGAGTCTGATATCACAGACTAGTAAGTAGGGGAGCAAGAATTCAAACACAGGCCATGCAGCCTCCCCAGACACTATAAATGCTGCTCATAGCAGAGAAGAAATGGTGTTGAAGGGGAAAAAATTAGATCCTGTGGATAAATTCTGAGGTTCCTGCAGAACATCAAGGCAGAGATGCCTGACAGATGGCTGGGAAAATAGTTCTTGCACTCCAGGAAAAGGTTCATTCAACAAATATTTCTTGAGCACTTATTATATACCTGGTACTGTGTCAGAGATAGAGTTATGACATTGTCAAAACATTGACTGAGCACCCACAGTATGAAGTATATACATATCAAATTTTAGCAAAGCAAATAATTTTCATCACATAGCTGAACACATACTCTTTAAAATCACTCAGAGCTAAGCAACATTAATTTATCCCTTAAGCACCTGATTTGCAATTTTGGAATTACCCATGTTAGCTTCTCTTAAAGCAAATCATCCTTTATTATATAAAGTTCTAAAAGTTCAGTCAGGAAGAAAGAGTTCATTTCAGTTTTATGGACCACTCAGCACATGTGTTGGGCTCAGGAAATAATAAAATAAATATATCTCCACTGGTTGTGTTGATAGAATTTCACAGGGAGACTGCAGGCATGAAGGATTACACTCAGGTAAACAGAACACGGATCTCCCTCAGGAAGAGAGAGGAAAAGGTTCAATCACGAAGTTCAAGAGCTTTGGGAGGAAGGGAGCAGAGCCAAACTTTTGCCTCTGTGAGCTGAGGAATTCTTTAGCAACCTCTCGGCCTCAGTTGTACTAAGTGTCTGCACAACCGGGTGCACTGTTCACTGAACACCCCAGACTTTGTGGGCTGGCAGGAACACCTAGGAGGCCTCCTTGCAGTCACCCCACTTCCAAGTGCAGCTGCCGCCCCCCGCCCCCCCAACACAGCTGCTTAGTGGAATCCACTGCAGCTCAGCCAGGTCAAGGGGAAACTAGCCCCAGTGTTACGAGCTACTCTCAGAGAGATTTTCTGTGCCAAATGATGATTACACCGTGTGTTGCCTTACTATAAAACGAGATTCCTTTCAATGGGTCTCACTGGGCTAAAAAATCAAGGTGCCAGCAGGCCTGCTTTCCTTCTGCAGGCTCTAGGGATATTTCTGTTGCCTTGCCTCTTTTGGCTCTAGAAGCTGCCTGCATTTCTTACCTCATTGCCCCATCCTCCATCTTCAAAACCAGTAGCACAGTATCTTCCAGTCTCTCTCTAACACACCTGCCTCTCCCTCTTATAAGGACCCTTGTGACTACATTGGGCCCACCTGGAAAATCCAGGGTCATTTTCCCATCTCAAGGCCCTTAATTTAATTACACCTGCAGATTCTTTTTGCCTTGTAAGGTAACAGTCACAAGTTCTGGAATGGATGGAGGATGCATTTTTCTGCCCATTACAGTGGTTAGAGAAAATAATGTAAGACAAAGAATTTTACCTCACTTCTGTTTAGGGCTTATCGTTGCACCTTCCCAGTTAGGTGAGCTTGTTTGAGCTGATTTTAGCAATGAGAAGCTCTAGATCAGAGGCGTCTAGGGTATTGGTCAAATATCTCTTTTTGAGTTTAGGTCTGGGTGAGACAATATATATCTTGAACTTAAATAGTACCTTCTGCTAAGAAACTCAACTGGCTTTGGATATTATTTCATTAAATCTTTACAGATTTCTATATTAAAAATATTCCAGCAGTGGCCTAAAAACCTCTATGAATATATACACTCACTGAGAGCACTTACCGACATCTTTGTCCACTGGAGAATCAACAGGTCATTTCTTTTCGAGCAAATCCATGGTGGTAGCATTCTCACTTCAGCCACATTAGACCCTCATCAGGAACTCAAGCCTGGTCTTACCTCTTCCACCTATCTCCAGCCTTCTTACCTTCAGCTGTTCTCCAGATTCAGAGCCTTTTCAGGTGACTATCACAAAGAACCAAGGGGCCACATAGCATAATGGTTAGGGCCTGGGCTGGAAGCCAAACTCACTCACTGGGTGAACTTGGAAGTGTTCTCAAACCTCCACGAGCCTTAGTTTCCTGATCTGTAAAATGGGAATAATAATGAAATGGGAATAATGATGATACCTCCTAATATGTTTGGGAGAATCGAGTGAATAAACACAAAGTGCTTACAAGTGTGCCCACACAGTAAGCACTCAGCAAACATCACTCAATTAGATCAGCCTGTCTACCCACACAAAAAGTGGAAAGTGGGCATCAGAAAGTCTGGATTCCAGTCCCAATTCTGACACCAGTTAGCTGCATGTGCTTGGTACACTTAAACTTCCTGAGACTCAAGTATCCAGTTCCTGAATTGGAATGGATTAATCTAACAGCTGCTTTGGGTGGGTGGGTGGTGGGGGGCCTGGGGGGTGGGGCTTCAGCTGGGACTAGTGGTAAATGCCAGTCCACATAGTGAAGCTGTGGATTGGGAATGTTTCTGCCTTCCTCAGGGCACTAATAGGTGTTGAGGGAAAATCCCCCGAATGAAAGAACATTTCTGTGGCTCTGTGGCAACATACAGCAAATATAACAAAATATCCAATTGCAAATCCTGACTATGTACAACTGTATTCGGGGCTTTTATTTTTCTGAAGCACCCACAAGGCAGAGCTCCTATAGGGTTTTCATGGGCTATAAAAGATCCTCAGAACAGTCCTTTCCTCCAGAGTTCTGCTCAAGATTCTTTGTGCAACTGGCCTCCCTTTCTTCTCCTGGAAGTCGTCAGTGTAGAACCAGCCTGCACAGCCCAGGGAGCACCAGGCACAGAGCAGACTCAGGCCCAGCACCCCTGTGCTCAAGGCAAAGACAAGGGAAGTGGGTGGGCTCTGGAGTCACCCTGCTTGCCTATGAATCACACAAGCTATGTGACCTTGAGCAAACTGATTAGCCTCTCTGAGCCTCAGTTCTCTCCAAGGCGTGTACATGGATAATAAAGTACTACCTAACTGGATCCCCTCATAGATCAAAGGAGACGGTATGTGTTAGCAGTTAGGAAAGCACCTGGCATGCAGTGCCCTTCAGGAGCCATAACCAATTGATCACATCTGGCAAGTGAGGTGAACCCTCTCTGTCATACAGGCACTAGATCTTTTATCACAGAAGGCAAACTCAAATCCATCCAGCAGGTGACAGGCTGCTCATGAAAATAATTAAGCAGGTAGAATGTCCATACCTATACATACCTCATATAAGCGTGCTGGACTCGAGAGCAGATGTCCTGGGTGAAGGAGCAGCCAACTCAACTCCAACTAATGTGTTACCGTGCAGAAGTGCCAGCCCAGTGTTGCCATATCCTAAAATTTAAAAATGAAGAAAAAGAAAGGAAAATCTGCAATCTGGGTGTGTATCTGAAATCTCTCAAGTTTTTAATACCATGCAGCCCAAATGAAAAGCATGTATGGGTCACGTTAACTCAGAGGCCACCAGTTTGCAACCTCTGCCCTAGAACAAGTCTTGCAGTCCTTGCCTTTTTCTGAATTCTGAGCATCTGTGTAAGTTTCATGGCCTGATTCCTGGAAGCACAGATCTCACCTCGACTAATTAGATCACTGAGATGCATCTGGATGAGCTGCTCAAAATATGCAAGGCGCCAGCTGGCTCCAGTGTTTGCCTCCTGCAGACAAAGGGTTCAGGGTTCGTCTCTGCCAGGCTTAGCCCATGGGGAAGACAGTGGGAAGGAAAGACTTCCTCCTTTACAAGGCAAGAAAAGCCAGTGAATTGGGCGGGGCCAACATTTGAGAAAATCTCAAAGGCTACATTTTGTCTCCAAGAATTTCCTCTCCACATCTCTCCTCCCAAACCTTTACACCCTTCAGTATTCCCTCCTAACAAGTTTCCCAAATTTGCCCCCACCCACACCCCTTTTACAACATCCCTTCCAGAAGGAGGACACAAGTCCAGAAAATTCTGTTGTGAGCATCTTCCTCTTATCTCCAAACAGTTCAAATAAGTAGTCAGGTTAAAATGAACAGTAAGGAGGAACTCACCAAAATGTTAGCCGTGGTTTTCTCCAGGTAGAGACTCTATGGGTGGTTTCTATTTTCTTCATTAAACTTTTCCATATTTTCCAAGTCTACTATTATGAACAGCCATCACTTTTATGAGGAGGTGGGTGTTATGTTTCATAAGGAGAAAATATTAATAAAGAAAAGTGAAGTGTCAAGACTTATGTAACATTATTGGTCAAATTACAAGGTACGTTAGTGTATCAGTTAAGATACATTTGCGACAATTTTTAAAACCTCCTTAAATTGGCACAAACAAAAAAGAAATGTATTCTCTTTATTTCAAAATAAAAATTTTTTAATTTCAAACTTACAGGACAGTTGCAAAAATAATACCAACCTCATACAGAGCACTCCACCCAGATACCCAGATGCATTGTCGTTTGAAACACATCTAGAGAGAGGACGGCTCCAGGGATGGTTGCTTCAATGCTCAGTGATTCTCAAGGACCTGGGTTCTTCCCAAGTATTTTCTCTGCTATCCACTGAATATGAGTATTATTACAAGGCAGCCCTCCTCATGGGCTCAAGAAGCTGTTGCAGTTCTGGGTATCATAGCCAAACACCACAATGTCCAGAGGTAGAACAAAATTATCCTGCTTATGCCTTCTTACTGAGAGCAAGGACATGTTTCCCAGAAGCCACCAGCAGACTTCACCACGTCTCATTGGTCAGGACTTGGATCATCTGCCCATTCCTAGAATAATCACTGACAAAGAGAATGAGATTGCCATAAATTGCTTAAGCAAATTATTTGAGATGGAACAGATGTGGGGAAGTCAGCCACAAAGACTGTGATGCACTGACATTGCAAATAAAAGTAGACTGTTTTGAACAATAAGACAATTATAAAGATCATTTCAAAGGGCTCAGAAAAGTCCACGAGTAAGTCATTATTCAATCAAAGGATTCAGTCTGAAAAGGCATCTGGATTGTAATCCTAATATTGGTATAGCTATTAATAGTTTGTGTGATGCTTTCTCATAGGTTACCCATTGGTGTTTAACATCTCTAGGGATAGCACTGCAACTGTTGTGTCCATTTTAGAGAAAAAGGAAAAGCTGAGCAGTTGAACAATTTGTCTAATGTTTCATGACTAGCAGGTGATAGAGGTGGGGCAGGGTGCCAGGCTTTTTATACCTAGTCCACGGATCTTTGTAATATACCATCCTATTGTGTCTATAAAAATAACCTAACCGGGCAGAGAACCCTAATTTTTCCAAAGCACTTTCTTTCTCTCTCTCTCTCTCTCTCTTTCTCTCTCTCTCTCTCTCTCTCTCTCTCTCTCTGTCACACACACACACACACACACACACGCACACACACACACAAGCACACACAATTTCACTTGACTCTCAGAACAACATTATGAGACATCCAGAGAAGGTAGAAAAATTCTCGTTTTACAGATCAGGACATTGACGCTCAAGCTGGCTAGTGGCAAAGACCACAGGTTTGCGAGAGTTGAACTGGTTTTATTGGTTTTGCTTTTTACTACCAGTTGGTAGTAATTTCCTTCTCACATGCCCCTCATTCCCTCTCAGCACCTGATCCTGAATCAGCAAGCATGTCCCCCAAATGCATGCAGCCCCCACTCCAATTTTCCATGCTCTAAGGGCCCCTTCTGGCTTCAGGCCCCAAGAGAAGGTGGGTTGTGGCTGACCGAGCAGCTTGAGTTCCCCAGGAGCTCCTGAAATCTCCCCCTTTCTTGTTGCCTCAGGGCTCTCTGCCCTTCCAATGGGAGCACCAGTTAATCTCATCAATTAATTTGCTAAGGAAAAACTTCAGTCTCTGCGTTCTAGGGAGGAATACCAGTCACAGTCTAGAGACTAGACACCCACTTTCGTTATCTATCCCGCCATCTAGCCCTGTAGTGGGACTTTTAAGGCAGGCTGGAGGGAACTCTTGTCCCTTAGACCTCATGTAAGCAAGCATCTCTCCTGTATTACTCCTAAAGGGAATAGTGGTATAGTAGAAAGAGCCCTGAAGTGAAAGACCCACATCATCTTAATATTTAAGCTTCCATTTGCAAAATAAACAGACTAACTCCAGCCCTGGCCACTTCCCAGAGTTTTTACAAGATTTAATCAGAGCAATCACCAAGGCATTTTGAGCTAAATAGCTGTGTAATTATTTTATTAAATAGCTGCAGCTAAGTGAGTGGATGACTAGTAATTTGGCAGTACTTTGATAATAATTGCTTCATACTGTCTCACTTCCAAGTGTAACAGGTAAGCAAAAAAGGAAAGACTAGTTCCCATTGCTATTTATCCAAGGCCAGGATTCTAGGTCAGAGTTCTCAACCCTGGCTTTGTATTAGAATCATCTGGAGAGCTTTATAAAATATGTTGCCCAGATGCTACCCTGAACCAATTAATTTAGAATCTGTTCTCCAGGGAGGTAGAAACCAGGCACTGGTACTTTTTTAATAGCTCCCCAGGTGATTCTATGTGCAGACGGGGCTGAAAACCGCAGCACTAGGTTGATTCGGTAGCAGAAGAGTAATTGGAATCTTTTTTCTTCAATCATGCGGCCGTGCTTGAGGGACAGAGTGACCCCATCAGTTCACAAGGGGTCAGAGCACCTTGGTTCTGTCAGCAAGTCGGTCAGTGGATGATACGTCGTGACCCCTTCTGGTCACTGAAATTACTTCTCAGAACTACCAAAGGTTTCATACCAAGGCTCTAAACATGTGATTGGGGGCTGGCAGCCGGAACCACTGTGGAAATGTGTGGGAAAGAGAGAATTTGAGATTGTAAGGAAGACACAAAAGCAAAAAGGGATGAAGACAGGCTGGGGGTGGGGGAAGGGGGGACGGCGGCAGAGAAACAGCAGCAGAAAATAAAACTGCTGATAGTGGCTTTCAAAATCCAGACCTGCTTTCAAACCATATGGCAGAGATATTAGCTTGCCTGTAATTACTACAGCATTCTCACTGTAGAATGACTTTCATTAAAACCCATGGATTGAGGCACTTGGAGTTTGTGAATAATTTTTCTTCGAGCTCTGGCTCTACTATGCTTCTGTTCAGAGTTGATATCTTTTAGAGATAGGTTTTCATCGAGCCACTATTCTGGAAATAATGCAGTCCAAATTAATAAGTGTTTAGCACCAACTATGTACCAACTTTGTCCTAGGAGCTGGGTAGCACGAGAGGGTGAAAAGGGATCCATTCAACAAATATGTGTTCAGCAGCCTTGGCATTCCAGGCATTGTGCAAGGTGCTAGGGCTATAGGGTATCCCTAACAGATTAACAAGAAAACAAGAATACAGGTAATTACTTGGAGCAGGGTCCCTTGGGTATAACCATTGGGATTCGCATTGGGATGTTTCAGGTGGTGAGAGGACGAGAATGGTAACTGCATTCATCTGTGTCCCCAGAGACACCTAGACTAAGTCAACAGTGCCCACCCTTGTTAGCCATGAAAGAGACAGAGGTGTCAACTTCCAGTTTCATGATGCAATCAGGTTCCAAATAGGCTCCTGGACAGGGGATGTCACTCTACCAATCTAAAATGGAATGTGGCCAAAAGATCCCCCAAGTTTAGTGTTTAACATGTCTGATATCTATACCATCCTCCTCAGCCACTCATCACTTCTCCCAGAGATGAAAAGTGAGTTGTTTCATTTTATATGTCATCTCTGGTCCATTGGTAATGACTACTAGAAGTACTACTGATAAAGATTCTGGGCTCAGGTTGCAAACAGTTTAGTGATTGATTGTTCATGTCTGCCATCAGGGTGGCACTAAAGAGCATAGTTTCCCTCCCTGACTTTGTCCTATCTCCTTTGTTCTAGTTACCTTTTGCTGCACAACAAACCATCTCCAAATGTTAGTGGCTTCAAACAACTGTCCTCATTTGGTCAGAGCTCAGAGGAAACAGCTTATATCTGGTCCCATGGCATCAACTAGAGCAGCTCATCTGAGGTTGACAGGTCCACTTCTAATATGGCTCGCTCATAATGCTAACAAGTTGGTCCCAACTATTGGCTGGGAGCTCAGTTGGGGCTGTTAGCCAGGGCCTCAGTTTTTCTCCAGATGGGCTTCCTTAAGGGGCTGCTTGGGCTTCCTCACAGCATGGTGGCTGGGTCTCAAGGAACACAAGTGGAAGCTGCCAGTATCTTAATAACAGGGCCTCTGCCTGGAAACTGGCCCAGCATCACTTCTGTCATAATCTATTGGTCAAAGCAGTCTCAGAGTTCACTCACGTTCAAAGGAGTGGAAAGAATATATTAAACAACAACAACAACAACAAAGAACTGGCAACCTTGGATCTGCCACATCCTTCTGTTGTATGAAGCAAGTTGAGCCCAAGCCGTGTTTGCTAACTGAGTTTATAATGAAAGGGGGTGAGGGGAAGCTCAAGACTAACAGCTTGGGAAAAAATGGTTAACAAACGAGACTTATGATTACCATCAATTCTGCTCTGATGTGTCCTCCCTGTTAAGCCTCCTCTTTCCTGTGCATACTCAAGAACTCCAAAGGCTGCACAGGGAAAGCAGAGTCCTGCAAAACCTTTGCCAATCATTTCAGAAAGTGGGATGCCTGGGCCTGTATTTCATAATTTTTTTTTGTTTTCTTCTCTCTTACCAACTGAGGCCTGCACTTTCTGTATTGTCTTCGACCCAATCCCCACCTCTTGGGATAATTGTCCCTAAGGTTTTCTTCCTCCCCCACCCTTACAGGCTTTACCCTCACACACTATAAATGTCTGTGGTATTCCAAATCCATCTGTGCAGTCCTTGGGTGCAGGGGACAGATCAGGTTCAGATGTTCTAGAGCTGTGCATTCAGTGAGGGCTCTCTGATGACACTGGGGATGATTCACCCATCTTACCTAGGTAGTAGAAGCAGCCTCCAGAGTTAATGAATTCTAAACAAGCTTGTGGCTCTTTATATTTTTATTTGAACCTGCCATGCTCATTGAGCACAAAATGGCCCCAAAGGGAAGAAAGAAAGTAAACTGAAAAGAAAAAAAATTAACTCCAGTACACACACACACACACACACACACACACACTTTCCTTGGGTTGAACGAGCATGCACAACTAGTATTACTGTTCTCTTTGTACAATGATAAGATTCTTTCATTTGCCTCTGGTTACCACAGCCTTAATCATATCAGTAAAACAGAGGCTTCAGCACTTTCAGCTAGCCCAAATTAGAGGTACTATCAACCTGGTTTGTAAATTGGTTGTGAGTCCTCAGAGTTACATTTCAGCTTTATATCCAATGTCTAGATTTTTTCCCAAGCCTTTTGGTATGCAGTATAAATAACTAGACTGATTTTGTCCTAATTGCAATTAGTTTTAAATATGTAAGGTAAAAGTATTTTTCAAGATTCAGATATTTAAAAACAGACTCCAGAAAAAAGAGAAAAAACTTACCTATCCTCTAGAAATTCTAAGATTTAAATCTACCTCTTTTAGAGTTATCAGCCAAGTTGGAAAGCCTGGTGTACTTTCTTCTTCTCTAGCTGATTTACTCTTCACCAGTGGTCTGAACCCTTCCAGTCATGTCTGATGCGCTAGTAAGCAGAGGAAAAAGCACTGATGTTGGAACTAAACTAGCATTCAATTAGCTTAAGGCTCTAAACTTGAGAACAGGGACCATGACCTTTTTATTCTCATCCCTAGTGCCTGGTGTATAATAAATGTTTGTTGAGTGAATAAATGAATCAGAGTTGAAAAATATAGGTGGAAAAATCGGTTGCTTCATGAATTGCCCTCAGTCAATAGGAGTCTGCACCTCTGGTATCACTGGGTGGCCCCTTAGCCTGAGACCTACCCCATTCTCCAGCTCATGAGCAATTCCAGAATTCAAGTTGCACTTTTTCTTCTCTTCAGTCCTGGTTTGTTATGAGGTTAATCTGAAGTTTACTGACCAAGAAGATCGATCAAGACCTGAGTGGGGCAGTGGAGAAGAGAAAGATTCATCATGACCAGGTCAAAGGTTTTTAGTGATCAACTCAAGAGATTTGCAAAATTCCAGGGGCAGCCTTCATGCCACACTCCATGTTAATGGCCGCCTCAGAATCACCACACCATACACACCTGCCTCAGTGGTGCCCTCTGGAGCAGTACGCTGCCCAGCACAAGATTAACCCTACACCACATGTCGCTTGAGGAGGACTTTTGCAGTGGGTGCATTTGGTGCCACGGGGACGAAGCCAACCCTGAACACTCCCATTGTTGTAGGGAGTAAACCTGCTGCTCCCCAAGATTTCTTCAACATCTCAGAGGTTTCTCTTTTCCTAGTCACTTCTATCTCATACTTTGTTTTTACTGAGTATGAGACGCTGGGTCATGCAGCTGTTTTGGTTTTTAATCTTCTTGCTATTGACTCAAACAAAGGATTCAGATCCTTCCTTCTTGATACTATTGTCAACCACAGCTATGTGGAATTGAGGATGATGGTTTCTACACAGCACCGCACAACCCGTAATTTAGAGTATTGGTCATGATTATTCAAAACAAACCCTGTTACTCAGCCATCTCCCTCCTTCTCCCTCCCCTCTGTCTTTACCACCCTAGCTATCTCCCCATCATCAAATTCAATTACTTACACAAAGCCTTTAGCTGACTGTTCCATTGCCTTCTTCCCCTTGGTGACTCATCAAGGTATTTCCATAAGGAACTCTGGTATCTGCAGGAAAAGTAATGAACTTTCTCAGTCCAACTACATACCTACTCATTCATTTATTCATTCATTTATTCATCCATTAAAAAAATATTTGAGTGTCTTCCATGTGGCAGACTTTGAACAAGAATAAGCAACAGGACAAAAATCCCTGACATCATGCAGCATGCAGTCTAATGGAACTCTGCATAAATTTTTCTTGAAAAAAAAAAGTATTCGACACGATAAAGTTCAAAAGCTGATATCTTAGGATATTTTTAAGAAAACATTTAGAGTGGACCATTATGGGGGATGGAAGGAGGAATTTGCTTCTGTTCTTTGGAACCCAGTTTCCTTTTTTATTCTCCTCCTTTTGTAAAGGACCATTTCCTCCTGTGTTTCCTCCATGCTGTACTAGCCTTCACCTCTCTCCTACTCAATCTTCCTTCAAAATATACAAAGCAGCAACACCTCCTTCACTCCATCCCACCACTGCTTTCGAGGTTATTAACTCCAAGGGGCCCTTCCTGTGGGACCCTTTCGTCTGGGTTTGCCCTGCTTGCTCACCTCACCACCTAAATTAATTCTCTTGCCCTATTTTGAAGATGTTATCTGTACGGGCTGGATGTGCAGCTTTGTAGATCATTAAACTGTCCCCCATATAATTTACAGATCCCTTCAATGATGCATGTCTGACTGTATTTGCTACCAATAGATGTCTGGGGAGTTACATCCTACCCAGAATATGCCCTCCTGCAGTTTCCAGAGTTACATTGTGTGTCTTTATTCTTCCTCTCCTCCTGGGCTAGTGGTTTTCACCAAATAGATGCTGCTGTTTCTTTTATGGGATTTTCTTTTTATTTCTCCTGCCCATACCCATCATTGAAGACTTGCTTTACAACTGATTGAGATTATCATCACACAGAAGGCCCCTCTCACAGCTCTACTAGG